>NC_090945.1:62003087-63253087 GCF_040807025.1 Struthio camelus | reverse complement strand
CTATACTGGGAGGCACACTGCAGGGAGACGAAAGAAGTGAACTAACTCATAAGGTGAAACATAGCAGTGAAGGTTCAGGTGTGGAAAAGCGGAGTGGAGATGGTAAACAGAACAGAAGCAATAGATGCCAGGAATCAGTGAGCCCATCCAGTTGTCTCCTGCTGGAGGTCCTAGACTGGAGTCACCACCTTCCTGCACCGATAGAGTGATGCCAGGACGCTCGCTCCTTCTGTCCAGTTGTTCACTGCCAGCCACTTCTACCCGAGTCCTCCTCACTGCAGAAGCAGGCTCAGCTCTCATAGTGTAGTCAGAACAATGGGTCTTGTCTACTGCCCTGCTCCAGTGGCAATGACCAAGCACAGGCTGCCTGATAAGTAACCCATGGCAATCTGACCACAACGTTTGCATACCTTATTATCTCTTCTCCCTGTCCATCCCTCTCGCCACGCTTGCACCTTCCTTTCTTCACCCCAATCTCCTCCCAAATAAACAACCCACCTCCAATTAATTCTTCCACACGGGGTCCAGTTTTTCTACATCTTTACAAAAAATACAGTATTTCTGATGCTGTGTACTATCGGCCCTCTGTATTACTGATATAACTACCTAGGTACTGTTGGCCTTGCATGACTGTACTCTCCACAAGGTTCCTAGTACCCCCCTCCCACTACCCATGGAGTTTGGCTGTCTCTCTCATAACTCCTGCTTAACCACCTGTGAGATCCAGCTATCCTTCCTCAAATAATCTCTAGCTTTTGTCAGCTTCTCACACCACTGTTTGTTATGTTCAGAAGTTTTTCATGTTACATTCAGGACTTTTCCAATTAGCTTAACCTCAAGCCGGTGCATAGCCAATGGCCCAGCCATTTGCCTGCATGCCTAACACTAATCCAGAGATCAAGAAGATACCTTTCCCAGTGAAAATTCACTATCAAAATCTTTCCTCAAATGAGGTGCAATAGCCAGCCCTTTTCCTTAGAATACTGGAATAGGGAAAGAAGTGGCAGTAGCACTCCAGTAAACAGCCTGTTACACCCAGTAACACAGTGACTGCAATATCCTTGCAGTATGTCAACATTTTGCCTGAAAACACTTAACCATGCAAGACCCGTCTTCCCTCATAGTGCTTTCACTGCAAAACTATATGGAATTCTGATATCCTTAATATTTTCTGTTGAGTCATCTGATTTTTAATGAATGGTATTTAAATTTTTACTAGAGCAATTACTAGAGCTCAAGTCTCCTTAATGGGTGACAGGCCTGTCACTGGAAGGTTTTGCTTTTTTTCTTTCCTTTTTTCTTTTTTTCCTCCTGATAAAATATACCTTATGAATATCCATGGGACTTGCTGTGAGTGAAGTACCTAGCCAGTCAGTTGTTTCAGGACTTTCTATGGACCTTCCCATGGGGCCAGTGATACACCAATACAAATAGCTTTAGGAAGAATGACATGGTAGATTGGGGGATACAGGATTTTAGCAGCCAAAAGGCATTTTTCAGGAAGAACGAACTATATTTCTCATTATTGGGGAGGTCATATAATAAAAGCTGCAGCACAGAAACGGCTTTATGTTGGATTAAAGATGAAAAGACAAATGTTGTTGTATTCAAAATACTTACAGAACTTCAGATGTTTTCTCATTCAACCTCTCTTTTTTTCTTCTTCTTCTTAAATACTTCAATTTCAGAATATCAGTTGACACTAATCAAGCTTTCAGATTAATTTTATCATGGAGATTTCAGTAGCATAAGCCAGATGACCAGAAGAGTTGACCTAAGCTTAATCAATTCAATTGTTAGGTTGCTACAGCAGGACACATAATGAACTGTAAACAGTATATCCTTTCATTTGCTGAATTATGATTTGATTCATAATTTACATGTATTAATATGTAAATTACATCTGCAAACAGGATTTTATCTTTTTAATGGTATTACATTAGGGAAGGAAGGTTTAGAATGCAATAACCATTTGCATACCTTCATGAAGAAAAGAACTATTAATGATGCTTTGAAAAAAGTTAAAAAAATCAGTCTATTACATAAATCTTTTGTATTTCTTTTCTCTTATTCTTTATTTCTAAGCCAGTTAATCTTTGTTTCCTACCCTGTTCATTCCTCTCTGAAGTCTCAATTCTTTACTACTTTATTCTCCCCATAAGGTATCAATTATGATGAAATAAAGTGAGGAACAGTTTCTATTAAAAATAAATTAAGTATTGGCATGAAATCATCTTACAGCACAGACTGGAATCCAGTGTACTAGTGGTAAAGGACTGGCCAATATTTTTTAAAGAGCTTGGTCATTTCTTGTATGACCTCTCCTATTCCTGTTTTTGGCTTTATATATACATACATACATACATACAATACATGTTTGTGTAAATGTGTATGCATGTGTCTGTTATATAATGTTGCATGTGTATATAACATAAATATGTGTGTATATATTATGCATTTATATGTATATAATATGCATATATATTTATATGCATATTTCCAGCATACACCACAAGATGAGAGTGCTTTTCTCATTCCTGAAGATAAGAAGTGAGCTTTAGTCTTGAAAGCATGTGAAGTAATTGCATTAAGTCACCAGCACACTGCAGAGTAAGGTAATTGCAGATACAGACTTGAGAACAAAATATATCAAATGTACGAAATAAAGATCCTGATTTCAAATGTTTCTACAGTAAGAAAGATCAGGAGAAGAGAAATACATGAATCGCCTTGGTATATTGTTGCATAACGGTGCATAATGGTATGTTACAAAATGGCCTGCATGCCATTTCCTTAAGCTTCTGCAGCAAAGAAGTCTGAAAGCTATAGACTAGATGGCCCTTTGCTTTACTAGGAGCACCCTGTAGAAGTCGATTTCAAATCTGACATTGAATGTAACTAACATCTATGCTGAATTACTAAAATAAGCCAGAGAGTATAAATCACTAATAGGGAGGGCCTACAGTCATTATAAATTACTACAGTCTGCAACAAGAAGACCTCCTATTACCAGAAACACCTACAGAAAAGAGAGTATGATATGAATAAAAGATTTAGATAACCACCGAGAGCTAGAAGAAGCTACCTGGCTGAATTCACATGCAGTTAACTGAAGTGGATTCTGCATCTCTTTTCATGACAAACCTGCCTCCTGAATACTCAAGTACAGTGGGGGCAAAAGACAATAATAATCAGCATGAGATGAGTAGACATAAAAAATGTCCACGTCACTAGCCTTTGCCTTTGGAACAATGTTTAATGTACACAGGCCACTTCTCCCACTTATCTGGGAGCTGAAAAAAGAATGTCACCAGCTGAAAAAAGAAATTGAAAAAGTCTCCGCAAATGCAACTTGAGCTTCTTTCTGCAGGAAGGAAAAAACTGTAAGCCACTGTAGACTTATTCTAACCTGAGGTGTATGGACAAATAAAGTAAAGAAATGTAAAATGGGAGGAAAGTGATTATGGCATTCACCAACTTCAATTCATTCATCCAAAAATATGTTGAGTAACTGATTGAAAATCTGCTAATATTTTATATTCTTGAATTGAAATGCGTATAGGTAATCTTATATTTCAAATTTGTGTAGGAATATGACAATTTCTATCAAATATTATTAAATAAATTCCCTATTTAATGTGATAAGAAAAATGTATTATCCAATTAAAAAAATGTGCAAACGCTTATAAAAGGAAAATCAAGATTAAATTAAACAGACTGCTGGTAAATAAAAATTCAAATTTTAGCCCATAAGGACCATTTTTGCAAGTTCATAGCAATATCGAGAAGATGAGCATAAATCAGAACTAATCTGTCATATTATTTTTGAGTACATCTTACATATATGCAGTCACTACACTGTATGTGTACAGTACCCATGCAGCTCAAAGGATGCCTACTTCACAGTTCATGATCCCATTCCTGCTTCCAAATCATAGACATCTGTAGCACTTTGAAGACTATAAATTTATCTGAAATAGTTTAATATACTTTAATAGTCACTCATTTAAATTCCATTCAGGAGGGAAAAAAAAGCTACAAAAGTTAAAGTTCAAAAGCGGCATAAATGGTGGAATAAAGATATGAACAATGGCACATCTGAGCAATCTATTTTACTTAGACATAGAGGTGAACTGTGGTTAAATAGAGCTGTTTTAAAGACTGTCCTACTAAGAACAAACAATTACAAGACTAATTTGAAAGGGTCAATAAGCTCTGTAAAGATTAAGGAGTAAGATGTTCTTGTTTTGTTCAAAAGAATACAAAAAGAACTTTAAAAGTCAGTCCCACTGAATTCACATATTCCAGAAGAGGCAAAGGAGACACTGAATCAAGAAAGAGAATCTAAAACTTTGTAAAACGATTGTTCTACTAAAGGTAGTGTTTATTATATGACGTAGCAACTAATACACAAAAGTGTAAATGTCTCTTCTATGGTTAGACTGCACAGAGCAATTAACCTCAAATCCCATTTGAAACTGTAACATGGACTTCCCATAGTGCATGAACACCTAATCTAATATATAATAGTTCTTTTCTTCTTATGATAACACTGCCTGAATCTAAATGTATGAGTACTGTGTGTCTTTCAGCTTGTATATGAATAACCAGGATATGTTCTGTTATACAGATGTTCCTGAAGCTGCTGCTCTGTGTGCTCTTGTGATCAGTGGTTTAAATTACCGAATCACAGAATCACAGAATCACAGAATGGTAGAGGTTGGAAGGGACCTCTGGAGATCATCTAGTCCAACCTCCCTGCTCAAGCAGGGTCACCTAGAGCATATTGCCCAGGATCACATCCAGACGGGTTTTGAATATCTCCAGGGAAGGAGACTCCACTACCTCTCTGGGAAACTTCTGCCAGTGCTCTGTCACCCTCACAAGAAAGAAGTTTTTCCTCAGGTTCAGACAGAACTTCCTGTGTTTCAGTTTGTGCCCGTTGCCTCTTGTCCTGTCACTGGGCACCACGGAGAAGAGATTGGCCTCATCCTCTCGACACCCTCCCTTCAGATACTTGTACGCATTGATGAGATCACCTCTCAATCTTCTCTTCTCCAGGCTCAACAGGCCCAGCTCTTGCAGCCTTTCCTCAGTTGACAGATGCTCCAGTCCACTCGCCATCTTCATGGCCCTCCACTGGACTCTCTCCAGGAGTGCCACATCTCTCTTGTACTGGGGAGCCCAGAAGTGGACCCAGTACTCCAGGTGAGGCCTCCCCAGGGCTGAGGAGAGGGGCAGGATCACCTCCCTCCACCTGCTGGCAACACTCTGCCTAATGCACCCCAGGATCCCATTGGCCTTCTTGGCCACCAGGGCACATTGCTGGCTCATGCTTAACTTGTTGTCCACCAGCACTCCCAGCTCCTTCTCGGCAGAGCCCCCAGCCTGGAATGGTGCAGGGGGTTCTTCCTCCCCAGGCACAGGACCCTCCACTCGCCTTGGTTGACCTTCAGGAGGTTCCTCTCTGGCCAGCTCTCCAGCCTGTCCAGGTCCCTCTGAATGGCAGCACAGCCTTCTGGTGTGTCAGCCACTCCCCCCAGTTTTGTAGCATCAGCAAACTTGCGGAGGGTGCACTCTGTCGCTTCATTCAGGTCACTGATGAAAAAGTTGAACGATACTGGACCTAGTATTGACCCCTGGGGGACCCCGCTAGCTACAGGCCTCCAACTAGACTCTGCGCCATTCACCACAACCCTCTGAGCTCGGCCATCCAGCCAGTTCTCAATCCACCTCGCTGTCCACTCACCCAGACCACATTTCCTGAGCTTACCTATGAGGATGGGATGGGAGACAGCGTGAACAGCCTTGCTGAAGTCCAGGTAGACAGCATCCACTGCTCTGCCCTCTTCTACCCAGCCACTCATTCCATCATAGAAGGCTGTCAGATTGGTCAAGCGTGATTTCCCTTTGGTGAATCTATGCTGACTACTCCTGATCACCTTCTTGTTCTCCATATGCTTAGTGATCTAAGACAAGAAACAAAAGATTAATGTTCCGTTACAGATTCTGATAACTGTAGTAACTGTGATAAGTAAAATAATGTAAATGTTTCAGAACCGAAAAAGCAAGATCATTGTACGTTATAGGAGAGCAATTTTCCACCTAAACTCTTCAGTGATAAAAAAATAAGATTTTTTTTTTCTTTCAGAACATTGCATAAAGATTAAATATTTGTGAAGGGAACTAATTTTCTATAGAAAATGCAATATCTATCTGCTCTATTTTCATAATAGGAAAAATTATATTAAGAATTGAGTTGCTATAAAGATAAAAAATGCATTTGCAATGTTTAATGTAAGTTGGAACTCATATTTCAGACGCTCAAAAGCATACTTCTTTTTATTAACTTCTAAGTTTACTTTTCTCATAGAGCTAATAGACTTCTATCTGATTAATTTTGTCCATATTTTCGACTCCTTTTATGGATCGCCTTTTCTCAACTGAGTTTAAAAGCAAATCTATATCACTGTGATATAAATAGAACATTCATTAAATACTGTTTATAAACAATGCTGGTATATTTGCCGTATTTCATTTTTAAATACAGAATAATGAATTCTTTCCTTCTTTTTTTATTCTTTTCCTTTTCTAAATAAATATCTTACATCACAAATGGGGGTGGATTTTTGGTGGAGGGGTTGGTTTTTGGAGGTTTTTTTCTTTTTTTTTTTTTTAGGAATCTGAATCTGTTTATGGGACAATGAGAAATCTGAAAGTTTGACTTTCTAAGGTATATAAAGATTAAACACAGCTATATCTGAAGAAGGAGCAGTTGATTTGTGGTTGTCTTATCCATTCAGTATAGATTATCTCCTGACTGCAGCGTATTGGGAGAAACTTCACTATGTCAGTGTGGCTAAAAAGTCATGATTTATCCTCCAACTGATATTTATACTGTGAAGATATTTTTACAGAAGATTCTGTGAGAAAGATGGCACTCCACAAAAATCAATTATTTACATTACTAGAGGAAATATTAACTCTCCAATTCTTCCAATGAAAACTCATTGGGAGATATTGATTTCACACTACAAACCTTCAATTTTAGGTAATGATTGATACTAAAGTAAGTTATTACAGGACAAACATGAGAAGATGACATTTTCTGTTATAGACTGAAATTAGCAATGGTGAAATAAATTCAGTTATACATACATATTTCTAAAATACATAAAACACATACATTCCCCTAGAAGACCTGAAATCAGAAAAAACCAATTTTTTTTAGTGATAAAAGGATAAAAGTTTATCCTAAAGCTCAGAAATTTAAAGTTATAATGCATTCATATAATATAGACTTTTCAAATTAGCTGGACATCCTCTGATACTTGTCTCAAATTATCTCAAAACCCTTAGCGTTAGATCTATCTAAAATATATGTGCCAAAGTAATTGCTTTCCTTCCTATCATCTCATATGAAGTTCTTATTCAGAAACTAAACATGATCTTGGGTAAAGTATTATAAGGAGGATAGAAGACAGATTGCAGAACTCTGCACAAGAGCAGTTATCATTAGTTTACTGCCAGAAGTGAGGGATATTTTGAGAATTATCTTCAGGAATTTGTCCAGGGTATAGTTCTAATCGGTATTTTCATAAATGACCTAGGTGACAAAACTGGCTTATTTGATACGCAGAATAGGAAGCTAAGCAGAGATGCTAGAGCATTAAAGGAAAACAATTAAAAACAATCATTTTCTGTTAGCTTGAAGAAATGTTCTGAAATAACTATGATGAATTTCATCATTACTGAAATTACTGAAATAACTAAGATGAATGTTCTGAAATAACTAAGAGAAGTAGTCTACTACACTTAAGTGGAAATAATCAGTTGCATAATCAGATGACAAAAAAAAGCTGAGATGGTCACAGTTTTTCAGAAAAGGAGAAGGAGATTAAAGTGGATCAAAAGCTGAACATGCATCAGGAAGGTCAAACCAATGTGAAAAAAAGTAAATGGCTTACTGGTATGTGTAAGTGAAAATATAGGAAAAACTGAGAGTCGAAAGAAAAACAGGAAGATGGGGAAGAATAGAAACTTCTTAGAAAGAGGAAAGGAGTAATGCCCACAATTATTATTCATGACAGAAGAGGCAGTACCAACAAAAAGGTTCAGTTCAGGCTAAGCATTAGGAAAAATGGTGAAAACAGAAGCACAAGAATAGACTGCTAAGCTAATTAATGCAATTTCCAATATGGGATGTCTTCAAGATAGCATAAAACTATGAATAGAGTATTTGACTCCAAATTCTTCCAAAAATTCTTCAGAATTTTCAGATCCGCAGTTGTGGTATAGCCTTGTACCTACTGCAGATATTTTTACTGGCACAACATAAAAATCACTGTGTTCTTATGTAAGGATATATGGGCTAATAAATTTCACACGAAGCAAAATGTTCCTAGGATGTGGGTAGCAGTTTACATTTAACAAAAAAGTCTCAGGAGCTCTCCTACCTCTTAGAAATGTCAAGTTAGTGCTGGCAGTTGTAGAAGTTTTTACCACACTGTCGTCGATGTTTTGAAAGTCATGAAGTCTGAAAAAAATGTCCATTGTTATCTGGAAATTAGAAATAGAAATGATAAATTAGCATGAAGATGCTGAAAAATGACACTTGCAACTTTTTAAATTAAAGTATATATAAATTAAAATATATATAAGTATATAATAGTATATGTATATAATACATACTTAAATGTATACTATGTGCATAATGTAATTGTATATTATACATAGCAGTGTAATATAACAGGAATTCTTGAAAAGTGAGGTGATACTGAGACTGAATAAGTGTCAGATTTCTCTATTACAGATTTTACTCTATTAAAAGAACAACAAAGTAGCATTATCTCCTAATATGGCAGCTATAAGATGTAAGAGATGATGGACAACATTTATAACCTGATGACCAAAACACGTACTTCATTATTCAAGGTGATGTCCGTTCATATATCTCTAATAATGCAGCTTATACAATCAAATTAAGAATGGGAAAGAAGATCAGAAGATCAAAAGAGCATTGTCATAGTAGTTTATACACTGAATGCAAAAAGTATAACTAGGTTATAAAAACATTCATGTACAGTAAGTCCATAATATGGATTAAAGATGATGTATATTTCAGATGAGGAAGTCCTTAAAACAATGAGTAACAGAAGCTGGAATGGTCGAGAAGCATTGTGCTATAGTTGTGAGCCCCTAAATTGTTGAATAGTAGTTTCTTAGTCAGAAAAGTATTAGACAAAAGAAGAAGAGGGGTATATCGCTTTGTGAATACATTACAAAAGGAAGAACTTTCCTTCTTGCTTGTGTTTTGACAGAAAAAACTTGAAAATAGAATTCAAGGAGAGGAAGTAGCACTCTGTACCTTGGAGGAGTCACCTCTCTAGAGCCAGAGAGCATAAACTTAATCTCCAAAACAAGCTATCATGAGAATGGCCTTCAATTTAACATGATACCATTAGCAATTATTATTGCATTTTGATATTTAAAGAATATAATTTAATGCCCTATTGCATAAATGCCTACATACAAATTAGCCTCAGTCCCGAGAAACCTACAGTGTTTCTGGATGATGTTTTGTGTGGGGGAAAGAACCTGGGGGGAGGTAGGTGATGGTTATATTTGGGTTCAAATTTACGTGGGTAATTTTGGTTGAGCTGAAAATGTTAAAATATGAACTTGTTTCAATTTGGGATACCTATGATAAAAGCTGGAAAAGAGCAAGAAAGAGAAGTAAGAAGTATTTAGTATTGTGGTCAGTATGTCAAGATGTTCAAGACTTACCTCCTTTTATAATCTGAGGACTTTTTGAGTAATGTCCTACTATCTCTTTCTAAAATCATACATAGTGTGTACAGGTATAACATTAATCGTAGTGCTCCAAAATAAGTAAAACTGAGGAGGAAAATATCAATCAGCACGTTAAGACCAACTCACCAACTGCAGGAGGGAAATGAAAAGTGCTAGCAAATAAAAGAGTATATTCAATAAAGCACTGACCACATGCATTAACTCCTAGAAGCCCTACCTTGTCTTCGCATAGGTGCCTGTTTACCTGACAAACTCCACTTCTGCACTACTATGGAACCAAGAGAAAAACTCCCGTTAAAACTCATTTAACTGCTCTTTCACATCCTACAGCTTCTCTCTGTCACTGTGCCTATAATCACAGTTATTTGATATTAAAATTGGTTTAAATACCAGTTTGTGCTACCAGACCTGTCTTTCATGTTACTCTGTTTCAGTACTTGGTAGAGAAAAAGAGGGAGCTAACTAGATAGGTCTCTACGTGTCATGTAGAGTAGCATGTAGATGTTAGGCCTGTAGCATGGAATCAGTAATTTAGCATGGATTCAAGTGGTCATACTCAAAGTTTGTTGCACTAAATGATAGCTGCAAACGTCAAGAAAATTCCCAAAGCTGAACCTTCTGTGTGGAGAACAACCTAAATTTAGCCAGCAGGTTAGTAAAGGGAGGTTAGTAAAGAACATTGTCAAAGCAACCAGTCCTCCTTGCAGCAGAAGTCTAAAATAGAAACACATTATCTGTAAACAGAAATCCTCTTTTGAACAAATACAACAATAAGTATGCTTTGAGGTAAGTGACCAGGGATATCATGCCATAAAATACAACCAGAAGGATGAGTTAGCAAGTTAGATTAATTTCCCAGGAAATGGGTGACTTGGATTTGATTAAACTCACTTCTTCAAGTCAACAAAGTTCCTCTTCATTTGTCACAAGAATAGTCAAGGTGTATTAGAGCGAGAGCCTCTTACATTAGCATAAAGAAGAAGCAGAAGAAAAGAGTAGGATAAAACAATATTTCCCTCATTATTTCCAGTAGTCTACAATTTTGGGGCTATTAGAGTCAAGTGTAAATATAATATCTATATCCTTGCATTTTAATAATTTTTATTCATTTTATGATGACCATCTAGTAGATGAAAACAAAAATAAAGCCTATAAGTGGTAGCAGAACTAGCTCTGAAAAAAAGACCACAAATTCATGCAACTCTGGTATATTTTTCTTCTCCCCAATAAATCTTATATTCTTTGTCTTCAGTTTTCAGAGGCAAATCATAACAGTGTGAGTTAAAATAAATCAAATGAACCAAAGCTATTGTGGGTCATGTTATCTGGGGTACTATATACCTCACAGCAAGAGGAGCTCGTCATCTAAAGGACTGGCTCTTTGTATATTTCTTATCATTTAACAAACTCTCAAATCAACAACAAACACAAATGAGAGTTACTGCCATTGTCATGTTCTTACACTGTTAAGTGTTGTAACAAGAGATAATATTCTACTGCACAAAAATCTAGAGATTGTTAAAAATTATTCTCACATTTGTAATATGAAGGTGCTAAATTTAACACATACTTTGATAATTACTTTCTCTCTGACACAGATTATGAAACTGATGTGCAAAAAAAGAAAATTTTTGCATTGGGAAAAGTATACCATGTCAAACTGAAATGTGCCATTTTATAATTATTTATTTTTTAAAAAGGAAATATATTTTTAAATGAATGACTAGACTCACAATAGGACTTAAATACCATTGATAACATAGAGGTTTCTCATCATACCTTTGGGTTTAATGATTAGGCACTTCCTGGGTTGCAGGAGCCTCAGATTCCAAATTCACTACTACCTAATTCAGAACTGCGATTGGACTTGAGACTCTTAGCTTCCTAAAGAGTAGCCTAATCAGTAGCTGTTACAGCTATTATAAGCGAGGACACCCAAGGAGTACACCCCAGGTGCGTTACACAGATAACTACCAAGGTGCATAAAGTTTTTTTACATATTATCTAAGCTAGTGAATAGTCATTTATAAAGAATGGAACAGTTTCATCAGGAGAGATTTAGGGAGAGAACATTTTACCTTGAATTTAGAAGTCTCAGGCTGGCTGCAGATCTGAATTTATTCTGATAACATGAAATATTTTCATGTAACCTCACGGAGTGGGAATAAGAATATATTAAAGAAAATAGACACAGTTTTGATAATCATCTTTTTATTGCTTTCTCTAACACTCAGAATTCAGTCACTGGATGCTAATCTATTTTATATTACAACAGTACTTAGCTGCAAGTGGCTTATATTATCTGAAGATTCTATGAAGACAAACTGCTATGGAGCAAAAACAGAGGGTTGAAACACCTCTATACTGCAAGTGTATTAATGAGGACATGATTAATATGAGCTTGCCTTGAACCTGGACAGGAGCGCCCTAAAGCAGGGCAGCCGGCAGGAGCCCCCGAAGCAGCGGGCAGCGCGGCGGGGCCCGGCCGGGCACCAGCCTGCGGGAGCGTGGGAGCGACGCGCTCGCCGAGCGGGCCGAGGAGCCGGGCCGAGCTGCGCCCCGAGGTGCGGCCGCAGCAGAAGCGGCTGCCAGCAGGCCGGGCATCCCCGGCGCGCCCGGAGGAGACGGGCGGGACGCAAGACGACGAGATAAGCAGAATCGCCAGCAGGGGAGGGGAGGGGAGGGGGCAGCAGCATAAAAATAGGACATATATAGATATAAACACACACATACATTCAGCTGCAACAGTTATCTCTGGTATCTTTTTCTTCCTCGTCGATTTCATTTTACTTTTTACTATATTAGTCAATATGCTATAATAGCAGTAGTAGTTAGCCATAAATCTTGCAGAGATGCATGCAAAAAAAAAAAAAGTTTTAAAATAAGTAGTTCTTCTAATGAGCACCTTCACCTCTAGAAATTTTAAAGAGCTTCAGACTCGTTCATCCTGTTCATTTGGGTTTGTTCTTCCTTTCTGAAGTTTTTGACCGTTCCTCTGGCCAATAAAATACATGATGATCCAAGCAAACACCTGATAAATTTTGCATGTGAATATAGAGTTCATATATGTTAGATGAAAAGGCCAGCTTTCTATGAAAATTATTAGCATATTGGAGATACACTGGGCAAATAACCAGAATGTGTATGAACCTTAATATAATTTATCATTTTCCTTTTATTGTATTTGATCTTCTTTGGAGTCACTCGAAAATCAATACAAATGAAGAAAGTGAATTGAGAATATTGCACACTATTCTGAAAATTGTTCATGTTGATCTATTTGTTAAAAATAAAACCACAGCCATCAGCAAAAAAGAAAACTTCAATATCCAAAAATATAATTGTCAGCTTGAAATAACTGCAGTTTTTTTACTGTGCTGCTGTATGATGACTTTGTTTGCTTTGAACCTGTTCAGTTCAAAGGGAGTCACAAGTAACAGGAAAGCGGTAAACAAAACGACCAGAGGCACAAACTTGCCCCAAAACTGAGAAGGGTGACAATAAGGGAGCCGGAAGGTCTCCAGTCACTAATTGATGGGCCATGAGGAAACTACAGCATAGCTTTGGAGAGGGCCATCCTGGAATTTGTAACTCAAAGGGGGAAACAAGACAAACATGAGTACTATGGATATTTGAGGGGGTCCTGGAGGACTCTGCAAAACTTACTAAGGAATGTTTGGGGGAAGTGTCAAAAGTGGGGAAAAGGGTTGATAAGGAGGAAGAAAGTGGGGAAACGGGGAGGGGGAGAGGGGGTAAAAGGGGTCCTGCCGGGTAAGCAGCAGGCAGTCAATACGCTTGCCTTGACTGAGCTCTGTGCCTGATCACTGCAGTCTAGCCTATTTTCTCACTGAAACTTTGTCAACTATCTTTCTGTGACTCCCTACCCCATGATGTAACAGCGAGCACTGTTAGCAGTGGGTGCCAGCAGCTGGAAAGAAAAGAGTAGGTGGATTTGGGCTAGCAAGGGGGGGTTAGATCTTGGGCGAAGGGGCGCTTGTGTTTGTCGCGCCAGCAACTGCAGTGAGTGAAGGTGGCAGGAGCTGGAGGGACCACAGATATGCCTGGAGGGCAGGTTTGGGGTGCCTGCAACTGGAGTCAGATCTGAGGCAAAAACGGCCCTCATGTCTGGTGCCAGCAACTGGAGAGACTGGAGTATCAGGGCCGGCAGCTGGGCTGAGCGAGGGTCTCAGCATCAGCAGCTGAAGCGGGACCAGCAGTCATAGGGGCTGTGTGTCTGCAGGCCAGCTACAGGTGGGCAGGAGTGCTTGCATTTCCCCTAACCTGGTATGCACAGGTGAGTGCGTGGGTGGGTGGGCGCATGGGTAGGTGTGTAACTCACCACAAACTTCAAGCTGGGCTAGCAGGTGAGCCTGCAGAGCAGGTCAGGGAGCAGGTGAGCCTGTAGAACAGGTCAGGGAGCCCAGGGTCTGGGCAGGAGTATCAGGCAGACAGAGCTGCCATGCTGGTATTGAGGGATCCACAAATGTGTGTGTGCTTGTGAAATAGTGAGGGTGCGTGTGCTTTCACTAGTGAACTTCAATCCTAATCAGCTGGGAGAGGAGAAGCAGGATTTGGCTATCTATATGTTTTGTGTGTGAGTTCTGGTGGTGTTATGTGTTGGTGTGGTTAAGGCAGTGCCCTACCTGTGGCAGTTTGTGTAGCTGGCTGAGAGTGTCCTCTGTGTGCGAATCCTCGCAGTGTGTGTGTCTCTGGAATACATGCTCAGCCTTGCAACGGGTTGAACCTGCAAATGGAGAGCAGTCACATCTATCAGCCTGGGACTAAGAGACCCCCACAGCTCTAGCAGCCATGCAGGAGGGATGCTCAGGTCCTGGAGCCCACCAAAAGGAGCAGCCCTATAACACCTCTTAGTAATATCCAAGAGCATTTTCAAGTGCAATAACTGAAGAACTTTCCTTCTATTTTAGTGAAAAGAAAACTGGGAATATTCAGTGACTAGCTAATGAAAAATTACAGATCCTTGCCAGCAACATAATGGATCAGTAGTTAGAAAGCTATGTTGCAAATTGTGCCAACACAAGCTTTATGCAAGAAAATTAAGTTCACAGAATCCATTTGAGGACTTTTAAAGCTGAAAATATTGATATGCTTTAGATTGTCTCCAAGATCCTGATTTTTCCCCTAGTGTGCACTAGGAGAACACAAATTTAGTTACAGTGAATTAAATCTGAGTACTAGGACGCGGCATTTAAGTACAGAGTATCTGAAGACTTGCTGTCAGAGTATTTTTTCCCTTTACTGTTCATTTTCATTTTAGCACTGCCTTTACCATCTGTCTAGGCCTAATTTCAAACGAAAAATCAAACAAACAAAAAAAAAAAGCATGCACCGTTCTATCAGGAAGAAAGCAAATCGAAAATAGCTGAAAGGCTATGACAGAGAGTGTTTGCAGTGTAGCATGCTCTCAGAGTGCGAGTCTGTGGAGAAGCTTTTCAAAGCGCAAATTACATGGTTAGAAGGGTGTCAGTGAGTGTGGATGTTTGCTTGTGTAACTACGTATCTATAGGTGCACAAGGACAAGTCAGTAACAGGAAAAGTAATCTATAAGAAGATGGCATTGTCTACACCGTGTCATTATGGCAGGGCTGAACTCAACCACTAATATCAGATACTGGCGTGTAATCATGCAATTATTGAGCTGTAATCCTCCTTCAGCCTTCTGTATGTGAAAAGGAATCTACTTCTCCTTAGATTTCATAGTTTTTTCAGTTATTTTGAGCTTTAAATAGATGGATAATAAGTATTCTGTTTCCAAGGGTATATTTCTCTATAGTAATTGGTACAAAGTTACTTTACAGCAGTGAGAACCCACCTGTGAAAATTCCACTGTTTATATAAACACAGACGCATATATATATATGTATACACACTCAAACAATACAGTAGCAGGAGACATCAGTAAGTTAATGAGAGGTAAAAGTATGATTTTTGGTGGCACTGAATACGTCTGTATAGAATATTACATAAAAGAATATTGTTAAAAAAATGATATTCCATCATCTCCATCCTGTTTTTCTTGGAGCACTTCATTCCTCCAAATAGGTAATTATGGTTTTGTGTTGAATTTATCCAAAGTTTAACGTAAAATTTCCTGGCTTTAATAATTATTTGTGTTTTTTATGGTGGATGAGCCTAGTTTAGGAGGGGGTTGTCTTTATGCTTTAGAATCCAGTGCATTGTTTTTTTTCTGCTTCTGAAGAGGCTCCCCAGGTGTTTTTTTACTTGCTGAGAGATGATATTGGCATTGTATAATGGCTTGACCTACACTTCCTCTGTGAATTGGGAGTCATTTATAGCCTGCAATGGATGTTACTACTACAAGACCCACAAACTGTGATATTTAAGGATGGCCTAAGTTGCTGAAAAATTGTTCAGTATGGTCTTGTTGAAGATAGATGTATGTCCTAAGAGATATCATTTGGAATTCTCTTTCTCTAGAAGTTAATTTCTTCTATAAGCGGATGCCAAAAAATGTGAGCCTAGGTGCTCTAATTGCTGAATGATTGCGATTTCGTGATGTAATCTTCCATTTAGTGCTCTCTACATTTTCCATGCTAGACAGGGAAACAATAAGGAATCTGTGAAAAGTTCCCTCAGATATCTGGTGGCTTGCAGAAGCTTGGCCTGCCTTTGAAGCTAAGCAGTAACTGTGAGGTTGATTGATTGAACTGCAGGGTAGAAAATAATTCAATGTATTATCCTCTCTGTACCTTCCTTCATGCCTTTACCAGGTAACTCCCCAGAGGCTTTTAAAATACAGTATACAGGTTCACTGAACCAGTTCATCCCATTAAAATGTGCTAAGCACAGATGGCTCAGTGATCTTTAGCTACCTATAACCCTGTAAAATATTGGTAAACCCCAAATGGCTACATGAGTCATAAAAGACATCTGTTCAAATAGGTAGGCCCAGCCGGAAGTCTATGCCTGTAAAAATGAAACCTGCTTTTTACAAAGCAACACAGTCATAGCTCCTCTTGCCTGACGTGACAGTCAGACTCCATGTGTCCACTTAGCAGCGCAGACCTCTCTGGAGCGGACTGACACACGGGGCAGCCTACCCTCCAGGCTTTTATGGCTTACCTAGCCAGGCGTGCACTTCCAGCATCCCACACAGTTACCGGTAACTCATGCTCACTGAACCAGCTCATTCCATCTGTGCTTAAAACAGTTTGAACCGTGAACAGCAGTCCATGCCACACGCACAGTGTTCATTTAAGTGCCCCGGAATCCAGATACCTTGTACAACTGTACCAAAACCGGTCTCCCGCACTTTGAAGGGGCAGAGCTATTCTGTTGCAGTGCAGCATACAGATGCTCTTTGTTGCTACTATTTCCGATGGTAACAATAATCCACTGTTGTCAAAGGTCAGCTCAGGATACCAAATCAAAAATCAAACAGTATTATTATGCTGCACCCTGAAAACTCTGGTGGAATGTAAGATTAAAAAATGACTGCCTAACAGAACTGGCAATGACTTGGAAAAAGAAAAAGTTGTATTTTTGCTTGTGCCTTAGTTACTTCCACTGGGAATTTATAGGAAGGGGATCCCCAACAAGGATTGTGCTACACTTAAGTTGGATCACAATAAATTCTCTGATGCATTCTTAAGTTGTACTCTGTGGTGCCAGTCAGGTGTGTACAGAAAGGTATAATAAGCCAGTCACTTCAGGGTCACCAAATTAGTGTCTATGTTCAGGGAGCCCAACAACACAAAGGAATTGCAAGGGAAAAAATTATTTTATATTATTTGCATTTACTCTCAAGCTAGGCTGAATCTGACCCTCAGTAGAAATCTTATCCTAAAACACACGGCTACACAAAGAAATTTTACAATTGCATGCATACAGGAATTGTTATTTTTTTGAATCAATCTTAAGTGAACTTTGATTATTTTAATCAAAGCTTTATTTCTTTTTAAACTCTTTTGTTTGTTTTACAAATAATATATGTTTGTTAGCCATTTACAGCTAGCTCTTGGTAATTCCTTGGATTTCTTTCTGAATTTGCCCACATAGCAAATGTACATTCCCATAGCTCACTGTAGCATAGTACACTTCATCTATTTCACATAAATGGAATGACAGAATGATGCACTGAATCTGCATGCAAGTGTGTTATGAAGCAATTATGCTTGATGGTGCAGATGTGTTCAAATTAACTTTCTTCCCTGACTTCAGAAAATCTACATCACAGACTTAAGGGAGCATTTCTTGTATTATTAAAAATAAATTACTAGCAAAGCAGGCTGAGATTAATCCCACACTAACAGTTTAGAGCACTGAAAGAGAAAACAAGCCTGCTTTGCACAGTTAACAATTGATTACACCCTAGTTTGGGCCCTGCATTACATTTCACAAGCAAAAGTGTTTTAAAGAAATACACGCTAGTCCCTTAAAGGCTCACTATTTTGAGAATTAACAAGACCATATTTTTTTCTCCTCCTAAATTTATTTACTGATTAGTTTGAAAGGTTTGAGTGATGCACAGCAAGACATGTGCTGAAGTGCTGAACTTAAAACAGAATGTTGTTTGACAAGTAGTAGCAAAAGATTTTTGTCATGACTGCTTTTTAAAAAAGACTATTATTAAAACTTGTATTAAAGAAGAGCAGAAACATTAAAGATAGCCTGCCTTTTAAAACACATCCATATATGCTTTGAAGGTCCTTTAACCAGGACCAGTCTGTCTTTTCAGATCTTCAGTTATTTATTTTTGTGTGACATGAATCAGAGTAAATTTAGCTCTCCTGTATATTTTCATTCAAACAGAATAAGTGGTATAAAGACTTTTCATCTAGTTTGTTCAAGTAGACTCAAAACAATATGTGTAAGGTCAGAAGCAGAGTCACCTCAATTCAAATGGCCTAGTCTTCAAACATTATGGAAATATTAACTCCCAGTTTGAGCTTGGAACATATTCCCTTTGACATGTACTAATCACAAAGTACCTAAGCTTATTCCTACCGAAATCAATGAAAAATCTTCTTCTGAACTCACTACAATCAGAAGCAAACATAGATTTTCTTCAGGTAATTATTTTTCAAAAGTTTTCTGAGTTTGCAGTTAGGTCACTTGATTTTAGTGCCTAAAGCAAAAGCTTTTATAAGCGTCTGGAGATTAATTTTGCAAGCAAGATCCTTAAGGAAGGATAATACCAATATATCGAATTCATTGCTTACCGGAAAGTAAGTACCCTACATTAACTTCCTGAAGGATATGCACATGCATGCCATCAAAGACAAGCTGTCAAAATAAGATCAAGTGCTGCTTACGTTCAGTTAAAAGTCAACTTTCATTCCAAGGTGATGCACTTCTTCAAGGTGAAATGTGTGGAATCGCATACATCCCTTTCCAGTTCTGATTTTACCTGTCAGTAAATATTACAAATATTTCTATAATTTGCTAATATTAGCTACATGCATTTCTATTCACTAAGTAAAAGTATGTCTTACAGTAAACCTTGGGGATCATATATTCTTCAAGAGTTATTTAGGTATGGTCAAATATAAAGCAAAGTATGTACAACAAATAAGTAAGTCTAGTATGAGAATAAAATCAGCACTCTAGGTGAAAATTCATCTTTATGCCCCTAGTACTGTCATTTTTAAAATCTTCTGTATTCAAAGAAAATCTTAAACATTTAGACAATTAAAAATGTTACTAAGAAAACATCAAGGAAAGAATTAGATACATAATTAAACTTATTATAGGCATGAATTCCCTGTCAACCTTAGTTTTGTGATGCAGTATATTCTATGGATAGTCCCAGTGAAATCACTGGAACATTGACATTCAAAGAATGTAAATCTGTGTTTTCCAAAATCTGTTTTACAATGAATGTACTTTTGAAGTGAGAAATACATGTCATTTTTGTAAAAAAAAAAAAAAAAATATATGCATTTGTAACAAGAAGTTTACTTTTACGTTTAACAAGAAAGATGATTTGCATTCCTTCATGTGCCGTCAGAAGTTGTTGTTCCAGAAAGCATTTATTATGAATACAGGTCATTGGCCAGGTAATGAATAATTTTTATCCCCTCGCTGTTCTTAAAGAACTCTGTTACCTGTGATTATCTCATGATTATTTGTGACTAGCTTTGCCAGTTAACTGTGTACCTGCTTTAACGTACACATGTTGCTTGCTTTGCATGTTGTGATTTTCATATAAGCACTAGAAAATACTGATCCCAACACAGTCATGATAAGTTTTGCTTCAAAGGGGCAGGATTTCACCTTTTCTGCTCTTTTTCTGTCAGTTTAGTTACACTGAATTGTTCTTGATGGGATGCTTAAGATTTCTCCTTTAAAGATTAAAAAATGTCAAGTATTGATTTTCAAACTTCTGCTACTGATTTTCAGGTATGCGTTTGATTTTTGTGAACTCATGCATGTTTTCACAGATACCTGCCACCTGCAAGGATATTTATGAAGAATGATTTCATAATTCTTTATGAACTGAAGCAAAATGAGTTATACATAGCATTCACAATTTTAGACATCTGCTTTTCAAACTATGTTAACTGAATTAATGTCCTCTGCTAGGTGTTTCAGCAGGACATAAACTTTGTCTACATAGATTTTAGCAGTCTCTTAATCCTTACTTAAATAGGGATCACTTTTATTATAGACTCATTTGTCCTCTTCCCCTACAGATTTCATCATCCTGCAATATAGCTATATCCACATCTTTTTCCTGTCAAGGACATTTTAAGGATTTTCTAAACTTGGTGCTGAAACTGTTGTTATATGGTTTCTTTTTCTTTTTTTTTTTTTTTTGAGATAAGTTTACCAGTGCTACTAATTTTGTTTTCCTTATTTTTCTTAAAACTGGGAAACAACATGACCAAAGCTTTACTCCGCCTTTTAGTGGGGACACTTACTCAACGTCTGTCTTGAATCTCAGTGCTGTCCATGTTACAGAAAAGCAAATAAGCAATGGTATGATTACATTCCTTCTCCAACACCTCACGTTTAATCGTGCTAATAAGTCTGCCACCAGCTAGTACATTTTCTAAGTGATAACTGGGGATCTAGCCATGCCGTTCCCATGGCATTACTGGGGGCAGCATAGCCAAATCCTAGGACTTCGTTTTGAAAAGCCTTACCCTGCAGTAGGTTTAATGAATTTCAGTTGATTACTTACCGAAATAAAATGAAGAGGAAGAGAAAGACAGATTTCATTTTTAAAAAACAGCAATGTACCAGTAACGTCATTTGTGAATGTATGTAATGTCATCAGTAGTCTGCACCTAATGCACTTTCAGCTAGGCAGGCACTTTACTACAATGGCAGCATCTCAGTCGCAGTAACAGCTGTTACATGATTTATTTTAAACTCTTAAATGAAAGGGTTACCTGTGCTCAATCCATATGCTCCTAGAACACTATCTGTTGTTTACTCTATATCCTTCATTTAACTTGCAGTTAAGCCTGAAAAATCAGCCTACAGTTCTCTTTTTTCACCTGCAGCTCACAAAGTATCTTAGAAAACTGCATTACAGATTTTTGTTTTATTTTGTTTTTACTTTTCACTACTAGTTCTCCTGCTGGACTGTACAGGTAGAACTAATCTGTGACTTAACCCTTCTTCTTCATCACTGAGAATGTTCACTCCAAAGAAGCATCAAAATTGGTAAACATACTCTATAAGAAAGAAAAAGCCCACTGATGGGGACGAAACTGAAATACATAGTAACAGAAGGAAGAAAATGCAGAGCAGAGATGCTATGTGAAAGAAAAACAGAAAAAAAGGGAAAGCAAAGCAAGTTTACTGCAAAAAAATGATGGTGATAAAGAGCCAGTCACAGCATCTCAACTCTCAAGTTGTTGAGGCAAAGGCAGAGTGACATAAATGTCACTGTTAAAGGCAACACTAGTCAAGAATAGAGTGTTATGAAGTCACCTCCCATTGCTTCCCCCACCATCTGCTGATTCTCGGCATATAATATATCACAGAGTTAAGTGTAAAGTGCAAGGTCAAAGCCAACATATTTCTGCCATCAGGGAACTCCAGATAGAAAGTCTTTATTGATTAGTCACAGCTACCTAACGGCACCTTTGCAACTCTGTAATTGGTGCTGAATGATTTTATGGTTTTATAACATTCTCTCAGCTTGTGATGCTATCCAACACTACAAGGACACGCAAATGGTATAATGGCTCATGGGCTGATTTAATATCAGAAGGCAACATACAGATCAAGGAAAGAAGTTTAGTGATACCTCAGCAGTGATTTAATCTCGAACCTGGGAGATGGCTGAGCAAGTAAAGTGGTATCAGTTATGAGACTGATAATACAAAAATGCACACATTAAAAAATAATTTGTTTCACAAAAATCACTTCTCAGATGATGGCAATTATGCCAAACACAAATTGCTTCCTTTGGTGTCATACTTTCAGAACTAATGAGTGACTTAACAGCTCCTGTATTAACATAATAGGCTAGTTAGACAAATTCACTGGAAAAGCAGAAGTAACATTATATGTTTTAAAATATCATTGTTATGGGTGAGGGTATCCTGTTAAGTGAAAGGGAAATGAGCTAACTCACAGGTATTAATCCTTTGACTAATCCTGCTATCCATCTCTAGAGATCTGTATATGGCCAGGATCAATCCAAAGGGATATGAATGATCAGTTACTAAACATGAGTCTGCCATCACAAAATCATTTAATTTGGCAAACATAAGGACGCTTTCTGCACTAAGTACATACCGCAATCTCCAAAAAGCATAAAGTTTTATTACAGCAGCAGCACTCACTCCACCATCATTTTTATTATAAACTGTATTTTAAAGTGATTTATAACTTCGCCATTTCACTCTTAAGTAACATGTGCCATGCGAGTTCTTAGTGACTAATCCAAAGAGGTGCTGAGCACCTGCAACTTCTACTGAATTCTTTAGTGAAGGTTACAGGTGTTATCACCAGCTAAAAAGTTAATTTGATCTTTCACTGAGTCTTTGAAATTGTTTCCACTGTGCTCTTTGGAATACCAAAGCTAGGCAAACAAATGAATATAGGAGTAAAACCCTCCCTAAGCCCCAGTTAAATACATATTCATTTATTCATTTCACTTCCCTCTAGCCCTCTGAATAGTCTAAGGACTATTTGAAAAGAAATGCTATAGATTTTCCAAAATGTACAAAGTGGTGCGCATATTAGATATATAATAGGCTAGAGAAGTTTACTGTGCCAAAATCTCATTTTTCATATGCCCTTTTCTGCATGGAGTGTGTTCTTGGTTGCTTCTATTACAGAGGGTACCTTGCAGCCCAGCTGAGGCTAATCTTACCACCACAGACAGTTCTCGCTACAAAAACTTTTCAATCTGAATAAACAAGATCATTTCAGACATTGTGAAGATGAGTCAAGATCATTGCTTTTGAGCAAATTGTATTCCATTTGAGAATGGAGCCTGGATGACTTGATCACTTGTCTAGGGATTTTATACATAAGATTTTCTATTCGTATCCACAATGGAAGGAAAAGGCAGATATGTACCAAAGTCTATCCTAGCTTAAACTGCTGCTCTCCTTAAATATCTCCAATGTTTAATAACTTAAGAAGGTGATACTATTATCTTTACGCCCACTGCCAGAAGGAACAAATCATTTTTTCCTGTATTTCAATCTTTTTATTAGCTGCATAATAAAAATATAACTCCGGCTTCATAGCATCGTGAAGCTTTCTAATGACTTAGGGAACCAGTCATTAGATTGCTCACAGTTATGACTGACTTAACCAAGTCTAGATTTACTTCAGGGGATGTAAACTGTCTAAGTGACAAAAAAAAATTCCCCCTTTCCATGGTACAAAATTCCCCCTTGCCATGGTACAATGCAAAGAATATAACCTGATTTGAACTAGAGGTGTGAAATGATTAAGGATCATTCACTCTTCAGTTATATCTCAAAGGACAGGCTGTGACCTCTGAAAAGTCTTTTTATAAGAGGGCTAAGCTGGAGAAAGTGCAATAGGATTGCACATGAAATGTGTTAAAAAATTCTTCCCCAAAGACACAAGTCCAAAGATACATATGGTGACAACAACTGAAAGCTTCACTTACGATAGTATCTTTTCATACTGAATAAGAATTGTGACATTCTGGTATGTTAAGGTGATTTTCCTTATCCGTCAATGAAAACAAGCAGATCTGATTTCTATTGCCAAAAAATGTAGTTACTGTTTGCAGTTGTCCTGTCCCTGCAATCTATGCTGCTCATGAGAATAGAAAACCGATGTAGGATTAAAATACAAAACAATCAAACCACAGATCAGGTCTTACTAAAGCTGCAGTAGTGCATCATATGCATCAAAACATCCTGCAAGAAATAGTGCTTACGAATATCAAATAGCCTCAAAAATCACTCAGCTGCAGAAGCTTGGAAACAGGACCACTGCAGCGTGCTAGTGTTTGCTCTTGATTCCAGGAATCTTTCTGTTTATCTGAGGCAGCTGCTGGCCCATATTACTTTTTGTACTTTTCCAAACAGCTGTTGCATAGCTCCAAGCTCCCTAAAGAATAACAATGTATGATCTCAAATATTATGCAACTCCATGTCCTTATTACCAGAAAAGATATAGACCAATAGCCAATAACATTTTCCCCTAGTATGGGCACCAGCTGAAATGACATAACTCCAGCATGAATGTTCAGTCTGACACCTTTGAAAACAGTGACTGTACCATCAGAGAATATACAGACTAGGAAAAAGTCTGAACAACAACAACAACAACAACAACCATCAGAAATGAGTAAAATTCATTTTAGTGGGAAACAGTAAAGATCACAACTGTCATGAAAAGTAACATGAGTGTTACTAGTGAACTTCCTAGTCCTTACAGTGTATTTCCTGTACTTCCAGCATATTCCTCTTGCATTCCCTGGAAAAGAGTTTACTATAACCACTCAAAGTGAATGAAATACGGAGTCATGAAAGGTAGCTGAAATTTCATGCTCCTAAGTGACGCTTGGTGCCTTTTCTTCCAAGCCTCTCCACTCTGCTTGCTCATATAAAAGTAGAGAAGGTGCTGTAAGCTCTTTGTCTAGTCATAAAGAGCAGCAGTCTGCCCGAGAAGAGTCTGAATTCACTTATGGAAGAACACATTTCAAAACGTAGTTTCCTCAGAGCTACTATTCTATTATTACACACTTATGCTGAATGCATTAAAAGACGATTTTATGTCCCTGTGACATGATACTTTGAGATACATGGGCTCTTAAGTTATGCAAACATAAGAGAAGTAGGTAACACGGCTAAAAAACTTTATTCAAGCACTAATTTTTTCTCCTTTGAGGTTTAGGCATGCTGCGGTCTCTATATGAATGCATCTATCTGCCTGTAACTGCAAAGGTTGGTAATGTCATACATATTCAGAACTGTTAATATATAAGCCTAGGGTGAATTTTTGTTCAGATTCAAACTGTTACAGGCAGCAATTTGGGGTAAAGTTCAGATTTGAATGGTTACAGGCAGCAATCTGGGATAAAGTACCTTTTGTCCGTACAAACCTTATTAGGCTTGTTCTTTTGTTTTGTATAATACTTGCAAAAATAAATAAGCAACCTTTCATGACAACAGAATACAAGTAGAGGTCTCTTCTAGAACAAATTCCCACATGCAAACATAAGCTTACACCAGGAGAGTGTTAGCATTAGACATTTACAGAAGAGCTAACTAAGAAAATACCTTCATGGTATTTTCAAAAAAAAGATGTTTTCTATCAGAGGAAACACACGGTCGCCTCAGTCCTGAGGTACAGATTCTGCCTTGCCTCCCTCAGGATGCCATTGGGAGGAAGATCACTGAAGTTGTTATAGAGATGCACGTATTTACTTTGGGGGAAGATATAGTTGGCAAACATAGTGGCACACTTTGGCCTGTTTAATAAACACTGTTAATAATGAAAATATCAGTTCCAGGAAAACTGTCTTCTCTCCTTTTAGACCTTCTGAACAACTTGTGTCGGTTTCTAAAACAACTAGATGACATATCATTTCATGCAACTTGCTCATTGAACTCCATTTCTAATCAAATGCATTAAAAATAAAATATACCTTACAGCAAATCTGCAAGTCTCCTGCCTTCGTTTTGCATGCAGGTGCTGAGCTGCTTTAAGATTATATTCTCTTACAATTCTTTTTCCAGTTTACGATTATGGTCCAAAACATTCCCTTCCCCGCCAAAATGAGCACTTTTCTTTGAAGTTCCTGCCAATGATGACAGTGTATTTTGTATTATCTTCTACTATGACTGCTGAGATTGCATCACTGGAAACCAGTCCAGTCAAATTCACTGGAGCCTAAATCACCAACTACGTGAATAATTTCAGTCTCCTACTTTAGACCCCAACCAAAACTTAACTAATGAAGATAGTTTACTAATGCAGCTATATAATTTACTTTAAAACCACAACAGGTGGCTCAAGTTAATAGATTTAGCATTACATTGCCAACATTTTTCTTGGCTTGCCCTCTCAGCACCCTGCAAGTAAGATATCCATTCACAATCAGAATTTATATCAAAGAATGTGATTCATAATAATTTCCTATACAACATCAATAAAGCTAATGGAAATATTCAGGGGGCAACTTGGCCCAACAACACAAATGTAACCGTAACTCAAATATTACTCCAGATTATGCTTTTGTATGAGCTAATTCCTAAAGACTTTGTCTTTTGTAATTGTTATTGAAGTCAAAAATACAAAATATAGACACACTAGACTCTTCTGTACAGAATAAGAGATATATGAAATAAGAACACTTATACTGCTAGCAATCCACATACAGCTGAAGAGCCTTAAATTCTCTAATGTGATTTCCTTAAAAAAGAAAATCAAGCTCATAACCAAGAAACCTTTGCAGCTTCTGTGGCAATTTAATACACTCTATGTTTCTTTAGAACATTTTATACTACAAGAGAATGTTAACATACTTTAGGTCGTATGTTTAAAACCGTGTAGTAATTCAGGAACAAAAGTCCTTATTCTGAATACTGTTCATGGCTTAGATAAACAATTTATCGCATACCAGTTTATCAACAGTAGATTTTCATGTATTTATTCTAAGCTCATGGCAAAAACAAAGTAATTGGAGTTACCTCCAGTCTGCAGTGAAAAATATAATTTAACTTGAATTAATTGCACTTACCATGACATAGAATCACAGAATCACAGAATCGTTTAGGTTGGAAGGGACCTCTGGAGATCATCTAGTCCAACCTCCCTGCTCAAGCAGTGTCCTCTAGAGCATATTGCCCAGGATCACATCCAGACGGGTTTTGAATCTCTCCGGGGAAGGAGACTCCACCACCTCTCTGGGCAACCTGTTCCAATGCTCTGTCACCCTCACAATAAAGAAGTTTTTCCTCAGGTTCTGATGGAACTTCCTGTGGTTCAGTTTCTGCCCATTGCCTCTTGTCTGTTGCTGGGCACCACGGAGAAGAGGCTGGCCTCATCCTCTTGACACTCCCCCTTCAGATACTTGTACACGTTGATGAGATCCCCTCTCAATCTTCTCTTCTCCAGGCTGAACAGGCCCAGCTCTTGCAATCTTTCTTCATAGCAGAGATGCTCCAGCCCTCTAATCATCTTGGTAGCCCTCCGCTGGACTCTCTCCAGGAGTGCCAGGTCTCTCTTGTCCTGGGGAGCCCAGAACTGGACACAGTACTTCAGATGATGCCTCACCAGGGCTGAATAGAGGGGCAGGATCACCTCCCTCCACCTGCTGGCAACACTCTGCCTAATGCACCCCAGGATCCCATTGGCCTTCTTGGCCACAAGGGCACACTGCTGCCTCATGCTTAACTTGTTGTCCACCAGCACTCCCAGGTCCTTCTCCTCAGAGCTGCTTTCCAGCAGGTCAGCCCCCAGCCTGGACTGGTGCAGGGCGTTCTTCCTTCCCAGGTGCAGGACTCTCCACTTGCCTTTGTTGACCTTCAGGAGGTTCCTCTCCGCCCACCTCTCCAGCCTGTCCAGGTCCCTCTGAATGGCAGCACAGTCTTCTGGTGTGTTAGCCTCTCCCCCCAGTTTAGTATCATCAGCAAACTTGCTGAGGGTGCACTCTGTGCCTTCCTCCAGGTCATTGATGAATATATTGAACAAGACTGGGCCCAGGACTGACCCCTGGGGGACACCACTAGCCACAGGCCTCCAACTAGACTCTGCGCCATTCACCACAACCCTCTGCACTCAGCCATCCAGCCAGTTCTCAAGCCACCTCACCGTCCACTCATCTAGCCCACACTTCCTGAGCTTACCTAGGAGGATGGGATGGGAGACAGTGTCCAAAGCCTTGCTGAAGTCCAGGAAGACAACATCCACTGCTCTCTCCTCCTCTACCCAGCCAGTCATTCCGTCATAGAAGGCTATCAGATTGGTCCAGCATGATTTCCCTTTGGTGAATCCATGCTGACTACTCCTGATCACCTTCTTGTCCTCCAGATGCTTAGTGATGACCTCCAGGAGGAGCTGTTCCATCACCTTTCCAGGGATGGAGGTGAGGCTGACTGGCCTGTAGTTTCCTGGCTCCTCCTTCTTGCCCTTTCTGAAGACTGGCGTGACATTGGCTTTCTTCCAGTCCTCAGGCACCTCTCCTGATCTCCAGGACCTTTCCAAGAGGATGGAGAGTGGCCTAGCGATAACATCCGCCAGCTCCCTCAGCACTCGTGGGTGCATCCCATCGGGGCCCGTGGATTTATGGATGTCAAGTTTGGACAAAAGATCTCTAACCCGATCCTCCTCCACCAAGGGAGAGTCTTCCTTTCTCCAGCCTTCCTCTCTTGTCTCCAAGGTCTGGAATTCCTCAGGACTGGCCTTAGCAGGGAAGACTGAAGCAAAGAAGGCATTCAATAACTCTGCCTTCTCTGTATCCTTCGTCACCAGGGCACCTGCCCCATTCAGCAGCGGGCCCACGTTTTCCCTAGTCTTCCTTTTGCTATTGATGTATTTGAAGAAGCCCTTCTTGTTGTCCTTGACATCCCTTGCCAGATTTAATTCCGACTGGGCCTTAGCCTTCCTTGTCGCATCCCTGCACGCTCTGACAACGTCCCTGTATTCCTCCCAAGTGGCCTGTCCCCTTTTCCACATTCTGTACACTTCCTTCTTCTGCTGGAGTTTTGCCAGGAGTTCCTTGCTCATCCAGGCAGGTCTCCTGCCCGCTTTGCTGGACTTCTTCCTCAGAGGGATGCACTGATCCTGAGCCTGGAGGAAGTGACGCTTGAATATTAACCAGCTTTCTTGGACCCCTCTTCCTTCTAGGGCCCTACCCCAGGAGATTCCCCTCAGTAGGTCCCTGAAGAGGCCAAAGTCAGCTCTCCTGAAGTCCAGTGTTGCAATCCTATTCATTGCCCTGCTCCCTCCTCGCAGGATCCTGAACTCCACCATCTCATGGTCACTGCAGCCAAGGCTGCCCCCAACCTTCACCTCTCCAACTAGACCTTCTTTGTTCGTTAGTACAAGGTCTAGCATTGCACCTCTCCTCGTTGGCGTCTCCACCACCTGGGTCAAGAAATTATCATCAGTGCTCTGCAGGAACCTCTTTGACTGTTTGTGCCTAGCTGTGCCGTCTTCCCAACAGATGTCAGGGTGGTTGAAGTCCCCCAGGAGAACCAGGGCCTGTGATCGTGAGGCTTCTTCCAGCTGTCGGTAGAAGGCCTCATCGATGACTTCCTCCTGATCAGGTGGCCTGTAGTAGACCCCCACAACAGTGTCACCCATGTTAGCCTGCCCTTTAATCCTTACCCATAGGCTCTCAACTTGCTCTTCATCCACCCCGAGGCAGAGCTCCACACATTCTAGTTGCTCCCTCACATAAAGAGCAACTCCACCACCTCACCTTCCTGGCCTGTCTTTCCTAAAAAGCACATAGCCATGCATGACAGCATCCCAGTCACGTGAACTATCCCACCATGTCTCTGTCACTGCAATGAGATCATGGCCCTGCGACCGCACACAGATCTCTAACTCTTCCTGCTTATTCCCCATGCTGCGTGCATTGGTATACAGGCATTTCAGAGAGCCAGTCAAGCATGCAGGCTTCCCAGAAGAGGTGCAAGAGGATAGATATTACCATGTCCTAGATGCTGTGTAGCAGCCTTTTACCCACTGTCACTTTTTTTTCTAATCTCTCAAAAGCCTATAACCATTGGAAAATATTACTGTTTATTCAGCTGACAGATTATGAAAAAGTTTTTTCATAGTTTTGGACGTTCTATATTTTTGCAGGAGAAACATCTCTCCTATAACTTCATAGCATTTCAGAAAAAGAAAACAATTTTATCTCACTGTTAGGCAGAAAGGATACATTAGGATATTTAAAAGCTTTTATTAAAAATATGCTAGCAATAGCATATTTTAAAAGGTCAATGATTTCTTCTAAAAATATGAATATAGACTATTCACAGTGATGGTACTATGTCCATTGCTACTAAGAAATATTTAAAAACAGATACATCTGAAAAATTCCTGAGTGTCTGCTAGTTGAAACAAACCGGTAGAGTACAGTATTCATCATCTTGGAGGTTTCAATTACAGTTCCTAGTTGCCAGTGTATACAGTATCAACTTCACATGAGACCTAGGTATTAAGTTTTTAAATCATTCTCAAACCTTGAGACACAATTCCTCCTCAACTATGATTTCTTTCTCTATCAAGTTGTTTTATCACCACATAATCTCTGTATTGGAAATGCATACTGTTTCATGAAGGTGCCCTTGGAGATTCTGATGCACTTACACTTAAGTAAGACAAGCCAGCTATAAAAGTATGAGAGAAATGCAGAGGGATTTATTAGAATTCAATAAATGAATGAAAGAGCCAGACAGCAATGAGCCCAGTCATGGGATCAATAGTAATTAACATTTGGTGATTTTTAAACCACTTAAAAATGAAGTACATATTTTACAGAGTTTTTTCCCAGAATCTGTCATGTAAGATGGCATAATTAGCATTAAGCTCCAAGCCATTTCAGCAGACTATTATGAAGGACAGCTAGAAGCCTTATTTTGCTCTTTTAGAGATAAATAGCAAGATTCCTGTTAGTAGGAATGAGGATCTAAGCTGGAAAACTAAATGCAATCCAATGCTTTTCTCCACCTGCAAAATATCTTCCACAGAGATATCAAAACTACATATAACATTCAAATAACAGCACTATGAATTTAAAACATCATAACACTGTAGTTTATGAGGCAAGATTTGTTCTTTGATTTGAATTCCCTGTTGTCCTTTAACATAAGGTAGCATCCTTCTTCCTCCCTCTCCCCCATCCCCTCTCTTCCCTGAAGTGCGTGTATATATATATATATATATATATATACACACACATATATATAGTGTAAATAAAATATATAAATAGAATAATACAACATATACAACATATTGTAAATTAGTAAGGATCAATGAAGTAACAATCTTTAACCTTAGGAAGGCAGTACATTTACAAGCACTTACAGAAGGCTATTACTTAAAAAGCCCACAATTGATAAGTAATATTCAGTGCCCCAAAAGGATATTAAGCCTATCATTATGGATCAATTAATATTAATGGATAAGAATTTTTTGTACAAATGAGCCTGCATCTAATACTTCTTATTCCTTAAATCACATTACTTCCTCAGGGAGCAATTCCTCCCATCACATATACAATGGACTTTAAGCATAACATGAGTTAATTTCCTCAGTTATCAGTTCCAATCTGATCCAGTGTAACTACTGGATCCAATAAATGACTTTGGGAGAGGATGATTATCCTTCAGGGGAAGTCCTTATGGCTGTTGCTTCCTAAAAGATACGCCTTAACACAATATGACAAGTGATGAAGTTAAAAAGAATTATTTGGTGAAATGTCATAGGCCAGGATAGGCAGTAAGGAATCAGGCTAGATCACTAAAACTTTCTGAAACAATGACCAGCCTCAAGCACAAAATTTTTTTGAAGACTAGCACACACAGAATAAATACAGACCATTTATTATGGCCTCACCAAACACTCATCAACTCACATATCATTTTCAGAACCAATGATAAAGGTGACTTTATGACGCTGCATCATAAAATTTATCTGTCTGTGCCAACAGCAATGGACAGATCAAGGCAAATGCCTTGCCTACTGCAGGCGAATTAAATTGTATACATGTGGGCAAATAATTTTAAGCTGTATTCTTAGTTAGTATTTATCAGCACAGCTCCTTTGGAATTAGTTATTTAATGCTGATTTACACTGGCTCAGCACCTGCTCTTTTTTGTTACCTTAAATTGGTTAAGATATAAACAGGATAATTTTTTTCCAAGTTTCCATTAAAAATGTAAAAACTAAAGCATGTAGAATAATTGATTTTCCCTCTGTGCATGCAATTTTTCTTAAAAAATACATATTTGATTATCTTTTTATCCTTCCTCTTATTTAAATCTCCTGATTGTTGTTTATTATTAAGATAGTTTTTTTAGTATTAATGAAGATATAATTAGCTTTGGATCCTCTAGAGTGATTTTGCTTCAGACATAAAAATGAAACAAGATAGGAAAGGGAGAAAGATATGCTATGAAAGTGTAGAAAAAAAGAAGGTAGCCCTCAATAAAAGTGAAACAACAGCTCCCCTAAAGCTAATATGTGACAGAACACAAGTCACCATTTTTTGAATCATGTTAATAATTAATGCTTATATGTTAGAGAGTGGTATCCCCCCATTTCTTCCTTAGCATCACTCGTCTGACTTCTGAAGAGTTCCTACTTATATATCTCCTGACATAAAATAAAGCGGACTAAGGCCACTATTAATTTACCAAGAATTTGCTTGCTGTTTTGTTACATTTACGTTTGAAAATGAAAATGGCTTTTTGTGGGCATAATACTTTATAGATTACAAAAAAATTAGAGGAGGAATTTTCCATGCAAGGTGAGCTTATACCATGATCTACTGCAGCTGAGAACCACATCTCTTCCTGACAGTAATGGCAAGCTGCAGGTTTTATTAGACTGAACATTATGTGGCAAGTTTATCTTGGCTGCGAGGTTACTGTGAATGTATGCATATTAAAAACAAACAATCTAGAAAAAAGCGCACACCTTTCCAACCCCGCTGGGGTAAATCTGCATAAGTTCACTATTTGATATTTTGACCTGAGGGTTTTTCTATATTGAACATTAAATATATGTTCAGAAAAATGCATTTTCAAAACAATTTTCCACAGACAGCAGTGCTGCTCATGAACAGCTTACAGTGCTCCATATGGCAAAAAATGTTGCTGGGCTGTTGCATCACACAGGCACTCATGGGGTATGGGCAACAACACCTCCTCTGGGCTGTGTCCAAAGCAGAACTCTGTGAAAGCAGCACTCTAAGGAGCCCGCCTGCGAGAGACTCGGGATGCCTAGCAGAAGTGCCCTATTCACAGGAGGCAGGGAGCGAACAGAGGAATACAAGTATTTTGCAAACTGCAAGTTAAGTCAATGGGAAACACTTACGAGCAACAGCAAGTAACACAAAAATGAAAAGCCCCGCCAGCTGCAGCAGCTACGTTATTGGTGCAAATGGCCACTTTGGTGAAAGAGAAAAAGTAATAACCATGGGAACGGTCACTGTCAAATTAATAATTTATTTTAAGGCAGTTTTGCTGAAACAAGAAAAGGTGCTATTTACCAAATCGTGCTTTTTCTACAGGTATGACAGAATTAAAGAAAATTAGGATGTGTTGAAATAATGACAGAAGTCTTCCTTTCTAGTTTTTTAATATGCTTCTGGAATACTAGGCCATGTTCCCACTATTCTTTGCTGTCATCTGAAGAGACACAAGGGCACTCCCCAGCAGAATTGCTAACATAGGCGTACCCTTTATGTAAATAAAGTCATCGAATCTAAAAGCAATAGCATCACAGAAAAACTCTGCATATCCTATCACAAAGTATACTTAGTTCTAAGCTGTTCACGGTGCAAGACAGATAAAAGTGAGGGATTTTAATTCACAGCCAGAATCCAGTTAATAGCAGGAATTATCACTACCCTGTGGTTTACATTCACGTACAAGCAGCAACTATGGCACTTCCTCTGCTATGTAAAGATGACCAGTGACTGTTGTCTGGCAGAAAAATACTGAAATCCTCATCTAGTGGAAGAGGTGAAGATAAGGTTCCACAGAGTAATTTTACCATTTTTGACCAGAGTATTTGGTCAAAGCTGAGGGCACTGTGTATTGATTCCATTAGGTGGAAGGTGGTGATGGAGTTAGATGTCTTTGATGTAATCTATTTATTTATAAAGAATGAGCACGGTTCTGAACGGCTGCAGAAAGCAAACAAGTTTCCTTGCTCATTCCTCTCATAATCTTTCAAGCTGGCACCCAGAGCAAAATTTCTCTTTCCTAGCTTTTGCACAAACATTTTTCAGGTGGATAAACAACTTCTCAAGGTCCATTCTGGCCCTAATTTCTGTGATTTTTATAACTCTCAGAGCCATTCTGCTAAGTTCCAATACCCTACTGACTGTTTATGTTATTTCCAATCTTAGGCACATGTTTCTGCCAGGCATACACATCTACATTCAAATCTTCAAAAAATACTAGCCCATGTAAGTCCAGCCTGACACAGGAGGTGGAAGGTGTGATTGTTTCATCTACCTAGTTCCACAAAGAAGCTTGAATGATTTCTCATAGCTAGTCTAAATGAAAGACGGTGGTTATATCTCGTGGTTGCTGAACGACTAAATCAAACTCCTAACATCAATTACCAGTGTGAGCACACAGAAAATGACTATATTTAAATGATAAGGGAATACATGCATAAAGTTGTATCATTTTTTTTAGTTCTGATGTTGAATCAACAAGCTAAAGTACTGTAAATAGTTTGGGATCTGAGTTGACACTCATCTCCATTAGCGTATGATCTAGCACACACTGGGCACTCATGATCTCTGCAATACGTGTAGGTGGATGCCACCAGACGCTCCAAGATCCCCCTTTTTGATTTGTGCCTTGCTAGATACTGTGACTGTGAAACCATATGGATATGGGTTACTTATCTCTGTATTCGTGGCACTATCTCAATCAGGAGCACGGCTTCACGCAGAAGATTAGCCTTCTCTAGGCAGTGAGGCTGCAAAATTAAATGAAACAATCCAAAACCTAATATACAGCCTGTGCCTTTGGATAGTGGAAGACATTTAAAGGGATGAGGGGCTGGAAAAATTTAGATTTTTGTTTTAATCTGTATCATCAGAGATCAATGCTCTTCTGCATTTTGAGCCCATTTTTACTTTATTGATCTGAATAAAGAAGTTTGTACAGAGCTGTTTGAGAGCCGAGGGCATTTAAAATCCATTTCTTGTAACACAGTGTGTTTGAACAAACCATGAAAACACCTGAATCTCATCAAATTCAGAGTGGAATACGTTGCATTATAAGTGTGTTGCATCTGTTGCATTCTACACTTATAAGGAAAACTCAGAAGAAAATAAAGACAGCTGGTATTAAGGAACAATTGGGAAAAAATAGCATCTCTGGAAATGCTGCATCTTTATAATCTCCTACTTTTTTATGGTCATGAGAAAATATGCAACATACCTTGTGAAAATGTATAAGCATGCAGTGTTATTTGGAGGAACAGAGACTATCTGGAATAACAATTTATATTTTGGAAGTGCAGTCATAAAGGGTTTGCAAGGGTTTGCACTTACTTATAGGGTAGAAATTCAACAAAAGCATTTACAAACAGTTTTATGACATAGAGCTTCTTTGTCATTCTTCCTAATTCAGTTATAGCACAATGTTTTCTATTTACATTACCAGCATCTTAAGACAGAAGGAACAACAAATGATAAATGCAGTCAGGTGGCATGAAATAAAAGGGCACTATTTTGTGTTCTTTTCCAAAAAATAATATTCTCCATGCCACAATAAAATAGCGACGTTCATCCTTTTTTTTAATTAAAGAAAAAAAGAAAGTAAAGCTAGATAAACAGACAAAGCTATATTTGGCCTTTGCCCTATGATGCCAGGAAAGCTTTCACCATTTAATGCAAAGAATGGAAGCAGCTACAGTAAAGGTCCTGAATTTAATTCTACCTCATAAATTAGATCGCGCATCAGAGAAGCTAGGACAAGAAAGCCGGAAAGCTGATCCTTGGGAAAAAAAAGGTTTTAGAGTGCATATTTTCAAGCTCCTGGCATTACAGCGTACGAAATCAAATGGGTTGGGGGCCTGTGTATTCTATCACACAGGAAGCCGGTAACCACTGATAGCTGCACTGTGTCGCGTGCAGCAGAGCAGCCAGCCCTCCCGCTGCGGCAGGGCTGCCGGGCAGCTGCGCTGGCCGCCAAGGGCAGACATTCGCAGTGCTGTAGCGCCGCCTATCGTCCAAATTCGACTTAAGACAACAACTTTTTCTGCTCGGATGGTTTTTGCATGGCGGGGGAGGGGGAGTTACACTATTTTTAATTTTCTCTCTCCACCGCAAGCAAAGAGTCTAAGGCCTTTTGAAAAGGATAAACTACTCAGACAATTTTAACTACTAGGTTTGCTTTTTTTTTTAAAAAAAAAAGGAGCTAGATTTCTTCAATGTATGCTTTTGAGCCATGAACTTGTCTCCCTGATCTTCATCTGCGTGGATTTTTTTTGATAGCTGATTAGCTCCTGCGGATAGCCCAATTATAAGCTTTAGAAAGCCAGCCAAAGCAGCAAATTAATGCTTTCGGCAGCACTGAGGAAAAGAAAAAGTTTTAATATTTTAGAAGTTGTGAATGAACAAAATGTTGTCAGTTTTGCCGTCAGGATGGCAACAAAAATATTTTTAAAATGTCCCAACCCTTTTTTCAGAGTCCACCTAAATTGTCAAAATACATATCAGACATATCTGATATGACTCCACCTCTCAAAAAGATGCAATCTCTCAAAGTCCATGAAATTCTGCAAGTTACTTCTATATTTAATCCTGAAGTTGCTATGAAAGCCACTGAAAGATGGGAATATAGCAGATATTTTGATGATGATTCTCTGATATTAAGAGCATTTTCTGTTTAACCTGCACCAAAATGAAATAAATTCAACACCATAGCATAGCAGAGCATCAGACCATCGTTTTCCTAATATTCATCATGCCTGTGATTTTGTCAGGAAGCAGTAGGAGTGGGGATGCTCTGAGAGGGAGAGTAAGCTAGGAGTAGAGGGTGACCACAGCAGGGGCAGCACTGCTACCAACCAAGGCACTGTCCCACAGTATCTGAGCAGGGTGGGCAAAGCAGGGCACCTATAACAAGGTCCACTGACAGTCCCAGACAAGGCAAGACAACGAGCCAGGTCCAGAGTCCTTCCAGGGATGCAGTCAGGAACAGCAGGAGATAGAACCACAAAGCAGATCCAAGGTCCACCCAGGAGACAGGGCCAGGGCCAGGGCCAGGGCCAGGGCCAGGGCTGGAGACCAGGCTAAGCACATGTATATTCATGACACAGCTCAGGCAAGAACAGTGTGCCCAGGCCCGACCTTAACTGGACCTCCTGAGCCCAGGCCGGGTGTGTGGATGGGAATCCTAGATGAGACTGGTCAGTGGACTGGTTAAGGCCTGTTAGTGGACTCAGGACCCTAACAATATTTTTCATAACTATTTGAGTTGCTATTCTTGCTTTGTGTTGTGAAAAATTAAACAGAAAAGGTGATCAAGGGAATAGGATGTGTTTGAAAGAAAAATGATACAATATGCACCAACTTACATCTTTTTTCACAGAGTAATTCACAGAGTTTTAGTTTTATTCTTTAAATAGGAGTAAAGAGTGAATAAAAATGATTTAAATCATTTCAAAAAATATATTGAAAGGGTACAAATATTTTTATTAGGTCACCTTTGATGTGGTATGTCAGAAACCTGAAAAACTTAAATAACAACTTCTCTCTTCTAGACTGCAGGAAAAATTCCCAGTGTTCATTATAGATTGATGTTTCAAATAAGTTCTCCAACTACCTCCAGAGTCATACTCAGGGATACATCAAAACCCACATACCTGTCAAGTCACTGAGATACTGAGAGTGATGCAAGCTCTGGGACTCCTTTACATAGACCTGTGACCGTTGTCATCATCACTGATCAATCAGACAGCTATCAGTTTCTGCCACAAAGAACTAGGATTCACCAGAATTATTCCTTCTATACTGCCTATGTTTCATTGCTGCATCTTTCTGTTGAGTTAACCATTTTCATATAGAGTCCTCTACCCTCCCAAAGGATAGGTACTTCTTCCTAATAGTATAAAAGAAAGTCGGATTGTTGACAGGACTGTAAATTTCTTAGTCATAAAGTCAAATCCTATTCTTCCAGCTAATGCATTCAGAGATGCAGGGATGTCTGCAGTAAGTACACTGAATCACACAGAGCGGTGACTAGGGAGAGGTGCGTTCTTACAGCTGGGCCAGTCTTTCTTTGTACAACCAGCAGCAAAGGGTTGCTGATAAAGCCAGTTCATACAATGTTGGTGCCTTCCCTTTGTTTAGCCACTGTCTGCAGTGAAAATATAGGTTTCTGTTGCCATTGCTGCAGTTTGAATTTGATTTAACTCACAGGGTTGTAACTTCAATGACTTAACTTCCTTGTAAATAGGATTATGATTGAATCCACTGCATAGAAATGACACATTTCTTTTTTTAGTCTCCATCTATTTTCATTCAATTTCCTTAGTTATTCTTTTATTTTAGTTGATTACCAGTACTCAAGTTGTATGTTCGAAAATCTGCAGATACATTTGCCTCACTTCAGTGACATATGCACCCTTTGTGTGTTTAAGTCCAATTCCCCATTTTGGATTAGACTTATTCCTGACAATATCCTTATCTCTTCTATGTCCTGATGTATTTTCCTCCTGCAATCTATTCTCTTTTTACCTCACTCTATACTATTTTGCACATATTTTCTGTGGAGAAAGAAGGAAAAGGCAGGAATTTTTTATTTTATCCAGTGCTGCTTCTTTCCTCTGTCTTTGCAGTTCTCTTCTCCTAACAGCTCCCTCATTAAAAAGCGCTATCCACATCCTGGAATGAAAGACACCAGTACAGAACTGGGAGGCAAGCAATTCTCCTGATGAGTTCTTCAGGATTAGGGTGTTTTTTAAACAACCCTGTAGGTATCTGTCTTCATGTCCAGATACATAACTGTTTAAAAAACCTGACTCTAAATGCTATGGTGGTAGAAAAGGGAAGCTTATCAAATTGCTCTACCAACTTTCAGTCCTCTGCATCTATGGCTGACTGTAGGAAAAGGAGTTAAGTAATCCTGAGAGAACAACACAGCAATTTTTCTGTGCCTTTTCAGGAATCTTTCCAGTGAATTTATTATTATGCCCTGTCTCCTCACCTTTTCCTCCAGTTGATCTGCTACTGTGGCATTACTCCATCCACAGGAGGTCTGTAATCAAACTTGGAAGAGGCTCCCACCAAACCTAAAAAATGCCATAACATTTCAAGGCTGTTCCATAGTCGTTGTCACTAAAACATCAGGATTTATGCACAATAAGATCATATTGATTTGACATACCATCCGCACAGAATAAGGAATAAATGAAACATTTCACATTCAATTATATGGTGACTATGAAGAAATGCTGACTTTAAGAGTTGACCAGTGCGCCTAGTTATTCAGTTTTCCAAAGGTGAGTTAATGCTAATGTTACCAGAAGAATGACTGCATTTGTTAAATTTTATGGCCTAAGGCTCATAATCTCTAGCAGTTCCTATTATAGTTTATTCTAAATGTGGCCAATACTTATTATATTTTTCTATAGAATTTTCTACATAATGACCCTGGCTGCTTGTAGAAATAGACTGTCAATGAGATGGGGCATCACAGTTATGAATTTTCTGGGTAAAATAAATTTAATAAATATGCAAATAAGTCTGTCTTCTCCAGTGGAAAATGATATTTAAAAATAACAACGATCCACTTTAAGCTTCTATTTGCTACAGAAAAGTGTGCATATGCATTATGTACATATGCACAAATACAAAATAAAGACGTGTTATACAATTTTCGTATTAATTAAATGAATTTCTACAGCACTTCAGAAGTTCATGCAGACATTCATAAAGATATATGTATTCACTAGGAGAGATATACATGCACACACACCTATATATACACACAGACTGCAGCGTAGCTTAGCTAACCTTTTAAAGAAAAAGGGATTAAAATTTTGCCCATGATATTGCGTATGAAGACCATGTATCTCAGTACAGTTATTTTCAATTCAGACCTTAGTTAAGAATCTCAAATATGAAATGAAATTCAAATGGAGAGCAAGACATTACCCGTATCATTGTACGGAATTTGTCAAATGCAGAGACAAGGACCTGGCTCTCAATAGTACAGGTAACAGCCTCCCCTAAGTCCTCCCCAAGTCTTCTTTAAATACTGCTGCATATCTGATTACTTCATTTGCATAGCATGAGGCAGAAAGAAGTGTCCATGTTTAGGCACTAAGCGCACAGCTGTGGAGCTAGAGTCAACTCCTGCTTTGTCACAAATGACTCTCAGGAGTCATTTTGTCCCTTTCAGACAATGGAATTAGTAATATTCCTCTCCTTAAAAAAATATATTTTAAGAGGTTTATGTTAAACGTTCTAAGATTTCAGTTTATCATGCTGGAGATATATGAATAACTCACATAAAAAAATGTTTCCCTATAACTCAGTATTCTGAGAGATGTATTTAAAATCATGGATCAATAGTTATGCATAGAAACACACATTACAGAAATGTAAATGGCATATTTCATATTATGCAAAATCTAAGACATGATTGTTAGAAAAGAAGTTGGCATAGCATATGTAAATGTAAAATGAAGTAATAAAGGACATTAACTATATCATCAAGTCATCAGTCTATTGATGATTGTATGAGCAACAATAATTTACAATTATGGACAAAATGTATTATGTTTTCAATCACTGATCCATACTGTGAGCAATTAACTCATTTTTTTCTAAAAGATTACTAAATTACTTAGAAATACATCTTAAATATTTTTAGCTTTTAGCTCCTTCGAGAGCTACTTTTCAGGTAAGTATGCTGAGCTGATAATTAGCTCCTGAAAAAAATCTTTGCTTCTGCAGTTCAAGTGCACAAGAGAACATTTCTTGGGAAAGAAGTGAGTACAGACTACTCAAGAAACCTGAGGAAAAGACATTATGGCTTGGTGCATCCTTCATGTAAATTGTATCCTACAGGTAAAGGGTACTAAACCTGCAACATCTGAAGAGAAACTACCGGAGGATTTGCTGCTTTCCTAGGTAGAACAGTCTGATTCACTACTATCACTGCTCTGTCCTATTATGTACTTCCAAATATACCCATTGGTATTATATTTTAAATGAGGCATCTGTAGATTGTTCCAAGTTTAGCTCAGTATTTTCCATAGCAATGTTAGTGGTATAAAATACTTGTGAGGAAAAAAAATGAAGATGTTTGCTGAAATTCTGCACAGCATACTGAAAAAGTACAACAAAAAGCTAAGAAATAGGCACCAATACTTTTTGTTTTAGCTGTATTTTACCTGTGCATTAACTAGTTCCAAAGAAATATGAACTACCTGAACATTATCACAAAAAGTTACTGTTTTTCAGTATATCGTAAGCAGTTTTGTTCTCTAATGAAAATGAGGCAAAAAACCTTATATATTTATGGACACAACTGACACATGAAGGGGAGAGGTTAGGCATCTGATATATGGTGGAGGAGGAGAAGAGTCTACTGCCATGATTAGAAGCAACTACCTAAACAGCAAATCTTTTATTTACTGACAGTCCTAAGAAGTCACATTGTCTTTTATTTCTGTGGATTTTTCTAGAAAAATCCTTAGTTTGTTCAGTTAGCAGTTTAATTCCCGTTTATGCTGTCTGAAATCTCCATTTCAGGTTTGAGATCTTACATTTTATTTGACTCATAGCCAAATTACAGCCAAAATCTTCCAAGACAGAATGTCAGTAAATTTTATAGCATCGTTTAGTTGTCAGGTTGATAGTTTCAATATTAAGCTCATTTCACTGTGAGAATTCGTAATCAGCTATGCAAAATGCCTTTTGTTACTTTCTATCATTCAAAGACTGTAATGTTAAGATTTTGTATGAGAAAAAAAAATCATCCATTTTATTAGATTTTCATTTTGACAAGAGTTATTCTATTGTTTTTGGTTAGAGCAAATAACCAGAAGATAGCTCTCAGCTGTTTTACAGTCTTTTGTCCATTTAGCCATCTTCAGCACAGGAAAAGAGCTAAAGCTCCCACTTTCCTTTACAGTGGAGTAGAGGATGAAATCTTACTATTCAATACAGGAAGTCAAATATTAGACCTCAGATTATACTAGTAAGTATTATTCATAACTTATGTTGTGTTAAGACAGTGTTTATAAGTTCATAAGTTTAAATAAATGAATATCTAATCAACATGATTTTTATAGGATAAAGGAAAAAAGATCCTTTCAAATTTGAACCTATAACAGTTATAATTTACCAGATCTCTCACCACAAAAAGCTATCACTGTACTCATGACATCAACCATTTTTTCAGGACTACTGATTTATTGACTTAATTCCTACTAAATTTATGTTTCTTCTGTAGCTTGAAGTACAACCTAGTATTTCTGATTATCGATGACCTACTGCTAACTAATAAATAGTTGGACAACATGTGGTTAAAGTGCATGTCAAGATCACTACAGCTTGGTCCAGAAAAGGTCTAACAATTTTTCTTGGCATTTATGTCACAGGAATTCCAAAACTTTCAAAGAGACATGTTACTGTGTACTATGGAAGGATTGTACAGTTACAAATAATCCAAAGAGTGAAAAGATATATTTAAATTGCTTTTCTGCTAAAATTGTAATCCTCTATAAACTTTAATGTGACTACCCAAAATATATTTTTTGCAACATTTTGCTTGTATAACTCACTGACTGAAGTGTGTGTGCCCGCGTGTGTGTGTGATCTGTGCCATTGCCCATTTAATCCACAGAGAACTGATTCCCTTGCAATACAGCCTAATCTGACCTTGTTGGTTTTAAGGCAGAAATAGTTTTCCAAGCGTATGGAACAGTGACAGATGTGCTGATCTAATAGCACAACTGATATGAAAGAAAGGCTGATGAAGTAAGTATTTCTTTTTATTATCTGCTTCTCATATTCTCCTGTAGTCTGAAGTTAGAGCCTACGGTGTATGGAAATGTCAACAGTAAGCAATAGTGCGTTTGAAAGGGATAAATAAATCTTGTCCTTTAACATCTTATTTCCACGCTCTGTAGCTTTTGGGTGCTCCATATCACTTATTGCCATTAGCAATTGCTTCTCTCCACCTCACACACACTTCACCGTTGCCGCATCTCAATGTCAGAGGTCCTTTCTCCTAGTCTGTGACCACACATATCAAAGAGGGAGGGTTTTCCAGAACAAACAAGTTCTCCTAAATAGCATCCCAATTCAAAGAGTCTTTCTGATCACAAAGCGATCTGGAAGGCCACCAGGCCCACCACGTATACTTTCTCCTGCTCTCCATAAGTGACTATAAGCATGTCTTATACACTGGGACACAAGGAAGTCAGGAGTCTAATAAAAAGGAGATAGAGTGTGCTTTAGGAGGTAAATTAGGCATGTATAAAATGGAGGAGGTTCTGTTGTTGCTGTGTTTTTCTTTTTTTAATCTGGCACTAGCAAAATAAAGTTCATTGTACAGAGGCAGAATCTCTCTCAGAGCAGGTAATGTGATACATCAGTGTTATGGCATGTTTAAAGCAAGCTTCATTAGCAGTTTTTCATGATTTTACAAGCTTGTGTAGACAAGTTTCCCACTGAAGCAACCACATTGTCTAATGAAGCTCCTCATGCTGCAGACTGTACTTATGAACTAACCATGCTGCCTGTCATAACCTGAGGGATGTAGACTTCAGGATTTTAATTCCCATCCATTTTTTAAAATTCTCAAAAGGATAATGTAAAGTACTTCTTTCTGGATTTGTTCATTTTTTCTCATGAATTTTACTGCCCCAAGCATGAAAATGGGCTAAAAAAAGTGCTGAGTAAAATTAATAAAGCTAATCTGTTTTTTGTTTTGTTTTGTTTTGTTTTTTTTCAAATTTGAAGTTCATTTCTAGCTGTTTCTCAAAGACAAAACTTTTCACAAAAATGTCATGACACCTGCATTTTAAGGTTTTTTTTTAATTTGATCTGCTTTTTGTAACTGATACTATATTTTTTGGTGAAAACGAAAAACAAGCACCAAAATGAAACAGAGCAAATGCAGAAACAAGGTTCTAATACTTCCAATAAAAAGATAATAGAAAACATTGTAAAAACTGCATAGTTCAAAATCTCATTCCTAGCCATTCAATGTAAGTGGCAAACGCAGGCTCAGTGTGACTTGGGGGAACACTGTAATTGCACTGCTGTGATACTCCTGCAACTATGCTCTACAGCATGAGGCACGCCAGTTCGTCTGGATACGGACAAGGTTAAGCACTTTTAACCTCCTCCAATACTGCGAAACCTCCTCCTTTTCTGCACAAAAACTTTCTTTCCACCCTGAGGTATAATATTAAGGTTATATATCCTGTTAAGTTAACATAAATATCATGGTAATATTGCTCAGTTGAGGGTCTGTCCTGCAACTACTGAATCAGTTTAAAAATATAATTCTAGGGTAACATGTAAGTAATTCTACTTGTCTGTAACCCCATTCATGTCCATCAGACTATTTGAGTACACATAGTTTTTTCACATGTTTAAGTAGCCCATAATAAGGATAAAATAATAGCATGAGCATGAAGTGGAGACAATTTCAGCATCCTGTCAGCATTTGTGCGCAGATAAAAAAACATCCAGGATTTAGGTCTCAAAGGAGACATTAGTTTAAAAAACTGCAAAATGTAAGATAATAACAAAGTGCAAACAGAAATGAAGGAACTGTAGGAAGCTGAGAATGGAAACAAACACTGTGTGTTAATTTGGCTTTGCAGGATGTTAACTTTCATGTTAATCCAATTAATGCTTTAGTTGAAGTATAAAAATGCTTATTGCATTGACAATATTTGTTTTGGAAAAAAAAAGAAAATATTGTGTGTGCTAGCAGAAGATCCTAAACCTAGGAGAAATAGATTACAAATTGATGTCAGCAGGTTACAAATTGGTGACAGCAGGTATGCTATCCTAGCAGTGTAGATTTAACAAATCACATTTTATGTTCACTTTTCTGAAATAAATGCTACCACCAGAAAAGAAATAAGTGAACCATGCTCTTGCCCCATAGAGTTTAGATTGCCTTGTGTAACGTGGAAATAATCCACTTCCAGGGAGCATTTTTCCTGGTCAGTGGTACTCAAATCATGTTTTTCATCTTGTTTCCTACAGTTCTAAAATGATCCTGCAGTCTAAGTTTACAAGCTGTTTGCCTTATATAAAATTATTAATACAAGACACAATTATGTCATTTCCTACAAAGCAGACATTAAACAAGTTGGCTTTGAAAAATCTTTAAAATTATGAACACAAGCATTATTTGATGCATATCTTCATTCATAATTATTATAAGAGTAGGTTTAATGCTTGTGAAGATAAATAGGCTAGAAGCAATTGAAAATTAAATCTTATCTACAGACCGTATATAGCTCAAGTTCCCTCAGAACTATTCTTCAGACTGCAGAGATGGGGCGGGGGGAACCGTTAATAAGGGGACATGCAATTTTGTTTTATTAAATAGAAAAGGGTTTTGGCTTCAATATGAATAACCATCTGCAAAACCTAAGGAACAGTACTGCACCTTCTACTAAGTGATTAATCTCTATACATCTAATGAGTTATACACCTGATTATATGCTGACTGGTATAACTTTATTGATGAATCATTCCCTGTTTTTATCATTTATATATATTACACAAACATTTGACTAAGGTTTTTTTAGCAGGTGGTATCATAAAATACTAGATGCTAGATCATCTCTCTTCCCTGGAAATAGAATAACACATTTCAAAAAAAATTAAACCCAACACAGGACCAATCCCAGGATGAAAAAGTTTCTCTCATGAGCTATTTACAAATGGCTTCTTCTATAATGGGTCATAGTTGTTACTGCTAAACCAGCTTATGGGACAACTCTTGCTTAAGGTATGTTTTCTCTTGTCTTTTTCTTAGAGCAGATTTGCAGAGGCTTCTGTAGATGGGATCTCAGTAAGGTTTATTCAGTTAGGCATAACGCTAGGCCAACATGGCTATAAAGCCTCTGGTTCAGTCTCTTACTGTTACAATAGAGTTCAAACTGCTGTTTGTTTGCAAATAGCTACCGGGATGTTCCCTTAAAACATCAATTATCTGGGGGAAGAGACTTTTTTTTCCTTGTATATTTATGCTGAGCGCAGCAAGGTATTGATCTAATTTGTGATCACACTGAAGTACTACTGACAAATATTTGCAGTTGAGCTGACACATTTCCACTAAGTATTTCTATTTCAGATTTGTCTTCTATTAATCTCAAAGAAGATACAGGAACGGGGAAGGGAAGTTATCTGTAACTTTTTGCCCCCATCACAGTACTCCAGAAGCAGTCGTTGCCAGACCTATCAAACTTCTGGAGATTTCAGGACTTACAAAAGGATTGTGTAATGCAGGAAGAGTCTACGGAATCAACTTCCTTTGCAGGGGTTGCCGATAGTCTTCATTTTGTAAATACTCTTCAAGATAGCTGACTAGCTGACTGAATTGTAGCTGTTTATTGCAATGCATTTAATCAGTTAACTAGTCCTAGCCTTGGAAACCTAAGATGGTCTCTTAGGTTTGCAATGGTCTTACCAGCAAACATAAAAGAATTGCATTATTCTGCGACTGGCCTGACCTCACTATGTTTCTATAATAATTTAGAACTTTGAATACACTCTCAAAAAAGGACTTCAAGCCCTTCAAGCAGTATTTGTAGCTCTTAAATTATGATCCATAATTTTTTTGTTTACCAGTTTTCAAGGCATTTGAAAATATATTCCTGAGGGAAAAGTCATCTTTTTTTACATATTATACACCTACTATTCGCTATATTTGGCACTTATCTACATGGCAGGCCAAATAAATTTTATTCTCTGTTACAAAGCTATGTAAGTGCTTTGTATTATTTTTAAGAGCATCATTAGAGTTAATCTAGATCTGTACTCCTCCCCTCATATGAATCATGCTAAAAATGGACTTCTTACTCTGCAATTTCATGCTAACGTATGCTAATTTCTATGTAAGACTAGTTGTAAGAGATGTCAAAACTTATAGTAAAAGCACTTTCATGTAGCATTGAATTTATCCTCTCCTTTGACATCCCCAAGGGTTGTTCTCAGAGGTACTACATGGCCGTATTTTGTATTCCTATTGTGTATTAACATTTTGAATGTTAATGTTAAAAAAATACACTTTTCAATCATTTGTATGAATTTATTGAAAGAAAATTGTCATCTGAAGTCAAGCATTCTCTGCCTAGTTTCGTATGTGTTTATAAACATAATTTGGGCCTCTTCTACATAAGACTTCCAAATCCTTCAATAACCTGAGGACAGAAGGACTAGAGTCCTCAGTTACACGATCACCAAAGAGCAATGGTTGCTTGAAGCGCCATAGCTATGTTATCTTTGCTACATATAGATAGATAACTGATTATGTTCTGACATTCAGAATCACTGTAAAAAGTGCATGAACTAACTAGCAGGGAAACAGCAAGGTACTGCCAATATGTGAAACTTCTGAGTTTATGAACTCAATAACTGAATTTCTGAAAGATCTCTATATGTAAGCTGGATAATAAGATAAGATGGAGGTAATTTCTACATTTTTCCTTATAAAAAAAGGCACTTCCACAAACTGTTGTAATTCTTTGAGACTGTCAAGAAAACAAGACGGAACAGAAAAATGCAATGCATGTGAAATTCAAAACAAAGCCACTCACTCTTTCTTATTTACACAGTTTGGTTAGTAGCAGCTGTCACACAGAGGGAAGAGGAAGAGAAGAGTTAGTTTTCAACCTTTCAAAAAGATCTCTCATTAGTGATGCACTACGACAGTGAAATGTGACATGGTGAAATTGGAAGGTAATACATAATAACTTTTAATCTTGACTATGAGGAATTCCAACCAGTCATTATAAAGCTTGGTAACCGAAGAGCAAGACGACAGATTAAAGTGAATGTAGACAACTGCACTGCGAAACACATCCGAAAGATTTTGCACTTCAAAGCATGCAAGCCTTTCTGAATAAATTTTTCCACTCAGGAAAAAAATTCTATACAGACATTGTACAAGCTATTATAAAACATGAGAAACACACAATAGCTGTCCAAAAAAAGAGAAAAATTATTGAAAATGAAAATATTAAGCTGAATATGAAAAATATCATATTCTGTATGTATAGTGTTCTTATGTTAAGCCCACAAATACGTGTTTATTGATGGCCACCATCACATACACAGAGAAACATACATTGTTCACGAAGAACTAAGAAATTAGTTACAGGCATGTGTCAGGTAAGGAGGTCAAACCCAGTGCCTGATGGGCCAAGGCTGCCACAGTTCCACACCCCTAGGTCCAACCAGCAGCAAGGCTGGTGTAGGTGCCTACCCACACCAACACACACACACAACATTTATATATATATATATATATATATATATATATATATATATTTATATTTATACACACACATATACATATATATATACATATATACACAAACACACACACACATGCACACACACACACGCACACACACACACTTGTGTGTGTGTGTGCGCGTGTGTGTGTAAAAGATACACACACACGCACATACAGATACAGGAGACAGAAGGACAGACAGATAGATAGATAGATAGATATCTAATACACACACTCACATACACATACAGATACAGGTCTGGCCACACAGATCAACAAGGACACTCTCAGCATTCACACAAACTACACCAATGGCCTCCTCCTGTTCCCCTCTCTGACTGATCAGGAGGATGACACCGTTGCCACAAGCTATGAGGAAGGTGACATGTTCCATAGGATTTTCAACAAGAACTTCTGTATGGATAATGAACAGGGAAGCATAAAGGTCCCAGGAAGTCAGGGTAAAAGATGAGACTGTGACGGTATTAGGACACAGTTATCATACAGTAAATCAGTGGCCCTACCTATCTTCCCAAAACAGAGCAGGGAACAAAATTGCTGTATGCCTTGCCTCTTGATAATAGCAGCATGTCACACTAATAAATCAGTCTTAGACTACTGATTTTTTTTCCTCTCTCTCTGATCTAGAACCTATTTCAGACCTCTAACTCAAGCATTCAAATAGGAAAACTTATGATATAACATAACAAGCACAAACTCCAACCAAAAAAGGCTCCAGCTGCCTTTACTCTTGCTACTCATCTGAAGGAAAAGAAAACACCACTTTTCAGTCACCTGTGAAGTCATAGGACAGTCAGGTAATCTTTCATCTCTGACTGTTTCAGCATGTCTTTTTCCGCATCACTCCTCTCCATTAACTGTTTTCCCTAGATAAAGATTAAGAACTCCCCACTACTAAGCTTCTGTAAAAGGAATGATGTAACATCTAGATAAAAGCCACCTGTCAAGATGCTTTCAGAGTTAAAACCAGGAGTTGTTTCCCCTCTATGGGGAACCATCTGACTTCCACCTGCATTGAGAAGCAAAGTATCTCTCAGAATGCTTTTGTGCACCTAACAAAACTCTGAGGAAAACCCTATTAACTCATTTTGAATAATAAAAAACTTGGGTATTTTTAACATAAACTAGGATTTCCAGTAGACCCGTACTGGGTTCTGTAAGATTTCCTGCAGTATTCTGCCTGCACGGAGACTATCTGTGCTTTATTCAATAATTTTTCCAGTGAACAAGAGTTGACTTCAGCAAGTTACTGGTTTAGTATCTCGAACAATTTTGAGACATTGTCCCAGACCTTATCAACTTAATTTTGAGGTAGTGAGGTACCCTTAACCCTTGAGTGATAGTTTCCTTCTTTTACATCAACCTTTAACCAAACATGAGAAAAGTTTTTAGTGTTAAACAATATGTACTTCAAAACTGTGTTGGACAAAAAGACATAAACGTTGTAGGATCATGCCAGCTTACCTCATTCAGCCTTTTTCATACAATAATCCAGTTAAGTATTTGTTCCTGTCTTCCTGTAGTGGTATGTCATATATCATCAACCCTTTGTGGTGTCTGACAAGTTTAAAAAGCTATTTTTATCTTTAATGGATTATTTTGTTACCCAATTTTACCATTTCTCCATGCTAAAGCATCATCTTTAATGTTTATACGGATCTACTTTTAATCAAGTCTTTCCTCACACATCAAGCTCTACTTCCAACAATCTAAATCTCTTTCATTATAGATTCATATGCTGAATCCCAAGTTTGTTTTCATGACAGACATCCTCTTGGATGTCCTGCCACAGTAATGACTGGGAGAGCTGCAGTACCATGTTAACACTTATACACCATAGACATTCAACAATTTTTTTCATAGATATTACAAAATAAAATGCTACTATGGGAAACAGGCTCTAACTGCATTGTTAGACCATGACAGAAAGCCCAATAAATCACATGAAATACAAGACTTACAGCAGAATTTCACCATTTTGGACATATGCTGCTTGTTAATTTAGAATCATATTCAGCATACTGGCACATTTACCAGCAGATTTTAAAACAACTAACTGGGAAAGAGATGATCATTTTTTACAGGATTGTAAATCTGGAGAAAAAAAAAAAAAAAGACAATCCTGCAAAGCTGCAAACTCATTCAACATTTACTTCTGGAGAAAAAAATCTATCGAAATCTTCAGATTAGGCTTTTAATTCTGCTAATACTCTGTAGATCAGGAAAGGAATATATTTTGTTATCACAATTGATATTTTACTCCATGTTATGCCTATTTATTCCTTTCCAATTGTAATTTAGCAAGGAGGAACAAAAATATTTGCTCATGTTAAAAGTGCATCACAATACATAATGTACTAATGGTACACTACAGAGATACAGAAAACGGACACATCTGATGGTATGTCTTTATTTTTCCCCATCCAATGATGAACTAATGGCTAAATGTTTCTGCCACTTTTTGTTGTGAGGAAGAACAAAACGTGCAGTAAACCTGCAGAGGGAAGACTGTGACGTTCACCTTATTGTATTCTGCCCTTGATGCTTTCAGAATGATGCAGCGATAACCACAACGCTTTTATAGACATCACAGCTGCATCCAAGCATCTAAACACTCTGCATGTCATCTGCATCATACTTCATGAAGGGCAAGGATCAAATGCTACTCAGTACATTTGATGGTGAATTAGTCAATGACTATTAGTTCAATTAGCTATATACGCTCTTTGCAGTAGTTTCTTAAAGACTACATCTCCCTAGATAGCTAATGATAGCACTGAGATTGTGACATAGCCTTAGTTAAGTCATGATACATGCTATCTTATTTTTCACTATCATAAATGGCTTCATTAGTCATTATGCACGTGCAAAACATAACTGTGTCAGTGTCTTACCTAGGCTTTGCACAGACATACTGGCACAAAAGGTAGGACACAGTGAAGGGCTAGGCACATTACAATTCATTGTGTGGAAATTGTGTGTACCTACATACCTGCAAATCCACTCTGCAAACATCAGGCTCCTTTATCTCTGCCCCCTGCTGCTATCTCTATCTGAGTGCTCCACCTTCTCCTGACAGCTACCATTCTACCACTCTTTCAGTCTTTCACAGTAATCTTTCTCTGACTCACACTACCAGCCAAAATCTCATTTCTTTCCCAGCTGTGGTACACACCTTACCCTGAGTATCAACATTTTGCCCTGCATGTCAGCATCCAAGTTAGCTTTTTCAGGCGCTTTGCTGATATTGACAGATATTAAGTGATTATCATACTGTCCTCCTATGTCTTCATCTCATTGGAGTGCAAGGTGAATCCCCCCTCAGCCAGCGGTGCACGCTCTGCGACCCCCACCAAGCTGGCCAGCTATGCGGGCCAACACACAGCAGGCAAAGGCATGACTCCGCCTGCTGCTAACTCCAGGTGACTGGTAACGTTTGCCAGTCAAAGAGCAACTACGAGGCAAGCTGCCGAGCAAACAGCTCAGAAGACAGCAGCTGTCGGTGCTGTTGGTTGTGAGGAGGAAGGGCTGCCTCAAGGGGAGGGGTCTAATGGCAGGGGTGCTGTGTGGCTGAATACCGAGAACTCACGAACAGCAAGCGAGCAAACACACACACACGAAAAGATGAGTACTTAAAAAAGGGGCCCAGAGGGAAATAAGAGAAAAGGAATATGAAGAATATAAAGGCGTAAAAGTGAAGAAGTATTGTTTACCACAGCATTAACATAGAATGATTTCAGTGCCAGAAGTGTTTAGAAGATTTTTGTACTGTGGTTATACTCGCAGGAGTTAGCTCAGTAGTAAACGGAATAGTTTCCTCAAGCTGCAGCTGCCGTTCTATAGTATCTGCAGTTTTATCGGTTCAGAGACCTTACGTGGCTGTTTTGAACTTCCCTTCTCAATAAGACCATCAAATAAAAAGCCACAATCTCATATTTGATATACGTGGTCTTTTTGCTGGCCAGGTTTTCCTTTTTCATTATTATCATTTTTCCTAACTAAATTGTTTGTTTAAGCTGAGTTGTGGCTTTTGGCCTTTCTTTAAAATCTTATTCCCCAATCCCTGAGACCCCTCTTGTTACATATGCAGAGCAGCAGCAGAATTGTCTGGGTAGGCACCAAATGCAGTAAGGGAGTATTACACAGCACTGAAGTATGTGCGATACTAAACAGGAACACAGGAAAGGAAGGAGGCAACAGACAGCACTAGAGGAGGGAGAAAACGCTGAAGGACAAACACAATGTTATAAGATCATGTTGGAAGGGAAAGAAAGTAATGTCCTGACTGAAAAGGGAAAAGAATAACTAGGGAGTCTACAAGAAAGCTGGGATAAGCAAAAAAGCAGGACAAATAACATATAATGGAGCAGTGGCTCTTATCAGAAAGAGATTAATCTCCATCTTCCTAACCAGTTAATCATTGATCTCTCCAGCGAGTCTCCTGTGAAGGGTGTTAACTTCACATATAAAGTTTGATTTATCAATTATTACATGTTTTGCTTGGAATGTAAATCAAATTATACAATTCATAAAACCTTAAACTTGGTAGTATTTGATGAGTCATTGACCAGCTCTGCCCCACACTTACATTCTTCTGTACTGCTTTGGCAATGGGGCAAAAGGGACAAAAACTGCCCTAGTAAAAAATCTGGAGACTACCTTGTCATCAGGCTGTACTGCGGAACTTTGCACTGACTTTTAAAGGATAAATTTTTGTCCCTACTTCATCAGTGTGGCGAGACCGTTTCATTTTTATGGATATTATCGATATTGGTAATTCACACACATGTTACACTGAAAAATAAGTTCACACATACTGTAAATATGTATTTGTAAATCCAAAATCTATTTAATATAATCTTAATTAATAAGAGAAATGCAAAACACATGCAAGTGAAAATGCAATTTAGAAATGGAACTGAAATTCTAGCGGTGAAAAAACACTTGGCAGCGTGTTCAGATCTCTCCATGATTCTCTCTCCTGAGATAATTATTATAAACTTTTCATATTAGAAAAAATGTATTCCTATTGCTAGTATTTTTGCCTTCAGTGATGTCTTTATTTATAAGCTACTGTCTGCATAAAGAAAGTGGTGCAGAAAGGCTTTGTGGGTGACTACTCCTTCTCTTTCATTTACTTTCCTTGCTTCTTCTCTTCAGTACAACCTGAGATACCACCTTTCCCATTCTTATAAGGTTATTTCCTAATCACATTCAAAGGCAGAAATAAAAGTTGCCTTTTTTAAATAATAAAGACGACAACACTTCCCAAACATCTAAATCATTCTTATTTCTGTATCTCTCCTCTTTCTGTACAATAACAGCCACCTCTGAGGAAATAGATTGTGAAGAGGTTATAAATAGTCTCTCCCTACCAGAGAACAATAGAGGAGAAAGAGTAGAACAGAAAAACCCTCTCCTTAGATGCAGGGGTCTTATTATGTACTTATCTGAGATAAAATCAGTATCTTAAGCTGTTTTGCACTCAGCTATCACTTCTATTTTTACTTAGATATCAACAATTTTAATAAGAAATTTATGGTGCATATAACTTCCAAGATTAAAATAGAGCATTAACAATGCATAGGCTGCATCTCTGCTCAAGGACGAGTATGGCAGGAAGGGCATAGAACAACCAGATCCTGAAAAATCCTTGATTACCAACCCCAACTGATGTGAGGTATCTGCCGTCATCACCTCAAAACTTAGCAGTAATGTAAGAAAGAAAAAAAAATTCCATGCTTTGTTTCCTTGGAAAGACAGTATGAATATGTGGAAACGTAATACTTTAAATCTAGATGGGGGACAGAAAGCTAATGAGTCTTTTTTCCCAAAATATAATGGCCACAAAAATGTTTTGTTCTGGGTTCTCCCTTCTGTGATTTCTGTGTTGGCCCTAACCATTTATAAGGATGCCAAGTTAGTTCGCCGTTCCTCAGGGGCAAACAATGCAGGAAGTGATTGATGGAGTTAATGGAATCTCACTTCTCCTTAGAGGCCTGAAAACAAGTTATCCTCAAAATTGATTTGCTGCTCCTTGTAGCCATATTTGACACACTGAATATATCATTGAAACAGAGTAGTACACAGATTCTTAAAGTAGTCAAAATCTGAAATGGTAAATCCTCACAGATGCATGCAGATGTTGCCACTGCAGTTTAAATTCAGTCTAACCATGTCAAGGAAAAGTCGTATTAGGTCAATCTAAAGTCAGTCTAGAACAGACAAATTCTGCTTGGGCACAAGCTGAAAATTGCTGCGCAGGTCTTGGGTTTGGCTAACTTGCTTATCTTTGCATCACACACTATTCCAGACTGGAGGGATATCCAGTGCTATCTGTGGCTCCAGGGAAAGACAAATCATGGTTATTAGGGCCAAAAATTCTCTGACTACCTGTCGTGTGAGGAAGGAAGAAAGAGATAGTGTGGCGGAAAACTTCTTTCACAAGAAGAAGGACTATAAGTAAATTTAGAGTATTTGATAGTCCAACAATACTGTTGAGCTCATAGAACAGCTGGAGACTCGTAGATGTTTTAAGTCAGTCAAATGTACTGAACAAATATTAACTGTCAAACCACACTTTCAGGCTCCTAGAATTTTGTCTTTTGGAATGGCTAGGATAAGCTCATTCTGAAGCTGCTGCCCTATGCTTTCCAGATGCTGTAGGCTTTCTGCCTCTAAACTGTCCTACATGTCATGCTCTTCTTCCTCAAATATATGATAACATAAAAAAAAAGAAATGGCACTTATCCATTCTCAAGTGGTAAGTCTAAGGTCTTATCTTTGCCTTGTTGGTCTTACACTTAGAATAATTTCGGAAACAATATTACCAGTTTCTATCTTTTTTTTTTTTATTTCTGTCTTCTCTGTATTTTTTTCTTCTTGAAGACGCGAGATATCCATAAAGCCTTTTAGCTTGGATTTATCCCACCTAGTTCATAGATGAGGCACTGACGTTAGAATAATCACCAAATTTCAGTAAGTAAGTAGTCACAGAGTGATTCAGAATCATGTGATTACTATTGCCTGCAGAGAGTTTCTATCACTCCCTGTTGACTAGACGGTGAGCTATCACATACCCCCAATTTAGATTCCTGGAGTTATTAGAACAAAGCACAGGCTTTCTGACAGTTTTTTTTTTTTTTAATGGCATTACATATAGAGAATAAACTCTCATTAACTAACTAATGAGAAACGGTTTCTACATATACCATAACAACTGTTCCTTTCTCCTTTCCATTTTCTACACTCTTTACTAGGCATTTTCATGAATATGTCTTTTACATCATTTCTGATTTTGAGCTTTGTGTTAATAGAGCCATTCCCCAAGACTGCTGAACATAGTCTATGGTGGTGCGTGCACTCTGTGGCTGCTTAGCATCTCTTTTAACCACACCCTAGGCCTACACTTTCAGTAATAAAGTGATGCTACTTTGCACCACTATGCAAGTTCTGTCTAGTAGTGGCATTACTAGACATCATCATGAATGCCTGATAATATCAATTTTGAATGGAAATTCAAACAAATGGAAGAAGTCAGTCTAAGCTGAGTGGGAAAAGGTGCTAAACAACAACTGCAACTAAGATTTATTGACTGAGGAATCAGAAAAACAGCATTTTAGGCATAGCTGAGGGCTGTGTATTTGAAGTTGTTATGAATGCCATATCATGGCAACAGGTACTTATCAATGGTACTGCTTTTCATTTAGAAGTATGGTACTAGGTTTTAGTCTTACATCTGTGATCCAGGTATGGAAAATTTTCCCTAATTAGCACAACCCAATGACTTAAAAGAATCTTGTACAGAATTCTGAGAATTCTTTCCACAACCCTCCTCAGACCCCAAGTTTTGTGGGTTTTTTTCAGGTGGCCCCCTTTGAAATACCAGCAGCTGCAGGTGAGTAGAACAACACAGGATCAGACTCTTTCCTCTGCTTTCTTATTATTCAGATTTCTGTGTAAAAAGGGACCAAGAAGTGGTGTTATTCGTATGGAAAAGACGCTTGGTTTAATGCTTTCAATTCATTAGATTGAAGTACTGTTCCTGTACCCTCCAGGGAAGTCAATTCATTAACAGAGCTTTAAGAAACATGCATTCATAACATTTGCCCTCTTTAACTACACCTCCAGGCAGCTTGCAAATATTTTATGAGGTGGTGAGATGTTTGCCAACCAAACGGAATGAAAATTCACTACACAGACTCCTAGAAAAAGAAATCTTAGTCTAATATACTTTAAACAGCATTAAGCTTTAAAAACAACGCCCAGTTCCTCACTCACAGAAATGTAGTAGTGTGTTTTCAATGATATTCGGTAGCTTTTTGGTAATATAAACATTTTTACCTTTGCTAAGCCAAATTGATTTCTCTCTTACCACTTTTTAATCACAACCAAATGAATGTGATGGTCCATAGATTAATCTGGAAGCATTCACTTTATTTTGTTCTTAGAACTTCGGAAACATTCCTTTACACTTTGATCAACAGAAACTATAGATCTTTACTGGAGAAAAATCACAAATCTCAATTTCCAAAATTCTCAAATACCCAAAAGCCTAAGCACAGTATATGAAAATCCTAAAATTAAAACAGGATGCCAAATATTCAAATAGCATACTCACTTTTTGACATGATCTAGGACATGTTTTACACCTTGCAGAGATACTCAGGTCAGCTCTGATAAGTTAATTAGGAATCCTTGTCATTGTGGAACTGAAACTCAACAGATTAACAGTGGGTCTATTAACATTATTCTGCACTGAGGGAAACTTACTACTGTGTGGAGGAAGCTCTACTCAGTGAATGCACTGGCAAGGTATGGAACGTAACCTAGTTCAAAGTTATCTGTGCTGATCTTGACAGCAACAGTTGTGAATATAGTAGTTTTTAAACCGGATTCTTAACTGTTCTAATTCACTGCAGGGCACACCCACGAGGTGAAGCAGAAGTCTTTCTCCACATGCTCTGTCCTTTTGGGAAACACTGTGATCACTTCCTTCCTCCTACAGTGTCTGGGGGAAAGGATTTTAAAAAGATGGATGAGGAAATGTGGGTTGTCAGCCAATCCTCTCTCATCAATCCTGGTGGAAGAGCTAGATCTTCAGAAAGAGCAATGTATTCCAACTCAATAGCTGGAGAATATTATTTTTGGTGGATCTTTCTCCACATTACACCTCCAGAAAGATTATCTCTTTCTAAGGTACAGTTTTGCTAATGTTCTCTTTAGGAAAAGACACTTGTATGGTGCCCTCTTTAGAGGGGAGCTACAAAATTGTCGTAGTGTAGTTCCAATAAAACTATAGGTGACAATGGAAGGAAAGGAAATGATTCTTGTTGTTCAGACTTTTCTTAATGCTCTCAGAAATGATTAGGAAATTAAACTTTGGAACAAACATGAACATAGGTTATCAGGGGAACAATATTATCTCTCATGAATTTAATAAAGAGTACCCGAAGTATCAAAAAGAAGATAGGAGAACCTTTTAGCTTTCAATAATTCTTATCAAATCTTGAAAGAATATTAAATTCTTTTATGAGGTGCTGTACATGTGTCATTGCACAAAGCAAAACATATTGCTCACAACCAGGAAGTTTTTCTGGAGTGGCAATAAACACCATATATTATCAGTCAAAAAAATATCCTCAATCTTTAAAAAATACAGTTGGGTGCATCAATCAAACAAAGAACTTGTAGATGTTACACGTGGAACCAGTCATTGAACTTTATGAGAATGACAAACGCTTCATTCTGGAGACTCCTTTAGCTATGTTGGAGAGAAAAAAACTCAATAATTTATGCAGAGAACAAGAAGCATAGTTTGCTGCTTCTCAGTCACTATTCAAAACTAAGCAACTAAAAGAAGGAGATTCTGACATGGCTATATAGCAGTCCCATGAATCCAGCTGACCACCATAATGTACCTGTCACCTTAGTAAAAGTTTCTCAAGTCTACTGAAGGACAGATATGCAAACTTACTGACTTTCCCTTCTCCTTCCTTTCCAGTGTCTCTTGTTCCATCATTTCCTCTGATTTGAGCAAAGGTCAAATCTAATAATTTTCTTACTTCAAATCACCAGGACAGGAATTTCTTTTTGTGTCCCTAAGGTATAGCCATAGAAGAAAACATCAAATTGTTGTAACAATGATTGAATGCATCAGTACTTTTCTTTCCATACTTAATTCAGGTGTTTCTGAATAGGACAACACATTCTATAACTTTCAGTGACAGGAAAAATCTTTATCTAATTATGTAGTCATCACTCATAAATATAAGTAAGCATTAATTAACTGTAAAACGTGTATATGTGGCAAACAACTGTGGGTAGAGAAAGACAAGCTTTCTTATTCTCTCTCTCTCTGCTTTGTTATCTTTTTTCTGATAAGTTTTCCTTACTCCTTTATATTAAATTCTCATTAGCTTTTAAAGTCATCTAGTGTTTAGAAACTATGAGCCTTAGATCTGCCCAGGGATTCCTGCTGGTATTAACGGATGGAAGGCAGCATATATTTTTTGTACTTTATATTACCCACTTTAAAAAAATCATATTTCTTGAGCATAATGGATGGACTGCAATGATTTACAAGGAAATAATTTCACTGAGGGACTTTGGGCTTGTGGTATCATATAACATGAGAAAAAAGTATGATTGTTTTATGATTTCACTGGGAAGCTGAGAGGAAATTAATTCTATTTAACTCACTACTTGTCAGCTCCTTTGTAGTTGTTGTTGTTTGTAATATATAGACCTAACACCGTTTCTTAAGTCTGGAAATATTTCAAGGTACTGAAACATTTATTAGTTTAATAATAATGATAGAAATGATTGAAATGCTATAAATATTTAAATTGGAATGTAGAAACTATTGGATTTGGTGTTCAAACTAAAGCCATTTTGATTCCAGTTCCTAGAATATCCAGGTAGCCTCAATGTTTAAGCTTGTTAGTCAAGAAAACTTATTGATAGGTTTGGACTTTCTGAAATCAGAAAGATAGATTTAAAATGACATATTATAAAATTAGTGAACTCCCTGTCCAGATATTGCACTTTTTCACATTTGCATAAAACACAAACCTGACAACAGAAGTGAAACAGCTTCAGGTGGCTCAGGGTGAGAAAACAGTCAAAACCTTATAGCTACAACAGGTACTTGCCCACTGTATCTATACATCACGTAACTGTGGTGGGTCAAGTATTTCCGATTACTTTCTTAACCTAATGCCCTCAAACTCTAAGTGGGAATAAGATTTCATGACTTACATAAGAGTGCCTTGCTCCCTGAGCAACATAGCTGTTCCCAGGTGAGAAGTTACTGTTTTTCTTGCCTGCTCTTATGCTAGAAGCTGACCTCCTGTCCAAGGTAGCTTGGTTTAGTACAGCTTCCTGGCACTTCTGCTCCCCGTAAAGATACTTACAGCTTGCTTAGATCAGAGTGTTTAGTTAACGAGCAGATTTCAGTGCCTTTACTGTCATAAACAGGAAGGATGAGTAAACTACCATGGCAGGTGCTGCTACAGCTGAACCTTTTCATTTGAGTAAGAGTGTGCATCTCAACAGCTGAACTGCAGCAGCTGAGAAAGGTATTAACCCAGATATGTATAAATATCTAGTGGCTGATGAGCCCCAAGGCTACTGGCAAAAGAATGAGTGCCTGACATGCTTATATGATAACAAATTTCTTTGTTCTCTCAGAAACTCTCCTTCTGACCAAATGCCACCATTACGTTCCATAATTTTCTGCTTTTTCACAAGGCTTGTCTTGTTTGGCTGTCTTGTCTCTCTGACACATCTCTATATATGACCTAACTTACCACCTTCAATATAAAACATAGTAATATAGTAAACATTCATGCAGCAACTATTTTAATGTTTGTGTTTGCAAGAAGACATCACTGTGATGTTTTGAGGGGGGACTCATTGCTGTCACTAGTTAAAAAAGTAATATTAAAGTTTTAGTATAATTTCTTTTAGGGTCCCAGACAGATTACTTATACTTCTTGACAAAAAATGGAGCACTTTGGTCCTTCCTACATTGATCCCTCACTGGTGCATGCAGAGGGGAGGGTTTTTGGCAGCTAGAAGGGTGAGCAGGCTGACACCTAAGGTGTCTGGGCAGACATCTTCCAAATTACTTTGTCTCCTCCAACTCAGACATTCAGCAGAATTATAGAGATAAACGCAGGGCAGACAGTACACAAGGAAAGTGAGTGGACTTTCCTGCTGATTGAAATAGTAACTGCATTTTCAATGTCAGTGATTTTGGTGTGTAGGAGAAGAGGGAGGTAACATAAGGTATAAGCTGGAATACACTTAAAAGAGATACCTCCTCCCAGTATTTGATTTAGGAGAATACAGGAAATCGTAGAGGATCGTTAATTTTAATTTTAAAACAAAAAAAGATCATCTTACAGATTTTTAATTTTATCAGTTCCATTTATCCCTTCTTTTCTTATTACTCAGTTGTTTCTTCATAGTAAAACAAAAACTAACAGAGAAATAAATTAAGGGGTAAATAAAACATATTTTTGTCTCCATCAAATAGCAATCTTTTCCAAATTGTGAAAATTTTGAAAATGTTATTTCATTCAGTATTTGTCACCAAATGATGCATCTTTTTAACCATCTCCATAGCTGAAAGCAGATGATATTTTCATACTCTAATGACATTTTATGGTGCTATTTCAATAACACTTGGAGAAAGTGAGGCAAGCAGGTACAATTAACTTCACATGCAGTGAAGTCACACAAATATTATGTGGCTAGTCACTACACCTTCAATCACTGGAGAAGTGACCATCCACTCTTTTCAGACTGATTTTTATAAGTTTTACAAGAAAAAGATTTCTTGCGGGTTTCTTTCCACTTTGTGAAAACGGTCACCTTTTCACACTAGTAAAGGCCTAATTTACTCAATAATTGTTTAAACCCCATCACATAAATATTTAAAATATTATTACTGAGAAGTCATCTTGTAGGAGCACTGTAAGCTTTACCATCCTAACGTTATTTCTTCAAATAATGGTTAAATGAAATGAAATTACAGTCTGCAAAGTGCATAACTTGAAAGTTCTAAACGTTTACTCAATTCTTTCACAAAAAAGAAGATAACAAACATATTTTCGGTACTGAGTTTTCATTGTGAACTACTCATTAGGACCATTTCAGTTTCAGCCAGATTGGGCTTCTTCCAGCTCTCCATTCAATGATAGTTATCAATAAAATAGGCAGAGATGGAAGAGAGTGCTGCTCTGAACTGGGAAAAACTGCCAACCAGAATGATTTATCATATGCATAAAATCCTAAAAAAACCGAATGATGTCTCTGAGTGGCACAATACAATGTATCTGCATTGAATATCAAATAAGCCAAGACAAGAACCTTGTGATTCAGCACAAAACACATAGAGTATTGGAAGTAACTAATTCCCTTACTGAGATTAAAAATCTACAAATTCAGTTAAAAGATTGAAGGAATGCCTTCAGAAGTAGGAAAATAGCCTTTTAAGAAGTAAAAAGTATTTCCTTGTTCAGACATCTTTAATCACCAATTCTGAGTTGACAGAGTTATGCCCAAATAGTTCAGTGCTGAGAAGAACAGACAGTAAAACAGTTTCCATTAGCACTAAATTCTGCCACTGGTATACCACTGTGGGTTTGTTGTTGTTGCTGTTCAAAGTAGATCTATATTTTTAACTTTTTCTTATTCATTTGATAAGAAATTAATAAATGCTACTGCAAGAGTAGCATTTTTCCACTGAAAGCACAACACAAAGAGAAACAATATTATAAATATGCAAAATGGAGCTTTCAGTCATTTGGACTGACAATATTAGAAAAAAGCATTTATTCCTATGCTGACTCTGTATGGCCAGTCTCTATTCCTGGATTACCCTGGATTTTCATGTCCTTTAGGACTACCCCTACGTAGATCACCATGGAAGGAATCAGCAGCACTGGACCAGGTTTGAAGACTCAGTTAATAGTGACTTTGAGATCAGGGACACTCATTAAGCTCAACAGACCCAACCTCTCATTGCAGATTTCCAGTAGACTTTCCTAAAGTTTCTAGGTAAAGGAGGATAGAAGGAGGAGACTGCTGCAAAAGTAATTAGATAAGATGCTAATCACGGAATAGTTGATTAGTTAAGATATCACTGTTTAGTTCAGCCTGTGGAAGACAGATAATGAGTATCCACGTGACTCTGATAAAACTGCCTTGCAAATGGCAAAAATTGAATAAAGTTCACAGTAAAGCATTCTGGTTTTCAGCTGAAATAAGCCCCTAAAACCCTATTTTGAAGATAGAGAAAAGCCCATTTTCTAAAAAATGGTAGGTAGGATCTTTTTTTCCCCAGATCTGAGGGTGCACCTTTCCAGAGATTCTGCTAAGCACTGCATTTTTATCCTCCATCAGTAATCAAATTCCTTCAGCCCACTGTCTTTTCTGGAAAAGCTAATTTCAGTGGCAGTGTCATACGGAAACAGCCCTGCCACTCAAAGGTAATTGAATCCTTTTAAGATGATATTAAAATTGTAATTGAGTCCTTTGGAGATGGCACAAGCATCTTTAATCTTCTGAGCTAAAATAAGCAGATATAGTAGGTTTGGGACAATTTTACACTTTTCTTTCTCCTCCTTGCCCCTTCTCTGAGAAAGTTTATTTGTAAGTGAATGATGCTCCACAGCATTAGAAATTTTACCTTAGACCACAGATTATGCAGAACTAGCCTTTTAAAAAAATCTTATGTAGAAACCCTTTTGTAAATCTTAGCAATTTGAATCCAATTCTACGCAAGAAAAACTAGACGGATTTAGGCCAATGGATAATTTTATTAATTAATATTTATTTTTTCATTCAAATTTTGTGAAATAATATTTTGAAAGCATTTTTTGGCAACACCTGATATTCTCAGGTTTGTTTTTACAGCATGAGTTTGTTCAATCTAAATGTAACTAAAAGGGGATATGGCTGAAGGACAGTCACTCTGATGAAACCCGTGCACTCTCACAAACTCTGCTGGAGCAAACTGTACAAATTTTTTACAGCGTTGTATGCTGTAACAGCAAAATAAAATGACCAGAAATGAGGAGTAAGAACAGCAGAAGTGAAGGTAAGCCCAGACTAAAGCTGATATGGAAAAATGTTCAGCTAAAGATAAACAGCAAAACATTTTTTTTTTTTTACTGACTGGCAAAATACCTTAGGGAATTTGATTCGTTGCATAAAATGAAAAAAACTGGAGAGGGCAAAACAAAGCTGATAAACAGGTACTTTCAACAAAAGATAAATGACTACAATGGTCTGGCTTCCACATTTATGAGCAGAGAGTCTTTTTTATCTTAATGAAGAATGCAGTTTCTACATTTCTGTTTTCAGCCTTGTTTTTATAGAGTCTATTTTTCCCATTGAACAATTAAGGCTTAGATAAAAGAAAATATACAAGAAGTATTCATTTCCAGAACAAGTCTCTAATTTTTTTCCAGTAATCCACAGCACACTATACTGCAAAATGTTTAACCTGAACACTAGTTGGATTCACTGTCACGTTCAAATTCAATGGAGTTACAGATTTAAATTTATTTTTTACTTGCAACCTCCTATAATACACCTTGATTTGCAGAACTGATTTCCAAAAAGGTGATTCAAAAAGTGGACTCAAAGTATACAATGTTTCTCAGCAAGGAATCTTAACAAGACAGAATTTCAGAGTGATTGAGGGAAGTTAAACACTAGTTCAGACCTCAAGGCTGGCATTGTTCCATGAACAGCCACTGCCATTACTGTAGTAACTTCCACTTCAGCACAAAGAGTGACAAGAGAGTTTCTGATATCCCTGTCTCCCTTTCTCTCCTTTTGCACTCATTAACACCTCTCTGCAGTCACATTCATAACAGAAGAGAACAAACCTATGCAGAACTATTTCTTTGTTAAAAAGATTCATTTTGACTTTGCTGCTTCATTCCAGAACTAACTCTTCAAATCTGGGCAGCTGCAAGGTAGACCCAGAGCAGGTTATAAGAAAGTGGAAGCAAATCTCTGAAATTGCTTTTCATGGTCATTCCTGACATCCCTGAAAGGGTATACCCTTCCCTTTTTAAGACCGGAGGTCCTTTACCTAATATCAAACTGGAACAAGGAGGCCAAGGTTTAGGGGATTAAGATCTACTTTCATAGAAATACTGACATTGCTGTATATTGGTATAGACATTTTTCCCCCCAAAATGGAAAGATGGAATGGACTGAAACTATTAGTTGCACAGAAGTTGTTGCCAAAATTAAAAAAAAAAAAAAGGAGTGAAAGGAGTCCCAAAAGATTAATCATATCAAACTCCTAGAGACTTTTTGAGTAGACTCAGTCTTTACCTGATGAGGAAATTGGGATACAAACATGACAGGACAAAGTTGTACAGGTGTACCTGAGCAACTATGGTCGGTTATTTTTTAACAGGTAACTTTAAATGTCCTTCTGGCATTTGATGGAGCTTGGTACCAACCTATTTCAGGAACCATCAGCAATTTAACTTGGTCCTGGCCAGTTATATTTGAGTTATATTTCTGCTCTCTGCTAAGCTGTACACTGAGGATGTATCAGCCTGGTCAGAGCTAGATGGACATTCATTGTGTTCTGTTACTCAGGTTTGCAATGACTTGAAATTAACTGAGATAGCTAAGTTCAAAGCAGCAGTCCTGAAAACCTCTCCTCGGTTCCTGCCAAATATGGGAAGTACTTCTGTTCTGTAGGTTCCTCAAGTTTTACTCAGCAGCGCCTCAGTCAGCTAAGTCCTGCAAGACGCAAGTTTGAGCTGTGTTTCCCTCCTCTGTTTGATGGCTTTCTGGCCATGACTCCTGCCTCTTGGGAGTGCCAAGTCTAGATTACAAGCTTTCCTCAGGGTGCTTGCAGCTCCATCCTTTGGCTTCTAGGATCTTGGGTCCTTTACTACATTGTCACCTCACTTCCCCTGAATACATCTTAAGTCTATGGGTAAAGAACACGCTAAACTCCAGAATAGCATTTATAAAGTTTGTTTCTCCACAGACAGAAGAAGTAGCTGAACAAAGATAATCTACATTTTAATCACAGGGACTTAGAGACTCACATGTCTGGTGATCCCATTTCTGGTCAAGTTTAGATTGCCTTACCCAGCAGGCCAGAAGCAGACTTAGGAACAGAGCCTTTCCCCCTGCTCCATTCAGTACCCTGTCTACCCAACCACTGGAGCACTGGAAATTTAGAAAGCTGAATAATAACAGGCCTGCAAACTCCATGGATAGGACGAACTGAGGGAAGGAGAAGAATAGGAAGAGGAGGGAGGTTGTGAACAGAAGTTTCAGTGAAGTCTGAAAATCCGTGTTTTTTCCTACTTTCACTAAACTTCAAAAGGAAACTCCCTAGTTTTCAAAATGCAGTCCAAATGTGATTACAAGATTCAGTGACGCTGTGAAAGACCAAGCTTTACTCATACTGCCCTCAACCTTTTTATGGAAACAGTGCTCTAGAATTCCAGTTTGATCATATTTGGAGGTTCCTTCTTGGAGTATGAAAAATTGCTCTACTGTCTAACCGATGCGGCAATGTGAGCAAAAAATGAAAACAAGCATTAGTGTAAGGCATTAAAGATTCAAGAAATAGAGTCAGATGTCTCTGCAATGTCATGTAACAAATATCAGCTTAATGCCAAGAGCAAACTCAAACCTAAGCCATAATACTTCTGAGAACGTCTCCATATTGAAAATTAGCATTCAATACACTTAACTCCTCAAACCTTTGGTTTAGTTTCACTTTGTATTTTTTTTTAAACAATGTATTTTGAAAAAATCATAAGTTTAATGTGAAGGAAGGCCTTAGATCCTAACTAAGGATCATCCATTATGACTTTGATTGGCTAGGTAGTGTAGATTCATTATTACATAATTTAAACATCTGGTGGATTTTCAAAATCAGTCTTTATCATTGCTTGTCAGGAATACAGAATATTAACAAATAAGTATCTTGGGCTAATCCAAATATGTACCACTGAAGAGAAACTGCTCTCCCTGATATATTAATACATACAAGGGAGAATGGTGATTAGATAGGATAAAATAATTTAAAATGCCTATGACTGGTTGGGACCCATCTCTTAAAAAGAAATAAAAACAAACAATTTAATCTTCTGCTGTAGTTCTAAATGAGCAACAGAAAAATAACTAGAATCTCATTAGATTATTTTTGTATTGCAGGGTTCAGTAGCAAAACAGTAACAACTGTGTCAAGAAAAGGATAAGGAAAAAATAAGACATTTCATAAGGAACACAGTGCAAAAAATTAAAAGATGACCCTAAATGTTTACACAAAGTTATAAGCCCACATGCAGAGATAATACTTGTCCTACTAATAAACTGTTATTTGCAGTCAAATCATCAGAGCATGCAGTGCTCTGCAGCGGCAAAGTCATTACAGATTTTAAACCATCTGGAAAAAGCAGAGTGAATAAATGGATGTACAGTGAAGGATAGTGCTATACTGTGCTATTCAGCAAGATCAAAGAATAAACTGAAATAAATAACAAATTAGATATTCCTTTTCAAAAGACTGGGAATTACATCTTTCTAACCACACTCAACCCAATAATATGTAGGTATAGCAGCTGGAAAAGGTTATATAACAGTTTATTTTGCTTATGATTGCATTATATGTGTGCAGCTTTAATTCATTCTTTGGTAGTCCCATCTAGAATATGAAAGGTTGTTCTTTTGTCTAACTGATGCTGCAGCCTAAGTGGAAGATGAAATCATCAATCAGTGTAATGCATCATAGCTTCAAGAAACTATGTGAGATATCTTTGCAGTATCATGTGACAAATATCACTAAGCTCATTTCCCTTTTCTGAAATGCTTCTATGTTTGATACAGATCAAACTTTATCTTTTACTGATATATACTATCAAATGCTTTTTTCTTGAGACTGGAATGGAGTAATTAGGAGTTTAGGATTAGACTAGACTGATCCTGCCAATGCACTCAGTACCAACCAGATCACACTGATCTAATAGAACTTACTCATTGAAAATGTGAAGAACTCAGTATTCATCCTCCATTTCTGAAGTACCGGCACATGCTCTAAAAATACCTGGCTGATCTATTGTGCTTCACTTCCTTTCTTATGACAAAAGCATACGGAAATTCAGGGCTGCACAAATGTGATACCTACAAAAGCAAATCAAGGGCTGATCACACAAAGTAACACACAGAATCATTGGGGTTGGAAGGGACCTCTGCAGATCATCTAGTCCAAACCGACTACTCAAAGCACATTAACTAGAATGCATTGCCCAGGACTCTGTCCGATTGGGTTTTGAGTATCTCCAAGGACTCCACAACCAATTTGGGCAACCTATTCAGATGTGTAACCACTCTTGCAGTAAAAAAATTATCTTATGTTTAGTTTCCTATATTGTAGTTTGTGCCTGTTGCCTCTTGTCCTGTCACTGGGAACCACTGAAAAGAGCCTGACTCCATCTTCCTTACTCCCTCACAGAATCACAGAATGGCCAAGATTGGAAGGGACCTCTGGAGATCATCTAGTCCAACCTCCGTGCTCAAGCAGGGGCCTCTAGAGCGTATTTCTCAGGATCGCATCCAGGCAGATTTTGAATATCTGCAGAGAAGGAGACTCCACAACCTCTCTGGGCAACCTCTTCCAGTGCTCTGTCACCCTCACAGTGAAGAAGTTTTTCCTCATGTTCAGACGGAACTGCCTGTGCTTCCGTTTGTGCTCGTTGCCTCTTATCCTGCTGCTGGGCACCACAGAGAAGAGTCTGGCCCCATCCTCTTGACACTCCCCCTTCAGATACTTGTACACATTGATGAGATCACCTCTCAGTCTTCTGTTCTCCAGGCTCAACAGGCCCAGCTTTCTCAGCCTTTCCTCAGATGACAGATGCTCGAGTCCCCTAATAATCTTTGTAGCCCTTTGTAGCCCTTCTTTGGACTCGGTCCAGGAGCTCCATGTCCCTTGTACTGGCTCTCTTGTACTGGGGAGCCCAGAAGTGAGCACAGTACTCCAGATGTGGCCTCACTAGGACTAAGTAGAGGGGGAGGATTGCTTCCCTCGACCTGCTAACAACACTCTGTTGAACTTTGTTAGAATCCTTTTGGCCCATTTCTGCAGCCTGTCAGGGTCCCTCTGAGTGGCAGCATGACCATCTGGTATATCAGCCACTCCTCCCAGTTTTGTATCCCCTGTTAAATTCCTGAGGGAGCACTAAGTCCCAACATCCAGGTCATAAATGAAGATGTTAATCAGTAATGACCCCTGTATTGACCTCTGGGGTACACTACCAGTGACTGATCTCCAGGTGGACTTTGTGCTGCTGATCCCAACCCTTTTAGCCCAGCAGCTGAGCCAGTTTTCAGTTCACCTCACTGTCCATTGATCTATCCCATACTTCATCAGTTTGTCTATAAGGCTGGTATGGGAGACAGTGTTGAAAGCGTGGCAAAGTCAAGATAAAAAACATCCACTGCTCACTTCCCATTCACCTCATTGTATCGTAAAAGGCTATCCAGCTGGCCAAGTATGATTTCCCCTACATAAATACATGCTGACCCCCTCCTAGTCACCTTCTTTTCCTTCATCTGTGGAAAAGGTTTCCACAATTAGTTGCTCCATCATCTGTCCCAACCGGAGGCTGACAGGCCTGCTGTTCTCCGGGTGCTGCTTCTTGCCCCACTTGAAGACAGGAGTGACATTTCCTTTCTTCCAGTCCTCAGGAACCTTTCTGCATCGCCATGGTCTTTCAAAGATAATCAATTCAGCAGCAGGCCTACACTTCCCCTAGTCTTCCTTTTACTGCTGATATACCTGTAAAAACCTTTCTTGTTGGCTTTCATGTTCGTGGCCAGATTCAAGTCCAAATGGCCTTTGGCTTTCCTAATCCTGTCCCTACAAGCTAAGACTGTGTCTCTTTGTTCCCCCCAGGTCACCTGTCTCTGCTTCCACCTCCTCTATGCTTTTTTATGTATAAGTTTTGTCAGGAGCTGCTTGTTCACACATGCAAGCCTCCTGCCACTGTTGCTTGAATTCTTACGTGTGAGAATGAATTATTGTTGAGCTTGGAGGAGGTGACCCTTGAAAATCAACCAGCTCTCCTGGACTCCTTTTCTCTCCAGAATCATGTCCCAAGAGATTTTTTCCAAGCCTTGGAAGCTATTCTTGGCTCTGAATAGGCCAAAGTCTGCTCTTCTGAAGTCCAGGGTTGCGATCCTGCTATTTGTCTCCTTCCTTCCTTTCAGGAGGCTGATCTCCACCATCTCGTGGTCACTGCACTCAAGGCTGCCTCCAGTCTTCACATCCCTGACCAGTTCTTCCTTGTTTGTAAGTATGAGATCCAGCAGAGCACCCCCTCTCATTTGCTCAAGTGCCTGTGTCAGAAAGGTATCACCAATGCATTCCAGAACCCCCTGGATTGCTTGGGCCCTGGCCTTCCAGAACTCATTGGGGATCCTTTCTGTTGTTGAGCAGTCCCGGTCCTCTTCACAGCAAAAAGTTCATCACACTGCAGATTTCGGCTTCAATTAACGATATTGTAGCCACTATTAAAAAGAAGCAGCTGTTGCAATGAGTTTGCAGCAACTGAAGAAATATATTAAATTGCTGAATGTTTCACTTTTGTACTTTTTGGAAGTGCTATTAACACAAATATTTTAGTGAAGAGCACAAGTAGCCCTGAGGCAAGATGAAGAGAACCAAATGTACAATATTTTGGGAGCACAAGTGGCACCAACTGGTAGTAACATGGGAGATGAGGACTGGAAGAAAGGAAATGTCACTCCTGTCTTCAAGTGGGGCAAGAAGCCCCCCCATATTCCTTCCATGCCACAGCGAATCAGCTGTCTCGGACTTTCAAATGTGTCTCCCTAAAATCTTCAGTACAATATCTTCAGTGAGGATAAAATGGCCTACCCGGGGACAGTGCCTTAATACTCGAATTTTATGCTTATTCTTTTTTTTTTTCCCAGTTCTTCATTTTTTGCAGCATGAAATAACACATGTTGCTACTTCTTTTTCTCCAATTAGACTTACGAAAAGGTCTACAGGCTAAAATAGATTGCACACATTTATCTTGATAAACCAAGATCAGACTCATGGATGGTTAGTTTCCTAGTTTGAATAAATGCATAAAAATAATTGTTCTCTTTCAGTTCCCAAAAGAAATTCAGTTCTCCTGATTCCTTTCCCAATCTTCTCTCAGCTTCCCACATGTACTGGCCACTTCTGTAATCCTTAAGCATATATATCCAGAAAACCAGTTATATATAGAAAGTGAAACACGTTCTAAGTTACAGAACTGTAAGACTGAATTTGCAGGCTCAAGAGTAAGGACAGAAACAAATTTTTGTTTTTGTTATCACTGGATAACTGGATATATTGGGTTTTAGCAAAATGACAGTGCCTATCCTGATCATAGTTGGGACCATACTATTATAATAATATGAACAAAGTCTCTTGAGGGCAGAATAGCCTTCTCAGCTTAAAATTTTCTGTTGTCAAAATATAAGCATAGAACAACTTCCAAAATAAAAAGAGAATCTTATATGTCTGAATTATGATTCTTTCTGCCATACACCCACGCCTCCCTGCCCTTCACACAAAGGTATTTGGATGCCTGGAGCAATCCAACGAAGAAAAATAAAAAAGTAATTTGGGAAATGAGGTCAATAAGCACCTGAATACCTACCCCACTGGACTAAGAGCTGAATCCTGAGTGGTAATAGGAAAGATTATCTTTTAGAAGTGCAGGGTTGAATTATCATCAATCACTGCTCTACTATAGTTATAATTTAAAGCGTTATTGAACTGCAGTGAGAATTAAAGTGGATTATAATAGACAATTACAGTATTTGCAAGTGCTATCGCTGTAAAATATGTTATGATACTCTCTTCCCATCATACTTTGTACGTGCATTGCTTGATGCCATAAATATCAGCAAAACAAACAGTGGAGGAGAGAAAAATGTTGCGTCCTAGCACATGAAAAACACGCACCTCTGCACAGAGAATTTTTGCTGTGCTGGAAGCAGGAAAGAGGATTTTTTCACCTTAGCAGGCACTTTCCTCCCAAATGAGAACAAGTTAAGTAGGACTAGATAACAAAAGTTAGCTTGCTTCTCCTAGAGAGAAAAATAAATCTTAACTTAGAAAGACTATCTCTGTGCATGTAAGCAAGGCTGTTTCCAAGTTAAAGTTTGTTCTTAAGACTGGGTCCAGGAGTCTGTTGTTTCCTTTTCTTTTTGGTCTGCAGGAAGAGTATCTCCAGTACTCCTTGTGGGATAGGTAGCGCTAAGGACTTTACATATTTAAAGAAAATCCTCCAGGATAAGATCACTGTGCTTTGTTCTCAATTCAGGTCTTTCTTCCCTAACTGAATGCAGATTTCACCAAAGACACTTCTATCTAGTTGGACACTACAGCAAATTGTTCTCTAGTCCTATTTTTCTTCAATAAAAATGACTTGAAAGAATGTGATTTACCTGCAATAGATACCTGCAGAAATCTTCCAAGAACTTGCATTCGGAGAGCAGATCTTTTTATACCAATTTTGGAGACACTGCCATTCCGAAGTAACCCCATTCAGTTAGTATACCCTGATACTTGCAGATGTGTAGTCTTCAGGGCACTTTTAGAAAAGACGCCTGTCAAGACAGTAAGCAATATGTATACTGACTCAGGAGCAGAATGAACAGGAAAGAAGGACTTGACTTACCCACAGGCTTCTATACATTACCTTGATTGGGAGATCTTTCTTTTTCGCTAGTATGGTGTCCCTAAGCAACTAGCCACAAAAAAAAAAACAGAAGGAAAACAGATAGGTGTGATCCATCTAGCGCAGAATGCTTTTAATGAGAATATTGTGCTCCTAAATGAGTGCTCTCCATTATCTACTTTTTAAACTGGATGAAAAATCATATTTCTCTCACCCAATATGTGCCAAACAAAAGACACAGTAAAAATGGCATTGAAATATATGAGCTCCTTGACAGTAATATTAGTCACATCTTACAACCTGACCTTTCTACTTGCAGAGACATTCAGTAAACTGCTATAAGGGGCAAGCATTTTCAGTAGTAAGAAGCTGCCTTATTCCAGCCATTCACTAAACAAGAAACATTATCTCCTGACAATTTTCCCCCTCTCTACATCACCCTCAGTGTTTATATTTGCCCCTAAATGCTAAAGAATATTGTAGAAAGTTTCTTTAGCACTGAAGAAGTTGGTGAGATGAATACAAGCTGGTGAACATAGCACCATGGTGGCCTAAACAAGATCCTAAACAAGAAGAGATTTAAAAGCTCCATCACTCAAGCAATAGCTTTAGGAGGCACTGGATTTAAGAAGCATGCTTCAGGAGCATAACGCTCTTTCTCTTGCTAAGACAACTGCAGCACCTGCGGGTTGTTACTGACCTATGTTACCTACAGATAAGACTTCCTAAACTGACTTAATAGGTTTGCAGCAGCAAATAATTCAGGCTCTTTACTCCGATAAAGAGGAAAAATGTTAGTATGGCAGTGTCCACTTCTATTTGCATCTTTAACAGGGAGCTAATAGGTCCTGTGCAAACTCTCACACCAAGTGCTAGTGATCCCCATTGTACTTGTGTAAGTGTGCATGAGTATGTGCAAAAGAAAGAGAAAACTAAAGCATGGGGGAGTTTCCTGCTCTATGAAATATAGAAAAAGTATTCTCAGTGATCAGAGGTAGGGACTGAAGGGATGGATCACCTTCCCTGTTTCATGTTCCAAACTGCTCTATCATTAGGGTCGCTATGGTCCACAACACAGAGAAAACTGAATTGCACAGGGGAAATAGGGTTAGATTCTTTCTACCTCATTCTCAAAATATCTCTTGAAATTTCCTTGATTCTATAACTTCAGTTTATTTGAGTTGGGTCTCTAGTCATATCACATTCTGCTATTTAACTTTGATTTGATCTTTGATAACCATGTATCATGATGGTCACTCTTTAACAGATAAAGTAGAAGAGGAATTAGAAGTAGTTCTTTCTGAAGCATCAAAAATCCTCTCCTGGTTTCATTAAGTATGGACAAAGAGAATAGAATCCCGACAGCGCTGATTCTTCAGAAATAAGCAAAATCACTAATGATATTGATTAGAGAGTAAATTTACACAGCAATGTGAGCAGAAATGGAATTTTATCATTTTTATTACAAAGAAAGATGATAACTGTGGGTAAAAGCCCTGTCTGATGATGAAATGAAATGAAAGCAACAACATATATTTTTAACAAACAGACAAAAAAAGTGGGTAGTACCAAAATAAAGTAAAAGCTGCCAAGCATGGGAAATTTATAGGGAGGAAAGATAGCTGGGAAAAAAAGAAAATCAGTGACTGGCAACATTGGATCTATCAGAAGGAGTTTATGCATCAAGAACAAAGTTTCTTAAAATTATTCCAGAGAAACCTGTATTAAAATTGTTCATGATGATACTGAAAAAAGTCTTGCAATAAATGTTTTTATATTACATGTAAGAAAAAATAAGATGATATGCTTTGTGTCACATGAAGATTACCTTCCTCAAACCATACCCAAATAAGACATTGAACACTATTAAGGACAAAGTCCTTCATATAGCAGACTTTCACAACTTGAACCTCAAGAGTTCCAATACTCGTTTGGAGCCTGAGCTCACTGGAGTCAGTTTTTAACACGTTAAAGATGGCAATGAAATTCCAGAATAACTGAAGGATGCAAAAGTTGCAGGCACAGATTGGTGAGGGGGCAAAGGAAAGGACAAGAGTGCAGAGGGAATATGTTTTCAACTCTGTCCGCAGCCAAAGCACCACCTGCTATGGCACATCCTCTGTATCAAGTGAGCCAACTTACTCACATCATAGTGATGTTCAGGGTTGAGTTGCCTTTCATGAATATTGTACCAGCATTCAGAAATAACATAATGAAGGAAATAAAGGAAAATGTGAATTGACTAGCCTGACAGTAGTCTCGAGTAACACACAGACACCAATTCGACTGAAGCAGTTTCTCTGACAGATGACAATCAACTACTTCATGGAAAATATATCTTGTCAAACAAACCTAATTTTCCTCTTAGAGGATATTAAGAGGGCCTTAGCTGTGCAGTGGGTAATTTCAACATCAGTCACACTATTCTGTTACAGCATATTTCGTAGGTAGCAAATCTCTGCATAAACTTGAATATGGTTAGTTGTCATAATCAGCTGGATGTGCAGGTGGGCAGAATACTTCAGTTTTCTTAAACTTAACATGAAATTCAAATAATTTGCCACATGAACAAGCTGATTAATGAAAGCTATAATAACAAACATCCATCAGGACTCAACCATCAGCCACAAAGTAGATCACCAATTAGCAAATTTTCACATTGCTCAAGCCAGATAATGTTTTTTAGTTCTTGCAAATGTTCAGTGATAACCATACTTACATAAATCGATAAACAATTCATTTAAATATACCAACACATTTTAAAATAAATTTCCCTTAAGCTACAAGGAAGGCTTATATACATGCACAGAGTTAGGTTCAAAGAGTTCATAATATTTCAATGGAATAGGGGGCCGCTGATGAAGGCAGCTAGGCACCAAAAAGAATGGTAGTCAATATGTAGATGTTTCCCCTGTTCATCCAAACATTGAGGTCTCTCTGTCCACCTAAAAAGCCTTATTCTTTGGCTCATGGCTGTAATGCAGCCTCACAAATGAGACAAAGTGGTCATAATTTCAGGCTGCAAAACCAGGAAAGAAACACTGCAAATTTTTTTCTTACATGAGATTCAAGTGAACCAGTTAAGCGTGACTGTGTCTCCACACAGATGTTTTTTATTTCAAATAAGTATAGTCAGTGTTCTTAGAAGATGGTTAAAACTATTCTGTGGGAGATATCACTATGTGCTATTACAGTCTCTTAAGATTGTCAGGGTTGTTTGTTCCTCTTCACATGATTTTTTTCTCTTTTTGTCTCCTTTTGTCTTATCACTTAATCCAAGTTTGATTGGCCTTAGTGTTTCTGTACACACTGTGGTTCTGCTAAATATGAATGTTACTACCATGTACATGCATCACACATGAGAGAATGAGAACATGAGAACATGAGAACACATCTCATCACACATGAGAACACATTTTTGAGAAATATCAAGGCTTTGGGGAAAGATTGGGAAAAAACCCTTAATAATGTTACTTGAGTACAAGTATTGTATTACTTCACCAAACATGAGTTAAAAATAATATGCAAGCACTGTTTTTTGCTATGTCTTTTAAAACAATATAGTTTTCTCTGTTACCCATCTAACCACCTAAAGATAGAAAATCCTGACATATTATGTAACGTTTTTAAATTAAAGGTAGATCTCTCAACCATCATAAAATATGAGCTTAAAATCACCATACCTGTGGCCTAAAGTCTAAGCAATTTGTCTCAAAACTATTATCTTCCTGCAGCAGTGGAATTACAGCTGCTCTGAGGTGAGGATAGCATCTAATTCTCCAGCATTAATCCACACATTCTTTATACCATACAGATTACACAGGGCTGTCAGGAGTGCAGCGAAACTACAGGAGCCCAGATTTATGCTATACTAAGTTGTAAACAGAGTGTATGAACTTTCATATATCTCTTTGAATGCCAACCTGTGCACCATTTTTGGCTGCAAATAAGTCCCTTTGCAAAGGAAATAAATGTTCCAGGTGGTATTTCCATCACTTAAATCATCAGTCGTACAATGTAAGTGGGAAAAGTTGCATTAACTTTTGTTAGGTTGTTCAGAAATGCATAATTCTAAACTGAAAAGACAAATGCTGAATATTCAGGTCTCAAAGGCCAGCAAAGGATCAAAAATTCCGGACAGTCATGAGTTTCTGAAAGGGTGATTTTGCTCATACAGCATATTCCCCCTTCCTGATGGCATTTGAAGCTCTGATGGATTTCATCAAAAGGTTTGGACTAGGTGGAGCCTCAGCGGACAGCTGATTTGCATATTTATAATACTGCATACAGGCATATGCACAGGTACTTATGCATATGAATAAAGTGCTGACAAACTTGCCATCAAAAGAAAAGAGGAAAAAACAGTCTTTGTTAAAATGTGTTATGAATTATATTCTTTATGATCAGGAATAATTATTATACTTCTAGTCTACCTTAACACGTTTTGTTATAATAAGAACCGTAAGATGAAAGGAATTAACACAGAAGACAGTGAACCCAAAGATATGTGATGCATGCTGCTAGCACTATTATTTACTGATCAGCTCCTAGATCCTTTTAATGAAAAAATTCCACATATAGCACTTTTTTGTTGCTTTGAGAACAAGAGAAATATGAATAAAGAAGTGCTCTTTATTCCCTCACTCAATACATTCTTTTCATAATTATTAATAATTAAAGCAAATTAGGACAGTGACACTGTGTATATCTAATAAAATCCATAGAGCACGCTTTGCAGAATATTTCTAGAGGTAGAAATAAGTGTCTTAGAAATCTTAAATGCATTCTGTGAATCAACAATAAGAAGCAATCAAGCATTTATTTGTGTGTGCAAGCACATGCGTGGAAGTGTGGCACACGTACATACTTTTTGGTAACTGTAGGGAGTATGCAAGAAGAAACATCAGAAAAGGAGTGGTCCCTAGTGGTCAAAGTTATTATAGTGAACATAAGGATAACATATTACAAAATATATTTCTCAGTGTGTTTTTATTCTGAACTCTCTGTGCATGAAGCACTATAGATATGTCCATGTGATCATACAAAGGCCATGTGAACAATTGTAATGGCCTAAAGTAAAAAAACTAGGGACTTAGTATATTAGATTTGTTGGAAAAGGTGGTGAATCCCAGGCCATTGCAGAATAGGGTTTCCAGAAATTCCTCCTTCAACGAGAATACCAACTCCCATAATCTTAATCAAGATCTTCACATATTTAAAACAGTTCCTGAATTCCTCTCTTCTTCTGTCAAGTGCCTCTGCAGGAATCTTAACTGTACAAGAAAATTGTTGAGCCTTCACACAGTGCCATAACATTTAAAATGAGGTCCCACTAATGTAACTGCAAAGCTGTTGACTAAAAATTATTATGATTTTAAAGTACACCAATAAGCACCCAAGTTTCACAATCTGTAAATGTTTAAGCTGCAATTCTTCCTCTGAGATCATGCAGTCAGCGCTCAGGTTCAGGTATGGGCAGAATCTTCCAGCATGGACAGCCATAGTAAGAAGAAAGGCAGAAAAACTTAATTTAGTGGTAGAGAGCTTATCCAGAAAGTTTTCAGGATAGCAATATAATATCAACCCTTTGAGAGTTTCAAAAAAAAAACTAATCTTTTTTAAAGAGTGGTAATTGAATTTCCTTTAAGACAGCATTGTTTAGGGGGAAAAAATATGTGATTGCCTGATTATTATGTGTGAAACAAAAGTGAAGGTGGAAGAACAATAGAGTCATGAATGAGATCTGCAAAAGACTTCTGCAGATGTTTTAAAAGAGTGTAGGTTAACATGAATCAAGAAGTTGAAGATGTTTACTGGCAAGCAATACAAATAATCAGATAAATAATAACCTGAATGAAAGAAAATTCTTCAAAATTCTTCTTCTCCTCAATCTTGCCTGTGAGGGGAAAGGACAGGAGGAGGAGTAGACGAATTTTCCAAGTTAACAGCTGGCTGCGCCGCTGGTGTTGGCAACAGGGCTTTGGTTTCTATGACCATGGGACCCTGTCTGAAGATCAACAGCTGATGGGGAGTGATGGGATCCACCTTACCAAGCGGGGCATGCGTGTCTTTGCCAACAGATTGGCCAGCCTGGTACGGAGGCAAGATGGGGGAAGGGGAGTGGTATAGTGGCAGGGGAGTCAGTAAAACACCGCTCAAGTCAGGATGCCTCCAGCGGGTGCATACAACCAGGGGAGACAGCATGGGACATGGCTATGGAGGCTCCTCGTGCACCTCTTCTGGGAAGCCTGCGTGCTTGACTGGCTCTCTGAAATGCCTGTATACCAATGCACGCAGCATGGGGAATAAACAGGAAGAGTTAGAGATCTGTGTGCGGTCGCAGGGCCATGATCTCATTGCAGTGACAGAGACATGGTGGGATAGTTCACATGACTGGGATGCTGTCATGGATGGCTATGTGCTTTTTAGGAAAGACAGGCCAGGAAGGCGAGGTGGTGGAGTTGCTCTTTATGTGAGGGAGCAACTAGAATGTATGGAGCTCTGCCTCGGGGTGGATGAAGAGCAAGTTGAGAGCCTATGGGTAAGGATTAAAGGGCAGGCTAACATGGGCGACACTGTTGTGGGGGTCTACTACAGGCCACCTGACCAGGAGGAAGTCATCGATGAGGCCTTCTACCGACAGCTGGAAGAAGCCTCACGATCACAGGCCCTGGTTCTCCTGGGGGACTTCAACCACCCTGACATATGCTGGGAAGATGGCACAGCTAGGCACAAACAGTCAAAGAGGTTCCTGCAAAGCATTGATGATAATTTCTTGACCCAGGTGGTGGAGACGCCAATGAGGAGAGGTGCAATGCTAGACCTTGTACTAACGAACAAAGAAGGTCTAGTTGGAGAGGTGAAGGTTGGAGGCAGCCTTGGCTGCAGTGACCATGAGATGGTGGAGTTCAGGATCGTACGAGGAGGGAGCAGGGCAATGAGTAGGATTGCAACACTGGACTTCAGGAGAGCTGACTTTGGCCTCTTCAGGGACCTACTGAGGGGAATCTCGTGGGGTAGGGCCCTAGAAGGAAGAGGGGTCCAAGAAAGCTGGTTAATATTCAAGCATCGCTTCCTCCAGGCTCAGGATCAGTGCATCCCTCTGAGGAAGAAGTCCAGCAAAGCGGGCAGGAGACCTGCCTGGATGAGCAAGGAACTCCTGGCAAAACTCCAGCAGAAGAAGGAAGTGTACAGAATGTGGAAAAGGGGACAGGCCACTTGGGAGGAATACAGGGACGTTGTCAGAGTGTGCAGGGATGCGACAAGGAAGGCTAAGACCCAGTTGGAATTAAATCTGGCAAGGGATGTCAAGGACAACAAGAAGGGCTTCTTCAAATACATCAATAGCAAAAGGAAGACTAGGGAAAACGTGGGCCCGCTGCTGAATGGGGCAGGTGCCCTGGTGACGAAGGATACAGAGAAGGCAGAGTTATTGAATGCCTTCTTTGCTTCAGTCTTCCCTGCTAAGGCCAGTCCTCAGGAATTCCAGGCCTTGGAGGCAAGAGAGGAAGGCTGGAGAAAGGAAGACTCTCCCTTGGTGGAGGAGGATCAGGTTAGAGATCTTTTGTCCAAACTTGACATCCATAAATCCACGGGCCCCGATGGGATGCACCCACGAGTGCTGAGGGAGCTGGCGGATGTTATCGCTAGGCCACTCTCCATCCTCTTGGAAAGGTCCTGGAGATCAGGAGAGGTGCCTGAGGACTGGAAGAAAGCCAATGTCACGCCAGTCTTCAAAAAGGGCAAGAAGGAGGAGCCAGGAAACTACAGGCCTGTCAGCCTCACCTCCATCCCAGGAAAGGTGATGGAACAGCTCCTCCTGAAGGTCCTCACTAAGCATCTGGAGGACAAGAAGGTGATCAGGAGTAGTCAGCATGGATTCACCAAAGGGAAATCATGCTGGACCAATCTGATAGCCTTCTATGACAGAATGACTGGCTGGGTAGATGAGGGCAGAGCAGTGGATGTTGTCTACCTGGACTTCAGCAAGGCTTTGGACACTGTCTCCCATCCCATCCTCCTAGGTAAGCTCAGGAAGTGTGGGCTAGACGAGTGGACGGTGAAGTGGCTTGAGAACTGGCTGGATGGCCAAGCTCAGAGGGTTGTGATCAGTGGCACAGAGTCTAGTTGGAGGCCTGTAGCTAGCGGGGTCCCCCAGGGGTCAGTCCTGGGCCCAGTCTTGTTCAATATATTCATCAATGACCTGGAGGAAGGCACAGAGTGCACCCTCAGCAAGTTTGCTGATGATACTAAACTGGGGGGAGAGGCTAACACACCAGAAGACTGTGCTGCCATTCAGAGGGACCTGGACAGGCTGGAGAGGTGGGCGGAGAGGAACCTCCTGAAGGTCAACAAAGGCAAGTGCAAGGTCCTGCACCTAGGCAGGAATAATCCCATGCACCAGTACAGGCTGGGGACTGACCTGTTGGAAAGTAGCACTGCCGAGAAGGACCTGGGAGTGCTGGTGGACAACAAGTTAAGCATGAGCCAGCAGTGTGCCCTTGTGGCCAAGAAGGCCAATGGGATCCTGGGGTGCATTAGGCAGAGTGTTGCCAGCAGGACGAGGGAGGTGATCCTGCCCCTCTCCTCAGCCCTGGTGAGGCCTCACCTGGAGTACTGTGTCCAGTTCTGGGCTCCCCAGGACAAGAGAGACATGGCACTCCTGGAGAGAGTCCAGCGGAGGGCTACCAAGATGATCAGGGGACTGGAGCATCTCTCCTATGAAGAAAGACTGCGAGAGCTGGGCCTGTTGAGCCTGGAGAAGAGAAGATTGAGAGGGGATCTCATCAACGTGTACAAGTATCTGAAGGGGGAGTGTCAAGAGGATGAGGCCAGCCTCTTCTCCGTGGTGCCCAGCAACAGGACAAGAGGCAATGGGCAGAAAGTGAACCACAGGAAGTTCCATCTGAACCTGAGGAAAAACTTCTTCACTGTGAGGGTGACAGAGCATTGGAACAGGTTGCCCAGAGAGGTGGTGGAGTCTCCTTCGCTGGAGAGATTCAAAACCCGTCTGGATGTGATCCTGGGCAATATGCTCTAGGTGACCCTGCTTGAGCAGGGAGGTTGGACTAGATGATCTCCAGAGGTCCTTTCCAACCTAAACGATTCTGTGATTCTGTGATTCTGTGAAAAGCAGCCCTATTTGAAGACATTGATTACCATAATTCATAATCATACAAGACTGGTCATTTCTAATTCAAAATTTAAGCTAGTCTGGCTTTCTGTATATCACAGGCTACCCAATTTTCATCCAGCTTTTTAATTAGCTCAGTAACATTGTATTTGACTAAAACTTCTCTCTCAGAAGAGAAATCCATCTCTGTTCTTGAGGACTTCAAGGGAGTGGAGAATTCACTAGCTCAGAGTATTCCACTGATTAGTCATTATTACATTTTTCACTTCTCAGCTGAAACAAAAATGGATTATCCGTCGAATTAAATATAGTACCACACAGATTTGGAGGAAATGAAGTTGGAACATATAAGTCAGCCATTGTTTAACAGGGATAATCTATGCAATGAAAGATGAAGTCATCTTTTGGAGTTCAGCTCAAAAGAAGAAAGCTAAGCCTATGTGAGAAGAACAAATGTTGAAAATGCTGTTTAGAAAAAGAACGCTCATTTCTATATGTCATTCAAATCTTTGACAAATTCCTTTTGGCACAAAAAAACCAAATGAAGAACAAACTCACTATTTTATCCATTTATCCACCTACTATCAAATTCAGTCTCTGAAACTTGCACAGTTAAAACAGCTGGGTTAAAACTGATGCCAGAGAAATACATTCCTTGCTTTTCATACTAGCAGCAGCTGATGTCCAAAGGAAGGATAAATGCTGTTAGCAAGCTGCCTTTAGTAGTCCCACTGTTAACTCTAAAACCCCAGAACACAGCAAAGTACACTGATTATGAAGAGATTTCACAGAGAATGATCACAAAGGACTTCTGCATCAAGATTTGTATAATTCATATTCTGTATTTATTGTAAACACTTCTGCATCCTTCCCTTTTACCAAAAGAAAGTAGCAGCATCTCCAGAGATGAATTAGCTGGAGGACTGTGTGAATTACAGAAAAAAGGGAGAGTGAAGGGGAGTAAAGAGTAGGATTCTTAAAAAATTACGTAAGCATAACTGATTGCAAACCCTGCAAATATCTATCTAGATGGAGGTTCATGGGACTCCAAGCCCTGGTGGAGTCACGAATTCACTAGTTTTCTCTCAAAGTCAAGAACTACGTGATATATAATTAGACTTGGAAAAGAAAAATCCAATTCTTTAAGGACAGTGACTTTTTATGGAGTATTGGCTCTTAATAGAGTCAAGTTTACCTGAAGTACAAAATATCAGTTACAGAAAAGTAACATTTATTTCTAAAATGGCAATTTTCACAAGATTTTGCAAATGTAATTTTTGATTTTAAACTATTTAAATATATAGATAGTTAGATATAGTTAGATATAGTTAGATATATACAGGAGGATCTTCCTATAAAAACAAGCTTTCACTAAAAAAAAAAAATGCAGAGTCTTAAAATGACTAGCTGGAAATAGGACTCTTTCAGAGCCTGGTAAATGCAACAAGACAGTCTCACAACAGTCTTTCATAGATTTGTCATATTTAACATTTTAGGTATAGAGAAATGATGATTAGGACCACAACCTTTTACCTGCAGATCATGTGTATTCCCTGAACATGCATTTCGCCATACTTCTTGCTAAAACACTTGGTTTCACAGTGCTTCCTTCTTCCAATGCCCATCACTTTGCCTCTTATGAGAAACCTGCACAATGAATCTAGGAAACTCACATAACCCTTTTGCCAGTTTCCAGCATTTATCTCCATTGTCCACTAATTAGATTTAGTATTTATCTGATATTGTCTCTAAATTGCTGCTTCAGAAATGTCCTTGTGCTACATTACAGATTTTTGTCACGTACTGAGTTAAAAGCCTTTATCAGAGGCTTCTTTACTTCCAGCTTCAGCAGTTTGTAAAATAATTTAACTTTCTTGTCAATAAGCTTATTCAGTCAGGGTCATGCTGAATGCCAATTTAGCCCCAGGAAACCCTCAAATTTATTAGGTTTGAAACTGTGTGATCTTCAATGTTCTTAATGGATTTTTTGAATGTAACATAGTGTAGGCAAGACTCAGGTAATACCCTTGGTGTTGCTTTGTGTTAATTGAAGCACACTTATGACTTATAATACAAAAGAGAAAGACATAAAAAACAGTTGATGTTTAAAAATTACAGCGACAGACACCAAGAGCAGTTAGTCATATATTCATTATGGGCATCTGGCAGAGCATGACCTTAAATCCTTTGAAAACAAAAGTGAAAAGAGGTAGGTGACAATTTGAGCTCTATTGCTTATACTTCTTGTTTACGTCCATCTGTCCGAAAGTGAATAAAATGCAACTTGAGAGTGGTAAATAGGGTGGTATGGTAATGGGATGATTTCCATTAAACATGAAGACTTCAGACCTCCTTCCTTATATCAGATAAGTATCAAGAACAGTAAATAACAGTATCACAATTAGTACTTGAGACTGATCTCAGTGAGTCTCAGAGTTTTATCAGTAACAGAGAGGAAAAACACAGCCACCTCAAAGTCTTTCCATCATGTTTCATCCCTCTCCTCAGTAGGGAAAATATTTTGACTTTTCCTTTGCATATGTCATTCAGGAGTTTATACCAACTATAGTCTGTATTTCTGCAGCATGCTAAGAGTTTTATTCTGTCATCACTTACACCATGTTGGCCTCTCATGTTCTCTCAAATGAGAAACTTGTACAAAATCTCTCCATTGTGTTTCAACAATTGTATGAGTACATTTTCTTAACACTGGCTGAAGGATAGTAGCCATGATTTCAGACACACCAGAGGTCAGATCAAGATAGTCAGGAGGGCCTCTTGAATTTACATCACTGACTTTATTCCCCCAGTCAGAATTTCAGGATCACCAAAGGCCATATCCAAACAATTTCATTGTCCTAGGATAGAGCTGCGTAACTAAATTTAGGCAAAGTTCAATAGATAAGCTTAAGGGTTGCCCATCAGCTTCCATGAATACCAGGGGCTGAAGTCCTTGCTAGTAGGCTGTTTTTAACATCCTCAGGAAAAAAAGTTTCAGAAAAATCGTAGTATTGAGTAAGTTGACACTATTCTAGCAGCTCTATCTGTGTCGCACAAAGAACTAAGACCAGGAGATATTCTCAGAGTATGCATAACAATAGCAATTCTCTACAAAATGCAACGGCAGCTACCATTTTGTGTTCAATCCTGCAACAATGGTGACAGGGTAGTGATGTCAGTCATGCTTCAGACCAGCTAATAGCAAGTTAGTGGTATTACTATGAATTAAACTTAGTATGAATCTAATACAAAATCTAATAACTGTTTTTGCACATTTCAGTATCAGCACGACACAATGAAGCTTTTCCAGCTTGTTGCTCTTTCTTTTTGCACAGATTTTAAGAAAGGAAGAAACTGTGAAAACAGCAAAAAACCCACACCCTAACTCAATGTGCTAGACTTTGGGGGCTTGGCTGTATGACATTTTTAGAATAACTGATATATATACTACTATTCACAAATGAGAATATTCAGATGTTGACTCAGAAGAGATTAGCATATGTGCAAAATTAGTATACAGCACCTATTCTGGCATGTCTGGCTCTTGCCGAGTAGATCCTCGGACTACATCAAAGCAAGGTTATATATATCCAATGATACAGTGCAGCATCAGACATATAAAGCAGTGTAACTGTGTGAAAGCCATATTATATCCAAGGTAATGAGCATTCTTCCCAGCTATTTTGCACAGTAATGTCATCACAATAATGTTTTCAAAGCAGAACATGACTATCCCGTGCTCTGTTATGCAGTGTAGGAATACTCAAAGAGTCTTTGCCCCCTGTAATACTGAGCCCATTTCTGTAGCAGGTGTGCTCAAAATATTTAAATGAAGCATGAGGTCCAGTAAGACATAATATTGAACTGATTTTTCTCTAGTAGGTTGAAAACTGTATCTGGGCCAAAGAAGAAAAACTGAGCCACACATCTGGCAGATCTCAGCATAAACTGTGACCTTCCTGTCACACAGGCAAAGACTATGCATTTAAAAATGCTCACTAACTTTAAAGCAGAAGTGATGGCCAAAGACAATTGACATTGACTCTTTCTAAATGATCAGGTGGAATCTGGAAAGGTTTCTTCACATATTCCACATATCTTCTGCAGGAAGAAAATTGTCTGTGAGATTTTGTTGTTCTGTTTGCATAACTACAAAAAGGAAAAGGCATTATTGTTAAAGAAATCTAGTGTCAAAATTTGATTGACATATCCTCAGATTTAGCCATTATTTAATCCCATCTAACATAAACTTTCTACTGATAGTCTAGAAACATATCAGAAAAACCTTGAAGCCTATTTTAACATACCCAGCCTTGGTTACCACATTATATACAAATTTTTATAAAGCTTGCAAAAACCTTACCAGCCTTTGAAGAACTTAATAGCACGGCACTGAACAAGAGAAGTCTGAAAATATAGAAACACTGTATGCAAGTTTAATCACCTTATCTGGAAGTATTTCAAACAATTACATCTGATCAAGCTAAGTAATGAGAGAATAACTTATACTAAATTAGAGACCTGGACTATCACTACTTACTACGGCCATTTGTATTTCTGTTGCTCATATACGCCTACAACAGAAAACTTATCTAGAGTAAAAAAAAGGCTTAAGTCTACATATCTTTCAAGTCTTGTTTAGCCACATATTGATCTTAACAACTATTTTTGAAAAAAAAAATATGGCCAGTCCTAGTATTAGTTTCTGTTAAACATCAGGATATTAAAGAACAATGAATTTCCTGTCAGACTATTTTGCTGTAGCAGACTTGATGAAACTTTCATCTGAAAGCTTTTTTTTTGTCAGCTTAACACTAGAATTTCTGTCAATCTAGACAACAGGAATAGAATTTCTTGTCAGGCAATAGAAAACAGCACTGAGATTAGAACGTTCAAAAACGATGCAAGAGATGTTTGTCCAAGGTTCATTCAGATTCTGGCCTCGATCGCACATTTCACACCAAATGGATCAGACAATTGGCTATCAGGTCACAGTTCTGCTGAAACTATTACAATCTAGGTAATAACTATGCAGTGGATGATCGAATTTAACCTATGTTTTACTGTCTCTGTTGAGTGCCCTTACTAAAATATACAAAGTATTCACTAGGCCAAAGTACTGTATACAGAGAAAAACTCTCAATATTACTCTCATACGTATGAAAATATTCAATCGTCTCTTTGTCTCTGTGTTCTCTTTAGGTTTATGAGACAAAATTCAAGTTTATATCAAACAAAACAGGAATAGGCAGGTAGCTTTCTGAGACATCTTCTATTCCCAGAGGAATATGTGGATCAGACTATTTACTTATTATAAAGTCTCTCTCTCCTTTTTTTGGAAAGGCTTTCAGTCTACCCCTAGTCAGAAGAAGAGGAATTTTGTAGTCTCTGACTGTTTCTCAAGACTTAGAAAAACCTTTCTTCTGCCCTTCTTCTTTGGAGGGAGATTCTGCATGAGCAATAAAATAGCATCTGTTTCTCCTAGCAACTTTTCAACAGTGATTTCAGTCAGCTTGCCAGCTATTGATTAGATTATTTATTCATACTTCTTCTGAGAAGGATAATCACCTCTGGAACAGTTCCTATCTAAAACTTAATTTTAAGAAAAGTAGCACAGCACTTTTCATCCATGTGCTGTAATTCGGAGACCTACAGGAATGTTGAGATTCTGAGCAAGAAAGCATTCTGAGGACTTTTGCATTTATTCCCATCTACGGATATCTAGCTTCTTATTCTCATTTTTGTTTATTGTAGACCTTTCTGATAGTTCCCTTGAGAGACGCTATTTCTGTTTTCTCCAACTTGATCATGTTTACAGTGCTTAACAATTTATTTCAATAGAACAATTCTTGATTTATACCAATGTAAGAGGATAATCAAGTGTACAATCATAGCATAATCATCAAAACTGAAATTATGCAGTTTTCTAATGCGAAGATGGACGTGTCTTGCAGCCCTCTAAAGTATAATGAGTTTATCCTCTTATAGTCTAGTATTGCCACAACTTAAACCTTGAATTCTATAGCTTAATTGATTACAGCTAACTAGAGAATTATTTTCTTTTGAAACACTTACTCAGTCACAATCAATTTAGTTTGGTCTTTGTTCCACAACAGAAGGACAACTAAGTTTATGAGAACTTTACAAATAGTCTAAATAAAAATTAGTCTTGGCAGTTGCAAACTACTGTAGTCTCTGTACAGTATGTATCTTATCGTGTTTTCAAGTATTGTGTACTTTCAATGTTATCGTCAATGATGATGTATGATTTCTACAAATCCCAGAGGTTGCATTTCAAGTGTCTATGCACAGATTTTTCAGCAAAATAGTCAACTGTCAGATTTTTATTTGACACTCCATGACAAAACTTAGAAGAGTCTGCTTGTCATGCAGCTACATCATTCTGAACCTAAGGACAGACAATATTGTTTTATCATCCTTAATATTACCTTACTTTAGTAGGAAATTAATGTTGTAAGCTGCAAGCAAGGTAAGTTGGGTTTTAACAGCCTGTATTACCTTCTGATCTAGAAAGCTAACCTGAAATTCAAGTTAATATATGTCAAAGCCAGACATCTTGCAGGTCTAGACAAAGCTGGTTATGGCATTCCTTTGTCATACCTGGAGACACAGAAGTTACCTTAATCTGGAACATAAACAGACGAAGTCATGTCAAGAATTAGAGTAATTGTTCATGTTCTCCCCCTCAACAAGCTATAACTTCCAGTCTTTATTATACAAAATGACTGAAGATTAGCTTTAAGGATACTTAAGCCAATGACTTATGAGAGACTTATGACTATGAGAGTAAAGATTTCTGTGAACTGATATAATTGTATGTACAGGATTTTTTCTAACTTTTTCACATTCAAAGGGAAAAAAACTAAAAGGACAAACAGCAGACTTTGAAATACTACACAAATATTAGATGTTGGTTCCAATTTCCACGTAGTTTGGAATGCCAACAGACAACAGGTAAATCTTAACTTAAATGTTCCCCTAGAAGTTTAAATATTTACTTCATATGTTTAATGTCTTGATAGATATTAGTTGCTATGTCCTAAAACAGAATAATCTCCACAGCAAATCTAAACAGTTTGCAAAAGCTAATTCACATAGTAAAATCAAATGTCTCTTAAAACTTCTGACCTCTGCAGCCATTATCTAGAGTATTAGTGTGACACTATCTAGTCAGCCTCAACCAGGATCAACTACATTTACGTGCACTGCACAATGAGACATGGTGCAGAGAGCAAAAACTAGTGAAGACCGCTATCCCACCACAATTAAAAAATTGCATCACTATAATACTGGATTCAAACAAGTGCAAATGATCACAGTCTTACTGTATTGTACTAAATGTTCTATTCTTTTCAAGTCAGCAAATAATATCGCTGTACAGTGCTGCGTTTGCAAACCCATCACCTTTCCTTAGCGTTGCTTCAGATAACCTAATATGGGTATTGTACACAGTAAAACCACAGCATACTGTGCATAGGATATTCATAGGTGAATTATCTGCCAGGAGAAGTCTTGCATTTAACCACTGCCTCTGTAGCATCTCCCCATACATATCTGGTAGGCCAGTTCTTTCATTATCAATAACCCCTCACTCTCTAGGCAATAAAGCTTCACTATGGTGTAATTTAGAAAAAAAAGTTCTCTATTATATGACAGTAATATATTAGTCAATATATATCAGGTTAAAATATCCCATTTCAAATCTATTACCAATGGAGATCTTACCTTCTATGTACTGCTTTACTATCAAATCAATCATTTTCCTTTGTGCAAGGGATCTTCAGCTCAAGTTAGATCTGCTTTTTCCTTTGAAGTCTTTCCCAAGATCATGGTGGTAAGTAGCCAAGGCTGTTCTTTCTAGTCACATTTCCCTTGCCTTGTTTGTACAGCTTTTCCCACTCTATATTTCAACACTCTCCTAAGAGAAACTGGACGCTCTTCATTTTGCATATATTATAGTCTTTTACAGTATTAGATTTATAACTTACAGCTCTGACTCAGCTAAAAGAGACAAAGAGACCCTTATTATTTTTCTTCTGGCTGTTAATGCTGTTATGGTGGTGTATACAACCTATCCCATATGTTACTTATCTTAGTAAAGTGAGAATTATGCAGCCACAATTTCACTGGTGAAATCATTGCAATCATTGCTAGTGAAAGTCATGAACAAATGTTTCCATTTCCATATTTAACAGAATAGAGAGTGATATTATGTCACTCAGTCATTAGAGTTGCCTTATGCTTCTCTGTGTCAGTTCTGGGGTGTATTAATGCATACCCAGTCTGCACTGAATGGAACCTGTTTTTAACCACAGTTCTGGACTGTGCATATCTGATAACTTTGACCATCGATTATTACTACAGTTTGGATGCTGAGCAAGATCATTTTTGTTATTACAGTTTGCAGAACTTTGAAAGAAAATGGGGAAGAACAGAAGCTTACTGCTCCATGTAAGCTGTATCTGTTTTAGTTTTTTAAAAAAATAATAATGATATTCTCACAAAAAATGACTTAAAGAATGTCAATACAATTTTAATATTTACAAGGAATAATGCTAAATAATGGAGTTTAAGAGACCTGCAATGTCTCAACAGAATTTAGGGGAGTTTTCTCTCCCTTTATGACTATCTTTATATGAAAATATTATACACTTACAAAAGCCTTTCCAGTGACAGGCTTTCAAAATTGTGAGGTTACTCTCCCATTTGAACTCTCTGATTCACTCGACACCAAAAAGTGCCTTATAATATCCAGTCAGCAAATGGGTCATCAAGGTAATAGCACACCTTGCAGGAACTGATTGGTTATTGTGTTGCTGGGCCAGTTTAGGAGCAATCTGCAACCAATTTCTGTTGAGGTTGAGGTTTCAAATTTTGAACTCTGCTGGTTAAACAGAGTTGCTGCTGTGAGTCTCTATGAAGCCTGAGTAAGCAGAATCTGCTGATCTGCCAGTTTTTCCAAAAAATTGTACTCCTGTCGTGAGACTACTATTCCTTATGCATGATTGACCTTCTAGTAGGATCCTGCTGTGATGTGTGAATTGTGAATAGGATTGCCAGCCTAACTCTAAGCAATGGATATAGTAGCCAAGGTTTTGCAGTTATAGGCAGAGATGTTGAATTATGTTTTTCATTTTAAAATAACCCATACTGTTTCAAAAAAAAGATACCTGAATATCTGTTTTTTTTAACTAGCTTCTATTATCATAGACATCAAATAACCCTCATTAGCCAATTCTATTTATGGAAAGCTTTTTTTATGTATTTCAGATAAAATCCATACCCAACCCAATTGTTAAGTGACAATTTTCTTCTAGATTTTTTTCTATGAAAGATGTAGATAAGAATAAGAAAGCTATATTTTACATACATTTCATTTGGGCATTTTATATGAAATATGTACACCTGGCCAGTTCATTCTCTTTGTGACAGTATTAGAAATCTTTTATTTGATAATTTTATGGCCTTCAACAATATCTCCTTTATTATATTCCATAGATACCACAATCTCATTTATGGAGGACCTGAATGTTACTAGTAATAGAGAATGCAGGAATGCCCTCCAACTCCTTCCCTGACAGAATGCATGATAGTCATGATTTCCACTTCTGCAGTGTTCTTGCATGGAAAATTATATTCTCAGTTCACGTTCATATGTATCTGAACTTTTCATTCTTGTTGCAAACTGCCAATAGCTTCAGGAGAATTACTGATTCTAGCAAAATATGCATGTCTACAAATTTATAAAGTACAATTATGTTTGTGACAAAAAAGAGCATTTATTTCCTTGCTTTTCTCATTTCCATATCCTTTTTGTTTACAGAAGAATACATCTTTAAAGTATAATTCCTTAGCTAAAATGAGCGTAGAGGTAAGACTGCAGACTGAAAAACAAGTCTATAAAGGATGATAAATCCTTTGTCACTTTTTGAAATAATGAACACATCTCTGCTTGCATAATCAGTATGTATCCCACACAAGTGCAAAGAGTTAACTGATTCCCAGGGAAGGGAGGTACACAATGAGCAACTCAGTTGCTTAATGGAGGAATCCACAGCTCTAAATCTGCTAACGCTTCTAGTAAGCGACGTAAAATCAGATTAATCGGACTCAGAGTTCCAGGACATAGAAATGCTAAAATGGGTAAAAAGCATCCAGTGAATACGGGAAGATAGATACTGATGAGGATCAAACTCAGACAAAAGCTGTTTTGATAGTCTTTCACACCAAGCCCTGCTGCTGAAGGAACTGAGTCAGAGAGCCTGGGTGAATTATTATAGAAGAACTGCAGGATATATTGGAGAAGCTATGCAAAAGATTAGAAACATAAATTTTGTCCTGGCCTGCAACACCATTGTGTACTATTCAACATACGCAGATAGTGGGGGAGGTCTGTTTCTTTAAAAACACTCTAAAAACTAGATTATTGTATTGGTGTCCTCAGTTTTTAGCACAGGACTCCCTGGAGTTCCCAAAGATAGAATTTTATGGGGTGGCACCTTTACATACTTACCATAGATGCAGTTAGTATTCCTGGCCTGCTGAGAGAGGGATATAATCCAGTAAAGTTCAACATCCATTCCTTTACCTTCTCCTTAAAATATGAGAAGCCTATTTTGCTGGATCTTGTGATCAGCCTTAACTAGTCTCTTCTGTAAAGAGATTGGGGTGCTGGGGTCAGTTTTATTTCACATCTGCACACTGCAGAGCCTGTGAATGCAGTAATGAATACACCAATCTTCAAGAGAACTTGGAGAAATTTGATGGAACTTGTATCACTCAGCAGATTGCTATCTGTATGAAATGGGCTAGAAGAGCATTAGTGACAATGATGTTCTACGCTGTTGTCACTGAGCTTCTTGCCTAAGAAGAGGAATTAGAAAGTTTTGTACTTGCTTTGCGCCAACCCTAAACTTTTATTTGAAAGTCACTGAAACGGTCTGAAAATCTTGACCAATTGTGCAGAAAACTTCAACTAGATAAACTACATTCCTGTAACACATATCTGAAACCTTTCTATGTGTGGAAGGTAACTTTAGTGTTTCAGAATGGAGATTTAACTGTGAATCATGAAATCACCATGTAGATGATTCCTTTCATCAACTTTGATTACAGATATTTATTTCATGGCCTTTCCATTCTTAAACCGTGTTTACGTCCTCTGTTCAATTTATTTATCCTCCTATGGTTTTTAGGATATTTACAATTTCAATTTTTTCCTCGTATGAGTTATCTTGTGTTTTATCATTAAGTCACTGCTATAAGCTTAGTGCAATTACCTATCTCTCTCTGTTTCAGCCTCTTTTTCCATAAAAATTATTTTTTTATGCTGATAACATGATTGTGCTTATTTCTTGTGCGCATAGCATCTGAATCTCTCACAAGAATGAAAGGGACTGTTTGCCTCCCAATTTGCCTAGGAGTTGGGCAGTGGAATTGAACTGGGTCTAAGGTGTTGGAAATTATGCTGTGACTTCATAGAACTTGAGGTCATAATTGAAAAGGAATTGTAGAAGAGCTGGAGGGAAGACCTAACCTTCTCTGTCATCTTTTGGTAAAGCCATTATGATTAAATTTTATTCATTTAATCATTTTTAACTATTTGACGTATATTTCAGCACTTACCATTTTCAGTACTCAGTTGTCAAGATCTGTTCACATTCCATTTACCGGAGTTGCACTTTCTAGGAACACTGTGGTCAGTTTGGACACTTGTTTCATGAAATAAGCTATCCCTGATTTAAATAACATCTGTGGGCTAAGGTGTTAAGAAGTCTGGCAATTTTATTTCTGTCAATAGGCTTTATGGATTTTTTTCTTGGTTTTAATGTTGCTTTACTCTTTGTGATTCAGAGTTGCTGCTGCATGTTTTTACCATTTGTCATGATTCATTCTGAAGACAGCAGTTTTTGGTAGCAAACTCTATGCATATAACATAATTCAGTTTTTAATAGACTGTGAGATCAGTAACAAAGTTATTTGCAGGATTATTCATACAAACATGTTTATGTTTCTCTCTTCTTCTGGCCTGTTAAATTAGGAAAAGAAACATCATTTTCAGAAAGCAGTGTTTGAGAGAATAAGTGACTACCGAATATCTTTGAGAGATTTTGATCGTATGTCTTGCATTTCCAAATGTCCTATGTTTTGTTTATCATTGCCTTATGAATCTAAACAATAAAACTTCAAATTTTGTGATTGATTCTTCTGAAACATGTTTAACTATTTCAAGTTACAAATCAACAGGTGATACTGACATCTTTGACTTTCTGGGCCCAGTTACATGAACAAGACGGGTATGGTCCTTCCAGCTCCCATAACGGAGTTCTGAGTTTCAGTAATAAGAATCAGTATAATGACATCTTTTAAGGAGCAAGATTACAGCTAAGTAATTTTCTCTTCCAGACATATGATCAAATTCTCTTGGGTTTGGTTAACACATGCAGATACGGTGCTATCTGTATTTTAGAGTTGGGTTTCAGGGAGAATTGACAAACTTTTAAAGCTTCAATATTGTGTCTGTCAATTTCAGAAGCTCAAGTTTCAAAGATGTTCAAACTGAATGTCACAATCTTCTAAACCTAAATAGAAGAGTTCTAATTTTATCAAGGTATATGGCATTCAATACCTTTTGCTTTTTTTTTTGGTTATAAAGTCTACTTTGTTTCCTTAATTCATAGTTTATCTTTCCCGTTCCTTATATATGTATCTCTGTGCTGGGAGTTCCTTTCTTTAATTAATTCAATGCATCTATCTTTAGTTATTTCTTTCATGAAGCCAAGGACTGTGCTAATGACTCTACCAGAGTAATGTGTCAGTTTTTAAAGTCCATTAACTTTCTATGACTTTCTGCATACTAACACTCATTATTGCAATATTTCCCCTGATCTTGAAATTCAATTTAAATTCCAACCATGAAATTTCATCTTTCCACACTCAGTACAGAACTGAGATAAGACAGCTGCAAGTTATTTTTTAAGGTATCTTTCACACATTTTCAATGACAAATGATCAACATGAGACAAATTTGGTAGTTATGAGACTTAAATTTTTCAGCACATAAAAGCTCTTATATAAAGCTATTACATAATTTGTTATTATTTCAGATATATTGCTATTGACATCTTCTTACAATTATTTAACATCTTTTCCAAGTCCAAAGGCTATAGGTTGGAAGCCCAAAGATCTTCCAGCATTATTTCCTTATGTCGTATTTTCTCTCTGGCCTATAAATAATGTGTCATCTTTCTTCACAAACTTTTTTGAAGAATGTAACTTTTACTCTTGTCACTTCAGGACTGCATTTGCATGTAATGAGCGGTATCATACAAAGCGCAAGAAAGAAATTCTAAACTATCTTTAGATTCTCGTTTCAAGTCTACGTGATGATGGCTGTGATGAGCTACAGCCTGTACATTAGGGCTTGATCTGGCCACAGACTCTCTCCTAGGTTTTGACCAGAGAGAAAACTCAGGAATATGATCCAAATCAGAACTGAAATATGGCAAAGCAGGTCTCCAACTGATAACCAGAATAGCAGGGAACACACAACAGGTATCTGCAGGTTAGTTTAGAAGCAACTGATGAGTTGTACTAATTAGCAACAGAAAGGAAAGATCACTTAGCGTGGTGGGAACTTCTTCTGCATAGAAAAATTCCCGTGATATTCCCTAGGTGCATATGAAGTGAACTAAATTCCACTTCAGTTCTCGTACTCTTCAACAGAGACAGCTCAGACAGTTATCAAAGATTCTGATGAAAATTTAAGCAAAGCACCCCAGAAGGAACCATGTAAAATAGCCTGTAAGAAATACTCAGGCCACAAGGAAGTCATACTCCCAGTGATTTTGCTTATAGCAGGACTGAGTGAGATATTCTCAGAATTTTGAGATACAATTTTGCCTTTTATCTTCATTTCCTGATGAATTATCACCAGTGCCACAATCTAACAAGATTTCAAAGCTTATCAGCAGCAATTCTCCTTTTAACAAATCTCTGAAGGAATGAATAGGTGTGTTGAACTAAAACTGTTCCCAGAGGTTATTTTTCTGATATGAAAGAGCAGAATCTTAATGAGTACTACGAGGAAGTCTTCATTGAAAATGCCTTTTTATCCTGTTTCATTTTTAGTAAAAAGCAGTAAATTTCCAGTGACTTGCCAAAATAAAGCTGAATTGAATTGGAAGTAGGTCTCGCTATAGGCATATACCTCTAGTCTGTTGGTTTAGCTGTGCTCAGGATCATTAATTTATTTATTTAAAAGTGAACATTAGCCAACAATAGGTAGCAACCTTGGTGTTAGTGGAAGAGGTGAAAGGTCCCCTTCAGAGTTATGGCTGGTCAGGTCTTCCCACTGGCTCACATAATGGTGGCAAATTACTCCTTTCAACTCTACCTTAAGTCGTGTGACAGTCACTACAAAAACATTGCTTAATCAAGTGCAGAGTTACTACTTGAATTGTCTTAATTTCATTAAGAGTTAGGTTTATTACACTAACGTGCCAGAAGCAACAGTATCCACTGAAATAGTTGCGCTTAGTTAAATCTATACTTGAACTACAATTACCCTGAAATTAAAACTGGAAAACAAAAATAACCCTGTAATTAATATGTCAGATTTTATCAGATCTCCAGAACTGATTGTACTTCATTTCAAGACTGGCAAAAATGACAAGCGTTATCTTTATATAGTTAAATACCCGTGACACCTTTGTTTCTTACATAGTTTCAACATAATGAAATATTTCACTTTTTGCCAAGGATATAAACAGGACAACTAATCAGTTTTGGCATCAGTCTTTACCGGGTCTTGTAGACTTTTTTTTTTTTTTTTTACAAGGTAAGGATTTAGCTTTTCCCCCACATAAACCACTTCTGCAGCTCCTAGAATAAAAGTAAAAGTGGTAGTGCAAGCAACCTTTACTTGACTGCTGCTTTCACCTCCATCAGAAACTATCATCTGCCTTTATTCTTTGTCGAAATGGAACAATTGGATTATCATCTGGATACCAGTTTAGTTTATTTGTTCTACTTGCTCTTTAAAAACATGTCATCTTTTTTTTGTTGTTGATTGCAGCAGATTCACCTTTCATGGTGCATTGATTTTAAAAATATCTTCACATGAGTCTGAAGATGGCCTCTGCATTCGTATCACTGTTCCATACTAGCTCTGTGAGGAACCCTAGTGGAGCATTTTAATGCATCCTCTCAGGAACTCTTGAATAAAACTGACATCTGGTCTTCAATTCAGGGAGCCCTAAGTTATCACAGAATCACAGAATCACAGAATCGTTTAGGTTGGAAGGGACCTCTGGAGATCATCTAGTCCAACCTCCCTGCTCAAGCAGTGTCCTCTAGAGCATATTGCCCAGGATCACATCCAGACGGGTTTTGAATATCTCCAGCGAAGGAGACTCCACCACCTCTCTGGGCAACCTGTTCCAATGCTCTGTCACCCTCACAGTGAAGAAGTTTTTCCTCAGCTTCAGATGGAACTTCCTGTGGTTCAGTTTCTGCCCATTGCCTCTTGTCCTGTTGCTGGGCACCACGGAGAAGAGGCTGGCCTCATCCTCTTGACACTCCCCCTTCAGATACTTGTACACGTTGATGAGATCCCCTCTCAATCTTCTCTTCTCCAGGCTCAACAGGCCCAGCTCTCGCAGTCTTTCTTCATAGGAGAGATACTCCAGCCCTCTAATCATCTTGGTAGCCCTCCGCTGGACTCTCTCCAGGAGTGCCACATCTCTCTTGTACTGGGGAGCCCAGAACTGGACACAGTACTCCAGATGAGGCCTCACCAGGGCTGAGGAGAGGGGCAGCATCACCTCCCTCGTCCTGCTGGCAACACTCTGCCTAATGCACCCCAGGATCCCATTGGCCTTCTTGGCCACCAGGGCACACTGCTGCCTCATGCTTAACTTGTTGTCCACCAGCACTCCCAGGTCCTTCTCGGCAGTGCTACTTTCCAACAGGTCAGTCCCCAGCCTGTACTGGTGCATGGGATTATTCCTGCCTAGGTGCAGGACCTTGCACTTGCCTTTGTTGACCTTCAGGAGGTTCCTCTCTGCCCAGCTCTCCAGCCTGTCCAGGTCCCTCTGAATGGCAGCACAGTCTTCTGGTGTGTTAGCCTCTCCCCCCAGTTTAGTATCATCAGCAAACTTGCTGAGTCTGTGCCTTCCTCCAGGTCATTGATGAATATATTGAACAAGACTGGACCCAGGACTGACCCCTGGGGGACACCACTAGCCACAGGCCTCCAACTAGACTCTGTGCCACTGATCACAACCCTCTGAGCTTGGCCATCCAGCCAGTTCTCAAGCCACTTCACCGTCCACTCGTCTAGCCCACACTTCCTGAGCTTACCTAGGAGGATGGGATGGGAGACAGTGTCCAAAGCCTTGCTGAAGTCCAGGTAGACAACATCCACTGCTCTGCCCTCATCTACCCAGCCAGTCATTCCGTCATAGAAGGCTATCAGATTGGTCCAGCATGATTTCCCTTTGGTGAATCCATGCTGACTACTCCTGATCACCTTCTTGTCCTCCAGATGCTTAGTGAGGACCTTCAGGAGGAGCTGTTCCATCACCTTTCCTGGGATGGAGGTGAGGCTGACAGGCCTGTAGTTTCCTGGCTCCTCCTTCTTGCCCTTTTTGAAGACTGGCGTGACATTGGCTTTCTTCCAGCCCTCAGGCACCTCTCCTGATCTCCAGGACCTTTCCAAGATGATGGAGAGTGGCCTAGCGATAACATCCGCCAGCTCCCTCAGCACTCGTGGGTGCATCCCATCGGGGCCCATGGATTTATGGATGTCAAGTTTGGACAAAAGATCTCTAACCTGATCCTCCTCAACCAAGGGAGAGTCTTCCTTTCTCCAGCCTTCCTCTCTTGTCTCCAAGGTCTGAAATTCCTCAGGACTGGCCTTAGCAGAAAAGACTGAAACAAAGGCAGCATATATATAATCAGTTTTATAATCAGTTTCTGATTTTTTTTTTTTGATCAGTCCATTTGGATTTAAATAACCTAATGCTAGTTAATCGACTTCTGAGGAAATTCTGAAAACCATGGGGTTGGTGCAGAAGATCTGTATCTTCTACTTCCCCTTCTAAAAGGAAAAAAACCTTTTTTCTTCAGTGGCCCTGATGTTCCAACTGCTGGTTCATATACAAAAGGAGAATTGTCTCTGAGGAAGAAGACTTTCTTTATGCTATTTTTGGCCCAGTTATTTCATGCAAAATGAAAATGCCCTGAATATATTATAACAATTCTACTATTATTTTCCCCAAACTCCAGTCTCATGCGGGGGATCCTTCACATACAAGGATCACCTGCATGGCAGTGGTTATATATGCCATACAATAAAACAGATATGTTAACTTGAATTAAGTGCTTTGCTTACCTGTATATGTTAACCAGTTACAGGAGTTGAGCTAGTTTATTCACTTTGCCTTGGGTATTTTCTGAAAATGAAGCAGAACCATATACTAAAATATTGTTTTTTCTCATTTGCATTTTTCAAAGTTCATCTGAATTCACAGATTAGTGAATAAGTGGTCTAAAATATGACGGCTAAAGTTACTCTGATTAATGTATCTTTTTTAAATACGACTCACTGGGTTAACCTTACCAGTTTTCAGAACCTTCCTCTGTCTGACCTCATTAAAAGATTTAATCAAATTATCTACACCTTAGTAACAAAGAAACACTCAGTTTCATAATATACACAAGTTTATACAAATATGAAATACATATATATATATGAGAGATATACAAGGAAATACATAGTCTGTGCATTCCAATACAAAACATTTTACAGATATCTTGGGACAACAGACAAACGTTAAAGTTTGCTATTGTTTTCAGAATACCTTTTCACTGACTATCATAATCCACTCTATTATCAGGGATGCATTTGGAAACTTTTTCTTCTTCATTGCCCATAGCATCTTTTCTCAAATATGTAGAAATAACTGTGATAAAATCTGAATAACCTTTAAACCACTTGCTTTTCTATCTGAGAACATTTGCTTGTGGAAATCTTCCAAGAATCATCCCACTGTACATGCACCCTGAAACTGCCATGACTGAGAGACCAGCAGTGCTTTTAGGACACTCAGCTATTTCTCAGCAGATGAAGCTCAAAACTTTGACAGGAGAGTTAATGTTTGAAGGAAGCGCTCTGAAGAACCATTATGGTATTTTATTCTATTGAAGGGTTCTGATCCCACAGTTATCAATGATATAGGGAAAGGCAATCCATAGCTATAGGGATCTAGACACCTTTTTGCTAGACAAATAAAAACATCAAAATACTATTTATACATCTATAGTTAATGAACAGACTACTCTGTGTTTTGTTACATCTAGGCAATCAATACCATAATGGCTTCTTAGGGAAACTATTCCAGTAGCCTGCAATTAGGTAGGAATACTGCCACAACAGTAAGACTTTACTTAGTCCAAAATTCAGCAGCCTGCTTCCTCAACAAGAGTACAACTGCTATAAGTCACTTTAAAATGTCTCAAAGCTGCCAAAATTTTTTTCTTCTCTACCTTTTTTTTAGTGCTGTTTTTGTACAGTCCCTCAGGACTAGTTTGCCAGTATCATAAAACACAAGATGCAAATCACTAACTAAGCATCTTCTACAACCTTACAGTCAGACTACTTTATTTTCTGAAAATGAACATTTGTTTTCTGAAATGAGCCACAAGCAGGAAACAGGATATTTCCTCTTGCTTACTTTGGGAAATCCTCCTAATCTCATGAAGGGCTTCAAAGGTTAGACATGAACAAAGCCTCCTTTTCCATTAATAGTAATCTTATCCATCTCAGCAATTTGTAACCACCCTTCTGAATAAGCACTCTGTCACTACACAATATCAGAACAACTGCAACTCTTATGAAATTACTTTCATCTCGGACAATTTGTATCAGAAAGTTCTTGTATCTTGTTAAGATCTATAATTTTATAAATTAAGGGCTAGAGTTTCTGCCAAGCCATACTTCCCCTTAACAGGAGGTTAGTTTCCAAAAACAGCTGCACCACTTGTGCCATGTATCTTGCAGATCAGTGAAGTGGAAGGCTCACCTCAGCTGGAGATGATATTTGTTTCCAAAAAGCCATCAGTGGACAGGGTGTGAGCAAGCATGCCTTTCACATGCTGACATGCATGTCATATAGCACCAAACAGCACAACCTGCTCCTGTTTAGCATATACAGCTGTCATGCAGCCATCTTTTCTTCCACACACACATTGCTGTGAAAGAGTTAAACAGAAGGGAACTGGCTTTCAATATTGTTAAGAAACTGTTTTAATTGCGCTTGCAATCTCTCATGAATGCTTTCTACCCATAACCAATCACAACTAAAAAAAATCCAAAATACTTACACCTCTCCCTCCTCCCAAATAAATAGAAAGCAATGGTGCGAATGGAAAGATGTACTAAAGATGAAAGTACATTTGTATGCATTCTTCCTCAGGTATATTTTAATTTAAATCAGCTAACAGCTGCTTAAAGGCATCTTAGCGTTATCTGCAAATCAGAAATGTGTTATGTATTCTACCTTCTTGTTTGGAACAACTTCTACTAGACAGTCCATGCTTCACATAGCCTTTTGAGCAGCAAGATATGACAGTCAATCAGGAGTGTTAGGCAGAGAGCACGTGCAGAACTTGTTTGGTAAATTTTAAGACAGTTTTAGGGAATAGAAGAGTTACATTTACTAAACTAACCTGAAAATTAATTTTAGTTACAGAGAATTGTGCGTGACCAGGAATCCATATTTAGATAAATATAATGATCACCTGACTGAACATACTTTAACATGTTACCAATTTTTACATTAATGTTCAATATACATTAGTTTTTAAACAGAAGTAAAATTTGACAGTATATGCGTGTGCCATTTAATTGATTATGAGAGTTCTGAAGGATTTTATTAAGTTCTCTGTCAATAATTTCCATTTTTATTTTTTTAAGTTTCTGTATGTAAAAAAAGGGAAACAAAGAAAACCAACCAATGAAGGATACAATGCAGAACTTCAATGATTTAACCAATTTTACTTCTGCTTTCTGCTTTTAGTGTGACTCTTTGAGGAGAGAAATGTAACACCTGTACATGAATTAAATGATAGAGGCTAGAATTTGCTCATTCAAACTACTTATTTCAAACCATTTGGCCTGTAAAATATACTACGAAATTTCAGGAGAAGCAATTTTCTTAAAAGATTGCTTGTCATTCTTGCTCGCTGCGTGCCAAAAGCATTATGAAATTAATTCTGCAAATCCTAGGGCCTATGAAACTTCTATTAACTTCAGTGAAAACTATGTAGTATGAGTGTGGGAATCACATTCTACAAGAACATTTATCGTAGGATGATTTGGTACCTCAGGTGCTAGCCTGTAATACAGTAATGCAGGAAAAGAAAGCTTATCCACAGACGCTTTAAAACCTTTTCCATTCAATTCATGTTTAGGACAGAAGTTCCAAGACTCATTTTCGTGTTGTTGTTTTTAATCAGAACTTTATACTTATGCATAATGTGAAATACATTAGGCATTTTCTGTGTGTATGGGAAGAAAGCCATCAGAATTTTCTTCTGTTTTTCATCCAGCTGGACATTCACAAGGGCAAAGTTATAGTCTCTGAGCTTTCGCAGGAACAATGATTTACTGCCTGTAATCAACTAAGAGTGGACCACGGTCATCCCACAATGGGCAGGCTCTGTTAAGACCCAAGTTGCAACGTCCCTGGGTTTTGCCGAGACCACGATACTGAGTTCTCTGCCATTCGCAGTGAAGGCTTATTAGACCAATTTGCCTTAGAATAAACATATAAAGCACTAATTACACTTCCATTTTTTCACTTGGACATCAACTTTCTTGTAATAATACTTTTCTGAATAAAGGGAATATGTTTCAAACAAATTCAAACTTCCTTACAGCAGTCTCATTAAAAAGGAAGAAAAGTGGTTTCAGTAATGATACTTCAGTCTAGTGTAAAGTTATCAATTATTGAAATTCATTAATTAAGCAAAATATTTGCTGAAAGTTGGTGTACACCTCTCTCAGTTTGAAGATTTTTCTATCAAAACACAGTCTTATTAAAATTTTACATGCTAATCAGTATGTTTACAATTTCATTTTATGAGACTATAATTTTGCACCAAGGTTTTGAATTCTTTTCATTATAATTTCATGCCAATTAACTCAGAGGGGAAAAATGTAATTTACAAGTTTGCATAATTGCCCAGATGTTAAGATGTAGCACAAGTTGAGAACAGAAACAAAGACTTTTTAAGCTTATGCTTTTAAAAAGAAAATAGTTTCTTCTTGGCTGCTAATTTTGCAAATCTATTTTTAGAGGTAACTTTCAGTATTCTGACTTTGATCAAAATCCACCAAATTGTTTTTATGTTCTAGTTTTCAGTGCCGCAGCTTTAAAATGAACACTCGATGCAAGAAAGGAAGTCTCAGTTTTAGATAACGCATTGAAAATTGACCTTTCTACCAACAGTAGGAAAACAGGATCATGTGGTTCGGTGGGGAACCCTGAAAGTTAAGGAATTTCTCCACTACAAAGTTTCTGTTACTTCTGTGTACTACTAATTAACTATGCCTGTTAAAACATCTTTTTGAATCTACTCATCATGGCTCCTGACACCACTTTTCTTCTCTTTTCTGACACAAAATCTCTAGAAAAATCCTCATTCATTACTGATGATTCACTGTCATAGTGATTATGATTCACTATTAAGTCTTACTTAAATTAGTCTATTCTAACTAGAAAGATTTACGTGCTTCTTTAGCAGCTGATACATACTTGTAAAGGTGTTTAGTTAACTCATCCATCATTTAAGAAATTTCCAAACTTTTAATAATTATTTTGTATACAAACTGTCCAACTGCCTCATAAAAAGTAAGTAAGTGTAGTGGAAATTTAAAGTAAAAATAAATGGATTTTTTCACTCGTTGGATCAGTTGACTTGTTGAACAGTACAATTCGTTATTATTCACTGTTGTGTAGGTATTGTGTGATACAGTGTGTTTATATAACATGAAAAATATCTCGATTACAACAATCAATGCAAAAATGAATTATGGAATGGTTTTATATCTCCCATTTCAGGCTTTACAAGAAATTTTCTGATGAATTTGTGAGGGACTAGGGCAATATTTTCATTTTGGGGAAGAAACAGCAGATTACTTAACAGCTTGTATGTTTTTGTTAAACACAAAGTGCTCACTGTTCTTGAAGACAATACATGGACCACCATCAAAGATTGTTTCTGGTGAAGGACAGAAGACTTTTTATGTCATTTAGAAAAGAAATTAATTTAGATTACAGGTAAGATTGGAGGGAATAAAATATCAAAAATACTTTCTGAAGAAAACCCCAACAGCACCTTGTACAACTGCTATAAAACTGAAGTCATGATTTGTACAAGAAAAAAGTTAGATTTAGGGAAAAGGATCTTTTAAAATCAATTCCTAAATAATTATACTTTCTTTCAAAAGACACATTTTTCTCTTCCCTGACCTAGTGGAGAACACAAAAATCTTTGCAAGAGGCATTCCTAGATAATTTCCCCCTCCCTCCCCCGCTTTTTTTTCCTTCCTCTGTCTGCATCACTCACAGGAGAAGAGTTTCCACAGTGGGTTTATCTATTTCCCCGTATTTCAGCTTTTAGATAAAAGCAAAATCATGTGTGGGGATTGTTGTCTTTTTTTCTTCAGATTGTAAGATCTAAAATAGACACATCTACTGCTGATATAGTCCCAACTTTGGAAGTGGACAGTCTGCATTCACAATTGAAAGTACCACAATTGTTTCTGTATCACTAATGTATCAACATTATTCTTGGAGCTTTTCAAAACACTTGTGCATTCAGTGACGATTTTTATCTGTTTAAGGAATAAGTTAAGCATTTTTCTTAAACTTTTTTGAGACTCCTCTTTTCTTAATCACAACAGTTTATCATAGCAGTTCATTCATTCCTTTTACGGCAAGGATTTCATTACATAAAATACTTTGGAAAACACAACCGTTTACCTTGTCCTGCTTTTCTGCCTAACATTGCCATATCTCTGAAAAACAAATAGAAGCTTTAAATGATGTAACTAGGGTTTCAATTCTATGCTCTGTTATTATCCTCCTGTGCAACTGGCCTCAGTACAAGTTTGATTTGGTATTTCACATGGTAAACTCTGAAAACCCAAGAGCAGTTTGGTGTCCAGCAGACCCACCCCAACAAAACTGTGTTTGTTGACCTCTGATTAGTGGCATTTATTCCTCCTTCCACCTTCTGCCTCTTCTACTGACCACAGTCACTTTGCTCTGTTGAGCTCTATTCCAGGAAGTACAGATCTTCCAGTCAAACTGCACCATTGCTAGAAAAAAGATGTAGATACTCATACATCAATCTCAGCTAATTACTTCAGAGTTTACTTCCAAGCCCACTTCTTCTAGACACCATATTTATTTTGATCCTCCTAGCCACAAAATTTCAATCAATCAGAACTAGATTTGTCACATGTTTTTGTTTTAATGGGACAAAATGGTGGGTAAAAAGCTTAGGAACTACTCATGACAAAAAGGCTACATGAAAGACCAATTATCCAACAGCCCATATCCAAACAAATCAGGTTGTGGCCTGATTTACTTAATTCCTTAATTCCTTCTATCATGCTTCCTAAGGCTTATTTCCTCATATATCTGTATCACATACTCTCGAATACCTAATTATTTGAACATTTCTTTAGAATGCTCATAGGGTTAAAGAAAGCAACTTAGTGGAAAAATCACAAATGCTCTCAAAGCTAGAAGCAGAGTTCTATCTTGGTGTATAACAAATTATTGGTGTCTGGAAAGTAGATTCTGGACAGCTGTTGTGAATGTTTTTAATTATAGCATGTGTCCTCACTTAGCAACAACCATAATTTGTTTTTGAGTATTTAAATTCAAGTAATTGCTGTTACTCTCTGAGATCTGGAATGTAAATTATAGAATGATCAATAACTGCAATGATGTCCGCAATTTTATTCAAATTCCATATCTGACTCCAGAAATTACCAAATAGGGAAAGTAGTGGCTGGACAGTAAGCAGGTATTTCCCTTCCAAAGCTTTTAGGCTGACTTTCTGATGAAGCTCTTAAAATGCAGTAGAAACATTGAAATATACTAAGGGATTTAACTGGATATTCCCACATGTCCCTTTTCTTTTAAAAGTATTCACCATCATCCTTCTTTTATTCTTAAATTGGATGCTTATATGCTCATAATGAGACTATGACACAGTCTGTCCTCTGCAATAGGTGAATTATTCTCAATTGTGGAAGTGTTGGGACTTTGAATTTGACAATATGTTTGAATACTTTCAGGGAAAAATATATCTAACTAAGATATGGAAGCATATATTTTAAATATGATGAGATACTTTCTCTATATTGTAATAACAGAAATTATGAGAGTTCCAATTCTTTGTTCTTGACTTCTGTATGTGTGGGGAATGGTGATAGCCAGAAGGGTTTTCTAATATGAACACAAATACATTTTCATTTTTTCTTTTGCAGATCACCTTTGAGCCAACCTTGTTGAATCCTGCCCCCCCCCCCAAAAAAAAAAGCAGTATCAGAATTCTGCAACTTTTTATGAGCCTCTCTGATACAGTCTACCAGGATTATACAGTTAAAGCCATTATATACAGTCTGGTTCTTTTAAAGAGCAAGATGAACATACTCACTGCAGGCTAACTCTGCACAGCAGCAGCTAAAAGCCTCTTGAAGTAGTTCAGGGAAAGAAGCAGAAGATTTTAGTTTGGATCTGGATTTTTGTCTTCAAACTGAACAAAAAAATGGGCATTGAAAGCACAAACTGTTCATGCAAAGGTAAAAATAAAGTCACATTTTTGAATAATAAAGCTCAGTTTAAATGAAAATAGTAATAAAAATATTATTTAGAAGTTAGAAGCATGGACTTTTAGTCTTCAGTATGCAATTTATTTTATTATAAAAGCATGTCTGTCCGCTGGTCCAGACATAGAGTTTACACCAAAAAGGTTATCACCTGCTTGCAAATCTCATTTGTTTACCTTTTTTTCTTTAACTTAACATGCTCACATACAAAAACTCAGATTACTACAAAGACGAAACAAAAAAATTTTTTTTTTTCAGTTTGCATATTTCCTCCATCAGGCAGCACCCTGCTGGGGTTTGGTTCCTCTATAACTGTCGTAGAGTCAAGTCTCTTCTCCCCCACTGTTTCTATAATTCTTTCACACACAAAAGAAAAAGTAGAAGAAGTAATGTTCTAAACTAAATCAATAGTCTACCTTTTGTATAGTACCACAGGAAAGCATCCAGCTAATTGATTCACTACGATACATATATTATCGTACACACTCTGATCCTTGGATCCCTACACACCCACTGAAAGATAGCTGGGGGAGTGATAGAATTGCTGTGGGAGAAGATGAAATGACAGAATGCTGTAGAGATCTAGTCTCCAGAGAGTCTAAATTTGCACAAAGTAATGAAATGATGCAAAGGACTGGCAAGATTAAGAAGAGGAGATCAGAAAAACAATAGAGAATACAGTAGTGAGGCAGAAATAGTTGAAGCAAGGAGCAGGAACAAGAGAAGAAATAGGAAAAGAAATGAGTTGGAGGTGGCAGCTGAACTCAGCTGAACTTAGCTGAGTTGCAATTATAGCAGCAGGGAAAAGGAAGGTTTGTGAAAAGACAGAGAATGCAAAGCAACAACCACTACAGGAAATCAACCCAAAGATGCCTATCAGATAATTATGTAATGCGGAAAGGAAATAGCTCCACACATGCTTATGTCTATCTACTACGTTCATGGCAGCATTTAAACATATGTTTTTTTTTTCTGAAGGGTAGGATCAAATCTCCTGAAAACACTACGACTAGACAGAGAATCCAACTAAGTAATATATGTACCCATATGAGTCCAAAATAATTCTGCACATGTATATACATGAGTTTAGAAGAGAGAAAGCATTTTTACTATGCAGAGAAGAAAGAAACACCTTTTCACCCATCTAGAAAAAGCACTACTGTAATGTAGTAGTAGTTTGAGAGAATAAAGTGGGAAAGATTTTGTTAACGGAGTTGTGAGGGGGAAAAAAGGGATGAGTTAGTCTGGCTGCCACTCCTTCCAAGTTAAAGTAATACCAAAAAAACACACACCAACATGCTTAATGTGGGGCCTCACAGCACAGGTTCTGCATCACCCCTGACTCAAATGATTCTCAGCAGTGCACAGATACTGATGTCCCATATGCTATGGCAGCTTTGTCTAGAATATAGGATGCAAGCAAACCCCAGTAGCTGCATATTTCATTCCCATTCTTTTCATGAAGCAGAAGAATATAAAAACTTTCTTCCCCTAAGGAATGTTTGAAGAGTTTTAAGGTGATGGTCACTGTGGTTTTCATACTTACTGATTAAGAGGCCAAATGAGCTATCTGTACAAATCCAGCTAAGATCAGATATAACATAAACATTCTGAGTAAGGTTCATGCTACTCAGTCTTATTGCTTTCTCACAGATAAAGCTGGCTGAGGAATTCTCTGGACTTCTGATATCAACATGAAAAAAGGAAATGAGATGGAAAATATTAATAAAACAATAGCTCAAGAAGGCTGATCCAATGATGAACTGACAACAGAGACAGCTTCCACTCTTTAAGTCTATGTGATGGCTTTAGTATGATGAAATTCGGTAAAGAGGCAAAGCAACCGAAAGAGGTAATTTCATGCAAGAATATGATTTGAAAAAATCCTCCTGGTATGTCATCCAAATATAAACAATATAAATCTCTCACTGTTTTTCATAGTGGCAAAGCAGGTATCCCATTTAACTCAACGAGTTTCCGATCTTTCAAAAACCCATCTTTCCTGTACTTCAGCATCCTTTTTTCCTCCTTCCATGTTAGTATTTTTTCCCCTAACATCTTAGAGAAATATTACGTTTGGGAGCTTGTCATAGATTCTGAGAGAACTCTAGATTGTTTTAGATTGAAAACCTATTCAGGTAAAACTAATCTGTCACACAGCAGGAAGCAGCATTTCAGGACGTACTGGGAAGTTCAAAATAAGCAATTCATATCCATAATTGTGTTTCTCCTCCCTGATGTCTAGGTTACTTTCCTCCTTCTATAATAGAGAACTATATTCTGAGAGTCTTTGTGCAGAGATGATTAAAAATTTACAGTTCCAAAACAGCATATCTGAAGTTACACTCGTTTTCATCTTTTTCTTTCAATTCTTTTTTCAAATGAAAAATCTTCTGAAACTTTCAAATGAAAATCTTCTGAAATATTGTTTCTCCTATGGATAATTCTGTTTTATTGCAAATATTTTGAACAACACTTTGTTTCTTAATATTAGGCTAATTTCTAACAGGCATTCTCCAAAAATATGCACAAACAAAATCCAAACATGCACTTCTAGATGGATATCTGCGAATGGCTATTTAGAAAACACACATTTCTCTCTCCTCCCTCCCGAGAGCAAATATTTGACACAGATCATATGTAATAGTGGCTGGAGAAATAAAATGTAATTTAAGCTATCAGTTTTGAAGCTAGATTCTCATAGGCCATTTTGTTAAGATTTGATTTCCACTGACTTCTGTTGCCTTTGAATATGATGCTTCCCTACAATAAAAAAAAATTGCAACTTCTTAAAATAATTGTTTCAGGAATTGTGCCCTTTTCAGTAGGAGAATGCTACTAAACAAATTACTTAAAAAAACTGAATTATATCAAAACAGGAATATACTGCACATTGCTAATGTACACGTTTCTGCATTAATAATATTCAGATGTCCCTCATTTTCTAATTTGAACGTTTGCACTTCTGTAATTAAAAACTGCCTGTTACTTTTTCTTCTAAAGTTATAACGTCTACAGATGAGCTGCACTTAACAGTACATGTTTCTACAGTTGTTGGAGTGAAGTTTTTTTTTTCTTTTTGCTTCAGAAAGTAGCCAAGAGGAGGAACCCAAAATAAATCAGAATACATCAACTCAGTTGACATAAACTGCAAGGTAAAAAGAAATTGTTTGAAGCTCTGTCATTTTAGTTTTCAAATTCTATTGACAAAGATGAAATTAGACTATTATTCAGGTAAAGTCACTTGTTTGGCCTCTGACTTAGAATCAAACACAGTAACTGAGTAGCTCTGCAGTGGAGGAAAACTGTGGAGATTTATTAGCATAATTTGTACTTCCAGGTCATTTATACTTTATGTTTATAGCAAAACAACAGGCAGACATCCTTTCTGTCTAAAGCTTGTTTGATGAGGATGTTTATTTTACTTGGATTTTTGGACTTGCAAAACACAGCATGAACTTGATTGTGTGTAAGCTGTTGAATAAATGACTTCAAATATTCCTCATATATTCTGATCCATTTATTATTCTATATTATTTAAAGTGTCAAATTTACTAGCAATTGGAGACCTATAATCACCACAAACCTACTTACTGTACTTACTGTAAAACTAAAACAATGGAAAAAGTTTTCTTTTGAAGCATGAATATTTTGTTAGAGCCATCCAAATATTTGAAAACACTTTAATAAAAAAACAGATGTTTCTGAAGTCAGATAGGTCAGAGTAATGCCCTTAAATTACAAGCTGGATCCATTTTAACAGTCAGAAATCGAAAACAACTAAGAAACATTGCTTGGTGTCTTGTCGGAAAGGGTTGATTCCAGCCTAGTTTTAGGAAATGATCAACTTCTTCCCAGAATTACTAACAAAACAAAAACTCTCAGTAAGAAGCAAGAAATGAGCAAGAATAGAGACAAGTATCCCTTTCAGCCCTGGAAATGTTCCCTCTAATACATGCAAACTGGCTTACCGTCACTACCTCTTTGAACCTAGTTTAGCAGTAAGAGTGCAGTTTACCCTAAGCCTCTCAGTGTTGACTGTTAGACACCATAAAAGTTTAAAATTTTCTTCATTTTAACCTTTTTCTAAATTATCTACTTGAAGATTTTAACTCCTTTTTAATCCTATCTTACTTTTGTACTCTTTTCTCTCTTCATGTTAACAGAAAAGAACATCTTGGTCTGAAATAGAGAACCAAGAACAGTTTATAAGCTCTTTTATCTGGAAAATGTGCCCCAGTTTCATCCCAGACCTGTATCAGAACAAGAACATGGCACACACCACACTCTAGCTCTCTGTTGAAAGAAAACCTGAATATACAGCCTAGTTTGGAATCACAGCATGCTCTATCAAAGCCCTTAATTGCTTGATGGCAAATATATGATATCATGGCTGTCTGCAGTATGGACCTGCTGTTTACACTGCTGATATTGTTCTCAACTGTAATTATCTAATGGTGAAGCAGGGTAATGAGAATATTTATCTTGATAAAAACATATTATTTAAAACACTTAACAATCATAAAAAGAGTGTACAATATGGTAGTTTGAATACCTTTTCCTTGAAAAAGCTAAGTAAGATATCCCTCTCACACAGTAAATCATTTCAGATACAAATTATGTTTGATGTATTTTAATTAGTTGTTCAAGAATAGCATGAACTGACAATAAAGAGGTTATCCTACATAGCCTGATGCATCTGATGGCATTGACAGTTCAAGATCATTAACTATTTGTTCACTTCTGGTATCTATTTAAGTGTACACATATAATAAGTGGCAGTAATTAATTTTCCTTTTGAGGAGTATTAACTTTATCTTCTAGAAGATTTTTTTCCAACTGTGATCTTATAGATTTGATTTCCTTTCAAGAAGCTATGCAGTATTACTACATATAAATGATTTAAAGATTAGAAATGCAGCAAGTTATTTTAGATCATCCTAATAAAAATGTAAGAAAGATAGACCATTATATAAAAAACATCAAGATAATGGAAGACTTCTCTTCAATAAGCTCTGCATGATATTCTACTGACATGCCACTGGAAAAAAATAAACGTTTGAAATGCCTACAAGCCCCCAAGCTTTGAATTAAAGCGAGGATTCATGGAATTACAGCCTAAACCACCTAACTTAAATTTCTGGTAAAACAATGGAGTAAATAAGCAAATAACTTGTAAGCCCCTACATGATAATAAAGTGGACAGTAATCAGGACCTTAGAAGTGTCAAGAAGCATGACTGTGACTCACATAAATCTCTCTTATGAAAACAGGATAAGAGACCTTGACCTTACATTTGACCTGCCATTTTTTGCCTTATTTCAGCAAGTGTTCCATTTTTTAGACTTCATGCAATAGTTTTCTTAACTTTCCTGGGACGACATGCAAGGGGTTCTCCGACCACTTTGCTTTCTGAATTACAACATACTTTTTACCTGGGCTTCTAATACAGCATTTTTTAGCTGCTTTAATGCTGCATGCAGGCTTTTTGGATAGCTCCCTTGTCTTTTATCTTTCAAAATTTCTCTCATTTCTTCACAGTTCTGCTGATTTATTTCGCCTGCTCTCTCCCACTACCCTCTTAAAACTAATTGTATTGTGGTTTCTATTACAGAGCAGCTCTCCCACTGACCCTTCTTGAATTAGGTCCGCTGCATTGCTCAGGACAAAAATTTCAAATAGCCTCTTCTTTGTGAACTCTAAAGCAAGCAGTTGCAAAAAAAGTCATTTAGTGAATCTGAACTTATCTCTGCATCTCACCCTGATGAGGCATTGGTCAAGTCTACACGTCGGGAGCTGAAAATTCCTACCATCACTCTCTTTCTGATATTTGCACCTTGCATTTTCTGATCATTATCTACAGTCTGATTAGGAAGCAGTGCAATTCTGGGACTGTTTTAGTATTAGCAACTGCAGCTTCCACCCACAAGGTCTCCTTAGTGCTGCTCTTTTCCTTTAACATCACAGCACAGTTTCTTTCCATCCTTCACTGACAGTTCCACTCCCACACCAGCATGTCCTACTTGATTCCTAAAACGTGGGTATCCTGGCACCGCTATACCTCATTGACTGTTCTTTTTCCGCCAGGTCTTTGAGTTGCCTGTTATTATTGGTTGTTTTTTGGTGATATTAATGTAGGAAACACTAAAATTGCACAATGAAGTCTCCCATTTTAGAAGAAATAGTTAACTCCCCAAATAAAAGACAAAATCAGAAAAATGAAAGAATAAAGAAAAAAGTGTTTTAGAAGATAAACATAGCTTTGAAATCATAGTCCCAAAGCAGTAATATCAGTTCCTTAGGTAACCCTTCACAGCACACAATGGAAGTGGGCTGTTTGAGAATGAAGACCGTGAACACGTATAGAACTAAACTTTGATATGTTCTGAATTTATTTGATTCTAGTGAAGGAAACTAGTCAGTAATGCCAGTGCTGGCTCACTAATTTCCACAGTGTGTAGTCTCATAGTTGTATTTAAACATTTTTACAGTATTTGCCTTCATTTAATTTAGCATTTCACAGTTTTCCACAGTTTGTGATCTACTATGTAAATTCAGTATAGTATTTAAAGTTAGGTTGATCCATGTCTCTTCAACCTACAGACAGAAGCAAAAATGTAGAAATCCTAACCCAAGACCCCAGCCAAGACTCTGTATGACTGAGCCTGAATTAAATCCATGCAGCTTACCTCAGACTTACTGCGGTGTTATGATCTCACCAAAATATGTAGCTCCTGATTTAAACTAATATAAATGACTACAGATTATTACTCTGATTTGGGCCTCTACATTACTGTTTTACTTTGGATCAGAGACACACTTCTGAACCAAACCTCTTGATCAATCTATCTCATGCACTGTGCTTCAGTTCACACTGAAGAGCCATCTCACAGCACAAGAAATGGATTTCTTTCAGATGAATTTAAACCAGAGGATGCATTCCAGGAAACACCTGGCGCTCTCCACTTTATAATGTGATCAGAGTAGAGCTAGTCAAAAGTAAACTTCCCCAACATATTTATAATGGTGACATCAGACACTCAGCACTGGTTTTCTGTACAAAGCCACTCCTGCTAGGCTGCACTGTTTGGTAATACAGCAATGATGAATATATATGCACAGCATTTGTTTTACTATAGATAGATATGCAGCTAAAGAGTAAAGTGTCCAAAGATCTCTACAACCATATGAACAACAAGGACAGTCTCTGAAATAAACATAGAAACACTTATCTTTCATTTAGTATAGTATATGAGGCCTTACTCTCAAATTTCACTAACGAATATTTTCACTGAATCTTAGGAGGTCATGTCAGGTCATGAAACAAAATTTAACTGTCTATAGAAAACACAAAATCAATCGGGAAAAAAGAGAACATAAATATAACCTTGGGATCAATAGCTTAGCAACCACTAACAGCTCAGAGTGGCCTACAAGAAGTATTATATATAACTTGAAATACTGTGTATAGTGCAATACTTCATTAACTGAAAGATACTAATAGCATTAGACAATCCAGAAGCTGAAATCTATAGTTGTGGTTTTAATAGCCAGAGTTAGAAGCCAAGCAGTGTTTTGACTCCTGAGTGGAAAACATGTTGAAACTACTTCCAGTGTGAGCTGGAGCAGAAATGAATTTCAAGCTGAATATTATCTTAATAATGTTGAATTAATAATATTAAACAATATTATCTTAATAATATTAAATTATAATATTAAGATATTATAATATTATAATATCTTCAGCCTACAACTTTGAATCACAAATCCTAATGTTTAAGGAAATGTGATCAAGGTATTAAGTATGGCTGATTTGTGTATATTATGTTTGAAGAAAGCAAGCGGTTCTGAACAAAACATTTAACCAGAAGCAGGAGTTACCTGCAAGGACTGTCTGCACTGAAACTGTAATTAGAATGCAGTATTTGAGGTGGGTGTATGTATTAGGAATAGGAATGTAAGTGGGATGGGACATGAAAATGAAGCTTTAAGGTTTTACTCAAAGATCTGAGTCTTTCTGTTGAAATAAATAGCCTTTGTATTAATTTCTAGGAGGCCAGAAGAGACTATCCTGGAAGATGCAAACAGTTACATCATTCAAATGATGACTAGTGAATTTTTCTATATTTTTTGCTTAGTACTAAAAATGTGAATTTAGCTGAACTCAAATAGGCCAATCAAAGTTTACAAAAGTAATAAAAGAACAGAGATACCAATGCTTGGCTATTAAGTCCTCGTTCACATGGCTAAATTGAGTGGCTTTATAGTCAAAAATACTGAGCAACCACAAGTTCTAAATCTAGTCAAGAATTTCTAAATGTCAGATCATTCAGATATTTAAACCTCTCAGTACAATCTCAGGAGCCATATTTTAGACATCAGAAAATTTGCCAGTGGTATATTATTTGACATGTCTGGAGATTAGTGAAAGTTTTGAAGTTGGACTGTTTTTATGTCTTCACTTCCAGATTCAGCTCAGCAGCTTCCCATTACTTATGGGAAATTCACATCTGAATAACAAATCCCTTTTGACTGTCTGGTTCCTCTACTGGCTGAAACAACTGCTCTGTGGTACAGAAGCATTCAAGAGGACCAAAGCATTTCTCTTTTATTTGCTTTCTTAGATGGAAAGTTTGCGCAGCTGCATTTGCTGTACTTTCAGTATCTGCTTAAGTACTGAATTGAGGAATTAAGCTATTCATAGTGTGTGACAGAATACGGCAGGCAACAGTTTAGTTCACTCCTGTATACGTGTTCACCACTAAGGAAGAATACAAAAAAAGCTGTTGCTTTTTCTCAGTTTTGTCTGACCTGAAAAATACAGCTGGAGGCTTTAAAATAATTATAAACACATTTTCAGACAGATTCTTTAATAGAAGAAAGTGTACATTTAATATTAAGCTATTTAGTCTGAGGTACTCATTAAAATTTAGTAACTGAAAGTTCTTTCCAGGTAAGGAACTCTTTAATTTATATTTGAGACTTTTGATATTTTTCTTAGTAATAGAAATTTGTGTTTTCAGCAGATTTTTCACTACCTAAATAATTATGAGACAGTAAACTACTCTTGTAAGAGCTTCAAAATGAAATATCCTTCAGAAAAGGTACAAAAACAGGACCAGACAGAATTATGGATATGAAAAGGAACATTACTTATCAGAAAATGCTTATTTACTGAAATGAGTTTTTCCTGGAGGTGAAGGACTTTATCAGGAAATGTTTATGGAATTTAAGATAGAATTTCTCACCTACAGAGAAAGAAAAAGGAAATGCTTCCAATAGAATTAGAAATGGCTGTAAAATTTGAGTACTTTTCTGAATTTAGGAGACCCGAGTGGATTTAAGAGAGACTTCAAACTGGATTTTTCACTTTTCATGTGAGTGCCCTAATCATCTTTTTTTAGACAGTCTCCTTTTTTCTGTCAGTGAGGAGGGAAAGCAGGAGGAAGAGCTTTGAAAGGTCCCATTTGATCCTGATGCAAAAAGAAATAAAATTTCAACAAGCCTGCGGGTCTGGAAAAGTATTCACACTCAGATCTAGCAGTAAGCCAGTAGCCACAGCAACATCATATATCACAGTCAAGAAAAGACCAAAGGCAACAAAAAAGCATTATTGTCATTTGGAAGTCATAGATATATTGAGAGAGGCAGGAACACAAAAACAGAGCCTGAAAAGTTTTGCCATCATTAGAGAGACATCAGTGGTGCTTGAACCACAAAAAAGTTGCTACCCAAACTTTTGTCTTCCACATATTCTGCTTGAGTGATTACCAGCTACTACTGTAGAGGAGCACAGATTTGGCAAATCAAAAATTTGAGCAAGATTTGGAAGAGACAGTTTTAGGTAGAATTTGTTTGACCAGATTAAGACACTTTCAATCATTTTCAAGGGATTTTTTTTTTTCATAAAATGTAAATGCCATTAGAGAATATAAATAAAAAAAGATCCACAACAGATGTTCTAGAGGTGGAGGAGGATGCAGAGATTTTTGAGTGATATTATTGCACCCTTTACAACTGTGCTGGAAGGATAAACTGTCTGATAAGATAATTCACTGTTAAATTTTCTCAACAAATGGCAATAGTTTCTTGAAAGGACTATCTTCAGCACTAACCTGATATTGCAATGGAATGAAATACACAAAATGTACATTTCTATGTGAGCAGTGCTCTACCAGTAGCTATAAACTAGATAGATACACTCTTTTGACCTAATGAAATAAGCAGATACATATTTAAGAAAACCTATATGAAGGCCATTGGGTCATTGACAAGACAAGCAAATGTACATCCCAAATTTTCATAAAACAGAACACTATGCTTTAACAACAGATACGTAGGATAAGAATAGTGTTCAGAGAGTTATGCAGTTTGAGCATTTTCCAGTCTTTATTTTCTAAGTGAGATGGGAAGACGTTTTAATCATAAAATCGAATGATTTTAAGAAATTAAAAGCTAAAAGGACATTTTTCAAGGTATTCAAAAAGAAAAAAGTTATGTTTTTCAAAGTCTAGATCAATACTGTCCTTCTCTTGATGCCAATTTTATTACTCTCCTTCAGTTTATAATTTATATTTTTACTGAGTCCTCCGAGTCCTAAACTGCTTTTTCCGCATGTCTAGTTGCTTGTTGTAAAACTTTTCTCTCTCAGTACTTTGACAGCACATCAACCACTAGATCTCACTTGTGACAAACTCTAATGATTGAAGCACATATCTTGATTCCTGTCAGTACCTCAATACATTTCTGATTCAATACAGGCTTTACTGTTATTAGCTCATCTAGCCTTTTACTGTCTCTTATCATCCATCAAGCGTAAAATACCTGTCACTCCTACAAACATCAGATTTGAAAGGTGGGGAGGGGAAGAACAAGAATAGCAATATTAGCTTTTGCTTCTAAGCTATCTGTTCAATATATTGGCTTTAAAAATACTAATTTGCTTCAGATTAGTCAGTCCTCCATAAGAAAACCCTTATGCTATTTTATTAACACACCTGAAAAAAACTGTGAGCCCTGATAGGCTTAAAAAATTAGGCATTAGGAGTTCAGAACTGCCTTTTATCAAATTATTGGAATAATTATCATAACAATTTTGCAATTATAAATATATTCATATCTCTGTTGTGATAGATGTTACAGATCTTTGGAACCTACATTTCTTTGGCGGTATGGTTGTGCCAGCCACGTTAGTTATCATGACCCTAAATTAAATAGAAGCTCACATTCAGAATATTTTCAGAGCAAGTTATTTCACTGGGCATTTTTCAGTTAGCTCTACCTAGTCGTTCTAGTTATCCCTTTCAGATTCTGTTTTAATGTTATACTGACATTGGCATATACTTAGTTACTTTAGTTCTGTTCCGTCCTGCCTTACAAGCATCGAGGAAATTCTAAGCGCTGGCCAGTTTTTGGACTTCTACATGAAGATCCAATTTTTCAAGGAAGGAACAGATGCTAAAGGACAGTTGGCAATTTAAGGTATTAACAGCTATCCATAATGCCTATCTGATTTGAATAGCTGAGCTGGTCAAAAGTTAGCGGTAGTGAGTCTATGGAGAAAAAATCTAGCAAATAATTAATAGTTTTATTAGAAAGAGAACCCAGGAGAAAGGGGAAAAGGTATGTGACACTTAATTCAGAATTTTTTGGCTTATAGGTCAAGTGAGAGCTGGACAGATGGGTGGTATCCGCCAGTCTATGAAGAAATTAAGTAACTGTATATACTCATTCTCTTTAATTATTCATAATGAATCCAGACTGAGAAATACGAATTTTATATTTGGAGAGACAGAATTCAGTTAAATTAGTTAACAAGTAACTTTGTTTTGTTTTGTTTCAGGCAACAGCTAAAAATGAAATGGTTAGAATTTTTATTCACTCTTTTAGATTTCTATTAACTATAGACATCATCCTCCACATTTAGTTCTGAGATAAAAATATTTATGTAATTGTACTATAGTATGGGCTTGGAACAAGTTTATCTGTATAAAGTGAGATGATATTTGGCATGAAAAAAATTTAGGACTAGCACAGAATCTCTACATATAATTTCCTCCAGAAATATATTAATTGTATGAAAGTGCATCCACGTTTATAGTAGAAACCAAGAAATTAAAAGTGTTTTATCTGTTTCTGTTACCAGATCTCATGTGTTCAAAAGCACGGCAGTTAGATAGTGTCAATAAGCTTCACATTGAAAGGAAAAGTAAATTGAATAACATAATTTCTACTGTGGAGCAGGTCACTAAACTACTTTGGATGACTTCTATCTTTTGCTTGCAAAGTTCCAGATCAGCACCATCATTTATGTGTCTGACATACTAACAGAGCTTTTGTTAGGGGAATTTTGCATGGTAATTCATCATGTGCACTCTAAAGCAGTAAGTCTGCATGCAATACAGTTTTCTAAGACAGACCTCTGTATGCTGCAAAATAGTAAGGATCCATTAACATCAGTTACGTACTGCACGCATGCAGGGTTCTACACTGAAAAATAGAATGCTGGACTACTGCTATCACATTACTTACGCTACAATTTTTCGAGGAGACGTTGTTCATTTATTTTAAAAATGTGGCCTATGCTTAACCTGCTCCTATGGAAAATGTAATATAAAATTTTTAGTAAAACAAATGATCCAAACCGCACATGGAGAAAAAAAGATATAGGGAAAATACCTTGTTCTCCAAGGGACTGAAATATCACCCCTCTTCTCCGATCACAGAACAATATCAAGAACCCTAAACCCAGCAGAACTTCAGATACCCTAAATGTGATAATTCTGTTGTTAAAGACGGATCAGCCTTGCTAGTTTCTTCTCCTTCTCTCCATTTATAAAGTAATTACTCCAGGCTTGTATACACATATATTAATTTTTTTTTTTTCTTTTAGCATTGTGCCCCACACTGGCTTATTGAAATCTGCAAGCTCTGACTGGAATATGCTGTTTTTATAACGGCATGCACAGAATCTTCTTGAGGACTAGAAACTGACAGTGAAGATCAAGTAGCTTCTTATATTGGAAGACAACAACATTTCAAGTTTAAAAAAAACCCAGATCTTACATATAACCAGTGTATGGTTTATATCTAACACCATCAAAGCCACTAAGTTATTAATCAATTAATGACTCTTACATTTCTCAAGATAAGATAAAGGTTGCAAATATCAGCATTCAGAAACAATATTACTAACACAGATTTCAGACATTTAGCTTTGATGAAGTCTAAAATCAATATCCAAACAAATTCTAGTCATTAAAAAACCCTTAATCAAATTTCTAACATGGTAAATTCTGCCTGCCAGAAGTTCATTCTATTGTCTTCACCTCCTAGCTGCTGTTATTAGAATTCTGTTTTCATGGGGGTCTAGCTGCATGGAGAGCTGCATTTCAAAGCTAGCTTACACACTGGTATATATAATTTGCAAAGCCCTTTACGATCTCTTCAGGATGAAAGCTGTGACACAATAAGTTGTTTTTGTTATTTGATATTTATAACAACAGCACTATACGGTTTCTTCTAATTTAATACCTATTTTAACAAAGTGTGTTGATATGTATTTCCTAAAAGGACCTAAATGTTAAAAAACTTGTTATAATATTTAAGGTAAATTATATGCATCTTACAGCATTCCATGAAAGTTTTAGTAATAGCCCATGAAAAGAAATTAGGAAGAATTGTATTTAAGAAATACAAAATGTCCATCTTAAGCAGGAAAAATTAAGGATGGGGCTATGCTGTATATTTAACTCCAATTGTAGTTTTGGTTTTGCTCTCTATGGATCAAATCACAGAATCACAGAATTGCAGAACGGTAGAGGTTGGAAGGGTCCTCTGGAGATCATCTTATCCAACCTCCCTGTCCAAGCAGGGTCACCTAGAGCACATGGCCCAGGATTGTGTCTAGACAGCTTTGAGTATCTGCACAGAAGGAGACTCCACAACCTCTCTGGGAAACTTCTGCCAGTGCTCTGTCACCCTCACAATAAAGAAGTTTTTCCTCAGGTTCTGATGGAAATGCCTGTGGTTCACTTTCTGCCCGTTGCCTTTTGTCCTGTCTCTGGGCACCACGGAGAAGAGGCTGGCCTCATCCTCTTGACACCCTCCCTCCCTTCAGATACTTGGACACATTGATGAGATTCCCTCCCCAGGCTTCTCTTCTCCAGGCTCAACAGGCCCAGCTCTCGCAGCCTTTCCTCAGATGACAGATGCTCCAGTCCCCTCATCATCTTGGTAGCCCTTTGTTGGACTCGCTCCAGGAGCTCCACGTCTCTCTTGTACTGGGGAGCCCAGAAGTGGACACAGTACTCCAGGTGAGGCCTCCCCAGGGCTGAGGAGAGGGGCAGCATCACCTCCCTCCACCTGCTGGCAACACTCTGCCTAATGCACCCCAGGATCCCATTGGCCTTCTTGGCCACAAGGGCACACTGCTGCCTCATGCTTAACTTACTGTCCACCAGCACTCCCAGGTCCTTCTCCTCAGAGCTGCTTTCCAGCCCGTCAGCCCCCAGCCTGGACTAGTGCAGGGGGTTCTTCCTCCCCAGGTGCAGGACCCTCCACTCGCCTTGGTTGACCTTCAGAGGTTCCTCTCCGCCCAGCTCTCCAGCCTGTCCAGGTCCCTCTGAATGGCAGCACAGCCTTCTGATGTGTCAGCCACTGCTCCCTGTTTTGTAGCATCAGCAAACTTGTGGAGGTGCACTCTGTCTCTTCATTCAGGTCACTGATGAAAAAGTTGAACCTAGTATTGACCCCTGGGGGACACTGCTATGCAAACTTTAAATATACAACTTGTATTTTAATTAGCTTTTAATGGTTCATACTCAAACCCCTATAGCTGTTTACACATTTACAATGCATATGTAGAACGTTATTATGACTTTAGATTCAGAGGCTTTGTAGCACTAAAGAGAATAATTCTATTTCTAGTGATATGACTGTCTGCAATAGCATGTTTTTTCCCTTCTGCTTCCATGAACAAAAAGGTATTGATTCATCTCGGAATGAACTGCTGCCTTTCCAGCAGTTTTCCTCTGCCAAAACTGTTTTGCATTCAAGTTGTCATTTTTTTATTTATTTATTTTGTCAGGATGAGGCTGAATATGGATATAAGGAAGCATCTTCTCATACATACTCTGGTTTGTATTTATACCACTGAATTACCTTTAAAATACATTTTAGAGTTAATATTACCTCAATATGTTGAGTTACAGGCTGTCAGCAGCAAGCTCACAGTCCAGCACATTGTAGAAGAGGATGGAAACATGGCTACCATGCAGCTGTCCAGAATTTCCATCAACATCAGGAACGTTTCAGACTTATAACATCAAAGCAGTTTTCCCCAAGAGGACAGTAATGGACAAATGCAAAAGTACTCTGAAGCTTACTCAGGAGGACATACTGATAAAGAAAGGCATACTTTGCCATTTTCAGAGGCACTGCAACACCAAAACCTAAGCACCAAAGTGCATAGCCAAAGACATCATACACATAGCAGCAAGCCAAGAAGAAGAATCTACTAATTCCCAAACACAGGGCAGATGATTATTAAGCACTTCTAAGATCAACTGTCTGTCTAGACCATTGCAAAAGGACCTTCAGTGAGGATCTCCAAAAAAAGGTGCAGACAAATGTTAAAAGATCCTGACCTGCAACAGCAGTTTGTATCATGAAGGTGATGTCCTATGGTAGCACAAAGTTACTCTGTTTCTTTTACCTGCTACTCTAGATGTATTTGTCCCAGAGATGAAACAAGAAGGCATCCATGCCAAATACTGAAGTAAAGTGTGCTTGTGCATAAAACATGAGAAGACAACCTTTTTGCCAGGTTTTTTCAAGTCATGTTGGCAGGGTCAAGATTTGCAGAATGTAAGCTACTGCTGCTGTTTTACTGTAAGTTACTAAGCTGTGTGTGATTTAAAATATATCAAATACCTTCTTAAATGTTTCACAGCAACATTTTTATATTGATAAAAGCAAGGGAGACTATTTGATTTGTACTATCAGCACTGGCATCTTTATCTTATTTTCCACGCATTCTAAATATAAGTTATAAAAAGAAGTAGGGATTTTTATTTTATATTTATTGATTCCATTTTAAGGTACTTATCTAAGCCTTTGGTCCAAAAGCTTCAAATTGTCTGTGAAAGTCAAAAGACATATCCTTTAAAGAAAGTTGCTAAAGAAGTAATTGCAGTAAGATAGAAGAAACAACAGAGGAGATTAATCATTTCATTTATTTTTACAATGTAAGGTAATTTCTTTTCCTCCAAGGCAAGGAGTTGCTTCTTCTTTTCTATTTGATATAAATAGTAACATATTAAATAGCATCCATACATTTAGAAATATCTTTTGCTGTATATAGAAAACTACGTGTTTGTTTGTGCATTTATACAAGGGAGTATATAAGGGGATACTTCTCCAAGTAAGGCATCTGGAATTCAGCTTGATCAGCATGTCCCTTACTCAAACAGAAAGTCTAATGGTTCCCTAAGCGTGGGGCTTCACGAGGTAGGAGAGGTAAAAAGGACCATAATATTACTGTTGTTTCTATGGTTGTTTCAGCGAAAGGCTTGAAACTCATTTGTTAATGGCCATGTAAATATTCATCACATTTGTAAAGATTTAGATTATTTTTCTCATGCATATTTATGTATGCACATGTATTTTGGAAATCATTAAAGCAGCTCACAAAAGATTCAGTAATGAACATCACACTTCCAGCATTGTCCTGGAAATACTTTTCTAAGGGCAAAATTCAGGAAGATATTTATACTTCCCTAACTAAACACATAAACAACTGCTTTTACCTCCCACCCTGCCTGGGCTTACATGCTCACAATCAGACTTGGAGTTGGGTGCATTACTGGACTCTTATAGAGGACTAATTTGTACCCTTTGACAAAGTTGAAATTTCATATTCAAAAATAGTAGATGCAATAACAGCTTATACTTGATTATTTTTCTCGAAAATTATGTCTGCAAAACAGTTGAGTGGATTTTTATGTGCAATTTCTTATGAATGCATTGACTACCAACTCCTGTAGTAATTATTTTTTTTAGCCATTTTTCTGCTAATTATTTGCAATTAACATTGCAATTTCCTCTGAAACCAAGATTTTCTGAAAATTCACTGCAATGATCTATTCACAGGAGAAGTACCATTTTATGACTTTAGTTTGCTGAGAAATAGACCTTTTGTTTATTTTTTTTAGCATAAAACTTTGAGCCTATAGTGAATGTAAGCAATGGCTGAAAACCGTATTGTCAGTTGGGAAAGCAAGAAGAATTTTATTAGGAAATACTCAAGATATCTTAACTAAATATGCAGCTCTGCCATATCTTAGTTATTCCTGGAAAGAATGATATAGAAGATAGCATTGTCACTTCCCAGGGCATCAAAGAATCTGTGTTCCTGGAAAGACCCATAGTTTAAGTATATACTGTCAGACCTTGGAAACCTTTTCCTTTCCTATGTTTGCATGTGAACCCACCTACCTGGCAACCCAGTACTAAGGTGAGATATAGCAGCAGGTTTCCATGGAAATTCAGGGGATAAAAACTCCAACACCCTCCAGCAGATAAGCATAAATCCATGCAAACAGGACTTTCTTATTCCATTTTCAAAGTACGAGGCAAACTATCCCATTATAAGTAAGCACAGGAGAAACTGAATCCATCTTGAATTCTAGGAAGAAGAGATTTATATAAGGTGCGTAATAAGTCGTTAGAACACAATTTCCTATTCACAGAACTATTCATAGAACTTTTACGCAAAACCAAACAATTCATATAAAAGTGACAAGGAATTCAGCAAGGGAGGCAAAGTAACAAAATTTGGAGAAGAGGAAGCAGATAAAGGATATTAAGGCAAGAGAAACCTGGGTGGACAATGAAGAAGAAAGCTGCAAAGATATCACCCGGCACATTTTTGGCATAGTGTTTCAATGTGTTGCAGTTGCTCTCAACAGTCCTAAATCTGTCTTTGGGCACATTCATGTTCACTGTGCTTGGGAGGCCTTCATAGCGAAAGCGTATCTGGTGCACACTTGGAACACGGCTTCCGGTTTCATTTCCTCTAAAAGGAAGGGAATTTGCAAATACCAAAAATGTGCCATGACCAAACCAGTATATGGTAGGCTTGAACGATCAGAGGGTTCACTTCAAAAGCGTGCTGAACTTTACAAACAAAACACAGATGTAGACAAAACCATTATCAGTCAGACTGTATGACTGCTGAAATACTACCTTAAGTGGATATTTAAATGTAGAGAATTGGCAGGGGGAAAAGATGAAAAAAAGGCCACACTACTTAATTACTCAGATTGAGCCAATAAACGATATGTATATACATCATTATTATAGATTTGCATGAATTAATCATCAACGAATCGATTGCCTGAATATTGTAGGATTACAATGTTGTAAGAATATTTCCACCATTCTGCTGCTAAATTCTTCATAAAAATCAACGAAAAAAGACTTGAGGGGAGAGGGATTCTCTGAAAATCCCCCCTACCTTACTCCATTTTTTTACAGTTTTCTATTACATTTTTTAATCAATCTGTATATTATTATTATTCATTACCCCAATCTTGTAAGTGGGTATTTCAGACCATTTTCTAAGAGGTATAGAATATCTGTATAGTGGCCTCTGACCCTGTAATAATGCAATATAACACTAAGCAAGAACTGTAACTGCTCTTCAGATTCAGAAAATATTATAATACATCTAATTTTTTTTTTTACTTTGGAACTGTAATCTTTTACAGTTATTAAATGTGATGCAAGTTAGGGTAGCTTAATCAAAACATACTGAGAAAATGTTGAAAAGTGAAAAGTAACTCAAAGGAAATCATTCTGATAGGCCCATATTTGTATATGTGAATACAGAGGATTCTTCTGGTCATGCAAGAAAATATCTCACTGAAGAATATGTCGGTACCTTATTTTGGGAAAGCAGGTTTAAAAAGAGAGGGAAAAAAGAAGATGAGTTGAGAAAGTCTTCAGAAAGGCTGAAGAGAAAAGAAAATGAAATGAAAACATAAATGAACTGCTGACCTGTTTGAGGACTAAGATAAACATCAGAATTCACTCTGCCCATAAACAAGCAACTTAAAAGCAGAGGATAGCAATGCAAACTGAGGAAAGAATTGGGACCAAATTTACATTGGATAATGTCTCAAGCAGTGAATAGTCCTAATGAAGTGCATGTAACTAACTCTGAAATGCTACACAATGTGATCACAAGGGAGTTATAAATCACATGCATAAAGCTGGCACTGAAAAAATATTCAGTGCATTTCAAAGGTCAGATACTAGCATTACTGTCCACAAAATACTTGCTAGTTGAAGAAGCATTTGCAGGGGAAATTGTGTGATTCCCAGCTGCCCTAGGAAGGAACACTCTAAGCTTATATTTTCTTCACAAAATATTTGATCATCCGGTAATCTCTACTAAACATAGGCACCTAAGATTTTCAGTTGTGTCTCAGATACTCCACAGCAATAGTGCTGCTGAATTTCAAATCCTTATTCAAAGCATTTTATAAAAATCATTAACTCAAGTCTAATAGTCATGTGAGTCTTTGAACCGAGTTTTGTAAGAGGCTATGCTATGCAGTTCCGTAGTGTATTTATCTCATTACCTATTCAAAAAAAACACACTTACATTCAATTTTACTGGCAATTTTTGCAAAGATATTAGCTGAAAACATCTTTCACAAATTATGTCTTAGAATTCCATTACCTTCCTCGGTGATGAATTATAATGGTGTCTCTTAGTCAACTGGTGATCAAAACATTTTCTTCTTTTCTTTCCAATTGATGAGCACACAATTTAAAGCAGACATTTGTATGATTATTTCTAAATGCATTTCTTCATTCCTCACATTAGTACTATTTTCTTTTACTTCTTCCCATATAACATTCTTATATTCTGTACTGTTAAAATGCCAGACAGTTTTGCATCTTCAACAGATTTCATCAGTACATTCCTATTATTTATGCTAACACGACAATACTGGAAAGATACACCTTGATTTAAAGAAGTTTTGCCTCATTCTCCAAAGATAGAAAATAGAATATACTGAATGCGACATACTGCTCTTTATTACTGTTTGTCACTACTACTGCTCATCCACCTATTCCTTTGGCTTGTCTTTCTCAAAGAAGACATATATAATCTTCTAAAAAGAGTTGGAATCATTCACTAATGTATGTAATTAAGCCTTTTTTAGTTAAATGATGCTTTGCTGTTAACAGTTTAAACGATTTTAAAAATTAGTTTTGATAGACTGCCTTTTGGACTATCATGTAACATCTGCAAATACATTCTGATGGTTCAAGTAATATTTGAAATTGAATAAGAATGATTAAAAGCTGCATGTTCCTGTTTAAAGATTCTGCCAGTTTCTTTTTTCCTTCTGAGTCCAATAAATTAATGTAAAAATATGAAACAAAAAAGTGTTAATAGAAATAACCAGGCTCTCCTAGATACCTAATAAATAAAAATGAAGCAAAGAAATGGTTCTAATTATTATTCAACCACCATTTAAGCAGAAAGCTGAATTATGGTGCAGCTAGTCTCAAAGGAACAGCTTAGTTTACTCACACCATTGCAACTCCTTCAGAAAAACAAATGAAGTGGAGCAGCCTTTGTTGTTAGCTTAGACAACTACTTCCTCCAGCCTATTTAAATACAAATAACATGCACAAAGAGAGAGATAACTAAGATAAAACACCCTAAAGATAACAGCACCATCCGCTGTCTAAAACTTCAGATTATCTTCCAAACAAACAATGTAATTGATCAGATCTTTTAGAATCTTTCTAATTATAAGATTCTCACAGAATACATTGTATTTCCAACACTGCATTCATAATAGCAAAGCGAGCTGATAAAGATGCTGCACAGTTAAACTTTATGATTGATCTTTTAGGGGGGAACATCTTGTTGCAATAGATTTTTTCTTACTTACCAACTGAGCTGGAAGCATGATCCAAAAGTTACTACAAAGTTAAAGCACTGAATTTTTCATGGTAACAACTGATATGGTGAAAGTGGCAAAATCAGATATGCACTAAGTTTTTTAATTTAGTGGCAGCAGGATCAATACTGTTTGGCTGGTGTGAAGGAAAGGCAGCTCACTCCAGATATCCCATACTTAGTCCATTCTGTGCAAACTCTCTTTGCTTAGCCCATACCGTTCCTCTTGCTTACCCACTGCATTTGTTGTTCCCAAGATGCTCAGGAACACTGACAGAGGAGAGAAAGGTAAAAAGTTGCTTGCTCTGTCAGACAGCCCTAGTCGTGAAACTGAAAAGCCAAACAGCATAGAAAGCTTTGCTTCCTGCTTGCATCTCTGCTAGAGATCTAAAAAAAAAAAAGTAAAACGATCAAATGCATATTATATAAAATATATATAACAAAGGCAATCTCTCCAAAACAAAGGCATAATAAAGGTATTCTGTGCACGTGGCAGTCACGATAGATTTAACAAGGGTACCAGCAGACAGTAAATTATTTGAAAATCAATTGTGTTTTTTAGCAAGCTTCACAGCGAATTTTGTCTAAACTAAGTTTCTGAATCTTTGGCATAAAAATGAATATTAATTTCCAAATTCTAAGATATCAACATCCAGCTACTGCAGATTGTGTTGTTAAAACTTTCCTTAATACAGTATCTTGTTTTTCCATAAAAATATCAAACTACTAATGTCCACGTATCTAACAATAAATGGCAATTGTCTCATTATTTTTTTTTTTTTTTAAGGCACATAGGATAATACAGGTTGGAAAGGACCTCAGGAGGCCTCTAATCCAACCTCCTACTCACAACAGGGCGAGCTATGAGGTCAGACCAGGCTGTTCCGGGCTTTGTCCAGGTAGGTCTTAGAAACTTCCAAGGATGGAGACTGCACGGCTTCTCTAGGCAACCTGTTCCACTGTTTGACTGTCCTCACGGGAAAAAGTTTCTCCTTATACCCAGTCTGAACCCCTGTGGTTTCAACTTACCTTCACTGTCTCTTGTTCCCCCACTACTGTGAACAGCCTGGCTCTATCTTCTTGGTAACCTCCCAGTTATCTACTGGGGGGCTGCTTTTATGTTCCCCCAAACCTGTGTCTTCTCTGGGCTGAACGAGGCCAGCTCCCCCCTTTCCTCACAGCACAAGCACTCCAGTCCCTAACCAGCATGGGAGTCCTTCACTGAACTTGCTTTAGTTTATCAAAATCTTTCTTCTCTTGGCGGGGGAGGGAGGAGGAGCAAAGCTAGATGCAGAATTCCAGATGTGGTCGCATGAATACTGAGGAGAGAGGGATGATCACTCCCCTTGACTTCCTGGCCATGTTCCTGTCAGTACAGCCCAGAAGGCTCTCTGCCTTCCTTGCTGCCAGGGCACATTGCTGCCTTATGCTCAGCTTGCCATCCACCAACACCCCTGGGGCCTCCTCAGCAGAGCTACTCCCAGCCAGCCAGGCCCCAGCCTGTACCGTTATTCCAGAGATGTTGCAGTTCTGTGACCACAAGTACAGCTCTAGTTCCTCCTGCTTGTTTCCCAGGCTGCAGGCATATAGCTACATGCACTTGAGGTGGGTGTCCTTTCACCCTATTTTATCACTCTTGGCGTTTCTCTCGTTCCCACCACTCTACACCGTTTGCTGTCCATCCCTGCTTACCACTTTCTCGCTTATCTGTGAGTTGTAATCTCCCTTACATTCCTAGTTTATAGCTCTCCTCAACTGGTTGACCAGCCTGCTGGCAGATACTCTTGCTCCACTTTGTCATTTGGATCCTGTCTCTCCTTAGCGGGCTTTGATCCTCAGAGACTCTAAAGTCATGAAAGCTAAATCCCTGTCAACGACCCCAGTTGCACAACTAGATATTAACCTGTAGGATCCACTCGCTCCTACCCAAACCTTTCCCGTTCACCAGCTATATTAAGGAGACACCAAATAGGTCCCATGCTCTTCACCCTTACCCCTAGGGCCATGTAATTACTCTTGATATCATCAATGTTTTCCCTGGCAGTACCACATGGATGAGCAGCAGAGGGTAACAGTTCAAAGACCAGACAAGCCTTGGCAGGCTCCCCGCAACACCTTGGATCTGAGTGCCCGGCAAGCAGTAAACTCCCCTGGATAGCAGGTCAGGTCAGCAGATGAGGCCTCCATCCCCTGCAGAAGGGAGACTCTCACTGCTATCACTTGCCGCTTCTTGGTACTGATATATGGTAGAGGCTCAGCTAGCTTTGCTGTCTCCCCAGACAGTTTTTTCTCCCTTCTCAGCTACCAGAACCTATCCTGCACTGGCAGATTTGTAAATGGAGAAGGAGCTTGTCTCATGCTGCAAGAAGTCACAAGCCTCCAGCTTTCCCCAATCTGGGAATCTCTGGAGATATGCCACTGGAACACGCACAGGCTCTGGCTGTTTCTCCTCCTTCTGTAGTTACGAGTTCAGGCTTCTCCCTCTGCAGGGTTTCTGTGAACAACCTGACCAACCTGTGAACATCCTTTTTGTAATGCTGCAGTTTGCTGACCTTCTCCCTCAGCTCCTTTATTCAGTGACACCGGTCCACAACCAGCACATACCTCCTGCAGAGAGGCACCAGTGGTGCTGGGGAACATTGAATGTCCCTAATCCCAAAAATGGGTGACATTCACAGAGAGTCACCTGAAAACTGGAGGTGAAAGTACTTTTTGCTCAGGAGTAGCTGACAGGGGTCATCTGAAACTGCTACGATTTGTTAAAAGTAAAAGCCTCCAGTAACTACCCTTCCCCAGCAGCAATGCTCAAGCTCAATGCTCTAGAAGAGGAATCCCTATTTGCCTTTTCATCCTACACGTTATCTTGTTTTGTGATCTTGTGATTCTTTTCTTCTGCTGAAAATTTTCTTTTGCCTAGGTTTTAGGATCTAAATGCAGATTCTCTAATCTTAACTTCTCTTGACCTGAAAAGGAAACTTACTGGGTAACAAAAACATCCACTAAAAAACTTAAGAGTTCAGTCTATTTGTGGTAAATGTAGACCCAGCAGGATTTTCGCCACAAGATCCTCACCCCACTGAGTATTCTTTTGATGTGGCTTTTCCTGCAAACTGATATTTCCTGTAAGAAGAAATGTCTTTTTTAAAGTGAATTAAAAGACACTAAAAATATAAATTTCAAAGGACAATTATGCCAATTCTGTAGAAAGCTTACAGTAAAAAGAGTAGAAAATGAAGCACTTACTACATTTCTTAAATTGTACTGTTATACTACTCTCAGAAAAGCCTAACAGTACAGAACTGTGAGACTTTCACAAAAGAACCCCTAAACCTGTCCATATTCATCTCTGCTTCGGTGTTTTATTATCACAGTGAAATTCTGAAATAGACTGAAGGGAGGTGGGTGAAGTTGGAAGAAGGCCTCTGAAATTCAGCCTAAATTGCAAAATTTCTTCTAAATACAAGGAGCTATTTCTATAAACATCAATATATGTTTTTATTTACCACCAATGACATGAAATAAAAGGTAGTAGTTACTCTGAGGAAATATACCTCAAGGAAGAGTGTAATTACAGGTGAAAAAGAAACTGCTACAAAATAGCTCAACAATCAGGCAAACAGGCAAAACTAATGGTCTCAAAATAATGGGAAAACTGGGCCCTCCCCAAAACTGGACTTAAGCGAGTAAGAAAGCGCTGAAAATCACATAGGCCGATTCATGGTCTGGAAAATAAATGGAAGTAAATGAAAGTACAATTTTGCTATTTCATTAGGGGGAAAAAAGCAAAGAATAAAGGAGCCACTGTTAGCAGAAATAATGCTTGAAATACTAGAACAGATGATAAAAGTGTTAACTAATATAATTCCAGAGAAATGTAATCACATAAGGATTTAAATCAACTAAATAACTAAATTAAGTGTCTTGGCACACTTAATGCACCCACAGAGATATTCAAAGATACTTTGACAAAGTCATGCCTGTTCTGTGAGATGGGTAAGTTTGAGACTTTCCTCTGGAAATCACGTCAGCTGCATTAGGACACTGTTAATTTCTGAGAAGTTCTGCCCTAATCTTGAGAATCCAAGATGCTTAAGTCAAAAAATAAAGGAAAAGGCCACCTTTCACACCTTTTTTGAAAATAAGGTTATTCAATAAAGAAATGCTAAGGTTTTTGCAAGGATGACACATTCAAATAGTCTTCTATTAGAATGATCTAAACAGTAGTGCAACTGCAGTTGGAGTGGGACTGCAGTAAGAAAGCACTAATAAAATCTATGAAAATTAGGAACATCAAATGTGTAATCACACATCCTTTTAGGAATAATATACAGACCTGATTTGGGGAAAAAATGGGTGTAAAATCAAGTAACATATCCCTTATCTGAGGACAAAAATAAGCTTTGGATCCTAAATAATTAGGATGAGAGTTGAACAAAAAGCCAAACAGGAAGAATGTTTTCCATTGCTTGGCGACCATGACCTAAAATGTTCTAGCGAGGACAAAAATATGTAAAGTTTCATTTAATAGCATTCGGAGCCCCATAATACAGCAGCATAATATGGCATGCTGGTCTGCATAATAAGGCATAGGTATTTTGGCAGAAAAGAGGAATGTAAAAAGTAATCTCTTAAGAGTTCTCTTTTCACAGTATTCCTAACAAAACAGTATGAGCGGAGTATGTCCCAGGAAGAGATGACAGCTTTTCAGAAAAAATTTTTATTGAAAATACAGTGAAAAATACCCTACAGTGCAAAAGTGGTTTAGGAGTCATTGAACACATAAATGAAATATTTGGGGGGGGAAAAAAACAATCCTGATGAACATTTTTCTTATTAAACCTCAATGGAGCTCATTTTCACTAGTAAATTTGCTAAAATTGGCCGTAAGTATTAAAACAAGATACAATTGAACTCTGAAACAAGTAGCTTATTTTCCTCTTGTTCTGTGGTATTATTTCACTACGTTTTCCAGGAGCATCCAACATGATTTTTATATAGTATTCCCTTTTTATTTTAGCATCATTTAATCACAAGTTGTCTGGAAAATTATATAGTCCGTTTATTGTATGAAATACTTGGTTGCAGAAGAAGAAGCAATTTCACAAAAAGAAATGAGCAGCAATTCAGAAAGGCTGGAACTGCAGTTTTAATTTTCAGTGTTCTCAATACAAGTAAATGAGTTTTCAAAGCAGTAGCTAGATCATTTAAAGTGGTGTGATTTTCCAATATCTTAAAGCAAGATTTGATGAGAAATCAAGCTTTCTAAACAAAACAGTTCACTGACTGAGAAAATATATGGTCAAGAAGGATATGGACTCTCACAACGATATCAATTATCTGTTAAAAAGGCTTTCATTTAACTTTCTTATTTCAAATCACTATGAGGTAATGAAAAATCTTTTCAAAATATTGAACGGTGTTTGTAACTTTGAATTTAAATCAAACGGATTCCTGGAGATTCACAAACTTATAAATCAAAATGCTTGAAAATGAGTTCAAATGAATTTGATTTTGCTTTACACTCATCTAAAAACATCTGATAGGCAAAGACAGGAGTTGCAAGGAGCAAGACCGTTTATGCTCATGACATATCTTACAGTTAAAATTACTGAAACAAAATAAAAAATTACTTCCTGAGCTTACCTATAAGGATGAACAATTGAACCTTGAACCATTAATGAAGTCTAAAGTTTCCAACCACATACAAATACAAACTCATTGTTTGATTAAACCCAGAGACAGACATAACACTGGTTTTTATGCAGAGTGGTTATTCATGGATATTTTAGAAGTTTATCTGCCATTAAACCTCCCTGCTTATTCTGTGGGAGATGTATTTGCAAAAAATAAAGGAGTTATGTCAAGCTAATAATGTTGGGCTTTCAGAAAGATCTGTTATGGTTTTGGATAGATGACTGTAAATCATGTAGATAGGTACTCATTACAGTTAGTGAACAGTTTGAGTCATCTTTACCCATCTGCCACTTGAATGACTTAGTTAACACATTTTTCTATATCAGAAATCTCACTCATTTATTAATAGATTTTTATCCCAAGAGAGGGAAAAAATGTTTTTGTAAAAGGAGACACTAGTAAATTTAATTCCTGTAAAAACTAACTCCACTACTCGTCAGAGAATGAAAATCTGCAAATTTAAATGTCATGAATATGGCATTGCAGAAGTGGGTATCACGATCTCACAGTAGAAGAAATGTACAAACAACAAATTCTGAAAATTACAGAGAGGAATTAGATACGGCAATTAGAAAGACTTGTCAGCCCTGTGAACCTAGCTGTAGTTTTATCAGTGTGCCAGAATGGAGTACTAAAGAAATAGCAAGATCCTCCCACACCCCTTTAAAAAAACAAAAACAAAAACAAAAACAAAAACACACCATAAGATTTACATTCTTGCTCCATACTTCCTACATTAATTTTTTTTTTGTAAATATCGATGTCAGCAGCAAGTAGGAAATTCTCTTTGGACTGGTGCATATACAATTATGTAGTATATGGAAATACAACATTTCACAGGCACACGCATCCCAGAATTTATACTCCATGCTGGAGTGTGTTGATGCAGGCATGATTTACCACTCTATATATTATATACTCTATTATATTACTATTCTGCATTACTAGCCAGGTATCTCCACTATTGACATCTGATGGAAAGCAAGATACAGTCATTTATCAACTGTGTAATTTACTCTAAAACATACAATGATAGAGTCTTCTAGGTATTTTCTAAATAACCACATGCATCAAGAACCACTGCTGGATCAATTTTGAAATCACAGAGTGCAGTAGTGCCCATACCCTTCTTAAACTAGACTGGAGCTTTTAAACTACAGAAAAAATTCAAAACATAGTGAGATGAGAGTTCAAGAGTAATTCTCTGTGGGCAACTCCAAAAACCACACTGTGGGTCACCCTTTATACTAGGCCCATTTTATCAGCTGACGATGTGCAGAGAAGAAACAAAAGCTCTAAACACTATATACTGTATACCTTTTTATTGGGTGTGGGCAGATATCACTGCCAGATAGAAACAATCTCCTTTTACAAACTGAATTGTGATGTGAAGGAAGGTGTTCAGTTACTGATACTTTCATCATTTTCTCTCTTGCATACACACACACGTCAGCTGCTGTCTAGGAATACAAATTTGTATGCATCAGGCTGCACAATGCATTTCTTGATAACTGGCTACTAGGAACAAACCAATTTTCTCTTTAATGACTTTGGGACAGATTCTACCAATCCTTCTCAATACTTAATAGTCACACTTTTTTGAATATATTTACCCAAGCAGCTCATGTTAATAATTAGGCAGTATCTGGCCTTTAGAAATCTTGAGCTGTTGTAAAATATGAGACATCTATAGACATAGAAACTGTATTTTAAAATATACAATGTCCATAAAATCATAATGGTTTAATATGGTGATTTTTACGGTTAATGTTTTCTAATAGCCTTCAAGAATTTCATTTTATGTTAAAGCATCTTCATCCCTATCACAGACACCTTTGTTCAGCAAATCTGGCAGCTACTCTAAGCATCCTTGTGCTGAAAAATTGTTTGATATCTGGCAGTACAGAATGCATAGATAACAAATTCTAGTCTGGCATGTGAACAGCATAAGTTTCTTACTTGGTTATGTTTGCCTGGTGCAGTACTAACATAATTAACGGACAAAGACAACTAGATATACCCACATTTAAACAAGGAAAGCATAAACCATTAAGCATATGAAAGTATAAGATCCTCTTCTAGTTTTTTGAAGCACAAAGAAGGAAAAACATAGAAAATATAGGAATGACAAAAGCAGTGCTTTTATCAAATTCATGTAATATCCGTTACAGTATATCATATGATTATACTGTGTGTACACAATAACCAGAGAAATAATTCAAATGATTGCTATTCATACACTATATGTCCGCATCATAACCATTCAAAGATATCTTCTTTCTCAAAAATCTGGTTACTGTAACTTGCACGCTGAAACATACTTAGCATTTTAAGATCTATTTAGATATTTTTAAATGCCTAGAAAGAAATGTTTTTATCTGTTCTAACTGCCTGCATACACTTCAACATCGGAATTTTCCTGCTAGTTCCACCCCCAACTTCCAGTTGAGTTTAAATGCATCTTAGAAAGATGTCAAAAGGAACTTTTTTGCATTCTCCCTCCACAAAGTTAATGGAAGCTTTGGAAGCAGCCTCTAGAGAACAAAAACATTCTGCTTTCCTCTTGGCATAGTTTAACCCCATTAAATAAATCTTCTGATGGTGACCTCACTTTTATTCTATTCATGCTAGAGCAAATCTAGTGATAGTCCAATTAAGTTGACCTAAATTAGACTAATATTCGTCCCTCCACAAATTTAGAGTACTCCACTCTTGACACTTGTTAAATAACACTTAAACATGCAAGTTTCACCAAGCGTTTTCCCTGAAATTGAGTTTAAAACAGGTTTATCTCTATCAGCTTCAGTGTTCAGCCCGCAGAGAAGTTCACCTAACTGAATTCAATATGGGTTTTAACATCAAGACAAGATTAAGGATGTGAATACATACTTTGTAGAGTGAAATTCTAATAGGGAAGAATTATGGATGCATGCAGTTGAATATTCATTCCTTAAATAGTGGTAGGAAGAAGAAGTGCAAGTATCCCGCATTTATACAGAATTACCTAACCAAAAGTGGCAGAAGGAGTTTGGCAGGGGAGTCAGTAAAACACCGCTCAAGTCAGGATGCCTCCAGCGGTTGCATACAGCCAGGGGAGACAGCATGGGACATTGCTATGGAGGCTCCTCGTGCATCTCTCCTGGGAAGCCTGCATGCTTGACTGGCTCTCTGAAATGCCTGTATACCAATGCACGCAGCACGGGGAATAAACAGGAAGAGTTAGAGATCTGTGTGCGGTCACAGGGCCGTGATCTCATTGCGGTTACAGAGACATGGTGGGATAGTTCACATGACTGGGATGCTGTCATGCATGGCTATGTGCTTTTTAGGAAAGACAGGCCAGGAAGGCGAGGTGGTGGAGTTGCCCTTTATGTGAGGGAGCAACTAGAATGTATGGAGCTCTGCCTCGGGGTGGATGAAGAGCAAGTTGAGAGCCTATGGGTAAGGATTAAAGGGCAGGCTAACATGGGTGACACTGTTGTGGGGGTTTACTACAGGCCACCTGACCAGGAGGAAGTCATCGATGAGGCCTTCTACCGACAGCTGGAAGTAGCCTCACGATCACAGGCCCTGGTTCTCATGGGGGACTTCAACCACCCTGACATATGCTGGGAAGACGGCACAGCCAGGCACAAACAGTCAAAGAGGTTCCTTCAGAGCACTGATGATAATTTCTTGACCCAGGTGGTGGAGACGAGAGAAGAGGAGAGGTGCAATGCTAGACCTTGTACTAACAAACAAAGAAGGTCTAGTTGGAGAGGTGAAGGTTGGGGGCAGCCTTGGCTGCAGTGACCATGAGATGGTGGAGTTCAGGATCCTACGAGGAGGGAGCAGGGCAATGAGTAGGATTGCAACACTGGACTTCAGGAGAGCTGACTCTGTCCTCTTCAGGGACCTACTTAGGGGAATCTCCTGGGGTAGGGCCCTAGAAGGAAGAGAGGTCCAAGAAAGCTGGTTAATATTCAAGCATCACTTCCTCCAGGCTCAGGATCAGTGCATCCCTCTGAGGAAGAAGTCCAACAAAGGGCTACCAAGATGATCAGGGGACTGGAGCATCTGTCATCTGAGGAAAGGCTGCGAGAGCTGGGCCTGTTGAGCCTGGAGAAGAGAAGCCTGAGGAGGGAATCTCATCAATGTGTCCAAGTATCTGAAGGGAGGGAGGGTGTCAAGAGGATGAGGCCAGCCTCTTCTCCGTGGTGCCCAGCAACAGGACAAGAGGCAATGGGCAGAAACTGAACCTCAGGAAGTTCCATCTGAAGCTGAGGAAAAGCTTCTTCACTGTGAGGGTGACAGAGCATTGGAACAGGTTGCCCAGAGAGGTGGTGGAGTCTCCTTCGCTGGAGATATTCAAAACCCGTCTGGATGTGATCCTGGGCAATATGCTCTAGAGGACTCTGCTTGAGCAGGGAGGCTGGACTAGATGATCTCCAGAGGTCCCTTCCAACCTAAACGATTCTGTGATTCTGTAATTCTGTGACCCTGCTTTGAGTAGAGGGGTTGGAATGGATGTTTTCCAGAGGTCCCTTCCAACCCCAACCATTCTGTGATTCTATGATTAAATAAAATAAGACACTGTGACACTGTGCTTAGTAAATAGTCTGAATCTGGGCTTCCTCTGGAGTATTGGTGTTTACTTTGTTGTTTAAAAAAAAATCTTCTTTTAGCTAGTAACTTTGCAAAGGTACATTGATTACACTTATTTACAGAAGATATAAAGGTAACTTCAAAAGAGACCACTCTCCATTCCCAGGACAGTGAGCTTAAACAACAAATGCTTACATCTTCTTAAGAAATTTTTTATTTAGTGTTTCATCTAGATGCTGGTTTGAGGTCTGATCCAACAACATAAAGATTAGAGCTTTGTAAATTCCCCAAATATGTACTGAACATAGTGAGTATTTGGGGAAAACAAAAACTGTATGACTGTGGAAAAAACTGTCTGAGTACAGTCCTTTTGCTGCCTGTGAGCAGAACTAAGGTTGGATCCCGTATCAGAAATGAGGATCAGAAATTATATCTTGAGAATCCTTAATTCTCCTTACAATCAGACTTTTTCAAAGATTGCAAGCCTACAGATGTTTTTCATCAATACTGTGGAATTATGTTAAATATAACAGGCTTACCTAGTCACAAGTTACAGGTAAACTAGTAATTTTAGTAATTCCCTGTCCTTTGGTTTGCATAGGAAAGCTTTGTGTTAATTTCCTCAAGGAAAAAAAACCCAACCCCTTTTTGTTTTTAGCTTAGCATAATAGTTTCAGTTGATCCCCTGTTTAGTTTACTTTCTTCCCAGATTTCATATCTGCCTGGTCTCAGATGACCTTGTTTATGATTTTCAGTCTCTAAAAATAGAAATGGCTTATAACAGATGGTTACCAGTCCTATGACTAATGCAGGAAGAACTTCTCCAGTCATCAAAGATTTGTTAAAACTTTCGTTATTGATCTTTCGATCTTATGCTCCATGTGCTCTAATGGAATTCTCCTAAGCACTAACCTGCTTTTGTTTTTCTAACCTCATTCTATTTAACATGAGAACACTTACTGAATGCGAGTCCTATGAAATATTTCTATCAAACTTGTTGTTTTCTATGATTCTATTTTCTGATTTATTTATTTATTTATTTATTTTTGCAAGAAGAATTTGGAACTCTCCCATAGCATCTAAATAATTTGGGTAGGACATTCTAACAAACCCCTTCTGTGTAGAGCTAACAATGTCTTGGTTTAAGGATTCTGTTCTTACTAGGAAATGCAACTTTTTGAGAAATGTGTTGTCCCAGCCTCTAGCAATTTGTGAGCCAGAGACTTCCTGTTCTGGTGTTTTCTGTATGCTTAGTAACCTTCAATGGATTTCTGTTCCATTGATGTTCCTCTGAATGCATGCAAAATGTTATCATCCACAGTGTCCTCTGAAATGGAATTCCACAGATTCCACAGCTTAACTAGAAGGTGTATGAGTCTCCTCCTTTTCTCCCCTCCTCTTCTTTTTTGAATCTCCTGCTTATATGTTTCTTTCTATACCTCTCTGTTTTGTACTGAAGAGACAGTGCATGATTATGATTTTCAAGGTATGTATTGTTTCTTTCGTATCCCATTCTCCACCTGCAAACCCCCAGTCATACTCTTCTTGAGACGGAAGCGTTCTAGCTTACTTAGTCGTTCTCTCTATGGAATCTGCAATAGAGTATACCATATGCAGAAGCAATATATAACGAAAGCATTTAGTAAAGTTTATTCGTCGCTGAGTTTCTTCAAGAGACTAAGTCGGTGATAATAGGTCTCTGAAATCAAAAAGTATAAGTTTAGCTGATCTGCAGAGGAACAATAAACCCAGTTCTTGGGTATAAAGCTCTCACTTCTGCATGAAGAACTAGTGTGTTCACTAGTGCCTCTTTGAAACTTTGAGATATGAATTATATAATACATTTTTGGAAGATGTTAATTTGTTACTCTGAGAAAGATTCAGTTTCCCTAAATGGAAACAACTGAAAGTAAGTGGATTTAGTGTGTTTACACAGAATGTACTGTGAGCAATGAGAGAAACAATCTTCTGAAAGAACCAGTAAAATCTGAGTTGTTCAGTACAATGAATGGAGAGGGGCTTAGTATTAGAAGGGCAGAGGGAGAAGGGATAGCAGCCCCAGATAATGAAGCCAGAAGTTACTGGATTAACACATCTGTCTGAAATTGAGACAGCTAGTTTCAACAGCTTTATTCCTATCAGTAAACAGAACTGAGTGAAGGGCCCTGTGACAGACCAATGACTATTCTAAGAAGGAGAAAACTCCATAGCTTTAACCAACAGCTTGGTTTTGGAATTGCAGGTGCCCACATTGATTTTCTTGATCTTACCTTTGTGCCTGGGGCCTCAGTTTCATGTGCGCCAGTACAATTGCATGACTGCATACTAATCATTCATGCCACTGCTCAGTATCCTCCCTTCCTGCCTCATTCACCCCACCTCTGCCTGGAGGAACAGAAAAGGTAAGCAGCTGCAGAGCTTCCCAGTGCATCTGATCAGAAGATTAAGTAACTCTGCATTTGCTCCCAAAGTCCTAGGTTTTTGTTTGTGTGTGTGTGTGTGTTCGGATAATTACACATGCAAAACTGCCTTTTTTTTCTTATCATGGTCTCTTCTTTCCCCATTCCATTTGTCAAAAGAAAGAAACACAACCAAGCAACTCCTCCTTACCTCCCCTGAACAAGTAACTTTTGAGATGTAAATCAAACATGAAATTTTTCCTAACTAAAAAAATAGTGAATAAACTGGTGCAACTAAGAAAAAATACCAATGGAAACTGTTTTGAGGTACAAAGATTAGACCGTTATTCATAATGTAAAAGATCTCACTTGTGTGAGAGAACATGTACTTGGAAATGCAGTTAAGTTCCAGAAAGAAAGAAGGGAGGTTTCGAAGCACTTAAGTGCTGTTTTATTGAAATTAATTCCTCATTGAGAGTAACAAATTAGTAGTTCTTCAAATAGAAAACACGTATCCATATTTTTAGAGGAAAATAAACTTCAATTTTAACTGATATTAGTAGAAAGAAATCTATTTTGTCCTCCCTGCTGGCTTATTTTTTTCAGGTCCATCTGAGATTGCCAGTCTTCATTCTTTTTTTGCCTAAGCCTGCCATTATTATTATTAAATACATTTTAACTTACATCAGTTTCATGGTAGCAAAAGCTTTTTAGCATTTAGTTAAACTAAATTTGGGTTAAGAAATGAGTTGCCAACATACTCTTATTCGAAGCAATTGATCAGAAATATCTTTCCTACAAAGCCAAATGAAAGTTAGCTTTTTTCCCAATGTATTTGAGTCCACAGTTTTAAGTGTTCCAGTAATATGAAAGGAGAATTGGACTTGGCTCCTCTCAGAGGAACAGCAGTCAGCAAAAGCCTCTTAGTCCTCTTAGCCTGAGGAATGTGTATCTCTAACAGATTGCCAGGAAAGATTAACTGCTGCAGGTAGCACAGCTGCTGGTTCAAACAATTTTGATCTTTTTATATCTTGTGCTCATTCTGTTTCCACATGGAATTGGTCTGCTTGTTATGGAGAGCCACAGGTAGCACAGCTGCTGGTTCAAAAGAGTCTAGTCCCCTTATATCTTCTGTGCATTGTTTCTACATAGAACTGGCCCAGTTGTTTTGGAGAGCCCCAAGGAAACCATTTTACAAAATAGTTTGCTAACCTTTTCAACGAGTAAAATATGCTCTCTGTTTTTTCATCTTTGTAGTGGAAAAGCTTTTTCTTCAGAACCAGTATTTACTGTAGTTTCTTTGTGTGGATTTTCCTAAGAGAGTAAAAAAGGATACCATTTAAAAAGATGGATTAGAAAAACTATAAATATAAAAATCCCCACGCTTAACCATTTCTCAGTACACACAGAGCGTCTGTGCTACACTTAAGGTTTTCAGTAGTGCCTAAGGATGGGATGTGTTTTGTCTAACTTCAGCCATTTTGAAGGTGGGTGACCAGTCTAAATTGTCATTGTCTCACTCTATAACTAGTCTAAATTGTCATCTAGTCTCACTCTGTAACTAGTCAAGAGAAGTAGACAGCTACGTATTTACCCATCCTGAAAAAGGTTGAATGGGGTTAATTTCTTATGTAATATATGTGTGGTTTTTTTGTTATTGTTATATGGATTTTTATTCACGTATTTGGTTTTTTTAGGAGTGCATAAATTGAGGAAGCAGAAACAACTGATGTTTCTCCATATAAGCAGACAGGGTTTATTGTCACAGAGAAAGTTGTGTTAACTTGCTTATATTGCAAAGATAATAGGGCCATACCCTGCTGCATGTTCTGGGCAATTCATATATATTGCTTTTTTGGGAACCTCCAGACTTTGTTTTGCTGTACGGTGAAGATATGGCATAAATATTTCTGTCATTCTTAAAGGTGCAGTTTAGGTTCCCTATTAGAAATTACAAAAATACAGACACGAACATTGAAGAACTAGTCATGTTGTAAATAGCCAGGTTCCAAATATTATGTCAACATGACGGAGTAAGGAGAATGTTTTGGTTACTGCATATATTTTCCGTAGAAAGACAAAGCCAGCATAATAAATAATGATTTAAGCAGGATTGATGCTTTCTTCTTTGAAGGAGTGCAGCAATTCTGAGAGGTTAAGAAAAAGTAGTGGTTAGCCAAGAACGTGGTCTCATATCTTCTAACCAGCAAAACTACCTGGATATGTAAAGAATCCATTGCACTCTTTTCTACCTTGTGTGAAATGTGAAAGGCGTTCTGAAATCTACATATGCAACTCTGAAATGAAGATCAGATCTTTTGAATTTGGATCATTTTATACAATATAGCTACACTGGTGGACCGCATGCAGCAGATATTGCATTTGAAACACAAGAAAATCTTTGCATGACAAGAAAATCTTTGCATGATGACTAAGGGTGTTTGATTTAGGCACAAAAAATGAAGAAGGTCAAAAATGTCAATCAGCGTACTCTCAGTTGCATGATTTTAGCATATTCATACTTCTGATGAAAAGTTATCTATGGACTGTAAAAGAGGTTAGTTCAACATGTGTGCTCAACAATATCATTCTTCTGAAAATCTCTTTTGAATTTTGGACTGAAATGTGCCAGAAGACCCTCAAAAGAATGTTCTATCTATGCCCTATATTACTGATCTTATGGGGAGCACCTGAATATTAACTGCAGTTAATCATGCAAAATCTGAGAGATTGCAGTAAGACTATATGAACTTAAGGTAGTGGGTGACCAGAATAAAGTGCGAGGAATTGTTATTAAAACAATTGTTTCAGTGCAGAACACAACTGTGTTTCGTTCCTTTTTGTTGCAAGAACCTTTGCAGACTGAGGTGTCTCCTAGGAGAGCTGTTGCATTGAGCAGTAAGAAAATGAAGCATTCCATTACTCAGTTAAATTTGTCAATAAAATTATGTTACTTTATTTTTTTTAGTAGGCTAGGCAGAGGAAAGCTGGTCTCTAGGATTGAAGATGACCCAGAAGGGAAAATCTTATCTTACCACTATGTGACTATTCAAACTGCAGGTGAGTTTTGGTATATCTATGAGAATTACTTGTGAGGCCTTTTCATTTACTGAGCAGCAGGTTAAGTAGCTTCACTGATAACCATTCCCATAGCTAAGTAGAAGTTGCTAAGAATAAATACAAGAGAATTAGATTTAAAATAAATGTCAGAGTAGTCTCTCTTCAAGTGAAAACCAGAAAGTGGATGGAAAGTATGCTAGTGATATCTTCCAAGCTAAAGGAAACTCTAATTTTTGTCTCTTTAGAGTAGTCTGTGTGTCTTTTTTTCAGTCTGCAGTAACTGTACAGATGAGAGTGGTTATTTTTTCCCCAGTTATCTCATCCTAATATTTTTCAGTCACCTTTCTTCAAAACTTACAGAGGAAGTAGTGAAATGTCAGCAAAATAATTATATACAGAGAGAAATAGTGAAGACAAAAAAGAAACTATAGTAAACATCTGCTACAGACCCTGAGGACTGAAGAGACCAAAAACAGAACAAGAAATACTGGGCCAAGAATTAAAGATATCAGGACGACAAGATAATTTGCTCATGGGGGATTACAGTAAACTGGGCATCTGTTGGGTAACGAATACAGAGAAGTACAAATCATCAAAGAGATTCTATAATTAGCTAAAAGACATTTTCATGATCTGGAAACTGGAGGATCCATCCATGAGATAAGCCATCCTATATTATCTTCTTCCCTGCTGGGATGATTTGAAACTGTGAACATATTTGATAATTTGCTGGTTACAGACCACTTCTGTTTCTCAAAGAATGAATAAGATTCACTGAAGAGCTAAGGAAAGAGAATAATAATCAGCAATTTGTGACTTTAAAGGCAGATTTAAAGATTCCTGCAGCTTCTGTGGGTTTAACATAAGGTCAGTTTCTAAATTTTAGCTGAAAGGTAAGGTACTGCCATGAGCATAAACCTGTTTCCATAGTCCCTTTCTCTTCATTCAAGCATACTAAGAGTATGTCCTACACTGATCTGTGTCTGGACTTTGTACTGTTCCTCGCTATGTTCATTCTCCTAACAGCTGATATTTCAATTTCCTTGCCTGGTTGGTCCCTCCTTTTCTAATCCTCATCTTGTTTTAACAGATCTTGTTTCTAATACTCAAGTTCTCTTTTAGCTGACTAAGTACTATCTTTTGTTTTCTGCTGATCTATTTGTCTCCTGCACATCATCATTATGACGTTTCCTCTGCATCATTAAGAAAAGATGAGAATTAGGTGTCATAATTCTTGGGCTTTTTTGTGAAGCCAGGGCACTTCAGTAGCTCTTAAATAAGATCCTTACTGCTTTCAGCTTAGGGCTAGAGCATACTCCATTGCTTTGTAAAGAAGGTGGAGGCACAATCTGGTAAACGCTATGATCTGTGAGAAGGCTGGACATGCTGAGTGAGTTTGTAGGCGCTTCAGTTGATAAAATCAGTTAGATTTTATCTAACTGAGTATCTATATCTGAGTATGTGCCATCTTCAGCAGTTTAAAGTTCTTCTTAACTTAGCGCAGCCAACAGAGGCAGTGAACAGACGCAGCAGTTTGCGCAGCAGTTTGCGCAGCAGTTTGCGCAGCAGGGTGCCAGAAGGCACCTCTCCTTTTTGCACATTTTGCACAGTGGTGTGTCCTTCCCCAGGGCATGGTCATGACACGCTGCAGAGCACGTTCCCCAGTGGCTGCGGGAGGTGCTGCATTGGCTGTGTCTGAGGCCTCAACCCAGACAGACCCTCAGACAGCAGATGCAGCTCTGCAGGTGTCAGGCTGCGGGGAGTGCCTGGGGCCTCTCCGTGAGGCCGGGGCTGACAGTCAGCTCTCCTGTGTGAGGTGTGCTGTGGTTGACCAGTTGCCTCACCAGATAAAGGAGTTACGGGAGGAGGTTAGTAGGCTGCGTAGCATCGAGAGGATGAGCGGGAGATTGACAGGGCGTTCTCGGAGACTGTTCAGCTCCGGGAGTCCCCTGCCCCCACTGCAGCGGAGGTGTCAGAGGGCTCAGCACCGTGTGTAAAGGTGCATCATAACGCTGTGGAAGAGGGCTGGAAGCTGGTGACCTCTCGTAGAAGGAGAAAGGCTCTTGCTCCTCCTCAAGACTTACCCTTGAAGAACAAGTTTAGCGCCCTCCAAGCCGAGGAGGAGCTGGGCATGGCTCCAAGGGAGGCAACTGGCCTGGCAGACCCTGTGCCGTACAGGAACACCCGGAAGAAACGGGGAGTGATTGTTGTGGGTGACTCCCTGCTGCAGGGGACAGAGGCACCTATCTGCCGACCTGACCTCTTGTCCAGAGAGGTTTGCTGCCTGCCAGGGGCTCGAATAAGAGATGTCGTGGAAAGAATGCCAAGGCTTGTCCACGCGTCGGACTACTACCCTCTGCTGATCCTCCATGTGGGTGCTAATGACACGAAAGGCAAACTGGAAACCATCAAACGGGACTTCAGAGCTCTGGGAATGGTGGTGAAGGGTCTGGGAGCCCAGGTCGTTTTCTCCTCAATCTTGCCTGTGAGGGGAAAGGACAGGAGGAGGAGTAGACGAATTTTCCAAGTTAACAACTGGCTGCGCCGCTGGTGTTGGCAACAGGGCTTTGGTTTCTATGACCATGGGACCCTGTTTGAAGATCAACAGCTGATGGGGAGTGATGGGATCCACCTTACCAAGCGGGGCACGCGTGTCTTTGCCAACAGATTGGCCAGCCTGGTACGGAGGGCTTTAAACTAGGCAAGATGGGGGAAGGGGAGTGGTATAGTGGCAGGGGAGTCAGTAAAACACCGCTCAAGTCAGGATGCCTCCAGCGGGTGCATACAACCAGGGGAGACAGCATGGGACATGGCTATGGAGGCTCCTCGTGCACCTCTTCTGGGAAGCCTGCGTGCTTGAGTGGCTCTCTGAAATGCCTGTATACCAATGCACGCAGCATGGGGAATAAACAGGAAGAGTTAGAGATCTGTGTGCAGTCGCAGGGCCATGATCTCATTGCGGTTACAGAGACATGGTGGGATAGTTCACATGACTGGGATGCTGTCATGCATGGCTATGTGCTTTTTAGGAAAGACAGGCCAGGAAGGCGAGGTGGTGGAGTTACCCTTTATGTGAGGGAGCAACTAGAATGTATGGAGCTCTGCCTCGGGGTGGATGAAGAGCAAGTTGAGAGCCTATGGGTAAGGATTAAAGGGCAGGCTAACATGGGTGACACTGTTGTGGGGGTCTACTACAGGCCACCTGACCAGGAGGAAGTCATCGATGAGGCCTTCTACAGACAGCTGGAAGTAGCCTCACGGTCACAGGCCCTGGTTCTCATGGGAGACTTCAACCACCCTGACGTCTGCTGGGAAGACGGCACAGCTAGGCACAAACAGTCAAAGAGGTTCCTGCAGAGCACTGATGATAATTTCTTGACCCAGGTGGTGGAGACGAGAGAAGAGGAGAGGTGCAATGCTAGACCTTGTACTAACAAACAAAGAAGGTCTAGTTGGAGAGGTGAAGGTTGGGGGCAGCCTTGGCTGCAGTGACCATGAGATGGTGGAGTTCAGGATCCTACGAGGAGGGAGCAGGGCAATGAGTAGGATTGCAACGCTGGACTTCAGGAGAGCTAACTCTGTCCTCTTCAGGGACCTACTTAGGGGAATCTCCTGGGGTAGGGCCCTAGAAGGAAGGGGGGTCCAAGAAAGCTGGTTAATATTCAAGCGTCACTTCCTCCAGGCTCAAGATCGGTGCATCCCTCTGAGGAAGAAGTCGAGCAAAGCGGGCAGGGGACCTGCCTGGATGAGCAAGGAACTCCTGGCAAAACTCCAGCAGAAGAAGGAAGTGTACAGAATGTGGAAAAGGGGACAGGCCACTTGGGAGGAATACAGGGACGTTGTCAGAGTGTGCAGGGATGCGACAAGGAAGGCTAAGGCCCAGTTGGAATTAAATCTGGCAAGGGATGTCAAGGACAACAAGAAGGGCTTCTTCAAATACATCAATAGCAAAAGGAAGACTAGGGAAAACGTGGGCCCGCTGCTGAATGGGGCGGGTGCCCTGGTGACGAAGGATACAGAGAAGGCAGAGTTATTGAATGCTGCCTTTGTTTCAGTCTTCACTGCTAAGGCCAGTCCTCAGGAATTCCAGACCCTGGGGACAAGAGAGGAAGGCTGGAGAAAGGAAGACTCTCCCTTGGTGGAGGAGGATCAGGTTAGAGATCTTTTGTCCAAACTTGACATCCATAAATCCACGGGCCCCAATGGGATGCACCCACGAGTGCTGAGGGAGCTGGCGGATGTTATCGCTAGGCCACTCTCCATCCTCTTGGAAAGGTCCTGGAGATCAGGAGAGGTGCCTGAGGGCTGGAAGAAAGCCAATGTCACGCCAGTCTTCAGAAAGGGCAAGAAGGAGGAGCCAGGAAACTACAGGCCAGTCAGCCTCACCTCCATCCCTGGAAAGGTGATGGAACAGCTCCTCCTGGAAGCCATCACTAAGCATCTGGAGGACAAGAAGGTGATCAGGAGTAGTCAGCATGGATTCACCAAAGGGAAATCATGCTGGACCAATCTGATAGCCTTCTATGACGGAATGACTGGCTGGGTAGATGAGGGGAGAGCAGTGGATGTTGTCTTCCTGGACTTCAGCAAGGCTTTTGACACTGTCTCCCATCCCATCCTCCTAGGTAAGCTCAGGAAGTGTGGGTTGGATGAGTGGACAGTGAGGTGGCTTGAGAACTGGCTGGATGGCCGAGCTCAGAGGGTTGTGATCAGTGGCACAGAGTCTAGTTGGAGGCCTGTAGCTAGCGGTGTCCCCCAGGGGTCAGTCCTGGGTCCAGTCTTGTTCAACTCTTTCAGCAGTGACCTGGAGGAAGGCACAGAGTGCACCCTCCGCAAGTTTGCTGATGATACTAAACTGGGAGGAGAGGCTAACACACCAGAAGACTGTGCTGCCATTCAGAGGGACCTGGACAGGCTGGAGAGGTGGGCGGAGAGGAACCTCATGAAGGTCAACCAAGGCGAGTGGAGGGTCCTGCGCCTGGGGAGGAAGAACCCCCTGCACTAGTCCAGGCTGGGGGCTGACGGGCTGGAAAGCAGCTCTGAGGAGAAGGACCTGGGAGTGCTGGTGGACAACAAGTTAAGCATGAGCCAGCAGTGTGCCCTTGTGGCCAAGAAGGCCAATGGGATCCTGGGGTTGCATTAGGCAGAGTGTTGCCAGCAGGTGGAGGGAGGTGATGCTGCCCCTCTCCTCAGCCCTGGGGAGGCCTCACCTGGAGTACTGTGTCCAGTTCTGGGCTCCCCAGGACAAGAGAGACGTGGAGCTCCTGGAGCGAGTCCAACAAAGGGCTACCAAGATGATCAGGGGACTGGAGCATCTGTCATCTGAGGAAAGGCTGCGAGAGCTGGGCCTGTTGAGCCTGGAGAAGAGAAGCCTGGGGAGGGAATCTCATCAATGTGTCCAAGTATCTGAAGGGAGGGAGGGTGTCAAGAGGATGAGGCCAGCCTCTTCTCCGTGGTGCCCAGCAACAGGACAAGAGGCAATGGGCAGAAACTGAACCTCAGGAAGTTCCATCTGAAGCTGAGGAAAAGCTTCTTCACTGTGAGGGTGACAGAGCATTGGAACAGGTTGCCCAGAGAGGTGGTGGAGTCTCCTTCGCTGGAGATATTCAAAACCCGTCTGGATGTGATCCTGGGCAATATGCTCTAGAGGACACTGCTTGAGCAGGGAGGTTGGACTAGATGATCTCCAGAGGTCCCTTCCAACCTAAACGATTCTGTGATTCTGTGATTCTGTGATTCTAATTGGCCACATTTTGGTCAAGTTTCATGAGGATTAAAGAAGAAGGACCTGTGATAAAGGCTACCATGCCATACCTTTCTGCTCCAAAGCTCAGGGACATTGCAGTTACACAAAGAAAAGTTTGCTAATTTTTTTTACATGGACCATACAATGCATTTTTTCCTTCACTCAGATCTCAAAGATAATTCAGCTACTTTTATTGAAGTTTCCCCAAAACACAGAGCCCTAGGCAACACCAGTCATGAAAAAAATCCAACGCAAGCTGCAAATTTAGCAACATCTGAAGCAGCTTAAAAGAATTCTAAATAGGTTTGGCTACTAGCTTCCTTCCAGTTAGTAATGATGAGATTTGTACACTATACAGATTTTCTTGCAGATGAAAAAAATTGCTTTCATTCTATCTGCAAAGGTATTATATGAGGTTTTACATCCAGGTGAAGTAAACCAATAAGTTTTATTTGGAAGTGTGGGGTTGCATACATATCTACATATTTTACAAGAATTTTCACGTGTATGAAGCATATCTTTAGGGACTGCAGCTATAGTGTAGAAATATCTAAACTAGGTTTGAACTATTGTAGCTGAATCACCCGTAGCAGTCCAAGTCCAAGCTCATTTACCCATAGAATAAATTACTCCAGCTGACTACTAGAGAATCTTCCAATGAAAGTGACACTAGGGTAAAGTTTTCATTCAAAATGTTTAAATGAATACTGTGTGTGTGTAGGGCAACACAGTGGAAAGCATAGTAAAATATAGTAAAAACTGAATCTAAACTAATCTCTTCAGCATCTTTTATTAGGGGGCAGAATATATTTTTTTTTATTCATAGATCTTGAGAGGTTCTGATAATTTAGAAATGTGGTGTTCAGAGTTTTGGAGGTCAGATCCTGCCAGACTTATTTACAGTGAATGGTATCTTGTTTACCGAGTGATTTCTAAAAAATCATTAGAATCACTGCCCATGTGAAAAAAACCCACAAACAGATAGAGTAAGGCTGACAGAATCTGGCCTTGCCAATTGCTAATGTCAAACACAAAACAAAATGCGTGGTGTCTATTCATTTAAGGAGTACTACTTTAACCAAGACATTACTGCTGAGGACATTAACCTTTCTTATGACCTTTGAGAAAGAAGCAAATTTAAAATTGCACAGTAATTTGAAGATTACATTATGAACCACATAAAAGAGATCAATTTCAACAACTACCTTTCATCTACTGGGATAAAAGGAATGAAATGGGAATAGTCCACTGGAAAGGTTGCTGAGGTTCCAAATAGCCTTCATATAATTGAATGACTTTCACCATGATAGACACATAAATTGTATGGATATTTTTGGTAAGAAGCTTGGCAAACTCTTCTAGGGAATTAGTTTTCCTCTGATGGAAAAAATGGCAGAGCTCTGGGGTATATTTCAGAAATGTTATATCTGAAATTCATCTGTCTCTTATCACAAAGAAGGAGCAATGTATAATATATCTACTGTCTATTGTTGGAGATTCTTGCCTCTCTGCTGCGTGAAAACTGATGACATTACTTATTTAATCCATTTCTTCCAAAAATAAATTTTATTTTAATGGTTAGGATGTTTTAGACTACATTTTTTATGATAATATTTCAGATTCTGGGACCTACCAGTCTTCTGTGTTCCCTGAGCAGTCATTAAAACTGTAGGATAAATTCATCTTTGAGGCTATAGTGACTCTTCTGTTCCATCAATGGGGAAAAAGTGGTATATGTTGTTAACGTACAAAGATGAAAAAAATGGCTTTGACCCTGTGTAGCTGTATTTTTATCAAATGAAAGCTGAACTTAATGTAATGTCAGAATTGAATGCTTCACTTCACAGAATCACAGAATCGTTTAGGTTGGAAGGGACCTCTGGAGATCATCTAGTCCAACCTCCCTGCTCAAGCAGTGTCCTCTAGAGCATATTGCCCAGGATCACATCCAGACGGGTTTTGAATCTCTCCGGGGAAGGAGACTCCACCACCTCTCTGGGCAACCTGTTCCAATGCTCTGTCACCCTCACAATAAAGAAGTTTTTCCTCAGGTTCTGATGGAACTTCCTGTGGTTCACTTTCTGCCCATTGCCTCTTGTCCTGTTGCTGGGCACCACGGAGAAGAGGCTGGCCTCATCCTCTTGACACCCTCCCTCCCTTCAGATACTTGGACACATTGATGAGATTCCCTCCTCAGGCTTCTCTTCTCCAGGCTCAACAGGCCCAGCTCTCGCAGCCTTTCCTCAGATGACAGATGCTCCAGTCCCCTGACATCTTGGTAGCCCTTTGTTGGACTCTCTCCAGTAGTGCCATGTCTCTCTTGTCCTGGGGAGCCCAGAACTGGACACAGTACTCCAGGTGAGGCCTCCCCAGGGCTGAGGAGAGGGGCAGCATCACCTCCCTCCACCTGCTGGCAACACTCTGCCTAATGCAACCCCAGGATCCCATTGGCCTTCTTGGCCACAAGGGCACACTGCTGGCTCATGCTTAACTTGTTGTCCACCAGCACTCCCAGGTCCTTCTCCTCAGAGCTGCTTTCCAGCCCGTCAGCCCCCAGCCTGGACTAGTGCAGGGGGTTCTTCCTCCCCAGGCGCAGGACCCTCCACTCGCCTTGGTTGACCTTCATGAGGTTCCTCTCCGCCCACCTCTCCAGCCTGTCCAGGTCCCTCTGAATGGCAGCACAGTCTTCTGGTGTGTTAGCCTCTCCCCCCAGTTTAGTATCATCAGCAAACTTGCTGAGGGTGCACTCTGTCCCTTCCTCCAGGTCACTGCTGAAAGAGTTGAACAAGACTGGACCCAGGACTGACCCCTGGGGGACCCCGCTAGCTACAGGCCTCCAACTAGACTCTGTGCCTCTGATCACAACCCTCTGAGCTCGGCCATCCAGCCAGTTCTCAAGCCACCTCACTGTCCACTCATCCAACCCACACTTCCTGAGCTTACCTAGGAGGATGTGATGGCAGACAGTGTCAAAAGCCTTGCTGAAGTCCAGGAAGACAACATCCACTGCTCTGCCCTCATCTACCCAGCCAGTCATTCCGTCATAGAAGGCTATCAGATTGGTCCAGCATGATTTCCCTTTGGTGAATCCGTACTGACTACTCCTGATCACCTTCTTGTCCTTCAGATGCTTAGTGATGACCTCCAGGAGGAGCTGTTCCATCACCTTTCCAGGGATGGAGGTGAGGCTGACAGGCCTGTAGTTTCCTGGCTCCTCCTTCTTGCCCTTTTTGAAGACTGGCGTGACATTGGCTTTCTTCCAGTCCTCAGGCACCTCTCCTGATCTCCAGGACCTTTCCAAGAGGATGGAGAGTGGCCTAGCGATAACATCCGCCAGCTCCCTCAGCACTCGTGGGTGCATCCCATCATGGCCCATTGATTTATGGATGTCAAGTTTGGACAAAAGATCTCTAACCTGATCCTCCTCCACCAAGGGAGAGTCTTCCTTTCTCCAGCCTTCCTCTCTTGTCCCCAGGGTCTGGAATTCCTGAGGACTGGCCTTAGCAGTGAAGACTGAAGCAAAGGCGGCATTCAATAACTCTGCCTTCTCTGTATCCTTCGTCACCAGGGCACCCGCCCCATTCAGCAGCGGGCCCACGTTTTCCCTAGTCTTCCTTTTGCTATTGATGTATTTGAAGAAGCCCTTCTTGTTGTCCTTGACATCCCTTGCCAGATTTAATTCCAACTGGGCCTTAGCCTTCCTTGTCGCATCCCTGCACACTCTGACAACGTCCCTGTATTCCTCCCAAGTGGCCTGTCCCCTTTTCCACATTCTGTACACTTCCTTCTTCTGCTGGAGTTTTGCCAGGAGTTCCTTGCTCATCCAGGCAGGTCCCCTGCCCGCTTTGCTCGACTTCTTCCTCAGAGGGATGCACCGATCTTGAGCCTGGAGGAAGTGACGCTTGAATATTAACCAGCTTTCTTGGACCTCTCTTCCTTCTAGGGCCCTACCCCACGAGATTCCCCTAAGTAGGTCCCTGAAGAGGCCAAAGTCAGCTCTCCTGAAGTCCAGCGTTGCAATCCTACTCATTGCCCTGCTCCCTCCTCGTAGGATCCTGAACTCCACCATCTCATGGTCACTGCAGCCAAGGCTGCCCCCAACCTTCACCTCTCCAACTAGACCTTCTTTGTTCGTTAGGACAAGGTCTAGCATTGCACCTCTCCTCTTCTCTCGTCTCCACCACCTGGGTCAAGAAATTATCATCAATCCTCTGCAGGAACCTCTTTGACTGTTTGTGCCTAGCTGTGCCGTCTTCCCAGCAGACGTCAGGGTGGTTGAAGTCTCCCATGAGAACCAGGGCCTGTGACCGTGAGGCTTCTTCCAGCTGTCTGTAGAAGGCCTCATCGATGACTTCCTCCTGATTAGGTGGCCTGTAGTAGACCCCCACAACAGTGTCAAACTGTTAAATTACCTATCAAAATCTTTACTATTTCCCAGTTCCACAAGAACTATGATTGGTCATAGGAAGCAAATATCCAACTCTTGAAAATATTCAGGCATATAAATCTTACCTAAATCAGTGAAATCACACATTTAAGTCTTTTTCAGTTCTGGAATTTGTAACACCTCATAATCTATTCCTTAGTTTTTATATCATTTTTAGCATAAGCAAGCATCCTATAGAAATGAACCGGAGTTTTCATTATGCATGCTCTCATGCTTTGCCTACACTAGAAAAAAAGTTTTTAGTATAGTCTTTAGTTGTAGAGTTAGACTAAGTAAAGGTACTTATTGTGGGAAGCAGCTATTTTAACAAGATAACTCAGAGTCACTTCCCTGGACAAAAACATGCCCTACTATTATTTTATCACTATAGGGTTTTTTACATCGTATCCCTGTTAATTATAATTAATTTTAACTTTATGGAATTTTGAAATCATGTATGTGCCTACATAATATTATATGCCACAGAACAATGTTATGTTAAATATTATTTTATTAGCAATGCAAATGGTAATTTAAGTAGTTGCTAAATATTCTGTGTACTAACTGATTGCGAAATAAAGCATCAGTCATACTTCAAGTTTTGGCTGAAACACTGAAAATGTAGTGTTATAGAAATTGTAATAGATTATATATATAATATATATATATGTATGCATATGTATATATAAAATAAATGAAAAATATGCATATAAAACATACTATTGATTTCCTGAAAATCTCAGATATCAAGCATTACTCCTCTGAGAGTCACTCATATCCACAGTTTCAAACAAATAAACAAAAAATCCCACACTTGTACCATAACTTCAGTTACCTCCTACCTAGGTGAAAACATACATTCTTTCATTTGCTCCTGTTTTTCCTTTCTTTTGCTGGCAACATGTATCAATGGGGCATATCTGCAGCGATAAAATCCCCTTAGCCAGGAGAAGAGACAGATGGGAGAAATATAGTTATAATTAATATTGAAATAAATGCCACCTAGCTTTTCTAAGCACTATTCACTTTTAATCAAAGTTTTGAATTAAATTCTAGCTTATAAAAATATTGAATTTTACTTTGAGCTGTCAATACAGCTCTTGACATTTTCAATTCATCATGCTAATATGCAGTCTTCTCTAAATTTCTTTGCAAAACAGGGAAAAACAAGAGTTCAGTTCAATCAAAGTTATGCTGCTCAAATGCTGTATGATAGTATGGCTGATGCTAACATAGCAGTATTCTATTGCAGTCTGGATCAGCTCTTCCTAGCCATCCAATGTCAGTAAGTGCTTTCTTAGGGCAGAATAAAATTATTCTCATCCTCATCTGAATGAGGACGCAAGCCTTGTCTCAGGTGTTACCCTTTCTTTTCTTCAAGGGAGCCACACAGAAGAGTGGATTGCATTATTTACCTTAGCAATGAGGCAATAAAATCAGAGGAATAAATCAGGAAGAGGAATAAATCAGAAGACAACTGTGGGAAAAAAATCTAAGAAAACATAGCAAATGAAGGCTTTTGTGAAGAGAAAAGAACACACATCCAACAAACAAGAACTTGAACTTTCAAGGTAATTGTCTAACACAACGCACATGGTAGGAGTTTAAAATGGAGCAAGAGTGTAAATTATGTATTATGTGACTGACATCTAAAGTAGTAAAGCGTTATGTGATTGACCCAGAACATGGGATGTTTCAACACAGGCAGGTTTCAATATATGTTAAAGAAGTGTCCACAGGGCACAAGCATTTACGTGTGAGCAACTGCCTTCCTCACCCAATGGAAATAATCAAAAAACTTCATTCTACTTTAATTTTTATCACCAATAATTTTCCTGTAGGACTGAGGATAATGTGTTCCAAATTTTAACTAGCAGCACAGAATACTCCGACAGGTAACACAATTATTGTGTTATTACATGCTATGACGATCAACCCACAGGAGTAACTCTGCTCTTATTGATGTAGTATTTGTTTAACCATGAACTGCAGCAGAAGCAGAGAACAACCCTCAAAGTTTAGCAAAACAGACACTGTGTATAAATTTTGGCACATCCATAAGAAGCTTTAGAGGTACAACAACAGGAATCCACTATACTGCCAAAATAACGTGCTGGTCACATTATCCCCAGATCAAAAACAGTGATGATTTCTTTCTTTTTGGAACAATTCTCCCATTTATCTAAATCACTATCAGCCACTTTGCTGCAAGCACATTAGTAATAATAATAGCATCTAATTAGGTTCTCAGCATAGTGATTTAAGCATGCTAACTTCCCTTTATTTGCAAGCTATTATCCTCCCTAATCATTTCTTGCAGCGGGTGATGACTGATTTGTACAGGATTAATTAAACTGGAATATACTCCTGTCATATTCCAAAATCTTTATTAATATTATAAAATATGCAGTAGTTTTGCACCAGTAGCTTTGTGTTTTGAAAGACACTATCTTGTTGTATAATACTTGATGGGGAGATTTAATAGTAGGATCTGTTCATATATTCTGCATGGCCATCTATGAACCCTAAACAAGGTATCATCTGTAAGTATCTATATAACAAATAAGTTATTCTGATCTGATCTGCGATGAAAAAGTTTCTTAAAAATTTAATGCGTGACTAGTTGTTCTACCTGAATATCTTTTTGTACACTAAGTGTTCTGTACAAAACAGCATGCAGAATGTGGCTGATCTTTGATGAGCTGGTAATTCTGGTTTATTTATCTTTATGAGATAAAGTTGAAATGGATGGTCACTATCTTATCATTAAGCTGAATTTTCAGGCAAACAGTTATCCTGTCTTAGTAAGAACAAGTTTTCTTGCTTCTGTTCTAGACTACACTTAACTGTGTTTAAATAATTATGATCACTGCTTTTAGTTTCCTGAAATTCTCTTACAAAAGAAAATGTTGTAACATAATGCCTTAAAGTTACAATCAACGTTTCAAGGTTGAATTTAATTGCATTTGGGAACTTCACTTGCCCCATTTTAGGTTCTTTTGGATCATATAGTTTGTTATTTATCCACATTTCTTTTATTGCCAAAATATTTAAGTGAATCAAATACGGTAACCCCCATCCCTACAGCCACTGCGCAAAAATACTAAATAATAGCCTTGACTCCAAAGGTCTTACACGGAAGAAGAAAGCCGTTAGAGAACAAGCATGCTAGGACAAAGAACAAGGAGACAGGGCAAAAGATATAATAAACTAGTAGAAGAGATGAGCAAGTTGCTTACAAAATGTTTTTATACTAAAACATGCTAGTTCACTAAACTTGAAATTACTAGTAAAATAAGATTGTTTTAGATGAATACAGAACCTTACAATCTGGGGGCAGGCAGACATCACATTGTCAGCAAAATCCTACTTATTTTCTAATTAAAAAGTTTTAGTTCTAGTTGAAAACTGCTTGATTAACTTACATGTAAGTTGAAGTTAAATAGAAATGGTCAACAGTGAACCGAAATGTTTAAAATTATGAAAATGTAACATTCTGATAACCTAATGGATTACATTTCTTAGCTTTCTGGTTTGTAAATACTTTGAGACAGAACGCTTTTCTGACTTACAATAACATTTGAAGAAATTGATTTTTTTTTTCACCCAGCATTATTCAGTAGTGATGACCACAGCACATCATGTGCTTGTGAATTACGAGGTTTATCAGGTTGCATTTTCTGTATATACTAAGGAAGAGCTGTATCTTTAAAAGGTACCTGAAGCAGAAGGTTTTCGAAAGGGTAAGACACACACAAGTTAAAGAAACCTGGTATAAGAATAAGGTCAGCACCATCTGGCAGAATTACTCCAAGAAATATCCTTTCAATATGATCACATCGAAAGGGTACATATCAAGCGTGTACATATTTGAAAGAAAAACAGAAAGAGCCAAGGAATGGATATACTTAGTGACAAACAAACAGTTGAAATTACATAAATAAGCAGCCAGTACAGTTCAATATTCAAGACATTTCCGTACAGTCACACTTATAACTGAAAAATATCAACATTGTATAGAATTATTATATGAAACATAACAAACGGGCACACTACTATTATCACCCAAAGTAGTCACTGTGATAGTTTCTAATGACAACTGAAAGTTAAAAACTATCATAGTCCAACAGTTACTTTTTACTTCCTTTTGTATTTTCTAAATTTAGGTAAAAGACCATGTGACTAAGAGTTATACAGTTTTTCGAAAACCTTTGAAGGCGTTGGGCTTTTACAGCTTTCAGAGAGGTTATGTGATTTAAACGATAATGGCATATACCCAGTCGTGCCTTGAAGGATTCCACAGAAACATACTGAAGGGACAAACAAGAGATAAAGACAGAGTAAGGTATTAGCAAGCCTGTTATCCATTAGCTGTGGCAAAAATCATACAGCAAAGCATCTCGGCCTATAAAGGCTGTTACCAATTAGCGTCACTATAACAGAAGAGAGTCAACCTGAGGAATTTCATTTTATTTATTTCCAGTTAATAAGAACTTATAATTACTGGCTCAGGTATTTAGAAATAAAGACGATAAACAACTAAACACTTCAGGAAACCCCTTTCCTCCCCTTCCCCGGGCTCAACTTCAGCCCAACACCCCTCCTCCCTCCTCTCCCGGTTCTCACCCCGCCTTGCACTCAGGCTCTCCCTGTCACTTTGCTGTGGTGACGCTTCACCCTTACTCCTTTCCTCTGCTCTGCCGTGGCTCCCCCACGGGCTGCAGTCCCCAGGGAGACCCCTGCCACGGCGTGCAGCGCCTCTTCCCCAGCCCGCGCCTCCAGCCACCTCCCCAGCGACGTCCACGTCCACCTCTATTCGGTTTCTCCAAGAGCCTCTCCTCCCGCGCGCGCGCGCGCGCACGCCCGCCCCTGGCGGCGGCCGCCGGCTGCCACAGGCGCCCGCGCAGAGGCGCCAGCTGCTCCCCGGAGCGGCTGCGGGTTCGGCGCCTCAGGCTGGTTCCGTCCTGTCACAGCCGGATGGAACCGGCTGTGGCCGGCGCAGAGCAGCTGGCCGCCTCCTCCTGCCTTGGGCGCCTCAGCAGCCGGTGCTGCTGACACCGTGTGGTTTATGCCAACGCAGTCAACGTATTTGTTAGGCTAATTATTGAAGATGCTTTACAGATCAAACCAATATAATATCATCTTGTGAAACTTGATGAATAATAATCTGACCTCATGTCTAAAGACTAAGGTTTTTAAAGAGAAGATGAATGAGCTACTTATGAGAGCATATTTTTAATCTTTTCTGTGAGTAAGGACATTGAGCACCAGACTGACTGATAAATATTTTTGAGTTGACTGAATTTTGCGTTAAACATAAAGTAATAGCAAATTCACAGGAATTAACTAATAAAAATATAGCAAAGGCAGAAAACTAGAATGATATTGTATTTCCCTTTAAATCTGTTTCTTCCTCTTTGTGTAATTTTTCTTTTTTTAGAATATGTCATAATTATTGGAGCAGGAAAAAATGTGAAGGCCTCTAGTGGACTCTGGAGTGATAAGTTTGTATTCAAATAAGGATTCAATACTCTGGAGATGTCCCAAATGTTGCAGATTTTAATATGGGCAGCATCCAGTGACATTTAAAGCACCATAAACAAATGTGTGTCAGAAGAAGCTATTTCGCCATTCAAACGTGCCCGTGACTTCAGAGAGGACTACATTAAGAGCTGAAGTGGTAATCTCTGCAGGTGGTCACTTCTTCAGTGAGAGCTTGAAGAAAAAAAAGAAAAAAAAAGAAATATATGAAGTCTAAAGCTGTCTAGAGAATGGATGGTAATTAATTGTTCCAAGATCATTATTACGGGCAAACATTTTGGCCATGAATAAGAGGAATGAGGCATATTTATCTGAAATAGAGAATGGAGAATACTATTTAAAGTCAGTGATTATTGTACTAGATTCTAAACAGCTACCGATTCTTCATTTAAACAAAAATCAATTTGATCTTGTATGCAAAATTCTGAATATATTTGGATGGCTTTAAGCAGTGATAATTCAGAAGGGAGCTCTAGTAGAAATACTGTAGTCATTGAGTAAATTCCAGTTCATTTAGCTGAACAATATGGAAATGTTTTTGAAAAACAAATTTAAGAGCTGATGATGTCTTGTTGAGAAAATGAGAATAACATTTAAAGATACTTGTGCAATTTAAAATGCAAAGAGAGTTTTAATGGGTTCCTAGATACTTAATGGCCACTGCAAACACTTTTGATCATTTAGATCATCTGTGTAGCTATTTTAATCTACATTTTACATGAATACCTCTCTTAAGGCAAAACTAACTACCTATCAAAAATTTTCAGTGTGACAGGTGTTTTGAAATACGATCAACAGCACTCAATCTAATTTTAAAAATATTTAAAATCAAAATCAAAAATTACAAAGTAATGAGCACACCGTACATATATCTATATCAATTTTAAAGGCTGTTTCTCCCTGTCCTCAAAATAATTTTTAGTCTTTTTTGAAGATAGCAAACTGAAGTTTACTCATTCCTGGTCTTGGACAGCACCTCTTGTAGACTCAGCTGCATGTAGCAGCTTATAAAAATATGGCTCAACATACCATACTCTGACTACCTTAAAAGAGTTGTCAAAATAATTAACATTAATGTCGTTTCTCTACAAGAAACTTAAGCTCCAGACCTATAAACATCTTCTTTTAATATTCAGTCTTACTATTTGCAGCCACCATTTCTTTACTGCCTTTTGAGTCATCCAAACTAATGCAAATTAGAATTAGATTGATATATGAATTTTTTTTTATTACTTTCAGGCATTTGGTGGTAAATTTGATCTGACCTTATTCTTAATGCTAAAAATCTCCTAAAGAACTTGAATTCTGTGATCTATTATACTACTAATTTTCCCTTTTTAAAACATTTATTTTCTGATTAAATGATAAAAAGCCCTGACGTGTGTCTTGTATACCACCTTTCCTTCAGAATCTTCCTCGTAAAATGAAATGGAAAGTTCTAAGTTTTATCTGTGGTGCAATTTTTTGGTAAATCAAGTTTTGTAAACACAACTTTTTGCTGTTTTTTTTCAAATCAATAACTCAATCAATAATGAACACAGTTTAAGTAAAATCTTCAGAAGTCTTTTAGAAGTCCAAATCAATTTTCTTCCTTTATAAAGGTAAATAATGAGTAGGATGAGGTGAAGAAATCCATGAAAGATTTTTTTTTGATTGGTGTCCTCAGAGTAGGTAGGATCAAATACTGACATCTATTCCTTTACTTTGCTCTTTGCAGTCATTTGGACTTCTGAGGGAAGTGTAGCATCTGAGGAAGATGAAGCATTTTTAAAACCCTTTCTCCGTATTCATAAATTGCTATCTTTGAGGGCATGATTTAACACATCGGCAAGTCTGATTGTAAAGACTAAAAATAAACGTGCAACGTTTTCAGATTCAGATTACAAAGCATGTTCCAACATTAAGTTTAAACTACAAAGTTAAAACTTCTCGAATGAAGAAGAGTGGTTGGAATGATTATAAGATCAGACTGTGGTAAAAACATTTATTTTTAAAATCTCACCATTACTAAAGCAGTTTTTATTTTTTAATCTGAAATAATATTGATGAAGAAATTAATATTCATGGAAATTGAAATATTTAGAAAAACAGTGTTGTCTAATTAATGCATCATTAACAAATGAAATACTTTAATAATACCAAAATCTGTTCTTTTGACAATGGAAAACACCCTATTGAAAATGTTTACTAAAATCATGTAAAAGCTTGATAACTCTTTGTGGATGCTTCCAATGAATGGGATGTTTTAACATCATTTCACAGAAATAAGTAAAGGAAATTCATTGCTGAAGCACAATGTCGGAACAGATTAACTTCCTGCAAAGTAGGAATCTTATTATTTTTCAAAAAATGAAATAAATATAGCTTGATCTTTTATCATAGAAAGCAAAAAAATTTATGGCATGCTTGCGTCGTTATTTTAGAGACGAAAGAATAATGTCTATTAAATGTTTATGCAGTCTTAACTACAAATTAATTATAGTGAAGTTTATGGTAATCTTTTCATAAGAAAGTGATATTTGAAATTGTTCATGCTTTTTTTCATTATTCTAGTAAAAACACAGACAATAGAAGTTGAATATGCACTTGGCTGTATTCTACAGCACTATTCTGTTAAGAGTTAAATTTGGTACAACAGTTTCTTGCAGAATTTCTGAGGATTTACTTCTCTGTCTGCCTGTGTATTTCACTCTTTTCCCCATGCATTGGCTATCTCTGTTAGTTCACATTCACTTCTTTTGACTTTTAAAGCTTAAATAGTGAAACTTAAAGATCATGGAAACTAGAGAAAGGGGTTTGAAAGTTAAAATATTGCTACATGCTTTCAAAGATCCCCATTGGCACAAATTCAGAAACCCCCAATGGAGAAAATCATTAAAAGGCCCCGCTCTGCCTTGGTCTTTTCTACAAACAGAAATCAACTAAAATAGTACTATTCCCTTCTTAAAGTCAGAGAGGAAAGTCCAACTACTTTAAGGGAAAGAAAGAAAGAGAAGTGCTAAACAGGCTATTGTTAAGGAAATCATAAATAAATATGTGGCTTTTATCTAAGCAGGTACTGTAGAAGAAAGCTACTTTAGCAGACATGAATATTCAGAACAGTTATGTCCTTGTGTATGCTTTCCTTATTTTGACAAAGATTAATTCAAAAAAAGAACGTGCAAATTAAATTCATAATCAAACATTAAGAGAAAATGTAAACCTAATTGAAAACATTGCTTTTACTCAAGTACTCAATACAAATAAATGAAAATATAGCTGAAACAGTGAGAGAACCTGTGATGGATGGAGAGCTGATTTGTAATTCTGTTTATGGGATGTTTGCTGTGCAAATATATTGAGCTAGTTTGAATAAAGACTCCGAGGAAGAATAAGCATGAAGCAAAAGAGCAGTGTGAGATAGACTGCTTTTCAGAAAGCATAAAATGTTTTTTAACTGACCAGTGCTTTTGCTATTTACATAATGCTAGAACCTTCTATAATGGACAAGGACCACAGGACCATCATGAAGAAGGCACTCTATGTCTATGGTGCTGTACAGAGACAACACTAATGAAAAAAACACAGTCTCAGTGATCTTACAAATAAAATACAAGCAACAGGCAACAGATTGATATATAACAAAGTATAGTTATATTGGTCAGAATGCAAAGCATCAGGATAGTAGATCAGTTGGTAGTTTTACCTTAGAGTAAGGGACTGGACTAGATGACAACCTGAAGTCCTCCAATTGTGATGGTATGTGATTAATCAAAGCTACAAGATGCCTTCTTGATACTAAATGAGAGTCAACAGTTAAGGTGGCAGTACAGCCCTGAAGGAATATGCGAGTGAGGACAGGGTGAATATTTTGGACAGAGCTCCATGTAGGGCGCTCAGACTTTTTGCAGGAGGGACAAGATCTAGTAATCTATTGCAAAACTAAAACATTTTTATCCTAAGATATCTGAGTTCCACTGTGTGCTAGTAGTTAAAGTTTGAGCCCTGAAAAGAGGAACTAGATGTACCTGAACTCAGTCAGAGACAGGAGGCAAGAATGGGAGAACTGCCACTAAGGAAAATCATGAAGCCTAGCATCTAAGTGAGATTATGGAACATGCAGTGGTGCTGGGGACCAACTGAAAAAAAGGAAAGTTAGATCACATCGTTTATCTGGAAGTGTGTGTATACAAAAAGAAGATCCATAGCTGAGGGAGAAGGATGACAGTTAAATAAGAGAAATAAATGGTGGATCTGGAAATATGAGGGATAACATTGTACAAAGTGAAGGAAGACCTTGGACTTGATGTATTTGAAGATAAAAGTAAGGATTCATTAGATAGAAAGGTAGATGGGAATGTGGACAAAATTAGTAACGGTAGAGAAGATAATGTTAGAGGTCAGTTTTTATACAGGTTGAAGGAGAGATTAGGAATGCTATCAGATTGTGGGATGGAGAACTGTGCTACAGTTAAAGCAGCAAACAAACAGGGCATATTTACCAAGCTGAAGAAGAAAGAAATAAGTATCTGAAGCTTAAAAGAATAATCAGCATGATTGTGCACTGGTGTGGGTATACAGCAAATAGATTTCAAGGAAAAGAGAACCTGAAAAAAGAGGAGATCTATGCACGTGAACCAGAGACTGCATTATAAAACTGTGCATACCTTGTTATTGTTGAACTATAGAGTCATGCTGCTTCTCGTTTGCTTTCTCTCTGGTTCAATGACATTGTCATTCAATGGCACATACTCACTCAGGATATCCCTAAGGTGATTTCAAATACCTCTCATTACAACAAGGTCCTAGAATTGGAGTCTGTACCTTAAATCACCACTATATCAGAGTACGCTTATATGTTCTATTTGTCCTCTAAAAGAAAACGGTGAGTGCAATACCCACCCAAATTACGAATTTAATTAGAAAATGACACTGAGGTCAAACAAGCACCTAAATCAAAGTTGATGTCTTGGTGCAGGAAAGGAGCAGGGCTTAAAACCTTCTGCGCTCTTCTGCTGAACTTAAAAACATAGACGCTTTACGCAGCATTGTGGAGTCTCTACTGGATGACAGTTACCTGGAAATTAGGCATCACAGTGCCAAGTGTTAGGATGTTGTGGTACCTCTGTGAATGCAGCTCTCTGCCACAATGTGCAAATGAAAGTGAAGTGCTCATTTTTTTATATTGCTAAAAATTTTATAAGGGAGAAGACAGAAAAAAGGCAGAGGAAAAAGAAAACAAGAAAAAGAAATTTCAAGAGATCATTCACATAGAGTTTTTCATTGAATTATGCCCATCTTAATTTTCCAAAAGAAAAAGAAGAGGGAGAAGTACGGGAAATAGAGTAGGAATGGGTTAAGCTCTTGATAATACAATATAATTAAAGAGAGGTTTTTTTCATGAAACTATAATTGGTTCTATGCAATTCTGGAAAAAGAATCTGAATATACAGTTTAATGAAACAGATTGTAAGACAATCTGGAAATTGTCCAAATGCTCTATTTCTTATGTGTCAAAGGAAGTTTAAGTGAAATGTAGTTGTGATTAGCATTACCTAAATGATGATGTGGATTATCCATTTTGACCTCTAATGGATTTTTATGAATGTTCTAAAATACATTCTCTAAAATAACTGAACTTGACCTGCCTTAAAAAATACATATACAGACGTTTTGTGATATTTCTTGATCAGCAAGATATTTCTTCGATCAACGAGCCTGAAATTATAATTTCGTTCAACCTCCCTGGAAGGAAAACAAAAATTCTCCCAGCCCAAATACATATAGTATTCTCTCAGGGTCTTATGCCCAACTAATTGTTTTCAGTCAGAGACCACAGAGAGAGTCAGTAAATATCTTCTCCTATTTCTGAATTGTGAGACCAAGCTAAAAAGCCCTTCTCCACTGCTTGGATGCCATTCAGGTCCAAGGCTTGGATCTGGTTTTGGATCATCTTAGGGTCATCTGCACATTGTATATAACAGTGTCTGTGCATACACCTAAAATTTTAGTTATGCCTTTGTTCTCTTGTTTTCTCTTACTCTAGCTCTAGTGTTTTGAAGCAAAGGTTTGTTACTGGGAGTGCAGAAGAAGAGAAAGATTAAGGATGTACAAAAGACACAGAGTAAATACTCTATTAGAGCTTTCTGGTCTAAACGTTTGTTTCCTGGTTACCTAACAACGTCTGAAAGTGACAATACTAAACTAGTCAGTCCTTCCTGGTTTTGGGTTCCCAAATGCTTCTTTCTACACAGTAATGACTTCATCTCCCTTACAAGCTTTGCGATGGGATTTTTAATGATCACAGTACATAAAAAACTTCTGTTTTAGACTTCGTTCCAGCAGCTGGAAGTAGGTATACAAAGTCATGTTCAGTCATTAATACGTTGTAAAGACATAAAATAAGTCAAAAATGAGTTCTGCCAAGCTACATCTAGCACCCCACTCCTTTTATACTAATGAAAAGTCCAAAATAGTGAATTATTGTTAAATAGCTAAACTAGTTTGACTGAAATTCTATAAAAAATATTCAAGCCTAACATGCCAAGTTTCAAACTGGAGCACAGTTTTACAGTTTAGTTATAAACTTCTGTAAATAGGAATTTTAAATGGGAATCCTGACAGACTTGAGTTTAGCAGAAGTAGTTTGACCTGCTATATTATATTTTTAAATTAAAATGACATTATTACAAATGTGTCAACTGGACATGCACTAACACACAGGCATGTTTGGGTCATTATTCATAAACAGGGCAGTTGTAAATTGACTGTATTTATTGAGCTCTAAATTATGAAAAATAGGATTACTGCTGCTTCCTTACAATTGCAATTGCAATTTATAGAGCCATTATTAAGCAATTAGTGTCATTTTATATTAAGTGCTACTGCAGGGATATAGCCCAGTAACCCTTTTTTTCATGAGTATTTCTTACTGCTTGATTTAAAAGTCACCATTGTGAGAAGCTCTGGCTATTAAATTGAGTAAGTCAATTAGTAGATTATAAAATATGACCTCTTAAAACTTCTGAAAAAGAATCATTCAATTAGAAGCCTTTGAAACACCAAGTCATTTGGTATTATTATTTCATTCTGTTTTTTTAACTAGAGAACTCACATATTGTAAAGTCTAAATATTAACTTAAATGACATTTTTAGTTCACTGAAACGTATCCAAAAACGTGCATTTTTAAAGCATTGATAGATCCAGTTCATAGCTCCCTGAAAATATGTTTCAGCCTTGCCACAGTTAAACAGTTTTCTTCTCACTTGCAAGTCTCAGGTCTTTTACCTTTTTAGTCCCAACACTGATTTCACAATTTGTAAATCCTAGACCAGGTGTAAGGGTACAGTTCTTTATGCATTCACTGTGGTGATCCAGTAAATCTGACTGAGTTCAGGCTTTTGATGTTTTTATTTCTTTGTGAGTGAGACCAGATGAAACTATCCTCTTAAAACAAAATGTGTCTAATAGTAGGAACAGAATATTTAGAGCAATGTTTTTTAAAATATAAAGTAGTCCATAAATCTCTGTCTTACGTTAAAGCTTACTATCAGCTGATACTAATCCAGGCACACACAGCAGGCATCTCACTAGGTGCCTCTTAAACAATTATGTTCTCTTCACTTGTGACACTGTTCTTTTGAAAGCTTATTTGACCTCTTATAGTCAAGGACCTTTTTCTGTCTTTACATTGTCTTTTAATACTTCTCAAGTACTTTCTGATGGGTGATTTATCCTAAACCATTTTCTTCTGTCAACTTCCTCCTCTTAAGCTTCAGTAATTTATTCGCACATTACAACATCTCAGTCTCCAGGCCAGCAGCCGGGACTCATAAATTACAGAACAGTTCCAAATCTACTACAGATTACTTGATATACCTAGATTTTAAGGATTGGTATTAAAATAAATAAATGTGATGTGCTCACACCAGACTGGTATTAGGAGCTTTGTATGGTCAATTCTACCACTCAGATAGTCAGAGCTTAATTTTGGAATAAGGAAGACCAAGGACACAACATCACTAAAATAGGGGAGCTCTGGGTTTCTGGATGTTTAGTCCTCTTTGTCCCACCATTTGCTGTCTTATTCTGGTACAATCTTGCCTAAGCTACTACTCTTGTGGCTACAGTAGGCATTCTGTCTTTTCCCTTGATAAATTCTTGAACTAATCACATTAGCTGTTTTTATTGACCATTACTTCTAGAATTATATTCCATATGGAAACAGAAGACTGATTACAGCCTCTCCAAACCAGTTCTCACTGAGTCATAGTTTAGTGATGAGACTATTCTACTATCTTCCTTACTCCCTTACAAATTCAGGGGTATGGGTTTGAACTCATGTTGGCAGAGGTTCTTTATGGTAAGGTATAATACCAGAAATATTGAAAGAAATCTGAACTATTTAAAGAAAAATGGCCTTTACTGATTTTTTGCTGCAAAGAAATTGATACTTCATGACCAAGGAGGATTCCATATTTTGAAAATGCGAAAGGGATGGAAGCAGTAGTTCATAGTGCTGATTAAGGCACTTAAGTAGCTAGGAAATATAAAAATTAGGACACACCCCATCCTCAGTTTGTTTATTTAGTCTGGAAAAAAGAATACTTATGTCACTGATATAGGATCAGTATCAGCCACAGTTCACTGTTACCTCAGCTACCATTATAAAAATGTTTATTGTGCCTTATGGTGAACTGGGCAACTGCAATGAGTGAGGACTATTTTTGTCTTGGGTCATTTCAATTAGCTGTTCCGTTCTATATCTAGAAACCGGTTGATCGACCTCTTTCTTTTATTGGGAAAACTGGATGTAGGACTCCAGATATGGTCTCACAAGTGCTGAGGTGAGGGAAATAATCCCTCCCCTCAACCTACTGGCTGTGGTCCTGTTAGCCCAGATGGCTCTCGGTCTTCCTTGCTGCCAGGGCACACTGCTGGCCCATGCCCGGCTGGCTGTCCACCTACGCCTCCAGGGCCTCCTCAACAGAGCTGCTCCCCAGCCAGCCAGGCGCCAGCCTGTGTTGTTGCAGTGGGTTCTTCCTTTCCAGGTGCTGGATTTGGCGTTTGTCCTCATTGAATTTCATAAGGCTCCAGGTGGGCCATTCCTTCAGCCTATCTAGACCCTTCTGAATGGCAGCACTGCCCTTGAGAGTATCAGTTGGTCCTCCTAGTTTGGCAAACTTGATGAGGATGCACTCCATCCCTTCCTCCAGATCCTTCAGTCTGAGTTGAGGTGCTTTATTCCCTTTCGTGGTCAAGCTGTAGATACTTAGCTCACATAACAAAGTAAGATATTTACAGTGATAATCATTTGTTTGTTTGTTGCTTACAACATTTAGAAGATGCTGCATTGTTTTCTCTCCTCTTTAAAAAGGTTCTCTCTCTGATTTTTTTCAAACCTATGAGACTGACATTTCAATCAACTACAAAAGCTCAGTTTCTTATTTCTCTTTTGTTAGTATTTACTGGCACCATCAATACTCCTACTGTCACTTGAAATACCGAAGAAGCCATCTGCTTTCCCAATACTCATAAACAGAGTATCTGCTCTTTGAAAATATAAAGGAAACAACAGGGATAATAATTGCTCTGCAACTTGATAATAGTAATGAGCATAATTCATCAGATTTTAGGCAACCTACAAACATAGGCAGGAAAAAGCACATTAAAATGGAGTGACTGTCCTTGTGTTCTATTCCTTTTTATATTAAATGGCGTCTTTGTAGGTTTTATTCATTTTTCAACTTTTCCAGAGTTTAAAGCTATCCTGAAAATTCATGACACCCTGTTCCTATTTAACCAAAGTTAAAATAAATATGCACTATTGGTATTTTTTAAAATATTCTACAGGGCCCTAAGGCCCTTTCATTAAAATGGGTACTTTCATTAAATGCCTGATATTGGTAGTTTTCAGGTATGTTTCTGAACAAGTCTAACTGAGCTGCTGAGGCTATGATAATCGCATACATTTTTAATCACAATTTAACATTATTTAGCGTACAAGTAGTTTAATAGCAATAGCCACCGTTTGCATGACATGCAAGTACCTACAATGATCCTAAAACTTTTAGTTACATGTGATAAGCCATCTTAAATTTTCTCAATTGTAATCACAGTCTTTGCTAACCATGCACTGTAATTTTCAGAAAACCAGAGTCCTTGCATGAAGCATAAGCAATATTTTTTTATTTACCTAATTGTTCTGTCCTTAAAGGCAGTGGCAAAATTCTAATTAACCTGAATGAGAGTGTAAGAAGGCTCTGAGTCCTTAGTGAGTGTGAATGCAATTCCTGTTTAACATAATCCTTGAGGCATAGATCTACTGTATCTAACCCAATAGCTTCATCATTTTAGTCTAGCTATACAAATAACTAAACAGACAATCTCCAGAAGTACAAGAAAACAGACAGCATCTCCTGTGTCATGATTGCAAAGCATTACTATGGTCAGATAGTTTTAAAGTGTGGGTCTCATAAAATTCAGTTGATAAATTACAGTCAGCCTAATAAACCAGTCTATGATTCCTATGATCACTTGGCTAGTGATTCTTGAGGTTAATATTCCTGAACTAGTCCTAACAGAGTTTTCAAAAAAAGAAAACCACCACCCGCCACCACTTTCTTCTTGGAAGGCTGGTAGAGGTTTACAAGATGTTCATTTCCACAGAGGGAACAATATCCATCACACAAAATGGATTCAGTGCAATTTATTTCATTTTCCAAAGAGGTTTTAGGATCTTTAGTCTGTAGTTTAGTTTGAATTCAGCTCTATCCTTGATCTATTTTTAAGTGGCTGGACTCTAGCTTAATATATCAATTTACTGGAACAAATGGTCCTTCTGTTTCCCTCAGCAACTTCTATACCTCGAAGCAATTTATCCCCCAACTTATTTTGAACTCTCTCATATTTCTCTGCTATGTTGTCACTGATTTGCGTTTCAACTTCCATGAAGAACTATTTGTTTTTTCTTGTAGAAACTCAGTTCTTTTAACTCTTTTATAGCTTTGCTCTCCTGCTGCGTATTTTTTAGTTTTTTCTTCTCCTCAAAGAAGAAAAAGTTTTAGTTTGCAGTTGATTAACCGTGTTCTATTGTCACACAAGTTTTATATTTTATTTTAGCTGTGTGCAAGTGTCATCCTGCTAAGTTAGTATCTTCCTTTATCAGTTATATCTTCCTGAAATGTATTTACTTCAGAATTTGAAAACATGCTTTTGCTTTGCTCAAGTTGTTCATTAGATTATTATAGGAATATATTTTCAAAAAAAATTCATTTTTGTACAGCAAAAGTAGCCATGGTGAATGATTGATCAACTGTGCATAAAGACAAATAGCACATGCCCTTACTAAAACTCAAATACATTTCATTTTCATAGTCTGGCTTTTGCAAAAGGAGGGATTGTGACTTTCAGTAATGGATAACAGTAAAAGAAGAGAAATTATTTACTCTGCTTATCTAAATATCTCAGAAAGGCACTTCAAAGCAATTGATCCATGAGAAAACTTTTCAGTTGCTCCCCCTGGACTGGCTGTATATGTTTCCTTATAGTTTGATTCTCTAAATAAAAACAGGTTTGCCAAATACCATGCAACTTCAGACACTCATGAGTGCACCTTCTTTTCAAATATCACCCACTTGTTTGCACTAGTGAAAACTTGGAAGAAGTTGTAATTGTTTGTTATGATACTAAAAGCCCAGCTGTGATTGCTGGACAGGTAGCCAAACAACCTTCAAACCCTAGCCAGAAGAAGAATTAAGAGAAGCAGACAAACAGCTATAACAATTGGAACAGAAAAATAAGCCTCACTTACCAACTAACAGAAAACCCCATCAAGTAAGATCCTCATCCCAGGCACAGCTGTCCCAGTTTGAAAATATCTTCAGCCATGCCACCTACTTCTAGCCACTTTCAGGTCCCCTGAATCTAGTTTAAACTGAAGCACACTGAAGATGGACATTGCCCTGATACTATCATCATAATGATTTACATTTTTGGAAGGAATTAGACCTGAAAGCCAAAGTCCACAGTCACAAAAAAGCCAAGAGAATTTCCAGCTTGGGGGAAAATGTGAATGAATTTTAAAGATTACACTATGCAAGTACCAGTGTAATATATACCATGTGGGTAAAGTCAGTAATAATAACTTCACTATCTAGAAGAATTTGTAATGAGATAAAGTTGCAGAAGATGATGAATGGCCTAAAAGCAAATGAGACAAAAGTTTAATTTTAAATTTGACATTGGTGCACAAACCAGAGTAACGCTGGAGGTAGTGACATTAGTGCTGAACAGTATAAAATAAAACAAGGGCCAGGGACTGGAAGACAGAAACAAGTAAAACACAGAGCTGACTACAGTCAGTGAAAGATAGAGTATGAGAAACATAGAGAAAGCCCCAAAGACAGAGTATGTGTGGATTCATCTAACCTAATTTTTGACGCTCAACTGAGGCACTTTTAAGTTAGATAGGTAGCTACCCAAAGCATTCTCTATAGTTGCTGAGGAGATGCAAATATTCTCAGAGAGCATTTATGAATTCCTGAGATCTGATATCCTTTCCAGAATACCCATCTCTTTCCACAGGGAAGACAAACAGCCTTGGGCAAGCAGGCTTCTAATTTCATCATTGTGATTATCTGTCTAAAATAGGGAGGTCTAAAATCAGTCCAGGGCTTTATTTGTTAAATATTTGTTGATATATCTTGGGAAAGATGCTGTTTATAATTGTATTGTGTAATGCAAAGTCTTCTGAACTTGTAGGTTCTTTTGAGGAAAAAGGCGTCAAAATAATTGAGAGAGGACACAAGAATGTTTTCTAAGGGATGAATAGCTCTTACCAATATGGTGAAACTGTCCTACAAGTTACTTCTGAAAAAGTTCTTCTTGCTGAAAGGTAGAAACTAAACACGTTTATTACTTAGAGGATTCCCAAGGGAGTGGAGGAACCAACAAAATGGATATGTTGGTTGGTCAAAAATAGGAAAGATGGAATTTATATTTATATAAAAAACTCCATATTACCCAGCTATCACAATAAAGAGGTTTTCTCAGTCTTCAAAGAAAAACATTTTTCAGAAGTGGTGATAGCATCAAATAGAAAATAGAAAACATTTTACGCTTCTTACATTAGCAAAAATTACTAATAAGTGAAAAAAAAAAAGTATATTTTGTGCACATTTGTATGCAGTCATTTGGAGAGACTGTAACCTCAGAGTGCTTTTTCAGTTGTGATCAATAGCCTCAATAAAAGTGGGAGAATATAATTTTGTTTTGATAGTATGAAGAAGTACTTCCAACACTTCTGAACCAGTGAACAACTCATCCCTCAAACTTCTTCTCTGATCAGTAAACTCACCTTACGGAATTGGCAAGTTGGTAAGCTTTACTCTTTATAGTGGTTCCACAGACCAGACGGAGAACAGCTGGCAGGGGGAGTACAGAGAAGTAATTTTGGTCTATGGGAAAGAAGACAGAATACATGCGCCTGATGAGACATAAACATAGGGAGAGGAATAGAAAAATCTAGGCTTTTCTATTCAGTAAGGCTTACATTTCTCTTCATCTGTGGGAGGCAAATGAAATCTAAAACTGACCATGAATCACCTACTACCATTTTTTAAAAGCCCTTACACTTTACTTTCTCCGCACAGGAGTATAGAACTGACTTTCCCAAAAGTATTTTCTTACACTATTTCATTTGCAAATCAAGTCCATGAAAGAAATAAATGATGCAGATATATTCTCTTGAACGTTCAACAAAAATCAGGAAGGTGAAGTCTAGAACATGACTATTTAGATGTCGATTTTTTTTCCAAATGTCTATCAAGAAATGAAATATGGGTTATGATTAGTGGAAGTATGTCTCAGAAGAGGCAAATGAGTAATATTAGGAAGGGGAAGAAGCAAATTAGTTGATACTGTCAGTACAGTAGCAGAACTATTCTCAGGCACTATTTCTAATTCAATATGAATGTTGTTATCAAGCTGTCTTGTTTAAATGCAATGGGAGGGCAGTAAAGACTTACAGAAATATGTATTTTAAAAGTAACTTTTAATTTACTGAATAAAAATAAAAAGAACAGGTCAGAGATTAACCTTCATTCAAAATGAACAGTAGCACTGTGGAAGCTGTGCATAGTTTATGGCATATGTCAGAAATACAGATCAAATCAAGCATAAAACACCATTAATGATGGGAGGAAATATTGCATCTTAGAGAACACATAGAGAATTTTTCATCATGGTAGGAAAAAAAGGAGTTGATGAAGCCTAGACTATAATTCTCACTTCCTTGAACTAGCCTTCCTATAAGATAATGAGGTGATCAAAGATGTCGAATCTATTTTCACAAGGTATGGCATAACCATCATGGTAATATTTGACAATGGAATATAATTTCATAGACATTAGTTTGAAGATTTTATGGTGCATTAAACATAACACTGTTAATGGTAGAACATTACTAACCACCTTAACCAATGTGTGGCGAAAATCAATGCCAAAGAGAGGTGATATGAAAAGGAGGAGAGCAAAACTGATGCATGTTGGCGTTAAAACACCAGAGAAGAAAGAATGAGTTGCCACCTTCTGATAATGTGTTCAACTGTAAATTAAAATAAAAACATTAGCCCTTTAGAAATGATGAATAGAGTTACTGAGCCTTGTTGTGCAAATTGAGGTACGTGAAAATTGCCACCAGCTCCTGAAATGATAATTTAAATACTTGCAAAGGAAAGACACAGATCCAAACAGCACATTACGCCGTTCATAAAAGATCACTTTGCACTCATATATGACAGTACATACGTAAATACTTGAAAAAGACTTTACAAGTTATTTATATTGAAAAACAAAATAGAAACCTCCATAAAACCTCAAGCAAATCCACTGACAGATTTATGTTTCAGCTCTTTCTTTGTAATATTAATTTGTAGTTTTACCTGGATGCTATATTCTGTGACAATGCAATCATTTTCTAGTAGCAGAAAACTAAAATCTTGTGCTATGCAAATACAGAAGAAATTCAGCAAAAATGTGCTACAGTGAGGTATAACCATGGAATGGGTGATCTTTTTTTTGTTGGTAGCTTCAGAAATGCTCTAAAAGTTTGTTTATTCCATATGATTGGTAGTCTTGAGTGACAAGGCTTCTGCTTTTGTGCTTTGTCTATGCTTGGTTGAACTTAAAAGTTTCAGGATGTTCAGTGTAACATGGAAAAACAGCTTTGACATAGCATTGAATCAGAAGCTTTGATGCTTGACTGCCAGCAACAGATTTTTTCAGTCTGTCAGTATAGTAAGACTTCAGTAAAAAAATTTCATATATATATATGTGAAGTGAATGATGGTGTTTCTTGACACTAAGAAAATTCATATATATAATATATATATTTATTTTTTATATATTCATATTCATATTTATATTTTTTATCTGTCTGTATGTATATAAGTCAATCATAGTTTTAGGACGTTAGTTCACACAGATAATCTTTCACATGCTGACTGGCGAGTAATATGATATGCCAAGTCCACCATTAATAAATGCCTGATACACTTTCTCAAATATGCAACAGAGATCTGAAAACTATCCATAAAATATGTATCTTTGGCCATAATTTTGCTCTCCATTGAAATCAAAATTGTACATGCAACATTCAGAGGGCATAATAGCTTGCAGCTAACCTAACATTGCCAAAGTAAGCAGATAAGTAAGAATCCAATCAGCTTTTGGGTTTAATTTTTTTTTGATGCTTTCACATCTGAAAAAACAATTCCAAATAATGCAATGTCTATGTGATCGAAATTACTCTGGAATTCTTCACTGCAGAACAGTGTTGCTCGAATGACAGGACCAGGTAGCATTTCTGCCAAAATAAAAAGCACATTTGTAGACTATACAAAGATGGAAGATATAATCCTGCCGATATCCTGCCCCAAAATATTGACAGAGAAGCTGCATATGCATTTCCTGAATGGAGCTTTACATTTAATGGCTAGCATTGTCTCTAAGTAACTTTTCATTTCCTAGCCAACCTCCCCTCTAGCAATCCTATGTCCATTAAATTCAGCTGTAGTTTATTGAAGTACAGTTCATTTACGTTTGGAGATTTTTCAAGTGGATCTGGGTTGGGACAGATGAAAGTACACGTACAGCAGACACTTCGGGGTAGAATTCCATTTTTTAAAAGTGTATTTCAGACAGCTTAATTACTACAACAGAACAGAGTAGAATAAACTATACTAACGCAGAAGGAAATTATTTCCAGGAAAAATATGATATCAACCCTTATTTGATTTTGATCAAGTACTTATAAAAAGAGCTGATAGCAGTTTTGAAGATATGAAGCTATGAAGACTTTTAGGTTAAAGGGATAGCAGAAATAGAGGCAGTGAAGAAGTCATATTTTGGAAGTGTATGGTATTTAGGCTGTAGTTATCAAGTATAACAAAAATAAATGAATTGAATGAATCTGCTGGTCTCTTTACTGAAACAATGAATGAACATTTAGTAAAGATAGTGAATTGCAAAAATAAAACCTAACCATTTTGGCTATTAAAAAAATTGAGAATTTGAAGGATGATTTACAGATGCTATTCAAATGAAGTCACTAATGTCTGTAAATGCATTCCTCTGCTATCTTTCACATGTGGCGGAACATCAGAGTAACTCTGTATCAGTCATTAGAGTGTCATCATATGCCTCTTTTCCCAAGCGTTCCTAATCAATCAATAGATTCCATTAGATATGTGATATTCATTCATTTTCTTTTTTTTTTCCTGGCCTAAATAAATAACTTCTGTCTTTCTTCTTTGTGAGGGAGCATTGCTGAATTACTCGTTGTGTTCAGCTTAAGTTTTCCAAAGGCTAAGTCATAAGGGCAAATTAGTTTGGTTTTGCTTCCCCATCTGCAAGGTGAATCTTCATTCCACACCATGATCATCTCTTAGGATCATCTTAGGGTAAATTCAGTGATAACCTTCTCCTGCGATAACATCCCTGTATGGTTCTTCCTTTATTAGTGTTCTGCTCTACTATTTTCTTCAGTGTCCACCAAAGGACTAAGTCTGTCCACAGATTTTCTGTCTCACTTACCAGAAAATATTGAGAACTCTAGCCAATGGCATTATCCTGAAAGGATGATGTCTTTCTCCTCATTTACAAAGAGTGTTTCCTGATTACTTGTGTCTTCTCTCTGATGCCTGCTGGACATCTTGGTCAATCTAGTTCCGACATTTTCTTGGTCTGGTCACTTGCAAGCCGTCTATCCATTTACAAGCGTCATAAATACTTAATTACATTTTATAATTTGTTTTCTTGTCATAAGATTCAGAGACAATTTTAAAATACGAACAGCTACCACAATGCATTTGTGATTGTGTCTCCTCGGTAAGACTGAACACTTGTGCTAACGGCTGAGTTTTCAAACTATTGCTTCCACACAAGCCTCGGCCTTCTAAAAGAAGAGACTCTCCAAGACTCTTTGTCAGAGATGAGGTTGAAGAATTTCTAATCTAGCAAACTTCAGATTTAACTTTTATATTAGCAATCCACTTCTTGCTCTTGCTGAAATGTACATTGGCTTTATGTTGTGCCAGAATGGCAGTGGGAATTGTTTTTCTGATAATTTCTAAGAAAAACCTGGCAGATGATACTTCCTCACTTGAGCCAGAAAAACAAAAACACACTCAAAGTCCTGGAATATGTCTTTTTTTTTTTTTAAGTTTGTTAGTGACATAGCTGAATTTGGTTTTATATTTAACAAAAAAAACAAAATTTCTAAAGATTGTATTTAACTATATCCTTAACGTGAACTACATATCTAAGTCCCATTGACTTCAACTGGACTTCTAATGGAGCTAAGCATGTGCTCAAGAGCGTTGCTGAACTGAGGTTTAATAAAGCAAACAACTTCCTGTGCATGTAACTGCATATAACTAAATAGACATGACACATGGTGGGTGGAATGAATAGTAATAGGCTCAATCCCATTTGTCCTTTTATGCAGAACTCTTCTCGTTTCCACTGTTTATTTTCTGGGCACAGATGTCCCTGCAGGGAGAATATTACATATTTTAACAAATTCATCTGAAGTCTTAAGACATCTTCAGTCTTACAATCCAGTCCGTTGTGCTCTCCATCCCCAGTCACTCCTTTAAGACAGTCATTCTTTCATGCTGTCAGTGGTTCTGATCTACTCAAGCCTACTACTGTCCCAGTAAATAAATATCTTAGACAATTTCTCAAGTCTATGCAGCAATGAGAAGTAGCTTTTTTTCTCATATGATAACTGTTCTTTCTCCTGTCGTTAGCACTAAAGTAGCAGAATGGAGGGACTCAGCCAATGTGTATCAAAACTCAGCAGGAATATGCCAAAAAAAATCATGCTGGAGACACGAGCTAGTTCTTCAACAGTCATACCAGAAAGACAAGGATGAAGGCAACATCCTGGAATGAGCAACAAAGGACTGAGGGAATAGAGATGTATGGTAAGAAGAAAAGTTATTAGAGGACCAAGAAGCTGTCTGAGATGAGCAGAAAAATGAAACTGTCACGGAGAGCACGGATTGAAAGGTCTTTTTCAGCCAGCTGAGGATGAAGGAATCAACAAATAGAGAAAGCAGTCATGTTTAGAAGAAGAGGAGTTTGACTGGAAAAGTGAATGAAGCCAGGAAGCCGGGAAGGATTTTTCTTTTCCTATAGAGAGTCACTGAAATATTTTAAATGTATGTAGGTGGATTTTAGATTATTCTTCTCTGCCCTTTACTTCGACCCCTCTCAGAAGAAACAAAATATCCTAAAATCCAGCTGCGTATGTGAACCCTTTGTAGCAAGAAGCAGAGGAAAAAGCAATCTCAGCTGAAGTGTAAAATAGGCAGTGACATACAAGCTTCATTAAACTTTTCGAATTTGTACCTCAGCCAGAACCTCATGGACCCTCTTCTCATAGATGTTCCGCTATTCTTTTGGAAATTTAACTTCCCACTCAGCAAAAGTGACATTTCCCAGGTCCATTCAGTTGCTACTGTGTGGAACATTTTACTCTCTGCAACATGTGCAGCTGCTAGTAAGAAATATCTTTTCAAAGCAAGGAAAGCAACATGTTAGTATTGAGAAGGTGCTTTTTTTTGGTAGAAGATAGATGAGAAGAGATAATCACTCAAGCATTCTTAATTTAAAACTATAAATCTAAACTCCAATTCATTCCTTTTGACTCTTCTGCTTGTAAAAGATTTGGAAATAAATGTTGATATGAATTAAGGGCAATTGCATGACTCTATTGTCAGCATGCCTTATTTCTATCTGCTGCTCATAGCGCAACTAAATGCTGTCAGACTGCATATTTCTGCAGAGAGTTGCTGCAAATCCTAATGATATTTTTTGTAAAAAAAAGACATATTTTGAAAGGTTTTAAAATGCTAATTCAACTATGAAAGTTACATGTTTAATTTAAACTATGTTAGGATCTGACATTTTAAACTTTTAAAAAAGAAACTCCTAAGTAGCACTTACTTGAGTCAGAGAACAAAGAGCATTAGTCAGATTTACTGTGGATGGTAATTAATAGTGACTATGCTGCATAATACCCAGTTAATACGTTCTATGCCCTATACACCACTTCCGGATTTAATTTATCATGTTCCAAGGTTAGAAGAAGACAGTAGGAAACACGCAAACCGGGAATAATTTACTACAACATTTAAGTGTCATAGACATGCCTTCTGGCTTTGTGTCTTCATTTACCCCCATTAATTGCATGTAGTTTGCATTTTTAACTCTTGTTATGAATGTTGCAAAACAAGCACAAACATTTAGCAAAGAATGAAAGATTCTTCTGTATTGCTGTTGGAAAAAAAAACTAGCAATGGGCCATACCACTGCCTACAAGCTATTCAGGGGTGTTAGCTGCTGGATTCTACCAGAGCTTTTCCAAACAGTAGTTACAAAGGACAATTATGGAAGAGCCTAACTACTGGAACTGTTAGTTACTTTTTAGTTTTGACAGTGTGTGATGACACTGTCACTTGAGCATTAGCAAAGATAAAAAATAATCAAGGAAATTTAACATCTATTTTTTTTCAGTATTCACATAGTTATTAACTGTGCTGAACTTACTCCAATGCATTTATAAAAGATAGATTTTGGGGGGAATTTATACTGCAAAACTAGAACTCATTGGCAAAAAAGAAGAAATGAAGAATTTTAAAGAATTTCCACCCCTTGAGGTACTAGTGATACCATCACACCATCCATGGTAACAATTCGTTCAAGTTTCTGAAGTTTTCAGGGCTCATTTGTTATATACTAAAGATAGAATGATATAGATCTTTGATTATTGCATCCCATGTGGAGAGCCCAAATGGTAAGATCTAGAGGAAGAATTAGAATTTTCTTATGTGCTTAAAATTTTCTTATGTGCTTTCTTATGGGCTGTGTATTTTCTTATTTCTTAAAATTAGATAAAATGAATAAGTTTTTTTTTTTTAATACCTTTTAGCAATATTCTCCATTACAGTCTAAAAAGAAGAATATAAACAGGAGTAAAGCTCCATTAGCCAAATCAGTTAAATTGACATGAAATTAAACAATTACATTTATCTAAAACCCATATTCTTTTAATAGCTCAGAGTATATTACCATGGAATAAGACATTGGACATACTAAATGCCAATTTCTGTTAATCTTGATGGTAGATTACTTAGTGATTTCCTGTTTGGAAACTCATCTGTAACTTTTTAATTCACAGACTTCTGAGAACTAGCAAGCACATCTACATAGTAAGTCCAATGCAATTTTAGACCTGCCAATATTGGCAAGTATTCAATTATTAATTCAAGTATGGTAGTGATTAGAGGCCTGTATTAGATATAAACACGCTTTGTCAGAGATACAATTTAAAAAGAAAGAATTCCTATTCCCTTACAGATTTCTAATCTTATTGTATTAGGAGAGACCACAGATCAATATTTCAGTAAAATAAAGTTACTTTATATGGGAAAACTGCAGTAATGTATACTTTACTGAAAATATCTCCCAATGGAAACTCTACTTGGGTAGTTTTGTTTGTTTCCCTTTTTCTTTTTTTCCTTTGAGGAGCTATGGCTCATTTCTCTGCTTGTTTTTATGAAATAAAGAGAGACGGATGAAAGCCAGTAATTATTGTTATATAGAAGAATGGCCTGTAAAACTCAAGTTAGTGAAGGATCTTCAGAGCTCAATAAGGACAACAGATAAGGTAGCTTTCTCAACCTCCGAAAGTAATCCCACCTTTCCTACCCATTGGAGTCTTGGTTGCCTTACTGAGCCCAGGTTCAGATGCTGAAATCTCTATCAATAACACAAAGTTACCTAACCTTTCTTTTGTCTGAGAAACAATGCTAAAAATATTACCTTAAAACCAAAAGCAATTAACTTAACACATACTTGCTGAAGTAAGTGCAGTCAACAGGTTGACTGTGACAAAACATTTTTTAACTTTCTTTTTGTTATGGTGTGTGTGTGTATAACATTTACATCTCCTTTGCTTTGCTGATATAGTCTGAAAACTGCTGATCGGTCGAGCTAAACCATTATGCAAAAGTGTGATATTTACATCTATCAATGTTCTGCCTACCAGAGTCTTCTAAAACCAGCTAACAGTAGCAAACAATGTGCAATACCTTCTTAGTGGTGTAATATTCTTTATGGCAAGCCCACAAACTTATTGAAATATTAGATTCAGAGGGCGAGCTCTAACTTTTCAGTAACACTTGGAGCAGGCTCAATAGCCATAAAGAGGACTTGATTGTTTGCATTCAATGCGATGAAAGCCAACATCATTCTGGATACAGTGTCTCCTTTTTATAGGATAAGCATCAAGGAAGGATAATAGAAGTTTGCTGTGTGTATCTGAACTAACATTAAGGATGTCAAAATGGAGAGACCTGCAAAAATGCAGAGATCCTGGAAACATAAAATCACAGAAGACAAATTAGTGGGATAATATTTTCTCTGAGAGTCAGATAAATAATCACAGTTACATCCCTGAAAAAAGGTTTAGGATCAAAATTGTCATCCATTTCTCACTAAGTGATCTCTAATCCAACTGTAGCTAAGCAGCCTGTACTCCTCAACCTTTTCCTTGAAGCTGTTCTGCTACCTGAATTCCTTTATTGATAAAACAAAACTTTGGTATCCTGAAATTAAGCATTCCTCCAGCTAGAGTCCTGAGGCCTGAAAGCATGCCTATAACGCTTCAGGATAGCGTTAAAAAAAAACAAACACACACACACACACACACACATACACACACAAACACACACAAGCAATGGAAACTTATTTTCTCTGAAAGCAGGCTGGAAGTATGATGCCATGTCCATTCTTCCACAGCCCGATGGCTTTTACGGTCACGTACATTGTGGGAGACCCACATCCAATTGCTTTCACAAGAGAACCCAAATTCTAAACCCCAGTTATATGCCTTAGGAACAAGACAATATGCTGTTTCTGGAAAGGAATAAGAAGATAATCTATTCAATTATACAGAAAATAATTCAGAATTCACTGGCAGAGAAGTGACTAAGTATATAAGAAGGAGAGTAACTGAAGTCTAAGATTCAGGGCATTTTCCTGGAAGATAAAGTCAATCAAACTACAAAGGACTGTTCACTTGAAATGCTTAAACAGATTTTAGAATGTAATCCCAGCACCTAGTCCTCTTTCTTACCAGACAAGCAAACTAAGCATTAGGCAATAAAGTCAATGATTTTCTGCCTAGGTTTTTGTTTGTTTGTTTCATAAGAAAAGGACAGCACAGATCTGAAACTCAGCTGCGTTCTCAGCATTCTTTTTGGACAACCATTAGACAATCTACTTTTAGCTTTTTTCTTTTACCTAACGGACACTGGCCAATCTGATCCCAGTCTTAGGTACCTACCCCTCTACTTACACAGTCTGCGGGAGGCTCATGGTACTTAATTTCTGAGGTTTTGCCTAAAATGCCAAGATTGCAATTGGACCCCTTTCTGAATGTAGTCACAAATTCTCCACCAACTTCACTCTTGTTCTTCCTTCCTCATTTCTAAGCAAATTTCAAAATAGTGAAATAACAGCAATACAGCTCCACAGTGAGATATCACAGGCTACATACAATGCCAATTTAAAGAAGACTTTTTACTAGGAGTTCAGTGATTATAATTAGGTTTGGGCACACACTTGCAACCTGTAACCCCCAAAAATACATAACACATTTATTCTATATTTTCCAACTAGATTTAGCAGCATTTTACTCTGCCCAGTAGGCTGTGTAGCCCTGGAAGCGTTCAGACTGAACAAATTCAGACTACTGCTAGTTATAATGAGGAGCTATGCCTCTGCTAAAACTCTGGAGAGCAACTGAACAACTCTACAAACATCATTGTAACAATATCTGACAAAAACACAATTTTATTTTTATATTAGTACTTTCAATATGTCATAGCTTACAGAATTAAAACATGAGCGAACAGTGGCAAAATTACCACTCTGTGTTAAGAGGGAGAAAGTAATAATGAGAGTTCACTTACTAATCTCATAGCCAGCAGCCTTACAATGTACCCATCACAACAGAAGCTTGAGAAAAATCATGACATCCCTCCTTCTTTCTTCCTCAGATCTGCTCTCCTACTATATGCTGCAGAGATAAAGGGTACTTGTCAGAATTCTTCTTTAGTGTCAAAGAGGCAGCTGACTAACACTGTACAATACCACAAGACAAGCTGCTAGGTTATATGATAGAAGCTCCTCTCCACAAGCACAAGGCAGCCAAGAGAGACAATGGCAGATGGGGGAACCCAAGTAACACCCTGCCCCAGCTACTCCCAGGCCTGTCACAGGACAGCAGTCACCATCAAGGGCTCATGTCCACAAACACAGAAGAGCACAGCGGCACTAGGGCAGGTGGAGGAACCCAAATTAGCTACTCAGAGGAATGGACGCCCTGTTTGGCTCCTCCCAGGACAGCATCAGCCCCATGTCCAGGTGTGAAACCCAGCAGGGTGAGTCAACGGGAGCAGCTCCACAGAGCACCTTTCAGACTGAGAGGGGTCAGTGCCTAGGGGTACAGGACAGGGTGTGTGGGATGCGGGGGAAGATCATGTTGGGACCGGGCAAGACTTATTATGGGATGTTTAGGGGGAAGAACCAAAGGCAAGGACAGGGAGGGATCTAGTTTATTTGGGGAGGAACAGACATGGGAATCCAGAGGGATGTGAGGATAAAAAGGGGCCAGCCATGTAAACAGGACTAGTCAGTGTGCTTGTCTGGCCATGCCCTGTGCCTGATGAACAAAGTCTGTCCTTTCTTCTTATTAAATTCCTTTCTAACTATTTTCCTGGGTGAGGGCCTCTCAGTTCTGTGTGCATGTGTGTGTATGGAGGTCTGAGGGCCAGCAACTGGAGTCAGACCACAGATCTTAGGGGCACCTGTGTCTGTGGGGCCAGCAGCTGGAGAGACCAGAGAGAGTGAAGCAGCAGCACCTGGAGTGGGACCATGGGTCAGAGGGCCTGGGTGTGTGTGGTGTCAGGAACCGGAGCAAGAGAGGGTATGCAAGTGAGTGTGTGTGATTGCTAGCAAACATCAAGCTGGACTAGCCAGCAAGTAGGTGAAGTGACCTTGGAGCCAGGTGTGTGTGTGTCTATAAGGGCAAGATCACAGGAGGATGTATGTGCATGAGGGTCTGTGTGTCTCTAAGGGCGAGACCACAGCAGGGTTGGCTACCAGAGGGACCAGGGGAGTCCTGGCCAACTGCCAGAGAGACCATGGGGTCTGGGCATCAGGTGAGACCCATTTGTGTATGTGTGTAGTGTGTGTGTGTGTTGCAAGGCACTTGGGAAGAGGAAGGATCCAGGCCCAACGACTGGATAGACTAAGTGTCCGAGGCCAGCTACTGAATGGATCCACTGTGTGCATGTGTGTGCATGCGTGTGTGTGCGAAGGGGTCTGTATCAGCAATTGGAGTGGGGCTGCAGGCCTCAGGGAAACGCATATTCGGGATGCCATCAACTAGGGAGATCCGGGATCCAAGGGGCAGCTACTGGGTGAACAGTGTCTAAGCCCAGCTGCTGGAGGGCTCCCTGTTGTACACGGGTATATACATATGTGCCACCAAGCAACCGTCCTTCTGATCAGCCAGAGAGGGGAAGCAGATGAGTCCATTGGTGCTGTTTGTATGAGTGCTGAGAGCTTCTATCTGTGTGACTGGCTGTCTATATATGTATAGATACATTGTATCCCTGTGTTTGTGTGCATGGCTACTGGGAATACATTGTCAGCCTCACTGCTGGACCTGGGGGCACGGAGCTGCAGCAGTCTCACCTCACTGCACTGACAGGTTCAGCCCCCTTATCTAACACAAGCCCTCTGCACAGCAAGAGAAATATAATTCACTTTTATAAACCCAAAATAATAGTGCTTTTAGAAATAAACAACGCTTATCAAGGTTGTGCTCTGCCTAAGCCAAAATAATTGCTGGTGTTACACCAAAACTGCCTCCCAACCACGCGTTTCTCTATGTTTCCCTAATGACTTTCCATATTTCCTAAATTCCTCCTTCTTTTGTTACACTTCCCTTTTTATAAGTTCTTTTTAACTTTCCATTCCAGACTCCATTCTATGTTATTTTAAATAATTTCTATATCTAATATGCAAGGACCTAAGTGTTCTTGCCTGATGTTTTGAAATTGGGCTTCTGGCCACTGTTGACTGTAAATGATTTAGTTTCCGTAAGGATGTGCTCTAGATTCAGATTCCATATCAGACTGTGGCAAATCTCTGCTGGCCTGAAATCTAAATATGCCTGAAAGTATCTGTCAGACTCTCCCCCTATACTTGATCCATTTGCATGATGCTCAAGAAATGTCTTTCTTTATCAGAGAAATGTATGTCATTGCACGACCTTGCTATGGGCAGAATATCCTTGACTCTTTTCATGTTAAAAACAGCCTTGTAAGATCAAGTCCCCACTATAGCCCTCTTCCTAGCTGGTTAGGCATCTCTTCATAGATGCTATCCAGTGTGAGTTGAATCACCACCAAAGTCACTGCCAGAAAAAGTGCATTATAAAGAGATCATACAAACCAAACAACTTATTTTGGTCATATGGCAAATTGCTTGGAAGGGAAAAAGGAGCAATTTTATTGGTATATATTTCCTATAAGCAAATTGGCAAAGAGCAAAACCTGTAAATTTCATGCATCTTTCTTTTTCAAGCTGGAACACAGATAATGCTTGTCAGTTTGCAATTAAAATTATTTCAGATTGGTGAATCCATACTTTAGCATGTATATTTTTACTGAACCAAACAACCATACCCTGGTCCTGCACAAGCATTCTTTATCTTTAATTATGTGTATCCCAGATGAGCAGTTTTTTTCATTTTGGTTTCACTAATAATGGCAATACTAGTTTCTCTAAAGCTTGGACTACCTAAGAGCTCCTAACGGAGTTGGAACACCCAGGATGCTTCATCACAGATTCCTGAAGTCTCACAAATTCCATGTTAGATCACATAACTTCATGTGTTTATGTAGCACAATCCACCTTCCAGGACCACTTGCACCCACAGGATCCACCACCAAGCCAGCACCAGCACTGTGTAGTGGAGACACCCTCACTGTAACCTGCTGCTAAAAAATACAAGCCATCACATGCCCAGGCACCCTGGTTGTGGCTGCCATCTTAGTAGATACTAGAGGTCTCTGCAAATAAAGATATTCTTAAGCACCCGACAAATGTAAACTTCCAGCACTGTGTATAGCTGAGCAACATGATCAGTTGCTGCCCTTAGTTCTGTCTGTTTATTATCTGAGACATGTGAACGTGTAATACGAGTAATATATAGAGAAGAGAGCAATATTTGTATCATATATTCTATTGTTTTTTTGAGCAGCCTGTGCATAAGTTTATTTCCATAGCTGACTCAGATACATCAATTACTTTTTTTTTTTTTACTATGTGATCTGAAATCCTCTCACTTTCTCTCTGCGCTCTCACATTTCAGTAAAGTTACTGATGTCATTTAAATGAAGGCAGAAACTTGTTTGGCATGCCATTGAAATAGTAAAGTCCCGGTTCAGAAGCGCTGCAAAATATGACAAATGTTGCAGTAATCTTTATAGCTAAATCTGCATGTAAATGGGTCATCTGCAGAAATTAAACTCAAATTCAAGGGAGTGCTATTTGCTCTAACTTCCATGCTTAGGAACTGGCAAAAGATATAAGAGGATATTACTTTCAAGTCAGGCAATTAAAGAGAGCCTAAGAGTCTCTTGCATCATTTCAGAATTTGACTCCAGTCTCCCAATTCAAAAGATCACTGACAAAATTCAAGCAATATGAGCGGAAACACACCTTCACAGTAGGAAAATGAATTTAGAGTTTCTCTAGACAAACAAAACATGGTAAAAGAGCAAGGAGTGAAAACTTGTTGCTGGGACCCATTTACCATCCATCAGTGATATTTCTTTACAAGCATGTATGTTTGGGGAAAAAATATGTCAAATATAAAAATATAAAAAAAGTATATAAAAATGTCTGAAAATAAACTATTGGGGAGGAACTAAGAGTACTGCCTCTGGGAATTTAAACGAGTGGAGATAGGGACATCAGCTATTCCTACTCTGAGTTAACCAAATACAGTATTGTTTATTTTTTTTATTATTCCTAAAGCCTTTCAAGCATATAACACTGCGAGCTCCAATGAGTTGGAACCTACTGTTTCACCAGGTTGTACTTTTTTTTTCTTGTCTCCTACAGCAGGGTCAGTATTTTCCGGATTTTACAAAATGTACAAAGTGTCCGCTCATTTTCTGTGACAGAGTTAACATTTCCACTGCTTTGCTATCATGCCAAAAAACAGTGGTGAAAAAGAAAGTAGTGTATGTACAGGTGCAGCAGTAAAGAAAAAAAATAGCTCAAGCAGTGCACAGGTGTATTTTGAATGTTAATGAATGGATTTATTTTTGCCAAGACTTCCATTCAGTCACTGCTGTTATGCAAATTGGCAGCTGCAGCATAGAAAAGAGCCTTTCTTGTCTTTGATTATGCAAGCCTTCATGTGGGTCCACATGGAAGAAAAGGTTGTTTTGCCTTCACACAAGCATGTCAAAGTCTAAGAGGAGGTTCCAGTTAAAAAGTATTAAAACCAACAATCACATATTCAATACATGTTCTACTAAGTTCTCTTCAACAGCCTGTGGAAGTAAGCTACAAATGGAGACAGAGCAGAACGTGTGATGCATCTGACGTATATATGATGCTATTTGCTTCTACTATTGTGTTTAGACAGGATTAATTTGGATTTGCTAACTCTCCCTTACACCAAGTAAGGGTTCATATTATTTTCCTAGCTTAGCACTTCCTTCCGTCTATATTGTAGGAAACAATTTGTTGCCACTTGCTAAAAGGATGTTCTGGTGTGAGAAGAAATGTGGGACTTATAAGCATGACTAAGATGGGATTGCAAGAAAGAAATAATAGGCACAATATACACTATTGCAAAGGAGCAGACTCTGGAGGTACTGAGAGTTTGGCTTCCTATACTGTCTTCAAGTTACTTGCAGTAAATCTGCAGTCTGCTTAAGAATAGCATTTCTGGGTAAGACTACTGTGACTACTCTCATTTTCAAGCTACTACTGTGGTCTTGTGGGCAGCCTTGGTATATACTACCTAACTTAACAGTTCAAGTACAGTCTTTAGTATAAGAATGTTTGAGGACCTAATTTACAAGTTTAAAAAAAAGCACCATCCTGAAATTTTCAAAAAGTTTTCCAAGTCCATCTAAATTTTGTGCAATAATGATGGGATTATCTCACCTAGCATTAGATGCCTATATTCTGAGCTCATTACATTAGTCTTCCTTTAGTCAATGATAAGAATAGGCACTTCTAAGGCATAAAGCATCTGGCCAATATTGGTTGGATGAACTGTGCCTTTGAAGTGTCTATAGAAGGAGCCTCCATATAAATAGATTCTCAAAAATGAAATCAAATATAGGCAATCTGTGTTTCATAAGATGAAATCAATCATATAAGTTAAAAAAAACCCACAGTATTAGAGGAAGTAAATATTGAAAAGCAACAGTCTGTCAGAGATCCCACATAGTTTCAGATTACCTGTTTTACTAGTCTCAAAATTACAAATATTCCACCCTTATTCATACAATGTAACTCCAGCTAGCTCCACTCACTATTTGGCACTATTTTCTATTTGATATGACATGATATGATGATTTTATTTGATGTTTCTTAAGTATACAGATACTCAGATTCCTGAGTATCTAGGAAATAAAACAGTATGAGAGTCATAAGTGAGCTTTGTAAGACTGAATATTAGGGTTCTGGAGATAGAGGACCATGTAAAAGAACTCGGAGGTCTCTAGTCCAAACTCTTTCTCAAATCAGGGTCAGCTATGATAGGAGACCAGGTTGCTCAGGGCTTTCACCAGTCAGGTCTTAAAAACCTGCAAGGATGGAGACTGCACAGCCCTTTTCTGCCCCTCTGGGTAATCCCTTCCAGTGTTTGATTGTCCTCATGGGGAAAAAGCTTCTTCTTATATCCAGGCTGAACCTCTCTGGTGTCAATTTATGTCTGTCCTACCTCAAACTCTTCCATGTACTCCTGTAAAGAGCCTGGCTCTGTCTTCTTGATGACCACCTCAAAGGCACTGAAGGTTGCTTTCAGTACCTGTATCTTCTCTAGGCTAAGTAAGCCCAGCTCCCTTGGCCTCTCCTTCCAGAGCCAGTGCTCCAGCTCCCAACCAGCTTGGTGAATATGTTCCAGCTGATCAATGTCTTCCTTGCACCAGATAATCACTTCCCTCAACCTGCTGCCTGTGCTCCAATTAATACTATGCAGGAGGCTCTTGGCCTTCTTTGCTGCCAGGGCACACCTGCAAAACCAGCAGGTTTATGTCCAGCTTGCCATCTACTGACACTCCCAGGTCCATCTCAGCAGAGCTGATCCCCAGCCAGCCATGCTCCAGCCTGTATCATTGCAGGAGGATCTTCCTTCCCAAATGCCAGACTGGCATTTATTCTTGAATTTTATAACGTATCTGTTGGCCCATTTCTCCAGTCTGTCCAAGTTTCTCTGGAAAGCAGCCTTGCCCTGAAACGTACTGACTAGTCCTCTAGGTTGATCTTGCAAACTTGATGATCAAGCATTCCATGGAGTCCTACAGGTCATTGATAAAGATGTTAAACAGGACAGGACCCAGGATGGACCGCTATGGTACTCCACATGTCACAGGCTTGCAGATAGAGTATGTCATTGCCAAACTAACCACCAGCCTCTGAGCCCAGTTATGCAACCAGTTTTTTACATCTGAACCTCCAGCTGAGCTTTGCCTTTCCTAACAGCATATCTACATGTCCAGGCAGTGTTTATAAACTTCCTCCTCTGTACCCTCTCCCTGCTTCCGGCTCCTGCTATAAATTACTTATTTAGCCAGGTCTCCTGATATGTCTGCTTCTTTCCCTGAATGTCGTGGAGAACCATTCTTGCACTTGAAGGAATGCTGTGCTTAAAGACCTGCCAGCTTTCCTGAGCTGCTTTGCCCTTCAGAACTGCCTCCTCCCAGGGGGATCCTATGTGCCAGTTCCCTGAGTAACCCCAAATGTGCTCTCCCAAAGTCCGGGGTCTGTCCTCTGCTACTTGTCTTGCACACTCTCCTCAGCACCTCAAACTCCATGTTTCATGGTCTTGATGGCCAAAGCTACCATTGATTTTCACAGCTCCAAACAGTTCTTCCTGGCTTGTGACTAGCAGATCCAGCTGTGCATCGCCCCCGTCTAGCCCATCCAGTGCCTGTGCAAGAAGTTATCCCTGACACCCTCCAGGAATCTGCTGGATTGCTTGCGTCCCACCGTGCTGCCTTTCCAGAAGATGTCAGGGAAAGCAAAGCCCCCCCGGAGAACTAGGGCCTGTGATCCAGAGACTTCCTTAAGCTCCTCAAAGCCAACTTCATTTGCTTCTTCATCCTGATCGGGTGGTCTGAAACAAACACATCAACCACAATATCACCCTTCATACCTTCACTGAGAAATTAGGTAGATTTTATTTAGTAAAAGGTACATCATTAATAATACTAAACTAATAAGCTCTGTTTTGGAAAAGATCTACTATAATCTGTTAGATGATATAATCCATTAGTTGATATACAAGACTGGTAGAACCTGGATTCTGGGTCAAGTTCTGCCATTCACCTTGAGAAATAATTTTAGGTACCTGTCCTAAAGTTCATAATAATAAAAAAAAACCTCCTCTCCTTGCTCTCAATGTAAAATAGCACTCAGTAAATCTGACTTGTTCTATTTGTTTGAACATTATATTGGAGCAGCAGACTCACAGAAAATTTAAAGGAGTTGTGTTGAGTGAACATTTCACAAGCTTTATTTGTTAGAGTATATTTCGTTCCTACTAGCTTGAGTACAAAATATTTGAAAATATGTGTTTGAAAATCTCTCTACTAAATATGCTTGCATCTTTGCAGACCATAAAACTCCTTCTGGCTGCTAAATTAGCAGGACCTTAGAAGAGTACAAGAGGAATATTTCTGTTTAAAGACTTTCCTGCAGATAATCAAAGATAGGCTTTATTTCTTTCTAAGTGGCAAATATAACAAATATTAGTTCATTAAAGGATGGAATAATACTTATGGAAAGCAGATGTTTCTTTGTGCTATTTTTCTCATGAAAATATGTGTTAAAAAATGGATATGAGGATTTTTTATTTATCCTCTTGTGTATATAATAGACATTTTGATCTTCATCATGTTTAGATGTAAACAGTAAAGACTATGCATTAATGAAATAAGCTGGAGTCTCATTTCAACAGGGTAGCAACAAGCAACAGCAAAATTCTACTTAGTACGTGAAGAAAACAGATTAGCCAGTTTAGGGCAGGCAATCACAAGAAACTACAATGGCTAGATAAAAAAGAAAAATAATGTACTAGTCTATTTGTTATATTATTAAAAACATTTGGAACAGTTCCTGACAGTCAAATGCCAATGTACCAGGAAATTGTCACTTTATTTTGTGTAACTGTACCATATAGTTTGCTCTTCTTTATACCCACCAGGTTTTTCTTGCTTCCGATGGGTTTAAAGAAGATCCCTGATCAGAAACAGAATATTATCTCTGAATATTACTTTTCTTTCTTAATCCATAATTCTGTCTGAATGGCTGAACTTGCTACCTCTTGTACCTGTCATCACATTTGCTTCATGTACAGAACATATGGGAGAAGCCAATAAAAGTCAGATGCTTAAGTAGCATGTTATTTGCAGGGGAATGTGAAAATATTTTGAAGGATTCCTCTTTCACTTACAATAGTAACTATCACTGTCATGGAGACATTCGTAGTTTATTCTAATAGTAGTTAAGAGAGCTTTGCCTGAAACATTGTTAGTTTTATAGTCTTATCTTACATTGGAATAATACACAATTTTTGAACAGAGCGCCAGCAATATTCCTAATAATAACAATTCTGGAAAATCTTAAGGCATAACTTTCCAATTTCCTTAATTCTATTTCAGTTTTGGAAGACTCAACACCTTCCGAGGAGCATTTTAAAAGACCAAACAGTGTTTAAAATAAAAAAAAAACAAAAAACAAACAAGGCACACATACTAATCTAATGGTAAAAATTGTATGTTTTGAATTGTAAAAAAGCAAAAGCTAATCGTTACTTTCTTCTAAGTTCATCAACCAAGCAATAAATTCATGGTAAAAATGGAATTTGAGGGATTTTCAAATATATTTCAAGCATTTGAAAATAGCGTACATGAAGTCTCTATTAGATAGGGAGCACTATGTTATATCAATAGCTCTTTTCCAAGGCAATACTCTTAAGGCCATAGCTGTTATACAGGAGCCATTTGTAGTGTAACAATGATAAAATAATATGCATCAGACCTTTTTGTGCTCTCTCATAGGGATGCTTTTGTCCTCTTTTGTACATCTCCTTTGTACATTTCAAAAGTGTACTTAAATACCAAAGCTGTTGTCAAATGGCTCAGTCATGTGAAAGCAGAAATATCAAATCTTGTATTTCAGCCATGCAAAATCAGAGTAACTGAGGTCTATTGCTGATGTGCATTTTAAAGTAGGACCAAACTGCCAAAATTAGATACTTGAGGTTATGTTTCTAAATACATTCTGAATATTATCTTCACAAAAAATTATATGACATTGAGAGGCCAGCTTATTTTATTCAACGTAACCAAGACTGCTATGTATTAGACTGCTCACATAGTGTAAATATTTGTGAGCATAATAAGGTTGTAATCCCCCAAAGCAGTCTATAATAGAGTCAGAATTAACATTGGAACTGAGAAGTTATACATTCTCCTACTTTTATAGTTATTCTGTACACCTGTTGAGTTACATTTATAAAGAACAGTAGTTCACTTTCATCTCAATCATCTGATACTGGCCATTGTCAAAGATGTGATTTCAAACTACCTACCCTATTGGTCTCTTCTGCTATGGTTATAGTGCCTTTGTATTCTCATAGATCTGAAAAAGAAAAATGATAATAATATGGCAGCACTAGCAAACTCTTCCCTAGGTCTATAGTGGTCTAATTCTATGTGAAAAGTTCTGTACATCTGGGTAAATTATATAAAAATGAATGTTTAGCTCCCCAAGGTACAGAGAATTTGTCTTTTCAAATTCCATGACAACGTTATATTTTATTTTTTGATAACCTGAATTTCATTCGGCAGTTTTTTAATGCTGTATGAATTGTTGACTCATAGTTTGTACTCAGCCATGTCCTTTAGTTTAATTAAGTTTGCTCATACTACAAGGGCTTTTCACTCTTCTGAAGCAAGAACAGGTTAAAATCAGGGGACACTCATTCAGCTGTGAAGCTGTCAGTCCATCATAACTTGAATATTGATTTTTGGGGGTGGTGACATTCCCTAGGTGTACGTGTCAAGTTTGTTGACAGAGAGCTCTATACTTAATTGAATATGATGTCTGCATGTGAAGTGATGAAGTATGTCAGTGATGTATATGCTCTTCCTCTTCTCCCCTCCAGCCCCTTCCAATACATTCAATGGAGTGTTATGAAACTTCACACTGCTCTGACGAAGCTGCATTTACTTTCTTTCTCTAACTTCACAAATTGCAAAGCTGAGCCTGATCTCACATCATTTTCACATAGGTATGTCTGCAATGGATTGTGAGACAAAATCAAGTCTTGCCCTTTTAAACACTCATCCAGTACTTCTTCTGAATGTTTATGTGAATAACAAAGGTGAGCTAATAGGTAGCAATTCACATAAATTTCAGGATTCTTAATAAGGCCTTTGCATGTTCTGCAGTCCACTTACATTCACTCGCTGTCAGAATTAATAGTCTTATGCCATTCTTGCTCCACTTATTAATATTACGCTAACTAAACAAAATGTATTACTTAAACCTCAGGTGGCATAAAACTTACAAGGAGAAATATATATTTTCCTCGGTATCCCTAAACCCTAGATAATCCTCCTACTATCCCTAGTATGCCTTGCCTATTTAAAGTAGGAGAAAGAAACGAGAAGTCAGGAGTTTTACTGTCTTCAGTTATCATTGCATTTGATCCTGCAGAGCAGCTCAGAGGGGTCTTTGTATAGTACTCATTTCTGTCAATTATCTTGACTCCTGTTCATTTAAGCGAACTGTTGTACTCAACTGCGAAAAGCAAAAAGAAAATATCATCCCACAAAACTACAGGGATATTCTTGTCTGGTAACTAATCCTCCTCGCCTCAGATAACAACAGCAAATATAAACATATACATATATATGCATGTATACACACACATATATGTACAAGAAACGGGTTGTCAGCCTTCACTTTGTCTTCCTGCGTAATGGAGTTTTTAGCAGAAGGAGCTCTTGATTTTTAAAAGCAGAAACTTGTATTTGCAGATATATGCAAGGGGAAAATAATGATGCTCTAATATCTCATTAAATTATCATACGTGTGCCTGGACATTTAGAGTTGGCTCAGGTGGCATTGATTACGAAACAATTCATGCTCACACCCTTTCACCAGCCGCCAAAAAATTCTTGTTCCAACAGAAAAGTGGCACAACCAAGGACAAAGGAATTAACTGAGGGTAATGAAGGTAAGAAGAGGAAAAATATTCCCGCCAGGCAGAGTTGGCAGTGATAGCTCTGTGTGTGTTGCATCGACAAGATACTCTTGCTTACAGGCAGCAAAAGGCTGCTTCTAGCAGGGCAGGGGCCATCACAAACCGAAAGAGGGACTGACGAACAGCTCAGTGGGTGGAGTAAGGAAATCAAAGAGAATAAGATAACTTTTTTTAAATCAACAGGAAAAGTATGCAGGTAATGGAGGCACCAACCTGAAAACATGAATTTCTGATCCATTAAAAGATTCATATGGTTGTAATGCAAATTAATATGTCCAGCAAAGTCTTTTTTATTGTGTTGACATATCCCACTGGGGAAGGACTTTTCCCTCAAACAGCAAGAAGTCACATTGTGGCAGTACCTAGCCAAAATATAGTACAAAAAGAAAAACAACATCTCTTTAATATGAATCTGATTTCTGAAACTACAATGTTTGAAACACTTTAAAGGTAAAGATCATCCTCTTGCTTAATGTCTTTAGAATTTAGATCTTGCAGGAAAGAAAGCTTCCTTTTCTCTTAATCTGTTTTCCTTTCCCTGTCACTATCCACACTGTAACATCATTATCTACCCTAACATTAGAATTTTTCACCAGGTTCTTCATAAACATATGAATTTACCTTGCTGTGAAGAAAATAAAGGTAAAAGTTTAACACGGTAAAAAGAAATAAGCATCAAGAATCTTTCTGCTGACGTTAGGATGGAAAACCAAAAATTACCTTATCATACTCTTGCTGGCTGAAATTCTATAAGATTACATCTGACAGGAAATAACATCGTCTCAAAATTTCTGTAATGGAGGCTGTACCAAGTCTCTCAAGAAAAAAACTTTTTTTTCACATAAAAAATAAGTAGTGATTGTACTAACTTTTGTGTTAGGAATTCAAAATTAGGCTTTCAAAAATCTTTCCGTTTTCAAGATAGTTTGACATTTAAAAATTAAAGTCCTTTACCAAGTCACATATTTTCTGATGTATTTAAGTACTTTAGGTGTTCAGTAAATGTCATAATGCCGCTAATTCTCTTAGCAGAGACATACAGTTTTATCCCATTATCGAGAAGTAGTGCAACCGTTGGAGTGTTTGTCTGAACACAGAGTCTGCAGTGGATTCATCTGAAAGACAGGTATTTAAAATTCAAAACTAACCAGTTGGAAGTTGGAGTTCGGTGAATATTTGCTCAATATCTGAACAAAGTAAAATGAATTTTCAGATCATCCTAATCTATATTTATTTTTCTCTTTGCCAAGTCTATCTTTTTCAAACATACCCTCTAAAAGTGGGAAAATGCCCCCTTATTTTTTTTTAATTTGAATGCAAACTTTTTTTTTGTCATCGTAATGCTTTTATCATGTGACTAAACCAAGGATGTTGCTAAGCAACCTTCTACAGCCACGGGGAAAGTACAGACAGTGTAACAGAAGATTTATGTTGTTGACCCTAATATTAAGACAAAAATAACAAGAGTATCTAAAATTCTCTCTAGGTTTTAAAAATCTTTTTAGTCAAATATCAGTAAACTACTTTTACTAAATCAAGAGTCATTTGAGAAATTGCTACAGGCACGCAATTTTTCCACCTAAAACCTTCTTTGGAAAAATAAATAGGTAATTAATAATTCCCATCGTTATATCACAATGCATAGTCTTGAAGTATTTCTGCTCTGGATTGTTATGGTACTTAGAGAAGCTTCTGACCATGGCTGTCCTCAGTTAAATAAAGGATGTGCCTTCATGCAGTGATAGCTGCACCAATGGAAGCCCACCAGGGGACAGCCAGCACTGTTCTGGGGACAGTCTGCACGAGAGACCCCCTGCTACTGTACCTGTGGCACCACACCAACCGTGCCACATCTGTACTATAAAGGAGAGGGGGTGTCAGTACGGGCAGTGTAGCTCTGACCAGCTCCAAAACCACAAGATAACCTGGCACATGTTCTTTTCTATTGACAAAGTAATAGCTTCCTGCCCTCAGTTTTCCTGTTGCAATAGTAAAATCCAAGTAACTGGGATTTATCACATCCCAAGCCAAGTCAAGTCTAAATCCCTGTTTAAACAGCTGTCCAAGTCTATTCTCATGTCCAAATTCACTCATCATATATGCCGTTAACGTATTATCACGCATTCAGATGCGTGCAAAGCCTGTGCTCTGGAGCACCCTGGAGAGAGATCTTTGGTACATGGAATCTGAATGCATTGAACAAACATAGGCCCACATATACTAGTGTCCCATCCACCACCAGATCCCAAGGCAGGTTCACCAAAGTGTTGTGTGGGCGCTTTGATCCAGAGCAAATTGCAAGCAGTACATACGGAAAGCACAGCTCATAACATTCAGATGTCTTTCTGTACAAACTCCAACTTACTCTTCATATGTCCACGTAGGGCAGATGTAGCCACAGTTGCACTAGCTGGCCATTGTGGGGAGAAACAACATGGATCATATGCAGACCTAGTTTCCTAAAACTCTAATAATGCATTAATAATTGGATACTAATAGTAAGACCTCCCTGTGAGTTATTAACTGGACTGCAATTCTACAAAAATGTGAAAGGAGAAAAACAGCAGAAACACAAGGACGCTAACATGCAATGGAAACCTAGAGACAAGCAAAACAGGCTTGTGAAGCACTGGCCTGACTAACTAAAAAAGCCTTTTGTGTAAAATGCAGGATAAAAGACATTTGAAATTTTGAACAAAAACATTTTTGCTGCTGTTTAATTGCTAGTGTGTTCAGAAAAACGTGAATGTATGTACTTTCTTTGTATATAAACAGCTTTGAACCAGACAAGTATGTTCTTATCATAAGTTTATCCTCTTAAAAGAAAAAAACTAACACATCCCCATTTTTGGCTGTAAGATCAAAATATAATTATATTAGCTCCCTAGCTAATCTTTCAAATCCACTATTTGTACATTTCCATTACTTCCTTGAATTTCTATTACTTCCTCTTCTTTCACCAACCATTTACTTTTCAGTGCAAATATATACTATGGGAAATGTTAGTTCCCATTATGATTTTTGAAATATCTAAGGTTTCTGCAGACTTCTCATATAAAGCATACCTCTGCCTAACTCAAGACTATTTTAAAAGCAAAGACCATTTGCTCAGAAAGGCTTGGGTATATGTCTTTCTACCCTAGATAATGGCATCTTATTTACTAGGACAATTCCTTTGCGGCTATAATTTCCAAAACTTTTGCATATTCTGGACCACTCTGTAATAAGGAGATAATGTCAAGAGAACTCTTTCCCTACTTCTCAACTTTTACTATATCTTACTTCTTGGGGCAGATTCTCCAATGAATTGTGTCTACTTTGTAAAAGTGAAATCTTCTACTTTCAATCCCTGCAGTAGATGAATACCTCACCCAGATTAATTAATTTGTCCTCAGACCGTGATTGTTCAATAGAAAAATACTCCTGGAAACTAAAACACAAAGAGAAAAGGTAACTTTGTCTAGGTTATTTGCAGAGTCAGTAACAAAGACATGAACTCCTTTGTTACCACTGCCTCCAAGAACTGTTTCTTCTCCTCCCAATATACTTTAGTGCATCAGCCACAATATTTTCTGTCACAGTTGTACCTAAAGTAACTTAAGAAAGAACCTAAAGTTTCTTAAAAGAAGCATAATGCCCATTTTACACATTGGGGATACTGAGGTGAATGAATTTGCCCAGGTCCACAAAGGAGCTCTGAGACAGAAGAGGAAAAATAACTTCTTTTCCCTTCTGGCTCCAAATCCAATACCCTACTCTGTCAACCACAAAGTATAACTTGTTCTAATGGTATCAACTCAGTACAAGGTAAAATCACCTGGAGGTATACACAAAGGCTTGTCTACAATCGTCAGGGCCTGAAATGCGGGCAGCTAAACCAGGTTTATACTCAGAAACCTTAAAGATAAGACAGAACACAGGCGAGCTTCATATCTGTTCTCAATGTCACTTTACTCTTTAGAGGTTTAAGTCTGCAGATTACCAAGAGGGTGTCTTTTGAGCTGGGGTCACTTCAGCTTAGCTCCCAGCAGTGTGGTAAATCAGATCCTTCCATGTAACTGCAGCAGAAGCTCTCATTTGAAAGAAAAATCTATGCTTAGGAATCTATAGTAGTGAAGAAAACATTCCGAAAGGAAACTCACACAGTGGTGTCTGTAAGAGCTGACAATTCAGCCTGTAACAAAAATATATCTAGGAGGGAAGTACACAAGAGCTCCATTCATCTCTCTGAGTGATAATTCTAAAACCTGTTTTGCCACCAGTGACTGTTTTTCCACTGCTGAGCAGAGAACCAAAGAGAGAAGGATGAAAACATTGTAATAAACAGCAACTTGTTTCTCCTCGTAAGAGGCAGAAACTGAATTTCCAGCAGAGTTTTAAAAAATGCTTCAGTTTTGCTGAGTGAAATCCTGGCTTCACTAAAATCAATAGTATTTTGCCACTGAATTCAATGGGACCAAGATTTCATCCACTACATTTCCAGCCTAATCTCCACTAAGAGCACTAGTACGTGTATTTTCAAGAGCTCAGTTCTCAGTGCTGGTTCTCCTGAAAATATGGCACTTTATTATAGTGCTTAAGTAGGAAACAAGCCCTTTACACGTAGCTCAATCTAATAAAAGCTTTTTTGCATTAAGTTTGTAGTATGTTAGATTGGATTCCAAACTACTCAGACATAAACCTAAAAATATCAGGATAAAATCAGTGACAAAGGTCTTGTACCCTTTTCATGTCTAAATACCTGCAAACCATAATTAAATAATAGGATTTCTTATTTAATAGTGTTGTGAGCCACAGACCAGTGTCAGGATGTTGAATTCCAGGCTGGTCTGTGGAATTATCTGAAAGCAAGCTGATCTTCGCTGATTGTCAAATGACGTGAATAAGCATTAGGACTTCTGGTATGCAAGGCAGGGCCTACAATTAAAGAAAGAAGTAACATTAACAAATAATCATAAGTAATGTTCATAAAGCTTATAGTAAAGTTCTGCTGCACTAAGAATAACGGATATTAGAAACAGACCCCTTATCTCTGGAAAACACATTTGTTAGGCTTATAAACAAGATATAAATTATGTATACCCTTGCTGCTGTGACAAAATACAACAAATACATTAAAAAAACATTTCATTAAATTTTAAATAAATTGCAGTTCTAACTCATGAGGAGATGATTGTTTATTTTCAGAGTTTATTTTTTTCTAACTTTGTTTTGTCCTTATATGGCAAAGGTTGCTGCCAACTCTTTCAAAAAAAAAAAAGACCATTAATGCTGTAAAGAAGAAAAAATAATGATTCACATAGCCAACAGAAAAAAAAAATTTTTGTTTGTGCAAAAGATTAATGGCCTTGTCCCCTGACCATTCTGTGGTGTTATAGCAGCAAATTACAATGGCAGTTACCAAAAATTTTGCCTATGAATTTGAAAAGAAAAAACATACTTCTCAACAGTATTCCAAGACATTTCGTCCTTCATGATTTCACCTAATGGTGAAATATTCCCTCAAAGCACTTGAGCTTTCCTAGTGCAGCTACAGCTTCTACTATTATAAGAATTCAGGTCTCCTTCTGTATCATATCAAGCTTTTGTGACAGTGATATTCAGGTAACAGCCTGCTTTTTTTTTTTTGGTTTTGGCTAGATCTTTCTCTGCTTTCCCTGCTCTTCCTATGTTCATAATTTCCTTCACATTCTGTTCTCCCCCACTAAAACTCCCCTAGTCTGGCTGTGACACATAACCTTTGGTTTTAGGTAAGCAAAGAGTTGAGAGCAGCTTGGCAAGAAGCAGTAAGTACAGAATATGCTGTCTAAACCCATATTTTTTACAAAGACCCTTCAGACAGCATAGCTATCGATTAACAATATTATTATTAATCTTACCTACAAATTCTGCTTAATTTAGAAGGAGAGCAGGGAATAACTGGGTTTTGAGTACTGCACCAGTTAAAAAATCATTCTAGTGATCGACTAGGTGAATTATTTCATGAAAAGTTTGTTGGGGTAGCAGTGTGGAAGAGTATCGGCTTGTAAGAGGGGTATGGTTGGCAGTATTGTCAAACTGAATCCTTTTGAATTTTTTGTTCTGGCAGCAACTCAGAAGGAAATTCTGTAGCTGCTGAAGCAAAATAAGGGACCTGGCTTTGTGAACAAGAGCATAGCTGATCTAAATGACCCTCTAAAATAAACAGGAGCTTTATCCATTTAGTCTTATTCACTCCACAGTAGAACCTTTTAAAGCAACAAAAATTCAGGGCCATTCAATGGAGTCAAATGCTCTCTCTTCATCAAAGCATAATAATGCTTCATGTTTCATTGTTTCAAAGGTCATGTGTAAAACTGAAGAGGTTTAAATACAGCATTGGAAGCTGGTCCATCATCATAAAGCTGGATTGATCAGGCAGAAGGATTTTAGTTGCAAAAATGCTACTTTAGTTGTAAATGCTAGTTTAACTGAAGTCAACAGAAGCTGCAGACAGAGCAAAGGTGTATGCTCTCTCTCTCAGATAGTTTAGGCTGATTAGAAATAGACACCCATAGGAGAATGAATCACTTGGATTTCAGAATTTTTTTTTTTCTCAAAATATTAAAATAAGGCCTCAGTGATGCAATTCTAAATATATATAACAGAGGAATATCTAAGCATTGTTGCTATATTCAAAGAGAGATATGTCATGACGTACCCACCCATGAGAAGTGTCACTAAATATGAACACATGAATTATGGGTGAAATGAGGTGTTCTGCAATAACTGCAGAAATTCTTGCTGATTGATTACCATAGGATAGTAACTGAATCAGCTCTTTTTATGGGGGAAGCATTGCCATGTTCCAGAAGTCAGACAAAAAAGTTGTTACATTTTCTTTTCCCAATTATGTATATCAATATTTTATACTAATATTCTGAATAGCTGCTTTGCAAGTTTCATTGTCTAAAATCTAGAAAGGTGTTACGACAGTTTTCTTGAAAGTAAAATTACATTTTAGACTAAAGGAAGTTATCAATTTGAAAGTTTTGAAGAGGGAGCGATTACAACACAAAAGCATATATTGAGGAATTTAATTCTAAATTTCAGTATGACCAGTCAGTGATCTAAGGACCCTCATGCTTTGAACCTTCATTCATTTTGCACAGAACTAAAGAAAAACCTTTATATATGAATGAGAGAGAATCTGTAATTTGTATTAATGTTGGTTCCTTAATAAACTGAATATTGGACAAAATAAACAAAAGATTGGATGGCCCATTTAATGCGAAACTCGCCTAAATATGTGATTCTTCTCCTGGACAGAAAAAATTCTATAGAGCAATTCTAACTTTACAGAGCAGTTGAAATTTCTACCTGCGACAGTATCCATACTGACATGTCGTCCCTGCTATGTCCTTCAGGCATTACATCTTACATGTATAACTAGCAAATCTGTTTTGAAGTGGAATCATGCAATTCTCCAACACTCAAATGGGCCTTGAGATGTAGTCCACTGGTTTTCACTACAGAAATCTTGACTGAGGGTCAGAATATGGAATGCTGAATATTGTTTAAATTATTTCTTTAGAATAAAAGCATACAGAAAAAAAGGCTTTATACCAAGAGGACAGAAAGAACCAGTCAAATAGGTTTATAATCAAATTCATACAAAGAGTCTAATATTAATACAAGGTACTAATATGTCTAAAGCAGATGGATGGATCTCCTATCATTTCCTTTGTGTTACAAATCATTTCAGCATCAAGGAGAGAGAGCTCTTTAGAAGCTGCCTTTTTGATCATCTTCTTCATTAAGGATCAAGCTGTTTTTAAATTTTTTTTGACATGTCGATTTTTTAGCAAAAAAGAAAAAAGATTTACATTTTCTTGGGCACAGCCAAGACCTGAAAAATCAATGGAACTTCCAGTGCAGGTCTATGGGTCCTCCTCTGTAACCACCATCACCCCTGTAGCACAGGAATTTAATGTTGTAGATTATTAACTAATGTCTCACTTTCTAAAGATAGATCAATATATTTGTAATAAATTCACCAAGCAAAAAGAATTGCAGAATTTCCAAAATTCTGAGGCTCCAACATAGTTAAATAGCAACTTTAAGTAACCCACAAGGGCCAACAAAAATTCATAAGAATTTTAATTTGTTACATAGCAATTGTATTACTCTACTTCCACTGTCATGTTTTAAGAAGACACATGCAGAAGAATTGTGGATTATTATCGATAACAATAGAGGTGGATTATTATCAATAACAAAACAGATACAATTAGAATGTTTACTTTTTCTTGGGATGGACTTCTAAGAGAATAAAGACAGCAGCAGTGCTACATTGGTCCAGGTATTTATGCCATGTGCAGTTGTTCTTCCCAATCAGAAAGTCTGTATTTAGGCATAATAAACAACAAGAGTGCAAACAATAACACAGAGTGCTATCACATCTCTCTCTTTTATACCCAGAGAAAGAGAACAGAGAAAATTCTCTAACCCAGTTAGCAATCTCTGACAATTATTACAATTTTCACTTACAGAAATACAGTGTTAATAGTGAGAAAAAAATTGTTTTCAATGTATGTTTCAAAGCAAATTACTTTTTCACATTCTGTAATTCCTTCTTCTCATCATATCAGGTTAGGTATAGCTCTTCTATTTTCCACTAACAGAAACACTAACAATTTCTGGGATTGCTCAGAGATCTTTCGAACTGTGGCATTTGTTAATCACAAAGCCTTCCCCCCCATATTGATCTAGTTGCAGTGGTAAAATACTTTAGTCTTGCATCATTTTAAATCTAATTTTTTCCATCGTTGAAATAATCTGTAGGTATTCAGACAGAAGATATTTCTAGTTACTGATTTTAGGGGTTTGAAAGTTTTTAGCTGTTTTTTGTCTGTTCAATGTGTCTGCATTTTGTCTAATGTGTCTGCATTTCAGATCTTATCCTGCAATGTAAGTAGACAGAGAACTGATAGACAAACAGGAAAATATTACTTAACATTTTCCCATTGAAAAGAAGATAGCCCAAAAATAGCATAGTCTACTTATAATTTTGGTCAATTTGTTGCATGACATCTTTTTCCTGTTTCCAATAACTTAATCTGCTCTACAGAAGTAACTGTTATCTTTCTGAAGAACTATACAAATTCTTGGGGGCGGGGGAGAGGGGAAGAAGTATAAAACATGAAGTAATTAAAAATCTCATTGCCAAGTTTTAATTCATGCAGTCTGAGCCTCACTAAATTAAGTTCACACAAAATAGGAATCGTGTTTCTAGCTATTTGCTGTCATCTCTCCGACATTTGAAGTTTCCAAGAAGAATAAACCAGTTTCTTGCTCATTTTACAGGTCATTTCATTTCTTGGACCTAAGAGAGTGAGCATGATCCATAAAAACAAAATAAATGACAGATTGCCTTTTGGAGTTCATGGTCTGGGTGAATCAGTTTCTGTCCTTTACTACACAGGAAGTACCACTGCCACCTTTATTAATGTGTTGTCCTGGCAGATGTCAAGAAAAAAGTTCTTTAGAAATTAATGTAAAATAATCTAATATGTAATCATATTATGCAAAGAGATTTTTCTCTGATCTGATATTTTAGACTAGATAGCTATTATTTTATATCTTATCCTAAATTTTATGTATCGTCTATCATTTTACTAAACAGTGAAAATGTTCCTGCTATTCTCACATTTGCAAATATATATAAATTACTGCTATAAGTTGTTAATCTTTTTAAGGAACAACTTGCAGAATTGAATTCCACAAGCTAAGAGCAAGCCAATGAAGCTCAAAGATTTGTTCCACAAAATAATTTGGTATTGAAGTTTGAATTTGAAATTGTTTTTGTTATGACCGTAAGAAATTAAGTTAACCACTCTCCAGTATTTTTTTCCTAAATATACAGTGGATTAACTTTCCTTTCAGCCAAAGAGCACTGCATAAATGAGTGCAAATTATAAAGAAAGTTACTGTGTACTGCAGGAAAATTATTCTGTTTTGTATTTTCCGCTTTTTTTAAAATTGTGTTACATACAACCAAAAGATAAAACAACATCATAATGGCTGTAGGTCGTCCACCACTTTATAAGGTGTCTCCTTATCTGAAAAGATACAAGTGTATGATTTATCTGAAAAGACACAAGTATATGATCTTTTTGACACCTCACAAATACCTCTACATTTTTCAAAATATGCTAAAGATATGAAAAAAAATCAATGAAAACAAAACTAATGAAGGACCTCCAGCAAAACAGAAAGAAAATTTTTGAATCAAAAGAAAAACCTCCCACTACACTCTATTTATAGTTCAGAAATTTCGCTTTGAGATATGCTACCAGCAGCATTCCCTTAAGTAATATCACTGAGACTGACAGAATCCTTCAAAGTGAAAAACACTAGGAATGTGTGACATTTGTATGAGCATTTCACTGTATGAGTAGTTCTTTGAAAAACAGCTCACAGAAAAATGCACCATGTAGAAATGGTCAGTCTTAGCTTCAGAACAGCTCACAGCTGCTGTAAAGTTCTATCTCTTAATATTCATATCAAAAAGGCAAATGCCTATTTGCCTTTCTGTAGTGCTCCAGTTCTCATGTATTTCTAAATATTATTCTATAAATAACTAAATCAGCACTTTTATTTTAAAATCACATATTGAATTTTATTATTTAGGCTTCCCAAGCTTAAAAATGACACATAGAAAGTAAAGCTGTACATAGTGAGGCCGTACTATATATTTTGTGACAACTGAATTATTTAACAGTTAAATCACTATATTTCCATGTAAGTCAAGAAGAGAAGTGTAAGCTAGTAGAACTACTATCAGAAGACAGAATTTTTTAGGAAGCATATACGCAAAGACAGAAGGGGAAGCAGCCGTGCTGAGAAACATCAATGGCCACCAGGACACCTGGGTCAGATTATAAATACAAACCAAGAAGTTCAAAGCCAAAGGCTGTAACTACTAATAATGGAGGAAGAATTGTCCACAGCTTGTTGCTACTTGCATTTCCTAGAAGCAGACCAAACAGCAGCTCACTGAAGTATAGAACAGCAGATAGCGATCACTAGTGATAATCACTTAAGACTAATGGAGCTACACATTTGCCAGCTTGAAGTCAGGTCCTGGAAGAACTACCATCTCCTGTAAGCACAAATGTAACCTATCAGAGAAACATTGCTACCTTGCATGTGACTTGACAATTTATTATCTCTTGTTTCTCATCTGTATGAGCATTAACGATATTTCTGGAAACACCAAAATGGATCAAAAGAGACTATCAATCTCTGAATGTTGGTACAAAGTGGTCAAGTGCTCACTGACTGTATTCATCAACTGAATGTCAAAATTCAGGCAAAGTAAATGCAGAACAAGATCCAGGGGAAAAAAAGCAGATGTGGGAGAGCTAGAGGAAGTTGTGTCTGCTACATTTTTCCACATGTGCTTCTGAGTCTCTAGGCCTAACATGAATCTGGTTTCCTGGAATGGATTTTGTCCAAGAGAGGGTCTTAGCAGACAAAAATAGTGAAGGTAGTAGAGAGCTAGGAGACTTTCAGTACAAAAGAAAGGAGAGGACTTTGTACTGTGTGAGTTCTTGCAAAGCGATGTTCTGCTCTTTAGTTAGTGTTTCCGGAAAGTCTTTGAGTCCATGATGAAGTTTCATGAATTGTGGTGTAAGTGCAGAATTAAATATCACGCTGCTAATCAAGAGAAGAGTGATTTGAAATGGGCTTACAAGGTGGAGGGGAGAGTAACAAAACCCCACAGATGGATATAAACAACACTGCTTTGGACAAGTGTCTAAGAACTAGACGAGAGGGAATTTCAGTAGATTCAAGGGAGGTAAAAGAAGAGTGATAGTGGGTCTATCAGACATCCTATATATCTGTATACTATCACAAAAAGAATAGAAAATAAAGAAATGGAGTCTTAACATATGATAAAAACTCAGACAGCTCTGGAAAAGGGAATACATTATTGGAATGATCTCATGACAATTTTTTTGACAGAAGAAGTGGGAAACAGCAGTTAGCACAGAGAATCATCTTAATTTGATTTAACCAGTAGGAAAAGGTTTGCTAAGAATGCCAACGCGGAAAGTGACTTGGATGTGAGTTACCATTAAATAATAGAGTTCACAGACTTTAGGCTAGGAATCACCTCCAGCCCCCCAAAAACATGAAAATCAGTAAGTTCAGAGTATGGGTAAATAAAGTTTTCTGGCAAAGAAAAACTCTCCTGTTCTGTGCAAAAAAGATGCTAATGAGATTTGGAGGTACTTTAAAAATGATACTAAAGGAAAAATCAAATTATTCCATTTCAGAGGGAAGAACAGAGGCACATTAAGAGGCCAACTCAACTGATTATCTCTTTATAAACATGAAGTAACAAGAGTGATAGAAACTATCGTAACCATACTAATAGCAAGGGAAAGACAGAGGAAATGGTTGATCCTCTCAGTGATGGAAAGAAAAAAATATCCAATTCCAAGGCTAAAGTACTTAGGCTTTTCTTGAATTAACTGGTCAAGACTAGGTCGTGACAGATAATTCTAACTTATTTTAAATGATACGATAACAGACCTAACAGATAAAGTAGGCACAGTAAAGGGCGTAGTTTAACTGAATTAAGCTTTCTTTACACCATTTCACAACATAGCAGCGTGGTCAAGGAGTCTCCATCATATGAACTGTAAGCAGAGGTTATGCAGATATCTGAGAGATAGTCTTAGCTGATCATTGGCTTCAGCCACGTACCCACAGAATGAACTGATACTCAGTGAAGCAGGGCTGGCATGCTGAGTAGGAAACATGCTTCATCACCATGCAAGAATAACAAAACTACTTTTTGCACCTGAAGCAGTACACCACATCCAAAGAAATCACCTTTGATGAATTTATCTTTTGGTAGGTTTTTAATGTTTTGTTTCACATAGAAAGTTCCAGTTTTTTATAAAGCAAATCAATGAGACGCAGAGAGCTAATCTGCAACTATATATACTCTCTATTATTCTACCTGCCTTTCTCTACAAGGAAACCTTCTAATAACATAATATGTTTACTTATTCATGTAGACCTTGATACAGTGCCTTGATACCAGGTAGGGAAACAGAAAGACATAGCAGTAAAACAATAAACAGCAGTAATCAGAAAAACGAGTTAGCTAGCAACACTTCTCATTAAGAAAAAACATTGATCTTGAAAGAAGAAACTTCAATAGAAATACCTTTAAAATAAAATGAAATTTAAAATTAAAATAGTGTGATATTAGGAAAGGGTTTTTAACAGCAGAAAGAGAAATCAAAAAGCCTCAACTTAAAAACAGTAAGAGAAAAACAATAATATGATGTAGAAAACTGGGAAGCAGGTAAGGAATAATAAAGGAAAAAGGGGTTATTAGACATGAAAATATCAGTTTTATTATTATTATTTCTTCTTATCAGTAAGTATGCTGCAAAACATGGCATAAGAGACCATAAAGCAGCCCAGTGCTTTGTCCAGTTCAGTGCACATTATAATGGGAAAAGGAATAGGACATGTATAAAAAAATTTTAAGATAAGAGTTGATGAAAACAGGTTTCTGAAATGTGTCCATTAGCCTTCTTAACGTGTTCAAATGTCATATAAAATCAAGCCTCTCTTCAGTTACAGTTTTAGTGCCTTTCTGGTCTGATCAACTAGCAGACACCTAGACTCAAAAGCAGCAGGGACATTGTTTGCTTGAGGAGTTCCTCAGCTTTGCTGACTTGTTACTGCATTGGTGTCGACCTCCTGAACATGTAAGTTTTTCTATTTGCCATGAGTTCCTGGCTCATTAGGGAAAAAAACATGTTATGCATTTGATGTAGCCTTGGTGAAGACTTTAAATGGAAACATCCAAATAAAGGGAATACTACTTAATCACTGTGCATTTTTTAAGAACTCATGAAATTAGTATTCTATGGAAAAAAAAAAAAACCCAAACCAAAAATCAATCTTCTAAGTTTCTGGAATACAGAAACCATGACCATTTTGAGTTATCCTGAAGACACAAATGGTGAACTTGAAGAAAAATGGGACACTTAAGCAAGGAAAATTTCCCAGAAGTCTGACCAAGGAGAGAATGTCAAAGGGCATTGAGAAAGATCAGAACAGAAAACTTATTTCACATCTTCCACTAAAGTAACTTCACAGTACTCTTTCTGTTATTACAAGCTTCTTCTGTGTTCAGTCTTACAAAGTACAGGCTATATTTTAAGAGTAATAAAGAAATCATTCATTCTGCTCAGAAATCACAGGTAATAGACAAAAGAGAAGAGTATCTTTCTCTAATTTTACCGTATACTTTATGTAGTCAATAATATTTCATATATGGGCAGTTTCACCATTCTCAGTTTCCTCTCCTGTTTCTGTGCACTACACTCAACAGAAAAACAGCGGCAGAAAAGGTGTGGTAAAATTAGCACATGTGCTTGCAGTACCAAAGGACTGTGTCCTTTTTAGCTTTAAATCCACCAGATTTTATATTCATTAAATCACCATCCAGAGAAGCTGTATATAAAACATCTAGTAATCAAAGTTTTAAACTCAGTTCCATCTTCCTTTCCTGTACATGTCTTCCAAGAGGTTAACTAATAGCAAAGGTGTGGAGGAGAGAGAGCTTTCACCAGGACAAAAAGAAAAAAAAAAAAGCCTTTTACCATAATCAGATACTCTTCTTCTCTGTAGGAATCTTCAAACAGTTAAGAGGGCACCTACTGTTCACAGGACGAGACACATTCGTACTGCCAAAGAAAGTAGTTTATGCCAGACCGCGTGGATCAACACTGACACCCAGTGGCCTATGATTTTGCCATAGCGATGCATTTACTAAAGCTGTATTTCCCTGCCCTTTTATCTGCTATGCTCTCTGTATGACAGGAGTAAGTCTTAAGCAAGTCTGGTTTCATAATACTAAGCCAAACAAATTTTTTCTCTTATTGATTTTTTGTAATATTATGAATAGTATGCAGCGCATGATGTTGGCAAATATCAGTTTTACACAGTTTTAAGACAGACATTTATTAGACAATGTCAAAAGTATCACAGCCAAGGTGACTGAAAAATGAAGGCAATTAATAAAGTCAAAATGGTATCTTGACGTTATATTGTGAATGCTTTTAAGCTCAACAAATATTTACATGTATGGAGTAACTAATATTATATTAATATTAATTAGTATTATATTAGCGTTCTATTATTTTTAGAAAAGGCACACACATGGCTTCACATAAGCAAATTATCTATATGGTTACCTTATCCTCTTTCTTCTTCTTAAGCTCTGATCTTGCCAGTGAATCAACACAAATGGATCGGAAATTCTTCAAGGCAGAGGCTGTCTCTCTCTAAGGCTGTAGATGATAGAAATAATGAAAGAGAAGGAAAAGAAAAAGGATCTATATTTAAATTTTATACTTTTCTTTCAAAGTACCAGAGGATGGCTAACCGTGGTGTGTTCCTAGCTAGTGTATGAAGGTGGGAAAAATATCAACATCACTCTACCCGCAGTTCTCAAACTAATCCTTACTGGGATTGCTTCCTGCCTCACATTATTGTGGTAATAGGAGCTTCATTTACTCTATGGCAACACAAACTATTTATTTCATGGAAGATGAACTTAATTATTTCCTCACCACAGGACTAGCAATACATATATACATACATACACATACACACACACACATACACACACACACACACACACACACACATATATAGTTATCCAAAGAATGTAAACACTACCCTAGTTAGACCCATGAACAGTATGCATTGGGTGACTGCCTTCACATACAATTAGTTTGTGTGGCTTTGATATGCAGTATCACAACTGATGGTGAGGAGCCACAAATGAAATCCAGGGTGCTGAAAATCAAACCCAAAACTTTAATCTGAAAGTGAAAACATATTGAAATCTACTACCGGAAGGTTCAATACTGCAGAGCAGGTGGCCTAATCCAGAAATAGGTTGGGTTTTTAGAAAAACATAGATCCTTTGAAAACTGTAAAATGTTTCTTGATTTTTTTTCTTTTTTTGCTTTTATAACTGTAGTTTTGCTAACAAGCTGATGTTAAGGAGAGTTTTCCCCAGATTTACTATCATTTTCCCTACAAATATGCTCTTCTACCAATTTTCCAAAAGTTCTATACCACAATCGTATAATCTTGTTTTCTTTGAACACACTGTAGGATCCTCAACTAAATCAAGCATTGACAATAACTACATCAAAAGGACAGTTTTGAAATTAAAAAAAAAAAGCTATCTGCATTCCTCTCTAACTAGTCAAGTTAGGATGTACCACTCCTTTCTATGCAGTAAATTCTAGTGTTACTCTAGTGTTCTGGCTGAGATTCCTAAAAGGTAGAATTTCGGATTTATTTTATATTCCTTCTTTTCAAAGACAGGAACATCTATATGGCAAGACAGACTAAGAAAATATCAAAAAATAACTTGCAAGATCTTAGAATCTATTACAGCTTGACAGATGGTAAGAATAGAATTCCTTAGTGCAAAGACAAAATTCTATGTGGTTCTTTGAAAAAGCAGTCTATAAGTCTCCAAAAATATATATATTTTTGAAGTACTTTCTACGAAAAGGCAGGTTGTATTCATAATTAAGGATGTTACACTTTCAAGCAGACACTGTAATTCAAAAATTCTCTCCTCTGCCCTTCCACATGCCCAGGATAGTCTGATTGATGCTTCTACCTGCGAAGCATTTCTGCTAGACCAACACTCTGCTTTATCAGCACCTTTGCAGTACAGTTAAACAGCATTCATAACCTTTCTAAGGTTCCTTGACCTTATATTATAGCTTTCTGAGGTTGTGAAATGTGATCACTTCCTCCAGACGAATATTCGACAGCTATAGTCTGTCACCCCAGAAATGCTGTCGTCCAATTTATTACTGGTAAATGAAAATGTAACAGCTAGCTGGTACTTGAGATAAACAGAGCATTTGCCCACTGCGAATTTCCTCTGCAGTCATCAAGGAAAAGTTTACATTTCAGATCGTTCAGAAAATATCTACGAAAGGAAATAAAAAAACAGCCAGACCCTCAAGACAATGACGAACTATTTATTAAAGGTGCAATACCTTAGTTACAACAAGGTTAAAATAAATTTGAAGCGGAAATTAAAGCATTATGAAACTAGAACAAGACATTCTTCTTCTCTACTTCATGGAGAGCTTGCTTTATAGCAAGAACATGAGTACTATTTACAATATTTGTCATAACCATTACATATATACATATTAGAAATATATTAGAAATATGTGTATATTGCATATATACATATTATCTTCCTGTGCCTCAAATAAGTATTTCGTTAATTGACAAACTTAATGCAATTAATACTGTTCCATAACAGTTACACAAGAGGACCATACTGAATGATTTGCCAGACTACTGAGACAGCAATTCACAATCTGATTTGTCAGTAAATGTAACCATCAATGAGATATTCTTATATATTTAAATGTCTTTTGTCATCACTCACTTGACAAAAATATTCTCCACACAACAGAAGACATTTCATGCTGTGATCAAATATCCCCATGTAACTATGCCATACTGTTACAACAGAGCAAATTATAGGCTAGAAGTTGTCTTAGAGTGACATACATCAAATAACAACGTGCAATTTTTAATTGGAAAAGTACTACTTTTTCAGTAACACTTAATACAACTTACTTAAATGGCCTATAGCAATGACTTAAGTTTCTGGGCATAAATAAAGAAAAAAAGCTAAAATCTGTGTTAAAATATTGCAACAATATATAGTCTTCAGAACAGTTTACTGGCACCAGTGGGAAGGAAATAAATGAATTTTTTGCTTGGGATAACTTTCTTCTTTCCCACACACTATAGAGGACATTTGGTTTGAGCAGGGAGGATCTGTGAGTGGAGATTAGGAAGTAGCTTGCTTTCATTTCATAGCCCCATGGTGCTGTCTCTCTAACTTCTCTGTGGTCCTGCATAGGGAAAATTTTAGAAGATGCTGTTGTCTGTTGTAGTAACCATGGTCTTTATACTCCTTCCCAAGAGCTTCTAAATTCTGTTTCCAGATCTTTTATCTTGTGCTATTGCACGGACCTCAGTCTCAGGTCCCTTCTCAGTACTTTCAAGTGACCTAAACAGGTTCCTTGTGAGGTCCATCACCTTTGCACATTGTAAGATAATCGCTTTATGGTCTCCACCAGGAGGTCACAAGTCCAGCTGATTGTTTGCCTAGTGACTGAGCCTTCTATAAGGCACTATAACCTGCCTCCTCCTTTCAGGCGGTATCTCTGTTTCTAGGGGTTTATTGCCAGTGGTGTTATCAGATAAGGAGGACCTTTTACTGTGACCATTTCTCCCTTTGCCTGTCACCATGTCAGTCAGTTAGTGGAACTTACAGACCTGGTAACTTAGATCACTGTGAAATACATACTGCTGTATACTTAATCTTTCTTTTGTTACTGGAGAAACCAGTCTGAAAAAGGTGGCAATAGAGAATACTTTGCAACTCCAGTAATAAGTAAATATTCATTAGAGCAAGCATTATGAGTTCGTACCAGAGTCATACTCACTCTTTCTCCAGCCCAGTTAATGCCCCATGGTAAATCTATAAAGAATGATTTTTATAACTGGAAATTAATATTCAAATATTGTTATGATACATTAGTTTTTACAGAAGTGGTCAATGCTTGGAAGATATTGTCACTAGACAGTAGGCAAGATATAACGGTAAATGCATACAGAATAATTAGATACTTCCCAAACATAGTAGTCCTTGTATCCCAATTATAAGATATGCAAGCTTATGAGACTGAGTGACCTCCTGCCAAATCAATGATTGTTCAAAAGAAGAACTCCAGGAATTCACAATTACATTCTTTTAGTCTCCCCCCAGGAGAACAACAAGCTCAATATTCTTGGCCTTTCATTAATTTTTAGAATAAATTGGAAAACAGAAATATGATACTCTTCATGGAACAATTCCTTATTCCAGCATTCCAACATTTTATCTCTACCAAGGGCAAATTTTCCATGATGACTTCAGCTCTGAATTTCTAGTTATATTTTTAATGTAGTTTTTTGTAGGCTGCTTTGCACTGTTACACTGTGATTCAGCTGAGCTCAAGTTCACAGTCTTGAATAAGCCTCCCAAGAAAGCTTAGGTAGTTTTGTGTCTTAGCTCCAGTTGAAAAGGGTGCTGCATTAAAACCATTGATGTGTTGAACTAAACCTTTTCTTTCAATGTTAATGTTAGAATAAAATATTGATGACCATAAGAAATGGCATTAAAAAGCTCTGGAACTTGCTTTAGGTAGTTTTACATTAAAAGTAAAAGTATCAACACTGTACCATAAGGTCAATGTTGCTTTTCTAGTTTTACTGTTATTGCATATACATATGTTTTTCATATATATTCCTAACAAAAAAATTACATCTGAGAATCTATATCTGCAACTTAAAGGCAAAAATCTTCTTAGAACGTTGTCATTATTTACCAGAGAGAATAAAGCATAATGAAAAGACAACAAATTCAAATTTGCAAGATGTGGAGTCATCCAGCTGCGCAGAAGTACGGAATTAAGATATCTCTTTTTTTAATATTATACCAGATGAAAATTTTGTCTCATAATATCCCAGCTTAAAAAAACATTCTTTTAGAGCTATTAAGATATAAATGAAATAACTAAGACTTATCACAGCTGCTACACACTGCCATGCTGTCGTTTACTGCTCACTAGTAGAAACAACAGTAACACATAGGAATTACCCTGCTTTCTTGGTAGCACAGTATGCCCTGCAAGTAAAGGTCAGTTTCATAAGGAAAACAACAAAACAGAGATATCTGAGCTGCCATAACAACACCTCAAAACAATTCTTGAAAAGTTCTGTGCTCTGTGTTTTCACTTACAGCTTTCTATTCTCCTGATTTTCTGAAAGGTAAGTGCTCTAGGTACTCCAAAATCAAAGCAGAGCCAATTTTTGTTTATCACTTACTTTATCTTCAGAGTCTTGTGAAGTCAAAAGAAAGCATCCTATGTTTCTGTTGATAAGAACGAAATCTGGCCTAGACTAACCTGAAAAGTAGAACAGCTGTTGATTTCAGTGGGGCCAGAATTTCATTCACTCCATAGTAGTCCAAGCTGCAGGGACCTCTTCTCTGCAAGTTTACACATCATGTAAATGAGCATTTTGTTTTAGCATTATCAAGGCAGTTCACGACTTAGGGCAACACCCTTGCAGTCAGAGGAAATTTAAAAAGTTAGAGCAGCAGTCTGAGAGAGGTGGGTATTATTACTAACAGCAGTGCTTTTGTCAGGCAGCGTTGCCGCAAAGGTTGGACATCGCTGACTTAAAGAAGTTCAATGTGTTACTGATGGCACCTGCTCTTTCCACGTAAACATGCAATTTCATCAGCCCAGGTTTGCGTTTAAATCTTCTGTGCAGTTCCATCACGTTTGTTCAATCTAGCATTATAATTTGCAGCAGTTGAAGCAACACTACATTTAAGAAAAAGGAGAAAAAAGATAATAACTTTATTTGCATGATTACTTTGCTTAGTTTAAATTTTAGGCTTCTGCCCTTTGGAGTGATGAGGAATAAGAAAGTGTCAAATTCTTATTCTTTCAGACATGATTGAATTTAAAATGCTGTCTTGATTCTCAGGTATTCTGAACACCATTCTGCATTGGTCCAAGAAGGATGAGAAATGCACATCTGAATTTTGTGCTTCAAAATTCCCATGTGAGCTTCATTCCTCAGCTTCATTCCTCTTCTACTGTGTATTACAGATCATCTTTATTTTGCAGCCAGTTGAGAGAGCTGTGGTCATTTTAGAAGATGACCAGAATGGCCAAACTGGCAATGGATATTCCAGCTTAATCTCTTTCCTACAGGCACGCCGGGGGGGGGGGGGGGGGGGGGGGTGGTAAACTTTGGCAGAGAAGCGTGACATTCCCTTGTCAAGTATTTCTTTTGAAAGGTTTCAGATTACCAGGCCTGCTGATGTTACACCCTTTTAACAGCACAACAGCCACTGAAAGGAACTGAAAATTGTCAACCTAGTGTTTTTCCACAAAAGTGAAAACAGCCAAGCCAAAATAAAATTCTATTCTTTATGGAGAAAGTACAGGCTCCAACTTGACCAGGCATATGCAGCTTTAATATGCCTCTATTTTATTTTCCAATGTATTTTGAATTAAATATTAATTTAGGGGAAAAGGTAACATGCATCATAAAATATAGCTTAAAAAAACTGTCATCAGCTGTGACTGAGTAAAACTAAAGGTTGTGCCAGAAAGTTTAATAGCAGAGCAGTGGTCACAGAAGCCTGGTGTTTAAAAATTCATTTCTAGTTTGAAGCTGTTACTAGCAGTGCCAAGAGCATACAAAGTACATTTGTTCATCACCAGAGCTAGCTTCATAGCAGAAAATCCAAAAGCTCCAAAACAAAGACAAGGAGATCTATCTAGTCTGCAAAATAGATCTAGGCAACATTTAAAAACTCCAGGCTGTGAAAAATGGCTTTCCACAAAAGAAAAGCTAAAGGGCAAATTAGAAATATTTCCTTCCCACATTTTAAAGGCTATAAAATTGTCTGCTTCACAAAGGATGGCCTCCTATTAATTTGATAATAAGCTAATCAGGTGTAATTTGGGTTTCTCTAAAATGTATGTCAAAGCAGCACCTTCTGATCTCTCTGTTCCTACTTGAAAATAAAAAGATTTTTATCAGACCATTGACTTAAAACAGCAACAAATATTACACCACTTTTCATGCTGCAAACAAAAAGAGAAACAGATTTGCAAATTCGTTCACTGAAGTATAAATATATTCCTGCAGCTATTCATAAGCATTGCAGAAAGACTAAATTGTACCCATCAAAGATGTCACCATGTGCACCAATATCAGACAGTTTGTACTTTCATCTGTGAACTGAAAATTCCTGAACAAATCTGAGCACTGTTGACCAGCAGTCCTAATATTTTAACAAAAGTACTGAGAATGTGCTTTATCTATCCAGACACTATTACCTGCTCTACTTCTACTTTCTGTGCAGAGATTGCACACTGCACAGAAAGCAAGCAAGCACTAAAATATGAAAGCTATGACTGTTCTAAAGACCAGCTCTTGGTTGTTGACAGCGTTCGTTCTGCATCAAAAGTGGATAAAAGCCATCTTGTCTACTGGAACAACCGATGAAATCATTCATAGTAAAGAACATTGCTAATAACTTCTGTTCAGCAAATAAAGATTTATTTCTGTGAAAATGTTTATTATTTGGACCTACCAGACAAATAGCCAAAAAACCCTGAAATGTTTTGTGAATTCATTTATTTGCCACTCTCTATTCGGGGTGTGCTAATGGTCACCTAATAGCTAGAGATTGTTTCTGTCTCCTGATTGGCTGGATGAAATGTTTTAAAATGGAAAATTACAAAGACTGCATAATCTTTTGATTGCAGAAATCCTTATTTGCATGCAAATGCATGTCTCCATATGTAGAGTAGCTATTCCCCAAACAACCTTGGGAACAATAATGCATTTACATGAATATTTGTAAATAGCAAGTAAAAAAGGGGCAGGAGTATGGTCAAAGAAGACAGCTGTTCAGAATTTAAATTAATGTTTCCGAACACCTAGATAAGCAACCTTCAGTGGATCTGACTTTCCACTGCATGTTCTTCATTTAGTTGTTTACACTTATGTAAAGCATGAACAACAAAGGAGATAAATACTAACAGAGCAGAATCATCCATTCTCCTATTCTGATTGCACTTTTTGCACTTTCAGTTTTCACAGAGAAAATGTTGGGTGCGAGTCATGCCCCAAATGACTGGCTGCAGTGAGGAATGCCTCACATGAATCTACAGCAGAGTTAAAAATGCCAGTTAAAAGCTTAATCTTGAACCAGCAGCAAAAGATCAATTAAATTGATAATGCTATTGATAATGAGCTTTCAGCCTAGCAGCTGGCAGTGTAATAAGATCCAATGGCTGCAAGCTAAAGCTAGACAAATTCAGCCTTTTAATACAGTATGCATTTTTAACTCTGAGGGGAAGTAATTAGAACAGGTTACACAGGTTTCTGTTGGCAATTTAAAAATTGAGACTAGGTATTTCCTCAAATGTATGCTTCATTGCAGATAAACGTTCAAGGATTACCTAAAACCTGCCCTTTTAAAAGGAGAAACTAAATGATCGCAGTGTTAATGTATCTGATCAGCTTCTGATTCAGAAGCTTACGAAGCTCTTTTAAATTAACTGCTCCTGTTTTTTGCCATCCACTGATAACTGCCATGGCTATTCAGGTTGTAATGCTACCAGAGCTGTGGCAGCCTAAGAGGAAGAGAAAGCAAGGTTTAAAAGGAAAGGAGTTTTTTTGAAAAGGCTAATGGAAAGGTGAAGCAGGAGAAAGGAGACAAGATTAGGGTCCCTTAGTGATTCTACAGATTGAAAAAAAAAATTTCTGAGATACAAGTTAGGAATAATTATTCTGCGATTAAATTATTATATTATTCATCTAGGTAGTTTGAAAGGAAAAAGGAGGCCAACACCTGTAGAACAGAAAGGATTTTAATAAGTAGCTGAAGAACAGAAAAAACATAAGGCTCAAGGCTAAATTTCCTCAAATATGCATGACTTTGTAGATGAGCACCCTAGAAAAAACAAAATCTGTTCCTGATGGGTCTCATATTATGTACCCAATAGTGCCACAAACAAATAGAACACGCATATTTTCTATTCATTAGTTACAAGATAGCACCTTGTGCTCAGTTTTAGCTGCATGACTTTAACAAAAAGGACAGACAAAGAAAAGTGCCAATTTTACTCTACACTGACTGCATCAAGGTTTGGCACACATGCTGAGGAGAGTGCAGATACTTATTAAAGATGCTGACACTGGCATAAAAAGTAATTACAGTATTGTGCCTCCCTTTATAACAAACAGCTCTACTTCCCTATCTTAGAGGTGACTCAAGGCCTTAAATTATAATTCTCAGTATTTCTCACATAGGCAAACACCACAGGATTTGAACAAGCGGATGTGCTTCCTGCTCATATTGCTTACTAACTATAATTATAGTATTTATGAATTTAAACCTTAATGACAACAAACACAGTAGTTCTCAGCACTTGTGCTAGAGATGTCACTTTCATTTTTCCATAAGCATTATATTAAAAATGGGAGAACGTTCAGAAGATATTAGAGAGAAGGTATTTTTCTTTATAACTCAGATGCAGGGGAGACATCTGTGTAAGACATGGAAACACAGCTTTAAATGTGTTTTAAATATTTCATGAAAAAAAGGCAAAGGTGTACAGCACTCTCTCCCATCTCAAGATCTGGATGGAGATTCTAGAAGCTATAAACTCTGACCTCCATCTCTGTGAAAAGGGAAGAATCTGTTGGAAAGAAAAGCTGCAGAGTCAATACAGTTTCTGTGCAGGACAATCCTGCCTCATTACTAACCTTCCAGAGTTTTATGGGGTGTAGATAAGTGCATGGATAAAGAAGATTCGGTTGGCATAAAATATTTTCAGAAGCATTTGCGAAGGTATGAGCATATGAAAAGCATATGAGAAGGTATACTAAAAGCTATGAAGAAACAAAGCTGCCATGGTCATAGTCTTTGAAAGGAAGAAAGGGCCTTTTATCAGTTGAAAGCTGGTTAAAGGATAGGAAACAAGGGGCTTAGAACTTAACGGTCTCCCTCCAGGGTGGCGAAGAACCAGAAGTGGGGTTCTTCTTGAGATGGTCTCTGCATCGCAGAAGGGGGCAGCAGATTGAAAGTGAGGGCAGAGAAGGGCAAAAAAAATGGTTGCAGGAACAGAAGAGTTGCCGATGGGAGGCTAAGGAGGCTGAAACTCTTCAGTTTGGAAAGGAAAAGGCTGGTAGGGGAGGCTGGCAGGATGTGAGAGAGGTTTGCAATATCATGCAAGTGGAGGGGAAGCTGAAGGTGGCTCTGTTGTTCACTAAATCCTGCAGTACTAGAAGCAGGGGGCATGCAATGAAGTTAGAAGGAGATCGATTCAAAACAGGCACAAGGATGTACTACTTCACACAGCAGGTAGTGATCTTCTGACATGGGTTGCCACAGGAGACTGTAGAGGCAAAAGGTATTACCAGGCTCAGAAAGGGATTAGGCACATTCCCGGACAAGAGGTTCACAGATGGAAACTAAAAGGATTTGTCAGGGATGTACCCTCTATCATCCTTGATACGCCAGTTCTAATTGCTGAGGGAGAAAGAGAACTGTGTGCACAAAATGGTCAATTTGCAGACTTTTCTCCAAATAATGTCTCTTTTTTGCCACTGAGAGAGGCAGGCCAGATGGGCTGTTGGTCTGATCTGGTGGTCACCAATAGGCTGGTGACCAGTACAGTTACCTTTTTATAATTTATTACCTTTTCCAATAGTTTGATTTTACGGTTAGCTTAAAAAAAATATTGGGAGTAAAAACTAAAAAGAAATTGGATGAAAGCCTGTAACAAATTATAAACAAATACGAATCAACAAAGAAGCTTTTGCCTGGCAGAATGCATTACATATTTAGAATAGCTCGCACTACATACCTTATGATATCTCTGATCACTGTACAGCATTGTTTGCAATCTCTACTGTTTTAAGTCGGTTTGGCTTTTGGTTTCTCCTAACGTTGTCTGTGAGAGAGGCATACTCATTTTCTGTTTGCTTTATTTTGTTCTGTTTTTAAGCATCATCTCTTATCCTCCAGTAGTGGTTTAGTAAGGTCTGTTACATTTTGTCAGTTTGAAACATGATGCCGTGAAGATAAGGTACAGCTACAGTGAAAAGGGTCCTTTTCCAGCAACAGAACAGCAATATATTTGAATAGTGAAAGGGGAAGCGTAGGCCAATCCCTCCTTTTCCACCGCCTTTTGTTTCCATGATTGCTATATCCCTTCTAATGAATTTATTCCTTCTTTCCCCTTCTATATTTTCATGCTGCTGTAGGTCCCACTCAACAAAGTACTGTTCATATACTTCATGTATATGAAGCCTGAGAAGAGCCCCGCACAGCACTCCCCTTGACGCAGCATAACTGACCGTGATGTGGCACTACCTGAGGTAGCTCTGAAAGAGGAGCCCCAGTACTGGGGGTAGATTCAGTACATACTGACTAGCTCCATATCTCACTGAAAGCATCACTTGACAAGATAAATTTCCAATTTGTCTGAGACCATTACTACAAGGACAGTACAAGTTCATACATTTAACAGTGCTCATAAAATATCTCAGGTTCCTTTATCTTGTAAGCTTCCCTTATCTTTCAGGCTGCAGGGTTATTTAGTTAGTTGTTTCGTTTGGGGAGGGAAAGTCAGTTGTTTTGCTTTCCTTTTGTTTATTGCCAAACCAGTACATAACAGTACTATCATGAAATTTTTAAGTTCTGCACATTATTTCATGGCTCTTTCAGAAGAATCTCTTTGCCATTTCTTGTCTCCTTTCCTTGTCCTATGTTTGTGTCGATATCACGGAGAGCTGTGGCCAGCCACCTGGCAGGAGAGGGAATGGCGTGCAGTCATCACAGCCGTGCAGAAGGATCCCGTCCCAATAGGTGCTGGAAGAGCTTTTGCTATTGATATCAGTGAGTCCAGGATCCCAGTCACAGACTGAACCTTACACTGGATGTGAAATGCTGCCATGCTGCAGTGATGGTATTACTCTCACATGAAATGTATCCAGGAGCTGGTTAATGCTGTTCCGGAGCAGCTCACCTGAAATATTTCCCCTTGGAACACGCCCTTATAATTTAAAATTAAATCACATTTCCTGGAGATCTGAGATCACCATTCTATGCTCCTGAATAGGAGCATCATCTATGCCTAACAGCTCCCAGAAATAAAAAACATATACATTGCACATTAAAAGTAAATAGAAAATGGGAGTATTTTAGAACATTTTAGTTATGATTGCTATATGTAATAATGTTTGACAGCAAAAAAATAAAGGGTATGACTTACAAGGATAATTTTCTTGCAATTCTTTAGTAGTTTTATATTTCCTTGTCTTTATTTTGTAGTTTAATATATTGCTTTGCCTTGTCATTGAGTGCATCAAAACTTTCTCTTCCAACTTTTGCTAAAGTATTTTAATTAAAATGAGAGTATTTACAGTTGTTATGTTGTATTAATATTCCAGTAGGCATAAAAATTTCACTAAATAATATTGAATAATTAAGAAGTAATACATTATTGATCAGATAGGAACAGTTTCCTACAATATAAAATGCTATTGTGCTTTGTTTGTGCTTTTAATATCTGTTATTGAAATCTCAAGTTGATATTGGTAAATGACTTTCTACCATATAGACTGAGAAAATTTTAAATAGGCTAACATCATCTAGGGTGGAAAATATAAAAACGAACTTCATATTCTGGCTGATCTCTCCCCAAAAATAGGATTTAAAAATACCTGAAGACAGTAAAACTTAAGTTTATTATTTAATATATCACCTCACATTTCCTCTTATTAGGTGATTAAATTACCTTATCAGGTAATACATTATTTATTACGTACAAGTGTTATTGTTGATTGTATATCTTGTGATATTCTTTAAGAAAAGCCTGAGATATGCATTATGGGGGAAGCTAATAGAGATTATAAAAAGGAAATCCTATTCTAAAATGGGACACAGACAAATGTGTGTTTCTCTTTCTCTGAAAATGTCCATTGACATTCCCAGTTTGAATTTTCTGTGTAGTCACCTGGTTTCTCTTCATAAATGTTTAAGTGGCAGTCGCTGAAATTAGTCTCAACAGAAACTTTCTGGGCCTACTTTTCTTTTTTGTCCATTTTTTTAACAAAAATCCTACAGAACATCAAGTGAATCTCATATAACATGATGAGCGGTCCATGTGTTAAGCTTGCTTGCTCAGGAAACGATGTCCTCGTGATACCAGTCGTTCCACCCTCTCCCTCTCCTTTTCAGAAACTTCCACCTGGCTGTCCACGTTTGACTCTATTTGATAGAGCAGGCTTGAAGGCTTGATCCAAACTAGAGACCTAGAAGTAGTACCAGCGGAAGTCACAGGGGCAGATTACATGTACTGTGGGCACGGAGAGAGCAGGCAGTAGCATGGTGGGGGTATGAGAAATACATGAGACACAAATGAGTAAGAAGCTGGGGTTTACTAGTTTCACTGTACATGGAGTTGTTATTTAATGTCTACTGAGTCATTTTTTTAAAGAGTTTCACTTGCAAGCATAGTTTATATGTTAGCACTCCCACCTGTTTGTTGTGGAAGAGGCTCACACACGAATGCTTGCATGGATGCACATCCACCACATAAATACTGACTGTGAGAAACTATGACATTTAGGCCTAAATAAAAAACAGTCATCCTCCTTCTATCCTCCCGCAGGATCTATCAAACCGCCTTAGGAAAAGAAAGCCCCCAATTAAGCATTATAAATCCTAGAAAAATAACATACATTTTAAAAAATAACACTTTTTCTGAAGCTTATTGGCTGCTACACCTGCACAAGCTTACTGGAGAACTGCGAAAACAGGGATTCGCAACTACATCCGGCAGTATTCAGATTCCTACTGACAGACCATGTTTTATTACCCAAACATCTTCCTCCATTGGCCATGCTCTGCAGTGTTATCCTCTCCTAAATCAAGCTTTCCAAGCACAACTAACACCAAAAATTCTTCAGTTACTGATGCAAAGCAGTTTGGACTGAGTGTGTAGCAAAGAGGGGTATAGTTGGGATGCACAGAATCAGTTCATCAACCACGGGCGCCTAAAGAACTATTACTAGAGCAACATGAAATATCCTCAAAGGGAAAAAAGACGTCTTTAAGCCTGTAAAGCTTGCAGAAATAGGTTATGTTTCTATATGTTTCCATTACTATTTGCAATGTTCCTTGTTGTATTCTCAGGTTATTCTACAATGAACAATTTGTATTTTCTATTTATTCAGTATGTTTGATCTCCATGTCCCTGACATACATTTACAACACTTCTAAAATGCAACCACCTCTAGTGTATTGGCAAGCTATCCAGATAAATTTTTTATAATAACCAGAGTAGGAAGGATTGGAAGGAATTTTTTTATTTGACAGAGCAATAAGAGCAGAAATCGAGCTGAATGCTTCTATCTCTAAGACCTAATGGCCCAAGCTACTTTATCCCAGTAGCTTTCATAGACAAAAAAAAGTTTTTGTCTTCTCTTTCTCCTGTGCCACTTAATTCAAAAACAGATATGTTAGCCTAGTCTTGTACAAAACTGTCAGCTACACAGTGTCATTACTGCAGAAATTGAAGAGCTGAGCTGAAAATATTAATGTTCTGTTACTGTAATTTGCTACCTCTTCCCCCGTCACCTAGTCAAAAAAAAGAAGTTGGAAAGTTCTTTGAAAGTTCTACCAAGGTGCTGTACGCCACTCAGCCAAGCTACGGACCACATAAATATTTAAATCATCTAATTATACTCAGTAATGATCTTATCAGAACTGCAGTAGCTATATTAGGGAAATATTTAAAGTGTGAAAGTAGAAGTAGACAGTGTGTGCTAAGATGACTAGGCCGTTTTTCACAGCTTATTGTATTGTTTATTATTTCAGCTTCACTAAAAATGATAGGACTCATTTCCTTGGAAATCATTTGACTACTTCTATATTTCTACTACTTTTATTTTAGAGCACATAAAATTGCCAATCTTGATTATTTTTTCTCCGCTTGCTATGCATTTTTTCAGTCTATAAGCTAAAATACCATTTATGAACAGTATCACAGAATCACAGAATGGTTGGGGTTGGAAGGAACCTCTGGAGAGCATCTAGTCCAACCACCCTGCTCAAGCAGGGGGTCTCTAGAGCATATTTCCCAGGATCTCATTCAGATGGGTTTTTCAATATCTCCAGCGAAGGAGACTCCACAGCCTCTCTGGGCAACCTGTTCCAGTGCTCAGTCACCCTCATAGGAAAGCTTTTCCTCATCTTCAGATGGAACTGCCTGTGTTTCAGTTTATGCTTGGTTTTGGAACTGGTGGAAAATAATTTCCTCAAAATATCATTATTTTTCCTGCAAAGATTTTCCACTAGTGGTGCTGAGCTATCCCACTCCTTGAGTAAGCAAATATCTACTATGTTAAGAACAGAGAGTTTCCTTCCTCTCCTAAATAAAAGAAAGATTAATAGTAAATACTAGTCCAGCAAGCAGCAGGCTCAGAAATTTGTCATTTGGTTCTGGATGAACAAGGCTATATATACAGGTATAAGCATCAGGAAGAATTTTTTTTTTTTTAAAAATGAACCCCCTCATACCTTCAGAATTAACACATACAGAAAGGATATTTGTAGTTTCAAGATCTTAGTCTTCAAATTTCAGGTAGAAATCCTGGCTCTGCCACAATCTTGGATACAGCCTTGGGCAAGTGACGGGGAATTTGATGTAAGAGATGACATAGGGGCCAACAAATTAGTCAACACAGTGCATTGTAAGCATTTCAGCACTGAGAGCAGAGCATAAAACCCCGAGGTACTTAAGGCTGACCCACAGTGCAGAGGGAGAGCGAGGCTGCATCGATTCTCACCCTCCGATGAGCATTTCAGTACAACCTACAGCTTGCAGCTCATGCAGACTCCCACTTCTGCCAAGCACTGCTCCCAGGGTTTTTTCTATGTGTGAGACTAGAGAAGTGAGATGCAAATGCATGTCCAGGGCTCGCTCTGATATGGAAATGGACTGAAGCTGCAAGATAGTGGCTACAGCTGGGCTTGGGAAATGGGAAATGACCCTTGCTATAGCAATATTCGGCAGACCCTTAGACAGGCTAAACAGAATCTGAAACAGCCTGTATAATGATAAAAAAAATTCTTTTTGTTACTCAACTGCAAACGTTATTAACGGCTGCTCACCTAAAATCCTAAGGCTTCTTGTGGCTTCAGCATCTTATTAAAGCTCCACAAAGGTTCACGGTCAAGAACTATTTACTATGAGCAGATGCATACAGTCCTTCTCAAAAAGTTAGCAGCAATTGTACCTTTCTTTAACAATTTGGTTGTCAGGGTGGTGAAACAAATCATTTTCTTTGTCAGCAGTTAGAAAATTTGCCTGAGAAGTGGGGAATCTGAATTGCTCCTCACCCTGAAGGGAGCCAGACCTACTACTTCCCTCCCACCACAGGAGAGTGCATACACCCAAATTTTATGCAAAATGTACATAATTAAAATATCATGTTCTCATGACACCTTTTTCTTCACTCTAGCTACTAACCTTCATGATCAGACCTCATTCAAAATGTTAATATTTTCAGTAAAATTCTACAATAATTTAGTAGGCATAGGGACAATGTTTTTCTGCTCTCTAAACTGCAAACAGCAAAACATTTGTGATCTGTACCTTTCAAAATAATTTTTGTCTTTTTTTCAAGTTAGGTAACCAGTCGTGAAGTTCTGTTTCTAGACAGGTACTTTGTTTACATTTTGAAACTTGTCTTAGCACAAATTATATACCTACACTAGGATTTATATTACAGTATTGGCACCTAGAGAGATAGAAAACATCTAGAGAGAAAAGTAATATCTCCTTCGCTGGAGATATTCAAAAGCCATCTGGATGTGATTCTGGGCAATATGCTCTAGGTGACCCTGCTTGAGCAGGGAGGTTGGACTAGATGATCTCCAGAGGTCCCTTCCAACCTAAACGATTCTGTGATTCTGTGATTCTGTAATGACATTTATGAATGTGAGTATTTTTTTATTTGCTTTTTTCATGTTTATTTTGCCTTACCTAGTGGAAACCAATAGACTGCTTTTTTTGCATTTAATGAAATACATGAGTCAAATTTCTCAAGATGGCATCAAACATATGAAAAATATATTGAGGACCGTGTAAATATTTGGACAGTAATGGAAATATTCTTTCCTATAAATAAAAAGTTATATTTGCTTCACAGTATCAATTCATTCTTAGAAATAACAGTCATATCTCTTTTCCCATTTATCTACATTCTTATATCGCCATATTATCATCACAATAAATATGCACAACTTTTTCACGAGCACAAAAATGGGTATAAATATAGCATCAATCAAAATAAATAAATTTATTTCTATGGGAAAAAAATGGCGCCAACTGTTAAAAAAATTAGGCAATAATTTTTACTTCAATACCAATAATGTAATTTTATTTTAATTCCTATAGATACTTTAAATCTTAAAGAAAGTTCAGGGCTATATTATTATACAAACGTGAATATTCAAGATAGATTGGCTTACACAGTGCAAGACTGCAGAGAAAATCCTAAAGAATTTTGTAGCAAGTGAGTCTTGGTGCAGTGGTGAGGGAGAATCACAAAAGAGTTTCTAATAAGGCATTTGCAGGTGCTGAAATGTTATTGTGTACTAAGCTGTGTGTACTGTGTACTAAGCTAGCAACTGCTTTGAGGAATCAGATGTGAAAAATTCACTTTTGGTATCAGAGGAGCCACCACTGAAATGAGTTAAGGAAGGATTTGTATGTGAGAGTCTTTGGCTTCTGCAAAGATCTTTTACACAATACAAAACCTGAAGGGGTCCTCATTAGGGTTCGTTTGTAGATAAATAAACATGCTTTCCATGAAACCTAAGTGGAAACTCAGAAGAGCACTGCTTTTAAAGATCCTGAAAGTGATTTCACAGACTTTGCAATGCAGCACATTCCAAATAATTTATTTAAGTCTCATACTGTAGTTCACATCCTTCTCTAGTTATGAATTGGAAACACTAGTTGTCTGTATGTGCTGGTAATACACTGCTGAACCTGTAAGCTATTCAGTATAAAATTAGTATGAAACAATAGAATAATTGAATAGAATAATTATAATCCTGAATCAATGGGAACAGAACAACCTCAGGTGTTGGTAGAGGACTACACATAATTTCATCTCTTAAGTCTTGTCTACATGCAACCAGGCTCGTAACAAAAAGTTTTAGCATCTGGCTTAGATTTGCTCACAGAACAACCTAACCATCTTCAAATACAGAAGGAACCGCAGAGAAAACATGACAATACTTTTGCCTCACTATGACATTATATGGTATTGAGCAACAGATGAAAAAACCCTGAAATAATAAACACACTTTAACATTAAGCATCTAAGTAACCCCACTGAACACAAGGAAATAGACAAGCAAATACTTGATTGAAGAAATTTCTAAATGTACTATGGTTATCTCTCCCAACATAGTACACCCTACATAGGGATGGCAAACAAATCTTGCAATTTATCATTTGAGAGCTTAACCTTAGTCAGAAGCAGATTCATTTCTTCCTAAAAGGGGTATTCCTATATGTGGTGGCGTTGCAGATTAGACCACAGATGATAGCTTTGTGAGTTTGGGAAATTATCAATATTTTCAAAAGTAATTTGTTATTTTGGGCCTAGAGAAAATGAAAAATTATATTAGCTAAAAAAATCAAAAGCTGTTCTTGTCTTCATGTATACGGTGCTCTTTATATGTGTGTGATTCTTCTGTATGTTTAGCTTGCCATTTTCTCTTCTGTTTTCCTATTTGGCAGAAAAACATGAAATATGAAGATAAACCTCTCCTTGCTGTTAACAGCAGAGCTTCTAAAAGCAACTTGCCCCCTTCTGAAACTCTAACTTATTTGATGGTTCAAATTGTCATGTTTTCTAGTGATTTTAAAATAATAAATGAGAAAATCATGACCAGAAATTAGTATTTTTTCAAGAGGATCTTCTGTGTAAATGAGTTATCGGTTTTACCCCGATAACTAATGGGACAAATAAAAATTTCCCATTTTTCTAATGGGAAAAATAAAAATCAGTTATACTCCATTTCTCCGGTTGTTCTGTGATCTTTAATGCTATTCTACCTTGTTTGTTTGTTTTGATTTTGTCAATAGCATCACTGAGCTCATAGCTGTTGGCTAGGTCTTAAAAGGTATCTCATCTATCATTTCTGATGTTTGGTGCTTGGCAGATCTATTTGCAAGCACTCAGTGAATGAGATGATAAATGTGATATAAATACTTGGAGAAACAGATGTAAATACAGCTCTTTTTAAATTCACTGCTTTCACTGGAGTGCTTATCCCTAGAAAAATCACATGGATGGTGTTTTGTGAATAATATGAACACAAATTTGGTACCAGTCAAAGACCCAAAATAAAACGAGAACAACCGCAAAGTGATAAAGGCACTTTTTTCTAGTTGAAAGTCAAGGTGTTTCAAGTGCAGAATAATTTAGCCAAACAAATTCATAAGGGTGTCAAACACCTAAAGACATATGAAAAAGTCTTCCTGAAAATTCTTATTCAAATAAAGATAAAATTTCCTTTACCAGTACCTTTATTCCATGTTCTTAAGTCTGCAGAAGTATTTAAGGACACAAATAATTGTGTGCATACATGAAAGAATTGCTGACAAGAACAAATCTTGCCTTACCATGAATGTTATGCTGAAAACTTGATTCTCCGAGTTAAGCTCTCCAAATCAAAAGAATGAAAGAATACACATGATTCCACCAAAACAAGTCATCACTTTGGAATTCTGAATATTAAAAAAATACACAAAAACAAATTACACCTAGAGAATGGTCTGGAAAAGCTATTCACAGGATAATTTTAAATAGAGCAGAATATAATATGCTGCTCATTACCAAATTATAAAAAGATTAATTTTATCAAATTATTTTATTATGAATCTAATTTTGCTGGCACTCCATACCTGAAGTTAAATGTTTCCTTTTCTACTTCTCTTTACTTCATTCTTTTCCACTGTTAAAAATAATACAGAAATGAGCCAAAAGTACATATAAATAGACGTTGTTGTCCTCTGTTTCTTTTGCTACATGCTGCAGGTGTGCTTCCTTTTGGATTTGAGCACTGAAGCAATCTGTTCATCTTCAAGACTGTGGTATATAATAGCAGTATTATGTGCATACATAGCACCAGAAGTGACCTGGAAAGATAACCTAGTCCTTCTCTAAGGCAGAATCACCTTTAGCTATTTCCTCCCTGACAGATGCTTGTTAAACCTGTTCTCAGAGGTCTCCAGCGGCAGAAACCTCTTCAGGCAATGTGTTACAGTGCTTCACTAGCTTCAATGTTAAATTTCCTGCGCTCCAAACTAAATCATATGTGCTGCAGTTTAGCCTGATACTTCTCATTCTATCATAAACAGAAATAATAGGTTCTTGTATTTATTACTTTGCAGTAGCCATTCAAGTATTTTGAGACAGTTAATGTCCTCCTCAGTCTTCCCTTGAAGCTAAACAACCACATTACATTTAAATCTTTCATACCCAAATGGGAAATGACAGGCCAAAAAGCTGTCTTATAGAGGAGGAGGGGGAAGTTGCACTTGATCACAAGCTGAATCTGAGTCAGTGTCACATTTGGACAACGTAATGGCCTGTGGAAGGGAAAAACACCCTACTGAAAATGTATTATTCCGGTACTATTCAGATCACTCATTTGAAATAGTAATAAATTTCTTTCCTCTTGCCTTTATTGGTTGATGTGATCTGCATTTTGCAGATGTGTGTGTCTGAAACAATTGTATTGCTTTTAAAAAGCTGAAGTTAAAAAAAAATTAAATACAGGATCATATTTACTTTCAGATTAAGGCTGTTCTGCTTAATCAAGTGTGAGGTTCAGAATGACTGACAGTAGTTTAACTTTCAGTTCTTTCACGAGTGGTTTTACCAGGCTAACAGAACTTAATCGTGTGCTTTGCTGTACAAAACCACAACCCTAGCACCATAAAGTCCCGGTTTTGTTTTGGTTTTTTTGTTCTTCTCTGATGAACTTGATATTTGATTGAATTTTGTCATTATCAGCATTCAGTGCCACTGATTTGGCAGGCCCTTCACGTGGTGCTGAAGAGGCTTCAGTGTAGCCCTTCAAAGACATTTCCTTTGCTGGCAGGTATTTTCCTACAACATAGCTGAAGGAGCAACTGAAAAGCCGCTGTCTGTGGCCTTAGTTCATACTCTATGTTTATTTAAATTATACCATCATATTACAGTGTTAGAACACATGCCATTTCCATTAACTTATTCTACCAACCAATCTTTTCATATATCCTTCCTATTTGCTGTTTATTCCAGCTGGAGAAGGTACTGCACGCTTGCTGATGACATAGATCAGCTTGAAACTGCCTTTTGGCTCTTCACCTTACTCTCTTGGACACATAGGAAATGGAAGTTAAGATCAGGTCCCTGGTTAGGTCAATTCATAAACTTCAGTTGGCTTCAGTGGAACCCTGATTTTGTCTGGAAGGACCAGCTTCAGCCTGCTGTTGCCTTTCATCTCCGAAAACTGGCAGGAGCACACACAGTGAACTATGCTTCTTCTTTAACTACTTTGGATTTTTCTCAATATGATGTTATCTTCTGACTATGTGCTTCCCACCATGCTGCTTACTACACACATGCAAAGTGGCAGTGTTACACCTCACAGGAAAACAAAAAACAGTTTTAGCTTGTGTCAGATCATCAGTGCTTAACCCTTTGTCCCACCCTCACAACAGACACACACACCTGCACCAAATGGGTATCAATTCCTTTAAAGTGCAAGTCTGAAGTGTCATTTCCCACTATGCACTGACACCAGGGAGACTGCGTTGGCCAAGAGCAAGACAGGGAGCTCAAAAGCCGTGGACTTAGAAACGCAAGGAAATAAATCCAATAAGGCTTATATTCTAACTCATTGGGCAGTATGAGGAAATGAAAACAGCCAGCAAAGAACAAGATGTACCAAGGATGGGCGGATGCTTGAAATACTGCCGTTCTTGAGGTTCAGGACTCCAGGGAGCCTGGGAACTTGCAGCCAGAGCCCTGTCCTGCCACTGGACCCGTCTTCTTACAAGAGCAAGAGGTCTCAGAGTTTGCTTTCAGGACAGAGACTGTGGTGATAGTGGCAGACTGATATTCTTACGTATATGAGAAAACTTCAAAAGGAGTCAGGAAAGAAAAAATGAGAGGAAGAGGAGATTTTAATGAAAAGTATGTAAATAGACAGAGAAATATTTAATAAGAGAGATAAAAACGGAGAAAGAAAGTGGGAAAAAAATGGAGGAAGGGAAATAAGGAACCCAGAAGAAAAACACTGTAAGAGAAAAATAACCTTTTAGTGAAAGTAATAGGGTCATAACTCTAAATAACTTGGGAGACCTCTAGAGGTGCTTGCTGTGTTCTGTGCTTTCCAGGCTGTCGAACTGAGCACAGCAGCAGGTACGCAGCCAGGGCTGTGACGCTTGCATATTCTTACTGAGGCCAGTAATCTAAGGAGTCAGCCATGCAGTTAATGCGGATTGTTGAAAGATCAACTGCCCTGCAATAAGAAATTTAAATGCCACCATTAGACAAAAATGTGCTATTGATGAGAGTGCAAACAGGTCAGAAAACTTGAAACAGAAGTCAGTTCATACTTACATTGCTGCACCTAATTTCCTTTTTTTTCAAGGTATCATTCCTTAAGTCTGTGATTTTTTCAATGTAGTATGCCATATTTAGACTGGTATGGTTTCTTAATGTCTGATAATTGTGTGGGCTTTTTTGGGCAGAATTTCACGCAGAGAGTAAAACCAGCAGATGAACATTTCTGATACTTGCTTAATTGCTCTGTCATGTCTGACCGTCTTTGGAAAGCGCAAGAAGATATATCACGGTTATTAGTACATTTGCTAACTGCCAGTTTTATTTTCAGAAGCCTCTGTTGCATTTTGTTTCAGTGAAGACTTTATGCTTCTGAAATATTTTTTTCCCTCTTTCTCTTCAAATCCCATGTCCTATATAGTGTATTTTTTTTGCCTTTATGTTGATCTTTTAATGTTACCTATATATTTAGGAAATGATCCATCAGATATCTAGGTTACCATTAAGCTTGCATACCAGTGAATTTTGCTGAACTATGGTACTGCATAAAATCCAGACTATAAAACAGTCAAGGCATATTAAATGAAAAGCAATGGTTGTGAGAACATATGAAGAATATTGCCACTGTTTAGCATACTTTGTAAAAATCCCAAATTATATCCTTCCAAATCATTCAAAAAATATAAAAGCTTGAGGACTATTACAGTGATCACCACATCGACTTTTCTATCACTAAGTGTGCCAAAGCATATCAGGAAAAAATTGTGAAGGTGTTGTGCTCAGCAGCATAGTAAGAGTCCCTGTGCTCCAGCAAAGAAATAAGGCCATACATCTTACAAACTCCGTTTTCTCTTGTGAGTTCAATTAATAACAGAAGGAACTTTCTTTGGGTTTACCTGCCAGAGATATGATACATATTACAGTGAGAAGAATTTCTTTTACCTCTTTCTATAATGGTGGCTAGTAATTGCTAAGAAGGAATTATTATTTCTAATTCATCAGTCTTGTGGAGACAAGTCAGAAGCAGCAAAATGTAAATCTCAATTCTTTTTCTTCATTTGTCATCACAGTGACAAAGCTCTATTGTCAGCTGAACAGATGTATTAAATGCCTGGCGCTTGCTTGTGTTAAAAGAGCAACAGCAAAAAAGAGATCATTTCTTTCTGAGTAATACACATCAAAGCAGAAACATTCTTTTTCTCTTCAGTAATTTGCTTGAGTGTTTTGTTTGCTTTATACCAGATACGAACTTTTAGTACTAGTGGTATATCAAGGAAGAATTATGAAAGTATTATACCTTTACAAATTCCAGAAATCCACTGCTCTTTTTTATGCCTTCATTCTATCTTTATATCAAAATGTACAGAGTTTATGAACTCATAATGGAAGAGTACTTGCTAAAATATGCCTATTAAAATGCAAATGTTGACCTTCCACTAAGTCTTAAGTCAAAAGTTTTTTCCCTTCAATTTCTCTAGAATAGATATAATTTGAAACAGGAGAGTAATTTTCTTTGTAGATCATGCTTCTTTTATTTTGTTTTTCTAATGATTTGGCATTCTTTAGATGGCTTTCTTTTTTTTTTTTTTTAAGAAAAGCAAAATATAAACTTTCCTTGGGACTGAAAAGGAAGCATTGCATTTTAGCATTACAAAAAGCAAAAAATAATACATTAAGAGTCACTGTGATTATAAGAAAAATCAAATGTACTTTTCCATTGTGAAAAAATAATATTAATAATAACATGATAATATAAAGGCGATAAGCATATTCAAAAATCATCATATAAAATTACTGATAAAGTTCTCTGTAAGTTTTCTATTCCTAGCTATAAGTTATGATTTTCCTTTTTAATCCTTCCTTCTCGTACCTTAACTGATTTATAGGCTATTCTCATTCTAGGAGATGCACTATAAAGTACTGAATCCTGGCTTTCTTCCTATTGATACACAGTAAGAATGAAAATTACATCAGCCAAACTATTTTTGAAAACCTCACCTAAGATGGCTAAAATATGTGAAAATATTGCAAGTCTTGGACAAAACACCAATACCTGTGCTTTAGCAAAGGAACAATGTTGTACGTTTTGTACATATTCTCTTGAGGGTACTGGTAAAACTAGAGAGATTTCTTTGGGTTCATCTGTTAGAGCCAAATTGCAGCTTAGGTTAAGAAATTTCTCCATGTGTTTTTTGAGAAGGGTTTCTAAGAAGACATTTCCTACTGAAGTGTTCACTAAGCCAAGACGAAGCGTGTATTAGGGCCTACATAATAGTATTTTCAAGCGTCCTGTCTGAGGATCCTAAGCCAACCTCAGATCCTACTACCTCCGACAGAACCTGAGCATTAATAACACATTTCCAGCAGGTGATCCTCCCTAACTGGCCCTCCCTGCCCTTTTCTGGAACAAGATGAAATAAATGCACGTGTGTATTCATCAGCACCTGTCTCAAGCAAGCAAGCAAATACTAATAATGTTAGCGTTTGGGTCTCAAAATGAAACTGGATCCTCTTCATTCCCAGCACGGACAGAAGGCCTTCTGTCTGCTTGCAGTCACAGGAAATTAAATGGAAAACATTAGAAATGATGGCAATTCTATTTGCCACCCACATAAACTAGATTAAAAGACATCATTAAACAACAAATTAAGGCAAATCTCTGGACTCTGTGCGGTATGATCTTTTGCTGCTCTACAAATGAGGTAGAGCTTCTGTAATTTGTTCAATGATTTCTGTCAGATCTAGGAAAACACAAACCAAAGCTATACAAGCTATACTCATAGTTTTGACCACTAACCTCTATTTCCACACTAATCTGCACAGAGAAGTAAATCCCTGAACGTGCATGTCTGAAAGGCTGGGGAAAAGCAGAAAGCAGCCAAAGCAAGCTGTGTTGTCTCCTTTTTTTTTTTTCCCCAGCACGGGGATTCATCTGTTTTCTGCCTAATGCCAGACGATACCTTCCTACATCCAAGGATGGATTCCCCTCCTTTCCTCGCTATCCTTCATGGAAAAAACAGTGGGAGGACACGCACTTGTTATGAAACACTGGAGACTGGCTGTAGCTAAAAGACTGGTCAAGGTGCGTGGTGCTATAGGTGATTTTAAAATCTCTAGGTCACTACTGAAATTTCTTGCTCATTTACACAATTCGAGTCTGGTAGAAGTATGTCAGAGAGAAGGACTGTTTAATCTTTCTTGGCCAGATAGTGTATATATTACACCTCCCACAGTCAGCTGGGCATATGATCAACTGTTGATGCCTTTAATCTCCTTTCTCCTCCCTCTTCCATTAAATTTCTGCCTTTGGTTAAGCGGCACTAGTCTTTGGCTTACTGTATAGCATGGCTATGCGTAGCCTTTGGTGTGAGTGCATGAGGAGATGATCTTTTTTTAAACAGATTTTTTTGCAGGAGGGATTTTAGGAGACTGGACTCCATGATACAGGAGGTCCCTTCCAGTTCTATAGTCCCATGTTAGAGGTATTTGAAAATCAAAAGGAACTAACTGTCTTAATACCACTAAAGTGACTGCAACTAGTTTTCTTTCTATTAGAGAGCACGTGTAGCATCTCTGTACTGCAGAATTGACCATTGTGTATACATAACTGCTGATTCCCAAAATTTACTTTTTGTGTGTACATGCACATATTTTATAATAACTGAGGCTGACACTTCTGGGTATATTGCAATGTAACTAATAATAAAAATAATTTCCACTCTTAAATAGAGAAGACTACCAATAGATAAAATGACACAATTAAATATTGGTTATTGGAATCAAACAAATACACAGTTTCAATCTTATGTGGTCATTTTGGATTCACAGGGAAAAGAAGATAAATAATTTTTTTCTGTAATTCAATAACACAACAATGCATTGAAATATCTAGTGCTTTTATTTATTTTTTATTTTTTTACCATCTACTCACAGTGAATGCACACAATTTGGACACAGTTTTAGACTGCTATTTTTATTTGATTTTGTTAACAGGTGGAAAAGAAAAGGAAAAAATTACATGTTACTGGCCGTCCATCCACAAAGTGGACTAAACGCATCAATTCTTAAAAAAAATAGTGGGAAATGGCCAAGCTATTTAACTTTGAAAAATGTATACACTTAGCGTACACAATAGTCAGTAATGCTAATACTATGAATATCACAAAAGCACAAAATCCTTTTATTTGGGTTAAAAGAATGTCATTCACAAAAACAGTTCAGAAAAGAAAGTGCCAAAAGGCCTTTGAGAAGCCTCAAAACTAGGTGTGATGAATACACCTAGACGTCATTTTTAGTCTAATCTTGATCATCAGAATATGCCTTCAAACTACAAGCTCATTTTCAAGCTCATTTTCAACGCAACATCAGGAAATTAGTGTAATGGATGGGGTATATTCCATCTGCAATATGACCATCTCTGCTATCCCAGACTCATGGAAGCAGTTAAAGCAAAAAAGGAAAACTATGTTTTCAATACCAATATTTAACCACAGTAAAAAACCGTTGTGCCACCATTCTGCTATTATTGAACAAGGTCCCCAGAAATCTGTGCCACGTGGTCAGAGCTGGAGGTTTTCAGCAGAGGCAACAGCTAGAATAGCTCCTGGTAGATTCGGTGTCAGAAATTTGGACTGGTTGTGATAACCGGGTGCTGATAACCTCCAAGGCGGATGCAGCCAAATTCCCTGCTTGGTTCCAGGCGGTTTCTGACAAACACAAATGGAGATCTTATTCTGCTTGTAATTCTGCCACTTTGGTCAAGACTAGCAGAAGAGGGGGCAGAGTAATGCTGAACTAAGCATTCACACCTGGCAGGAGCAGGCAGAAAACGTTATAGTGGGTCTTCTTGGTTCCCCTTGGGCAAATTTAGGAGAAGGAATGGGTGTGAAGACTGGTAATCAAGGGTAACAAGGGCATTTAGCTGAACAGCTGAACCCAGGAAACTTGTCTGATCTCATGCTTGTGATTTTCATCATTCACCCTGTGATTTTGTGGCATTTCTCAATCCTGCCATCAGAACATGTGATTTCCTGTAAAAACAAACATTATCTATACTGTCTATTTCAACTAAGTCATTGAAAGCAAATGAAAGTTTTCATAGTTCATAAAAGTATCCAATCCTTCTAAACTCATAGCCTGAGCTCTTCCTTTTAACAAAGAGTTCTCATATTATTAAGAATTGGATACAACCTTATGTTTTAAGCATTTAAAAGCTTAAATGGTATTGCATATCCATTGAAAGATATGCTTTTTGTTCTGTGAGAATGAAGTTTACCTTTCTTCCCCTGTGCTGGCAGAGCCTGCAGAGAAAGGCAGATGCAGGCACAGCGCAGAGGCTACCTTCGGAGCAGCTCTCAGGTCTGTAGGAAGCTCTCTCTGATGTCTGGAACTGCCTGTCTACTGGGAAAATGTCACTTATTTCTCACCATTAAAATTCTCACGTTACTCCTTTACCAACACTCTCCTTCACCTCCTTTTTAATCTAGGTAGCCCAAGACTTCTCAACATCTGTTTCATGCTTATAAAACATCCCTACTCTTCTCTGAATGCTGTTAAATGATGTTCTTTTTCTAACTGTCAGTTAAGCGAGCACTGGATCCATGGAAAAGTAGGCTGTCAACTTCATTTTGTGGCTATTAATTTTTTTGATATATACCAATGTTTTTGTCTTTTTCAGCAGAGCTGTATATTAAATAGAAAGTTATTACAATTATTACGACACCAAATCTGTTTTCTTAGTGACCTAAAAGGTGGTTTGCAACAACATATATGAAGCATTCAAACTATTTCTTTCAGTATGAGTCACCTTGCATTTATCAAACACTGCGATTAGTACCTGAAGTTACCACAGTTTTTTCTAGCTTTGGCTAAAGCTAAGTGATTCTGCCATCTGCAAATTTCCTTCCCTCTCCCCGTTGTCTCTGCCAGTAAATTCACAGCTAGATGTGTGTTTTAGTATGATCAGCAAACAGAAACAGTCAGGACAAGTTACATAGATTTCATTTTACTCTGCTCACTTATGAAGCTCTAACATGGCTGCTGCTGTGAAAAAGTCCTCCAGTGATCACTTTCTATAAACAAACCCAAGAAAACAAGTAAACAGATTATTTACTTACCTTACGACACAAGCAGAATAAAAACAGGCCACATTGATATGAACTGTACACTTAAAATAGCGTGGAAAAACTAGTTTTAAATCTGAAGTAATAACATCATTTCTCTAAAGATCATTAAGTAGCAGGAAGCTGCTGTAGGCAAACTGCTCTTTGCTTTCGGGAAATATATCTTTATTTCCCCACTCAGTAAAACCTTTTCTAAACCAGTCTTTTAATTGTCAGTAAACTTAAAAAACGTAGAAAGCCACAAGATGATATTGTAGGCTTTCCCAGGAAAAAAAAAAAAAGTGAACATGACGTTAGGTCGTTGAGCTAACCTCAAAGAAGAGCGTTCAGCAGCACCAGTCAGTATGACAAGAACATGCATTTACAAAACAACAGCTACAAAAAGACTTCCATGCCAGGGACAGGAGGTGATTCAACTAGCTGGCTGGCAGTAAAGGTTGTTTATCAGGTTCTGGTTTCCTAATTGGGTGCCTAGCTTGCTAAGTAGCAGCTGGTCTTTAATTAGTTGAAAAATTATTATCACTAAAAGTTGCCATAAAAGGAAAGAGAACAATATAATTAAAGTGCTAGAATCCATATGGTGGGATACTTATCTTCACTTGTCAATAGCTGTTTTTCCACTCTTCCCCACTTGCCATTAATAAGACAAAACTGCCCATTTGCCAAAAAAGTCTAATTTTTTAATTTATACTGAGAAACATATTGATATGGAAGTGTGCTGAGAGACTGCACATGATGTAATGATTGTCTTTGACGGTGAAATTATCCAAGATGCTATTTTCTACAGGGTTGAGATCAGGATTGATGAGTCCCCCTTGTCAGTACACCTAATCATGGTAGGACATCATTATCTCACCTTAGTTCATTACTTATAAAGTGAAATCAGATAAAAGCCTCGTTGCATATAAGACTCAGCAAATACAAGTTTTATGCCTGTGATGTATTAAATATGATCATAGCCTGAATGCACATTACAACACCTGTAACTGCAAATCTGCAAGCAGTTGCACTATAACTATCTGACTTAATATGTTATGCACCACCGTTTCTACCGGTTTGCAGACCTTTTCTGCACTTAAAGGAGTATTCACTAAGGCATATGGAACAATGAGATTACCAATTAGCAATGTGGTGCTAATATAGGAGAACTAGCTAAGCATGTTTCTAAAATATTTTAAATATTTGCCTTGTCTAGTTCTAATATTACAGAGTGTTACACTGTTTTCATACTTAGTATACTTACTGTTTTGGCAGAAATGAGAAAGGGGAGGGAGGAGGATAATATTACATATTTTTTAAACAGCTAAATGTCTTTTGGAGTCCTCTCAAGTTCAAAACCTGACAGAATCATCTCTTTCATTAACCCTTTTCCTGGAAGAGAAATTCAGAGGCTAGCAAAGATATTTACTTATTACCATGGTGCTATTTTGAAGGAAAACACAGATTAACTCTGTTTAGTGTCCAGATTAGCTGTGGGAAGTGGATAAAGTCCACATTGCACAAAGTAGCAGTGGGTGACCTCTATTTACCTGCATTTGATCTTGTTTACGCTACAGCAGAGATAAGTCTAAGGAACAAAATTCTCCTCTGTCTTACAGGAGTAGGTTGCCCGTGCCACAAGTCTATAAAAATCTTTGTTAGTTGGAGTGAAAGCTGGGACATTCAGTGTAAAACGAAAGGAAGTGTCTGAAAGCATGAAATTATTTCCGAGAACTGCTTCACTTATTCTGAATGCTACCTGTGCAGCACAGTTGAGAAAATTAATTTAAAAATATCCCTTCACAATAAAATCAATTTATTCTTGGCAGCAACTACAAACAGTGGAAACAGCCTTTCATAATTTTACACAAACCTTACTTTAAGGTTAAGAAGTGGTAGACAAAGAAGAAAATATTCATCAAACAAGCAGCATATAGCAATATACACCAGTCTCAGTCCTCACTGAATGCCTTCCAAAGATTAAGGGCCTATTTTTAACCTGCTGAAGTGTTGCTTTTTAGCTAGATGGTTCCACATTCAGACCTCACCCATATTAGACCAGCCACTGTAAGCCACCAGAAGTGATGAATGTGCCCTAGGGCAAGTATAATACAGTAAGAAAAGGTGTCAGCTTCCAGCTTCAAAATACATTGTCACCAGGACTTCAAATTAGGCTGCTGGGATAAAGTAAAGAAAGTTTATCTAGGAATTCCATTTCATTTTGCTCTTGTATTGATTTTAATGGGATCTTATTGTAATTTACTGTAACTTAAGATACTAAGATTTTTTGCTGGTGAACATCAAATTATTTATCCCTTTTATTCCCAGAAAGAAGATTGTTTGTTAATGTTTTTTTTCTATCTTATTGTCCCTCACAGTTTAGCAAAAAATTCTACGGGGCAACAAACATGTTAGGTCCCTCCCTTAGCCTAAAAGAAATTCAATGAAAGCACACAATGAAGGCACTTCATAACCCATCCCTATATTACTGTTTTAAAAATCTCACTACTGATGTTTGTTGCCTATAATGTCTTCTTATTCAGGCTGTTTTGGTAAGTAAGGTGCGTGATTACTTTCCAGTCTGAGCAGAGTGGGGGGTGCCCTGATTTACTCCGACAGCAGACATGGGTCGGCGGGAGTGGAGGGACATCCCCTCTGCCTACACCTAAGCAGCAGAGGAAGAGGAGCATGGAGAAAGGGGGATATGGCTCTTGGGCTGAGGGCCAGGTTGGCATTAGGTAGGAACAGCCATTCTACCAGCTGGTAGGCAACCAGTTTCCTCAACCTTATAGTATGTAAAACAGCTGACTGCCATGCCTTTAAACTGCAGGCAACTCTGCTGTACTGGGCGTTCCACAAGTTTTCTTTCAGTTAAATCGAATCCATATTTATTTATTTATTTATATCTGTTTTTCCTCTATTTTAAAAATGCTTTTTATTTCAATCAGTGTGGAATAATATAATAAAATAAGGCATCCCAGCTGCCAGACTGTAGCATGAACCTAGATTCAACCTTTATGGAATTTCCAGTGGCAGGTGATAAATGAAGAGATTGAAAAAGAGAACTGTTATAGCTTCCTGATGAGTGAGCCCTTCCTAACTCCAATAAGAAACAAAGAAGACCGTATCTGATTTCCATGAAGCAGATTGTATATTACAAGCAGCAGCTGAAAAAGAGCTTGTTAAAAAGGTAACTGTTGAAATGAACTCTTGTGGTATCTATTTTCTGTGAGCTAGCCTGACCTGTCTCATGGAAAGTTTTTTAAACTTCCTCAGGCTTACAGGGAGAGCAGAATTTAATACAAGGAAATAGCAGCAAAACTAAAAGAAAAAAAAACCTTTAATCACAGTTATCAAATATGACAATTTTAAGTCAGCATTCTGTACTGCAAAGTCAGCTAAAAAAGATGAGAAAAGAGACTATCCACAAATGCACAGGAAATTTCTGGTTAGTGACTTGGTATTTCATTATATGGAAACACAACCCACCTTTAAAACTGAAAACAATCTAGCAAAAGTCCCTCAGTATAACTTGTCCAAGCTATAAAATTTTTCATTATTTTTAATCTTATATGCTGCACTTCATGCTATCATCAGATATTATTTATAAGTGCAGACAAGAAGTTTTGCCCTGATAAGTCGCCATGAAGGCCATGTGCAAAACATTTAGATGTTAAAGCTACAATCAGCTTAGAGAGGTATTTGTGCAAAACAGTCAAATATATCATTTACCAGTTAAAAACTCTGCACTATAGTATTCACTGGAATGCTTTGATAATGGAAAAATGACAACAACAACAAAATCATGATCTCTTTGCTCTTTAGTATTTTTTCACTGTTTCTGAGGTTAAAGCATTGCAATAAGGTGAGCTGCTGAGTGCATTCCTCCCTCGCAGCTCTGTGTTAATGCAAAGTAAAATCAAGAAACTGCAAGGGGAAAACATAAACAACCTATAATAGCTTGCTTACATTATTCAGCATGTGGTTTATGAACACAAGATATTTACAAGGTTCATTTTACATGCACATTAATTGTGTAAAATTAGCGACACCAAGAGAGAGCCACTAAGTGTCGATTAGACAATAAGATCAAGAATGCTGGCAGTGCTGGTAATAAGAAACCCAAGTTTACTTCCAAAGGGAAAAGAGTTCATTAACATTTTAATTTGTTTCTCAACAGTTCAATTATAACATGCCTAATGTACTGGACATTAACCTTTGGGGGCCTGAACAAAATTGCAGACCAGACTAAAATGATCATATTCTTTCATGCAGACATAGATGTAACTATTTTTTGGAACTTTTTTTGCTGTCAGATCAGTTGATTTTTCTGCCTTACTCAAAAAATCTTTTAAGATACACATGTTCTTCACCTTTAAATGTTTAGGGCAACACCCAATGAATTGATGAGAAATTTCTCTTTTCCGCTGGAACCTGAAATGGATTTCTGCAACTGAAAATAAAGTGCACACAAATGTCAGGGAACACGGGAGCAAATATTTGGCATTAGAAAAGAACCAAAAAAATGGCAAGGGCAAGATGCCACTTTTTTCAATAGCATAAAACATACAGAACATGGGATGTGCTAGGTATCTTAGACTGTGTGGTAAAGCTTTTTCATGGTTCAGTCAATTGTCAATTAACCGGAGTTAATTGATTGTAAAACAACTTAAGTTAACAATTAATTTAGAAATATAAATCTAGATACCAAAGTTTATTCCAAGAAATCTACGGTAAAGACCTCTGCTTGTAGAAAAGAAAACAGTTTCTGGTGCACTTAGAATTGTAGTTTAGTAGTTGTTAATAAAGTCAAATAGGAGCATGGACTCTAGCTTCTATATAAAATTTAAATTATTGTCAGAAAATGATATGCATAGATAAGAATGTCAACATAATTTTGCTTCCATATTTTTGCTTGCATGTATAGCTTTTCCTGCTCTTGGTAGAGCAGGTATTTTACCTTGATAGTAAAAAAAGTTTAGGAGGAATTAGTGATTTGTTTGATCAAAGTGACATACAAACCGGCCCTTCACTTAAACATAACTCCAGCTGCAGGGGTAGTACTCTTTTCCTGAGCTGTGAAAAGGACAACTTGGGGGGGGGGGGGGGGGAAGAAAGAAAGAAAGAAAGAAGTGTTTGTTATTTTCTGCAGCATCCTGTGCAGCCATGAGGGTGGGATGCACTTTTACATGTTCTTTTCACTAATGATACATCAAGGAACAGAAAGGAGGGCAGCAACATCCAGGAAGCTGACAAGATTTATGAGAGTGGGCAACATACTGTACTTCTGGAGGCAACAAGGTGTCTGGCCTGCCTTTTATTTCTATTATTTATTTTTCAACTGAAAATAGCTGAAGACAGGCAGGGTTAGAGAAGATTCTCATCATAGGTGAACAAGAACAAGAGAGCATGAGTGCAGCAGAACATAATTTAACCACTTATCTTTATTTAAAAAATGACAAAAATATAACTTCAAAGGTAGTGCTGAAGCAAGTATAGGGAAGGGTCAAACAGAGACCATGCAACAATGTTATTAACGCCTACCCACTTCCTGTGCTCAGGGCGAGTAGGAAAAGACTGTCCTACTAAAAAGCCTCCCCCCTTCCCCCAAAAGTTTGAAGGGAAAATCTGAATGCACTAGTCTATTTATTTGTAAAAATTCTTTAAATTACTTTTTTTTTAATGAAAACGTTTACTACTAAAAACAAAGTGATGCAAGTGCACTTTCAAACAGGGTTAGAGATCAGCGACAATTATGAGTGCTATTACTGGTTGCATGCTTTAACATTTTTTTTTTTCTACATGCATTCAAACATACCAGGTTAGATTCTACCTGAGAGCAAATACTTGGCTGCATGAATCCCATGCTTTGATTAGATAATAAAAATAAATCACATGAAACTACCAGAAACAGTGAAGAAAGGGAAAGAGGAAAATTCTCTTTAAGATATGCATCCGAAAGAGGGTTCACCCTAACACTCCAGCACAGTTGACTAAAATCTAACTAAAAAAATTGTGCATTTAAAGTATGACTGCTCAGATCAGAATATACCAAGCGTAAAAATTAGATTAGCTCCACATAAGTGTTATTTGACTTCAGATTTTATTAATCTCCACTAAAATATCCGGCGTGATAGTTATCAGTTGCTCTAACAAAGACCATTTACAAATAAGATATATTTTTTGATAAAATCTCTTTGGCGTACCAAGTCTCAGGTGTAGGCCACAGGATAGGCTCAAAGGTTCTGTTCTTTCTGGAGCAGGGATTTTCACCATTCTTCTTGTTGCGTTTTCTAAGCACGCTATCCATAAATCGTAGAACGCCACAGGTCAACTAAGTCCTAAAGATGAAACTTCCAAAAGCTAAGGCAGGCAAGTACTTCACATGAAATGTAAATGAGCTTAGAAGAATAATGAGTAACAGTCAACAGATAACGCATGAGCATACACAAACCAATAACAAGGCCTGCATCTGGACTGTAGCGTCCACAAGTTGCAAGGGAACCAGAGAAACTCCTAGATTATACTTTGCTGAGTATATACTTTGCTGACTATACTTCAGGCTCACTTTTTAAGCCTTCTATAACAACTGAAATAAAAAAATTGAATGGAACCATGTCTCCATGAGAACATTTATCTCTGAAGTCCTCAGTAAAACAGATTCTGGTGGCATAGGTGCAATTTCTTGCCAATGAATTTTGACCTTGAAAAATTCAAGCCATTTGCAGTATTTGCTTGATCACCTCAATCTGCTTTGAGGAGAGAGAACTATTCTGAAGTAAGCAGCATTCAGCTCTTGCAGAATGAACGTGTATTTTAGCATGAGTATCAGTCCTCTGTTCTGTTATATCCCCCTCAAAAATCATTTACTGTGGGAAGCTTATGCAAACAGTAATACTAAGTAGATTTGATTTTTTTTCTAGAATTTTTAAGATGAACCTCTAACTACATATTTAGAACTTTAAAAGAACACATTTTTGGCACTCAGAGAGCTAGGAGAAAGAGCAGATAGCCACAAGCAGCTAGTGTATTTTAAAAAAAAAAATCATAAATATTCTCCATATTGACCTTCACATTGCAAACCACTCCCTTTCCAGAAGTGCCCATTTTGGAAGAATTTTCCTCTGTCAGACTATGCTTCCCTAAGGTGGATATTAGGGGGGCTCCGAATTGCCTATTCCTGTTCATGATTATTTGTATTAAAGCTGATATATGTTTCAGATAGGCAAAGAGGAGCTAGAAACACTAGTAGTATGAGATAGGATTCTTCTACCACTAGCTTTCTGTATGTACTATTACCAACTCATGACTAAAAACAATCAAAAAAAATCAATAAAAGTAAAAAAGGTGTGTGCAACATGCTTCATTTAAGGACACCTGCTTGTATTTCATAGGGCCAATGAATGGTAACAGAACAAAGCAATCATTCCCTCTTCATCAAAAAATAACCATCCAAACATTAAGCAGAAATATCCTAAAGAGACTCAACTAGAGATAAATTAGCAGTTAATTCAGAGTTGCAGTAACTACTTCCTCATCACTGGGCACAGCAAATCAAGGTTATATTATTCAAGATAGACAGACACTCATGGCTATTGAATTTCAATAGAAATATTTTGCCTAATGCTGACAGGTTGTTTTGAAAGATTCTGATCATAAAAGGTACATCTCCCAAATTTGCATAGTTTATCAAGTCAGCCATATAAGGGAAACTTTTTTAAAATTATTTGGTGATTGACACAAGAAGAGATGAATTATTGTTACAGGATATGTATTTATTCCAGAACTACTATTTAGAGAGATGTAAACAAGTTAAGCTGCTATGATGCAGATAGCTTGCGTAAGAAAGCAAACAGAACAGTTTTTTTCAGAAACAGTTTTTTTGTAAAATATTTTAGATTTCGATTCATCTTGACAGGTAATTTTCTACATCAAAATTAAGGTTCTGGAAGATAAGCTGTCTAAATGAAACTGTTACTAATCTAGACTATTCATAAAAAGTTCAAGCTAGTGAGAATCTTTCTTTTAAAGCTGTAAGGAAAAAAAAAAGGTATAATAAATCTGAATTATCTGAATTTAATTCTATTTTTCTCCTTAATGAGTATTGAGCAACTTAAGCTAAGAGTTTTTTTCCTTCTATTTTACAGATATTTTGTATTTAATTTTCTGTACGCTACTAACAAAAGTCTTAGAAAAGATCCTATACTAACATTTTCAAAATTAATTTTATCTATTTAAACAGTGCTGTACTAGAGCAAAAAGTGACAGATAGAAAGGGCACTAAACCAACCGTCTCCAGTGTATGGATAAAACATACTGGTTTTTCACTCAGCTATTTAACAAAGACTCTGGAGCTGATGTTCACCTACAATGAAGTTGAATAATCTCCCATAAATCCTGGCTCCACTTGAAGGGAAACCAGTGAAGAACCTCAAGTGAAAGTATATTCTATCTATAAAAGTCTAGGAAGACCTTGGCAGTGTTATATGCAATTTATGATATTTATAATCCAAAGAGCTTTACCAATTCCAGTATATAACCTGAACAAGTAAACAGCCAAAAATGGAAAACAAAGTTGAAAGTGCAAGACATCACTCACAGGTTTAAACTAATAAGACATAAGAAAAATAAATACTAATGACTAAAGCCTATTAGAAGAAAATATATTTCAGTCATGGTGTAATTTAAATAGACATATAAACGAAAGCTAGTCAAATACAAACACATTATTAGCTTCTAAATGGAACATACTGGAAATGTAGATAGGAAAGAAAATGACAAGTTATAAAACTCACACGTAGAGCAAACCTCGATTTATTCTGAGCTATTAGTTCCTAAGTAGTCTGCAGTACTGGACAAACCAATGCTAATTAAATTTTAAAAGAAAAACCTTTACTGATTATGTAACCAAAGGTATAATTTGCAATAAAATGCATTTTTTATTACCAGGCACAACACATATTATAGGATTATTAAGGCACTGAACTAAAATAAAGAGCAAACAGAGTACATTTGCTTTAAAATTTGCGACGTTACCGAGGACTACGATACGCAGAACAAATACGCAGAACAACTTCAGGGGCATTTATAGAGAGATGGGCTACTGAGCTTTGCAACATGTACTATTATGTATTTTGAGAAGTCTGTCATATCTAAGGTTCCATGTATTTGTCAACTTTTAAACTTCTCTTGCTCTTGGCCAGTTCTGTGAACTCCTTTTCTTTACAAGGAAATAGTGAGAAGACCTCTACCAGGACTTTAAAAAAAAAGTTAAGTCAAGCTTGATATAATGGACAGGACCATGATCCATACCAGCAAAACAAGCTAAAGACAATAGCCGGAGAAGTCACAGAATCTACACAGAAAGCATGGCCAAAGTTTGGGTCATAAGTCAAAGAATTAGAGCAGGAATGCACCAAGCCAATGAGTAAAATGAGAGTGTATGTGGAAAATAAGCTAAAGATTATGCCAGAAAGTCTAACATAAAAAAAAAAAGTTATTGCCAGAACAAGGATGAAGGGCCCAAGTCAAGTCAGGTAGGCTAAGCAAGTACTAACCCCCCCCTCGCCACCAGACACTTAAACTGCAACACAACATTATAGGTACGCAAGGAGATAAAATTGCCTACTGCAGTTGAGACATTAGCATCCATCTTTCTTCCTCTTCACTGTTACAGCTTGACATGATTTTCTAGCGAAACACAAGCAGCAAAGCATACTCTCAAAGAAATATCCTATCAGGAAAAATCTCTCATGAGACCTGATGGGATGCACACTTGGATGCTGAGGGAGCTGGCTAATGTCATTGCAAAGCCACTCTTTATTGTCTTTGAAAGGTCATGGCAATCACAAGAGGTTCCCGAGGCCTCAAAGAAAGCAAATGTCACTCCTATCTTCAAGAAGGGTTAGAAGGAGGATCCAGGGAATACAGGTCTGTCAGCCTCACTTCCATCCCTGGGAGGGTGATGAAGCACCTAATCCTGGAAACCACTTCCAGATGCAGAAAGGGTAAGAAGTTGATTGGGAGTAATCAGCACCGATTTATGAAAGGAAAATTCGTGTTTGACTAACCCAATTGCCTTCTACAATTAGACGACTGGCTTGGTGGATGAGAAGAGTAGCGGTGATGTTTATCTCAGCCTTAGTAAGGCTTTGATGCTGTCTCCTATAACATCGTCATAGACAAGCTGATGAAGTATAGGCTAGACAAACAGACAGTAAGGTGCAGTGAACGCTGGCTGAACTGGTGGCCTCAAAGGGTTGTGATCAGTGGCAGAAAGTCCAGCTGGAGACCAATCAGTGGTCATATACTCTAAGGGTCAATAATAGATAATGTTTAACCTCTTCATTAATGACTTGGATGAGAATGCAGCCTCAGAAAGTTGCAGACACTACAAAACCAAGAGGAGTGGCTGATACATTAGATAGTCACGCTTCCACTCAGAAGGACCTCAACAGCCTGGAGAAATGGGCCAATAGGAACCTCATGAAGTTCAACAACAGGAAATGCAGAGTCCTGCCTCCGGGGAGAAATAATGTCATGCACCAGTACAGGCTGGGGACAGATCTGATGAAAAGCAGCTTTGCAGAAAAGGACCTGGAGGTGCTGATGGACACCAAGTTGAACATGAGCCAGCAACATGCCCTCACAATAAAGGTGGCCAATGGTATCCTGGGCTGTATTAGGAAGAGAATTGACAGCAGGTCAAGGGATGTGATCCTTCCCCACCACTCACCCCTGGTGAGGCTACTTCTGGAGTGCTGTCCTCAGCACAAGCGAAACAATGACTTACTGAAGTAAGTCTAATAGAGGGCTGCAAAGATGATTAAAGGAGTGGAGCATCTGTCATAGGAGGAGAAACTGAGACAGCTGGAATTATTTAGCCCAAATAAGAGAAAGTTCAGGGCGGGTTATCAACATATCTAAATATCTGATAGGAAGGAGTAAGGAAAAGGGAGCTAGACTCTTTTCAGTTGTGTCCAGTGACAGGGCAAGAGGCAATGGGTGCAAACTGAAACACAGGAAATTGCACCTGAACATAAGAAAACACTTCGCTGTGAGGGTGGCCATACACCTGAACAGGTTGCCCAGAGAGGCTGTGGACTCCCCATCCTTGGAGATATTCAAAACCCAACTGGATATGGTGCTGGGCAATGTGCTCAAGATTACCCTGCTTTGAGCAAGTGGGTTGGACTAGATGACCTCCTGAAGTCCCTTCCAACCTGAATTATTCGGTGATTCTGTTTTCCCCCATAATTCAGCAGCAGATGAATCCCACTTACAATGCAGTTGCAAATAAAGGTGTACAGCACTTAGATTTAGTATGAATCATGAAGAAAGCTTTCCAGGGCTTCCAGCTTTTCTACAGAGAACTATTTAGCCTCAAAGACCACTGAGTTTGGCAAATATTTATTTTGTGACAACACAGAGAGTATTAAATATTTCTAACTAGTCGGAAGCAGGAATACTGTAGAGACCATATCTAACTAAGCGTTCTGGATCTTCCTAGCCCATCTTGCTGCAATGGGCTGAGGTTTGCAAGTCAAGTTCATACTTTTTTCAAACAATTCAACCTGGGATAAATTCCATCCATCATGCTGCTCTGTTTTACCTTAAACATACCCAATTCAGGTACTTAGTGAAACTGCAGATTCGCCAGTTATGGCTAAGTAGCTCAAAACTAATATATTCCTTAGGCTCTGCAATACTCACAGCAGCAACCTGACTCTACATTTTCTGATACTGTTTCTATTTGGACTCAGGCATAACTGAAGTTGTTCCAGTTCAGATGCCAGAAACAGTGTGATAGCCGATTCTCTTACACTGAGCCGGTTCACATAGGAAAACAGGATTTAAAAATAAGAAGGGTGACATTACAGGGTCAGGCGCCTAACAGTCTCTCAGCTAAGGAGACACCTTAACCTCTGGCTCCTACAGGCACCACTAACATGCTCAGCAGAGTGTAGAGGCTTTTCTCCAACTCAACAACCCAGAGTTCTTCACAATGAAAAAACAGAAACCAAATATACAGCCCAAACCTCCCTAAGAACAGAAGAAATCTTTGGGGATATAAACAAATTTTCCACACTAGACAGATTCTTGGATACCATCCACAAAGCCTTATAATGCAGAGATTACATTTCATCCTGAGTGACACAGTAAAATAGAAGCTCAGCACAAATACTCTGCAGATCTCAGATGGTCAAAGCAATTCCATGTTGAAGCAGCCTCTGCTGAGGCACCAAATGTGCTAGTCAAACTGCTCTTTTGAATTGGCCCAAAATAACATCTGGAAACAAGATCTGGTTCAAAGAAAGATTCCAAAATGGTAGTTGATACTCGACTCAACTTAAAAAAAAAATAAATTGATGATCTTTTGGGCTTTGCTTTTGGGGTTTGCTTTCCTGGCCAACACAAATTAATAAAAAGTTATTCCCTGGTCCATCCCCAGGAATGTGAAAAAAATGCAGGAAACATATTATGCTAAAACAATTAGTGTAAGTTATTTTTACATGTCAGCTTTACACCTATGATGAGTGCAGGAGTAATGATGGACCTGAGATTTACTGAGATTTTAATCCCAGTCTTCCCACTGTCACAGCCCATGCATACAACTATATCCATGCCTCATTTAACTTCATTTTGCAGATGAGAAAATAAATACTTTCCAAGCTATTTGATAGCTTTATCATAGAAAGACATAAAGAAAGAAACCTTCTTTTTTAAATCATTTTTATTGACTTATTTTCTGAAGAAATGCCATCCTCTAGTTTAGAGTAATAGCATTTATTCAAAGAATTACCACTTATTCTCTGAAAATTACACTTCCTTTACCATTCCACAGCATGGTACAGGACCAATAAAAAATCTGCAGCCTTTAAGGTACTGCAACAAACAACACGTTTAATATTCAGGTCTTAAATCAGTCTGAAATGTGTAGTGCAACAATGATATATCAGGTAATTGGTGCAAATCTCTGATTCCTATTCAAAATGATTCATTACAAATTTCAAATTTCCCATAGATGCTTTCTGCAAGTTAACACTGTCATCATTCACTGCATCTCTGTGTACCTGCACATAACTGAATATCACACAAATATATATAATGTGTGTATGCATATCCATATACAAAACCAAGTGCATGTAGAAAATGTTAACACAGTATTTGCACTGAGGATTCAACAGCTTTAAAGATAGTGTAACTGTAATTGAAAAGTAATCATTTAAACATGTTTCAGTAAACATCTTTTCCCCTTGATTTTAGGGCCCTTTAACAGCAGCCATAGAGATATTGTATATGTGATCTGCTTTTGAAATAGAATAAGTTTTTTGCAGCCCGTAGGTCCAGGACAAATACACAAAACATTTTCTACATTGGCATACTCACTCCGATGCACAAAACCCTTCCATTGCTCCATTTATTCCATTTGTGTAGGGCTTAAATGATGCAGGAGGCTTTCAGCAGTGAGGTGAATGCCATTTTTAACAAGCCAATAAAAAGATACAGCAACCATGACTCAATACAAAAAAAAAATATTTGCAAATAAATGTGTGAGTGTAAACAGTATATTCAGGTCCAGCCTCAGACAGGAAGTAAAGCAACTTCTCCCAACGGCATTAGGCCCTGATTCAATCCAGCATTTAAGAATGCACTTATTAACATTAAGCGCTAGCTTCAGTCAATACAATTTAAATTCAGGCTTATATCCCTTCTTGAGCCAAGGCCTCAATGATTAGAAGAGGCTCAATTACAAATTAAGAGTAACAAAATAATCAATAGTGCAATGGGAAAATAAAAATGTACAGACTTGTTTCACATTTCACAACTGGTCAAATGTGACAAGTGCAAAGTGTGAAAGACTAAACTTACTTTGCCAGTGCTACATTCCAGAAGAATAAATCTGAAACACTGTAAAGCATTTGCTTTTGCTCTCGCTTTCCCTCTACATCCTAGCAAAGTTGCCAGATACATTATTTGAGTAATCTGTGCAATTTCTTCAACCAAACAAACTTTTTCCCAATTAAGCTGCTCAGTGCAACCAAGAATGGAAGTAACTGATGTGAGAAGTGCTACGGCATCTGTGACTACCAGAAACAGGAGCGGGGATGAGTGAGAATACTGCTTCTATATGGGAAGAAATTCAGTGGCAATATAAAGCATTTTCAAAAATATCGCTTAATAAAATCAAATGTCATTGACATTGATTAAATTGAATTTTTCCTCTGAAATATTAAGGACTATTTAAAATCATTTCCAAGGAAACGAGATGAATTTTTTGTTCTACCCTAACGGGTTTGGACAATTTCAGTCAAATTTGACAGCTGACTAGAGGTGTTAGTAAGCTCTTAAACAGTCAGTGAAAATCAACGGCAAAGCAGAGAAGCTAATCAGACCGCAAAAGGAACAGCGGCAAAACAAAGCCGATACTGAGCTCACCCTGCCATATTTCCTCAGCAGAAGCATGAATAGCAGTATCTCTCTGTCCTGCCAGTCCTGCTGTCTAACCAGAGCGCGCTCGCCTCGCTTGGGAAGAGCCCAGCACAGCGCTGCCTTTCGCCTATCCCGCTGTTATGGCATAAAGTGAAAAAAAAAAAAAAAGGGATAAGCTGCGAGAGAGGAAGGAGGAAATCGCATGGGACAACTAAAGGCGAGATTCACAAAACAACCAAAGTAAACCAAGCTTAATTTCATTGCTCACATAGCCTTTTTTTGTTTGTTTTTGTTTAAGTGACAGATTCTCGTCTTTAAATTTAAGGAACTCTTAGCTTAAAAACCCAAGCAAGTAGCTGCAGGGTAGCACATCACGTGCTTGCTGGAACTGCTCACCTACGTACCCGGAGAGCGCAACCATGAGGTAATCGAAGGCTGTTGTCTCGCCCTTGCGACCTCTCTTTACACTCCAAAGAATCAGAGCAGTGACATAAGCATTTCATAGTCCCTGTGAGCAACATATTGTTCAACCTTGCCTTATTGATAAAAGGAGAGGTTAATCTCCTCACACACTTAGTAACTGGCACTTCTTAACTAAGTGAATTAGTGCCCTTTTGATGGATGAATTTGTGTGGGGACCATTTTTCCTGAGGAAATTTATTTCTCATGTGACTATTAAATATTCATCAGAGAGCAGCAACTTTGTTAGCACCAAGGAAGCCACATCCAAACATTGACCTACTGATGGAAAAGTCTGCCTTCCTGACCCTCAGCTACCCAGTTCCTATTTATAAAATTACTTCAGTCTGTTGAGCAAAGAGATGATGCTACCCTTCAAATGCACAGATGCATTAAATTAAATGAAGTTGCTTGGAAAACTTATTTTTACCCCCTTCAGTATTTTTTTCATTATTTAAGATGCCATAAGCATATATACACCATATAGACACAATTCTGAGAAAGAAAAACTAGTACATTGTCTCAGCTACTACATCCCTCCCGTTTTTGATTCTTCACAGGCCAATCTGTCAGAGGACAACTGTATGGAAAAAGACACTCATTTTATTCCTAAATACAGACAAATTACAAGTAAAAATTACTCTTCGAAGCAGATAAGCTACTTATTTTTATATAGTGTTAGGCAATTGAAGTGTTGCAGACCAATGCTATGAATTTCAGTCTCTCTCCCTCCTTCCTTCCAAAAATATTTCTCCAGTGCTAATAAGATGGTATGGAACACAAACAAAGCAAAAGCTTTTACTAGTGCTTACAAGTCTTTTATATCTAACTTAAAATCTCCTTTAAAGAATGATGGACAAAACCCTGCTGCCATTGCACAGAACAGCAAAAACTTCCAAATTTCAGGGCTTCTACACAATCAGTTCTCTTAGTTCAACCTTAAATTATAATATAACGTGGCATAAGCATATACAAAATCAACAGCTACATGTAAACAAATTATACTTCCTCTGCACTGTACAAACTGTACACATTGCAAAAGACTACTTTTTGCCTGTGTGTGTATATATAAATATATATATAAAATTATTTTTTAAAACCTAAGAAATCAGCTGGAGGTTTCATCATGAAGTGCTCTGTTTTTCTGCAGCACTGTATTTAATTCCTGAATCACATTTGATGGCAATTTGTTATCCAAATCCAAAGTAGTCTTGTTTGTTTTGTTCTTATTTTTCTTTAGCGCCTTTGCTTCTTTATGGGGTCTTTGGCGTTGGTCAGTCCTACCTACGCCTATGTCCTCAACACAGATCAGGCTCCGATTTTTTTTTGCTTGATTTCGCACTTGATCCTCCTTGTGTTCTAAACACTGTGCCACGATAGATGCTTTTTCATTCAAGTTTTTTCTTTCTTCCAGTAAGTCATCCTCATGAGGCTCATCGAGTCTTGGTTTTTCAGATTCCAATTCTATATTCTGAGCAAACAAGCAAAGAGAAATAAGATCATTCCATTTAAAATAATACTCAATAACATTTAGATTGCAATTTTCGCTTATTAGTTTCACATAGCAGCTTAAAAGAAGAATCCATTTTTACCACAGAGCTGGGATAGCACAAATAATAGTTCTAAATTCCCACAGTTTGTGTTATTATGATTTAGCAAGCATATTTTCTTGATTAGTGACACTTCTGAAAATTACACAAATCTACAAATTAAATGCACCACGACACTGAATGAATTGAAGACATTCATTTTCAGATACTTACAATTTGTTTTTTCACTCTACCACAGTAGATTAAGTTTTAACATTTCATAGCAACAAAATACAGCAGATCATGCAGTCTTCACAACTTTACGGCACTTTAAGTCTGATAAATAAAATTAATAATGTTGCAATTTTGATTGCTCAATACCTGAGCTAGATGAATGTACAAAATGTAATTTTATACTACACATATGAACATTCTTATCAGCTGTTCAGTGCTGCCTGGTAAATTAGAAAGACTTTGTCTGCTTTTTCAAACTATGCCTACCAATTTAAAGTAACATACTGAGAACTCAGCTAAAACAACAAGCTGATGGCAATACAACTGTTTCATATTGGTGTTTATTTTCAAATTCTTAGGGTGTATGAAATGAAAGGTAAATCAATTGCTACTCTAAATTAGCAACTAGTGTGGCCCATTAGAAGCACATCCACATAGTGAAAGAGTACTGAGGACCTGACATCTGCACTATTCCCATTTCAGTTTTTTTTTTTTTTTCAAATACACTTTAGATTAACTTTAGCCTTCTCCCATAGGCTCAATGCTTATTTGTGTGCATTAGATATACTCCTGGAGAACAACTTCCAGTTCAGTTTCATCTGAAAGAAATCCAAGTTCATATGCTCCAAGATAACTTCTTTGTATTACGAGGTGATGGCAGCTACTGGAAGAATTGCTTCTAAAGCGTAATCCTGGTCCAGAGGAAATTTCACATAGATATCTGAGCTAGTTCCTCTCTTTCTAAAAGAGGGTTTGAATATATTTCACATTTGCTTTAGCATGTATGAGGTATCAAGATTACATGAAAGGATTTGCATATACTATGGGTGAAAAACTCCAGCCAACTGAACAAGTGCCACATAAGAATGCGAAAGAACAAACCCAAGTCCTCCTCAGCTTTGAGGGCTTTCCAGTAGTAACAATATATAACAAAGATGTTATATATAAACAAGGATGTTGTATATAAAAGAAAAAATTCAAAAACCAGATTTTCCTCTAGAATTACAGGGCTCTTGCACAAATGGAATGACCTGCCCACTGTCACACAATCTCAGCAGACATAACACAATAATTCCTCTACCATTTTTGTTTGCCTTTTAATTTTTTTAAAGTGACACTGATTTCTTCATGAGGTCAACAAATGTAAGCCTAGTGCAAAAGTAAATGTTGATGCAGCAAATCATTTTCCTTCCTACATAGCAATTAAGTATCAGATGAATTTCCATCAAAGAGATCTAAGCTATACAGCAAAGTCTAAGCTTATACCGTATCTTGACATTTCACCTAAACTAGGATTTGTTTGATAATAAAAGAAACACAAGTATTCGGACCATGTAAATCACATCAGTTTTAACTTAGGAACTGTCCCAATGATTTTTGAGTTGGGGGAGTTCTGTTCCGCCTAATCTTTGGAGAAGGTATCATTTTCCACTTCAAATAATTCCTTCAAACTTGCATGAAGACGACAAGCAAGAAATCACCACTGATCAGTGATTCATGCTCAATTAATGAAAAATAATAGTTACTACCTATCTAATACACACGCAACATAAGAAATTTAAATTCATTAATATAGCACATTAACAAGAACATTTGCTATTTATTCCTTTTAAAAATGCAGTAACACACTCTAAGCTATTCAGGATTACTCAGCAAACCAAGATAATCTTTATGTTCAATCTGCAGCAATAAACTTTATTTACAGCATTTTGTACATCACATTTCAATTTTGCATCCTCTGAGAAGAAGAATTCTGACTACACTTCTGAAATCAATATAGTTCTCCTGCTAAACAGCGTATAGCAAGAGCCCTTCTTTTTCCCTTGGGTGTTTCCCAGGAAAGTTTCTTTTAAATGAAAATAGTAACAGACCACATACAACGCTGAAATTCAAATTCAATACTAGACTATTTCCGAAATAGTCTAGTGTATAGGCATGTATTCCCTTAACACAGACTCCTACTGAACATTTGGAAACTTTAGAGTACATTCAGTATATACACTGAGAAAACATTCAACTGATGGAGTCAAATCCTGTTCAAATTGAACTAAGTAGAATCTAGTAGAACAGTTACAATAGTACCTTTGCTTACGAATAGCATGTTGAGAGGATGTGTGAAAAAAACCTGCCATATCCATTTCCTAATAATATTATTTCTTAGTAATATGTGATCCCCTGCCCACTCTTTTATATATAGATACCCTATAAATCATACTGCTGGACTCCCTACTTTTCTTCCAACAATCCCTAACACAAAAAGCAACAATTTCATGTTAAGAGAAACATGAAACAATTTCATGTTTTGCCTCTTCAGTCCCTTAAGCAAATAATGGGTACAAAAACTGATAATAATGTGTATATCTAACTACGTTTTTTCCTTCTTCTACACATCACTAGCAAAAATATAGAGCAAATCTATTTACATCCTTCACTATTCCTAAGACATCCTGTTCCTTTCAACATGCTGCACGGGTATAACCTGTTATAATTCAGTATTGTATTTGATCGTGGCTTTAAAGAAAGGCTTCTTCCTCGTACCTCAATCTTCCTGTATTCACAAAATTGTAAAGTCATAGTGCAAATATACAGCAGCGTATTTTTATTTTAGATAAAAGAGTCTATATGGGAAATACATATATTTTAAAAGTACTTTTCATGTATGTAATGAATGGTGCAGAAATTATGGAAATATGTTCATTCTATTTGTTTTTAGGAGGTTTCTTAATTATAGAAATGATTTAAAACTTTATTACGTTTGTTTTGTTAGCAGACAATAAAACCACTTCCCATAAATGTCAATACAAAAAGAAAAAGAAAATCACTTTTTTAGCACAGATACTGAACTCCTCTATTGGTTACACTGCTGCGTAACGTTTCCCCTGACTGAGCTATATTGCATACTTACTTCCTACTAGTCTTTTATTATTCATCCCAATTCTGACTTTCCAGGTAAATAAGTGTTAATTTATGTTTTCCATTATATAGTTCGGTCTCAAAACTTCTAAAGTATGCAAATATCCTTCGCACAAGTTTTGTCAAGATCTAGTCATGGCATAAATAGTGAAGACAGACTTTCTACTTTCAAGATTAAATGCAGACTATCTCTGAGTTGCAGCGTGCAAAATTTCAGAGTCCTTAATAACAGAGCACATCATCATCATCAACAAAAATCAGAAAACCTTGCTAGTACTTAAAGAAATTAAGGATTTTAAATTATGAAGCTCCAAGTCCAGTAAAATCTTTATCGAAGAAGCTCTGAATTTGTACTCCTCCCAAAAAACACACAATAGATCTCAATTGTACCTCCAGAATCAAGCATAAAGGGCACGTAAAAACCATACTTGGATGATGAAATTTTTTCAGTTGACACACCCTATGATTTCCTTTCACTAAAAAAATGTTTAAAAATGCAAACATTAGAAGAAACTTAGAGTTTTAAAAGCACTTTTTGAGAAAAACTTAAAAAAGACAGGACAAATTAAACAAAAAAGGAAAACCTTAATTACATTCACAGTATATCATATTGCTTTAGTAAGGAAGAGCAGAAATGCCTGAAGAAAGCGTAACAAAGACACAGAAACACAAAGACATATCTGCATTGTCTTGTAGATAGAGCACTACCACTAGCTTTGTTTTTGGTTTGCTACAGGATTGAGTCAGCTTCACCCATCTGTGCCTCAAGCGCTGTCTCTGTAAATAGTGATAATATATCCTGTTATCTACATCCCTTTCAAAGCTACTGAAACATGCAACAAATAATACTGTATACAGTCAAAGGTCCAAGCCGTTTCTTTCAACGTTCATTCTCTGTTGCCATCAGATTAGTTATCACTATTTTTCCCCAGACAGACTACTGTTTTAACGACCACTATTTTTTCTCAGCTGGAAGTGAGGCAAATAACTCCTCACCACTGGCATCTATATCTCTTTGTTAGTGCCAGGAATTCATCTTAAGTTAAGATGCTAAAATTGAGAGGTATCATTAGCCCAAGTATTATAGTGACGCTCAAGTCACTCTCAGACATTTTGCAAGGAGTGGTAACTAAATCCCAACTCTGCTCTTCCTTGGGACTAATAACACTGCAACTTAAAAGCACAGCAGTTAGCTCCATCTGAGCTTTCCCGTTACGTTTACAGGGTATAATAACTAAAACTGCATGGTTATTCTGGCAAGAAGAAAAGATATTGTGGAATAAACATGCAGCACAGTATTCAAGGTCTTTATTAAAATAAAACCGCAGTAATGTGCAATATACTTTCAGGTTCAGTCCTATTTACTTCTAATGAGCAACTTTTGCTCCAAAAAAAAAAAAAAAAAATCCATTACTAATTTATTGACCAGTCAAGAAGCTGACATAAGACTAGGTCACAATGCTTTTCAAATTAAATTGTCCTAACTATTTAATGGAAAAACAAGGGAATTGTAAGTGGCATTAACAATAAAATCATCAACGTTTTAGATTTATCCACCTCTAGAGAGTTTGTTATTCCTGGACCATTTCAAAGTACCGCACTGTCTTAAATGGAGTTTAAACTCCATTTACCTCTGTACTCCTTCCAATTTTACAAGTGTTCTTCCCCTGTTGAATGGGAATTAGCGGTAAACCTCCGATCTTTGGACTTTTAGTTATAGACTGTTTTCTTGCTTTTCCAGCAGGTGGCCATATATCTGCATACTGAAAAAGGAAAAAAAAATCATCATTTTTGGCATGTAATTTCATGAAGATAAACAATTATTTTGTATATAAAACTAACCATCTTGGTAAAGCTGTCTACCATACCACACTTTGTCAGTCTCTTATGAGAGAAGAGAGGAAGACTACTAGGAAAATTATGTTAAGATTTCGTAAGTGCTGCACAATAACAAGTGAAGAGAACTGAAAGGACTCTGTACAATTCATGCATCAAATACTTTCCCTCCATACTATCTAACAAAATAATTATCTACTAGGAATATAAAATGTCATCAAACAAGTAAAATGCATCCATTTGATTTGCAGTTTCTAAATTCTAGGTAAGTACGCTTTCAGGAGACCCAGTAAAAGTTTCTGAAATGAAGTAACAACTAATCCAATTTGCAAATAAGTACTTCAACACTTATACCCACGATTCTGGAGAAAATGATTGCTTATCCTAAAATAATAACATGTATTATCCAGAATGGAATGACCTGAATGCCCAACAAATACAACCTGCAAACCAACAAATCAAGCTACAATAAATCTTTGCTTTGGCTCTATCAAAACAGGTCTGGTATGGGGAGAACGCCAGAGCGTGCAACTTCAACTTGAGTGAAAATGCGGCTAAGTAGAAGAGGGAAGAAAAATCAGTAACTGAATGTTTTAAATAAAATACTAAAACCTCTCTCTGGGAAGGACCTAGAATGAACTTTCACCAGCAGACCAGACAGAATTTCACACACAGAGATTTGAGCATACATGCTTCAAGCTCCCAAATTCCTGTGGTGAAGCAAATGATAACCAGAAAGACAGTTCTGAGGACAAGGTAATAAAAGAGATTTTTCTGAAAAAGTTCCAACATGAGATTTGATGAGTCAAAGAGGATGTATGAGGTCTATGTAAGAACAGTTTCTAAAGCTTGGATATGAGTTCACAGAGATAAACCAGCACAACTCTAGAGGAAATTGGCTAGAACTGCTGCAAAGGAACCCTAATGAAAACTGAGAACAACTTGGGTTAGTATTAACAAAATACTACTGCTTTGCATTCTTTTAAGAAATATGAAATTATCTGATCTTTCTAAGGAGAAACGGTGCAACTCTCTAATAGATTTCTTTTCATAGGTGTCAAGGTCTTCAGTGTTCCTTTTTTCCAATTTTTTTTTCCTGCTATTCAACCCTCCACATCCATGAATTCAGATGTTATCTCTTCAAGACTGTAAAGAAAATCCAGTTGTGGAGCTGTGATTATGCTTGTAGATTGTCTACCTGTTAAAACAGTGCTATTAGAAAGCCTCTAGAACGAGTGTGAGTCTGTCATTATTGACTTCGAATAGCATTCTAGAAACTGGAAGCCTCAATTTCATAGTAGAAAAAGTATTTCATAGATTCACATCTTCATGGGGTAAAAAATTCCCACACATAGTGCTGATCAGGGTGTTGTACAAGTTGATTTCTCCCCACTGAATCTTAAAAACGTTCATTTTGCTCCCCAGTGAAACATCAGGAATATCTTATCTGAGGGAGGGGCTCTTGCCAGCCAAAATCAATTTATTGTGGACCAAGATATCATATTACTTACAGAGTTAGCACATGAGTTCTGCACAGAAGTAGTGAAATACACAGTGACACCCCTTTGGAAAAAAACCCACAAGCTAGTTATAACAAATACAGCTGAGGTTTTCAAAGCATTGGAATGGATTTAGCCATGCCTCTTTTACTACTTTTCTCTACTTTACCTACTCTACCAACAGTTTAGCGTGCTTAAAGGACTCAGGACATCTTCCACACACTTTGAAACTTTCAGATAAGAATATAACATCTTTTTATATCCAAATACTGCATAACAGAACCAATGGCAGAAGATACTACTTTGCTGTTTTTGATGAAGGGAACAGGTGCCCCGTATGCAAAGCTAGGCTTTTCTATTGTAAACAAATGTGATTCAGACAGTGATTGAGGACCAGAAAGTTAGGCCCTGAAGGAATCTGCCTCCATGAATTTTCAGCAAGCTTTGGGAAATTATCCCTGTCAGTTAAGTAGCCTGATTTCCCCCTTTTGTGCTTAACATTTCTTAAAACTCTGGAACTCTGGAAAAGTACATCAGAAATACCAGCAACATGTTAGGCCATATAATAAATGTATTTATTCATAGTTTTGACCTATCTGCACAACTGTACCTCATGGTAATATGCTGTGCCTCTCTTTAGCTGATCAGAGGCACTGGAATTGGAAGAGACCATATATAACTGTGTCCATCTTCATATCAATTAATTACTTCCAGCTGTACACTATTCTGTGATTTTTGTGCAGAATTGCATTATAGAACAGAAAAATCGGGTTTTAGCCATACTCTGTAGAACGATTTTGCATACAAGTGGAATAAACAATAGCTCTTCTTAGAACCATCTTAGTATTTAAATTAGAAAGTGAATAACCTCTAGGGTAACTCGATTTTGTTCATCAAAAGTGCTAGATTACAACAGTACCTAAGCTTTGCTATTTATACTCTCTGCAGTATATACACTATGAGAGTAAACATTATCAGAAAATGAGGAAAAAAGAAAATAATAGCAGTAGTATCTTACTGATTTTATTTATTAATAAAATTTTACTCTGCTGGAGCACTGAAGAGCACAGTAACATAGATTTCTCTCCCTCCTAATTGCATTGGATCGTTTAACGTAAATATCTTTACACTTCAGAACTTACTTTGTAGTATTTTTCTCTTTGCAATCTAAGTCCAGCAACTCCATCAACATAAACAAAATATGCTGCCTATAGTCTCTCTAACATAAAGGTGTTCAAATACTATGATAACAAATAAGACAGAAGACAAGCTATCTTCCCTAAAGACAGCCGCAATTCTAAAATTCTAATTAGAAGCAACCTCAGCTGATATTTATTTTTTTCTGGTTTTGAATGGGGATAATTCAATAATAATTGCCAGCCACTGCGTGAAACAAAATATTTGGAGATTTTACAGCAAGCCTTAATAACATGAGTCATTGTGTTCTCAAGGACAGATTTTCATTGCAAATAATATTGTCATAGAGCAATACACCAATTTTGCTTCATCAGCACTTAATCTCACAAGTAATTCACAGATTGACAACTTCTGCTGATGTCCAGAATACTGATAACCAAAAAAGCCACCCTTTCAATACAGTCTGTTAGTACTGTTGATTCATCGGCCTCATGAGAATGAAGTTTTCAAAGAAAAGAGTATTAAATCACTGCAAAGTTAAAAAAAAAAAAAAGCACATTAAAAGACTTTTTTTTTTTGTTACAAAAATCTCCTGAACAGTGAGCAGTGTCTCTCAGTTTCTGATCTATATTATCAGACGAACATTCTACATACCACACTACTTGATCAGAATCCTAATAGATCGCCTTTCTTGTGATTTTATGTCAAAAGGATTTCAACAGAGTTACTAAGCTTGTATGAGTTATTTCCAAATAGCCTATATCAATAACCTCGGAGCCAATTTGTTGTGACACTGCTCATGTTATGCCCATGAGATGTATGCCAGGACCAGCAGCTGTTTCCATAGAAACAACAAAAGCTCTTTCAGATAAGGGAGCAGAATAAGACACAATTTTGGAAGTCTTACTTATAAGGCATACACTGTACTTCTAGTCCTACTATTGACAAAGGACAGAAAGACAGATTCTCTTTTAGAAAGCCTCTGCAAAGTATGTAGTGCAACAGTCTTGAGTCTGGTCCACTTTATGTAATATGCAAAGTTCAGACGTAATCATAAATCTAGTGATGTGTATTCACAGCAATATTCCCTAAAGTTCCTTGAACGTTACGGGAAAGACAAGAAAAATTTGACATAAACACAGAATCCTTTTAAAAACTTAAGCTTCGTTCCAGTCTCTCGCCAGAGTGAATTCTTCCCATCTCTCTCACTCCTACATCCTGTCATGCAAACGTTACACTCCATTTGCAAAGATGTGTTACATGGCTATCGCTCAAATTTACTAGGTTGTGAATAAGGCGGATGTAACAAGCAGAAGATTGCTTAAGATAGTGTCTATCCAGCACAAGGAGTTGTCAGCGTTAGCTAAACTAACCTGAATACCAGAAAAATATAGCTGTGCTGGCACAGCACTTCCAGAGCACTTCCAGAGCTAGTTCACTCCGCAGTGTGCTTAAACAGAGCACCCTGCTATCACGCCCATTTTGCATGCAGTATCCAAATTAGCTAACACTCAAGAGCATGCAAGGCATTGTGGCACACTGACGTACCCTTTGGGCCAACGGCAAGAATGTCACCCCAAAGCGGTCTACTGCTGCTAAGGAAGTGAGCTGTATTTCTTTTTCCAGCTTCTCTACAACACAACAGAAAAAAGATCTCAGAACGTAACGCTCTTCTCCCACATTCTCCCACATTCACGTGGAAATATCATTATGAACAACAGCCTTCATAAGCATCTTTTTGTGGTTTTATTACATCAAGTATTCCAAAAACCTTAATGATATTGCAGTATTATCCATAACGCACATATAACACATACATACATACGATCGTTTAATGGGATTTTCATACCAGCAGGAAAAGTTGTATTTCTTATGTTAGACCAGATTAGTACCTGTGCAGTAAAAATACTGATCAGCCACTCCATCTGTGCATCTTGTCCATCACAACATATATGCCTAGAACACAATATATAATTAACAAGAAAAATATTTAAAAAATCTAGCTGCAGTTAGACATATTACGGAACAGGTTTCTAAATGAGTTCAAATACTGCTTACATTCACCTGGGAATGTTGTATGTATTTATTATTAAAGCTAGCTTACACAAAAAGACAGTGAAATACATAAATACCTCAGATCACCACTTTAACCCAGTCCAAAAAGGGCAGGCAGGCAACTGGTTAGCTTAAAGCACGTGCACAGGTCTCATAAATTTAGAATTATAGATTTTAAGACTGTTTGCTGATTTATGGCCACAGCAAGGGGACAGACACCTAACCCCAAAAGGTTACCAAAACATATCTATAATCGTTTAGTTAATTAAGAAAAACATAGAAAAAAGCAAACATGCAGACAAAATTAAAAAAATTAGTTTTCAAACATTCTCTTTTGAAAATGCTGAAATTGAGCATTCAAATAAACATTGAACACTGAAATTAAACCATTCATACATGTTTCATGTTTACCTACCACTGGTGCTTTTCAGAAAATATTGCAAGACCCCAGCTGAAACAAAAAAAAAATTTTTTTCAAAAATTCGTTCCAGAAACTCAAGACAGAGATCATATTTTCCTAAAACTACACAGACCTCTACATAATGCTTTTAAATAAAAGTAATATAAAGTTTAAATGAGTACTGCAAATCTAGGAAGTTATTGAAAAATGAAACTGTGGGTTTGATGGTAGATTTTGCTCATTTGTTCATAGGTGACTCAGTTCATGCATGTTCTGTTCTGAACAAGGGGTAAAGCCAAGTCCTACAGATGAAGGCTGACTATGTGTGTTGTTTTGGCTACAGCTGTACTTTGTCAAAGATGTACAAAGTAAAATTGCTAAGCTGATGTCCAGGGAAAAAACATGCATATAAGGAAGCTTGGTGGGAGCACATGGTGGGAAAGGCACAGAAGGAGCATGAGCATGCTTGTGCTGGAAACAGAAGGAATCATGCAAGTCTGCAGAGATTTAAAAAAAAAAAAAAATTTTAAACAGGGAGTAGCTGCACAACGAAGCCTCTGAGGTGATAGATATACAGATGGCTCCTAGGATCCAGAGGAAACTGTGTGAAGTCTGATACTGAAAATAGTTAGACTGACAGCAAACCTCAAGGAATGAACATACCTGCAAAGATCCAGAAATGTTACATTTCTACCTTAAACTACTCACCTACTTATTCCCAATTTCTCAAAAAGAAACAAAAAAAATCACTGCTTTTTGTCTAGCAGAACTAAGCTCTGAAATTTACAGACTTTTTGAGGGTTTTGATATGTCAACTATAAGGGAAAAGTACAAGTAGATCCGCTCAAAGGCTACAACCAACTTAGAACCCGCCTGGGATAGGATCCTACCTACATTATCTCAGTGTCTCAAAGCTTTGACTGAATAAGTACTGGAAATACATCTGAGAAAAAGAGGTGTCATTTCTCACTCTCTTTTCCAGAGACATAGTCATTGATGTTTGTAAAGGGCACTGTAGCCTTTGTTTAGAAGGAAAAACGTCAAAACAATAAGGATCCTAAAAAAGGAAAATCCTCTACTGAACAGCAGGGACTGACACCAAAGATAAATTAATCGGTTTTCTCTTCTTTTTCTCTTTTTTTTCTTGGTGCAAGGAAGGTGTGTCCATCAATGAAATGCAGGACACACACCACAAAACTAAGTGAGCTAGCAACAAACACATCCACAAGAGATAATACACTTAAGATTAAGAAAAGCCAATCAATAAAGTAATTCCCTAGCACAGAAGAGTTAATGTGGAACACAAAACAAGAGACAGCAATAGAACAAATAATAGTATGGAGGGTAATTTAATTCAGTGTACTCCAATTGGCTTCTTGACTTTCCTCTGTACCACAATATTTTATGTTCCTCTTTCACGAAGATACTTCAGTACTTCGCTACATAGCATTTAACTTCTTTTCTTTTCTATTCTTACTTTGTTGGAGGCTTCATTTTCTTTTTCACTCCAAGATACAGCTTCAAGGAATTGACAGGCAACACCTTCTCGGGTTTGCTAGCCTGAAAATAAAATAAGATTCTAATTACTGTATCAGGCTGTATCAGGAATATACAAAAGAGGAAATGCCCTGTAACCGTCTCCACAGTTGGGCTGTACCCCACTTTTCTTGTTGGCTATTACATTTTTACATCTTTTTTTCCCCACTAACAAAGGGAGCCAATCACTATCAGTGGGAAAAATCAGGAAGAACGTGAACCCCCTGTGAGGTCAAAAAAGTATGATATAGTCAGAATAACAGAGATATGGTGGCAAAGCTCACATGACTAGAGTGTTGCAATGGATGATACAAGCTCTTCAGGAGAGGCAGTCAGAGAAGATAGGGGGTGCCCTCTATGTAAAGAATGGCAAAGGGTGAGCAGACCATGCGTGGTGAGATCTTCTATGACAATATCACGGTGGGTGTTTGTTTCAGACCACCCGATCAGGATGAAGAAGCAAATGAAGTTGGCTTTGAGGAGCTTAAGGAAGTCTCTGGATCACAGGCCCTAGTTCTCCGGGGGGGCTTTGCTTTCCCTGACATCTTCTGGAAAGGCAGCACGGTGGGACGCAAGCAATCCAGCAGATTCCTGGAGGGTGTCAGGGATAACTTCTTGCACAGGCACTGGATGGGCTAGACGGGGGCGATGCACAGCTGGATCTGCTAGTCACAAGCCAGGAAGAACTGTTTGGAGCTGTGAAAATCAATGGTAGCTTTGGCCATCAAGACCATGAAACATGGAGTTTGAGGTGCTGAGGAGAGTGTGCAAGACAAGTAGCAGAGGACAGACCCCGGACTTTGGGAGAGCACATTTGGGGTTACTCAGGGAACTGGCACATAGGATCCCCCTGGGAGGAGGCAGTTCTGAAGGGCAAAGCAGCTCAGGAAAGCTGGCAGGTCTTTAAGCACAGCATTCCTTCAAGTGCAAGAATGGTTCTCCACGACATTCAGGGAAAGAAGCAGACATATCAGGAGACCTGGCTAAATAAGTAATTTATGGCAGAGCCCAGATGCAAAAACAGCCAGCATACAGGAGGTGGAAGCAGGGAGAGGGTACAGAGGAGGAAGTTTATAAACACTGCTTGGACATGTAGATATGCTGTTAGGAAAGGCAAAGCTCAGCTGGAGTTGAGACCTGCTAGGGAGGTCACGGGCAACAAGAACAGCTTCTACCGCTAGATTAGAAGTAAAAGGCTGAACAAGGAAAATGCAGGCCCAATGATGACTGGGGCAGCTAGATGAGGAACAGCATGCACAGGTGAGACTGAGGTCTTTGCATCAGTTTTCACATCAGCAAGGTCTCCTGGGCCTCTGTGCTTACAGATAGGATCCGAGAAGAATAACCAGTACAGTAGATGAGGATCAAATCAGAGATTACTTGAGAGAATTTGAGCCATCCAAGTCCACTGGATGAAATGGGCTGCATCTAAAGGTGCTGAAAGAGTTGGCTGACGTCCTTGCATGGCTGCTATCTCTCATCCTTGAAACGTCATAGAGATTGGGGGATGCTGCTGATGACTGCAGAAAGGCAAAACATTGCAGCCATTTTCAAAAAAAGGCCAAAAGAACAATTTGGGGAACCACCTGCCACTCAGCCTCATTTTGGTCCATGGGAAAATCATGCAGCGTGTCTTCTTGGAACACATTTCTGGGCACATCAAAGAGAAGGAGGTGACTGAGAAGAGATGGCATGGATTTACCAACAGTAAATCCTGCTTGACCAACCTGATTGACTTCTATGATAAAATGACTGGATTCATGGATGAGGGGAGAAAGGATGTATTTTACCTCAACTTTAGCAAGGCTTCTGCCATGCTCTCCCACAATATTCCTGTATCCAAGTTATGATGTTATGGTTTAGATGGGTGGATACTTATATGGGTAAAAAACTGGTTGCATAATCAGGCTCACAGGGTGGGAGTTAAATCAGACATACTCTGTCTGCAAGCCTGTGACAAGTGGAATACCACAGGGGTCTGTTCTGGGACCTATCCTGTTTAATATCTTTATCAATGACCTGTAGGACTCCATGGAATGCTTGATCATCAAGTCTGCAACACTAACCTAGAGGACCACTCAATGCATTTCAGGGCAGGGGACCTTCTAGAGGGACCCAGATAGGCTAAAGGAATAGGCCAATGGGAACATCATGAAATTCAACAAGGACAAATGCCAGGTCTTCTGGGAAGGAAGAAATCTCCTATTTCCTACATCTCCCTGGGCCCCCCTGGCGCCTGGCTGGCTGAGGAGCATCTCTGCTGAGGAGGATCTGGGGTGTTGCTGCAGCAAGCTGAGCATAAGGCAGCAGTGTCCTGGTAGCAAACAAGGCCAAGAGCAACCTGGGCTGTACTAACAGGACCACAGCCAGTAGGTCAAAAAGAGAGATTATTCCCCTCTCCTCAGCACTTGTGAGACTGTATCTGTCTCTACCCATGTCCATTTTTGTCCCTTTCAATAGAGGAAAGACATGCACAAATTGGAGTGAGTTCACTGGAGGCTGACCAAGCTGATCAGAGCTGAAACACTTGACCTGTCAGGAGAGACTGAGGGAGCTGTGCTTGTTCAGCTTGGAGAAGAGACAGCTTCGGGGGACCTAACAGCAGCCCCACCCAGTACCTTTGAGGTGGTAACCAAGAAGACAGAGTCAGGCTCCTCACATGGTACATAGCAGGAGAACGACAGATAATGTGCATTAATGGAAACTAGGGAGATTCAGACTGGATGTAAAAAGAAACTTTTTCCAGTCAAGTACTGGAAGAGCCTGCCAAGATGTCAAGTCCTCATCCTTTGTGGTTTTCAAAACCTGATAGGATCAAGCCCTGAATAACCTAATGTCAAGCTGGCCTTGGTTTGAGCAGGAGTTTGGACTCAAGACCTCCTAAGGCCCTTTCCAATCTGAATACTCCCGTGATTCTTAGACAATCAAATACATTCAACCAACCTACAACAGATATAAACACACATTAGTGTGTGAAGTGAATGTGTCTTGAGGCTGAAATACTGAAAAGAAACAAAAAAATTCTTATACGCATGAATCTAAAACAGGTAGCAGAATACAATACTATTCATTTAGTACTTTTAGGCCAAGTGTTTCACTTAACAAATCTTATAATCCCAGTATATAGTTGCTCTATAGTGTTCACTCACCTGGATTCTCAATTTCTGTCTCTGTAATATTCATTCTAAAAACATGCAAATATCGGGGAAAAGACATACACTGCCCAGAATCTGAGGTGCTATTATCATTAAGAAAAAAAAATTATGGTTGGTCTTCTAGTCCACCCTCTGACTCAAAGCAAAAGTACCACCAAGCTGAACAGATGCCTCTACAAAAGGTACTATTTAGTTGAACAACAGTATACTTCTCACAGAATTACACCTAAAGGAACTTCCTCATTTGCAGTGTGAGTCTTTTAATGACTGTGCATTACATTAGCAAGCTTTTTCAGCCAATTAACACAATGCTATAATTTAATATACAATACCATGGAAACTGTTTACTTTTTGATAATTGCTGTTGAAGAAAAGAAAACACTTAATAGAATTTATCTCCTCTTGCATATGCAAACTTAATGTTATGAGAATTCATAAATTAATACATGCAGTCTTATTAAATGTAATATTCCGTCTGCAATACCAACTCCCTCTACTATTCATTTCTAAATATGACGTAAAATTGAATAAAAATGATTGGTGGTAAAGATCTCTCAAAAGAAAATAAAACAAACTGAAATACACTATTTTGTCAGAATGATATTTCCATTTGCTTATTTAAAAAAAAAAGGTGTAAAGCCATTTAAAAACTCCACCTGGGTTCAGGAACCATTTAATGCTTTATGAATCAGAATGGCTGAAAAAGTAATTTTAACATAGTACAATAATCCTATCATAACTCTTACTTAGATCCTAATTAAGGTTTTATGAGAATATTAATTTACCCTCACATATGTGACAATTTGAGTTTTAGCACTAAATTACAAGACACTATTTTGGATGTTCTAGGGTCATTCTAATTAAAAGTATATCCACAATCTTACAAGAAGACATAACATTTCTTTTGCATTAGCTTACATTAGCAATTAATCCGTAAGCTTTGGTCTTAAAAAAAATATATATATACACACAAACATAAGATTATAATATATATTAATATATGATATTATATACCAATATAAAATATATAAATATAATATATATTAACTATACATTATATATAAAATACATAGACAGAACGTCTGTGTGTGTGTATTCTCCTGAGTACTTTAGGAAGGTCAGTAAACTATACATATTTTTCTGGATGGGCAAAACCAGTATCCAGTAAAAATAAAAGCATTTCAAACTTTAAGAGGTACTGTTTACCAGAAATTAGTAAAACTAAAATGAATAGCACAGTTAACAATATGTTATTTAGTTTTACCCTTTAACATAAATTGCATATATCTGAAAATATTCTTCACAGAAAACTCCCGGGAAAGAACTCAATCCAACATGCAATCAAGTATGCCTGACCTTGCTTCTGTGGGTTTCTGATGCACAGCTAAGCACCAGTATTAGTATCTGCAAGACTGAGATTAAATCATCTCTCTTTTCTGAAGTTTTACTCCAAGAGAAATTTATATTACCTCTTCATTACTGAGAAGTTAATGATAACTTTGTAGCTGGGAGGCAAGGGAAGGTTTTGCTAGTGCATTGAGAGACAGTGTTTTCTATAACCTCCTCCATTAGGACATTTTTAAGTAAAAGACCCTTGGCTGCTTATAATTTCTAAAGGCTCTGAGATTTGAAGACAAACCAGCACGCAGCTCACTTGAGTTCTATACTGCTTCTACTACAGCTCAATACAAAGGGTTTTCATAAAACGTAGTTACAGCACAGCCTATAGGCTTTTCTAAACTTTAGTTTAATTTTTTTAGAAAGCTTATAACAGTGCATAATTAAACTAGCTAACTAAGCAACATCCATAATTTCATCTTACTAACGGCTCTGTGAACTAGTAACATAAAAAGTTTGTACTTCAACCCCAGACTTTGAAGGTTCCATTAAATACAGTTCACCTGTTTACCTTTCTTCTCATTTTCATATGTAAATGAACACTTTAGTGCTTATGATTAAACTGCTAAAGAGTTTGTCGTACCTTCATATCCTTGTAAAGAAGCAAGTTTCCTTCCTGTAATACAAAATATCGTTCTTGAAATTTGTTTCCAGATAGTAGCTTTGAGGGTTCTTCTTTGTACTTCAGATAACCTGCTTTCATACTACCTTTCATGTTTTTCTCTATCAAGACAATAAAAAGCGTTTTGTTAGAAGATTTTGGAACAGTGGAAGTTGCTAGTGTTACGGTATATTAAAAGACTAAAATTACAATTCGATTGGTCCAAAGTTTCTTAATAAGAAAGGTATTCTTAAATATTGACAACATAATAATTTTAATTATTGGAAAAAACAATATTTTCTCTGTTTCACTTCTAAAATAGAAAACACAGAAAGAACCACGAATGTACTTCAATTACAATAATCTTTTGAGGACAGAACGTGCAGTTAAGTCCCGAAGTATTCATAAAGTTTTTGCCTCTCTGAAGCACAAGTATATTAAATTTATCCAGAAAGCGCTGGTTTTTTTTTTTGTGAGGGATTGTGCACACTTTTCTGGTTAAGCGAGTCAAAATACACACAGAAACACACAAGCATTTAGCAAAACAAACAAACAAAACTTTTAAAGTAGTATTTTGCAAGCAGCTTCGGAAAGAATTAAAATTGATTTTGTAACTAAAAGATTTTCAATAAAACAAATCAGATTCATTCAAGTTTTCGATGATAAAGACTAGATTTTCACCATAACTTTGACAGTAATTTAAAAATCTAAATAAAATAATACAAGAAAGCATTGAAAATACATTCTTTAAAGAGAAAAACTGGTCTTTTCTGAATGTTGCTAGATAAATACTACTGCAGCACCACTTTTCTTTTCCCTCTCCTCAATCTTCTTTTAAAAAATAGTTTATCTGCACTGCCCAGCAAGTCCACTTTCAAATAGCAGGACTTCTGACCACCAATTATGGCAATTACCATGCTGAAATGACTCATGAAATGAATCAAATCAAAACAATATTTTAAGAAAGTAAGGAGCAATGAAAAAGAAAAACAATTTCTACTTGCATCTTGTAGAAACCTTAATGAAAGGACTCAGAATTCAGCAGCAACCTTAAGCATTCTTTTCTCCTTGAGGTAACTAGTGCTTACAGTAGACTGCTCGTGTGAAGACAGAGCACCCAGACAGAAGGAAATAAACTGTTCTCCTGTCCAGGCAACATTACCAGTACAGGCTGGGGGCTGACGGGCTGGAAAGCAGCTCTGCAGAAAAGGACCTGGGAGTGCTGGTGGACAACAAGTTAAACATGAGCCAGCAGTGTGCCCTGGTGGCCAAGAAGGCCAATGGGGTCCTGGGGTTGCATTAGGCAGAGTGTTGCCAGCAGGTGGAGGGAGGTGATCCTGCCCCTCTCCTCAGCCCTGGTGAGGCCTCATCTGGAGTACTGGGTCCACTTCTGGGCTCCCCAGGACAAGAGAGACATGGCACTACTGGAGAGAGTCCAGCAGAGGGCTACTAAGATGGTGAGGGGACTGGAGCATCTCTCCTTTGAAGAAAGGCTGCGAGAGCTGGGCCTGTTGAGCCTGGAGAAGAAAAGACTGAGAGGCGATCTCATCAATGTGTACAAGTATCTGAAGGGAGGGTGTCGAGAGGATGTGGCTAGACTCTTCTCAGTGGTGCCCAGAGACAGGACAAGAGGCAACGGGCACAAACTGAAACACAGGAGGTTCTGTCTGAATGCGAGGGAAAAAACTTCTTTCCTGTGAGGGCGACTGAGCACTGGGAGAGGTTGCCCAGAGAGGTAGTGGAGTCTCCTTCTCTGCAGATATTCAAAAGCTGTCTGGACACAATCCTGGGCCATGTGCTCTAGGTGACCCTGCTTGGGCAGGGAGGTTGGACTAGATGATCTCCAGAGGTCCCTTCCAACCTCATCCTCAACCATTCTGTGATTCTGTGATCTTTTCATCTCAAAGAAGCAGCCAAGGGCTAACAGGGCTAATATCTTTATTCCAAAATACTATGAGTCTACTACTTATGCCATATTTTGGCTTGGGCCACCTATTCTCTTTTGCTAAATGTAGATATTTCCTGTAATTCACTAACGTATTAAGAAAATACTAAGTCTGCTTAGGAGGTCTAGAATGACACCGCCACCTTTTATACTATACCATTTCAAAATAAGAAACAAAACTGTGGTGTAAAAGAAGCAGGTGGTAAACAGAGAACGGCATGCTTACCCAATTACCCAAGTGGCCTCTTTTCAGTAACATTCTACTAATGATTTGAGAATTTCATATAAAACTCTATTATCAAGAAGCAGCACAGAACACAATCTCAAAAAAACAAAAATAAAGGAAAAAATTTTAAAATAAATTAACAACAAAAAAGATAAAGCACATCTTCATTCACTCAAGAAAGACAGAAATAATAGTCATGTTATGCCACATATGATTATTTAGGAAGAACCCCAACCTTCTAACAGCAAAACATGCATTACTGCATAAGAGGCATATGTGCGCGTGCACAAAAGATAGGTAAGTAATATTTGGATTCAAACATCTGATTATGCAAATACACTTTAAAATGCACACATACAACTAGTTAGGTTATATATTAAGACACAGAGAATCAGATCCTGCTATTATTTGTATGGTGTAGCAAGACTTTGAGGCTAACTTGAAAAGACATATCTCGATCCCATCTTTCATACTAGATGAAAATTAAATTAAATTATTCCCCGTACTAACGCTAACTTTGCAAAAAGAAGATAATTAAATATTGTGACTCTAATTCCCTCTTTCTTTATATCTGAGTACAAATTGAAGTTATAAAAGACATTTTAAAAATATATTGAAAGTAAAAAGAAAATAAACTCCTTTGACTTCATCAAATAAAACGAACTCCAGCATGTCTCCATTAAGAGAAAATCTCAAAAGATGATTTCCCAGTATTTTCATTATTTCAAGATAGAATCTAAAAACAGAATTAATACATTTCTAACAAGAAAAATCAAAAGTCTGGATTGGATTCATTTGAATCCAGCAACAGTGCAATATACTTGTACAGTTTAAAAAAAAAAAAAAAGTGATATAGTCCCTCTCTGCCAATATGAATATTTGTTTCACGTTTAGACTAGAGTATGACACCTTACCCAACACCATCACATGAATTCTTTTTTTTTTTTTTTTTTAAACACATCAAATGAGAGTAGCAGGATACTTTCACATCTATACTGAATTGGAGGATTTCTAATTCTGCACATAGCTCCCAAAATGACAAAAAAAGTCATTCGAAACTCTGCAGCATTCCCACCACAACATTTGATACGTAATCTTAGAAAAGTCTGAGGGAGGAAAAATAATCATCCTCTAGACTTGATGATTTTCTGTATTCTTTAGCAGCCAGCATTTAATAAAAAGTAAATCTAAAATAATTTGAGTGTGTTCTAATCAGATTGATTTTTCAGATACAAACTTCGCAAACTATGCAAAACTTTCCAGAACTTTGAAGCTACTAGAAACTAGATGAACTCAACCCATCCAGGATTGCTTCACTTACAGTGTAGAAGTCTGTGTTTCAAATGATACCTCTGAATAATAGCTCCTGTTCTCAGAAAAATCAGTATTTCTCACTCAAATTAGACAACTCTTTACTGGAAAATTTCAAGTATCTCTATACACACTTTATAGTGAATCTATTCTCTTATATTTTTCTAATAGGTGAAGCTTTAATATGGAAAAATTTCATGTAAGAAGAAGAAAGAGGGTCTTGAAATAGAACTAAGATGTACTGAGTATCTGTTATACCAAAATATAATGCACATCTTGCCCTTCTGAACAGCACTTCAAAGACAGTGCTCCTGCAAAAGCATGAAAAGCTGCAGAATAAATTGTCAAGAGAGAATAACTGAAGATTGGGAAGAAAGTGGAAAACTTACCACAAATTTTCTATAGACATATCACTAAAATTAATCAATTTTTTTTCCCTTGATGAGGAAAACTGATTTCCTGTAACCACAACTGCCTCTTTCTCTAGAGACTGCGAACACTTCTTCCCTGACGGCCTGATCACGCATCTTTCCTCACTCTGACACTACCTAATGACAGAAGGACAATGTTTATCTAGAACTCCCCAGCTTTTTGTCTTGAAATATCTGCTCACATATTTCAACACTAGGTACATATGCAAGATTAAAAACAGAAATACTAAATGTGTATTCCCCTGCACTAACATCCACAGTTAAGAACAAATGAGAAATTTGGATAAATTAACATAGACTTTTAGTGCATTTTGGCCTACACTTCATATATATACATCTCCACTGAAATCAATGAACATTTATTTTAGCTCCTTCCTATTCATAATATTTCACAGCACACTTACAAGCTAAAAGTAGACTCAAAATCTCTGCATGATGAAATGACTACAGCACAGTGTTTGTTATTGTAAATATCTTTATTTGGTTATAATAAGATCCAATTAGAACTGACCTTTGTTGTTTTGTTGGTCTGCTACACTATTTTTAAGAGAGGGAAAAAAGTATATAACCCTGCCTCCCACCTCAAATTTTCTTAATATTTTTCCTGTTTGTGATGAAATACACTCAGCGTTACTTAACAAGATGGTAGTTCAGCGAATAATGAGTCAACTAAATCACATTACATCAACTTTCCTTATTTCCTTTTGATATATTAATTTGAAAGTATATCAATGCAATGTATGGAGCAGTAATGATAGGGTTGGTGGCCATTTTGATTGATTTGAACCAAAGTAAAGAGAATAGTTAACTACCTTCAAAATCTATCACCAAGTATACCCTCCTAAACAGTATGCACAAGTTACCACTTGTTGCAAGACAGAATTAAAAGGTACAAAAACTAAAGTTTTAGAAAATAAAATTTATTCACCTGGTAAAAGCTCCTTAACATGGCAACCCCACATTGGAGCACAGATTTTGCAATAAAAGGATCACTTTATCACATTAGGATTACAAAGATCATTAGTGGAATTTTGCAATATGGCGGAATTTTTGAAAAACCCTTCAGACCACTGAGAAAAATCAGTATAACTTATTTAGTTTTTATAACTTCTTTAATAAGGTTTTAATTATTTTAGCACCAAAAAAGAATCAATAAATGTAAACATTCAGTCAGCAAAAGCCAACATGTCCAGACTAAAGTCAAACTGAATGGAACCCAGGCGAGCTTAATTAGTGGTGGGGAGGACGGGAGGGAGAAGAAATGGAGGTAAAGACCATGAGAGAAGAAGAATGGCAAATGGCAAACCTTCTCCTTAAATAGTACTACACTTTATAAGTGGAACTTTAAGACACTTGCCTAATTCACATTTGTTTCTCAGAGCAGCGGTTCACACACAGTCCTTATACCCCATTCACTTTTCTGGTTATACCTCTCAATATATACTGAGCAAGATGATGTGAATTCATATTTCAAGCTGTTAATGAACCAGGCCTTTTCTCACTATTCACTATCTGCTACAACACACTTATAAGAGATAGTGAAACTCAAACATAAAAGCCTTGAGTAGCACACTTGTTAAGGTTGGGTTGTATCTGTGGAACTTGCTTTTACAGAAATAAAGGATGATGAGAGAAAGCTATTGCTTTCAGAAGAGTAAGCATAACAGCATAGCTTTTCTTTCTTGAATCAAGACAGAAGAGATCTATAGATGGATAAACTAAACCCTTCTGTGTATGGGGAAGAGATCAAGAGCAAAAGAAAAAAATTACATATTTGAATATGCCATTAGATAAAATCAGTTAGGCATTAAACCAGGCATCACATGTCACTATCACATGTTTTACAGTGATGGCATACAGGATGTCAGCAGCTTGAAAACAGGATAATCATTTTCTGACAGTTCTAACTTCTAATCTTCCACTTCCCTCAGAGTGAATACTACACATTATTACCCGGGAGACTTAACTCCAGGTGTTATATTCATAAAAAAAAAAAAAAAAAAAAGAAAAGAAGAAGATTGGGTCATCCTGTAAATCATATGTTTCCACTTTATATTTGAGCTGTGTTTCCTTTCAAGTGCCAGACCTACATTCCTCCTTCTACTTAAAAGTAATGTACTTGCTGCAAGTCACTTAGTTGCTTGAGTATCTCGTTCCAAATTAGCCTTCCTGTTTGGAGGCATTAGATTATATAATTTACACAACAATATATATAAATATATATATAATTTTTTTTTTAAAATTAAGAGGAAAAAGTCAGTTTTTCTTCCCTGAGTGAAATAAAGTCTAGTTCTTGCAACTACTAGCAATGCAAGTTTTCATCCAGCAAGGCAGGTTGTGGACTGCTCAGAACTGCTCTGATGAAAGAGCAGTCTCAAGCTATACAGTAGAAGTTCACAAACTGCGAGCTGAAAGCAGAGTTTCTATACATTTTAATATTTAAACGGCAGATCTGTACAATTTGTAGAAATAAGACCACACATAATTTCTATGTTTTAAAAGAAAGTCAGTACAACCCTCAGTAAAGCAATAACTTTTAAAACGTAGTGATAATTCATATGTTCTGGGACACTTTGACCCAATAAACCCTTTAAAAAAAGTTGTCATCCTTGTGTCCCCGTGAAATATCTAATTAAAGAAAAGATACATACCAGTGTAGAGTTTTATCATGTCTGCTGTAAGGAATCGCTTTATTATCAGATACGCGGTGCCAGGCTCAGGGAGTGAACTCCAGTGAAGAACCTGTTCTAGCACGTTCTCGGTATAATGCAGAGGACGTTCTGAAAAATGCCCAGAAAAAAAGTTGAAATAAGAAAAACAAGATCTGAGGCCCTTGTAAGTTACACATTTCTCTAGGTAAACTTTGAGCAATAGAAGAAAAAATTGCTTTCCAAATAATACAATTAGGCACTTCACTGACTTTCTACAGCAACACCTTTGCTGGTAGGGTCTGCATAGGTTTTCCTTCCAGGTAACGCCGATTGAACATACAGTACTTAAATGTTCAGCACGTCTTTGGTATTTAATTATTAATAATTGCCTTCTCAGAAGATACTAGCACAGATTATATTGCCTGTTAATGATCAAAACAGGCTGAGTCAATCTCTTGGTTTCATTACGTTCCTTTCTACTGAAAGGGAGAAGAATGCACTCTTAGTAGGTCTTCTTCACATGGCTGTGGTTGGGGAATTTCCAGATTTGTACTTCTCTATTCCAAACTTAAGCAAAGAGTACAGCAAAATCAAAATTAAAATAAGTGAAGGCATGACAAGACCGTGCATGCACTTCACCTTGGTTGCTGAAATATACATTTGTCTAAGGGAGATAGGTATAATCCAGTCCTAACACACAGAAAACTTGAAACCCTTTCCCAGGTCTGAAGAATTGCAGATAATAAAGCCCAAATACTATGCGATACAAATTCCAGTTCATACCAAATGAAAGCTGGGAAGACCTCGCAAATGGTCCCTAAACCTGCCTTATCAGATCCAGCAGGTATCTAACCACGACAGACACTGTGACACACAACTTGGGCTATATTACCTGGGCAATATTAAGGAGGGCAGAGGGAAACTGTACAATACCCCTTTCTAACTACTTGTTCCTCCACATACACACCTGAAGGCTCTAGTCTGCTCAACAGTAAGCAGCTACTATACTCCAGAGATTCACAGAAAGCACAAAAACCTTAACAATGGCTGTGCATGCTTAGAGCAGTGAATCCAAGAGTCATTTTATCTCCAAAGCGAGATCTTTCCACAAGTTCTGAGTTTTCATTTGGATACCAACATATGTGGGTCAGGCCTTCAGAAGAGCTGGGTACAACTGCTGGAAAATCACACCAGTGTGACATTGTCATCTGGGTCAGGCGGTCTAGCCCAGTATCTCTTGGGCACTGAAGGGAAAAGTATAATATTATAATCTTATTTTTCACTTCTAGGGTAGGTGAATATGAAATACCAACATCTGCTTTGGGACTATTTTCAGCACTACACTCTAGTAGCACATCTTTCCTGAAAACCAGAGCTCCAGGAAAAAGCAACCACAACTGCTACTTTTACCTCCTTTACTTATAGCACACTGTTGAGTGACAGAAAAAAATACCTCTGTTTTGTGAGGCAAAAAAGCTACCTTAACTATAGACGCATTAAATCACTACCTATAGATGTGTTAAATCACTTATATAAAGATTTTATTATTCAGACATGATAAGAAAGCAGCCTAAGAGAAATACCATTCCTCAGATAGCAGCTCAATCGCTATTTTATAACTCAATTTTTCTGGTCCTTTTGATCTAAATGGTCCAACTTTCCCAAAAGTTGAAAAGAAATTTAAATACTATGGACTTTTAAATGTGATAAAGTTAAAATAACTTTTTGCCTTTGTACAGGAGAAAAATCCACTTTAAGGAGAAAAAAATTACAAAAGGCAGGCAGAAAAAGCTGGCAGATCATCACATCTTACCAGAACACCAGCACTCCCAGAGTAAACACCTACTGTTTTATTTATAGTTACATTTAAGACCATCTGTCATCATGGATTACACGGTACATAAATCATCATGCTGAAATGCATTAGTTATTTTACTGGCAACACACTTCATTTACAAACTATCCATCAAGTACAAATTACTAAAAAAAGGATACACCCTATTTTATAAAAGCATATGGTACTGGAAGTTCTGCATTAGGTTAGATAATTGTATCAATTATTTCAAGTTTTCTATATGCAAACAATTTAGCTGATTTTTAATACTGCAATTTCAGAATTTTTAACATCAAGCAGTCAACACATACATCCAATTACCTTTTTACTTAGGTCATCATCTATTTGCTGGTAAATATCCCAAACCAGCCCTTTTAGTCTTAAACAGCAATAACTGTCAGAAGAAAATTACTTTTTAGAAAATATAAGATTCTAATTTTCTTGACTTCTCAGGGTTAGTTTTCAGAGCAGCATATCCTGAAAACATTTGACGAGAGACTGAAGTAAAATAACTCTTAAAAAAAAATAATCCAGGACTGAGCATAACAAACCAAATATCACCAGGCACTGGACAGGTACCAGACCATGGCAGAGATACAAGCAGAAAATTTGTTTTTGTCAGGAAGACACAGCAGCCATCAACATGAAATTGAAGCAAATAAGTAACCTTTGTTGCTGTCACGAGTGTGTCAATCCCTCAATTTACTTGTAAGCACTTCAGATTAGGTAAAGTTAAATGGTGTTTATTAAACGATGGTAGTAAAACAACCTGTAGCAAAAAAGACTCAAGCTGTTTGACGGTTCTTTAGTCTCACATTTGGACCAATGACTATTTTACTTCATCTGTTATTTCCTCTATATTTCAACCTTGTGAAAAATCTGTTAAATTCAGCCATAGCACCAGAGGAGCCTTCCTGAATAACTGCTTCCTATTATTTGAATTATTTTCATTTTTGAACTTCTACTCAATCAATTCACCTGTTCTACAATAGGTCCAAAAATGGGTCCATTCTATCAACACAGCCTTTGCTCATTGGATCCACGTGCTAAATTAGGACTTGAATCTTGATTTAGTTAGCTCCATTTTTTTTTTTTTTTTTAAAAACACTGGTAGGCCATTTTCTATTTTGCACTGTAAATCTCTTTTTTCAGTGGGATACCCTGTAATCCCTCGACAATATTTACTGTCCTACACAGGGCCTGTAGAGTCTCACTCCAGGCTTAATTTTTCCAATCCTCCAAAGTCAGAAAAACTTTCTAGCTTGCACTAAGATACTAGCTGCTGCACCTAAATACCGAACCTGTCTTGAGCTGTCTTTTTCATCTATCTTTCTGTTCTCTCAGCAATATATAGTCCAGTTTTCAGTTTTCTGTTAGTGTTACGTATCAATTAAAAAAAAAAAAAACTCTCTTCAAATTTTTCTATTACTCAGTCGAAAGAAATAGGATTTCTAGAGTTCTTCTAAGATTTATCAGGACTCTCTGAAGATAAAAGATGCTAGCGTTCTTTGTCAGTTGACACCCACATCTACGAATCTGGAAATGAATTCTACCTTACAACTCTACACAGCATCACCACAAGATTGTAAGCTGCAAAAAGAGGTCAAGATCATTTAGTTTAACGTCAGAAGAGAGAATGCACTTCCATTGCTGTTGATACTTCCAAGTTCAAGCTGAGTATATTAAGAGTGTCAGTAAACCTCAGGAGATTATTGTAACTACATCTAAAGTCAAGTTGAACAGAACTACTCAGACAATCTTGGAACATTTGGTTGACTTAGTTTTCTCTATTTCTTTCAGATTGTTTTGCAAATATGAAAACAGGTATATCCACTACAGAAGTAAGTTAGCCCAAAGTCCACTTTTGTAACATGCAAATAATATTAAAAGCAACTCACTTAAAAGTGCTTACTTTTTATATACTAAAAGCATGTTTCTGTTCCCAAGTTTTCTTCAAAAAATGAGATGACATCAATGAGCATTCATTAAAATACAATTTTAATAAAAAAATTATATTATTTTGATTCTCTCTAATAGTAAAGTGTGAGCTCCAGCATTACCACAGCACTCCCAATGTTAAAGTATGTTTACAGTTCATGAATATTGTGACCTTTGCCACTGTTAGCACTAGAACTATACTTAAAACAAATGTTTCAAGATTATGCTATATACACCTTAATGCCACCTGTAAAACAGAAGGTTGCAGAAATTTATACTCTTTTTTATCTATACACTTAAAGTAAATTGATTGAATAATTTAAAAGAATCTTTACTCTGAGTATTGCCTGTATTTTCGTGCTTCATTTTCTGAAAGATATTATTCCTTAGAAATCAACTGCTGACCTAATGAAAATAAGTTTCTTTGAAATTTATTGGTAAGATCTACTTTTCTGCAGCTGATGGCTTATGAACTGTGAACCAGAGTATCATAAAGATTGTTCTTCAACCACAAATGTATGAGCATTTTAAACCAATTCCTCAAATTATTTCTGAAGAACAAAATGTAGAAAAGAATTACGCACGTGTCGCAGTACCCAAATAGAAAACAATGGAATGAAAGCTATTTGTTGTTTTGTTTCTATAAAGTTTTAGTAACTTTTCAGCTAACATTTTAGTTATGTTAAATACTTAAAAATAAAAACTAATGATAATTTAATGAATACACATACATGTAAGTGCCACTAACCTAGTTCTCCATTTTCAAGTACTTCAAAAGCAGCCCAGAGATCATCTTTGTTGGGAGTGATGTTTTTGATTCCTAAAACATCATTAGTTAATTCTTCTGCTTCCATCAAAGGTGATATCTGTAATAAAAATTGAGTCATTTTATAATGTACTACAATTTCTAATCCTTGATTTTTGTACAAAATACAAACATAAAAACACAAGTATTTGCGTCATATGCTGAACAGATCAAAAAGAAATCAGAAACAGCTATAACAAGAAAAAAAAGTATTGTCCTAAGTTTGCTACTTCCTTAACTACATCTGTCCTTTGTCATTACAGAAATTTAAATTTTTTCTTAACATCCAAACAACAGAGCAGTCCTGCATGGAGACCAGAGCCTTTCAAATATGCTATCAGATGCAAGGCTGGAAATCTCAATTACAGCCAGTACTAAGCTTAGGTTTCTCAGCACTCAAGCAAGGCAGATTGCCGCTGGCAAAAAGCGAGAACAGGAAGGTCATTTAAATGTCCTTGTACTACTGACTAAAGCCAGTATTCACTGCGTACTTGTTATCGTTCTTGTGTGCTGCAGCCATTGAGCTGTAAGAAATTATATCACGGTATACTGCAGTAAAACTAAAGGAAGTCTTCCCTTTAAAATTATATCATAGCCTTCTGCTTAGAAATGCATAATAAACACTCCTTACAAAATTTAGGTAAGCCAGTAAATAAAAAAAAAAAAATTTTAAGACAGTGAAACATACTTTCATTATGCAATTATAAAAACATGTAGGAAAATAAATCTGGTACATTTCATGAGAAAGTGTTTAGTAGAAACACTGTATCATTTTTATACACTAACCCTGATTATAATACTGCAGTCTGGCTCTTTCCTTTCCACGTAAACTTCAATAAGCAAATCTCCTGCCTGGGAAACCTAAAACAAAACACATAATTTACAAAAATTATGTCTTAAAAATACTTCAAATATACTCTCAAATTGGGAAAAGGAAATGATTATTTAATAGATGTGCTACAACCTATTGCATATTTTTCATATCCTAAATCTACAAAAAATACCCCAAGCATTGACTTTACAGGGAAAACCTGAACTACATTAACTCCCAGTTGACTAGTGAAAGGAAAGAAATCCTGTTCTAATTGATTCAGGCAAAAATCTGAACTCTGACTAAAATCGATCGAAACGTTTCAAGTAAAATTAACACATTTTGCAAATAGTTCTCCTATTCTTGAATGTATAAGGGAGACATGTCAAAAACGGAAATCAATATACACATGACTAAAAGTCTATCTAAGAGAAAAAAGTATTTCAGCATTTTAAACTGTCAAAACATGAACTCTAGGCTCCAAGTTAGAGTTTAGTCAGGCTCATTGCATAGCCAAAACAGAGATATACAGTTTAAAGCCAAGATGCAAAAGGACAGGACAAGAACTCCAAACTAAAAAGAGTTTGTTAAAAATGACAGGAAAAATTATAAATTCATATTCCAGTATTTCAGACAATGAGCCATTTTATGGAACTTGTACATATTCAGATAATTAACACTACGAAGATTATGGTATTTATGATTATTAATTACTGTGAAAAATTGTCATCACATATTAAAAAGAAGAATTAAAACACATGCTTTTGATAGAGACCTCTGCTGAAGATAAGTCTTCAAATTTGTTTGACTAGTTTGTCTAAACTTTCATGTAAAATGCTAACATGCAGAATAATTAGATGAAAAAACAAATGTATTACCTAACATATGTATGTATTACCTAACATATAAATGTTTACTTAGTATACTCAATAGCAATAAACATAATTTAAGAATGTCTAATAATATTTTAATTCCTTACAAAGGAATTGGAAAGTCAGTGAAACCAAGATTTCATGATCAAGGAGAAAAATTTAAGAATCAATAGGGAGAATTCAGTATTTTCCACAGTTAGCAGTTTTGTAATTTACAACAATAAAATTACCTTCTTAGATGAGAAATCAACTTTACTTTTCTATAGATAAAAATGTCCAGTGTTTATATATAAAGACCTCACAGTTCCCTTATGAAGTAGCCATAAGCATCTCCAAAAGATTGTAATTTGTCCAAATAACAAAACCAAATACCTGAATATGATGATACTAAGAGCATGGGAAGAAAAAACAAGACAGGAAGCTGGACCTTCCAGTAGATGTATCTTTTTATTAGTAAGTCAATATAAATAGTTACTACCCAAACTAACTTTAAGCATAACAATTTGTGTCTTAATTTTGAGAACAGCATTCACAGCAATGCTATACTACACATTTATTCATGTATTATTAAAATTCAGAAGAAGAAGATGAGAAAAGCAAAACCAACTACATATATACAGAATAAGATATGGAGAAAATAGTAAAAAAAAAAAAAAAAAAAGGCAAGCTTTGCAATACATTTTAACTAATTTACAGAAGTAAAAACTACATTTATATGGAAAACTAAATAGCAGCACTCAATTTTAAAGAACATAACATTATGGAAAACGGTGACTTGAAAGTTTGTTTAGCCTCTGAGAATAGAAAACTAATGGCAACATTTGTGAGGAAAAACATTACAAAGCTACTTTGAAGAAAGCTTCTTAATTATAGTGGCACAGAGTCAAAAAAGCTCATTTAGTTGTAAAATTTGCTTTTTGGATGATATTACAGAAAAAGGTTGGAAAAAAAAAAAGAATGAAGCTGACATTTGATTTCCACTGGGCTCATTTAAACAGCCGTATGAAGAGAAAATGTGCTGTAAATTACAGCAGCAAACAGCAACAGCTGGCATAAGTATATGGTGGACAGAAAATGAAGAGCAGCTAATGAAGTGCCACCTGGAACGGAACTTCAGTGACATTTCAGACATGAGAACTTACAGGGTTTCAACAGAAATTTGGTCCAGCTGTTCTCTGAACACCCTCCACGTCTTCAGCCTGCAGATAATTCTACTTTAGCAACCTATATATTCTAAATGCGTTAAGTATCTGCATCACTAGTTCTTCCACCAACATGCCTACATTTTGCTATAACATCAGACTATCACATGTTAAATGAGGAGGATTCTTCGATAGAATTGTCAGTTATAGCTGCTTGAGGCCTAAGTTGCCAATGATCCACACTGTTAAAACACCTGGTATGCACTATGTAATCAGCTGGAAGCCCATCCAGAAAAATTTCCAAAGAGCTAGCTCTCTGGCACGACACTGAAGTCCAATCTCTATGCAGAGAAAGCATCTTGCAAACTGCTCACAGGCTAAATGATGAGAGCTAATGAAGGGGAGGAAGTAAGCAAATGAGAAGAATATGAGCATACCCATTTATTTCCCTGAAATAATGAAAGATGTTATCTTAAAGCAACACTGTTCCAATGAACTACTGACTGTATTCCAGAAATTTTTACCTTATTTGAGGGTCTATACTGGGAAATACAGATCATGGTAATTGGCTGGGGTCTGGCTATTCTTTGTTAGTGTTGATGAGAATGTGACAAGTACCAAATACTAAGTTGAACTTAACAACAGTGTAACGGTTAAAAGAAGCTTACATTGCCTAGCCTGGTAAAATATGAAATGTAGACATGCATATAATCTAGTGTTCTGAAATTATGGGTAACAGGCACTTTGTACTTGTTACAGAAGTTATAAACGCATAAAAATAACAAATAGGAAGTTCAAGTTTTACAAAAACACGTAGTGTTAGTCCAGGTCTGGCCCTTGCGTATTCCACAAAAGCCACTGACAACAAAGGGCATAGTTAAGACAATGCTGAACTCTTCTGCAGAAGAGATTATATATAAAAGCTCAGAACATCTTCATAACCAGCCTTCTGAATCACGGGGCTTCAGGCAGTTAATGCTTTGAAATGAAAGTAACTGAAATAGTCTTTGATAAGAATTACACCCTTCTCCACTGAACTGGTCCCAGGCATTAGACACACATGCATTTTACATGCTACACATGTTTCAATACATTTCAGAAAAACGCATCTTCAAATCCTCTAGTTATATTAAACATGTCTGCTAGAGAAAAAATAGCTTCTACAGCAACAGGCATAAAACGTTCCACGGCTTAATTCAAAGGGGAAAAATGTTCACAGCAGCAGTCAAATTGCCACAAATGGCAACCAGGCTCCGGAAAACAGTATCAGAGGGATGGAGTCCAAATTCGGATAACAGGCTGGTAAAGCAAAGAGAATGCGATTCCTATCCCAACAGGCAGTTCAAACTTTAATTTATAACCATGAAAAGGTTGAAATTTTGTTCCAGTACTTGTTTAGAAAGTTAAAAGGAAAAAAGCTGTCATCTCTGGGGCAAGTGCTTCCAAACAACCAAGGTCACCTGAGCTGAATCTCATTAGGTTGAGCTCTGGACGCTCTTTTTCCAGGTAATGTCATACAAATTAAAGATATCAACGTTTTGATAAAATTCAAAATAATTTTGTATCTCAAACTCAACCTTTCATGAAGTCTTCAGATATAATACTGATAGAGATTAATTAATAAAATCCAGCACCTCAATTAATATTTTCCTCAAAACAGATTGTGAAAACGTGTATTGAGAATAATTTATGTTTTTCAACTAGGACTCTGGAATCACTTCAGCTACTTAATATTAAATTCCACAAGCTTGCTCTAGAAACTTCGGATTACTTATTCCCTTCATAGAAGACTATCAACCACAGCTTTAAATTAGGATCATTGCCCTTCTGAGAAACAGTCTGAGAAGTAGCTTATCCTGTATACTACTTTCTATTTTATGCCATTCAGGTCTAGCTTAAACTATAAAACAATGTACAGAATTTATAGTGCAAATCCATTTTCCATCCACAATCCATCCATCGACACCCCTGCTCAAGCAGGGTACGTTATTCCAGATGATCATAAAGATGTAGAAGAAGAGCGGTGCAATCAGAAGAAATAATATGTTCCGCTGCATCTAATAAGGCTGTACCACTTTACCACAGACATTCAAGAGAAGGAAAAACCCCTTGTTCAGGGCTTACCTTGCTCAAGGAAATATTTAGCCTCTTCATCCCTCATCTGCATTTTAAAATAGAATAAAATTCCCAGGTTCTCTTTTAGAGAGCACCTTATTTTAAGATGATGGTTTTGGTCTGTGAAGCAGTATCTGACACATGCAGTTAAGCATCTAAGAAAGGCAGAATCTAAGAGGTTCCTTCCTTCAGCATTCCAGGTACTGGCTAGGTTAGAAGGCTTCCCATGTGGCATGCTGACTGTTCAGACTTCCAATCTCCCTATCCATTTAACAGACAATTTAAATGCTTAATCTGGGACAAAATAGCTTACCTGGGATCGAAAAAAAGCCTTGCACTAAAGGCCTAAAATTGAAGTGCTGTGTCTTGCACAACACAATGCTCAAGTTCAGGTCACCATGAAGAGAACTGTATGGGCCAGCAAAGAATAGGGGAAAGACTCTGGTCAGGCCTCTGCCCTGGTAGCTGGGGCATGAGGACCACACAGCCAGCCGGGGACGGCTTCTGCCCTGCAGTTAAGATTAGTCTTTGTACGTCTAAGACCCTTGGGCTTTCCAAACAGACTCTTTGTGGTATACAAATGCCAGACCTCTTGCCCAAAAAGCAAAGCTGAGACAGAAATCGTAGCTGCGGTGGAATATAACTTATATTCAAAATTCTCTGAGACAGCACTTAATGAAGACAACAAACATTTACTGAGAACTGAGGCAATAATATGATTCAGTGACTACTTAATGGCAGCAACGTGTCATATCTAGCAGCCTCAGTGGGCTGACTCCATAGTCCGGCTGAGACTCTACCGTACATCAGATTTAAGTATTTAGCACTTAGGTCCTTTGGAGAAATTTTTTTTCCCATGGGATGACGAAAGAAAAATAAATTCTTAAATTTATATGTCTAAATACCTTTCTTAGTACCTTTCTTTCCAGCTGTTTCCCTCCCTGCAAATTAAAATAAGATGTGCCATTTTCTTCAATTTTGTATGATTCTATTTGTAAAAGCATTCTCTCTGAAACTAACCGCTGTCAATTCTAGCAATGTGTTTTTAAGAACATAAAGGAAGATAACTAATTTGACAGTTGCATACAACAAAATAAGAATCTCTTATTGCTGCCTCCTAAATTTTGTACTAGAAGACACTGCAAATCACCCTTACTAGTTGCAAGGTAAGAGATACCGTTTGAATAGGATTTTGTTTCATTGTGTGATACTAATACTTTTTTTTTTTTAATGATTTAAGGCTTAGCAATGTGTATGATGAGAACCAAGCCAGAGCCTATTAACAGCGTAGGTGTAACCCGCAATTCAGAAAGCTGATTATTAATGGCAGAAAATCCACTGAGAGCCAAATTAGGAGAGCTAAAATTATGGTTCAATCTTTTTACAACTCCACCTCCTAACAGTTTGTAGAGTTCCAGAGAAACAAGCCCAAGCAGACTCAATTATTCATGAAAGTTCAAATTTGATTATCTAGTTTAAAAGTGGGAGGACTAGCTTTGTCAGGTGCTGTAAGCTTTTTAATCAAAACAAAAAAAAACAAAAAAAAACACACACAACCAATTTCAGAAAGCCTAGACTTTTTAAAAGAAAAGAAAACTTTCCTCAATAGACAGCCTTCCAAATACAACACAGCACCCAAAGGGGATTTCACAGTGGTATCTATGATGGAAAAAAATATAGAACAAAACCACTTCTTCATATTCGTCACAGCTTCAGTTTTAGATGAATCCACCTAACCAGCAGTTGCTACTACATAATTCAATCTATCACAAAGAAGTAAGACTCAAAACAGCAACGCACAGAATATGCAAGTTTATGTGTATTTGCAAAAATCCTTACTTTAGTGATGTTTTACAAGGTACTACAAAATGCTGCTGGAAAGGAGGAAGAGAGCCATCAGAGAAAGCATCACAGCTTTGTTTCTGCTAGTTTTCTATTCTAGTTTCTAAAGCTCTATAAGTTCCAAAATTCCTGAAAGCTTCTCCTGGACTGCTTCAGGTTTCTGAAAGAGCTTGTAAGCTCCCTACGCTTCCCTTTACTTCTTTTAATTCATATACGTTGGCCATGTTATTAAACTTACCAGTTTTTGCTTTAATTAGAGCTGCACACAAAGACTACTCAGATAGTGAAATATCCTTTCACTTTGGTGGGTTTTTTTTTTTTTTTTTTTTTTTTTACCAATTCTGAAGTTATTCAAAAGCTCTTACAAGCGAGACTGGAATTCAAGACGATAATAAACGTCATAAGATCTCCTGCTTTCTTTTATTTTATCCTAAAGTTCAGTCTGACTGAAGTAACCATGTATGCATCTGGTGGTTTCCCAAACAACATTTGTAGTTCAGGGTTTAATATTTAGTCCCAAAACCAAGACCCAGCAAAAGATTCAGACACTTTAGAGAATAACCATCCCTGTGAGCCTAATAAACAGAGGCCACATGTACCCAAAGCTCTTGAAATAATAGAAATATTAACATATACTTAAAGATTTTAACATGCATGTTTAAAAATCAAAAAGAGAGGTCGTCGCTTTCACATTTAATGTTGACCATTCCTTTCTACTACAGTTTATGAAGCGTAGTAAAAACGTGAGCATGATGTACCAATCGGTAAGTTATCCCAGTGCGCAGGCCAGAACATAATTCCACAGTATAATTTACACAGAGCTGCTTTGCTTTATTAGCTTATGCTTCCTCTTTTCTTTTTTCCCCTCTTAGCCACTGTATTTAACAATGCAAGCCACTATACAAATTTAGAAATTTACGTTTAGAAGTCTAGGTATAGAAACCTACATTTGTTAAAATCTTTTTATACTTGATGATTTTTGCCACTTACCTGAGTGTCTTTCCACCTGGTAATAAAGCTGTTCTCAATATCCATTTGTTTGACCTGGTCTTCATTAATCTGTGCAAAATTGATCATCTTTGTAAGTTACAGGAAAACTAATTAAAAATCTATAAACATAAAATAAGCTAATACAAATACTGCTATAACATAATATAGTAACATAAATACTAATATAATATAAAAAAACAGAGGAATGCCTACGATATTAACCCCATCTTGCAGGAGCAGTTATGCAAAATATTCTGTCAGTCAGAAAAATCATTTCTTTGACAGGGTAAAAGAGAGGGGAATCCACCATAACTCCCAAACAGAATATTACAATAGAACAGTAAACTTCAAATTGAAAGGGCTGCAATATATTTGTGCTAGTGGTAAATTCTCAGTTTGGTTGGATTCAAAGTTTTTTCCAGACCCTGTCAATCAAATGTTTTTTCTCTATCTGTTACTAGAGATCAGAGACTAAGACAACAATCATCATCTTGAAGTTTCCTTAGAAGGTGGTATGCTAGTGTCAGCAAGAAGAGTTGCGGGCACTCTTTTGGAAAACAGTGATTCACAACAATCCTATAAGTATAGCTTTTCCTAACTCAGGCTAAACTATTCAGAAATTAACATTTAAATTAGACAAATAAAGAACAAAGACCATCGAATAAGAAAGTTAACAGCCTTGCAAATCAGTGTAACCTACATCAAATAAAATCTGTTTGTGAAAGAATCATCTTTAACTGTAAGAAGATTTCTATATTTTATCACCTCTATCAGGAGAGCAATTAGGATGCTATTTTACATAAAGATACCTACATCAAAAAGTTGTACATAATTTTTAATTAGATCTTCAATTACATTGACTTCTTCACTAGTCTGGCCTTTAGTCTGAAATAAGCATGAGGAAAACGCCATGGCTAGATTGTGAGGGTTCATATGATTGATTTCAGAACATTTCTGCACCCTGTTGAAGGAAAAATAAATCTATTTAGAAGGCTCCGTTGTTCCTTCTGCTCCTCTACAGAATATGGAGTGCATGCCAAAAAAGAATAACTACATTAAATGAAATGACCAACCAAGTATTACTTATTGTTATGTATACCTGATCTCCCATCTCATTATAGAAATGGAAACATATACTTTCTACCTGCACCTCAAGTGATACCAAAATTATTTGCTACATTATATAACTATATCCTGAAAGCCGATGATCTAAGATCACACAAAACATGGAAAAAAAGTGGAGTCATTTTTTGTTTCTATTCTTATCATAAAGTTTTCATATCAGTTCTATTGTTTACGTAATATGTCTTCTTCAGGAAGCAAACACTTTAAATATCACAGAATTTTGGCTGTTACATGAATACAAACTACTTTCAGAACAGGTATAAGAGCACGTAAGTATCTCAACTGGATATGCTTAGAAACATTAATTGCAATACTTACTGTAATCATTACCCCAAGAATAGCAGTAATCATTTTAATATTTGCATAAATAGTTTTTAAAGGACATCTGCTTTTTAGCAGCTTTATTTCTAAACATAGTATCCTGTAAGATACAGTCCTACACATTCTCTGCTCCCTACTTTACCACGAACACAGTAACTTGACTTGTTCAATGGACACTAATATCATATAATAACGGCCATTACTATTTAGCCATGATTCTGCAGAATCATTGAAGTCGTGCATTTTTTATATGATTCCTGCTGCTTTTTCAATTTAGTAATAAGATCTGTTGTTTATTCCAGTCTATATTTTGGATATTCTCCACAGCTACCTCTGCACTCCACCTCTACCACTGCAAAATGAAGCAGTGATGAAATACAGGAAGGATAGTTAATTCTCAAAGTCATCTGATGCAAAACAGTTTATAGAGAAGGACATTTATTTTGAAAATTCTTTTAATCTGAGGTGTCACTTGCAACAGTGCTTTGGAAGACTAGCAGACTGCAGTAAATGAGCTCATATAAAGATGCTCCATCAAAAATTACCCTACTTGGACACAGACACTGGCAGCCCTCTCCCACTGCTCCATCCAATCGATATTTATAGATGCCTACTGCTGAAAATTCAACTGAAGAAAAAAAACATTATAAATTAAAGGAAGGATTGCCTAGGAGCTATTCTAATTAATCATGGTAACTATTTAAGGTTAGATGCTTACTAGTTGATAAAACAATCCAGAACTCCTTACTGCTAGATTAATACTGAGACCAAACTATAAGCATTTCTCTGCTATAATGCATTATTTGCATTGACCTGTAAAGGTGTTCAATTAAAGCAGCCAAAGTTGCTCTATTGACCGATGGAAGTGTCCGAATAAAAGCTCCATACTTCCTCACACGTTCCTTTTCATCCTGTGCGTCTGGTGGAAAATAATAATCATTGAGCATTAGTAACAGTGTACATTGAAAACCGACAGCAGTTCTCATTAACTACATAAGCAACATCTAGTCATTTAAAATTACAGTTTACCCAATCAATCCATTCTTTATGAAGACAATACAGACAATCTATTATCAACAAAGTCTATTATTATACACTAGTTCAGGGAAAGAACATCCAATAAAGAGTAACATTTCTATATTCAAGCACTATTTGCTGTAGTTTAAGACTAAATCCCAGGAAAACAATTACTTTTCCACTCAAAGGACATTTTCACCTGTAGTGTGTGTGTGTGTCTATGTGTCTGTGTCTGTGTGTGTGGAAATGCTTCTAAGAGTTCCCAGAGTTGAGAAAGGACAATACCCTTTCATCTTTCTATTTTTATTAGAGTAGTGTAGCAAGGTCTAAAGTAGTTGGAAGTTCTAAACATACAAGACGAGTAAGAGCTGAGCAAAAGAGAAGCAGTAAGTTGTACAAAGTAACGCAGCTGAACAGCAGCAGACACAATGACAGCAGTTACAGTCTTGAGAATGATAGTACCTGAGACACTGTCACAGCGCTTTACCCTTAAATCAAGCTTGCCTCTCTATGCTGCATAGAGACTGTTGTGTAGAGACTGCAGAGCATAACCCTGCTCAGGGCAGGCGCACAGTAACTGATTTTTTTCCTAAATTTTTCATTTCAGTACTCTATTTGCCTCAAATTTCTTAAAATGAAAACCACAGGAAAAAAACTCTTATCCTTTTCAGGGGACCGCTAGCGCTCTCACTACTGAATGCACTATGTTTTGATTTCTTGGGTAATTGAAACAAAACAACACAACAACAACAAAAAAGCACTTTCTTCGGGTCTTTGACTGTCTAAATTTTTTTTCCTCTAGGGCATCTATCTAAGTGTTTTAGTCTTCCCACAAGTACTTTTGGTGTCATTTATCTACAGTGCAACAGGATTATGTGCTTTAAAGCTGAAGCAGAATTTTAGTCCCACACACAAATCAGGAAGTTAAATCAGTAGGATATCATTATGCACGTTCACAAAAGAGCTAATTTAAATCTAAACTGTTAGAGATACAACTTTTTCTGATTCCTGATGAGATGAGAGCAATCTTGTGATGAGTAAACACATTTTTAATATTCTTCCCTCCAGTATGCTCAAACTGAGGTGAAAGATCAAAAGTGTGTAATAGTCACACTTCAATTTCCCAAACTTATAGTGGCTTGTATTAAAGCAATCTGTATCTGTTTTAACTTAAGTAAAATCAAAGAAAAATATCATTTTAACCATCCTTTCTACAGATAAAGTTAGCCATATGGTCAATAGGCCTATACTATTTTAGTGTGCTAATATATAATTTAATGCTCTATCTTGGTTTTTCCTATGCATCTCCTATTACTATGCTACGTATGCCCCTCATCCCCTGTAAGGTACTTATCCTCATATCATCTACGTGAGGCCTCCATTTCATATAGGGAAGTTAAAATAGAGAGCAAGTCAGGAACTGCATGGTATTGCATGAGAAATCAAAGAGAAAAATACCATTCCCATGACACAGGCCAGCAACCTAAACACTGGACCATCATCTGCAATTTCACAGCACATGTGGTTTGGGAGGGAAGGAGCTTTTGTTTCTGGCACTATGTAAATAGTGCAATATAAAAACATAAATATAAATATACTAAAACATAAATATACTATAAAAATCATCATGATTTATGTAATGAGTAACTAACATGTCAGTAAGCTCTTGAGTCTGTTCTCAAACATTTAAAGATGCACATCCTCATGTTACAAACACATCACAAGTTACACTTTAGGTCGAAGCTACTAAAGTGTTCTTTCAAATTAAATTCCTATTTTTAAGGAAACAATAGTTTCCTTAAGTTATTAATAATTCTATACTGTTAAGAAGTATTGTTAATAAATCTACATTGTTAGTATGTCTATACTGTTAATATACAAACATGCACATATAAAGTTATATAAAAGATAAATTTAAGGAACACAAATGTCAAAGCTGTGACCTAGCTATCATGCAGATGATGACTTGGCAAATATTTGTCTGTTTCTTGATTTCTACCATCAATACTTCCATGAAAAATTGATCACCCCCACTTTGTCTGATACAACTACAACACAATGAAATATTGCTCTACTGTTCACAGATATATTTTCAAGCGAACATCATTATTTCTCATTATTATTCTGGTTCACTTAAAGGCAATAGAATTTTGACACACGGATCTACTCCAGTCAATCTCTTTAAGCAATTTTTTCCCATTAATGCATGCATAATTATTTTCTTGATTATCAAAACCTCTAATATATGCCTACATAGGGCAAGCAATAAACAAAATCCTTAAACTTGATGCTGAAAATGTGCATATGACCTTCTTTGTATCTAGAGTCACTGAATATATTACCTAACGCAGAGATCCAGAATGGATAGAGTTCTTTAGTGAGAAGTGCATCATCTATTTGAGAAAGAAAATTTTTCAGTACATCAGTCACATCTTCAAGCTGATGTTTTCCAGCTCTTAGTTTAACACTTCTTGCATCTTTTTTGAAGCTTTCTAGCAGTTCAGCCACTTTGGAAGAATTGCCACTCTTGAGATAGATCTCTTTGCTACCTAGACCTAAATTACAGGAATATATGAGAAGAGGAAAACAAATAAAAATAAAATCATGGGTTCTTTCAAAAATTTGAAACTGCATCCTACAAAAAGCACGTCTGGCTGTCAAATAGATTGTGACTCCTACCACTGTAACTCTGACCTTTTGCACATCCTCACCTTGTGAGAGAAAAAACACTGATAAGCCTGCTTACACCCACCACCAAACCTCTTTGCAAATATACCTACTGTAATGTTAAGCAAGCCTAGGGTTGTAATTTTAGGAATACTTTGCAGGCAAATTCAAATCTCTAAATCTCTTTAGGACTTTCCATAATCATAGTTTTAAAAAGTGCAGTAAAAGAAAGAAGTTTTGATCACTGGTATTGTCTCTATGCACACAAGATGACTGCTTTCACAACCAATACTCCTACACTTCTATTCCTCTACTGATCAGCTCGATTTGGGACTCAATATTATTGTATTCATTCTATCTGACATATTTCACTCTTAAAAGCCTCAAGATTAATAGGACTACTTCATTTTTTCTGCTTTTTATCAGGTTCAGGAAGCCACCAGACAGCCACAATGAGCCACTGTTCCCGTACGTAAAGATTAAAACCCCTAAAGTCCAAACACAGCTTAAAACTCAGTCTAAAACAGAGTTAACACTATTTCAATTACTGAATCTGAAAGTAGACAGAAACATTTTTTTTTTTTTTTTTTAGGACTTGTGAAAGCTTGGCATAGATGTGCAGTTTCATCGTTTCTTTTTGTAGAGGTGCTTCCTGCCTTCCCTATTTCACTTCAGAAAAAGGGAATCACACTTCCTACAAACCCTACCTTCCTTACATGCTAGTCAAATGAAGAGTTCTGCCAAAACCTATGCAAATTGCATCTTACACTCTTCTTCCAGCTCCCCTTTGCTGTGATGCCTACAAGAGCTCCCATTTGATACTGCCTTTGTGGTGTTGTACTGAGGAACAGGAGTGCGACCCAACAGGGTCTCTCACTTACAGGCCACAGCTAAAGGTAGAATCTTCATGATGAAAAACAAAAACAGGTACGAACCTAGAGCACTGTATGCAAATAATAATTCCTCATACAAATAATAATTCATTCCTGCCTAACTCCTTCAACTTTCAAATGAACATTATTACACGCAGTAAGATAGAAGAAGTATTTAAATGAAGATTTAATTTATTTAAAAGACATTAGAAACTTGAATTTTAACTTAAAAACACATCTAGTGAGAGTTGAGTGGGGAACATAATTACCCTGCTTTAGCAACATTTCAGTGCATGAAATACAATTTGTACAGGGTTGATATGTATGCAGCGTTTGTCAAGAGGATTGATTAATTCTCAGGAGTACAAAGGACAAACACATCATCTATACATGTTCTAATGCTATGGAAAATTATGCTGGCAATAATTACGTAAGCAAACAGTAAACAATTATACTTCCTTAGGCCATTATGCTGAAATAGAAACAGCCTTAAGACTCAACACAGGCAGCACAGTTTACAACAGTTTCTCCAGAAGATATGCTGACCAGTCTAGGCCATAACCTTTCCTGGTTTACATAGTTTATTTTCTGGGCAGAGATGTTCTGCTCTGAGGCACTGGACCTAAAGGCTGAGCTACATCAGGCACAAAAGTGAAATTTAAAAATACAAAGGGAGCTGCATCTCCCCAAACTACTCATTCTCAGATGCATTGCATTATACTTTGCTATTCCATCAACGAGTGGCAGGGTTAACGAGGGACATGGTTTTACTTTATGTATACATAAACACATTCAATGAGATTTGATCGTGCGGCAGCTTCGGTATTATACAAATGATCCCAAGTTGAATAAAAATCTGCTATACTTACCATACTGTGTAACAAATGCTATACAGCTGTTTACTATAATAGGAACATCATTTTTGCTGAGCTGCTGATCTTGTAATGCATTACCATCTGTACCTGCTGCTTTTTCAATTGCGGTATACCAGACCATGAAATCCAACTTCGTATGACCATGGATGTACAATGTTCTGCAAAGTTTAAAAAGATTTTGAAACCAGAAAAGAAATGGAAATCTGTAGTTATTCTACTACAACAGCATAGCAGTTATCAGGAAAAAAATAATAAAAACCAAACAAATTCAAGGGTTTGAGGAAATATTTGGAATAAGACATCAAGGAACCTTCTACCCCACAAAGCTGTGGTGGAGGTCTATTTTTACAGCACCTTAATTTTTCAACAAATTCTCACCTACTGTGATAGACGTTATTTGCGATGCTGACACAAGAATAATGTTACATTTGTACTAACAGTGTCACAATAAATGGAAGAGAATCTGCAAACGCTGTCAGGCCTTCAGAAGGACCTGACAAACATTTTACTTTCTGCTCTTCTGACCTCATTCCTACTGTGCATCCATACATTCAAGTAACACGTAAGCAGGAAGCATGGATTTACAGATGAACTTTCAAAACATGAAAAGGCTTTCTTGCTTTGTATTTTTTTCCCCTCCCTATAAAGGAGCGAAGACTCCTTGAACGTCCCGCCTTCCCTCTGTCACTTGTATCAAAACGACACCCCTTAGAAAATCACATATCTAAGGAACACATATGAATAAACCACTAACAGTTGAGACATCCCGGTAGAATAAACGTAACCCTTTAATTACCCGATTATCTCAAAGCATGCTTTGCTTTGTTCTGATTTTATTATTTAAACGGGCTGCAATAACCTCCATTTATTAACCCTAGTCAGGCCAGCTTCTAGGAGCCAGCTGCAAAACTGAACAGTTTAAGAGAATATGCTCACCTGTGTGTGTATATAACTAACAATTGCTTTAAGTGTTAAATTATCTAGCAATCTCTCCATATACGTTCTATATAAAGGTGAATAATTTCTATTTCAAGGTGGGTTTTTTTGGAGTTGCATATTCAGTTCTGCTTTTTCAAGTGGTTCAATTTTTTTAGTAAAATACAAATCGGGAGTTTTATAAAGGTAATTAAAAATTAACTATTCATATTTGTTTCACAGAATCACAGAAAGGCTGAGGTTGGAAGGGACCTCTGGAGATCATCTAGTCCAACCCCCCTGCTCAAGCAGGGTCACCGAGAGCACATTGCACAGGATCGCATCCAGGCGGGGATTAAAACAAAATGTTTTATTTTGCTCAAATTATATTTTTCTATATTTGAAACTATAAGGAAATCTAAAAATGTATCCCTATTCTTTTGCTAGGAGGTGGGAGCAGGGAGAAGAGAACACAGAATTTCTCACATGAGATATCCAGGTTCAGCCAGTGATATTAGGTGCAGTTAGAAGAAAAGAGCAGAAGAACATCGCAGCTTACTGCCACCTTCTCCTCACCTCCTTGGTGTTCATATGTTCCCTAAGCAAGTTACTCAAAGCAAATAGCTTTGTGCCAGTTTCCAGGACCGAATCAGCACAAGAAGAGGGCAGGCGATCATCAGAGCAAACACAAGAGAGAAGACAGGAGCAGCAATGGGAAAAGGGAAAAGCTAACTTTACCAAGAATGTGGTGTTAAATTATTTCAGCTGCCTCATCTAATGGCACTTTGGTGAAATTTTACTTAGGATGTTCTGTGTCCAGCTCACGCGATGGCACAGTGCAAGCCAATGCACTGTTTCGGAATTCTGTAGGAATCTGGGGCTATTACTAATCTACATGGTATGTACACTACAGGTCTCCAAAATGTTCAGATTAGGGTCTTTATCAGAATGTTTTGTGTATTTTTCCAGCCTATTCATCCAGTTTCCTTCCCATAGAAACCACAGCACAGGGAAAGGGAAGACTAAGAAGAGGGAACTGTGGATCCTATCTTGATAGGAAGAGCAGATGCAATCAAAGTACACGCCCAGACCCAGGATCTGCAAAGTATTCTCAGGATCCACCATAGAGATTTCGTGATTCAGCAGCAGATTAGGAGCCACTAAAGTAACTCTATATATTGAAGCCCCTGTTTAAAAAGCCTCTACTTTATGACTTTGAAAGTCATAATAAACACTACACACATCTGGGTAACATAGACACTCAGCCTCTGCTTTCCAGTAAGAAAAAAGTTATTCCAAGGGTTAAAAAACAAAAACAAAAAAACCCTGTCAGAATGGTTATCCTACATGGGCAGTTCTCAAACAACAGCTTCCACCCAAGCTTCCAAGCAATACATCACCCTGAGATCCTCTAGTCTTGCTGTAGCCATATAGAAGCAAGGATTAAAAAGTTTGAAATGAGTGGAAACAGAGTCTGACACTGCACGTTACACCAGTCCTTCAGTACTACGATTCACAAATCAGCAACGGTAAGGCTCATGATTTAGAAGAGAATTTTATTTGCTTTTGAATACAAGATTTTTTTTTTTTTAAAAGACACGTCTATACATATTGCTATCTTCTTTTTCTACAGAACAGCGGGATTTGCATTAGAGTATTATGCAAAAAGATAAAAGGACGCATCAACAGATTTTTTTGTTATCCAAAGAATTATATGATGCATACAGGAAGCAGGATACTATAGGTGAAAATATTTCTACATCTAGACAAAAGGGAAAAGGCAACTCTGCAGTTTATCACTGAACGGATATTAGAGGAGGGGAGAGGAAATATAGTAGTGTATTAACTTAAACATATTGTGTCTATATATCTCCATAAAGATATGAGAGTCTGAATCAAGTGCCTGTCAATCAACTGTCACATAAAACAATTACCTAAACTATGTGAACGAGAACATCCTGCAGGATCCTGTATGGATCTTCCCCTCAATGGAGTTACTGCATCACATAAAAGAAATGTATCAGGACTACCAAGAGATGATGTTTTCATTATTTTCTAAAATTTCAAAACCTGTCAAGTTACACTCTAATTCTAGGGAAAGAGGTTTCTTTTAATTGACAAAGAAAAGGAGGTATCTCTTCAAGTAGGAATCATACAGCACCAACAAAACCATGAGCAGAGAAGCCAGTGGTAAAAATACAGACATGAGAAATCTTGCTTATGTTGTGGAACTGCAGTTGTTAAAAGAAAGTAACTAATTATTTTTCAAAAAATATTAACTTTGCCCAGGCAAAAATCCTAAGAAAGAGAGGCAATTTCAACATTTATCACAACACCATAAAAGGGAAGGACAGAGAAGAGGAAAAGAAACTGATCCCAGAGGCAGTTCAGAATTCATTCAACTCACTGCAGAGCTGGCTTAGAAAGCTCATCTCAAACCACACCTGGCATTTTCTCTTGAAACACAGTACACCTAGAAAACCTTATACGAATATACAACAGTGTACAAATACTAAGTTTAACTCTTCCTTCTACGCAAATTTTAACACTTGCAGCTAAACCAAACAACAATTCTTCCTATTTTGAAACCATTTGTTGACACCCTCTCCACGGAATCACGAAGCAGTTTAAAAACTAGAGAGGAAACGGTCACCAGCAGGCATGTGGAACGTCCCTCAGCGTTCACTAAGTCTTCTACAGAACTTCACACATTGACAGAGACAGCTCCGCAGATCTAGCCTCTGCTATTCATGCCAGTGTCATCACCTCTGCCAGTTTTCAGCAGATAATAACTAAGTAAATGCCAATTAGTTCAGCAAGAAATACATCTATCATCAAAACACAAACTTATATTAAAAGCAAGGCTTAAGATCAAACAAATAAGCATAGGCTAAAGTGTTCCATTCACCATCTGACTGAGCAATCTAAAGTCAAGAATACTTTTCAGCTTGTAAAAGTAATCATCTTTGAAAGATTTTTCTACAGTAACATCTAAAAAGAGCTACCTTTTCTACCAGTCATGCAGAACTAATAACTACTTTGCACAGAACTGAAATGCACTCCTATAGCGTAAGCTCAGTGCCTTCTAAGTATGTTCTGCCTACATACTTTTTCTCCTTCCCAGTTCATAAAATTGATAAAAAATAAAAAGCACACACTACATAAAAACAGTTAGCAATACTGACTATATAGTGAACAATGGCAGAGGTCTTCCTGTGCTACGAATGAAGCACATTGGACATCTTAGTCCACACCTAAGAAATTTATAATTCAAGTACTCAAACTGCCAAAAGGCCCACCAGTTTGCAGCTCCTTGCAGATTTGGTCCTCAGTGAACTGGAGCATTCAAACTGGCCCAAATGGCTGCAGCAGTCCAAGATTAGTTAGTCCCATCTCCAGGCCAACTACTGTTGGCTATTCATCTTTATCAGGGACTACCAGTACATCCATCTGCACTGGTAGTCAGATAAAATATGTAAGCACACTTCATCTTCAACTGTGCAAAGGTTGTTGGTTTATCTTTAGCCCATTTTCACAGGCATACTCTATGAAAGTTCAGTGGTTTTAGCCAGGTTGGTACACTTTGTTGTACAACTCTGCATTGGTAAAGTAGTGATATTAAATGATTCTGGGTAAGGGTGGTCAGGAGGGAAGAAGGGAGAGAAACAGAAAGCAGTACAGCTCAGTGTCCTCAGGCAAGTTTAAATGACTAATAGTCTACATGTCTGAAAACTGAGGAAATAAAAAGGTATCTGTTGCTATCAAAGCATATAAGAATAACCAAACGCAACTAAAGCATGGAAATGCCACCGCTAATTAGAGATATATAAGAAAGGTCAGCAATATTTCTTCAAAGGATGTTAAGGGTCACATATCTAGGAATCTCAGGTCTTTTCACTTAGTGGTGTCCATCCGAGTCTTACGTTTAGATTATCTCTAGATTCCAGAATTTTGTGCTCAGAATTGCATTTTATAACAAATGTTATTGCTTTCATCAAAGGGTTAACAACAAAGTAATGTACCATTTTAATGAACCGTCAGCATAAAGAAATTGTGCCAGTATGTAGGGAAGGTTTATTACCTATAATAAGAAATAGCTAACTATACGACAAGTGTAACAGAAAAGGAAAAAAAAAAGTACCATCTGTATTACATTATGGTCTGAAAACGTCCACTTACACCTGAGAGAGAGCTTAAATGACTACAGAAAATAATAATGAAGGAATATTTGAGTACTGATTTGTCTGTACAGCTGCTTTTCCTTAAAGCAAGACACTAGAGATTTCACACTAAATTTTATATATGGAAGATATACTCGTATGACTGTGTACAATTGTTTTCAGATACTTTTCCCTTCTTCATCATAAAATCAAATCCCTCTGTTGACCTCTGCTGAGTAACAGCAGTTATACTTCTGCATCCATCTGCTACGCAACTTTTGTTTGGATGACTACAAACAATCAAGTATCATTAATCACTTCCTTGGGGAGTTTGCCAAACAGGTAGGAGAGATTAAGGGAAAAAGAAAAATTGAACGTGGAACAAACCAGAAGACATCTCTGTGTGACAACAGAAGGAAATATCAGACACAGAAATCTGGAACGTGGTTTGCCACTTCCAGAGAGAAATCAAGAAGCAGTTTTAACTCTGAAAGCAGAACATAGGAGCAAGTGGAAGAGTTATGCATTGATTATGGCATCAGAAAACAGCATTGTGAGACGTCAGGATTTCCATGTGTTGTAGGTAGTATCAGTAATTTCTAACAGAAATCACATTGCAATAAAATTTCAATAGGGGCCACGAAAGCGTTCTCCTGATTTAATTTATATTAGTAAATAACCCCAAACACAAACACGCAACATCTTTGTGATCTGAAACAAATCAAAGTTCTAGAATTAGAAAACATTCTGGGATTATTGTGAAAATTAGGGAAGTCCCCTGAGCTTTAAGAGAAAAAAAGTTCACCTACTAAAGAAATGCTTTAGCCTAGTTCAACCTTTCATAATTACTCTGCAGTGAACAACAGTCTGAATAGTATGATCATCCCCCCTTATTTCTGGGTTGGCAGTCTTTTGCTGAACACATCCAATACCATCTTGATGTTCATTTATTCTCAGAGCAGAATATAGAGTAGAAGAGAAAAAACAAAAAAGAAGAAAACGAGGGGGAGCGAGGGCTGGATCCATACCTATGAAACTTCAGATTGAAAAATACAACGAAAGAATTAGAGCAAGAACAAAAACTATGAAAAACTTAATGTGCCTTTTGGTTATATTCTCTCTGAATCCTTCTACTGTACACAAGCTGGAAAGCATTATGCCCCTTGAAGCCCAAAATCAATCAAAAAGTAAGCAGACACTAAACACTTAATAACCAAAGCGACTATTCATTGCCAAAGCCTGAAAGCAGTGACTCTCCATCCAAGTAGCTATGGATTAGATGAATCTTCAGCTTATGTACCTCATAAATTTAACATAAGCATAAATTTACTAGTAAATTTAGTTTCTTAAAAGTTCAGAATTCATGGATTTATTATATTGTACTTATTTTAGCAGTAAGTCTACAAATGTTCAAAGTTCTTAAATTGTTTACTTGGGTATAGAATCACTCTTAAATGAGACATCTGTTTGCAACAACATAAGTCATCCTTTTGCCTACAAAAAGGTATAGGATGTGTATAATGTATGACCTCCCACAATTAACCAACCCAGTGACTGAGACTTGAAAAGCGGGCATAAGTTTTTGTAAGTAATGGGATACTAGACCCACAAACAGAAGAACAATATGAGCCTCAGCAGGGAAATCCTTGAGGTATTACATCATTTCTCCTAAGAAAATTTAGCAAGATGATGTAGGACATCAGCTAGTTTGATTTGTTTAATTTATACAAAAAAAAAATCAAACTCATTCATTTCCAACTTCTATTAATTCTGGCCAAAACTTATTCATTTTGTTTTATATTCATCCTTAACATATTGATTTTGGGGATGATCTTGTTTATATTAGGTTTAAGCAACTAAAGTAACTAATGTGGAAGTTGTCAATAAATTGGTATACAGACTTATCCCTCTTCAGAGTCCTAGTGCGAAACTTGGCATTAGACAGACACTGATATAAGATTAAAGACAAAGCAGGAAACCTGGCATATCATTTAGTTGATGCTGACTTCTTGTTAAAGAACATATTATTTTGCATTAATGAATATACCTGGAGTTGCTGGGTTTCTGCATATACAAAAATTGAGTCTGAAGATAAAAGATTATTTTATACTTACTTATTTTCCACCCACCCACATTACATTTCTTACCACTGCAAGATGCAATATCATTCTACTCTGCTGAACATCTGAACACTTCTAGAATAATATCCTAAGCAAGAATCACTATGCCAAAGCTCTTATACCTCTATGACTTTCAACGATTAAGATAAAGTAAGCGCTATGTATTTGAAGTTATCATGGAAAACTTCAGTGAAGAAAAATTCAATATAATCATGGTCATAATAAATCAGCCAGTGCCCCTGCCGAAATTATTTTCAAATAGTTCAGAACTTCCATTAAACTATTAAAGTAGTTCAGGAAAAACCTGTCTTTACTTGACAGAAATATTATAATGAAGAAATAATAAAATCTGACTTGGAGCTATAAGTTTTGCTCAGCACTGATATCTATGAAATTAGATGTATGGTTTGCATTAATCTGCTGGACTGTACCTTGAATAGGATACCTCTGGTTCGCCAGCTGCTCTGTGCATCTTATTTAATGCTGAACCTTTCAATATGATTCTTGAAAAAATTCAAGGAAAAGGTGTGTATTTCTGAACCACATCATCTTATTAAATTCTGATGCACCACACATTTCCAAAACTTAAATGGTATTTGAGGAAGAATTAAAATTGATACAAGTTGCAATGAGTTTCTCTGACTGTGCAGAGATGTCAAGGTGTCTATTTTTTTGTTTTGTTTTCCCCAGAGACATAATCAATCTTCCTTTTTTAACCTAGTATCAGCTGTTCAGAAGACTGAATAAACACAGAATCATTTCCTATACAGATGTTTGCCCAATATTCTAGCAATGAGATAAAGAAATTTTATCATCAAATAATCCTTATTTTCAATAACTTTAATTTTCCTCTTTAAATCAGAACCCATATATAAGGCAGAAATACCCTCTCAGAAGCTTAACCTAATTTTTAAGTTTCACTCTCCCGTATCACTGCATGTGACAGAGCCATGACAGCAGCACACTGAAGCAGATATGGATTATTCTTGCTTCACAAGCGTATTTTTTTCTAGTATGCTGCTAACTGAAATTAGACATTACAATAAGACTAATCAAGCGAATAATGCATACCATCTCAAGACCTAACTACACAGATTTACATAGAGAATTCTGGGACATAAGAGTGGTAGAAACTGAGAAGTAAGTGATAAATGCTCCACAGAAATACTTTTCTTCTTTACAGGCTAAAGGAAGTTAGGTCCTTTTGAAGAAACAATTATTGGCAGACTAATCTGACTGGGAATAATTTTCTCAGTGGGGAAAGCGCATTTAATTAAGCAGTGCTTGTTAGCATTTCCCGATACAGACATAAAACGTAATTAATACACAAAGCCTTTCCTCCTTTAAAAAGTCTGTAAATTTACTGTCTCTCTAGCAACCGCAAGTGAAAAAGCCCCATGCCTGATCAGCAAGAATTCTAAGACACCAATATATGAACAGATCATAAAGCTTTATTCAAATGGGGACCTTACCTTCCTTTTTCAACAAGCAGCAGGACATCTATTTTTTCTCCATTTTGCATCACACTGCTGATTGCTAAAACAAAGCACACACACATTCATATTACACATGTATACACATATATAAACACATAGAAGCATATACATATAAACACATTTTTTCAAAGTGATCTTCAGTGACGGAAGCAGCATGAAATTCTTAAGAGCATTTAAATTATAGAATGGTGCTTGATAATAGAAACAAAGCTCCACGTTTATCAAAACAAAACACCATAATAAAATCAACTAAAATTTACAAGAAAAACTAACACCAGAGAACAATAAAGAAACATTAAACAAATACTTTTTAATGGAAAATATGCTGCAGCGTGTATTACATTAAATGTGTAAACACAAATTTTGTGGGACATAACAGTTCAGAAGTAACCTGGATTCTTGAATCCATTAATTTACTTGCATCTTAATGACTGTGGATATTTGCAATACTGAATCTTGGAGAAAATTGTCAAGTACAGTGTGAAGATCACTGTCAGCCTTCTTTACGTTGATTTATAGTTTTTATTTGTTTTTGAACAGGAATAAAACACCAAAAACTCTTCCCTGGAAAATACCTACATTATATATAATAATAAGATAACACTTCTAGGTAGTTTTGGGTAACGGTGCTTGTAAAACCATACTGTGCACTATAATAATAATAATAAGAAAAGGTAAATCACATGTAATCTTCTTACTAATTCCTAATTTTAATCCTTTCAAAGTTCAGATTTCATAGATCATCCTCATCTGATCTCATCTAATCTCTAGAGAAAACAAATTCCTGAATATCAACGATGCTCAATAAATGTATCACATGATGCTTTTGTATCACATTTACTCTTGGGCTCATTTACATTCACTGACTCAATATCACAAAGGGAAGTGCCTGTGCTTCCACCGATAATTCATTATTCGGTACACTTCAAGTATACAATTCAATCTTCTTAATAGTGAAGAAGTCTGATTTGGGAGAAAACAGAAATCAGCGGAAGGATAGGTGTATGGACACATTTCCAAGAAATACCACTCTATTATACTACTAATACTTAGTAATCAAAATCTGAGCAAAGATGATTTTCAACAAAAGCTAAATGCAAGCTTACTTTCTATACTTGAGATAAAAACGGATTTTGAATATTCATATGTTTAAGGTAAAAGCAATTACAGTTGCATCACCAAAGTATGGAAAGCAGTTCTCACACTCCCTGACCTTTTAATTCTGAAGCAAGATCAGAAAGTATTCGCATTTAAATGACAGGTGGAGGCACAAGAGTATTCCTGAGCAAAAAGTACTTTCACATTGTTATTCACAGCAAAAATTAGGTGGCAGTAAATAAACCACAGAAAGCCCACTGGCATTAGGCAAGTTCCTGCAAATCAGTCTGAAATGCAACAGTATCTACAAAGACGATCATCAGTAGAGTGCTAAATTATTTTATCTACACTACTTTGTATAAAATCTCAAAGTATTTTCACTTTCCTACATAGCATATTGTCTTGCTCAACATAACAACTAAGGCAGACATGCTTAAAAAGAGCTCAAAGCATAATTACAGACATTGATATAAAAATGGTCATGGAAGACCATTCATCTAAATACTTTTAACTTTTCTACATCATGAAATTGAGCAAAGAAGATTTTTAGCATCAGAAAAAAGAAAAGTCTATTAGTCTGTGAAATAGTCTTCAAAGAGAATCATAATTTTTCCAGTACGTTTGAGTATTTTAAAACAAGGCCTGTCAATCATCTCAAGAATACATTCTGCAGTGAGCACTTCTGCACTGTCAAAAAGATGAGACAATAGTCCCAAAAGGTCATCTATTATTATACAACTCTGTACTCTTGTAAGAAAGATATTGCTGCAACTGGAATAAAAATTGTCCTCATTTATTATGAAGCAGTGAAAATGTCTCCGACACAGCCTATCAAGTAGGGGGAAAAAAGGCAGAACTTTTACCCACTCCATGGTTAGAAGAGAGTTGGGACAGCATCTGGTTCAAGCGAAGGAATGTTTACTGAGCGCCCTAATGTTCATGATTTTAAAATGCAATAGAAATTATGACAACAGTGAATTAATCCTATCGAGTATTTCCAGAATTCTAGCTGTTAACTGAAATTCTTACTTAGTTCTTGCAGCCTCCTTAAATATATCGAATCTTCTTGAGCATTCTCCATTTCAAGACAAAAATGCAGGCTTGACTTGTCTAGAGCAAACCAGCCCTTTCGCCACTGGTCCAGGTTATGGCAGTCCTTGTAGTACAGCTGCCCAATCAGATCACAGTCCCTCTCCAATAGACATCCAGCCACAGGGGGAACAAAATGCTACCAAACAAAACGAGGTGAGAGAGAAAAATACCGCCCCTTCTTTCCCTAAAAATCAAGATATTGTATATCTATAAGATGCAAAGATGAAACCTACATTAAAAGATGACTTCTGGATTTATTATTCATAAAATGATATAAACATTAAGTTTAAATTATAAAATCAAGTACAGAACATTTTTCTCCGTTTACACTGTATAATCCAAATGTTTTCCTTTTAAATTGTGACCAATTTTATTAGTAACATGACTATTAGCATCTGGTACTGTATGAGGTACAGCATTCCTTTTGGAATTTTGTTTTGGTTAAAAAAAAAAAACAAATTGCAACTATAAACAGCTGAAAAACTCTCAAAATACATTTCATTATCCACTGAAATTAACAGCTATTCTTACACTAGAGCACATTTAAAATACTCCTAACGCCAGCTTTAAAATGTTATTTCAATTCCTTTTCCGCTTCATTCTATTATCTCATTTCAAACACTAAATCACATAATTTATTTCTTCCTTCTGTAAAAGAATCCTTTACACATGAGATGGATCAATATTCATGAAGAATGGCTTCCCAGAAGATATTAAGCCAACAATGCCACTTTATTCTTTGTGTAAAGGCTCCTGGTCTAACTTGAAAAGATAATTATCATCAGCATTACCTTAGCTATTGCCCAAGTCCATTTTCTTTGTGAATATGCAGTTTCAGCTCCAAACAGAAAAACACGTTCTGATATTAAGTAGATTTCAAAGGTAAAGATGTCCCTAAAGCAAGCAAGGGGAAAAAGGCAGCTGTATTTAGTCTTCATAATGGTAGACAAGCGAGAATTCAAATTCGCTCTCTATAGTTTCATTGTTTCACTCCCATGGAATGGAATCCATCTGCTTTCTCCTCTGATGTTACATGTACAACCTGCCTAATAATATAGGGTATTTTATATATAACAGAATATGATCAAAGTACCTTTCAGGTCAATAACGCATGTTTAGAGGCTAGTGCATTCAATTCTGAAATTAATAAAAATATTGAAATATAGTCATTAAAATTCAGAGGGATTTATTTGCTTTTGCAATTTCATGCAATTTCAGCAAGAGTACTGCTGTGATACTTTTAAAACATTTTGTTTAGGTTCAGTACAAACAGACCATTTAATTGACTAGGAAGTTGCAAACTAGTTACCATAGAATCACAGAATCATTGGTGTAAGGGACTTCTGGAGGTCATTTGGTCAAATCTCATGCTCAGAGCAGGACCATCACTAACTCTGAATCAGGTCACCAATGGTTTTGTCCAGCCAAGTCTTGAAAACCCTCAAGCATGGAGATTTTACTGTTTCTCTTGGCAACCTGTTTCAGTTCTCTGCTGTCCTTCTAACAGACACACTTCTTGTGACTTCCAAACTGAACTTCCCAAGTGGCAATTTGTGGCCGCTGCCCTACTTATATTGCCTGCCACTATCAAAAAGAGTTTGGCTCTGTCATGTTTCTAACTATCCTTTTAAGTTGCTGCAGTAGCTCAAGAAACTCTTAAAATATGCTTCTTTTTTAATATACCATTATTTTCTAAAAATGGACCCATTTTTTCCCAATTGTAACTTTCAAGTAATGAGTATCACAAAAATTATACTAAAATAGCATAGTGTATTAAAGAAATGACAAGATGACAAACCATTTGAAACCAGCATGGAATTGAGAAAGTAAATACTTTCCTGGGCTTAGGGTCAACCTTTAGTATATAAATTACGGTTTATCATTTCAGTTTTATTCACCTACGACCTCTCCTTAGATCTAAATTAGCTAGAGTGTGCTTTTTCCTTTCAACGCTGGAGATTGACTGTCTAGTCTGGAGAGCTGAATCATTCTTTCTTTTGAATGACTACTTTGAAAATTACATTTAAATACTTAATTCTGACTAATAGAACAAGCATTTTAAGGATAGATCATTTCACTACACAAGTCACTACATGGAATTTATCAAAGCTTAACATAAAACTACCCAAGTACATATCTCAGGTACAGCACATCAGGGTGCTCATCATTCCCCAAAAGCAAGGTGTTTAGCTGATCTGTTTTTAATTTAGGTATTATCCAACCATCTGGAGATGTAGAAAGCAATAGGCTAGATTCCATGACAGAAGAGAAAAGTGATATTTTCTTGTTCTGGATACCATTAAAGGATGCTACTGCAGAATAACGAAGATCATCTCCATTGTATTTTATAGTATGATGATGGATCACCATTTGTCAGGATTTCTTCCTTCCCCACCCCCTTTATTTCTGTAATAGTTAAGGTCCTTTCTTCACAGCATCCTTTTCTGAGGCATAATGAAGAGTCCCCATTCCTTCACAGGCACCCTTTGCAGTTTTACGCATTGCAGTACAGGGATCTGTTTGTTATTTTTCACATACACAAAAAAATTAAAAAGAAATGTTACAGTTTGTTAGGAATCCGTTACCCACAGTATCCACGCGTGCACATGAGTGCTGAAATCCTGCCTCAGCAAAGTTAAGGAGAACAATGACAATTAATTTCAGTGTTCCAAGAGTTTTACTCTACCACACATCCTGTATTTCCTTCTATGTATTGATACTTTGGACAAAATTAAAAAATATTTCCACTGAGCTTTTGGAATTAAAGCAAAATACCTTTGTCCACCTCTGTCCATCAATTATAGTTACTCCTAAGGCAGGAATTTTCTTCTTCTTTATCCTCCATTTTTTCTGCAAAAGCTTCAGAAGTCATAAGACCTGAGATCATCTCTCCCACAGAAACTTCATGTGCACCCATTCCCACTGGTGCAGTATTTGAACATCTCACAAAACCTAATTAATATTTCAAAAATTCTTAGAAGTTGGGGAGTACTCTTGGAAACTTTTTTTTTTTCCTCATGACTCTGAGATAAGAGTCATTTTCTCCATATCCATAGGAAATAATAATAGGTTTTCAGATTCCTGTAATCAGTGCAATTGCCTATTGCTTGCACTACAGAGAATCAAGATGTTTTCTTAGCTGGAAAAGCTGGACTGAAACCAAAGGGGTTTTTTTCTGATAATACTATGCACATGTGTATATACACACTTTCTATTCTGTATTAATGTTTTATACAAAACCAAAATGATTTCCTTTAAACTTTCACTTTCAAAGGCGTGCAAAAGGTTAACCAATATTTGTTGTGTCATTTATATCTTATTTCAATATCTGTCATCCTTCTATTTTACACTCAAGACAATACTTGATTCCTGTAAACTCACAATATCGTAGACAGATGACAGTATGTGTGAGAGATGTAAAACAAGACCACAGAAAAAGTCACATGAAGACCACCTCAAAAGGAGTCTACACGGGGCAGAATGTTTGTTTCACAGCTCCAGCCTCTCTCTGTTGAAGGAGCCTGGCATCTACCCCTGTGCCTAAGCTGGAGAAGTTGAGGAGCAGAAGCAGCCAGAAAAAGTCGCCGTCTTCAAACTAACTGAATGTTCAATAGTTACACTGTTGTGCCCAGATGCAGAACGAAGAAACGGTTCGAGAGGCCAAGAGATCCGTGCCCAAAACCAAAAAGATTGTAGAAAACTCTAAACTGCTCTATTATCAGGAGGAAACAAAGCAAGAGTTTTACCTTGAGGCAGAGGTCAGTCCCAGAAAGAAAAATGACTATTAATTGTTCAATTTATCACTGTGTAACCTTTTAAGTGTTGAGAATATGCATTACAGTTTTAATAAGAAACAGACGTATCTAATTTATGCTGCCCTTTTAAATTACCCTAACATTTTCATTATATCACTATAAAATAAGTCCCCAAATACCACTTAGCACTTATTTCTTGAAGTCAACATAAAACAGTTCAGCTTTTTTCTAAAATGCATGTTCAAAACTCAGGGACAAATGAACAATGGTGAAAACCCCAGAACAGAAGTGTTACAACAACTGTATTCATTTATGGGATTAACAACTCTGGAACCTACCCTCTACTTAAAAAGAAGCCTGAGTTGTGCACTACAAGACAGGTAACTTCACTGATGTCAATCATTCCATTAGGAGCGGTAGCTTTATCATTTTCATAGTAGCTTAGAAAGCCACTTTCTAAAGTGCACCATCTTCTGTTGCAATCTGTGATTAAAAAAATAATGGAAAAATCAGTTGCTATAACAAAAAAAATTACCTCTTCCTATAAAACCTGCCTCATGGGATGCAAAGTAATACATTTATGATGAAATCTCTGTCCCATTGACTTCAGTAGACCAAAAATTCAATAACTGTATTGACACTACTTAATCTACAGAAATTCTAGCACACAGTAATTCAATAAAATATTTCACATATAATGCACTCATTAAAATGAGTATATTAAATTGCTTTGTAAATTTTGCTTTACCATTGTACAGAGCTTTTACTTTACTGTATTTACTTTTGTTTGTACAGAGCTTGATGAGAGAAGATATAATACGTAATATCATATGTTTAGCATAGAGAGTTAAGAAAGCAAGAAGAAAACACACTATGAAGTTAGAAATTCCTAAAACTGCAAGAGCAATATGTCCCCATGACAGCAAACTGCAAAACAAATGGGTGACTCATTGTATGTAACAGCAAAAAAGGGCTACTCTTTCTTTCACATTAGCTGGAAACAGAGGCCAAGATGAAGTCAATCTGTTTTCCACTGCTAGGTGATGTTAGGGTGCCCACTCTTTGTCACAAGACCAAAGAAAATAATTTAAACCTTTTAAATACTCTAGAAAGATAAAGTCATACATATAAGAACTTATATCCATTGCAGACTATTATGGAGCATAAGGAAAACACTGTCAGAATTTGTATTATTTAACAAAATCAAGAAAATTAAAAGAATACCATTCGGAAACAGCACAGCCTGTCAACCCGAAGAACACACAGCAACTATAGTACCAGAACAACCCTTTCAAGGTGCATCAGTGGTCGAGCTCAGTTCTCTCCTCCTGCAGGCCCAAACGTCAAATAGTGAAATTGTACTGACTTTATTCCCAGATTACTGGGCTAGATAAATAGATATACTGTAGACAGGCTGTACCTACAGCCATTTCAGGATGGCATGTTCACATTAGAACAATCTGGAGATTGCTACTGTGGCAACTCACGCATATCCCTGGGGAGGGTAAATTCATTTAGCAACACCGTAGTTTACAGAATGCTAACATCCATACAGTGCTTTCAGCACATAACAATTTGCAGATGCTAAGTATGGTTAAAAATCTCAAGTTAAGAAATTTCATCCTCAAATAGCTTTGAATGAGATGATCTGTTAGACTATCTAGAAATTATCATGCATGTTTTTATTAAAAAATAATCATAAAAGATGAAGAAAAAAAAATCTGTAGAGCAACTGAAAAGTACTATTTGGCATGCTTAACTAAGATCAAATGTTTACTCCCTCTCTGGAGGGAAGGAACCTCAGGAACCTAAACAGGAATACAATATATAAAATAACATATTAATGACTATTTGCTACTCAATATATTAATTCATTCATTTTAGTTTACAGCTGTTTTTCAGAATATAGTTTGAGGTGCATCTATGCTCAGTACTGCACAGAAGCAGGTCCTAAGAGAAAATACTCTGTTTATTTCTACCGTCTTAAAATCCCTATACTTCTGCATACATTCTAGTAAAGCATTCACGATGATTTCGTAAAATAGCTCTAGAGGACAATAGTAATAATAACAACAACAGTAACCACCTCCCACTATTCTAGTTAGCCAATACTTGATTTATTAACTGATATTTTGCCGGATTTGTTTACCTGCTACAAAATTGCTGTATAGTTCATTCACATGTTATAAATACCTGGGTACTATTTTGGATTGTTATTCATTTATTACTATTTTTCTTAGGTTATTTTCAATCTAGTTTTATGTAAATTCTATCCAAATACAGATAAATACTAAAATAAACATAAGATAAAAGTGTTGAAAATATATAGGTTAAGAGGAGTTAAGCACAACACTTGATTTGAAGGGTTTGAGTCTTTGGGGGGGGTTTTCTGCCCCTTTCTTCCCTCTCCACTGTTCCCAAAGGGTGTCCATTCTACAAAGCAGTTCACTGCTTTATATTGCATGCATTGTTACAACTCTCAAGGATAATTTTGGAATGCTAAGCCTTTTAATAGGATACCATTAAAACTTTTACATTAAAAACTGAGACAAAGCCCAACTGAAACCACCAAAGCTCTAACCTTTATTTTTTGATGTATTGCATCAGGATAGCACCCACATTTGATCTCTCTTCCCGCTGCTCATCAACAGCTGCTAACTAGCAAACACTTTCCCCAAAAGCTATGCATCCCTGCTGAAACCACTGCTTCTGCTATAATGGGAAGCATACCAGAAGTTGGCTTACTTAACTCTCTGAAACCCACATGATGAAAAATAACCCTTTTTTTTTTTTCCAGGTACTCTGTCTGATTATTATAAAACCTGGGTTCAGTTCACAGCACTGAATGATTTCCTGAGTTTCCATTTACAATTAGGGCTCTGCCTACAAAGCCATTTCTGTGACAACAAACACAGCACTTAAAATTTTTCCACCCTTGTCACCAAAGGCAAGACTGAGGTGTGCCTCAGAAGAAGATTCACACACAGAGAAGTACTTAACTATAATTTAACGGTAAGAGAGCTTAACTGGATTCTGGCTCACAGCCATTTCCTCATACTGCATTAAAAACCAAACCAAACCCCAACACTACAGGGCAGGGCCCAAAGCTTAGCCAAGCGGTCTGACCCCAGGTAGAGGGTTGTGCTCCCTCTCCGCCCAGAGAGAACCAAACTGATTAGCAGCAAGTCAGAACCACTGCAACAGAAGAGCTTATTCCCCCTCTCCAGAACTAAACAGCTAGAGCACTTCCTTTGGTAACGTGATCATCTTATTTGAATCTTCTCTGACAGAGGAGGGAACTGAAACTATCTCCCACATACTGCTACTCTAACCATCACATTTTCTAATGACAGTAAGAAGGGGGAAAAAAACATTACCGCCAATACCTGACGATCTGCAATGTGCATATCCCACATTAGTTCATGTTAATGAGATTTCACGAAAGTATAAACAGTTATTCCTATAGGAAAAAAGTGTTTTAAATAGTAAAAGACCTTTTCCCATAATACCTTTCTAGACATTGCTGAGATATATTAGAGTTCTCAGGCCAAGCACTTTCCAATTCAAATTTGTAACTTTTTCCCCCTCTTTTTTGGCAGTTAATAACATCTATCTAAATATCACTGAAGTGAAAAATATTTTTATTTATCAATAATTAACTTAATCATTTTTCAGTATTTTAGTTTTCTTCTTTCTCTCTTTGTCAACCCCTGAATAGAGATCAAGATAGTCATGATTTTCTTTATATGAAAGAGGTTTACACGATCAAGAAAGCATGTGCCATGTCAAAGACATATGTATCTTTAAAAAAGCAACATAAGTTTAACAGAATCAAATTCATCCATACCATACATACTCATTCAAATTCAAAGCAAAAGTGAAATACCTTCTTTTAATTTCTTCTCTGTAAGAAGCTTAGCAGTATTAGAAGAAACTTTGTATAAAAATTCACAAAGAAAGGTGGAACGTGTAGGATCTTGAGAGAAGCCACTTTCAAAACAAGTATCATAGTTTGGAAAATCTATTAAAAAAAAAAAAAGAGTCAGTAAAACACAGAACTTCCTCTACTACCAGTTATAATCATTTCTCCTCATGTCTGTCTTACTGCATCTGCATAGCTCAAATATGAAGTTGCTCTGTAATGGGTTAAAAAAAAAAAGATGAAAAGAGCTGCTGCAGTAAGCTTTCATCTTCATCGCTTATTTAGTACACTTCAACAAAAAGGAATTATTTCTTGATAATACATCTTGACATTTACCACAAACTGGTAGCAGTCAGATGATGATTAGGAGAATCACTGTCAACCTGCAATGACTCCCCTTTCCCTGAGGGAAAGGAGCAAACCCCAGCCCAGGCACACTGCAATGCCAGGCTACAGAGCCAAGAAAGCAAGCTACAGCCTTAGGGCCCCTGCACAACATAAGCAGCAAAAAAACATAGCTGCTTGTTTACACAGTGATTAAGCTCAACATACTAGGACTCAATAACTGCACCTCTTTCAAAGCAGGGTTCATGCAGAACTTAAGGCATTGCTTTTGCTCTAGAAAGCCATAAATCATTCAGGATTTTGCCACTAAAAATTTGGTCTTTCAGCCATTGCAGTGCTATTTTGCAGAGCTGCATGAGACAACATAAACTAGGTCCAGGAGTATGTCCGCACTGTTGGCTGCAGTATAGCATAGCTAATTTCTTCCGGTATAATGTGTGTGTGAACTTTCATTCCCAGACTACGTTAGGTATTCGACAGCCCTTTTAAAAGGTAAACTCAAGCACATCTGTAATTTCTTAAGAATAGCTTTCTGATTTCAAGAGCCTCATAACAGTCACCCGTTGAGACCAGACCTGCTCACTACCACGGCCACACCCAAAATTTATCATGTGCTCTGAGCTACAACAGAAGTTATGACTGCAAAAGGGTGGTTTGGTGGGATAGAGCCTATTACAGGTTAAAAAGGTGATTTATATTTTGGGAGGAGAGTTTGTGAAAACAGGTAGGTCTGAGAGCAGGAGATGAACGTATCAATTTAAATCATTTTTAACAAACACCAACCCCCAGAGGAGTGCTTTGGATGGATGTTACTTGTAAATAGCCATTTTTTCAGGTAAAAGCCTGGTAATACGGGCAGAACAGATGACGTTTCTCTTCCTGCGCTGCAAAACAGGGATATGAGGCCTCTGAGTTATCACCGAGTATTCAACTACTTTTTGAAGTCCTAAAGTTCATGTCTGAGCAAAAGACAAGTCACTTGTACATAACTACATTTACTGTCTGCCAAAATCCACTTAACGTCATCATAGCCCTGACCCCCGTATATCATCATTGTTCAACTCAGTTCCCATTTTTTCTTCTGAATTCCTTCCGTCCTTTTGCTCAATATAACATCAGAAGATGAAAACAAAGAGAATATTTCCTACCTGAGAACTTATTATGGTAGAGGAATTCCATTTGCAGTCTTTGTCCAGCTTTCTTCGCTAGTAAGTATGGAGTACTGTAAACAGGATCTCCAGTGGCACACATAACATCAGCCCCACTATACAGCAGCATCAGAGTTTCCAGCACATCTTGTTTAACTACTGCAGCACACAGGGCCTGATTATGTAGAGGGAAAAGAAGTTGTCTGTTTAAATTAGACAATTATTGGCAACAAGTACTTGCAATTTAGATGCAAATTCTTTCGCCTATGATATAGTCCCCCTGCATCCTCAAAGACTGTAAACATTAGGAAGTGGCAGGAATCACGAAGTATGGTGCGAATCTACAAAATACTCAAAACCCACCCAACCAAAAAACACCCAAGTGTTCAAAAACCAAACCTTGCAAGATGCTGCTACCACCAGTTTCACTTGGGCAGTCTAACATGAACTACCATAATTGGAGGGGCAGCTTGCTGTTTTTGTCAAAAGGTCCTTTTCACCTCCCATCACACATCAAGCTACTAAAGAGAATATTTTATCATTATAGACTAGAAGTTCAACTAAAGAGACAAGATCTGATCCTTAAACTCTATTATTAGGAACCATAGTGAAATTCGTTAAGAGTTTTTCTAATTCATGGTCTCAGTCAATAAGGTGACCACTGTTTACTGTGTTTTCACACTTGGCCATCTTCTCTGAGATTTAAAGATATCAGCACTTCCTGAAAAATCCGACCCCTTTCATGTTTTTATATACAAAGGCGGACAAACGTCATAAATCCTTTTTTCAAAGATGTTGGTTCACAACCTTAGAACTCGAAGTACCTATATAACTTTAGCAATCTACTCCATGACAGTTTTTCTATGACTTAATATGTATCTAAATTATTTATTTAATGAACAGGATTTTCTGAAATGATTAAGGCAGAAATCTATCAACACAAAAAGAGTGTTTCCTTTAAAATTCAGCTGCTCTAATAAATGTATAAACATCGAGAAGGCAGGAGATGACAAGGCAGACAGTTCAGTAATGGTTCAATAATTACTTGGCAATGACCACCTTATTACATTGTAATTTCAGGTCTCAGCAGAGAATTTGATCATTACATATGATATTACCCAGTAGTTAAATGCTTAATTGACAGACATCCTTACTCCATCAGAAACAACACAAGCAGCAACTTCAGAAATATCAAGTCTGCAAAATACAGCACACTTTTTCTGTTTTTTAATATCGTAACTGCTGATCACAGAAAACAAAGTCTGTTGCACAGCTATCACCAATAAATAAAAAAAAAATCCAAATGTTTTATATTGCAAAGATGCAAAGAGTTCCCCATGAAACCTAAGAATGTTTTCTCATTCCAATGAAATACAGCAAACCTGAATTCAAGGGTTACAGAGAGGTGGTTCCATGCTTTGGCTTGAAGTATTTTAAAGAAAAAAATGTTTTCAAATGCCTTTGTTTTGACTTCTTATGTGTATGCAACTGACATACAACCTATGAAATATATGAAAACAACACTTCCATTTTTGATATAAAAATCACTGGAAGTGATTCCCACTGAAGTGGGAATTTCCATCTATAAAGTATGAATTTGAAAACAAAGATACACATTTGTCAATGGCACTGATAAAAACATATTATAGGCACCATAAATGTACCACAATCTTCTACAAGCAAACTAACCAGAAAAAAAAAAGGGGGGGGGGGGGGAACATAACATTAAAAACACTTTAAAATACTATCAATACTTCATCCACAAGAAAAAAAAATGTCAAAAAACTTAAAAAAAAAAAAAAAAACCCTATAAGGTCTTTTTTAAAAAAATAGAAGAGTTTAATTCTCACTGGCAGGATCTGGCTGCTTGTTCCCTACATGAAAACTCAAGGTGAAGTCATTTTAAAACCCACAGACAGGGTGTCCTGTACACAAGTCTTTCAGGGTATCTAAAAGGACCATATACACTCAGTGTTACTGGCCTATTTTCAAATCATCACAAGATTACTCTGCAGTTAAATCACTCTTATCCCAAACAATGGCTACCTAATACAGAATTAAAACTTGGAGCCTTTTATACTCAATATATCTGAGGCCTTTAATACCAGGTCTAGCGCTTGAGAGAACAGACTTGACAGACCCTGAATACCTGTCACTAAGAAATCACAACTTCATGAAATGATGTATGTAAAGGCTCCATAACAAGCCTTATTCAGCTCTGTGAGAAATACAGCTCAAGATCCTGAATTTATCTTTCACTAGTTTCACAAGTTGATCAAAACCCACAAAGATCAATACAAGAGGCATGGTAAGAGCTTACCCATTCTAGTATTACCTTATTCAACTGTTCTTTGGTTCTGTAGAGAAAAGGCACTTTCCTAAATTTTCCCTCCTTGTATTTTTGTGTAATGAACGCTATCCTTTTTTCTGCAGGGGCATCCACGTGCAGTTCTTCATCTGCAGGAAGATTTCCTGCCCAAAAACTGTTTGCCCTTTTATTTCCAATGATGATAAAGATCTGAGTGAAGCACAAGAAAAAGCAAACAAACAGCATAAAAGATACCAAGCTAGCACTTAAATAGTTTATGTTTGCTAAAGTAAAAAAAGTATTAAAAAAGAGAAGAATGCAGGAGAGAGATTGCATGGAAGAAAAAATGGAAGCCTCGAAGTCACTGCTTACGGCGACCTATAAATGAATAGTAAAAGTGTCTACAGCTCTATAGTCATGATTTACCAGCAATACCAACTAAGCTCTACAAGGCTAACCAAGGCTAATACGCTGATGTCTCAACCCCACATATCAGCATCACTTCTAAATACACCATAGCAACTAACCTTCTAGCAAGGAAGCAGTCTCCCTTCTTTTCCCACTCCCAATCCTGCCTATCATGACTTTTTCCTCCCAAAACTATATGCTTCAGGAAACGGTAACAGAAAATGCTACAGATGTTTCTCAAAACAAATGAATATTTTGAATGACTCAAAGGCACAGTATTCCCAGAAAGGCTAAGCTTATTATAATTTAGCATCTGTACGTTCAGTTCTCTTGCAAGTAAAATAAATAAATAATTCCTATATATGCTGTAGTTTTCACGTCATAACAGAGAGTTAAAAATATCACAATACACCTCAATAAGTTCATTGCTCCAAACACTGGCATCCATTTTTAGGCTCCGGACCTTTGAATCTCTTGGTCCTAGAGATCTGTGCTGTCCTGGAAAACAAAAAATATTTTTACTTAATTAAAGCACTTAAACTGAGTCTGTCTTCTGCTGAGGTAACAAAACTACAACTTTAATGAAGACAGATTAATTCTGTTATTTTTAAAAAAAGAATAATCGTTCTTGTGTTTGATATTTGAATATACAAAAAAAGCACTAATTTCTATCCCCATCCCCAAATACAAATGGATTGTATTTGGAGCAGAAATAGCATCCTCCTCAGGTTATACAAATATCATGCAAATTTTACATGTTTGACAGTAAAGAATAAACAAAGTAGGCTTTCTGATGTAAGATATCCTTTGAAGGGTTTGTTTTGAAAGGAAAGGACCTAGAGAACTATTTCCCTGCGTTTACTGCTTAAGAATATGTTTAAAAAACAACAACAATGACATGACAGAAGTGGATTTGTAGTACTATCTGAAAAAAGATATCCCGGTGGACAGTAAAATATGGCCTGATGTAGTCGAATTAATACCCCAAATTTATACTTTACTGTGTCCACTGAAAATTGTTATTCTTCACTGGAATCCAGCCTTGGCAAAAGCCAGCCATTTCCCAAGAAATGCTAGCGTGACTTCACTTCCACTAATTGTGAAAGATTATACATCGGAGGGACACCAATCACCTTGCAGACCTGTCATTTATGCATGAAAGTGCTTTTAAAATAAGGATGAACTTAGTGGTATTAAAAAGTTACGTTCATTTTTTGTTTGTCAAAACTTTTGCAAGGATGGCACTGTAAAAATAAAAAAGCCGACTCAAGGACATGCGCAGGTATGCAAATATGACATTTTGGAGAACCCACATGGCCTATCATTAATTACTCTACCTGCACACTTCTTACAAATGACAACACAGAGATTGATGGATGCCCAGTCAGGATTGGGAGCTTTACAGTCAGCACAACTCCTGTTTGACTCATTGAACCAAATCTTCTCAGCTACTTCATAATCAGACAGAGTTTCTGCTATTGATTGCTGCAGTGCTTCAATCCAGTCTTGTTTCTCTCTTTCCGACTCTGCTGTAAAGCTGAAACAATTGACTTTTCTGCATTATTGATTTTTATTTTAAAGCCCAATTAAACAGTCTGTAGTCTCTCTTATTTATTGCATCTATATGTGAAATCAAAGTCAAAAAAATCCTCTTCTATACAGATTTAAATACTAAGATGCAATATTATTATTATAATAGAATTATTCTATATTGTTATTTAGTGAAAAAACCCTCAATCTGCATGTTCAGTTTTCAGCAAAATCACTACTAGCATGAGTTACTACATGAGGTAGTATTTGCAACTTTCACGTTATGGTCCTGAGTTACTTTCAATCTTTTTATATCAACATATAACAAACTTAAAATCTGAACTACAACAGCAGCACAGATTGACTTAAGGAAACATGGAGACTTACTAAGCAGTAAAACAGACTTGCTACATATAACAGTCAAAAAAATGCTTTTCATTTAAACTGATCTTTTTGAAAAACATGGTGATGGCTTACAGAAAGTCAAAGAACTTGCTATCTACCAAGTAGCCACAGACTCGAATCACTGATCAAGACTAATTTAGCTGCTATTCTGGTCCGCTGAGAATCAAAGGAAATTGTTTGCTTTTCAGTCTCCTATCTCAAGGTTAACATTTAGAAATCCAAGGAGAACAAAGTGATTTCTTCCCTTCCTGTACTACTGAGATTTCATTTAAGAACCCTTGCTGCACTTAATAAAAGGCTTTCATATCTTTATTAGCATACACTTTTATTTTGTTTTCTTAAAAATCATAAAAGGTCACAGCTTCAGTCAGAGCAAGCAGAACTTTCTACTACAGCATTTTTTTCAGTACTGTAGTTTATTATTTCTCTAAGATAAAGTTTTTACAGTAATTTATTTTCTTCTGACCTTGCACAGTATCACCAAAAACTCCTACATAAAAATATGAATCTGTGGGCATACGATGTCTAGTGAGGGACATAACTGATGAAGTGCACAGCTAAATGAAGGAAAGAAAATCCCTCTGTTTTAAAAAAAATGCTTAGTATACTTACTAAAAGCATTACTCTTTCACTCAAACCAGGTTAAACCACCATTTTCCTATTTTTAAATGTAAATATTACAGTTCTCACCTAAAGCTTTTATAGGGAGTAATTATTTCAAAAGATTGCTTTGCAGTCCGATCCACTTGTTTCACATTTGCCACATTCATAGGGATTAAAGTGATACCAAATCCTGTCTTAAAATCCTAAGGAGAAGAAGTAAAATTTAGAGCTTTTAGTCATTCAAGAATCAGAAAATACACAAAACAATTAAACCAGCATGGTCCAAAAAAGCAGGGTCAGTAGTACACTTTTTGGCAACAACATGCAAGCTCTTCCTAATTCATTACGGGATAACTAAAGCTATTCTAAATTACATCCAAATACTATCCTTCTAATTTTGAAACTTGCTAGAATGATCTTGCTTGATTGTGAATGGGAGAAGCAACACACACTATAGCTATTAATAAAGGGAAAAAGGTAAAATAACAGATTGCATTAAAACGTGGATCTAAAAGCACAGAAGTACCTAGCTTAAATCATGCTTTAGGGGCTAAATCGTGTTTATATATCTAAATCCTTCACATTGACAGCATCTTCGCCTGCTTTTAAACAGAATGTTTTAACACCATTTATAAAAATTCTAGTTCTTAAACTTTTGACTGTTCATACTGCTATTGGATCACACAAACTAAATATGTCAAACATGTTTTAGAGGAAAGTCCTATAGCTAAAATAGCCAAAGAGTTATTTGTGGGCCAGTTATTAGAGACATTAAGCACTTTTGCCTGAAAAGCTTGAGAACTGAGATAAATGATTATTTTTTCCATTAATAAAAGGTACTTAAAATAAAAAACCAATCTTGCATTACAACAGCCTGCAAAAAGAATTTAGTGAGCTCTTATGAGCCTCTCTTAAATACAGGCATTTTGGAATCACTCAGTCATATATGTTTATTTCTGACATATTCTGAATACAATCATTATTTCCTTCTTAAACTAATTTAGATATTCATCTAACAGTGATCACCTTCACACGTTTATTTCACGTTTCTCGGAATATTAGTCAACTTCTTGGAAACACTAACTGCATCAGAAAGAAAAAATCCTCACCCAAGCAAAAAAGCCAAATCCACACATCTGGCCATTTGCAAGATGTTCACTAAGTCACTTCCCAAAAGATAGGAGGGTGACAGCAGATATGAGCAGGTACAAATACGGCCAGTGTACAGGAAAGTTTCAGTAGAGTTACTTGCATTTACAGGGTGGGTTGTTTTTCTACTAAATACATATTTAAATCTGCATCACTGACAAGTTTCTCTTCATAAGATTTTCAAATTTTGTAACAACATTAAAGCTCACGTGCAGAAAAAAATTCACAAAACTCTTTTCATTCACATACTTCAGGTATTAGCAAATAAAAATATCATTTTACCCAGGATTGGTAAGACAAAAACTAACAGAAAATATAAACGTGAGCTTATGCAGAAATAAATGGAGGTACTAATTGTATCCCATTAGGGAACAAAGGTCTTCAAAGAGAAATAAAGACTCCTTACCCTTAAAGGTATTATAGTCTCCATTTTTAGAACAAATTTAAAAGGTGAAAATACTTATGTCATAATTTCCACTAATTAAATATAACATAGGAAAAGTCACCTAATATTTTCTTGCCAGACTCAAAGGATTAAAAAAAAAAAAAAAGCTTACCTTCTGTTGCCTTTTTATAAATTTTTTTTTTAGTTATATTTTAAGTACATCAACAACAGGATTAAATTCATCAAATACTTCTTTGGTAATTCAAAGTGTGAACTTTAGTGTGGATTTAATAAATATTAAAATCTTTCCAACAATCTTTCTAGCTTAGCCATTCTTCGTATAATTATTTTTTCTTAAATGATTCTAGTTCTCCTCTACTCTTATTCCCTGTAACATACACATTTTTATTCTTCTCCCTCAACTTCAGCCCCTCTCCCCACTCATTTTTCTTTAAATCAATGGTTTTGATACTGATACATCTGCTTTAGAAAAGACCAGAGATCTCTGTGAAGCCTACACAGTCCCTAATTCATCCTCAAAGATCAGTTCTATGGGAAAGGAGTGGGCAGCATAATCTCTTTTTGAGCATGAACTTGACAGCATGCTCTGTAGCAGTGAAACATTCTTGAAGTCAGACATCGCCACTGACATAAAGAGAAGCATGAAATATAGGGTAAAAAAAGATTGAAGATAGAAAAATACTACTAAATTCTGCCTTCTATTAGCAGCAGCGACTTAAATCAAATGAGCAAGACAAAAACGAAAACATAACCTTTTACTTTCTACACTTAAGTAGTTTGCACTTTTAGGACCTAAACTGGATGTATGCGTCAATTATTTGTCTGTAAGTGGCTCTACGAAGGCCAGGTTTTAAAAGGGCAGTAACAAGACTATACTTGTGCCTGGATAACTATGCACCATATTCTTTGTTATTGTGACAGCTGAATGACTGCCCGAAAACACGATTAATAGGAATTTACTATACTCTCAGGTCCAGACTGGAGGTTACTGAGGGTAAAAGAAGAGTAATGAAGAAAAGAAGAGTGAACACAAGAACCATCACGTTGGGCCTGATCTACAGTTCACCTAGTGCACGCAGCAGCTTCCCTTTAAGTGCTTGCTAGTGGTGACTGTCATAAAAAGAACGTAAAATAAGAAAAGAGACATTCTCATCTTCCCAGATAAGCTTCCAGCAACCTAGGGACTTCCATCTCAAAGTCCCTGAACAAACAGCTGCTGCCAAGCCATCACGCTTAGTAGTCATTGACAGTCGCATCCTCAAGGAATTTAAAAAGGTTCATGCTTTCAGACCTCTACAGCCTCCTACATTCCTGAATTTCCCCAATACCAGTTGTGTAAAAAAGTACTTCCTTTTGCGCATGTATGTTTATTTTAGTCTGACAATGAAAAATTTCATGTCATGGCTTTAGCTCCTGTGTTACAAGAAACATCAACAAACCTTTATTTATCTACATATTCCATACCATTCCATCTTAAAAATCTCTGCCCTACATTCCCTTCAGTTTCCTTTTTCAAGCTTAACGGCCCTACATTTTCCCTACCCTAATACCAGTCGCTACTTTGAAGATAGACATTAAACTTTTTGTATTAAACTTACCAATGCAAAACTTAGGATTTATAAATGAAACAAATTGAATTCAAAGTCTTTACCAATAGCTGGAACACCAACCCTCAAAAATTTGTTCACATACTCAAAGTGTATGGCCAGTCTCACTGAAGAGAGAATAACTGTTTTCATGTTTTTAATTCAACAAGTGTATAAGAACTTATAGCACTGAATTTCAGTGTGAGGAATGTCACAAAGGTTAAGAAATTAGGAGTGAGGAATACAATTTTCAGAGGCAAAGAAGACGGTAAATTAACTGATTTTGTAGGTGTGTGAAAGTGCAGTTATTTCTGTAATAGTCCAAACAAACTCTTCATCGTAACTGCACAACACTTGGCATAAACTAGGCTTTGTGAGCGACAAGTGTACTGGAAGCTAATTTTCAAGGTTCAGAATTATATGCTTTCAAGAGCGCAGTCTGGTTCTCTCCTTCAGAAACAGAAATGGGAATTGGTACAGAGAGGAAAGAAATGTTCCACTTTGAAAGATAAATTCATTCATTTTGAGTGCACAAGAGGACAATAGGGCCATTCAAGCACTACACAAGATGTACTGACGGCAAGATCAAATGGTATCTTTTCGGAATAAGAATTGTTTTACTCCTACAGACTGAAAGCTCATTGTTGCAGATGGATTAAACTGTATGTTAGACTTTCTGACAATAGAAGAAAAGTTTAAGAAGATTCAAAAATACACAGAGAACACTGAGCTTTTTTATCTTAAATGTCTATATTGATATTATCTGGATGCATTTGAAGAGGTGAAAAATCAGCTGACAATAAATGATTTTATGAAAAAACAGTTCTTTATGTGTATAATAATAGACCAAAAGTATTCACTAAACAGTACAGTTAACTCTGAGCTAAAAATATTAATAAGGGAAAGTAGTTAACTATGAGATAAATATGGGCTTTCTGAAAGGCTGCAGTTTCCTCCTGAATCATTATAATGTGTGAATCCTACTGTCATTATCCTCCCTGTCTAAAACAGACATAACCTATAAAAACCTGCTATCTGTAGCTAAACTATGAAGTTGTAACTTTATTTTTTTACATTCCTTTAAAGTCTATCTATAAAGTGCACATCAGTCTACAAACTTGCCTTCTCCGTAACATAGTACCTTTTCCTAGATAAAGGCTATCCTGAAAATCTGGTTGGTACACAGGCTAATATTTCTTTGGTTCTTTTCTTCTATATGAGACTCAATGAGCTTCAGAATTAGCCTCATATCTCTGTAATATAATAGCATCATTTTATAGACATAGAATTATACACTGAGGTTAAGGGAATTTAACTACATCTATGAATAAAATCAGGTAGCTACATCTACATGTAAGCATTAAACAAGAAGTCTGATTTTCCGAGTTGCTCAACACTTGCAACTTTTGGCATGTTAGTTGAAAAAGACAAGCCTAAGCATCCTTCTCTGTGAAATCTGTAATGACAGCCTGAATCTTTCAGCTCTCAGTTAACAAACGGGTCTTATCTACAGAACTATTCTTCTTCTCCTTGGAAAGTATAATACTTATCTGTTTTTTCTTCCAGTTTTACATTACCAACATTTTGGCCGGCATTTCTGTTAGCTAAATTGGCCAAATCAAAATTCATCTGAACAAAGGAGTTCAGAACTGTTGCTTGCATTCCTTAGCTTTTGCTGTTTCAGCAGTTATAATCATTTCTTCAGATAATCTGTCTTTCATGACTCTAACATTATTTTCATAGATATAATATGGAAAAAGGCTTGCTTCAAATAAACAACACAAAAAGCAAGTACAAGTTTACCCTTCCCCTTTACGTAAAAATTACTGGAAATAACCCCCAAGTTTTATTTTAAAGGTTAATTAACTCTATTATATTTTCACATTAGAAATATCAGTCCGCATTTTCATCTCAGGTATTTGCTAGAGGATTAAGGGGATAACAACAATAGTGCACAAGAAGGAAAACTGCTGCCATGTTTTCAGGAGAATACATATACACGTATTTATACACGCACACTTCACACCTGTCTGTCTTCCCACACGCCTACTGATTTTTGAAAAGGCCCGTTCATATCTGAGGTTTCATTCTTGTCCTAATGTCCATACACAGAAAGTTCTTGACCTTTAATCACAATGTTTATGATCAAAGTTCCAAAATACAATCTTACATATTTCCTCGGATTCATCTTTGCTATTCACAATAGCTAATTAGTTTTACTTTTGAGAAGCTATCACCAGGTTTGTGAAAATCAAATTAAGACTTACTTCTGAAAAAACCTAGGAAGTCCCATAATAATTTTACATGATTTAGACTTTTTTCATACTAATACTATGCCATTTGATTCCCTCCAAGCAGCCAAATTATTTCAAAGAGATTAAAGGCCAGTAATTAAAACAGTTCAAGTAAGGCAATCATAGCTTCTCCCCTCTCTCCCTTGATTAGAGGTGTAGAGTTCAGCCTTTCTAGCTAGCAAGGAAGGCTAATATTTGTAACAGAAATAAGGGGATATTTGTTTCCTATTAATGAAAAATTAAGACTACTTACATATCAGAGTTCAAGAAAGAATGACTAACAGTGCAGAAATTGCTTTGATTACATTAATTCTTCTTCACAAGTTTATACTGATTTCCTCTCCTTTTAAATTATACTTTGCCTTTGCCTCCCCAGTTATCTTTCATCAGGCTTTTCCAATCTTTAAGGACTTATGTCCCTTATTCCAGCCTAAACTCTTTTAACATAGATTTTAGGTGACAGCTACATATCATGGATTGGAATCAAAAGCACCAAGAGTAAGAACATATATACTCTCTCTTAGTCTTACTAATGAGGTTTCAAAATGTCAGTGAAGCATATAGTATATAATTACACACAAAAAAAATATTCAAGCCCTTATGAGCAAGGAGATGCTACAACTGAAGCTGCCTGTGCATGTTAATTCCGTAGCTTTGTGCTCATTTATTATGATACCTGGGGGTACTCACATAAACAGTTTTAGGTTCTTTACTTAGTTAAGCAAAATTCCCAAATTCTAAGCCCAATAACAGAATTAAAGTTTGAGTATGATTCAGGCTATGATTATAAAACATTTTAGTGGTGAGGATCTGACATCTATACTTTTGTGGGGAGGGAAAAATGAAAGGATGGGGAAAAACGAAAGGATGGGGAAAAAGAGAAGGCAAGAAAGAAAGGGCAAAAGAGAGTGTAAGGAAAAAAGGAAAAGAGGACATCCAACTAGCTCTAATACGTGCCATGCACTGCAGGGCTGTTAGCAGTGGAGTGGTTTGGAGCAGAGTGCATTAGCTATGCTACTGGGACAAACCCCTCCGGCATAACTACATCAGAAAGGAATCCAGTGCCTGTGCTTTGAGATGGCTCTGTGATGCAAGTCAAGACACAGGAAGTGGGGACAACTGAGAAATTTGCTTCAAAAATGCATTCCTGTCGAACACACTCCTAAGTTACATCCTTAGATCAGTTATCATTTATGTTATAAATCGTTTTATTCACTTACTACAGAAGTAATTCAGGTCCTTAACTTTGTAAGGTGTCTGAATTTTACAGTGTGAAAACAGTTTTAAATCACCTGACTATGTTCCATCAGGCCTATGCCTTGCTTGCTGTACAGATCGATCTAGGATATATGAAGACGAAAGCCCCCTTACTCTACAGACTGCAAAATACAAAAAAGGGAGGATCACACAATTAACATGACTGAATACTATCCTGGAGAGTTGGCTCTTACCTTTCCCTTTGCCAGTTTCTACACAGCGTAAGTCAAAAAGCCGTAGCACGTAGTCATTTTTCATTTTCTAGTATCTGACTTAAAGCTCTAGGGTTTCATTTGCAAAAGGGCCGAGAACTACGAAAGCAGTACTTCAGATGGGTATGGTCTGACATAAAACGCTCCCCTCGCACACCTCCCCCCCCCCCCATAAAAGGGAGAGAAAATAGATAATGTAAAATATAAGGATATTTGAATCATACGCCCTGTTTCTCAGAACCACGTGCTCATAAGGAGGCGGCAATCACATTCCCTTATCTAATAGGAACTGATGAAAAATAAGTTAATCATTGCTCCTCAAGTAGCCAAATACAACAATTACTGATCGTTTGCTCACAGAACAGTCCTCTATTGGTGAAAGAGTCTTTGTTTAAGGAGGTTTTCAAAAACGCGCAGTAAAAAACCCCATAGGTTACTTTGTGAAAAGAAATTAGATCTTGTTTGAATTCTCACAGGTTTTTAGCTCAGTTTCCCAAGAAAGTGAGGTTTACATAATCACAGGTACATTTGTCTCTTTACTTAACCCCAAATATGTTCTTAATCTAGATGGATTTTTGACTTTAACCAAATTCAACGTAATAGCAGCTACTGAAGAACTCAGGTCTTAACAAGATGTAAGGAACATAAGCCAGAACAGAGGACATCAACTCTAAATTTCCCCTCTTCCCTCCTCCCCCCTGCCAGAAGGAAAGGCTTTATTGTACATTGAGGTCAATTACGACAGATCATACAGTCTGGGAAGAGATGTCCAAAGACCACAGCTACTAATAAATACTAATAATTAAATAGATAAATAAAAGTTTTAATTTCTCAGTCCTCAAAAATCAGGAAAGAAGGTGATGCCAATGAAAAGGACAGCAAAAATCATAATGCCAAACATTGACAAGTTTCTCACTTCTATAGAAGCAAACTGAAAAAGAAGCAAAAAAAACCCATCCCACAAACACACTTGCCATTGATGTGGTTCAGTGGTTCATCAATAAGCTGGACTCGTTTAAAAAAAAAAAAAAAAAAAAGGAAAATCACACTGATCTACTTTTTAAATATAGCATTTACTGGAAGATAACTCCCCAAACCAGATATTGGGTGCAATCATTGCTTTGTGTGTTGCCAAACTCCCTGTATTATGAGCATGTTCCAAAAGCAGACTTAGGGAAAGGTCTTCACGTTATGACACAAAGATTACAAATAACTTGTATGTGTGCTATTTAGTGATGGTCCAATAATCTTTTTTGTTATTTCTGAAGCTGTGCGAGCTGTTGCAATAATGTAAGTAATTGAATTCTAAGTAAAGCTGCACATTTTAACTCAAAGCAATTGAAAGCTATTACTAGAAGGCAGAGTTCATGACCTAAAGGTACCACAGTCATTTGCATTACTGCTTTAGAAAAATACTGAAAGGACTGAATTCAACCGTATTACAATTCATAGTTCAGCTGAGGTGCAGAAAGCGTGATTCAGACCATAATCGATTCTGCACATACATGCTTTCGTTACCTTGTCACTCAAGGCACTAGGAAAGTAACACAGTCTCATATCTGAGCCACACAGACAGAACCAAGAATCAAAAGCAAGCTGATAATATTGCATATGAAAATCATCTAGCTGTCTTCCCCAGCACTCTGACATATATGAAGAGAGACCCAATTGCTCCTTTTCGCCCCTCCATGCAAAACTGGTGCAGACAAAATTCCCCCTTGAACAATTACAGGAACTCCTTCCCGGCAGGGCTCCTCGCAACCATGTGGCTCGTTCACAGTTCAGCACCTTATTAGTTAAAGAGGCTGGAGCAACCGTAGCATGCCTGTGCCGTGATTTTTACGTTTGGCTGCCCCTAGAAAAGTCATGAGCTGACATAAATGTGTGCAGCTAAATAAACACATAAACAAAATTAAAAGCCTGTCATGAGCAAGCACAGCCTATATTCACAGCTTTCACCTTTAGACTCAGTCCAATGGTCATTTATAATAGCAACATTTCATTGCTCATAGTAACAGAGACAATCATGTTCCTTATGATGCACAATTCATAACACATGGAAATTTGTTCCATTTCAGAGTTTATTTCTTGCTACTCGCTTGATTCATTTTCGCCCCAAAGGGATGTTACTTCAACGTAAGTAAAGCCTAGTGTTATTACCTAGAAATTCCTCAGTTGTCCTTGCTTTAAATTGTTTGATCCCTCCATCTGTTTGTGTTTTTTTTTTTTTTTTAGCCCAAACAGGCATCCCATAGCCACCATCTCAAACTTGCATATATTTTTAAATGTTTCCACTGTAATCAGCACCCAGAGCACCTCTTGTTGCTGCAAAGACATTTACAAACATAGCTATTACTATTAAAATTTTAAGTAGCCGTCTGGACCCTTGTTTAAAAGTGGTTCACAACTGGAAGCTGTCTCGGCAAATTTATGAAGCCTGTTCCCTGGAGACAAGTGGGATCTGTATATTTTAAAAGCATCATGTACTGTTATGGCTTTCTGAATTCGCATTCAGAAAGTCTACATACTCACCAAAGATCTTATTATGTATTTATAGTCTAGATAAACTGCTAACAAAGTGTTTAAACTCCTACAGAAAGGACATCTATCTATCACCTAAATGTTCGCAATCGCAATCATGCAAAACTGATGACCCTCTTTATAGACTTCTTCGTAAAGCTGTCACCGGACAGAAGAGAAAACTGGTGAGATAACTTCTTTTCCCCACTCCCCCCAGCAAAAGAAGAAAACCTCCAATCAATAGAGTTGCTGCTTTCCCCCAAATTTACCTATGGAGATGAACAAATATAGCATTGACAAGTAAAAAATATCAGCAACGCTTTTACTTTTTGACTGCAATCAGAAAACTTTTATGACCCTTGGCCCTCTCAGTAAGATAAAAATAACTGCTTTTACGTATACAAACTCCTACTTTACTAAAAAGGAAATTTATTTCTCTGATGTCATAGCTTACAGGTAAAAATAATGCTTAATTTTCCCTTCAAAAAACAGATAATTATTAGCAGAAGTAGTAACATTTCCTCACGAAGAAAGTTTTCCAAAGCTTTTCTGCTTGTATCTCATGAATCTAATCTTGAAGTAATCGGCAAAATTCGAAATATTTACAGAGGATTATTAATAAAAAAGACGTTTCAATGTTTTTTAAAGCCATTCAAATAGGATTAACCATAAAGAGCATTTTCACATCATAAATAATAATAATAACAACAACTACCACCACTAGTTTCTATGGCTTTCCACATTCCCTAAACTCCAAACATACCCCACTTCATCATCATGTAACTGGATCACTACTGGATTTCCATGCTGATCTTAATAAAAATTGCAGTCCAGATTTCTGATCCTGATAGATTGAATGGCATTTTGAGATGATACAAATTACAGGAATATACAAAAAAAACTTTAAAAAGAGTACATTAATGAAAAATGGAGATCTCTGGATTGAGCTAATGGTATGTATTCCAGCTAGGGAAATTTTACCTACCTGCTGCTCACAGAACTCAAAAATTGCACGTTAACAAGTATCGTCATGATCTTGAGATTAAGGTAAAAAATAACGTAAAGAAAATAGAGACCTGCACCAAAGCTTTTCATTGGGTAGTATACATTTTTATTTCTTTTAGAAAATGTCTCCTTAGCAGAACGGAGACATTAAACTTTACCACATTTCAGATTTGCTTATACTTTGAAGTTCAGATATTTTTGAAACATCTGAATCAAAATACATATTTACCTAAATAAATTTTGTACTTGTAAATAAATATGTATTTAGTAGAATTGTATTTTGCATGTGCACATACAAGCACGCATGTGTACTTTGAAGAGTGTGCCTTGGACTGCATGGAGAGAGGCACATTCCTCTAGAAGCCAGTTTAAAGTAGAAGCGTCTTACTGTTCACCAGGAATCAGAAACCTAAGGAGAGCAAACAATGATTTGTGAATTCTTCCCTCTTCCATAGTATTTAACCTAAAGCAGTGAAGCACCTAGTTTTACCATACATTCTGCCATACTGAGTTCAAGCAAGGGCTGATGCTGTGACAACCGTCATGCCACACAGTGGCTCTTGCTGAACAGGAATCTCTCCTGACTTACTCAGCCATTTCAGCACTTTCTTTCTGGGGACGAGGTACTGCTACTTAATGCAATCAAAATTTTTTTTTTAAAAGAAAATACTTTCTTCTTATCTTCTAAATACTTTATTCTTTAGATTTACACATGCTAAATTGCCCTAAAGAGTCATATGACAGAAAGATGAAATTAACTGACCAATGAATGCACAGAAAGTATTTTGATTTTACACAATGCAAAACTAACACACACACACACACACATAAAGTTCCTGCTTGCTGTTTATTAATTCTTGTATTTGCCTATGCATGTGTAAAAAAAAGTTTCACAAATTAGTGCAATTTACAAGTAAGTTTGCTACCTAAATACTGAAAAAGCTAGAGGATTAAATGCTCATGGAGCTACTGAACTCTCAATAAATCAATCTTAAATAAGCAATTTTATCATGGGCTCATAAAAGCTATTGCCATTTGCTTTTATTGAAAATTTCTTTATTTAAAAAAAATCTTTATTTTACAGTGATTATTAAAGTTGAGACGGATAACCATCACAGCTACACCTTTCATCCAAAGGGATTCACAGCTCCATAAACAGTGGCCCTTAGAGTTACAGGGAAGATATTCAAACATTTTTATAATAGTCCAAAACAGAATGAAGGCCCTAAACATCTAAACTGAATTTACATTCAGGTTTGGGTCCTAGAATTAATATAGATTTAATGACCTAAACATCTGTGTCTTAATTAGCATAATAGTCTAAATCTTTATGACTATCAGTCTTATAGACCTAAAAAATTATGAGCTAGAAAGCATCTTACGTCCAATCGGGCAAATTCAAGCTTGCAATGAAATTATTTTCTGCTAGTGAAAGGTAAAGGTTAATATCCAAGAGAAAAATAGAAACTGTTTGTACACGTGAACATAGAACAACTTCAGCCTTAAGACAAGATATGCTATTTCTTACAACTACTCTCATACTATTACAAATTAAAAATGAAAAAAGAAAACAAAAAGAAAAAAAAAATCAGAAAACATACTCCCTTCTAGAAAGCTCCAAACTCTGTATTGCAGAGATCTAACTAGTAGAAAGAACACTTAAAAACTACATGACCTTTAACAGACTAGTTCCATTTACTATTTCTACAGTTGCTTCCTCTTAATTTTAGAGCTTCCCATTGTCATACAGTGAATGAGCCAGGAAGGTCCTCTGGCACCCTGAAAAAAGCTACAGTCATGCGGCTCCCTTGTAGCATGATGTTTCCACCACTCTCCAACTTTCCTTTCACTTCTGCAGTCTCTCACTCCCATCTTCTTTCACACGGAAGAAATAAATCATGCTCATCTGAATTTTAAAAGACCCTCGAAAAACAAAACTTGCCAAGAGCAATGTTAACTCTGGTTCAGCGCACACTGCATGGGGGTTTTTGATTGCTACTTACACTATTATTCTAAAAGCATTAATATACTGAAGTAATGTGCGGAATGGAAGCTTAAATTTCATATTTTGCAAGTTTACAAATTTACTTCCTCAAAGTTTTGTTAGAATAGTCCTTTTATCACTTTATGAATGCATAGTTATTTGAAACATATTACTGTACTTGATAAATTGAGATGCCTTAAAAAATCATAGAAATTAGCAAAGAAACAGCATCTACAGTGCCAATTTGTTGATGGAAAGGCAAAAGACGTGAAGTCTTCAGCACTAATTTAGAGGCTGATCTAACAGAGACATTGTGACCTAGATAGAGACCCGCAAACTGAAACTACTTAATATTATAGTGAAGCACAGTTATGAAAAAGCTGTTCTGGTTCATATCTGAAGCTATGCAGGTTTACTTCATCACACAAAAGTTGCATCAAAATTGCAAAGGCTTCATAAGATCACTGTAAAGCCTTAGAAATGGTGAAACAGAACTGGAATTAAAATTATAAAACTGCTCCATTTCAAGAAATTCTGAAACCCAGCAGCAGCATTTTGTACCAACTGTGCCTACAGGTGGGGAGGCTGGCAATGAGCTACAGGGTTTTTTTAAGAATAGAAAAACTTTTAAAAAATCCTTTTGTATTAGCAAGATTGGGCACTTGAGACCTGCAACAACCCAGCATTTTCCATCTGCATTCTCCCAGTACAACCATGCCTTTAAGAAAGTAGGCCGAACAAAAATTCAGGTGTGAAACAAAATACTTGGCAAAAAAGAAACGCTAGCAATACTGACATTAACAACAAAGCTCCAACTGATGTTAATAAAGCTGGAGAGTCGCCTCAGGTATCTGCGTTTGGATCCTACGAGCAACAGCCTTCCTTAAACTGCCCTGCATATACTGAAAACATGTCTTCAACTTTTTCCATTTACAAGGACAAGCAGCTAGAACAAAATCTACACAGGCCTCTTAAGATTAATTTTAAAATAAATCTACATGCAGTGTAGGAGAATGAAATTTAGGTCTGCCAATGAAAGACCTGCACAACTAGAAGACCTGAACAGCCAGCACCGCAGAATCATGCAGAACTGTGATGAGATAACCTCCTCTGGTTTTGTACCCACAGTGCCCTCTATTAACCTTCACTTCTTCTTCTCCTTGCAAAATTCCAGACCTGCTCCACCTGCATATATTAGCAGGGATGTTTCGGATATTCCATAGCTCAGCTATGACAGAAGGATGAAGAACATTGATCAGAATAGCAAAATGAAAACTTATAAGACAGAGCCTTATGTAACCCCTCATAAGCATTTGTGAGTGAGAACACCAATAAAGTCATACAAGTTTCACATAAATTAAGCTGCTAATTGCATACATCAACTGTAAGCTAGTGTGTTACTACCTAAGATCATCCTCAAATCAGACTTCTAAGTTTTGCCTATTGCACGTTGTCATTTCACACTAATAGTGAGAAAAGACTAAACAGGTAAAATATCATCCTTTTTTCAGTTGTAAGAGGAAAGCGAGATTTGCCAGTTCAAAACGCACAGGAAGGATTACAGAGCACGCAGGAAACACGGAGAAAAACAACTAACATATTTATTCAGCGGGAAACAAGCCCCTTCTACACAAGTCTCATAAAAAGGGCGGGCATCTCTGCTCTCGGTGTGGTTTTTACACAGTAAGACCGAAGCCGCTGGAAGCCCCCTCGCTTTCTTTGTGAGGAAAGTGCAAGGTGAAACGAACCAACCTGGAAGTGAGGCTCCATCTCCCACCCAGGCACCGCTGACGACCTGTCAGCGCTGTCGCCTCTCTTCTCTTATGGCTACTCAGGTCTAATGAATTTTGCCTTGATCAGTGTTTCTCAACTTTCGCTCTGACCCCCCCATCTCTTGGCTCTGCTCTTTTCTTGCAGCCCAGTAAATTGGCAGCTGCTCAGTTCCTTCAGGGGAGAGAAGGGAGAGTCAATTGTAATAACGGGCTGCAATTACTCCTGTGTTGCAGGAACTGAGCCGCTGTTGCTGACTGCTGTCATTTTATCTGCCTTTGAACTTCTCTGTGACCCCGTGGCAAGGAATTACGGCCCTCAGCTGGAAAAAATATCACACCTCGCTCATATCATCACACAGTATCCCGCAAACGGTCTCAAGCGCCAGGCTAGCTGCCTGCGGAACAGGAACGGTATACGCAACTTATTAATTATACTAACGCAGCCGTACTGCTTCAAGGCCTTCTTCAAACCTCACTCAGGTATCTCTAGCGCAATGCTGCGCTGTGGGCATAGACCACGGACTAGCAAACATGGGGACGAACGCGCGTAGCGGACGCAGCCTCTTCTCTGCCCAGACAGAGGGGCACAGAAACGGCAACGACGTGAAAATATTTGGCAGCAGAAGACAAAGCGCTCTGAAAACAGACAGACAGCCAGTTTGCCGTAATCAATGTGGAGTCATAGCCATGGGACAGCAGTATGTCCTTGAAGGATGCTATCTCACTGTAACAGAAAGAAATGGGCAGGAGCTGAAATATTCTGTTAAACAGTAGATGATGCTAAAATCCCTAAAAGGACTGGCAATGTCAATAATTAAAGTGCTTATCTTCATGAGTAAAATGAATTTGTCAACCATTGCGTAAACTTTTTTAAAAAAAGCAACTTTTGTTAGAAGTACCACACAGGTATAAAATAAAAGTAGCTCTAAAATCCACAAGAGAAAATAATTACAAATAGACATTGTTTAAAACATTCAAAACATACTTATGTCATTAGACTTCACTCAGAAAACAAACAAGACTCTCCCGTCTCTTATTTCCTGGATCGTTTCTGTACATCTTCTCCATTACTCAGCTGAATATAATTTCCTTTCTCAATCACTGTCCAGTCCTGTTCCTGTGTTCCTCCAGCTGCCTGTTTGTATAACTGTTTAACAATCTTCAACCTTCAGTAAATCTAACAAATCTTGATTGTTATAAATTCACTGCATGTAATGAAAAAAAAACCTATTTTTCAAACGCTTCTTTTAAGGTCTTAGACATCAATCAATAACTTTGGTGCATCTCTGGGTAGTCTCACCCGTATGCTAAGACAGAAATAACTTATGGGTGAAGTCTTCTAGAAATGTCTATACAATATCGATTTTTAAATGAGTGAATTTTAAAACGTGCCATCTCTAACAGGATCCTATATTGCAAGCAAATTTTTTGAGAGAGGAAATTTAATTTAATAACAATAGCACTGAAGTGTTTCATGAAGGAATAATTCAGTTTGAGTTGATAAAGTTCAAATTTGTTAGCCTAGAAAATTATCAACCGGGGTCAGAAATCATTGCTGAGAAAGCACACCAGGATATTCCCCATATTGTTAGGACGGTGTAAATTTTAAATTCCCTTCCTCTTGCTGTAAGGATGATGCATTTATTTAGAATAACGTTTGTAGGTATAAGACAGGGGAGGAAACTTGTTACTAAAGAAAATAACACTCTTTATTATTTGGAATGGTAAGACGTTTCAGACAATAACACAAAGAAGTTTGGACAAACAAGCAACAATTAACATCCAAAAGATGAGACCATCACTTAAGCTACAAAGAGATTAAAGTTCTCGGTATTTTAAAGACCATCTTTAAAAGGTTTATTTTAAACTATCCATCTATTATAGCTGATGAAAACTTAAATGGCCTAATCTCTAGAGACCAATAACAATGGCATCATTTGTTTTCATTCAATTATTTTACCAATTCAATAGTAACTCCAACCTGCCTCCCCCTCTATTGTCAGTGATGACACTGCTCACATTTTCAGTACACAGTGTGCAGAAGATGACAATTCTGGGTCAACTGTCCACTGCTTGATTAATAGTTTGTAACAAAAGAAGGTGGGGGGGGGGGGTGAAACGGGTATGAAGAAAAAAGGGGGAGGGGAGAAATTCTGAGACATCTAGAACAAATTCTAATGGTCCTTACTCTAACAGAAATTGGAGTAAAAGCAGCATCCAATCTTGAAAATTATAAAGAGGCAAACAAAAATTCATTAATGTCAAAACTGTTCTTCATGAATATTGAGCTTTGCCTGCTTACTCAGCCACTGCAAACTAAATACGTTATGATCAATCACCTGCTTTTAACTGCTTGACATTATGGTCTCAGTTACAAGGCACATTAATGAACTATAGGCATACTCCTAAGTTTCTCATTAGTGTACAATATTACATTTTATTTGGTATTGCAACCAAGGAAAACATTTTAATCATCACAGTGGGACTGCCAGTGCTCATCTGATCATATTCCTAAAGCAAATCCTAAGATCCTCAAGCATATTGCTATCCACTTCAAACAGGACATTTAAAAAAAAAAATAATGTTTCTCCTCTCTGAAAGCTTAAAGTTTATCTTTCACAAAAGGCTATCCATGCAGCTTAGGTCTTTATCTTATAAGTAATAAGTTGTAGAATGTTGTGTACTATCCTTCAAAAATACTGTACTCTTCACTGTTAAATGAAGGCCTTATAACCTTATATAAAACAAATGAAAATTTCAGATACATGAAATAATTTGAAATAAAGGATGCAGGCTGAAGAGAAAAACAAAACAAACATCAATTTTGCCACCGATATGATTAAAAGTTACTTCTATCCCAAGATACGGCCCATGCATAAATGTAACAGATGTATAGGAAAAATGTGTTTTATAGTGCCTTTAATGTGAAAAAAGAAAAGTAATCTAAAGCTACTGATAAGTGCTTAAGCATGTCTCCTATGAATGCTGACTGATAAATTAAACAGAAATCAACTAGGTACAAACAGCACTCTAGTTGCATGCAATTTTATGGTGTCTTGAGCTATTGAAAAACACAGCTCCCCTAAATATTTTTTTTAAAGTGTCTTTTTATTAATTTTATTGCTGCACCTGTTGCACAGTACAAAAAATGAAAGCACTCTTCAAGTACATCTATTTATGGATTATACAATCCTTAAGAGTCACTGGATGCAGAAATAATTTGTTCATGTGTTTAATAAAAAGGAATACAGACATGTTCTACCATTATAAATGAAAGCGCACGTAGTGGTGCTTTGCTCCCTGTATTTAGGGCTTTCATTCAATAGATTATTTTAACATGCTTTTTGAAGCCAAACTAGTAGCTCTTAAATGCAAGTAACACCATGTACGATGACAGATAATGCTCTTGGATAGCTCCAGTTCTGTTACATGAAAATACATTTCCCCAAGAATGCATTAGCAGCAACATAACCTTATTTTACGTCAAGTTGTTCTAAACCTTCTTAAATTGCTTACACATGCGTAGTGACACTCGGCAAAATTCTTATTCTTCACAGTATCCAAACAAATCCTACTTTTCTTCACTGCGAATTTTTACATGATCAAGGTAGCTGGCTGCATAGGTATTAGCCCAGCAGAAAGCTTTACTGAACATTACTGAGAAGTTGATGTCTTTGTCATTTCCCTTCCTCCTTCGCTACCCTCCACACCAAATCGAACTATTCAGGAAGCTCCTGATCACTGTGGAAAAGTTCTAGTGATAGAAATATCATGCTCTATGATTGTTTTAGGTATATTGACACCTCAATAAGTTCTTAATAGTATAAAAACAAACCAACAAGAAAAAAATCCACATAAAAACAAAGTTTAATTCAGCTGCGCACTGAAGAACATAACTTTTTAATAAACTTTAGCTTTTGTTTAACAGAATTCCTGTTTGTGCTCTTCTACATGTTCTTCAATATTATCCTCAACACACTAGAACAATACCTTACAAAGTTATTTTTGAACATAAAATGTAGATTTTTTCCCTATATGGATAGTCACTGTCACATTTTTCTTGTCTGGTTCTTACTGTAATAGCATATTATTCAACTTTGTGGTTTTTTTTTTTTTTTTTTTTTTTGGAGTAAGGGTGCAATTGGTTTAAATCTGAAGGAGCTTTGGTCAGAACAACAACAAACCCTCCCCCACCATGTAATTTGCTGTAACAGCTCATTTTGTGCTACGTTGCAAGCAGAAAAGGAAGTTTTTAAGCTTTCTTAAATTATTTCCCTTTTAGTTGTTTCTGATGTCATGAACAGCAATTGAGCCTTGCCATGGTTCTGAGCGCAGAAAACTGGAATGAATTTGATGCCAAGGAACTGCTGGAAAATGAGGAATATGACCTTAATCTATCACCCTGGCTACAGCTTGATGAAAATGACTTTATTTAAAAGAGGCTGGATCATTTGCTTCTACTTCAGGTCGACAATGTAACAGTATATTTGATCTTAAAATGCCTGTTTATATTAATCCTCTTCTTTACAACATATTTCCTTGGATTTTTTTTTTTTTTTTTTGAACTTGCTACAGACTTGCATCATTTTAAATTAGAGTAAAACCTGAAGGACTCAGATGAGGACAAGTGTTCCTTTGACATCCTGGCATCCTGGATCAGATTCAGTCACAGGCTTGTTAACATGTTTGATCACAGTTCTCATCAGCAATCATGTCTAACACCACTATCACTCTTCTTTGTAGACCTTCCCAGCTATTGTTACAAATAACTTATTGCTATGGCCTCTTCAAAATGACACCTGTTCCTTGGGGTGTGGGGGAAGAGGGAGGCAGGGGAGAGAGGGAATGTTTCTTCTGATTTTTTCAGTTGCAATAATTACATCTTCCACTGCCCCAACTTCTCTCTCTTCCCCCTATCTCCTAGCAACTATCTAAAAGGTCTTCCTGATTCCTTCTCCTGTTTTCTTTTGTCATCTGTAATCCCCTGCCTCTTCCCCTATCTCCCTTTCCAAAGCTCTGTCAGTTGCTGTTGTAATATATTTACATCACAATACCTTCCCACCTTGAATTAGTATCCGCTAATCTTAGCTGGCACTTGAATTACTGCTCAAGGTTTCTTACTACCTCTAAAAATCTTTAAGCAGCATTCAGCTCCTCTCTTCTTTCATATTGCTGTTGTCATCATCCTGCTCGTTCCATATTCACAAACGTCATCGTGATGACACAGAGAAGAATCAAAATACAAGCAAAGTCTTTCTGAAGCAATCACTACTACTTATCTTCAGGACTTCATTTAACTGTTCACCCTCCCTTGTTTGACACGCTTTCGACTGTACTGAACAGATCCTCTACTTATTCTTTTGAGGGCTTCTTCTCATCTATCCTGCTGTGTGATTATTATTCAGGATCACACCCTCTCCAAAAAGAGAGCATTTCCTAATGAATGATTCCTTTGCAGATGATCTTCCTGCATTCTCGTAGCTATGTACCAAAGAGCCATAGACTTCTAAGTCTGTCTCTGAATCCCAATCACATCATCTCTGGCACTTGATTTCAAACATTCCTCTTTAAAACTGCATAACAGAGATACCTTAAAAAAAATTCCACCCGCACTTTCAATCCACTGACATTCACTTTCCTATCTCTTTCAGCCTGTCAGACTTGAGTATCGTTTTTGACTTGTTCTTCTACCCATCCCATTATCCATTCTCCACCTTTTGCCATATTTTGTCTGTTTAATATCATTTCCTATAATACATTTTATAATGTCATCCAGTTTTGCTTTAAATACACCATCGGCATTGGAGTGGAAATTAAAATTATTAGGCACGATCTTACTAGTTCAGTCAACATGCATAGACATTTCCATCTGCCACAGAGCAAATCATTTCAATCTTAAAAAAAACCAACCAAACAAAAAAAACCCTGAAATCAACGAGAACATTGGGCCAAAAGGAAACATGATTTTTTATTTTACAAAAAATGGATACTATTTCGTGCACGTAACAGAGACAGCACTCTCTTATCATCATTAAAACTTTAACTTAGTGTCAGTCACAGAGGGGGAAAAAAATCTCAAATAATCTTGGCACATGGTCACACATGCCATTTCCCAGTCTTTATATTTGGCAAGATTTCCTCAAATCTCCCAGGTAAATACATCTAGTTTGGAACCACCTGAGGCAGTGACAAAGAGGGTCCTGAATTCTCATTATCAAAGCCAAACACTCATGCAAGCACTGTGAGACTGAGGCCCTCCCTAACTTCAGATACTAGGGAATCCTGAATATGCCCTAACAAAGAGGGTATATTCTGGCAGACCCAGCAAGCTTCTCTCTCTTTCGATGATCTCAGAGAGGTAATCGCTGGCACCATCACAGCAGACTGACATTTCAAGCCAAGGTTTAAGCTGTCATGAAGGACCAGATGACATGTTTTTATTTAAGCACGAATGATTTTGAAATAGAAATGGGAATTTCAGTGAGTTACAGGCTGAACAAATTGATTCTCTACGATCTATTTTTTCCACTTTTGCTCCAGTGAGGAAGTTTAAGAAATTCACACTACATAGAGAGTCAAAGAAATTGATGGTTTCATACTACCTCTGTACCACTGCCAGAAGCTTGAGCTAAACCAATCACTTTTAACTAGAAATGGGCCTGAGACATGATGTTCTGATCTCAATCTGAACTTCACAAAGTTCATGGTAGTTATGTTAGGATTTTGTATTTGGCTTAGGTTCTTCTCCACGTTTAACAATGAAAAAAAAATCTTCTGAAGTATCAGTGGACTCTTCTCTATCAAGTTTAATAGAAATCAATAAATCAACTTGATCCAATCTCATTTCAACATTGCAAGGAATCTAAATAGGTGTCTTTTAGCACTGCAGTTATAATAAACCCCTCTAATTCTCTCTGGGAGTAGTTTTAGTGTGGATGTGAATTCCAATATGAACAGGATTCGAGAACATCCCCGGACATATTTGCCTGGTAATTACTCAGTAGAGTACAAACTTTATTAAATAGAGAAAAGATTTTTAGAACACCAGAGCCCTCTACTGCCTTAACACCACATTACTAAGTTTCTTCTTAAATGCTGCAATAAAAATCACTGAGATTTGGTTTTGAACATGAAAATAAAGCACAAAAGGTACTGAGAGATGCATAAAAAAGCATGCAGGCTTGAATACAGAAGCTATTCTTCCCAATCTCCAAATAGACAAAAGTCATGTAAAGAGAGAAACATTCATTCAAGAGGAGAAACCTCTTATGAACATTTCATATTTTTACAGTTTTAAGCAAAATAGCCTGGGAAAGGAGCTAGTTTTGCACCACTGTTTGCAATTTTCACACAAGCAGAAGAAAGGGGCGGGGGGGCAGCAACTCTGAACTTCAGCCTGTTTCAGGGCTCTATTTTGTTATGCCTCCTGCTGCACTGCAGTGATCTCTGCAGACTGCCCATATAGTAGAAGGGAATAAACAGAAAGGCTGTGTAAGGGTGTGCTTTCATGATCAGCTACAACTAATCTAAAATCAATGACGTTGAAAGGGCAGAGCCAATACAACTTACCATACAGCCACACAAGCAACAGATCCAAAACACATACACATATACTCCCAGTCAATAAGCATATGGAACTGGAAGGAAACGCATTGAGATTAAGGAGGGGAAGACAACAAAGTAGTCTTGGATTACTTTAGGTCAGTCACAATATGCCCTGAAAAGGTGTAACAGAGCTATCAAGAACCTTTCAATAATGAATGACTCTGGAACTGTTTTCTATCAACACACACAGTCCTCAAAGGCAACACGGCCAGAAAAACCAACTCAGCAAAGAGGGCAGAGTTGGGAATTTCCTGCTATCAGCAGGGGAAGACCAAGGGGTTACTTGAGGCAAGAAAGATGCTCTCTACGGTTATACACAAGCAGAATAAGAAAGAAGAAAGAAAGCAGGAATTGGATGCCTCATACTAAGACTCTCAAGAGGGACGTGGTCAGTCTCAAACGATCTACAGTCCTGTGGAAGAGAATTTGCTCTGCTAAGCCTGCATTCCTCATTTAAGTGCCATATTTGTCCCTTAATCAAGCAACTCAGCACTTCCATAAGGGAGCCCTCAAAAGTATTCAGGGGCATAAGATAAATATAGTATTGATTCTTAAGTCAAAAGTAGCTCTTTACAATAAGTGCCCACAAACAGTAGATTCTCATTAATGAAAAAAATTAGCATATGCCATGGATTCTCATCAACGAAGTATCTGAAAACCCTGTGGCAGCACAGTAATATTTAGCATTATTGTGTCATCCCACAGGCAGAGTAAGTTCATAAACTGCACTACATTTTCGGATCAGTTGGTTGTTGACTGACCTCAAAGACTGCACCTAATGACTTGAACTCCCTTAGAGCACAGCAAGTAGAAAGAAAAACTCTTTCTCAGTCTCAAACTTTCCACCATGCCCTGGGAAAGAATAGTAAGATCTAATGCTGAAACATTAAGTTGGCCCCTAATCTATCTGAATAGTTTCATAAAGAAGGTGACAGCAGAAGGGAAACGGAGACAAAAATGACAAACCTTACTGTCAGATCATTCACATTTGAAATATGAGATTGCCTGTACAGCATTATAAGCCCTAGTTTAGCAAAAACGTGCAAGGGCAAAGAACATATACAGGTTGCTTTGGCCTGCCCTCTGGTCCTGCTAGAAAGCAAATCTTTCTGTGACTTCAGAACTACTTTTTTCCTCCAAGAATTGCACGTGAAATTGGGTTAGATGAAAGACCTAACAAATCCAGTACTCATACTGTTGTCTTTCCCTAAACAAGAGCATGAGAACAAGGCAAGCATAAAACTAAAGCTTCTCAAAATACTCCCTCAGGCTCCAGCAATCTGTGGGCCAATGATTTCCTTACACAGAAATAATACCTTTCACTCAAATAGATCTTTTCCCACTGATTTGCTCAGTTCTTCATTGAACTCAATTATCCCATATAACCCCTATATACACAGCAACCTATGGTAAGGAGTTTCACAGTTAACTACATTATTACATCATACTATATTCGTGCCTGCATATATATATAGTATATATATATATATATATAGTGTGTATATATATATATATAAACTATATATATCGAACTGACAGATCTGCTTCATGTGTTTTTTTTTTTAATATTGGATTTGTTTAAAGTATTACAGTGCACAATAGAAACTGCTCAATCGAGATTCTTAAAAACACAAAGAACAGCAGTTTTGAACATTTAACTGAAGTATCATTTAAATATCACAATGTACTTCTGAATAATGCACTTACTAGAGCACTGTATTACAGGAGGATAGGGAACCCAGTGCACAAAATAAGCCTTCTGAATTAGCAGAGTGCTTATGACACGTACTTAAAGAGTGAATTAATCGCAGCCCTGCCACTAACCTGTTGTGACACTCAGGGCTTTTCACTTCACCTCAGTATATATTCAGTTTTTCCATTGTACAGTAGACATAATGATACCTCTCCTGCTTTTTGAAGCCTTCTGAGAATAGCAGCAATAAAAGTACTACATAAAAAGAGATATGCATTTATATTGAAATGTACCTATTCACTAAGAGCCATCAATTTCTAACTCACCAGTTAAATCATCTTTATAAGCATTCATTCATAAAAAGCATATGAAAAAATTTACCTGTTCATTTTTGCAGATCCACACTGTATTCCCCTGAAGCAGAATAAAGATTTTGGCTTTGTATCCTTTCAGTTCAAGATATCCACACTTCTCAGGGGCAACAGAAGTTCGGGACTGAGAGTTTTTATCAGACTGCGATTTCAAGGCATTGAGCATCGTATTAACCCAGTCATTCCTTTCTTCTAACAACAAAAAATTAGACAAAGGCAGGTTATATGTTAAGCAGCAGCTCCATTCTTCTCTACCATATTGGTCTTCCTGTTCTTTTACTGTGTTTTGCTGCTGTATGGAATAACTCCACCAGATCAGAGTGTACATCCACCTTGAATGGGAGGTGGGGGGGAGGAGGGGGAAGCATGAGCCCATGTCAGCAGAGATGTTAGAAAAAAATATCCATTCCATTAACTCCCAACAATCAACATGTAAATTGAAAGCTATACGACTGATGATCAATATTTCTAAAATTTTGATGACTAGTGCTTAGATGCCTACTCTCAGATAGCTTGAAGACTGAGGTCATAAAGGTGTAATGTCCACATTCTGGAAGTAAGATCAATGGAAAAGAACTACAGAAGTTATGCAAGCAAACACTGGAGAGTCTAAATATTATCTGTCACTGAAGAGGCAAACCATTCCCCAATACTATTTTATGTCTGGCCATGTTTTATGCAAAAACATTTGGCAGTTTACAATCTAGTCCATTAAGGTATAGCTGTTAAGCTTCACATTGTTAAGGGAACTGAGTAACCGGGAAAACAAATGTTTGAATACCTCTTGCAGGCATTATTAACTTAACGTCTTAAAATCTAGGAACATAAGTAGGCAAAGTAATAAAGTTCCACTCAGTTCACTATGTTCATACGTTTCATCAGATTAAGAACACTATATTTTAATGCTGAATAATTTGAATATATTAGACTTGGTCCGTGTGATTGGAACATTGTGAAAATTCCAGTTCTTTGCTCTGAAGGATTCAGGCAGTGAAATATACTTGGATATACACAAATAATCATTGTGAAACTTTGACTACATATATATATTAGCTCACTTAAAAAAAAAAAAAAAAACTCTTCACAGTATTTATAAAGTTATAAATTTCACAAAATCACTTCCTACTATTGCAAAGAATAGCATCACAACAATAATGTATTTACATCTTAAAGTGACGTGTGTTATTAAGGAGGAACAAAAAAATGAATGTAAGCATCAGAGAATGGTTTAAAGAGAAGAAAGATAGCAGTCTGGAAGGAAAGTTAATAAATAAAGTCCACATGTAATGTATAAAAATCTCCATTTCTAAATCTTTGAATAGAACTTAAATACTCTTGGAATAGCCCCAGCACAATTTGCAACCATAAATTCACAGAAGGACTAGAATCAAGTAACAGTTTTTGCACACACCAGAAAGCAAACAGTTATTTACATAATTTACTGTGAATACATTATCCAGAACTCAATAATGTAAGGACCAAACTGCGTGTCCAACATATATTTCTAACCTTAAGTGAACAGCTTTACACACAGGCCACTCTGTCCAAAGAGGGTTACATACCAAATAAAAATACAATTTCATATATAACAAGTGGCTGTTCTGAATACACAGTACTAAATACTTTATAAGTACAAGTTGTTAATGTTTTTTATAGTAATCAAAGGCAACAGTTCATAAAGCAAATGACAGCCCTGTAAAATTCATGTATTGCACTAAGGCTGTGTTCCAATGTGTTAAAAAAATCTATTTTAAAAGAAAACAAAGTCAAAAAATAATAAAATAGACCTACTTTTTAAACTGAGCTAACAACATAAAAATGTCTGAAATGATCTGAGCCAAACCTGATAAGATGGATTTGTTCACTGATGCTGCATTCCTGTTACAGCCTACAGCAAATGTTTACAACCAAGCTGTAACCCATAAAAACGGGAGTGGATAATGGAAATGCAGAGAGACCTAAGCTATAATGGTACTCGCACGTACTGCTGTAAATACATATTGCATATCTTTTAAGTACTTCTTAGGTATTCTATTTTATTTGATTATTTTCATAAAGAAGTTAAATCATATATGTACTAATATTGATTCCAGATATTATACATATTATATATCATAGCTGTTGGTTGATAAAGCATTAAATCAGAAGGTACACGAACTTCCCATTTACATTTGTATTCTCTATCAACACATGGTTGAAAATACTGTACAAGACAGTAAATAAAGACACCCAGAAAAATCCAGATTTTCTTTGGTCACAGTATCACATCCAAACCATCAACTTCACTGTTGCTCTTTGTCAATTTTATATCAAGCAATGACTCGGAGAAGATGGCTGAGAGCACACAGACTACAAGTACTACTAGTGAGTGCCAAGGAATATCCAGAAAAAAAAAAAAAACACTTTAGGAAGGACAGAGGAAGAGGTAAGAGCCGGAAAACAGCATTCTTATTTTGATATTTTTTAAAAGCCATTCTCCAACAAATTCAGCCCTTCAAAGTATATTTTCTACAAATTAGGCCTATCAAAGTTTAAAGAATATGATTATGCTGGAGATCATAAATTAGATCCTTCAAATACCAGTGCAATAGAGTTTTTTTGATGCTCTTGCCAACCCACTTTGGACTGGGTTCCTAAGGAAACAGGTTTAACACAATTACATTGTGTGAACTGACATATGCATATCTGTCTATCCGTCTAACAACTTTTAAACTTACTAGAATATTTCAAGAAAATTTTGCATTGTACGAATGGCAAGTTGACATTCGTCAACTTTGACAGTACGAAAGGCAGTACTTTGACAGTACGAAAGGCAAGTTGCAAAATCTGCATAAAACAGCTGTTTAGCCTACACCTATCACACTTCACAGAGAAGGTGCTTTTGCATGAGCACAGATTTTATAAATGGCCTTTTATGGAAAATTTCAATATTAACTTTGAGACTTTTCAATATTAACTTTTATTTAATATGGTGTCCACAGAAGCATTTGTTTTATTATTATAATCATAATACAGAGGTTCCAGGCATGGAAGTGAAATGAGAAATATCCTTGATCTGCTTCAAGGCGATTTCAGTGGTAAATCCTAGGAACTAGGGTTAATAACCGAGCTTCATTAATCCAACCACTCCACAGAATCTGAGAGAGGCCATTAGTTCTGGATGATGGAAAATATTTCCACTTTTTCTTCAAAAAAATTTGTAATTTGCCTCTCTGGAGTCCTGGAATTTTGTTAGCAATCTCCACTGTGCCTAGACCATAATTTAATTTAGAGCATCTAAAAAATAATTTTTATTCCAAAGCTTACAATTATCTCAGGTCTCACTTCATGAGCCTAAAACAGCTGGTTTCCAAAAATATTTCTGGTAATTTGACTTCACAAATTATATTTCACAAACATAATTTACCAGCAGTTACTAGCATGACTTTCTAGCAGTCATCATTAGAATCACATGCATTCCACTTACCTTCTTTATCCACCCGGAAGACAAACGTCCTGTGGGATGTGACAACTTCAAATTTATTCTCCCCATGAACTTTTATTGTTGATATAGCAGAAAGCAGTATTATTCCTTTAGAGAACACTTCCTATAATAAAAGTACAATAGAAATAGTTTAATAACTCTCATGGAACATTAAAAATCTCTCTCATCTGTTCTAAACATCACATTACTTGCCACAACGTTTAGCATTTTATCTCTAATTATGAACTGAAAGGGATCACCAGTTCTCTGCAAAAATCCATTACCCTGTCAATACCAAGGAGAAACCTCTAGCTTGGCTTGATGTGTTCTTCTCTGCTATATGAGGTGGGAGGAGAACGATTCCTCACAAACATCATTTGGTGCCTGAGCAAATTTTCTCCACATTTTCTATTTTTCAACGAGGAATCAGGACAATTGAACGGAAAAGTAAAGCCAATTAGTAAAATTACTACAAGAACCTTTAAAAGCGCTCCTAGTAATACTCCTGCTTCCTCATCTTTTAAACTAATCAACCTAAGCGTTCTATATTAAATAAATAAATAAATAGATAAATATTAAAAAAAAGGAAAGCTCAAACTGCCAGGGTAGCATCTTGGAAATACTTCTGCACAATTCCTTGATTCCAAAGTTAAGATAGCTCCTCCTGCCCCTACTATGCTTCGATCAATTGGTTTTCTGGCTAAGACAACTCGGATATGCTGCTAAGATTTATGATTCACATGCAGTAATAGCCCAACAGTCAGCTCCCCATAAAGAGTCTGTATTGCACCAGCTTCCTTTCTAAAGTATAGATTATTATAATAAGGCTTATATAAGGACTCAAGGTACCACTGTGAAGGTTAAACATGGAAGATGCACAGGGTATATCATCTGTTTACTGAGTTCAATATATTTCTTTCACACTATTCACCTTTTTATGATGTTACACCTTTAGGTATAAATACGCATCGATGAATGTTGTTCAGACAACTGCAATTTATCAAAAAAAAAAAAAAAAAGCTGAAGTGAACACTGCTATAATTACACCACAAACTACCCTCTGTCAGTCAGAATGGTCTTAGTATTACGTATCTATTTTCATTAAGGCTGAACTTGTTCAAAGAGATTGTAAACACAGCCGTTTTGTATTTGTTAAAAATGTTAGATATCGTATTAACTACTGATCCTTCGCAGTAGCAAAACAAACTCTTACTATAGATGTTATTTCTAAATGTGTTCAGATATAACTATATTATGGTGTTTGCAGGCATCTACTGGCAGTATTTGGTACTGTAAGAGAATACCTTAGACTGCTAGAAGTAATAGCTATTTTATTTTACCTACTTTAAAAAAAAGTGGCTTTCCTTTTAAGCTGAGTATAGTTTTGGTTTTGCTATTTAAACACCTCACCTTTTTAAACCTTTACTCTCCAAGGTATATACATATATATCTTCAAACAGAGTTTAAACAATGATAATTTCTCAATTACTTTTCTATAACAGCTTCTCTTTCATACGCAAGAAATAATGCCTACTATTACAAGCTCCCTTGTTGATGAAGAGAGAATTTCTCTCAAATATTCCAGACAAGACATTATTTAAATTATTACATTATTAATTAATAATTATTAATGAATTGATGAATTTATTAAATTATTGAATTATTTAAAAATAAAAAAGAGGAAAAAAAAAGAAAAAACACCCAAACCAGACATTTCTTCTGCTACACAGAGATGTCTGCACGAGTTTTTGAGCTGTTAGTAATTCTCTGGCAGAACAATTTTCTTCTGAAAAAGAGTTAGGCTTGTCAATCAACTGCTTTGAGGGAAACGCTTATTTTCAAATATAGTGCAGTGAAGCCCTTCTTTGCCAGATATGTTTCACAGCTGGCCTAAAAGACCCGGGAAAACACCGTTTTGCACTGTTTTGGCTTTCTTTCTGCAACCTATTTCAAGAATGACAGTGATTCCTCTCTTTCCCCAGTGAATTTCATTCCTCGTTACGCGCAAACGCAACGTAACACATCAAAACATAAGAATTCCTTTTCTCTAAATCACTAATATATTTCTCAGGGCTCCTAAACTGTTTTTAAATGAAAGCATCAATACAAATAGGAGTTTTGCCTTACTATTAAGTGTGCTTTATAGCACCAGAGTTCTTCTGCCAAATGCAGGAAGAACTCCCAAGCAAAAGCTATGCATGTTCAGTAGCTGAAAAGAATTCTCAAACCGTATCTTCCTTTCTTGAGCTTGCTCTTGCTTCAGTTTACCACATTCTGTTAAAGACAAAACCACACAGGATGTTGCTCTGACCACATCATCTTACTCAGGACTGTGTACATCAGAAACGAGCAGCATCAGTGATTCAAACAAAAACAGTTCCTAGGTCAGACGCTGCTTGTAGGAAGAGAACATTTTTCTTCATATATGCAGGTATAAAGGAAAGAAGAGATCTGCACTGATTAAAAGGAGACATGCTGCTAGATCAAAGTTAGAGAAAGGTTTAGACCACTCAGGGAAGTGTTATGATGGGCTAAATACATGTTTTCGTGAATACCACCCTCCCCATCCTCCACACGCGTCGCTCTTGATTAGCCATGCAGCACAACTCCCCTTCTTCAGAATTTCATTCCTCTCAAGTTCCTAATTCAAGTGACAAATAGAGCGATTCAATATTGGTAGTGTTTCTATGTAAAATAAACACCCTTTTAAACCATTCAGTCTACCTCTCTCTCTGAACGCTCCTTGTAATAATTAGGCCAATATCTCTGTAAGGATTGATTTTTTTTTGACAACTATTTTTAATTGAGATTTTTGAAACTAATAGTTCTGAAGGAAGCATTGTGCTAACTTGTTTGTGTAGGAATGTTCCTGGACAAACATACACCACAATAGAGGGATCTGGTCATTAAAATCTAAAAGCTAAAAAAACAGCTTCCCCATTTAAAAATAGCTAGGCGTTTAAGATCAGTCAGAGGAGAGATACGTTGCCTGTGCAATGAACCGTATGACTACGCCTGCCTTTATCAGCACAGGCAATGCTGGCTCCTGAGCTGCATGCAGGTCTTGAAGAACCTGCAAATGGTTACTTACAGTGTCAAGGTAACAACGCACACGCAAATGCAATGTGGTGGTATCCATCTACCAGGCAATGCACGTGCTCTGGCTATGGGAGGAGTGATCTAGCAGAGATCACTGGAACAAGAACTCCATGCCCCACAATCACACCACTGCTCAGTCCAACGCAGTCCCACTTTGCACTGAGAACTGCGGGTAGACAAATACGTTCTCGTCCTAACCGCAAACTACTCCAAGAGTTTCTACCAAATCCTCAGCTGTCAGTTTGCTTCAGGCCTTGCAGTTCTCAGATATATGAAGATTTTAACATGTGACTCATCAAGTTACGAAGTCAGGCACTCAGATATGGTCAAATTGTACACACAGATCAACCAGTGTCTCTTTAAATCCCAGGAGTGAGGTTTTGTATTCAGCTTTCAAGAAAACGGACACAGAGAGGCTTAAACCAAGCCTTTTTCAAGCTTCTGATAGCCAGTCCCCCCTCCTTCCCCTCAACCTTTTATATAGGGGCGGTAGGGATGGTAACCTCCTCTGGGTCCTGCGCCATGTTAAATACTCTCCTAAACAGGAGGGAATATTTCTGGGATCTTCCATGCCAGATGAATGCAAAAGTGTCCTAGGCTAGAGTCAGTAACCTCAAGGTAAGTGTTCAGTTACCTTCAACAGAAGAACAACAACTACCACCACCACAGCCTCCGTGCAGACACAAAGTTTGATTTAACAGCACGTCTTTCCTCAACTACACTACAGACAATGTTAAAAAAATCCCAATGCTATATTCTCCAGGTCTTTCTTAAGGACTAACCCTGCTTTTCTGCACCTCTAAAGCTCTCGGATGAACACGCATTGTCACTCCAATCCCAATGTTACTCTATTGTTCTCTTCACATACACAATCATGTCTTTTACTGTAAGTGAAGTTAAATAAGAAAATATGATCAGGTTATCTCATGTTCCTAATCAGAAGGCATAATGAGGATCAAGGAAAACAAGTTTTTTGAATTTGTCACTAATTTCCTTGGCCCTTCAGGACATAATTAGCTTTTTCTTACTTTTATTTTTTCCCCCTCATAATTTACTCAAACAGGTTTAAGAGTATGCATATTATAAAGTATCTATAGAACTCTTCCTGTTTGCAGCCACCCTGCATAATATTCAGGAAATTTTACTGGAAATTTTATCTTGTTCCTAACTTACTTATTATGCATTTTCAACAGGAAAGTTTCCTGTGTTTCAGGAAGCCTTCCAGTGTTTCAAATAATATACATGCATCTAACCTCATCTTCACCAAACATGCACTCCATATGTCTATCTATCTATCTATCACTTTTAAGCTTAACAAGATCTTTTTTATTTCTAAGAGGAGAAATGAGGGGAATTAATCACACAGCAACAGAAAAAATGTTTCGTAGCAAACTCAGGTGTATTGAATAGACAGAAAGTAAAAATCCAAAAGGATAAATGGGAAATATATCAGGAAAAAAAAAAAAAAAGCAAGCAAGCAAGGTTTAGAGGCAGGTCCCAAAAGAACAACGTATTTTTCATTGTGAAAAGTAGTATTGAAAGGTCAAACAAGTGTTTTGCGAATCTTGTTTTCATAGAGGACATACAGCTTTTGTTGAAAGGCACAATTTTCGAATGCATTTCAGTATCACATATCAAAAGTGAACTACTTTAATCAAACTGGCATTCTAAAACTAGACAAGGCAGGCAGGTATGCCTTTTGAGCCTGCAAATTAAACTAGGTAACGACAAAACTTCTGGTAAGAATCAATCCGCAGCTACAGAAGCAAAGAACAGTCACTGACATCACAGCACTATGCTGATTTTAAACAGATGCACTCAAATGCAAGTTAGTCTAATGTTATATGGTTTTTTTCTAGAAGATATGCAGGAAAAAGAAACATTTTAATTAAAGAGTAAAGGAGTACTTCTTTTCAGTTTTAAAGTGTTCCATGCCAAGCTTAATCTTTCTTTCAAAAAATTCCAATGTGTTGGGTTCCCATGACAAGTTAGGACTGTTTGCTGCCACCAGCAATATAACATTTCATCTCTTGAACGTGGTTTGCATGATTCTGTTCTATTTCACAGAATTCAGCATTCTCCCCCCTTCAATAAGATAAGAAGTTCTTATGACATCTAACTGAAAAGATCAGGAACAGAAGCAGGAAGAAAAAGAGGATTAACAATAAATTAAGATCTCAAGAATACCTTAAAATATTTAATAATGTCTCATCCTAATATTTGCAATGGGAAATATATCTAATATGAATATTCATTTGTAATTATTTCTGAATTCCTTCATGGTACTGTTGATTGGGACAAAATGTCTCTGTAACATATACATGTCACTTACCTTTTCATTATTGTAATAGGAAATGCTGTCTCCATCAAACTTTACCCAGCGTTTCTGAAACACACATTTGCTGTGGATCAAAAAATAATACAGTTACAATGATGTCACGTTGCACTAGTTTGTAAGAACACCTCAAGTGCAAATCATAGAAAGGTCAAAGCACATTTTAACTTACTGTATTTCAGCCTAAACATTTAGAAAATTAAAACAAATATTAACCCTATTATATCTCTTCAAAAGTAGCAGAAATGATTTCATATATAATAAAAATAGTAAACATGGAAAAACAATAAGTGCAATACTAATAGACTTCTTTTATAAATCAGTGTCTTCCACATTTTTATGAAATCTGGGTCCCCCACGTGCTCTATATCACATTTGAAGCGATGAGGAAAGAAACTCTCAGTAACTTAATATTGTTGCTCACTAGAATAAACAATTAATGACTTTTAAAACACAAAGAAAGGCGTTTCGTGAATGATCAGAAATTACATGACTTATTTCCTCACATCTCTTGTGCCACCCCTGAAGACAAAGCTTAGCTAAAGCAACATTCTGGTACGGCTTACAGTCCCCAAGGCCTAGGGAGGGAGTCTAGAATACAAAACATCAGCATCACCAGAGATCGGAGACGTTTATAAAGCAATATGGTCAGCAGGGCATAGCCCCCTAATCAACTTAGTTCACTCACCTAGAGGACTTAACTGGCCTCAATGTGACACTGCAATGGTGTTATTTCAGTGAAAGATCCTATTCCTCTCATAATGAATCATTCCTCATCTGTGCTGATAAACTTGCAGTGGAAGTAAAAGTGTTTCTGAAACTCCAGTTACATCTACTTTCAAGTCTTCTGCCTCTCTCCCAAAAAGCACAAGAAATACTTGGAAACTAACAGGTATAAGGGATGAGGACAGGCTGTTTTTCTTGGAGGCAGAGGAAAACTCTGAACACAGAGCATACCTTTAAGAGATGCATGCTCTGTAAAATATTCTCCAAAAAGGAAAAGTTGAGTCAAAATGGCTATTTCATTAACATGTGTCGTGAGAAGGACATCTCTGTTTATAGGCTATGATATCTTCTGTCATCAGCCTCTTCTGCACCCTCTCTTCCCTCTTCATCTCAGGCCAACCAATAAATGTTGAATGATCTCATGTGACCACCAAGTACAACATAAAGCTTCATTTTCTTTCTGTGCTATCTGCTGGAGATCATTAATGAGAAGCGCATTTCATTATCTGTTTTGTTGTTAACTCACTCTATAAGGACCGCCTTAAAAAAAATTATTTTACATGAACCTTAAGTAGTTTATTGTGCTCATTAAACATGTTGACAGCCTATTAGTTATCATCTATGTAAGAGTTTCAATTCTAAAATAAATTAAACAGTTAATTAAGCAAGAACAAGACCCTACTCTAACATCTCTTTTCCCAACATCATTTCCTTTATGTTAAATGAGTGCTCTGCTTTAGGATTAGTAGACTGAGATAGTTTATCAAACCTTTAATTAAATAGCAGCTCTGGGTTAATTGACTTGTATTATATGACAATAACAAATCATATTTTTTCTTAAACTGGAAAGGCTAACGTAATGCCTAGTTTCCATTAAAACGTCATTGAACTTCAAGATGATACAGAGAAAAGTGAACTTAGCCTCACATACCACGTGAATGAGCTGAATGGCTTTAAAATGTATAGTGACCAACTAATAAGAGAAGCTGTATTTTAAATGCACAATTTGCAGGAATTTAAGGAAACGGTTTCAAAAGATGCATCTTCCTTCCCCTGAGAGGATACAAAGTGTCAAGTGTAAATAAGGGGTTTTTAAAAAAAAAAAAAAAAAAACAAACCACACACACCCACACCCACACCTCAGGAAAAGAAACAAGACAAATTTTCAGTTGGCATGGATTTAAATAAAACATGGCATGGTTTTAATGGATGAATAATTCATTGTTCTGTTTTCTTTGTATGTTCATTTAAGAAAAATCAGTTTTCTGATATCTGAGAAATGGTACTGTGGGAGAGAGAACAAACAAAAAATTCCATTTATTAAAGCATATTTAAGAACAAGTCATTGAAATTTAACCAGAGAATCTCACTGGTTCAAGGCTAATTACACTGTAACTGTTCTAAACACTCCTGCTAAATATTAATTTTGTGGTAAACTCCCTATCTTTTGAAAATGATGCATTCTCACAGGGTACTGTATCTAAAGCCTTCACCCTCTGCTCTTAACTCTATTGTTTCTAACAGCACCAGAAGCCAGCTGGATCTACAACTGTGTTATACATCATTCTATCATCTAACTGTCAAAGGTATGTAAAAAATATATATATATAATGAAAGAGGCCTGTAAGCGAAGTAAAATAAAGTTAAAGCTAAAGTAAAACTAAAATTAATACATTCAGCATAAATTCTGAATAAGTAATGTAAATGTGTATCACTGCAAAAAGTCTTTTGACTCTACACGAAATTAATCTTTGATTCTTTATTGGTGATAGTGACAATCTATTGAAGTTAGAAACGGATGAAAAAAATTTGATGTTGTTTGAGCAGATTAAAATTCCATATTGCAAAACAGGTTTATCAAACCAAATATAGTCCTCCTTGATATTCTGCTTGAACAACGCAACACAGTATCTAGTATAAACAAAGCCAAAATTAAAGGAATTAGAATTTGGTAATTCAGAACTGTTAAAGTAATCACGAAAGTGGGAATTGCCATGCAACAGAACCTCTACCAGTGGGGTCAAAACCAGAAATGGAATCTCAGCCAATACTATTCAATAACTTTATCACTAACCCAAAAAGACTTTGAAGCAATTACTGTAAAAATAAGCATAGATGAAGAGTAATGCTGATTATTATAGCCACAAATAATGAAAGGCCAAACATTTTAATATTACTTTTAAATATAGCCAAACATATAGCCCTAAGAATAAAGAATGCAGAACTACTAAGACTACTAAGAACTACTAAGAGGAAAGGAAGAAAAGAAGCTAGAGTGACAAAAAAAAAATGTATTACAGCACTGACAATATGTGAGAAGCTTCAAAGAAAGTCATAAGAACAGTCAGAGAACTGGAAACATTTAAAGTGAAGAATAGTCTGCTCAATTAATTAAGGAGGAGGTTAGAATAATTTCATCGGAGTTTACAAGTATTTACGAAGCAAAGATCTGATAATAGGGACCTCTTTAGCATAAAGATCATAAGAAGAGCTGAAATTTAAAGTTGGTTAAATTAAAGCAACTAAAAAAACCTTTTTAAACAGTCAGAGCCATTAGAATTTTTTACCTACAAATAGGATGGCCTCTTTATTACCTGAAATCTTAAAAACATGACCTGGACTCAGACTCCTCCTATGGAGGCACCTCAATAAACTAAACCTGAAGACTGTTCATTCTAGATGCTCTTCTACACTCAAGGTTCAACTTACAGATTCATATGAGACTGAACAGCTCTGGAACCCAAAAGGGTCTCTTGTCAAGGACATCATTCATTTATATTTGTGGCCAAACTTGTAAAGTAGTATTTCAGAATCGGAGTTTGTTTTCTCTTACTTCGTGGTCCATAGAGAAGCAGTAAAAAAATACACATTGGAAATGTTACTAGGAATTAACTCTCTATATTTACTCTACAGCATAAGAGCAGGGATCCACATTTTTAATACAAATATTTTTCCTAAGTACACTTACTAAATAAACTTCAGAATGGGCAATATATTATTAAAAATTGAGAAGAATTCAGAAGAATAACTCTGCACTCTTGCAACAAAAATAGTTCCCTTCCATTTCCCACCAAACTTAATTCTTCCTCTAAAAGCAAGCAGTGACCATAAAGAGACCTAATATCTCTAAGGGAAACATACACCTTCGTAATTATATAGAAATCATAACAAATACCATACCCTTGAGGGGATAATTTATCCAGCCATCCTGCTTTAACCTTCTTTGCTGATGGTCCATAAAAACAAGCATATGGTGTTATTGACTCATTTGCAATCGAAGTTGGATCTCCATCAAATGTCCAAAAACGCATCTGTTCACTGACCAAGAAGTTCATATCTCCACTGTGGATTTTACTACATGACGACGAATGGGGTTTGGCTTTCTTTTTCTTTTTCTTTAAAGGCAAAGAACGTTGTTCCACAATAGAATAAACAGATTCACCTTCAGGTTCTTCTGGTACCAGCGGTTTGTTCTCCTGAGACAGACCTTCATTTTTCACACAGTCCTTTGTCTTCTCTTCTTGATTACTAAGGGAACTACAAAGAAAAAATGCATTCTGCTCTTAACGTATTGCTAAAATGCACAAACAAATAAAACTAATAATTAGGACAATTATTCTTAGAATACATTTATTACATTTTACTTTTGCAATAACCACAGACCAATGCTAAACATTGTATGTATTTTAATTATGACCATAACCAAATCCCACTTTCTCCAATCAGTAGAACTGGTAGAAAGGCAACACTTGCTGGTTCCTTTATAGGCCTGAATATTACAGAACTTCAAAATTAATTTTCCTTCCTTGGAAAATTAGATTTATTTTACAGGTTTGGGGGGCTTGCAGTTTCAGCATTCTCTTCCCTTCAACAGGGCCAGGTACAGACTCAAAACTTAAGGAGGATATGAGCTGATACCTCCCATTTGCTCAAACCACTGGCCACTGCCATATGACAGGAGTAGAGGACGATTTTGTTCAGAGAATGGCTGGAAGGAGGCAGAGTAAAAAAGTATTCAGACACAGTTATTTAGGAGACATCCAAAAATAAAACATGTTGTCTTCTTTGTTCTGACTGGCAAAAAGATCTATAAGAACTCCTCCCAGTTCCTCCCAAAATTCTGAAACCTGGGTTAGACGGCCACAGAACCAAACCTCACCTCCTATGGCATGGGGTGAGGGTTCAAACAGAAGAAAATACACTAATGGCTGTGCCTTTCAGAGGTAGGGATCTACCATGAGATATCAATAAAGACCATTTTCCTCCCTGAAATTTAAATTTTCTCTTTAACTTTTAATTAATACCGTAGATCCTTGTGAGAAGAGTGTTCTTCATTCATTTCTAGATCCAATTTATTTTCATAATCCAGGAATTCACTTCCATGAAGTTCCTAGAAAGTAGAAATATATTCCAACAAACATTTGTACTGAAAGACTAAATGATGTTAAAATTACTGCAGATATACATCACTCACAAATGCTCCAACTAGAAAAGCTATTCTTTACTGTGTTTTAAACTGATATGCATTTTTGAAAGATGTTTTAAATAATATTTTAAGAAATGTTATTTTCAGTATTTCCATTTAAAAAAATAATATTCAGATAAACAAAAACAGAAACTTTTGAGTGAAGTCCAAAATACCTGCTGCAGACAAATTAGAGGAAGAAATGCAGTGCATGGAAGTACTAGGAGGTTGTTTGTTTTTTTTTTTTGCAAGTACAATGAATATTATTTTTACACTGAAATTTTCTAAGGTCAACAGCCATGTGCTGAAAATATGTGAAGTATACCATTATTAATATACCACCATTAGCCTATCTTTCATGTCAATAGTTGTTTTCTGGATTAAACATACAGCCTTCAGAGTACACTAAAAATAAAGTAAATGATAAATTCAAATTCTTACAGCATTACTGAATTCTGTCATATCAAATATATCTGGCATTTTCTTGACAACCTCTTCTTCCTAAAAGGCACAGGGTCTTTTTTATTTTTATTAATGTTTGTTTAGAAATCTTTATCATAAACTGCTCAGTGTACAAAATGCAGGTTAACACTGTTCAAGAACACAACATTTTGCATTTACTAAATTTGTTTTGTCAATCATAACGCATTACTAAGCTTCTCACTCAATACTCATTTTTCTTCCTCTAGAAAAATCAAACTACAATGAACAGCTTCATGCTTTATGATGGAAGCATTTTAATGTACTCATTTAAGCTTTGAAGTACATGTCATGAGCTGAAGGTTGGCAAAAAAAAGTGGATAAACTTTCACAACTGTTGCCATTTGTTTTCTGAGAAACAGTACCACATCTTACACCCGAGGGATGTACTCTGGCAACATGAAAAGACAGACTTAAAAAAGAACAGAGCCAAAAGCTGAATATGTGTAACTACAGCAAAAATTCCAGAAATCACAGGCTGCTGAGAGGGTAATCCTAGGGGAACATTTTGGCTTCCTCTGCCAGTCAGATACTTGAAAGAAAAAAAATATTTTGCTATATCATAGCTCCAAGAATTAGACTAAAAAACAAAACAAAAAAAATTTCAAACAAACTAAACAGTAAACTCAAAAGCAAAATGTCTACTGTTTATCAAATGCTTGCACTGACTGGAATCGCACAAAAGGAGGTAATGTGGCAGCGCTCCACTTCTATGCAATCGCCAGAAGACTAATTCATAAAGTATATCTTTAGATTAGGCAAAAACGTTTAGGATCTTTCATCTGCTGATTAGGATACAATTGACGGTTGGATGGATGAACCCTCCTACCACACTGCTGAAGCTGTGCTCCTCTCCTCCTCCCTCTCACCTCCACAGGACCTGACGCCCCACAGAACTATCATACCCCTCCTATGTCCTGCCTGTGCTCCTTCAGCAACCTTCAATACCTGGCCAAGGGAATTCAGGAAGCCTGCAAACTTCTGAGCAGTAATCAAGAAAAGCATTTTTATTGATAGTATCTTTTAAAATTTAGAAGTCCATAAAGACAGGTTGTGGGGAGGGGAAATTCTGAGGTTTTTTTGTTGTTTTTTTTCCCACAAAAACACAGATTCCACTCAAATTAAAACCGAAACACACCCCACCTGGTGGTTACAGGATTACTCTGCAAGGTGCTCAGGCTAAAGACAAGATAGAATTCCCATCTCCCACCTCCTAGAAGTCTCTAAAGCATTACATAAAAGACAGGTAACAGCAGCATTTTCTCCTGCAAACACCTTTAAACAGAGAAGAATTTCTTAAAAGATATACTGTCTCTCTAGATATATATAGGAAGCACATATCCTCAAGGAAGAAACGGGGTATCTAAAACCCAGGTAGATGGAACAAGCTGCTTGCAGTCCTGAACAGAACACCTCTACGTTGAATGGGGAAGTAATTCTGATATGTTTTGTTTTTAGCTTTTCCTATCAGCTAGCCTTTCCAATCATAACGGCTAGTCAAGAAACCTGACTTCCAAGAAGCACAACTCTCTTCTTGCATTGCAGAGTTTTGGGACTCAGGGCACAGTATGTAAGGACTTGATGCCGTTCTGGACAGGCATCTTTTAATTAAAGAGATATTGGCTTAGTTTCTTTTATTAAAGCTAATGTGACAACCCCCCCTCCGTTTGATTCTTGAAATATGGTTAGGCAATACGTTTTCATAACACGGCCATAAAGGTAAAAATTCTTTCCTTTAAAATATTAAGAGTTCTTATTTTAAAGTTTCAAGATTTGCTCTCTGGCTAGAATTCCACAGTACCACAATGCATAGGAGCTCACATAGATTACTGACCTCAGTAGGCACATCTAATTTAGTCTGACTGTCTACGGTAAGAAATAAAGCCAACACTTCACTCTACAGGCCTCAACTCATCAGAATTCCTTCACAGAAAAGCTGTACTCTAATATATTTGGTTCTTCAGCTGGCCATGATAAGAAATCACCTCTGAAAAATTAATTGCTTATCATTATGTATTATTTGTGCTACTGTTTAATCAATATATAAACCTGTTTCTTCTTCAGTTTGCTCTTTAGAGGTTTCTGCTTCCAGCTATCTTCCCTCCTGACTAAAGGCAAAGACCTGTTTTCTTTATAGCCTTAATTCCCTGTTCCCTTATGTTGACTTACCTCAAGTCTTTAGTGACTCACTACTTGAAGTTTCAACAGACACTCCCTTATAAAATACAGCCTTTTCTTCTCTACACCAACACAACAGGAAGAATGTTAGTGGCCAGCTTCTAACCACTTAGAACAAACTTTATCCAGTAGCTGAACAATTTGCTATATTTTATTATGTATGTATAAACTATATTCTCAAATCAGGTTATTAAAAAAAAATGAAGACACAGTCACAAGTACTAACATCTCAGATACTTTACAACGTTATCTAAATTTGTTTATTTGTGCCTAGGATAGTTGATACCTACTGAAAAAAAATGTGAAAGTGAAATACATCTCAGGACCTTCGTTTTACTGCTTTCTTTATGACCTTTATCTGATGTCATAAGGTCTGACAATGACCTAATGGAACTGAAGTTAACTGTGAAGTTTCCAAAAGGCATGTTATAAATATAACTTGAAAAAAATGTTTACTTTCATGAAAGTGATAATTAAAATCAAAATCTTCAGATCAGAGAAAGCATGTTGTAAAATATTACATTAATTGAGATCCAACTACCAGCAAAAATAATTCTATTTCAAGCAGCTAATCTTGTTTAATGGTATGGTATTTTTGCGTTTGGTGCCTTGGTAAGACAAGAAAAACGGCTGACAACCTTTCTGGGTGTGCCTTATTATTACCAAACATTTTAAAAAAATACAGAATAATGCTAAGAAGTAACAAGAAGGCTAAAAACTTTTTCTAGCCTGAGTCCTAGAGAACTTTCATAAAGGACAATTTAAAAAGCATATAGACAAAGTGATTGTGAGATCATCTAAGGTAACACATAAGCTGCTGTCATAGGATGCCCACAAACCTTTGTGAAGATGACCACTCTAGATCTGCAGTTATGAAAAGAGAGAAAAGCCACTTCGGTCTTTATCAGTCAGTTCTAATGGTTAACCACCACTTAACCTCATTTAAGAACTTGCCTTTAACTGTTTCACATTTCAGAGCGCAGCATCTAGATGCAGGTGGAATAGGGTCAGTTACCTGTCTACGTTCTTTTAAAACGAGAAAAGCACAAAATCCCACAGCTTCCGACTACTACCAAACAGTACAAAGTATATCTCAAGATTTAAAAAAAGTCACTAGTCTACAAACAGGTATGCTACAACTCTTGTGCATGTGCTTGACAGGATAGAAAAGGTACTGAGAACTGAAAAAAAAAAAAAGAGGAGCGGAAAAGAGAGTTTAGGGCAATATATAACATGAAGATAGATCATTTGCATCTGGGCTTCTCAACTTACTTTAGCATCTTGAGGATTGTTGCAAAAAAACGTTTCTCCATATGGAGAGATGATGGGTGGCTTTTCTTCTGTGAAAGTTTCTTAAAACAAATAAAATAATAATAATAATATATGTGTTTTTATATAAAATATATGCATATATATTCATATACTTGATATAGTTTCATATATAATATATATAACAATAAACTAAATACATACATACATACCTACAGAGTCAAATCAATACTTTAACAAGGTATTGCATTATAAAAATCAACATGGAACGCAGACTTTTCTGGTTGCGATTTCTCTGTCCCCCTCAGAAAAAATAAATGTTTCTTTTCTGAAATTGATGAACAGTTGACCTACAAAGTCTGATCAATTCTGTAAGCTAATTAAATCTTTTAATGCAAGTTAGCATGTGGAACATTCCTTTTTCATGAAAATGACAAAAATCACTTATCCCTCAAAACTCTAATAATGCCCTACAAAGGAGGGAGGTTTTGTCAAAAGCCTTTATAGAATTTTCATTTTATAAACAAATAAAGCTGAATATTCCTAGAAACAATGTGATGCAGGAAGTAGAGTATGTCTAAAACAATCCCAGGTCTAGTTGAAGCTCCTTCCACAGGAAGGCACAGAATATGTCTAGATACAGACAGAATTAGGAAGAACAAGAAACAATTTCTCATTTTTAACTGAAATCCAGACACTTTTTTCTCTGATGTTTTTCCTTACTATTTTCTCCCAATTTAGTCTGTCTTCTGAAAAGTAAGTAATTTGGATATAACTTGCATATATAAATTTTATTCTTTTCTACTCTGCAATAAGTTAAAAAAAAAGTTCTGTTGCATACTCTTCAGAGCAATAGAGTCCTTTATTTTTAACTTTTTTTTTTTAAACTAAATTTCTGCACAATTTTAATTTTGGCACAAAGCATTTTCTTGAAATTAACGTGTGTAAGTTTAAACAAGACCTCCTTCGAGAGTACAAAAGAATTTCTGTTTACAACTGACTGAACAAGACTTTTAACCTCTTCTGGTAGACTATTAATTTCCTATTATTTCACTGAACTTTGAGCCTTACTAACAAATTAAATAGTATTTAAAATGGAATATTTTCTTTACATATTTTAATACAACGATAATTCTGCTTAAAAACATCTGCATCTAATCTTATAAACTCAATATACTCTACTCCAAAAAAGTATGTTAAAGTAAATGGGGTTTAAACCCTGCATTTTCTAATTTTCATTCTTTTAGTTCAATAAGCCCATCTCGGTAAAAACGCAGAGGTGGTTAAATGCTCCGCCATTACAAACATTACTGTTTTCAGCCTTTCCAGATCCCCAGTTTTGCTAAAAAAAGAAAATAAGCAGATCAATACTTATTTGAGACAACTTTTGGTCTGAGGTTTCTTTTTGCTCAATAGTCAAGATGTAAATATCAGCATGCTTGACTCACTCTTCTGGGAAATCTGTCTTCCAGCTATATTCAAAAGATCCACATTTCTTCTTTTCTGAAGGGAACTTGAATAAAATAAAACACAATATGAAAATATTAAGTGAAATTTCCCAGAAACAGACCAAAAACATCTTAGGCAGGTTAACTATTAAAATCATATGCAAATATAAAAACAGTCAATTTTACATCTTGGAAAGTCTTCTGATTAAATTAAAAAGTTACCCAACAACTTGTTTTCCTCCTTTTCATACAACATACACCTCATTGATTCAAACATAAATCTTGGGACTTTTTCCTTTGGCTTTGAATTGGCCTTACGATAGATTTAGACCTCCGGATTTTTTTCCCCTTGCCCCCCCACCCCCCCCCCATTCTTCTCCCACCTTTACCCTCACTTCTCCCACATATTGACTCGTAATGACCATATTTAAAGAATAGTTTACAATGCAAGTCAGCCTCTAACATTAAATTCAAAAGAAACCTGGGGATGGCAATCCAGCAAGCACAGAATTACACTTTAAAAGTGAAAGCAGTAACTCCTAATATTATAGTTACTAAAAACTCCGAGAGGTTACAAGCATCTGGAGGCAACAAGTGACACAAAACAGATACTTTGAGTCACTGAAAAAAAAATTCCTGAGAAGTCTTGAATCCCAAAGATGATTTTCTCTTCCAGAAAGTTTTTCAATTTGAGACACATATGAAATTGCTTTGCAATTGCCTGAGACTACCATTTCACATTTTGCAGATGGATGAGAGTATATCCCCCTACACATTAGAAAAATGATTGTATAATTGCTGTTGTGCTGGCCTCTGAGTGTTTCAGCAATTGCATACTTCATGCTGCTAAAAATCACTTTTTTATTATCATTATTGAGTTCTCAGGCCGAAGCAGAAGCGTTATCAAACACGAAGAAATATGTCTGAGGTAGAATGGTTCTAACCCATCTTTACTACATAATTATCTGTGTTAGAGATGTTTTCATCCAAGCTCTGATTTGCCCTGTTAACATGAATAACTCCTCTGTGCTTCATTTTCCCTGCTTGAAATAACAGCGACACAGATCCTTATCTATCCTTCAAAAGTATTCACTGATTGGCAAGTGCTATACAAAAATCTGCAAGTTTTTGCTAAAAATCCACATATCCTCCATCCTTCAAAACCATAAAGATCAACATTTTTACCAAAAATACCAATATTACTAATTTCTGTTTCCCCAGTAGATATATTGACAAATTTTATCCTATTAAGATCACCTATACTCAAAACTTCAAAAACACAAAACATGAAGAAGTCCAAGCTGAATTATTTCCTGTTATGGGCTGATGTTTCTCTGTGATGGAAGGCACATGTTTCTGAACTCCCATTTTTTTATCATTAGCATTTTTTAATGATACAAACGCATGCCTAAACCTGCCCCAAATGAATTATTAGGTTAAATTCAAGAAGGAAGCTACACTTTATAATGTTACTTGACATCTCCAAAGTCATCCAGGTTATATCAATTAAGTTTCCCAATGGTACTTCGTGAAGTCCTGATTTTAGGAAATAAAGGATCAGTTTGCCCAGCTGAGGAGATAACAGCTGAGCTCCAATACAACAGCTATTTCTTTACTTTCCCAAGTTATAGTTACCAAAAAATACAGCAAACATTTTAAAAGTCTATATCTCTTCATACATTTTACTAAAATTGTTGTAGCTACATCCTTTGAAACTACAGTAGTGAACTTTATGCATTTACACTGAGCCAATTTTAAATAACCTAGTATATCTAAAAGAAAAAACACTTTAACATATTTCCTACATAGACCGGATAGGATTGTTATTTTTTTTTTTAAGGATATTAATAACATTAACATAAGTTAGAGAGATACAGATAAGCAACTTTGATTTAAAGAGCTCTTTAACTGATGTTTTCTTTCTTATATAAAAGAGTGAGTCACTGTCTTAGTTTCAGGGTGGAAGGATTTAAAAAGTGAGCAATGGTATTAGTCAATAAGTCAATAATAATCATAAATTCACCAGGAAAGGAAAAATAACAAATAAGCTTACAAAGATCTGCGTTCTTTTTTATTCATTTATTTTTCAGAAACTGTGTATTTTGTTTTATAATTTACATACATGTGTGTATTCCATATATGATAAGGAATCCTGCTAATAAGCAAACTGTAGTCTTTTTTTTCCAAGCAATCAAAAATAAAATCCATTAGGGAGTTTTGGAAAACAAAGTTCTAATTCATGCCAAGTAAAAATTCTCTCAAGAAATAAAATCAATAGAACAAGCCTGTATTGAATATCTCTTTGACATAAAGTAAGCATAACAAACAGCATACAGTGCAAGATAAAATAATAATCTTTTGTCAGTGCTCAACTACTGCACGAACTGCATTCCTGGTTAAAAGGTGGAAAAATATTTATTTGAGGGCAAATAGGATTTAAAAATCTTATTGAAAAATCTACACAAATATATGACTGTGACCATTTCCAAAACGTAATGCCCCTTGAGATTACCGTTCTCTTCTATTTTGCTTTTTACAGGAATGTAAACACAAGAAGTTTGCCAAGTGTCAATTTTACAAAGGTATAATAATAATTTCAATTAAATTATGACTCTACTATCATTGTGGAGAATAAGGCCCACTATTTTCATATATAGGGTACAGGATGTCGCTCACCCCACCACTCTGCCCTGATGCATAAACAGGATGAAAGGGTGCAGCGAGCAGCAACTGGTCTTGCTAAAGATTGAGAGACTGGAAGGGTGAGAGCTTAGTACTTGGCTGGGCTGAGTTCTTCCAGTCAATATATTCCTGCCACCTCCCAAATAAAGTAAGGGAGAGAGTTCAGAGCAAGTAGTTGTTCCAAGCCTTTAATGGCAGTCATTTGCAGACTGTCTTAGGCAAATGACACTTTCCTTTTCAAACTCATTGAAAACGTGTTTTCTTTTCTACCCAGCTCCAGATCACCCCAATTCACCATGCTGTAACAGAAACATGTCAGAACTGCTCCAGCATGCTGTATTTAAGCTTTAGGTTTCAGAGACTGCTTGCAAAGGTAAACTAATGCAAATGCTTGGTCGTAGGAAAAAAAGATAGAGCAAGTCCTCCCCCTTAAAAAACTGCTTTGCTTCACAAAAACCAAGAGTCAGAAGACCTGGCAGCACCAGCTCTGGCACCCCACTAGTACTCTTGACCACTTATGTGTAAAGGAACAGAGTCTAAAGAGCATCAGCAGTGAGAAGTTTCATCCTTAGGACTTACCAGTTGCAGAGAACGGACAGCTCCTGCTCAGGCCAAACAGGTTTCTCCCCACCCACTCCCCTCCCCCCCTTTTTTTTTTAAAGCAGTATTTTTTCAGAATTTACTTTTGGTTAATTTCCTTCTTTACTTCTTTTAACGAATACCCAGAGCAATCCCACGACTGAATGATACAAATAACTTAAAGCTGGGGAATATGAGAAATCTAAAAGTATATGGAGTTTGTCAGTCTGAAATTTCATCTGTGTAGTATTCTGTACAACAATCACATCTACCATCTGATAAATCTGCTTAAAGTTTTCCTTTAAAGAGATTGCTGCTCTGTGCGGTGCAACTGTAGCAACTTCACCTAACTGCAGTTGCCAAACGAGAGCTCCAAGAGAGCATCCAAAGCCTTGAAAACTCCCCATACTGATCACCTCTCTGATTTTTTTTTAATCATTCTCCATCCCTCACTACTACAGTGAAGCCAAATATACTTCAAAGAAAAAAGAAAATCAAAATATTTCCAACCTCTAAAAGCCATGGTGTCTTATGGGCTGACAGCACGTTTTGTTGCAGACAAGAGCCAGGAGCACAAGTGAGGCACAGCGAAGCACATGTAATTGCAAGGGAGGCAAGCACATTATCAGTAATAAGAAGTGACATGGTCACCGCACTGCTAGGGGGCAGAAGGAGATCCACACTAGAACCTTTTGTGCCAGAAGGCACTTAGGAGATCATGAGAAATGCATCTCCTTGCATAAAAATTAATGACTAATATCCACGCATGACTAGAAGCAAATGCTGAGTTTCCCAGTAGATTTCAGCTGGATTTCTCTTCCCCTTTGGAAAAGCATTCACACAACATAATAAGGATGAAGCCAGCGTCTGTCAATGACAGTTGGATGAGAATATTTTTCTATGCAATTCTATGGGACAGACATGAACTTTCTTAAGGATAAGGATGCTGCGAGGCGCCACTTTAAAGTTTTGTGTTAATTCTCTGTCTAGAAAAAAAAAATACCAGGCAAAGTTAATCAAGAATGTTTCGGTGAAGTTTATGTTCGGTTTTGAAGTTCTGACTGAGCCTTGATCTCCCTCAGACAGACGCCTGCTCGTCCTTCAGGATTTCTACACTGCTATAACTGGAGTATAAAGATGAAGAAAATAAGCGGGAGTTAGCAAATCAAAATGGTGGGTAAGGGAGTTAGTGACCTAGCCATACATCAGTCAACAAAAGCCTGGGGTTTGGGGGATTTACTTCAGTGGTGGGAACACTACAAATACAGCATATTCCCTCTATTGAATGACCGTTGCTCGAAAGAGATAAGAGTATACTTTTAGTAGCCACTTATTGTTATATTTTAGCACTAGATTCCCACTTCAGATCAGCAAGAACAGTGTTATTGTATGAAGTAGGAATAACCACTCCACCAAACATTAACATAAAGCTAGTCCCAGCTGGAAGATATCTGTTTTTCAGTTTCAATAAGTACAATTTTTTCATATTTTAAGAAGAAATTGATGAAACATTTTTAAATTAAGGCACACAAAAATGTCTTAATTGTTGCAAAGAACCTTTGCCTCTCCATCTGTTCAATGAAACAATTATATTACGATATTTAGTATTAACTTACTTCAACAGTCTAGAAGAAACTAACAAGAACAATATTAAAATGCTTAGGAAAAGTCTGCATTTAAGGCAAGTAGAAACTCGTTAATGATGTTTCTAACTGCCGAGATATGCAGTGAAAAAGCACAAGATAAATACAAAACATTCTTAGACATGTCCCTTCTGGGCATAGCCAGTGGATTTAAAAAAAAAAAAAAAGGCAAAAAAGGTGCAGACTAATGACTTGGACAGGGCTACGCTGACAAAAATTTGCTTATTTATTTCCATAAATTTCGCTTCTCTCTTTTAAGAGACTTACCCAGCATGATGAGTAAAACGTTACAGTCAGTATTTTTGACATCTGTCAAAAATATAACAGATAAATCAACAAGCAGACTCTGTTTATACAGCCTATAATAGTGATCAACAGCACATTCACTGCCTCTTATTTTTAACATCAATCAATATTATGTATTAATATTGGCCTAGAGTTGAGTTTTACACTAGACCTTTTCTTCTGCTTTTTATCATCTTTTTGAAAGACAAGCTACAACAATTAATTTTTATTCAGGGCAGTAAGTGTTATTCATTCATTTGTGGACTCAACTTACAAACTCAACCATTTTGAAGGGGGAAAAATCCACACCCACACCACATGAACGTATCATAAATAACAAACCTTATTGGACTGTCTCCAATACTATTTCTCAACAGTGCTGCATAAAATTATCCTTATAAAGATTCCCAGGAACTCTGAAACTTCTATCCTACGCATACGGCCTTCGTAATTTGGCAAACGGAACGTCCTTTAAATGAAGTGTCTTTGTTTCGGCCTACAAAATTCCAATTAAATTTTAGGATTTCCCCCCCAAAAACTTCCTTTTTCCTGCTGGAATGCCTCAAAAATATTTTTATAATACATGCATCATAAAAAGCTAAGTTGTCATTGCTATTAGAATAGCAGCAGAAGTCATCACTTCACATTACCAACTTGCTGCATTCATTCTCTGAACAGTTAAATAACATACTGCTTAGAAACAAGTCTAAGTCATCTTGACAAAACTCCTCACTTTAGACCCACTGTATAATTTCCTCCTCCTTGAAGTATCCTATTCTAATTTAAAACAATCTAAATAACATTCCACTGCAGAGTCACATGCTTTACGGCTAAGACTTAACATTCTCATCTAATCGTCTTGTTATACCCATGCCTGTAATCATATTAGGTAATCCTGCTCCCTTTATAGGCCTGCTATATCATATAATGCACAAAAGAGACAAGAAGAATTTTCTAAACTTTGATTCACTTTTCAAATACAACTACATTTATTAATATAGTTTGGTACAATTTCCTAAATCTTTCTTATAAATTAAATAAATACAATAATATTAAACATGTATTTAAAAGAACAACATCTCTTAAAAGATATAACCTTAAAATATACTATAATATAATCTGAGTACTTGTGTCTCACAAATACAACTGATGCCTAACAATCAAAACCAGATATTATACTTCAAGGTGAATTTTTAGCTCTGCTGAAATTCTGATTTTGTTTCCTCTCATGGATCAGAATTTTATTAGCTACATTGGGGCTGGTGTCTAGATAATATTAGTAGTAATGACTTGGTTTGGAATAGATGGAACAGCCTTTTCTGTTATTTTTCAGTCTTGTTTTACAATTTTCATTCAACCCCGTCTAGGATCGTATTGATTCAGTTTCAAAAGTGTTTGATACAGTTATGTGCTTAACATGAGCTATTTCTAAAGCAAAAAAAGATTCCTGCCTTTGAAAATAAGTTCAGAAGTAGATGCTGAGATGATGAAGAGGGATTGTAAGGAGACTGTTCTACAATAAGTTTCCTTTTATACTCCCATTTGCACTTTTAACTGGCATTGAAGCTTAATCCTTTTTGGTTAATTTGGCTGCATTCATTTCATATACAGTCTGCCTGCAGCACAAGAGGAAAAAAACCTACAAAAAAAGACGTAAAAAACCCCAACCATAACTTATATGATAGCAGCGATTCTTCATTAAAAAGAAATAAAAGTTACCTTGATAAAGTTTCAACTTTACTTGAATCTGGGATTTCTGGAACAGGTCGATGCCTTAAAATAAAAGACCGGCTTGTTCTTGGAAACACTTTCATGCAGCTTTGTGCCGAAGAATCGTATAAGTCATTGTCTATCATTTCCCCTTTAAACTGAAAGAATGGAGAACTTGGCTCACAGTCAGATAAATTGTCCTCATCTGCAAACATCATCTGTTTGTTTTCACTGGATTTTGCCTCACATGAATAAGCAAACGAAGCAGGAGGATGAGAAAATGCTGAATGACCATCCAAGTGCTCATCAGCTTGGTATGCAGCAGCTTCTTCCAGTGATGCATCCGGCTGAGCGTTCATCTCAAGACTTCTACTTAGATTGATAGCTTTTAGTATGCTATCTGAATTCTGGTATAAACTAGAAAATTCTAAATCTGCAAAGCTATCACCTTTTGCCTCTGACAAGTTTTGCTTTGTAAGTTCAAACTCTTCTTTGCCAATGTAAGCCTTATTAGCAGGTTGTACTGACAATGTTGCAGATACCAAGCTAGTTTTTGTAGTCCCATCTACATTTAAATTACTTACTGAGGACTCCTGATCTGAGGATGAACGTTGCTTCTCCTCTAATCCTTTCGAGTCTTTGAATTTTAGAGTTTCAGAGAAAAGACAGTTTTCTTGCATTTTTGAAAAAGCGGTGTCTAACTGCTTAAGAATCCTCCTGCGGTGCCCTGTAGGCAACACTCCCATTTGCTGAAGCACACTGTTATCTATTCCCATGCAATCTGTCACAATGTTATAGCCATATTGTTTAAAGTTAGGAAGATACTGTCCCAAATTAATGTTGACCAAGAATTCTTCAATAGCAGTGCCATTGCCCATGGAAGACATGCTGACAGCTTCATTCCGCGTGTTGCCCCACACAGTCATGTAGAAATATAGTCAGGATGTGTGCATATTCGCTAGGAACAAAATTCCTTGTAAATTCATTGTCAAGTCAGCCAATAGAGAATACCATTTTCTTTATAAGTAGGCCTCTTCAGTGCTTAATGACTTTTTTAAAGACTGCAAACCTAGAGGAAAAAAAACAGGCATTAAAAGGTAGACCCGCACAGGATTTAGAGGCCTGAATTCACATTAATCTTGGAAAAAAATTCTGAAAGGCTCCGAGTCATCTGTACAGTAAAATTTTAAAATTGCTTATACATGAAAGTGTAAAGCAGGTAAACAGCATAACCTCTCCATCCTTTTGTCCTGACCTGTGTGAAGAGAAAAGCGAAATCAAAGTCTTAGCACAAGTTACACAGTTTAAAAGCATATAATTCTAGTAGTTCATGAGAGGTGAACTACTTGACAGGTAAACACACACACACTTGCTGCACAGTACTTGACTATACAGGGGGGAAAAAAGTGATATAACTACAGAGCTGGAACCCAAAACTTTCCCGGGTCCACGCTAGCACTATAACCAAGTAACTACAGCCTAAGGCTTCCACTCACTCATCTTATGAGCCTCATACTATTTTTAGCACAGAAACACATTTTCAACAGGTCTTTCTGAACATGTTTTAGAAAACAAGCAGCTTTAATTGGTTAACTAACCACTTGCAGCAAGCTGTGGGGGTGATAAAAATATGTCTCATAGATCAGGCTCAGCAAAGAACTGTCACAAGGGAGAAGAGCAAACAAGTAACTCGCTTTTCAGCTCTGCCAAGCAAGCAGTTCCCTTGCACACAAACACATCGAGAAGCACAGTCACATAAGCAAGTTTTGGCCTCCGCACTAGGGATCCTTAGTATCTCAAGTGTTCAAGAGGGTTTTTCCTCAATTTTTTTCTAACTTAGCTCTTGCACCCTCCAGATTCCACCTATTTCAGATCTTCTTTCTACTGTGCCATATCCAGATTCATGGCTTACATAATCCAAAGCAGGGACAGAAGCTACCATTCTGGAGGAGTTTGAGACAGCCTGAAACTCCATCTTTAGAGAAGGTTTAAGATCAGCAGCAGACAACATGTTTTTTCTCCTCCTCCTTCCTGTATAAAGGGTAATTTGGCCTTAGGGAAACCTGCTGACTGTAGCAGCTGTCCTGGCATGCAGGTACTAACTTTAAGCAGCCTGGAAAAGAAAGAACAGCTTCGGTAGAACTAAATGTAAGCATAAGACTAAATGTAGCAATTTGAGAGAAAAGGAATCATACGCCCAGAATAAGTCCACGGCAGTAGGCAGCGATGCCTATGTTCTTCAGAACACTTCCTGACAAAAAGGACAATACTTTAGATGCAAAGACAGAAAGTTTGCCTATTTAGTGTATCAGTTACTCAAGATAAGAAAAAACCTCCTCCTATGAGATTTCCCTAATACCTTTTGACCAACTTTAAATCAGTATCCAAACAAAGAGTCAGAAATAAGTCTTTATGCCTCTCTCTATTCCCAAAGACACACACAAATAAATACAAATTTAATATCATGTACTGAATGAAACACAGTTGTTATCACTGCTATTAACAATTGTGCTTTATTACAATTGTGAAATAACTAGTTCAGTCACACATTTTTTCTTGGAAAGTTCTGTAACTATCTGTATTACTCACACATGCTTAAAAAGAAGTACTGAAGAACAGGGTAGTCACCTGGGAGGAAGAACCAAACCTGTTTACATTTATACCACAACTATCGGGGGAATAATGAGAGGAAAAAAGTTGAACGAATCTACATCTTCCTGGAAGACATAAGAATCAACATATTTACTACAAATGTTCCATTATAAATAGTCTTTTCATAAAAAGTCTTTAGATTCTTGCTTTTTTCTTTAACTTCATTTTTGGGATAAAATTTATTTTCAGCTTTGATCTCTGCTCACAAGTCTGAGAAGAAATGACTTAACATCTTGAACAAGAAAAGCAAACAACTAAAATTTTCTAAGGAGATAACTCTATCAGCCAATCAGATGTCAACCTCTTAAAAGCGTTGAAGTTTGTCATAGAGTTAACCCTCACTAAAAGACTCCCAAGGCATTTTGATATGGAGACCTGAATTGAGCTAATCTGATTAACAATCAGCTTCTAGATTTAACTTTGACCTTTCTCAGTCTGAGTACTTATCTGAACACTCATCTTTATTTTTTTTTAATTTTAGGCATCAGCATTTTGTCAAGCTTTCCATTTCTTTTCAAAAGGTAATATTAAATAATACTGCCTTTCAACCATCCTTGAACTTGGAAAAATACAAACATAAATATATATTCTTTAAAGATAAGAAGTTGGATAGATATATTCTGAATACAGGACGAAGAATACTAATCACTACAGAAATTACTAAAGTGAGCACAAAGTATCAGGCAGGCACTGTTTGGGCCAGAGTATTTCATAGGCCCATCAAGAAAAAATAAAGTATACATCCTCAAAGTACATAACACCCCAGAAACGTTAGCATATCAGTCCAAGTGTTTCAAGATTGGAGTTGAAATTGATTATTTCAACCACTTCCTTCCCTCTTGGTAGTTTTGGGTTTGAGGTCTTTTTTGTCTACCCCCATCCCCAGGGGGAAGGAGAGTTACTGCTTGTTTTAGGAGAATATCATTCTACTGCACTCACCAATCCTTCCACCTTCAGCACTAATTAAGAGGCACTGATGAAAGTGCTATTATTTACTTTTCAGTATCTAAGTATTGCGTTTTTTACATGTAGTAGCTTTGTCCAGACCTCATTATGGAATACATCCAATCTGATTACTTCAGCAACTCAAATAGCCTCAGATTATCAGTTGTCTGGATCCTAACCCATCTTTATACAAACCACAGTAGAATGCAGAGAATTACCTAGCAGAGAACAAACTTTGTTTTACAAATTTGCAAAACGTCATTACTTTTTGCAGTGTACTTTATAAGGAAATATATAGAAGTCTGCGAAAGGAAGAAACTGTTCACTGAGAAGACATTTTGACCACAAAATGCCAGCGCTGCTAGAAGTTGAAGCCAAAGCCATCTTTTGTTTCACTAGTAATCCACAGCAGAAGCTGTCAATGTACCCGCCAAGACTTCTGAAGAAGTGCTATAGAACTGACTTACCGCTATTTTGCCAGCTGTATATGTAAGTTTACAGTCACACAAATTTTGTGGGTCTGAGGAAAGGGTTACACTGACGCTTGCTTGGTTTGACTACTCAAATGAAGATTCAAGTAACGTGCACCTAAATAAATCTATACACAATTGGCATATCTTTCTATTACAGGCTAGCAGACAAATACCACTACCTCTTACACCGCAAGTTTTTATTCTTACTAAAAGTTTAAGCTCAAGAAGGATACAGACAGATAGAACTCAAGAAGCACCTACTCCAAAATATTAGCCTAGTTACATGTAATTAATACCAATCAAAAATAGGATTGGATTATCTCCTCCATAGCTTTAATTACAAAGAAAGTCATAACACTGAAGAACATTTGAATAACGTGTGTATATATATATATATACACACACATATATACATACATACAGTGTATACATTTATGACACACAGACACACACACACACACACATTTACGTGTTTACATTTTTCATATATATAGTTGTATCAATAAGACAACTTATAAGTAAATAATAGCCTTCAAGGTCAGTTCATGCAGTTGCGTACATTCTGCATCTCAGCTTCAGTTAGAAGTAAAAGTTTTACTGTCAGCTCCTAAGCAAAGCACATTTACCCATACTACTTAGAAATTAGTACCAAAAGAGAAGAGAAAAAATGAAGGGGAATTTGTTCTTGCTTAAATAAAACTGATTCTTGTTGCATTACCATAACCTCCAATATAGAGTAACTCAGACAAAAGTCAAACATTCAAAATGCTATTCAAAATGGGAAAATGCTATAGTGGTTACAGAAGATGAAGCTTCTCTGAAGATACTTGACCATCCCATTTTACAGAAAAAAGGGTACCCTGTCCAAAACGCTATGTGGGAAAAACAATACAAAGCAATCAATTTGAGCTTCTCTTCCAAGAAAATATGATTTGGCATGGGATAGATTGCAGACCCCAAGTCTCACTTGGGATCATCCAACTTTCCTCTGTAGAATATGATGCTGCAGATAATTCTTTTCATAACATGATTTTCACATCCTTCCCTCTCCCCCTCTTATGGAACGGACTTAGACAACTAGATGCAGGAACTCAGAGTGGCATAACAATTCTTTCTGTTTTGCAGAAAGTGACAGCTTTATCCTCTATATGCCTCCAAAGATGATACGACAGCACCGGCACAGAAAAAAAGCATAATTTTCAGGATATTTCCTCACATGGAGGATGCATCTAACTAACACTTTCAAAAACCTTATCAACTGATATAGCCTTGATGCCATGACTTTCAAGTTGAAAAATCTTCAAGAAGATACTGATTGGAACACGTATCTAGATAAATGAAGCTATGTTAAAGCAAGCGAGCAAACCAGCTTTTACTAATTAAGTAAGTACATAAACAGTAGGATATAACTGCATGTAAAAATAGTCAAGTAAGGATTTTTTTCCCTTTTAAGATCACAACTGATATTAGCTCATTCAACGAAAGTGTCAAATCTTTAGAAGCGCATGCCAATATAATCACACTTTAAGTGACCAGGTCAACAAATATAAACGCAGGCTTGCTCCCAGCTTCTTCTAAGCCACGTACTAGATTTAGATCCAAAGAAACAGAAACAAACGAAGTAACTAAGATATGGCCTACTATGGAATTAAATGAAACCTGACAGCAATGAAATGCATCTTCCCATTGTACTTGACTACTTAAGGCTAACAGGCCTTAAAAGCGTTGTAGACCATTACAGATCTTTCCAAAAAATCTCCATAACGCAATCAGCATCCTGACTGCCTGCTCAAAAAACTCTCAAATGACCTTTTTAAAGAGGTTACTCAAGTAGTTAAAATTCAGGTCAACTCAGCAAAAGTGATTACAATGATTTGGATAAAATCATTTCCCTTGCAAGTGCAATAAAGTTACTAAAAGTAGTTCAATCTAATGGGTAATTATGAAATAAGCACATCCTCTGACAAAATGTTTCTTTGTCGTTCATTTCAGAATACTTGTCTTCCACAGAAAAGTTTAGCCAACTTCCTTACCTCGGGGACAAACCTTACACTGCAAGTAATTCCAGCGGGACAACACCCAGAACTGTCTCTGGACTGTGAAACTGCATGGCATGAATAAGCAAACTGAAGTTGGAACAGGCTGAGTACGGCTTAGCAAGTTGCTGTGGCAACACTTGGGTGCCATATCCCGCACTTTGTCTTCTGTGGCACTGCAGGCATCGTAGCGATTCCTCAGCTTTCTCAAAGTGAACTTCATTCACTCTCTGACAAGATGTCCACAAATACAAAGGCAGTGTGGCATCTAACTTTGCAAAAACAATTCTCGGGGTAAAGGAACGCACAAAAAATAATTAAGCTGAAAAGAAAACAAACACGCACACCATATTTCCCACCTACCTACAAATTACTCCGTGTGAGAGTCTAATTTTTATATTAGGCATTCATCTCAAGCGACATGCCCCTCTACCAGACCGCCCAGTCTCACCCCTAAACAGGCTGGTAACTCTGAAGTACTCCAGAAGTGCGGCTCTGCCAGCTGCTGCACGCCCGGCCCGGCCCGGCCCGGCCCGGCCCGGCCAGTACCCCGGCAGCAGAGCGGCGGCGGGCGGCAGAGCGGCCGCGCCAGCCCCGCACCCGCGCAGGCTGCCTCACCTCTTCGGCGACGCGCCCCGGGGAACAGCCGAGGGGAGAGAAAAGCCGGACTTTCGACTCCTTCAGCTTTGTTTCTTTCCTTTCTGGCTCTCCTCTCGCTGGCTGCCTTTCTCTTTCCTTTCTTCCTTCCTGCCTGCCTGCCCCCACACCCAGCGCAGCCCAGCGCAGCCCAGCCCAGCCCACCGCACCCCGCGCGGCTCCCCGGCAGGCCGCGCCCGCGGCGCGCAGCCCCCGCCCGCGGGAGGCGGCCGCACCTGGGCGCGGGCGGGGAGCGCTTGCCGCCCCGCGCGTGGGCCGCCGGGCGGCTGCTCAGGGCGTGCTCGCCGGGCAGCATATTTCTGAGCAGGCGGGGGGAAGCTGGCTCCCAGGGCGTTTGCTCCACTCCGCTCCCCTCCCCCCGGCGCTTCACTTGGCCGGGGAGGCGGCCGGCAGCGGCTCTTTCCGCCGTCCCGCAATGGCTCTCGCCGCCGCCGCCGCTGCGCTGGGAGCGGCCAGGTTTTGGGCTGGGAGCTCGGCGAGCGCCTTTGGGCCGGAACTGCCCTGAGCTCAGCGAGCGCTGGCTGTTCGCCACCGCCGCCCAGGCGCACGGAGCAGCGCAGCGCAGCGCTGCCCTCCCCTCCCGCCGCCGCCCTGCAGCGACAGGGCTTCTGTGGGTGACCTGGGGAACCAAACGAAGCCGCTGGCAACGCAGATGCCGTGTCATAGTATTGCATTGCAGTAATAGCACGTGTTTTGAGTGCTGCCTTGCTTTAAAAAAAAAAAAAAGAAAAAGAAAATTACTGAGCTTTCAGTAAAGTATGCAACTTCCCCACTTCTAGGAACTAGCATTTTGTTACACAGAATGAGACCAAGAAGTACTTTCATTTACTCAGTACCTATATATATCGTATATATGCATATATATACATATCTTCCTGTTATCAGTTCCAAGTCTGTCTCAATCCAAGGGCAAATCAGAAGGTTTAGACTATTGTAGCTGAAGCTAGAGGCAGAGCTCTAGCTGAAGCAGAAGCTGCTGAAGCAGAAAAGCAAAGATTTGCTGAGAAAAAGAGGCTAGTAATTAAAGCGCTCATCTGGGAGCAGAATGAGATTCTTATCCCTGCTTCAAAGACTACTTACTGCATACTAAATGCAGCCTTACTGAATTGTAGGGCTGTTAAAAGCTGTTGGTTTTTAGTGGGGTTTCAGGATCACAATTTTGAATGTAAACAACTTGTTCAGTCTCCGACTCCCACAGTCTAAACGATTAGAAGTTGTTAAGTAGAGCACAGAACCAATTCCATTAGCGTCCAAGCACTTCTGAAAACCCTACTGCAAGTCCTATTTTTAGCTGCCTGAATGCCAGCCTACTAAATTGAAAAAACAGTTATTTCTGCCTCCCAAACTTACAGTATGTAAGCCAATTTTGGGGCAAGGAAGTCCTACTCAAGTGCAAGGCTTGAGTCTGCCCTTTCTAGAGGATAGAAAAAAATCATTATGGTCTTACTTGACTTTTTATTAGTGCTGTTGCTCAGTGTGGGAAATTGTATATGGTGATATACTCCAACATCATTCCCAGTCTTTTGCAAATCAGCCCGTGTGTTTCCAAAGCAAGTTACTCTAGGTTTAAACAGCCCACTTTCTGTTTCTGCTTCTACAGTCCTAAAGCACAGTTTGTATTCAGGCCTGTGTACTAGCACCCTTTTTGGACATTGCCTTTCGGCATTGTAATTTAAGGGCTCACGGCATTGTAATTTAAGGGCTCACACACTCCTTCAATCACCTATTTTGCCTAAGATTTCCAGCTCAGCCTAGCTTCCTTTCAGAAAAGTAGGACTGGCAATGAATGCTGACTTAGAAAAAGAATTTTAAATATGGTAACTTAAAATATTTGAAAGATTCAGGTGTGGTAAACAAGATAAGGACCTGACCCCTTTTTAAAGCTTGCAAATGACATTTTAAAGTATGCAAATCCCAGTTAATTAGCAATTTATGCTGGGCTGAATTTCCTGCAAGCGTCTTCCCTGAGAGCATCTTCACTGAGAGCATAATACAGACACTTCCCAATCTGCTGCACTGTGTCTCAACCAGAACTAGACTTATCTACTCTTCTTGACCACAAGATAAGACCACAAGATCTGAGATTTTTTCTTTTTTTTTTTGTAGAGGAGAAAGAGGGAAAGTAAGCTCCAAACACCTACTCAGTTGTGTTTTCATATTTATATTTGCATTAATTGACTGTTCAGAAAAATTGGTATATACAAACTCATTTTAAGCCATTTTGTGCATTTGGGGGTTTTAGGGTTTTTTTCTTTGTGTGTGGGTCTAAACCGCATTGCCAGTATCAGGCAAATCTATATGCAGTTTAACTCTTTGTTAGAAATAAAGTAGCATAATGTTTCAGATCCTAAGAAAACACTCAACACTGGTTTATCTACAGCATATAGTTATCTATCAGAGTGCAGAATGGCAGCTTTCTACCACTACGGTAAAGCACAACTTAAAAGATTCTTACAAAAATCAGAGAGGAAATTGCATTCTACTAATTCTGATGTAATTCAGAAGTGATACAAGTGACAATACTATTCTAAGGTTTGTCAATATTCTTGAACTGCTTTGAGTTTTGAAAATCCGCTGACAGGATTGAAAACTAGAGAGATGTTATTATCTGATAATTTCCTCTTCCCTTGACTTTCTGTGTTGCTATCATAAAAATTATTTGGTTGGTAATGTTTTCTAAGTGGATGGAGATAAAATTTAAGTTTAGAAATTAATTCTGAGCAGAAGTTGCAAGACTTTTACTATGTCCTCTGAAAGATATTAGGTTCCTTTGTATCCTAAAATACATGTGGCCATTAATAGTGAATATGCTAAGCTTTGCGTTCCAGCTCAGACTTATGATGACATACAACTTTTAAAATAACCCTGTTTTTCAATAAGTGACATTGGCATGATTACTTTTAATATTATCAGTCCATAAGAATAACCAGGTAAGCCTGTGTTTACTTGAAGATGGAATAGTATCACCTAGACTGTACAGAAGCTGAACCTTAGAATAATTAGCTGTGATTCTACCTCAGACTTCCACACTTCACCTATGTGGTTTGTTATAAATCAAAACAGATGATTTCTACATTTTTCATTGTCCATTAGGCCAGTAACGCAAACTGGTCAGTCACTTTCCAACACCAAAAATTATCATTTTCAAGTGTGTGTATATCTTTAAAAAATGAATCAGTTACATAATTATTTGCTGCATATTTAATATAGTTAAGAACTTCCTAGAAATGAACTGCGCAAACATCAAACTCCAAAGATAAACTAGAGGAAACAACTGCTACTCCTTCCTTATGGATGGCCTGCAACAAGCTCTGATATAGTGGACAAAGTTTGTCAGCTATCTCAAAATCTACACAAGAACTGAGTTTATTTGTGATGTTTTATGTGATTATTTATCTCTTTGATGTAAAAATAGGACATACTACTATGGAATACAGTCAGAGTTAGGTAGCAGAAACTGAGTTCTAAACTGGGTCTTCTTCAATGTTTTCAGGGTTTTTTTGCTCATTTTTAAAACAGAAGTAATAAAATCCATCCATCAACTTCCTCAAGGTGTTGAGAAGGTAAATATGTTTAATTTTCGGAGTTTATGAAGCATTCTAAGAAATTAAATATGTTAGCTCTGTCTCAGACAACCAGCAGATGACTGTCTATATTTTTTATGATTTGAGCTTCAATCACTATAATATTGTTATTAAAATATCAAGAAAACTAATCTTGGAAATTAAATCATGCACAACAATTTTCAAAGCAGAGTTCTAGCTAAAAAATAAGATAACGTATTTTACTCAGTCAGGGTAAGACAAGGAGGGCTGAGAAGCCTCAGAAAAAAGATAGGACTACAGTTAAGGATGAGCACAGGGTTCGAGAAATCTAGGTTCAGTTTTTGCATTTGCTATCATCTGTTTATGTGACCTTGGGATTCACTTCAGCCAGTTATTCTGAGCTTTAAAACTCAGTTATTTTTTCTGTCTCACTCGACACCTACATACATTTTTATGGAGACCTATAGGCCAGTTCAACCTGTACCACAGTTTTTTATATAGTTGTATAATGGTCAATGTGATTTCCAAAAGTATCATAAAATAATTCCCTGTATAACATGATGGATTTGTATTTTCAGTCTATCACTTTATAAACTAGTTAATGTTTTCCTTCCCAGGTATGGCAATATGACCGTTGTGGATTTTGCCCTTTTATTTCTTTTAACGGCTACGTAGTTGACCCTGATGTAGTCTCTCTGTTTTATTAAAACAACCAACAGACTCATTATGTAGCTCTTTAAGCTGTTTAGATCTTAGTATAATTCTTTTGAAACCAATGACATAAAGCTGGTGTAACATGGTGATATGCTGTTTACTGATTACTTTTACAATATACTGATTTTTTTTTTTCTTTCCCTTAGCAATATAGGTGATCCAAGACAGTGAAGCAAGAGTGAATTTTCTGGCTCGTATATTGTATATTGCACTCAGCTGTACCTTCAAAATCCTCTAAAGTCAAGAAGTTATTCAGATGTTCTGGAATACTTTTTCTGGGAATAAAAGCATAGATATAAACCAATAGTAACATTTGCTCTAAAATCACCTCTAATATAGTGGTGATAGATGAGTCAGAAATATTGAACTTGACCTCACACCTCTGCAAAGATGGCAATTCAAAATATATTTCTGTGATAACATGGGGTTTCTGGAAGTTAAAGATAGTCTATCAACTGCCTTTGGTCAAAGCATACTGTATAGTACTTACCAGCACTAATCCCTTCTGTGTCCTGTCTCTGAGCCAACACTCAAACGAATTGATACAGCCCTATGAGCTGGAGGTCCCCCACTTTCACAATGTCTATATATGTGTTTCAGTCTGCAGACAACCTGAAAGTTTTGTCTGCATTAGCACTTTATTTGAATTCAATGCTTATGGGAAAGTAAAAGTATCTCCTATGTATAAGATTAACCTGAGTTCACAAGCCTAAAAATGAAAACAGCAAATTTATTCTAGCCAGGCAAGGGGTTAAGCTCTTGCTTCAAAAGAAAGGCATATAGCCAAGAAAAATGCAAATTTAAAAAATACTTGGCATCAATCTCCTGTTCTAGCTGTCGTTTAGGGTTTCTCCAAGACATCTTTCACTAGAAAAGCTAGAGAGCCAGCTTCAATACTTTGTTTTCAGAGTGCCTGCTTTCATGTGGGACCTCATCCCTGCACTTTGGTCTCTCATTTATATTTAAAGGTTTTCCAGTTGCGACTGAATACAAATGCAGCTTCAAAGCATGCAGTAGGATCCCTTTTATTCCTTTATTTCTTTCTATTGCTCTCATTTAGGGGACCTTGTTACCTTGGCATAACTCCCTGTCACCTTTGAGAAATCTAAAGCAGCATTCTTAAACTTTTTGAAAATGAATCCCTTGGAGGAACTTTTCTGCACATCAAAGTGCTAACTTTTTCCCATGTTCAACTTTTACACAGTTCATTGAATTGTAATGAATTCTTCATCATTAAGATTTTATCTACACAGCATTGACTTGCTCATATTTTACAGAAACCACATATGACACATTAAAAGACACCATTAGTTTTAAAGGTCATTGTCTAAAACACCTCCTCCCCACTTTCAATTTACTTGTTGCTTGAGCAACTTTCGCATGGAAAGTATTGAAACACAATAGATTTCACAATATCATTTTTAGAGAAAAACTTTCCAAAGTACAACCACAGCTAGAACTTATAAACTTTAATATAACTGCACATTTTTCTTTGTATCTGGTGACACACTGTAAGTCTTCTCTTTCCTCTTTCCCTCTCTGCTTTCCTCCTACCCCCCCAAAAAAATTACTTCATGACAGTTGAATCACTTCCAGGATTCTAATTCTATTAAAAACTGGAGAGCTTACGGGATATGTGAATAACACTTGAATAGAAAACACATAGTAAAGATACCTGCTCTGTCCATGAATAACTTCTTCCTGTGAAGAAGGTACTAGGTTGAGTTAGAAGGCTGAAAAGTATCAAGTCTTTGAAGTTTTAACTACCTAAATCCCTTTTGACATACTGTTTCCTTGGCTTTCAGGTTTTTTTGAAATACCATATTAAGAAACAGCCTCAAATGTAAAATGCTAAAAGAAAAGTTGGAAGTAGACAAGCCACCTAGGAAGTACTACTCACAACATGCTGGAGAGGTTGATCTTGCAGCAGACACTGATCAGTGATGTCCTTTCTGCTCCTGTTGCTTTGATCGTATTACTGAGAAGTATGTTACACGAAACAGAGTGAGAGCAAACCTCAGTTATTTTAGGTAAACAAAGGATGGCATCACTGTTCTGCCTACAATTTTGAATTATTTTTCCATTTAAGAAATCTCAATCATCTGCAAATCTTATTAGGACTAAATACTCAGCTTATATAATGAACTTTGCTGAAGCTGGTGACAACATATCTTTCTACATCCAGGCATTTTTCCCTATCTTTTTCACCTGCTTACACTCAGAAAATTTAAGTCTTCCTTCAAGGATTGTTTTCTTCTAAGAGTATCTCTTAGGAGCAATAAAACTTCATTATTAAACTTCATTATTGATGACAGCAGTGTAACTGAGACTAGGACTCTGTCATTAAGAAAAGAAATACCATCAAGTGAAAACAGAACACTTTCATGTTGTTTTTCTACAGCCTCTTCCATTCCAAAATTTAATTAAAATTGCAATACAGTAAAGTGTCACTTCAATATTGGATAGAAAAGGCTACAGCTTTTCTTACAGAATTAAACACTGTAACATTAAAACAACATGAAGCATGCTTAATAACTTCAAAATACTACTCATGATCAAATCAAAAGACATTTTTTTTCCTAGATTTATTTTTTCCCAAAGGTTATAATGAATTTATTGCTTAATCTTATAAAAGCAGACAAACCAGCCAGCAGAGAAGCTATAGAAATTATAATCCTCTCCAGGTAAAGAGTTAATCAAGATTTTGACCTTTGCAGGATACATGGTAATCTTGTCCTTACCTTACGTGATAATTGGAAAGCCAATGGGTCACATATAGGCTTGATTTAAGATAATTCCATTTTGTACACTCAAAGATAAAACATATGTAAGACCAAAACCTTGACTAAATCTTTCAGTTTATGCACACTGGTGTGGAATTTGAATTGCATACTCTCTTCAGCTACTAAAAGGCAAAACTTACACCTTGCTTATGAATACTCAATATCCTGGAGGTCTTCACAGTTCCTGAATACAAAAAAAAAAAGAAAAGGAAACAAATTTAAAAATAAAGAAAATTCCTTTTTAAATGAATGCATTAAAGCCATTCATTGCCATTCTGCAGCGTACCGAAAGTCTAAATGAGCATAAAAAAGATATAATGAGAACTGGTTAGGGTATTTCAGTATATAGCTAGGGAAAGGCCACTTTTTCTTCACATCTGTCATCACAACTCACTTCTCTTGTGCCTGGAAGAAATTGTCCATTGTAACAGAAGCATCAGTAAAAGCGATCTGTATTTCTTTCACAAAAGGAAAGTGCGTGCAATGCATATAACACTTCATGTTGCATTTCAGATAGAGTAGATTTTCAGCTAGGTTAAGATTATCTCCTGTAAAAGAATGTAATTATGATAACATCATATACGGATTCAGCATCTATCACAATCTCCATCTATAGTTTTGTTAGATTTCTTAGGCCGATATTCAAGTAGTACGGACAGATTAGATAGGCTAGAAGCTCCTTTTGCTAATCAGAACCCCATCAAAAACAGCGAGAACCCATAAGGCCCTGAGTCTGAGTCTGCAATCTCTTTGTCTTTGGTTAGTATACAGTCTAATGTTTGCTCTCGCAGAATACGAGTCAAGCCTACTGATCAATAATTATCAACAATTAAGCTAAAAGAGAACACATAAAGAATGTAAACTTTTTTTTTTGAACAAAAAGCTATGCAGTTTGGCATAGATCAGGCTCAAAAATGAAAAAAATATGATTGGCACCCTGTTCTGTGTGTTAGCTGTACCTCAGCATGGGTGAGGATGGCTTGTTTTCCCAACGCTGGCTGCCTGAAACCTCCACAAGAGCTAATGTAAATATAATGGCAAATTCAGGCCAAACACACCATGTTACATCTAAGTGAATATAGGTGAATAAGTGGGGCGCACAATGAGGTTTAACACAAGCTTAAGTTCTCCTTCCTGCTGTACGCTTACCTAACCTCAGGCTCATGCACAAGACAGCTTAATGTGAAGTTCTACGACTGAGCTAAGAGAGAAATGCCCTTTCTAACCATACTATTTCATTATTCATTTCGACGGGATTATGGCTTTCTCCAAAACGTCTAGCAGTGATCACTGTGATATGAAGTTAAATAGACCACCCACGTGAGTAAATAACACAGTTCCTATGGCCCAGTAATCTATAGCACTTTCTTTGTTGGTCTTCTTGTGCTAATACTACATTTTCTCACTTGGACCTTGTAATACCAGAGATAGGAAGAAAACCCACTACAAATATTTTCAAATATGAACTGATCAATAAACTCAGCAAAATGCTTTTATTAATTGTCATGCACTGAACTTTGCATTATACTCAGAGTATAAAGATATAACTTATTGTGTCTGCATTGTATAGTCCAATATCTCTTCTTAGCAGAGCAAAGTCCACTTTCTGTGTTATCAGCTATGCCATGGTGTTAAGGTATTCTGAAAAGAATATGTATATTTACTACATGATAACAAATGAATTTAACTGTATACTTTGATCCTTATTTTTGTACCTTTTGTATTTTGTTTCTCTTGCCTCCAAGGCCACTATTTACAAAGGACTTGAAAAGTCCTTTTTAAGGATTCATGAATAGTCAGAGAATATAGTTAAACTGAAAGTAATCCAGGTATATGAATTGTTTAAAAATAAAACAAAACATGGAGCCAACTTTCTGGTTTGTTTTATCACTTTCATGCTAATGTAGTTTTGCTGAAGAGCAGGATCACTCTTCAAAATGCAAAATGCAATAGAGAACTAAGCTCTGAGGATGAGTACACAGCCCTTTTGTTATTAATTTTTGTACAAAAAAATTTAAAAAAAACAAGAAAGGAAAATATATAATTAAAAAAAATTCAACATCTACCACAATTGTCCCTGCGTTTTTATATCTCACACATTATTATCTGTTAATTATTTTAATTTTCTTCACTTTATACAAAATTACCTACTTGGGCCTTGGGTCCTATTTTGACAATTGGGTTGCAGGACACCCACACATCTCTTTTCCTGTGAGCCTGTTATTATAATACTAAAAAGCCTATGTCTATATGTAATAGTAAACATGAGAGCTGTGTCTTTACCTTACCCTTAAGAACCTGACTCTTCCTCAGTTAAAGGACACATTACGTGCAGGGATTTCCAGTGACTCTGGGGCTCCACAGTGGCCGATTCTATGAGGTTCTTTTGATGCAGTATACCAAAACAGGTTTTCTTTGTGTACTTTCTTTCTGTTTAGGATTTTGTAGTAAAAGCTGCAAGATCAGGCAGTAGTTTCACAGTAAAAGCCGATTTTGCTGCAGAGAGGAGTCACACTGCTTATTATCAAGTCTGCTTATTCCTGCTGTCTCTACATCCTCTTCCTAGATTGTGTGCCACATGATAAATCAGCTCAGATAACTAGTGCATGCTGAATTTAACTTTGCAAAATGAATGGTTTAACATGATTGGCTTAAAGTGATTGTGAAACTATAGCATTAACTATATGCTATTAAATTGCATGTAAATACCCTTGGTACTAGATTCATGTTGAAATCCTCTCTTCTGTGTATGTGATCATGTATGTGATACTCTCTTATTTTCTCCAGAATACTGTATAATACATATTAATAACAGTACTCTTATATTTTCAGGCAATATACGCTCACTTTTCTGTAGTATTTCCTAATGACTAATTGTCTCCACTTTCTTTACCCTTCATGTTTTCTGGTTATATTTTACTCATCTCAGGAACATTTAGTTTTACAAGCTGCAGAGCGTTCAGAAAGTTTCAAATGTGGCAATCACCGACACTCGCCATGTGAGGCGAGTCAGGGCCGTAAAGGTCTGTGGCTGCGCACAAGCCCCTGACGGCTACTATCAGAGTGGATCTCTTTGGACAAGAGCTTGTGTCAAATAGTAAACGTCTGAAGGTTCCCAAAGACTTTATAGTTATATTGTCTAAAGCCTGCCAGCATAGTGCAAAAGCAAAAGCTTTAAAGCATAAGACTATCCATTAAATATCAAGAAAAATCTTTAAGAAATCTCATTTTCCACCCTTTTAATCTCTTCAAGTAGGGAGAAACTGGAGAACTAATAACAGTACAATATCACAAAGATCAAGTTTTCATAGTCAAAAATACTGTGACTGAAGTCATTGGTGGGGGGGGGCTATTTTTGTTTAACCAAAACCATATTTGTAATATATGAATAGCCGAATTTAAAGACGTTGAAATATGTCATCAGACAATCTAACAATATTTACTTTACTATTGCTAAATAGTAAAAAATCTGAGTCAACTTTAGCTTGAATGATTATCACTTCATTTTCTTTCACAAAATCTGATGCATAATAATCACGTTTAAAATTCAAATATCTCCCAATAGCAGTTCCTGAATTGCTTTGAAGAGTTAACTGTTTAAGTAAAAATGTAGCTTACCTAATTGCCCCAACAATAAATTCTTATACAGACACCAATATAATTACAGAGACTTAGACCATTTGGTACTACAAATTTTCACAAAACTGCATTTTGCATATTTCACTCAAGTTTACAGAAAAGATCAATGCACATTTTCATCTTGAAAGCTCGATATTGTTTCTTCAACTGCATCTAAAAAATAAGAATATTTTTTCTTGACCTATTAAATGCATTTAGATAAATGTATTTCTAAAGTAACAAATCTCTTTTTTGCACTATGTATGGACAATTTATACAGATAGTATATATTAATGCAAGGAGTTAGATATCTAATTCTTTAGTTCATCTGAAAGGTTTGCTTATGGCAAAGAACATGCGTATGGATCAGTACATATTATATATTCTAAAACTGTGCTTCTAAAAGTGTGTTTTCTTACTAACTTTCAGTAAGCAGTGCTGCATTCAATGAATAGCATATTGTGATAACAGGTCTATTTATTACCTATTTTATAAATAAAGGTCACTATTTAAAAATCAGATATGCTTTTACCTTTATCCAACTAATGTCTTTTTTCATAACTCATTTCTGCAAATCACTAAATGATTTAGACAGTCTGGACAGGAGTGGTCTAATACTTAAATTGGACAAGATACAGAGCTGATGAATCCAGCTATATTATAGTTAGTAAAACAGTATGGAGTCACACCAACTTCTCACATCAGATGAAAAGTTAGTCTATGTATAATATTATATTTAATATCTAATAATGCATTTATTGCCCTTCTCTTTTATTTTCCTTACATATCCCCAAAACTTTGGGTGGGAAGATGAGGTTTTTCACTTCCTGTACACAAAAAGGTATGTTACTTTCAGAGTTCCTTTTTTACTAGGAGTAATTTGGAAAGATGTAATGATGCTGGACAATCAGAAATGGTAAACGGGTTAAAGATTCACATTTCTTGTGTGTTAGCTGTGCTGTACGCTTTCAGCATGATCAAAACAAACTAGGATGAGTCAAAAAGAATTTGACTCATATTCTTTTGAATATACCAGTTACAGCGGGTGTCAGCTCATACAGTTGATTAAAACACTTGATATCGTTCAATGTTATTTTTAACATTTATATAGTGCCTTACATATTCAAAGCGCTCTGCTGACATAGCCCTATTAGTCCTCACAATGCTTACCCGAGATTTCAGTGTGCTTTTATATCATGGCTCCATTTTAATTACTTTTTAGAGCTACATTAATTATATTTATAATAGGTGATAAAAAGGAATGTTTAGTACCACTGTACATTCTCTTGTATACTACATTTCTTAAACTGTAAAGTATTTTTGGCATATGGGATACTTCAGGTTTAGGCCAGTACTGAACTCTGCTAATGAGGATTTTGGGCTTGTCCTCTCCCAGCACAGCTAAATGCTGACCCGTATCAGTAAGAGAACTTCTGTGCTATTCCTTCACTTGGTTTCATTGCCGTTCTGGTGTCGTTCATTCCTGTGAACAACATACAGTCAATTCTTGATGCTGCACTGTAAATTATGTAAACTCTAGTTTTTCTCCTAAATTTGCTTCTCAGTTTCCAAAGTGTTATGTAAAATGTACTGTTCTTTACTTTTATTTCGTTGTTATATAAACCTGCCTAAGAAAACACTTAGGTGCAAATAAACACTGCAGGTTTATTTGTACATTTATTGCGAATAAAAATTATTTTTGTTAGTCCCAAGATAAATCTTCAGATTTGTAAACTCTTGTATCACTGAAATCTGCATTAATTCAAATACATCATGAAGTGTGTGAGGCAGCTGGGACCTGTCCTACCTGTTGGAGGTTTCTAAACAACGAAGGAAATAAAGTTAGAAAATCATGTCAAGGGACCCTGCAACATTTAATGTTATGTTGTAATGAAAAGCAGCAATTAACATACTGAAAACTGTGCTCCTGAGAAAGCTCCTGAAAGTTAAGTCACTGTAACATAACTAAGTTATATGACTTCCCTATTGATGTTCTGGTGTACATTGGCATTTCTTGGCAATCCTTTTCTTTTGTTATAAGAGAGCCACTCCTTTTTGTCACCTAGTAACTTTTTAATAGTCAACAGCAACTCAGAATTTCCGAGCTAGAGTTTGATTTTTCAGTGTGTGTGGAATACAGTACGGTTTTACACTCTGTTTAAGCCACAAATAATAAACAGTATAGCCTGAACCAAGGAAAACATCTTGTAGAAGTGTTTTGAGCAGAAGAAAAATTCTAGTATTATATTTTAAAAATAAAATGGAAGTGGCTGACTGTAAGATAACACCTGCTGCAGGCAAATCAGGCCAACTCCTGGAAAAGATCTGGAATATGAACTTGCTAGTGAGAGATGTGCTTCTGAAGAGTGATCTGGATAATGAAGGCATGCCAGAGTATGTGCTTAGACTGATCTCAGTAACAAAAGAGCTGAGCAGATCTCTCAGCCAGCAGCTGGAGAACATTGCAGAAAGTCTTCAAGATATCTGCCACTTACTGAATGCTCTCCAAGGCAAACACAAGAAACTGATTTCAAGTCAAGGCAAGTATGGAGGGACTTAACCGTAAAGAGAATGTGGTGGATATATTGGATGCTAAATTCTGCTTTCTGATGATGCTATGGAACCTTACTTTTTTTTTGGTAGTCTTTCAAATTTGGTAACCCATTAGAGCATATTTCAACAGTTGTATCACTGTTTCTGAGCCTATTCAATATATATAAAATATATATTTTACATATACATATATATGTATGTATGTATGTATGTATGGAAAGAGAGAGCGTATCCTTCTCCTATAATGAGCTAAACTGCTTTCAAAGTTTTGTTATGCATATTGTAGTCTATAGTTATCTAAAATAGCTTAGATAGTTAAAAAACTAGCAATAAAAGTAGGAAGAGGCCACCTGCCTCTAGCTTCACTTCAAGCTGCCTCTGCAGAATAGACTCTTGTCTACTTCAAGCCTACTCAACCATCCAAATATATATACATGTCCAAAATACAGTTACGGTAGAATTCAGCCATCTTAGCGTACAGGTAAACACGTGAAATTTAATTGCTTACATTTAAATTTTAAAATGTTTCACTATATTATTTATTATGAGGACCATGAAAACGTACAGGTTCATTTTGCAAAGAATGAAACAAATGTCTTGCCTCAGAAACACTATCTTAACAAATATTCAGCAAACTAGGAAAGAAAAATAGCATTTTTGCATTTTGTCTTACAGCATGTTGACCAAGAAAGATTCTTGACAAAATCTTCAGGTAAACCCACACTTAGAAGCCTTTGTTCTACTCATTTGTAAGATATCCACAATAAAAGAACATTTTTGTGAGAAAGGACTTGCTTGCAGACTCCAAGATAAAGCTAACATTGGTCTGTTGGCTTCATGCCCTTACAGGCTCTTTTCAGGTTTTTCAGAATTCACCATCGTTCTCCAAAAAGCTATTTTTTCTCAATCTCTTTCTCTCCTACAAACTAGTTAGTCAGCAAAATAGTTTGAAGACACTTGCATATGGACTGCCATTGTATTCTCCAAACTGTGTCATCACACATCAGAAAAGCATGGAAAGCAAAGCGTTAAGGAAGATTTTTTCTGTGCTGTTTTGTTTTGAAGCCTAAAGGGACATTTATTTCAAGGTTAACATTGTGACAGAATGGAAAACATATCTGCATACAACACTTCTAAGTAGTCTAAAGTTACAGGGCAAAGACTTTGTTTGGCTTTAAGCACTTCAGTATTGGAAAAGTTCACAGTGTAGGCAAATTCTGTTATTCAGAATGACTCGAGAATGTTATCTACAAATGTGAATTTAGGAACATTTAAAGAGTAGCAGGAAAATTTTTCTTATTGCTAAAGAACTTAAAGTTCATGTACGAAACAGGATAATTTTGGCATTTTGCACTGACGCACATTCAGAGTAATTCTAATGAGGCCAAGGAAGCTTTGCGTTAGTAACACTGGGAAACGGTCTCTTACAACTACTTATGCAAGCTTGTGTCGGCTATGCCATTTCTGATCTTTTTGCTTTATTTCTTAGCCCTGTTAAACCACTTGGACTTTCTTTTTCATTATTGTAAAACTGCCCTTGAAACCTTTTTTCTTTGCTCAAATAGTGAAAAAACATATTCAAATTTGTTTTTCAAATGTAGTCATAATCCAACAACAAGTGGCTTGGGAACTAAAAAAAGATTGCAAAGGAATAATTTCTAGCCTGAATTCGACAATAAAAAACCCTTATCTGACAATGTACTCTTTGGAGGTTAAAATTAAGCATCTGAAAATAGAGATGAAAGTGAAAGGCTATCTAAACCATATAACAGCATACCAATCACATTCTTATACAATTATTTTCAAAGTTGAAATCATTGAGATATTAGTTTATCTCATGACTTTATTGAATAAAGTGAATGTGAGTCAGTGGTTTCCCTAAAGACTTGAAACAACCCTATTTGTTGTCCTTCCCTTCTCTGTTTCTTTCTGTTATAAGTGGACAGAACACCATACTGTGTTTTCTCTGTACGATTTTCTTATTTGTATTGATTTTCACAGGATTTAACCTGCAAAGTCAAGTCTGTCAGAATCTCATACAGCAAACACAAATAAGCAAGAAATTATCCCAGAGATTATTAATATACCTAACTAATGAAGACACAGTTCCAGCTATAAAGAGATTGATAGCATATAATGATGAGAGCACTGAAAGTACACATATTAAATCCTTGGAGAGAATATTTCTGCAAATATTTCTAAGAGAAGGTGCAAGATAAGGCAAACAAGGGATCATAAAACAATAAACTTATAATAAAGATAAAATAGTATATGAATGACAATTAATCTGTGCTTTTTATGCATGCTTCTTCATCAGGTGTTTTCTTTAGAAGCAAGAGAAACCTCCACCATTCCCATAACTGGATGCTGCAAAATGTTGAACTTCAGTTTCATATATGTACTGATGTTTTTGCACTACCCTCTGTTCTCCATAGCAAAAATTCAAAGCTGCTAAGCATGTTTAATATTGAGCCCATGTATAACAACTTTGCCGGAGAATCACATATTAGAAACTTGCAGGATTAAGTTTTAGGAAATATAGGTAATTAAGGTTTAGTTTTCAAGCTGTTTGCAAGTTGACTAGAATATTATTTATCAATTCCCTGTTTTTGATCGATTATTATTAAGAACTTGGCTAGTGTCTGATCATTAGAATGGGCTTAGAATCATTAGAATGATTACAACTGTCACAGTAGCCAAGTTGTACTTGGCAGTATACGATTGCTGGGAAATTCCCTCAGACTGAATAAAAATAATTGCACAAATATGGAAGCCAAATTGCATTATTGCATAAATGGAAGCCAAAAAATACATTATGCTTATGTATTGCATGGCACTGCTGAGTTAGGTGGAAGTCTCTGTGCATGTGTACAAAAGTTTTCACGTTTTTGTTAGTTTTCATAGCAAAATTCAATTGGTTACATACTTTTTTTCCTCAGAGTGCAATGGAATTATAGATTATCTGCTGAAAGTGAAGGATTATTTGATAAATACAGTCTCATACCTTCAAGAGGCAGAAAAAAAACTTTATGCTGCTAGCTGCAAACACGACGACAAATCTCAGAACCAGATGGCTCAAAATGCTTCTAGAGAAATGGATGTGTATTGTTCTGAAGGAGAAGGACCAGAATCTGTGCAAGCATCTTCTAGTCTCAGTCAGCCATCCCAAATTACTCCTTCCCTGAACAAAAGGAAAGGTCAGAATGTTAATCAAATCCAGCCAAATGAAACTAAAGCTGTGGAAAAAGAAATAGTTGAATCGTTACCTGAAAATGTATCTGCTCAAGAACAAGATATTAGTAGAGAACCTCCAGCGAAAAAGGAAGACGACAAACACAGACTGCTGATGAAACCTATGACAGAGAAAAAGGATTGTAATAGAAAAGATAAAGCTCATGGAGATGGCTCTTTTACTAATAAGTCCCCAGAACTGGTTTTTCAAGATGTTCTTAGTGGCAATGGAGAAGGCATTCTTTCTGGGACGTTAAAAGATACTTATTATAGCACTGTTATGAAACTTCCTGAGCAGGAAAAAATGATAGCAGTCAAAGACCCTTCGAAAAGGGTGGAAAATGAGGCACACAGACTGACAGAGAAAATGGAAGGCAGTAACATGGGAACAGATTATGAGATTTGTAGGAATAACCCAATTACTTTCACATCTTTTGCACAAATATGTGATTTAACTGCCGTGAGTACTTCTATGAATGATTCGGAAGACCTGCAAAAGTCTAGGCACTGGATGAACAAAGCGTAAGCACATAATCTTCTCTGTAGGAAAAGATGTAAATAGAAATAGCCTGTTAACATATATATATATATATATATATATATATACATAAACGTCTGTGGGCTCAAAAACTCAGTATGCAGGTACTGAGCAGCTGCTGCTCAAGCACAAAATAGCAGTTCACAATTTAAGCAGGCACACTCAAGGTCTTCCCATTGGTCCCAAGTAAACTGTAACTTTCTATTTGATTGCATAGAATTTTTATGCCACAAAGAGTCTGAGGCACAGCCAGTAAAGATGGTAACTCCAAAATTGTTGGAAATCGGTAGAAAAGAACCCCAGTTAGGCAATTTTCTAATAATTTGTCAACTGTTCTGAAAGAAGCTCCAAAGATTTCATGACTTACCCATTTATTCATAAGTTACTATCACTGATCTGCTTACGCCATAAAGAAATTGTGTCAATATCACAAAGTATTTAACTAAAAATACAAGACAAATGACTACCACCCCCCCCAATGCAAAGAATAATATTTTATGTTCTTTTTCTCCAGATTTCTAGTGGAAGGGAGTGATAAGAATGAACATGAAGTAGCTTGTTATATTAAAGCTCCTGCAGTTGCTCTAGAGAATCTGGTGTGTAAGATAGTCAATGACATCAGTTCCTTGGTAGTGGATGATTCTGAGGAGCTGGTCAGCAATGTCATCAGTATTGAATGCTCTGACTGTGAAAAAACAATCCCTTTCCCTATCAAGATTGCAATCCCATTCACTTCATGCTTTAGAGGAAATTATCGGGACATTATGGTGAAGGTGACTGATGTGAACTTCCAGTCAACTTACTTGACTCCCATTTCTTTGGAGGAATACCAAGGAAACCATAAGGTTAGTCATCTCTTAACTAAACATTATGGAAACATCATTCTGGTTCACCAGTTAAGCCTATATGGAATTATACAATAAAGGGAACATCTGTAGGCCATTTTACACATTTTACAGGTTAAGATGAACTTCTTCCTCCTACTTCCTCAAGAATTAATTCTATTTAAAACCTAGTATTTAACAAGATCTGTTTTTCATTAATAGTGATAAGGGAAATGCTTGACCCCACAATACTGACGACTGAGTAGTAGTTTGTGATTTTTGTAAATATGTGTAATATGTTGCATTCTTTGGTAAATACAGGAAAAACTTAAGTGGCATTATTTTGCATTTAGATCATAGCGAAGTAACATAATTCTGTGTGTACAAGTCCAAATTCCATCTCAGAGAAACACAGGATAATAACTTTGCGGGGTTTTGTTTCGTTCTGTTCATTTGTTTGTTTTTAACTGCAGTTAACTCATATTGGGCCAGATTCATCACCCATCATCAACTCATTTCATTTCATCCCAACTGTATATTGGAATACTAATAACATTCCTTGGTGACTAGAGTAATACCAGGTAACTGGGCATCCAAGTGGCAATAATATTTAACTTATTTTCATTTCGCAACCAGCACTATAATTCATGTTCCACTCTCAAAATGCTAATCTACTGCTGAACATAACTTCCTCTCTCTCCAATGTGCTAGAGTACACTTTCTCTTTACACAGCAAACCTTTGCAGAAGTGAAGATTTATCAGCTGGGTATTTTTTCAGTGTTGTCATGCTTAAAGAAAGAAATGTTTACCATTCCAAAGGCTGGGCTCTCCCAAAAGCTGAGCGTGGACTCTAGAATCTCTTTCTGTTACCCTCCTGAAACATTCAGTTCTCCAGCAGTCATGCATCTAAAGGTAAGCTTGAAATATGCAATATTTGTTCCACAACTCTGTGCTATCTGATTAGTTCTGAAGAAAAGATAACAATGTGTCAATGAGTTAAAGGCCAACCTGTTCCTCTATTGGATGACTATGAAAAGTGGTTGCAGCTCCACATCCTGTATTCACAGCATATGGTTTCCTGTCAGCTTTGTTAAAACCACATGATATCCTCAGTAGTCAACATACCTCCAGCTAAAGGGAAGAACTGTCTACCTTTCTTTGATGTACTCCAGAAAATAAAACTGTTTTCAACATTGACATAAGCATCAGCTTCAATGTCAATTGCTTGGCCCAATGTTTAAGTTAATGGAACATATTTTCTCATCGAACCTTCATCAATTTTAGCTGACAGCGCAATGGAAGATCTTGTCACCTGCTAGTCTTAGTCTAGGAATAAGCTCAAAATTTGCTCCAGTTATACTGTATTTCTCCCTTCCCCCATAAAAATGTTAATTCTGAGGTACTGGTATGCATTTCAGAGGAACTAAAAGTAACAGTCAAAAAATATAGATTAGAAAAATCTTTTTAAAATACTCAAACTCTAAAGGAGGATGAAGCAAGAACAGAACAATCAAAGTACTTTCATCATTAAAGGTTCCAGTCTTTGATTACTTTGAAGCACTTGTTTGTCCTGATACGTTGCTAGGGTTGTTCCCGGGTTAAAAAGAGAAACCTAAAGTTTTTGTGATAGTCTAATCCTTTTTCAAAAGTTAAATTAATTTTTAAAAAAGATATTTAAAGCAAGTTCGATTCATTTGTAGACTAATTGTATAATTGTATTCTATACTTAGGTTCAGCCAATTGAACCATTGCTGGTTTCCAAACTGAAAGCAAAACATGATATATACCGTTCAGTGGTGTCTACTAGTGCACTGGTTTATGTTCAGCATCCTTCAGCCCAACCACTTAACAAGTCAGTCACTGTTACTCTACCCTGTCCTCCAAACCCAGAAAAAAAAAGACAAGGAGATAAGACAGAACATGTGAGAGCCATTAGTGCTACAGTTAAAAGGGTTACTATGACGTATCATCCTCGGTAAGAACAACTTAAGAGTCTACAAATTCATCATGATCATCAAAATGATTTAATTTTAGCAGTTGCTGATTAATCATTTTTGTATTAAAAATGTACATGTAAAAATGTGTTAAAAATTCCTTAATGTGGTCTGCTATAGGTAGAAGCATTAGAAACACTGGAGCAGATCCCCACAGTTCTCATGCTAGCTTCACCAGGAAATTCTATATAGCATGCTGATTTATAATCAGTGAAGATGCCGGCCATTATACTTCTAATAGGATTCAGGATGAAAAATACATTCTTTTTTTTTTTTCTAGGAAAGAAATTTCCTAGCTATTTTCACAATCTTAAAAATAGATCTTTGCCATCCTTATTTAAACGGAATAGTATTTTATTCCATGCATAATCCAAAACAATACAAGCTACCATGACAAAATTAAGATTCTTAATTCAGAACTGCAGTTATGTGTAGGTACGATCTTTCACTGATGAAAGATAATTTCTCAAGATAACAAACAAACCCTTACTGTTTCTTACACAGTACCTCTTCGCAGTTTTTAAAGTTAGAATTTATAATATATTATACAAACACAGAACACAGATAATAGGTATGTCTCACAGCTCACCAATATTCTTCCAGTGGGTGGTTTGGCTACCTCTGTCTTTGAATTTTCTGACCTCTATTTCTCCATATTCCATTGGCTATGTGAGTGAAAATTCGGAAACACAATGATTTAGAGTATATCAGTTTTGTGATTCACAACTTGAGGCATCTGATATAGGGCCAGATGGTTCCAAAGCACATGCTACAAAATTTCTAAAAATTAGACTTTCCAATATGTCTTAAGATAAACACTCAACATGAGGACACCTAAAAAACTCTAAAATTCAGTTGCTACCTGGCAGTTTAATAAAACTGATCAAATGCACTCAGGACGTGGGTAAAATTTTTCGGTGGAAAAAAGGCCAAGACTGAACTCATCTATTTTGAGGGTCAGCAAAATAGACCATATTGTTTCCATCTCATGCAGGAAAAAAAAAAAATCAGTCTAAAGCTACCACTTCATTGTTGTCCTTCCAGTTCTGATGCCATGGGCAACTGCAGGCTTAGAAAGGCATGGGATTTCTTGGAAGGGACCAATCTGGGACAAGAGTCTGCTTTTAAGTACTTCTACTTTAAATCATTAAAGACTTAGCTTATTCCTTTTATATCAAACATTATATTTTTCAAAATTCATCTACATGCCAAGATTATAATTATTTCCACTATAAGCAGAGTACAGATGGAGAAGGGAGACAATGTTCAGACTTTACATTTCTGAAAAACTTCTTAGATCGTCTTTTAAAGAGCTTACGTTCCCACTGTTCTCTTAAACGAGATATCCATCTTCATCACAAACTTCAGATTTGGGAAGGCTGTATATGGGAGATGAATGTCTCCCATATGAATGTCTGTATATGGGAGATTCAAATTTCATTTGCTGTACCAGAAGCATTTCACTGTGTGGCAGTCCTCTCCTGGCATCTATTGGCACCTAATAGTGATCTAAAAGGCTTTGCAGGTTCTCAATCAAAGCATATCCATGAAAAGGTTGTGGCTCGATTGCTTGTTTCTATACAAGCCCCATAGAGAAAAGATGCCAACATTTTCCTGTGTTTGCAAATACTGAGACAGTATACTTAAAAAATGCTTAGGCATTCCTGTCTCAAGTGTTTTCTTTTCTGGACTGTACGTAAGCCATGGATTTCAGAAGAATGGGTTATTCAAATCTATAGTTTAAGCAAGAAGAGGAGGGGAAGTGTGTATACGAGGAGATAGATATGCTTCTGAAAGAAAAAAACTTTCAAGTTTCATTCATTAGGGTAAGTTAGCCAGAACATGTCATGTCATGGTTTCTTGATTCTGAATATGATATAAAAGTAATCACCTGATTTCAAAAGAAGCTACTTTTTTTTCTCTGTTGAAAGAGGTAATGGATAGCAGTAATAGTTAATTTTCTAACCTCCTTTGTGTTGTGATACATGCTCCAGGAAGAAAAGGTTTTTCTCCCCATTTCAGCTATCTACATCTATAGAATATATGAATCTCAGTGAATGTCTCAAAAACAAACCATAACAATTAGTCTCCACAATATTAAACAGTAGATTAAAATAGAGTCAGGAACTGTATAGGAACCTTTTCTTTTTTTTCTTATGGAAGAATTCAAAAAATATCTGCAAACAATTTTATCACTTAACATACTCAAGTGTAATTCCAGATGTAGATTTTCAGCAAGGTGGAAGAAACACATGGTTATCAGTGGAAAACAGAAGGGAAAGCAGATTTACAAAAGCAAGTCTTACTCTTCTTGCAGGATCACTTTTAATTTTCTGCATAATTCCTTGGCCTTCCAGGGCTGTGACTGCTTCTATGAGAAAGAATGGAGAGAATTTCAGTGAAACTTTGAAATTATTAGGTCACAGAAAAAAAGAAGAGGAGTGGATTGTGTTTGATGATGTTATTTTCCAGAATGCACGGAATGGACTTGTATCATTTGAACTAAATGAGCACTTAGAAAGGTAATGTATGAATTATTTAATAAAATTATGTTGCTAAAATATTTAATTCCAGATGTACTGATCAGTGAGAACTGAGCATTATCAGCTTGCTAGCATCTCTTCTTCCAGTTTGAAATATCAGATCATTTAGATTTATTACTCATAATTACACAAAATATAAAACTAGGTAAATAACATTTCATCTCTAGATCATAAACAATGAAATGTATCCAAAAAATGGAACTGGAAATACAGATATTAATCCTAATTTGACAGTGTGATTTAGCTCTCTAATTACATGAAGGTAATTTTGTTTTGAAATGTCCTTTATTAAATATTCTCTTGCTTTCATTTACAATTCATACATATTTAAAGTCATATATATAGAAAGAGTCAACATATTCTACACTACAAAGCAAATTATCACCTTCCATGTGATGGAAAAAAGGTGATGGAACAAAAATGAAAAAGAGGTAGCAAAATGTTTGTTCAAGACTGAGCCTTGTATTATTTTGCATGATAAATTGTTAACAGTTGATAGAATATTTTAACATATACATATTTATTTTCTTTTTAATACAGCTTTGTTGTCATTCGCCTTTCCTTCCACTTGGAAAACACGTATCTTCTCCTCTTTGTTCAGGCTCTGGAGGAAGCCATCGGTAGCACAATGGCTAATGTGGTACTGTATCGGAAAAAAGAAAACCCATATAAAATAGTTGTTGTGCTATCTGTATCGAAAGAATTGACCTGGGAACTTCAAAATCTGCGAGAGGAGGGCTACTGTGGTCCCCCAGAACCAACAAAGCCATTTCCATTAAGAGAAGGAGAGCAAATTCATATGAGATTTAGTGGCAATATATTTGCTTCAGGTAAGGTAATTATTTCATGCTTCTAAATTAACATTATCAATTACCCAAACTGTTCAGAAATATGTTATGTGAACATCGATAGGTTGTGAATACTTAGAGAATAATCAGTTATTTCAGTGTTTTATTTCCTGTAAATGATAGGTTCTTGGGACCACACAGGAAACTGCTCTGCTTTAACTGTAAAATGGAAGGTACTAGATTAAAAAAATCCTGGACTGCTCTAGTGGACCAAGCTTTGAGCACAAGGTTTGGACTAGACACTCTTCAGGTGTCCCTTTGACCCTTAGCAATTCTGTGATATCGTGAAACCTAATCCCTCGAAACCAATTGGTGTCTGTCTTTTATTTCAAAAGGCCAGGATTCTATCATTGGCTTTTTAATTTAAAGAGTGTTTGACAAGGATTAAACAGATTTCAAACAAAAATAAACTTTCTGCTCTTTTATCTATGTAAATTCAGTTAGAGTGAGCAAGGTTCAACACTGAAATCCAGGGCAAAATACGCTGAAATCCAGGGCAGAATAGTGCTTTTGTGAGTTGCACTATGAATTGAGGTGATAAAAGAGAATTGTTACACTTTCCTTTAGCAGTCATGAAAATTCCATTCACTAACTGTCACCATTCAGTTTTTGCTTAGCTGGAGAAGAGGTAATAAGCCTCAGGAAAATGTCCACCCAAAATTATGTATAGTCTCTTCTGTCAGCTTTGCAAATCAGCTGCCAGTAGGTATTTGGCCACCTGAAGATTTTGTACATCTTATATGAACTCTTCTGCTGAGAACGCCACTTAGACTAAAGAAAGTATTACTCTGCAAAAAGAAGTCTTTGGCTTTCATGGAACGCTGCTTATCCATGGAAGGTATATAGGGTTACAGGTGTATCACTTAGAATTACAAACCCTAAAAACACACATACCTCTCTGTCCCCAGTTGCTGAGAAGTTTCTTTACGCGAGTAGGTGCTATTTCAGTAACATGTAACAAAAAGCATACACTTCTTTTTAGAGACAGGTATCTGTATTGAATAACCAGAAAGCATATACTTCTAATTCCATTTCCAAAACAACTTTAATTATTTTTCCATCTGTGATAGGTATTTTATTAATTTTATCACCTTCTATGTTCCTTACTTTTCAACCTGCAGCACAGACTCCATTAGTTATTCCCTATGCTTTACCTCTAGCTTAAGGGTTAAAACAGCTAACTGTGACGACCTTTTAGCTGCTGAAGTAGCCTGGCAAGAACGTGTAAGCCCTAAATATTAAATATGAAGTACTAACAATCACAAAGAACAACAGACTATTATGTAGGTGATTAGTTCTGTTTGACTCACCTTAACTAATTATTTTAGAGGCTGTACACACAAACATAGTGTAAGAAATTCTTCCTTTTGTGTGAACTGCAGAAAATGGAAAAGATTTTGGAAAAGCCTACAGGCTTATTTTTCACTCGCAAAGAAAGTCCAGGCTGGAGCTCCAAATCAAAGAAGTGGATGAATTTGGTAACTACAGCTCACCTCATTACAAAGGAACAGCAGTGTTTTATAAAATTACCAGAGAGATGATAGCCAAGGACTGGGAACAGCCCCTTCCACATGATGACTATCAACACCAGTCTCCAATATGCAAATTAGCACTAACATTACCAAAGGTGGGTTTCTCATTTGATGATGTTACAAATCTTTCACTTTTTCCCTTACCATGTATTCATTAAGCAAAAAGACCTCGGTATGTTTTTTGCGTGCCGGATACACAGAGAGGTGTGTCATGGGGCGGTCCTGATCTGTCAGCAAAGTAGCAATGCCCTTAGAGTTTCTCTTGGCAGGTGGGGGGACCCGCATCCAAGCAGCAGTGCGGACAAAGCAGATGCACTTAGCAAGTAGAAGATCTTCACTCATTTGCTCCCCTAAAATGGATGGCCTCAAAAAATCGGTACTTAAGTTTCAGTAGATACTTCTTGTATCTTTGTGTTGGAAGTAGAGTACCGCAAATTGTAGGAGCATTAAACGGTTTGTGTAGCCTATCTTTCTCCTACACTCACAGTGGTGTCACCATTTAAATAATGACTTTTTCTTCTTATGATTGAAAAGGCTCTGCACTACAGCCACGTGGGCAATTGACTCCATCTCTAGCAAAAGCTATTCCTACATAAATTAACCTTTAAAATTCCTTGAATGAAATTTCATTCTGATTTTTCCAAGGGCCTGTATATCAATATTATAATAATAAATAATAAAAATGCTGCCTCTACACTACCAATATTATATTTGCATAAATTTTAGTGTCAAAGTATGTGCAATAACACTTGGTCTAAATCTCTGGTGACATGCAGTAACATTATTTTCTTTTTTTAATTGACTTTTATTTAAAATATCACCTAATTGACTTTTATTTAAAATAACACAGGGAAAATACAGTGGATCAGATTCTGATGTTAAGTGTGTGTGTGCATATCAGGAATACTTCTATCAGTTTCAGAGTAGTTGTATGGACGTGAAACTGGGCTAGGGAGTTTAAAAAGCTTATTTTGCCTTCTTCTGTCAGTCCTGTGTGATATCTACTAGAATGTGGTCATGTCTGAGAGGTCTATTTAAGAAAGCACTTCAGTGTTACTGATGGAAATCGGAGTGCTTTGCAAAAAGATATTATTGTAACACATACAAGCATTATCGAATTACTATTCTGCCAAAGTTTTAGGCCTAATGACTGTCTAACAGCAAAGTAGCATGTGATCCTCATAACCATTCTTCAGAAAGGCAGTTTCTTAGCTAAAGGAAGGGCCTTCTAGACTAGAAAACTACTTAGACAGTTCCAGTATTTTACTTACACCGTCAACCAGAAAAGTAAGGCCACATGCCAGTGCAGCTGAACTGTAGGTGAATTTAGCTCTTCACCACAGATACTTAATCTTTCAAGGTAGATTTCACATTTCAGATCTAACATATTATATATTATTACATTATTTCTAGACAATACTCATTTTCAATTCTCATCATTTTTAGTACTATTTTAACACTAAGTAGCATAAAGTAGTTCAGATTAAAGAAAATCCATGGGTAACTGAGTTCATCTACAATAACTTTGAAAATGCCACATAGAGTTTTGAGGTGCTAAATTCTCATTAATGAACAAGTTTAGATAGAAACGCATAATTAAACAAAGTAAAAGAAAGTGCTCTAGAGTGTTAGAAGAAAAGCAGTGCCCCCTTTTGGAAGAGCCTTTTATTCCCTTTATTTTGAGTTTTTTTTTTTTTCTGGCCATGTTACACTATCCTCAAACTCATGTGAGTCCAGTGACAGAATTGCTGTAGAAGCATGCAAGACAATGCAGAATCAGATCCCAAGATTTCTACAACACGATGGTTTTGCATTGCCAAGCAGCAAATGCTGTGGTCAGTGTTTACACCAAAATCCCCTACCAGGTAAGACAACTGAGTATAGACCTAAGGAAAAGTTGTTTAACTCATAGGTGAGTAGTGAAGTCAGTTTAGGATTGTATTGACCTTTTGGATGTGTAACTCTATACGTGTGAAACTCTCCAACTTTTAAACTTACAAAAGTATTCAACATAAGCTCAGCATGGTCTATGACTGAGTATACCTAAAAGAAAAAGACGTTTCCTGTTATTAATTCACAAACGGTTTAGAAAGGAAGCTCAATGAATAAATATGGAGCAAGTCTCATAAGGGATCTTGTGCAATATCAGCAGGGTAGCACGATTTAAACTGTGTAACCAAAGTACATTTAACATGGTCACCGAAAGAGGACAGTTAGAGCTTCGAACCAAAAAAAAACTGAACTTCACTTGATACAAATTAATCTCATCTTGTGCCAAGTGCTTATGTAAGTACTTTCTTGTTCTGTATGGAGTAGGAAACAAGAGTAGAGCCCACAAGACCTAATTCCTCTTTCTCAGTCATAGAGAAAAAGAGCAAAGACTTTTTCCTTCTTTCCAAAGGAAGAGAGAGGAAAAACTCTGCACTTTCTAATGAAATTTGCCATTTGAATTATGATCTTTAGTGATTTAGATTTAGAAGCTGAACCATGTAAAAATTATTAACTACAGCTACAAACATAGCATGATTTATAGACCTAATAGTTTGTAGTTTTCATTCTTGAAATAATGCTGTATGCACACAGTTATAGTAAGTACACAGGGTCAGGCAGGCAAATTCAATGTAGTATTTGAAATTAGAATCTATTTTGTGTAGGAACGTTCCATACAGATTTTCTATAAGCCCAATTTCTATACAGCAGTTATGACATTATGCTACTGAACAAATATTCATAAAATTGCATAAATCATAATCTTTGTAATAAGATGCAATAAACATCCAGTTGGTCCAAACAGACCTAGTTTCATTATTTAAATAGTTGTATATTGATTTATTCCAGCTGAGGATGTGGCCTTGTTTCCAGTAATGACATAAGTCCTCTATGTAGGTATGGGGGAAGGGGAGTGGTATAGTGGCAGGGGAGTCAGTAAAACACCGTTGAAGTCAGGATGCCTCCAGCGGGTGCATACAACCAGGGGAGACAGCATGCAACATGGCTATGGAGGATCCTCTTGCACCTCTTCTGGGAAGCCTGTGTGCTTGACTGGCTCTCTCAAATGCCTGTATACCAATGCACGCAGCATGGGGAATAAGCAGGAAGAGTTAGAGGTCTGTGTGCGGTCGCAGGGCCATGATCTCATTGCAGTGACAGAGACATGGTGGGATAGTTCACATGACTGGGATGCTGTCATGGATGGCTATGTGCTTTTTAGGAAAGACAGGCCAGGAAGGCGAGGTGGTGGAGTTGCTCTTTATGTGAGGGAGCAACTAGAATGTATGGAGCTCTGCCTCGGGGTGGATGAAGAGCAAGTTGAGAGCCTATGGGTAAGGATTAAAGGGCAAGGTAACATGGGTGACACTGTTGTGGGGGTTTACTACAGGCCACCTGATCAGGAGGAAGTCATCGATGAGGCCTTCTACAGACAGCTGGAAGAAGCCTCACGATCACAGGCCCTGGTTCTCATGGGAGACTTCAACCACCCTGACATCTGTTGGGAAGACAGCACAGCTAGGCACAAACAGTCAAAGAGGTTCCTGCAGAGCATTGATGATAATTTCTTGACCCAGGTGGTGGAGACGCCAACGAGGAGAGGTGCAATGCTAGACCTTGTCCTAACGAACAAAGAAGGTCTAGTTGGAGATGTGAAGGTTGGGGGCAGCCTTGGCTGCAGTGACCATGAGATGGTGGAGTTCAGGATCCTGCGAGGAGGGAGCAGGGCAATGAGTAGGATTGCAATGCTGGACTTCAGGAGAGCTGACTTTGGCCTCTTCGGGGACCTACTTAAGGGAATCTCCTGGGGTAGGGCCCTAGAAGGAAGAGGGGTCCAAGAAAGCTGGTTAATATTCAAGCGTCACTTCCTCCAGGCTCAGGATCAGTGCATCCCTCTGAGGAAGAAGTTCAGCAAAGCGGGCAGGAGACCTGCATGGATGAGCAAGGAACTCCTGGCCAAACTCCAGCAGAAGAAGGAAGTGTACAGAATGTGGAAAAGGGGACAGGCCACTTGGGAGGAATACAGGGACGTTGTCAGAGCGTGCAGGGATGCGACAAGGAAGGCTAAGGCCCAGTTGGAATTAAATCTGGCAAGGGATGTCAAGGACAACAAGAAGGCCTTCTTCAAATACATCAATAGCAAAAGGAAGACTAGGGAAAACGTGGGCCCGCTGCTGAAAGGGGCGGGTGCCCTGGCGACAAAGGATACAGAGAAGGCAGAGTTATTGAATGCCTTCTTTGCTTCTGTCTTCACTGCTAAGGCCAGTCCTGAGGAATTCCAGACCTTGGAGACAAGAGAGGAAGGCTGGAGAAAGGAAGACTCTCCCTTGGTTGAGGAGGATCGGGTTAGAGATCTTTTGTCCAAACTTGACATCCACAAATCCATGGGCCCCGATGGGATGCACCCACGAGTGCTGAGGGAGCTGGCGGATGTTATCGCTAGGCCTCTCTCCATCATCTTTGAAAGGTCCTGGAGATCAGGAGAGGTGCCTGAGGACTGGAAGAAAGCCAATGTCACGCCAGTCTTCAAAAAGGGCAAGAAGGAGGAGCCAGGAAACTACAGGCCTGTCAGCCTCACCTCCATCCCGGGAAAGGTGATGGAACAGCTCATCCTGGAGGTCATCACTAAGCATCTGGAGGACAAGAAGGTGATCAGGAGTAGTCAGCATGGATTCACCAAAGGGAAATCATGCTTGACCAATCTGATAGCCTTCTATGACAGAATGACTGGCTGGGTAGATGAGGGCAGAGCAGTGGATGTTGTCTCCCTGGACTTCAGCAAGGCTTTTGACACTGTCTCCCATCACATCCTCCTAGGTAAGCTCAGGAAGTGTGGGCTAGATGAGTGGACGGTGAGGTGGCTTGAGAACTGGCTGGATGGCCGAGCTCAGAGGGTTGTGGTGAATGGCGCAGAGTCAAGTTGGAGGCCTGTGGCTAGTGGTGTCCCCCAGGGGTCAGTCCTGGGCCCAGTCTTGTTCAATATATTCATCAATGACCTGGAGGAAGGTACAGAGTGCACCCTCAGCAAGTTTGCTGATGATACTAAACTGGGGGGAGTGGCTGACACACCAGAAGACTGTGCTGCCATTCAGAGGGACCTGGACAGGCTGGAGAGGTGGGCGGAGAGGAACCTCATGAAGTTCAACAAAGGCAAGTGCAAGGTCCTGCACCTAGGCAGGAATAATCCCATGCACCAGTACAGGCTGGGGACTGACCTGTTGGAAAGTAGCTCTGCCGAGAAGGACCTGGGAGTGCTGGTAGACAACAAGTTAAACATGAGCCAGCAGTGTGCCCTTGTGGCCAAGAAGGCCAATGGGATCCTAGGGTGCATTAGGCAGAGTGTTGCCAGCAGGTCGAGGGAGGTGATCCTGCCCCTCTATTCAGCCCTGGTGAGGCCTCACCTGGAGTACTGTGTCCAGTTCTGGGCTCCCCAGTACAAGAGAGACATGGCACTCCTGGAGAGAGTCCAGCGGAGGGCTACCAAGATGATTAGAGGGCTGGAGCATCTCTCCTATGAAGAAAGACTGCAAGAGCTGGGCCTGTTCAGCCTGGAGAAGAGAAGATTGAGAGGGGATCTCATCAACGTGTACAAGTATCTGAAGGGGGAGTGTCAAGAGGATGAGGCCAGCCTCTTCTCCGTGGTGCCCAGCAACAGGACAAGAGGCAATGGGCAGAAACTGAACCACAGGAAGTTCCATCTGAACCTGAGAAAAAACTTCTTCACTGTGAGGGTGACAGAGCATTGGAACAGGTTGCCCAGAGAGGTGGTGGAGTCTCCTTCGCTGGAGATATTCAAAACCCGTCTGGATGTGATCCTGGGCAATATGCTCTAGGTGACCCTGCTTGAGCAGGGAGGTTGGACGAGATGATCTCCAGAGGTCCCTTCCAACCTAAACGATTCTGTGATTCTGTGATTCTGTGAATCAATCTTAAATGTTGATTTACCGTGATCCACCTCCTTCTGCTCCTCACCCCTGCCTCATTTTATCATTTCTTTTCCCTCAACACATTTTCTTCGGTAGCATGAAAAGTTGATCAAACGTCCACGAAGCACAAGAAGAGTTTCTTCTGATTCATCGGGTAAGAACACTTATATAATGTATTAACATTAATATAAATAAAATTATATTAGATAGCTTTTTTTTTTATTTCTTAATGCCAGGAGTTATTTTAGTGGTAACTGACATTTTAAAATGCCATATTCAGAAAAAGTGCATTAATTAAAAGACATTCAAAGATAGGAAGTGATCTGGTTACCAGGGAACAAAAGCTTTTGTAAGATAACATTGTGGTGGGGTGCTTAAACAGCATATTATATTATGCATAATAAGATTCAATTTGTACTAGAAAGCTATTGATGTATCAGTTATAGGAAATGAGTGAGCATTTTATTTTATTGCTAACGTTCCCCATGCAGTTCCAAAAATTATAGCTCATTGCTGAAGCTGCTATTGACTAAAGCCACTTCATGTCTCAGTACAGTTACCAAAAATTACATTAAAAATAAGAAGTGATGATGTTTCTTTTCTACTTCCACTACAGTCAAAAACAAACCATATTTAGTTTCAGAGTTCACCCACTTAGTCTCCAGATTTAGAAGACACCTTTTCAGAGGAAAGATTTACACAGCAGAATAATGATTTTATTTCACTAATTTTTGCCCAGAAGAAGCCCTGTGGGACAACTTGCTGTACTGGCTTGCAGAAGAGCTTGCAGAAGATAACACCCCAATGCTTGCTTTATGCTTACCTGTTCGGCACAGTGTACTTCAGCTTGTTAGGCTGAAGTGCCCTGATAATTTAACACACCAGATCTATGAGCTTCTTTGCTGCTGGAAAAAGACCCTTCCAAGATCAGCTAATAAACAGCAGCTCCTGTCTCGTTATTTGCGGAAGAGTGGCAGAAGTGATCTTTCGGAAGAACTTCGTTTAAAGTGGGAAAATAAAATGTTCACTTGACAGAATCATCGACAACTAATAGCCCAATTCCTCTTTCCCTCTTGTTGAGATGTGTGAATATTTCTATGATATCTTCTGAGGAACTGTTTCTTTTTATAACCCTCCTCACATTTTTAAGTTTTCAGTAGATTAAAAAGTGACAGTTATTACCAGTCAGGGATCTGTTTGCTCTTTTATTTGTTACTTTGCAACTTCTTTACTGCAGCAAAACGTAGCAATAATGCCCTTGCTTGCTAAAAGTGAACCTGTCTTCTGCAGAGAAGATATTGAAAATAGATGTATGAAGAATTATAGCCTGGTCTGAATAGTCTTCTAAAGACTCTAATTGTTTGCACGTGCCATACTCACTTGGTAGAGGGTTATATTTGTATATATTTTGCAAACTAGGAATTATTCACTATACTTCATTAAAATCATAGGAATCACTCCACAATATATTGATTATTGTATCTCCAAAAGAAATTGCTACTAGATTCTTCAGAGGAGAAGACAATGGACCATTATAATACAGAGAAAATTTGTCTTACTTTCAGGTACCCTTAATGAATGTTTTTATCCTTGTGAATGTCATGGCAGATTTTAGTGTTACCACAAATGAGCATCTAATCCATTCCCAGAAATTACCAAGTTTCTTGCTTCACTATTATCTGTCATGGTAATGATTTTTTTTTCACATTAAAATCAAATTTGGAAAATAGAATATTTCTTCTTGTAAGTTTTAAAATGTCTTGCTTTGTAATTTTACTGATTATATTGAGCAAGTATATTTGTGTCACTCATTAGCCACATATTTTAATCTCTGCTGTCTCATTTGCCTTCAAAATACTAAGTAAGATTAAGCTAATTTTTAAAATTCAGAACAACAACAGGGCTGGACTTTTATAACCATGTTTTTACTGAAATAATATTCTAATTGACAGTCTTTGGTTAGTCACCCCTACATTGCAATCTACCTGATACAACACACCACAAGTTTCTTTAAAAGCTGAACTCTGACATTTCTCTTAAGGGTTGAAAGTGTCTGGCAAGTCCCAGTGAATCACAGCTGTGGGGGAAAGAAGACTGCTTGGTATTTACACATGCAGATATCAATTTGTGATTAGACAGCCAGTCACATCTCTGCATTTTTCCTAATGCTCAAGCAACGTGCATGTAGATGCAGCTCTTGGTTCAAGTTCAGGCCACCTGTGTATCCTTATTATGTTAGTTATAACCATTCTCCTTGATTCAAAGCAGCAATTCTATTCCTCTTTCAGCCCTCACCACCACTTTAATCATACTTTAGATTTTTATTATCTAAACTTTAACAATATTTAGATTATTTAGAATCTCTGAATATCTTGCTGACAAATCTTTTGATCTGTATTTTTAATCTGTAGATGTTATTTTCAGGGAACAGATAGTCACAACATTTCAAATCACTACTATATATGAGAAAATATAGAAAGAAAAAAAGATTATAGAAAGATTATTAAAAGATTATAGAAAAAAAGATTAAAAGGAATAGTATTCATGTGATGTTTAATTAATCTACTCAGTAATGTCTCAACCGGTAGGATTATCATTTTTAATTTTATGACAGAGTACACAAGGTACTTCACCCCTTTATTGTGACATAACCACCCCTTCACTTTTTAATCTGTTCTTTAAATATATATATATATCTATATATATAATCTGACTTCTTATTGTGAGAGAAACCAGTGTATTTACAGCAGAAAACATTATTATACTTTTCTCATTGCACTAATACATACTGTCATTAGGTCTTTTGTCATCTGTACCTTCTCTTTAGGAATGAATATTCTGCTACAGGCCCAGCAGATACAGTCAGAACGTATATACAGTATGATCATGCTTCAAGACATTATGGTAATACAAATAATACTGGAAATACTGCAACAGACTGGACTTCATTTTGCCATCTACACTAAAAAGCAATCTACTAAAACTACCAGCATTCTGCCACAAGATGGCCTCTGCGTCTAACAAAAACATAACACCTGTGTTTCACTTAACTGGAAAATAAGTGAATAAAACATCATTAAAAACTAAAACTCATCTGTAAAGACCCAGATACACCACTGCTTGTGCCTTGCAGAATCATAAACGTTAGTGCAAAGCAGTGAAAACAGTGGGCATTTCAGGAGGAGCTATGTAACAGGGCCAACCGCATTCAGCTTTCTCTTCACAGGTATTCCAGATTACTTTTTACACTAATGGATATGGCACAGAACGGATTGTTTTTTTCCACAGCTCAGTGTAACAGTTACTATTTTGGTTGTATCAAACCTACATGTAGCATCCAAACGGTAGTTATTTTCCCTTCCTATCAGCTATTTCTTTCCCATCTTCATTAACATGCTGACACAATTGACCATGGAGATCCATAAATAAGGGTGACCTCCTGCTGGGACCTGGTGGGCAGCAGCAAGGCCAGGGTTCAGGTGTAAAGCAATCGCTACCACAAAAGCACTCTGAGTCCCCAGGCACAAACCTAGGAAAATTATACTAAATTTGCTGGTGTTAAAAGCTAATTTTTTTAGCTGCAAACACAAATTGGGACTAAGCAAAGTATATATTTTTATTAAAGGGGGAGAAAACATTATTTTCCTCGGAGGAGGTAACTGTTAGGCCTGCTAGTTGTTTTCCTCTTCTTCCAGTGACTCTCACTCACAGTTTGAAACTAGTAACTAGCCTTGCTGTTCAGCAAGGCCCAGTAAAGCTGAGCTGGTTGAGCGCTGTGCTTTCTCTCTCTTCCTCTCTCCGTTTGTCTGTAGCCACCATGGCTACCCTCACATTTCTTCACACTTCCTTGTTATTTCAGCTCCTGGAAGAGCACGCGTAGCGTTTAGAACTGAGCGCACTCTCTTTCAACTCACAAAAACAGCACATGCCTCCCAGGAGGCCTTCATGCAGTATCCTGCTTTTCTCCTCTCCTCTCTAGGTCCATCCTTTGCATACCAATTTTGAAAGATAACACCTTAGAATAGCGCAATCAGGTACGTTTAGATCGTTGACCTAGACTTCAAAGTACCCTTACAATTACAAACAGGTCTTTAGCTTAACATATGGCTCCCTTTTAACTAAAATGCCTCAGATATTATATATATAAAATAAAACAAGATATGCAAAAGAAGCATGTTTATGCCTGTCCACTTTTTCCCTTTGTTCTATCAGTTGTCCACAGAAGCACCCTCCTTGCCTGGATCCCCCTTCCCTCAGGTACTCCTACTAGGAGAAGGAGGAGGGAATATGGGGGTTTTGCTCTCATGTTAGCTATCACCAACATGTTTATAGTCAGATATAGTTTTTATTGTAATCTCTACATTAGAGAACTAAGAGAGTCTTCCCACTCTAAAGTTCTTAGTCTGGAAAAACCTTCAAATAAAACAGGTTTCAGACCAAAACAGTTTTCTATGCAAGAGAATAATGAAATCGGCAGCAATTAAACCCTAAAATGTAGCCTTTTATGACTGAAGTAACTTAAACTAGCAGAACCCAAACAGACCTTGTAGAAAAGGGACTGCTCTGTAGAGAGCACTAGGATGGCAATAGGCCCCGATCTCCAACCTTATAGAAGGAAGAATGCTGATTCTTTGCAAACAGCAAATGCCAGTCATTTGCTGACTGAACTACTGCTGTGGAAATCCAATTTCCTATCTGGCATTAAATCTCTCCTTTACTTTTCATTCAATCAAATACTGTCTGTTAAAGGAAAGATTCCCTCAGTGAGATTCGGACTTAGTGAACCAAAACCAAAATGTAATAAAAGACTGCAGTTTGTAAGGGCCAAATCTGTACTATGTTTTTATTGGCAGCAACAGAATTATGCAGGACTGACAGCAAAATGCGAGCTTTATTGCTTAAAATGGATGCAGTTTCTACCCCTAAATAAAAGGTGATGCTGCAGTTTTCTGCTCCTCAGTAAAAGCAACTGAACAGAAAAGGACCTTAGCTAGGAAGGCAGTTGCTCATAAAGAAACCACCTACACAAGTATAATTTGACTGACTGAAGACAGAAGCTAATTATTTAAATAATGAGCAGTTAAGCAGAAAAGAAAGGAAGAAACATGTGTTTTCCTTCTTCTACATTATAGGATGGGTGGACAACTTTATCTGAAACGGATGAAGCATAAAGGTACAAAGGAGATTTTGCATATTCAACATTCAAAATACAACTTCTCTTTACTGAGTGAAACAGTAGTCAATAAACAGGATCAGTAAGCTGTTGAAGACAATCGATGGGTTTAATTAAAAAAATTAAGATGACACTTACATCACATCCAAGGACCTTGCAAATATGGCAAGGTTCTTTTTTTCTAGGTTTCTAGTTGATATTTTTCTAGTTTCTTTTTTTCAGTTCCACAATGGAAAGCACAACTTTAAAGTTGATTCCTCCTATTGTGTACCATTTTTTCTCCTGAGAAGCACTCAACAGGTCACAGAATCACAGAGAATGGTTGAGCCTCGAAGGGACCTCTGGAGATCATCTAGTCCAACCACCCTGCTCTAGGGTCCTCTAGAGCACATGGCCCAGGATTGTGTCCACACGGGTTTTGAATATCTCCAGCGAAGGAGACTCCACTACCTCCCCGGGCAACCTCTCCCAGTGCTCAGTCACCCTCACAGGAAAGAAGTTTTTCCTCAGGTTCTGATGGAACTGCCTGTGTTTCAGTTTGTGCCCGTTGCCTCTTGTCCTGCCTCTGGGCACCACAGAAAAGAGGCTGGCCTCATCCTCTCGACACCCTCCCTTCAGATACTTGTACACACTGATGAGATCCCCCCTCAGGCTTCTCTTCCCCAGGCTCAACAGGCCCAGCTCTCGCAGCCTTTCCTCATAGGAGAGATGCTCCAGTCCCCTCACCATCTTAGTAGCCCTCTGCGGGACTCGCTTCAGGAGCTCCACGTCTCTCTTGTACTGGGGAGCCCAGAACTGGACCCAGTACTCCAGATGAGGCCTCCCCAGGGCTGAGTAGAGGGGCAGGATCACCTCCCTCCACCTGCTGGCAACACTCTGCCTAATGCACCTCAGAACACCATTGGCCTTCTTGGCCACAAGGGCGCGTTGCTGGCTCATGCCTAACTTGTTGTCCACCAGCACTCCCAGGTCCTTCTCCTCAGAGCTGCTTTCCAGCCCGTCAGCCCCCAGCCTGTCCTGGTGCAGGGGGTTCTTCCTCCCTAGGTGCAGGACCCTCCCCTTGCCTATGTTGACCTTCAGGAGGTTCCTCTCTGCCCAGCTCTCCAGCCTGTCCAGGTCCCTCTGAATGGCAGCACAGCCCTGTGGTGTATCAGCCACTCCTCCCAGTTTTGTATCATCAGCAAACTTGCGGAGGGTGCACTCTGTGCCTTCCTCCAGGTCACTGCTGAAAGAGTTGAACAAGACTGGACCCAGGACTGACCCCTGGGGGACACCGCTAGCTACAGGCCTCCAACTAGACTCTGTGCTGCTGATCACAACCCTCTGATCACCGCCATCCAGCCAGTTCTCAATCCACCTCACTGTCTACTCATCCAACCCACACTTCCTGATCTTACCTAGGAGGATGGGATGGGAGACAGTGTCAAAAGCCTTGCTGAAGTCCAGAAAGACAACATCCACTGCTCTACCCAGCCAGTCATTCCATCATAGAAGGCTATCAGATTGGTCCAGTATGATTTCCCTTTGGTGAATCCATGCTGACTACTCCTGATCACCTTCTTGTCCTCCAGATGCTTAGTGATGACCTCCAGGATGAGTTGTTCCATCACCTTTCCCGGGATGGAGGTGAGGCTGACAGGTCTGTAGTTTCCTGGCTCCTCCTTCTTGCCCTTTTTGAAGACTGGGGTGACACTGGCTTTCTTCCAGTCCTCAGGCACCTCTCCTGATCTCCAGGACCTTTCCAGGATGGTGGAGAGTGGCCTAGCGATAACACCCGCCAGCTCTCTCAGCACTGGTGGATGCATCCCATCGGGGCCCATGGATTTATGGATGTCAAGTTTGGACAAAAGATCTCTAACCTGATCCTCCTTGACCAAGAGAGAGTCTTCCTTTCACCAGTCTTCCTCTCTTGTCCCCAGGGTTTGGAATTCAGTTCAGTCATCAGAAAAACAACCATCTTCATAGTAAAACAAAAACCCCCAATCCACTAAAACATTCAACTCCTTTCTGGAACTGCCCGTATTATTACAAGATTCTCAGTCTGAACTGAAAAGCATTGCTTTAGTACCCTACTATTTTATTAACATCTTAGGTTAATGAAAAAATCATTTATAATCTGGCAATTTAAATAGGTCCTATTATTAATATAGACTGATATGAAAACAATTTTTCTCATATACTGTTAGAGGTTAACAAAAGATTTGTAATGAGTTAGTTATCTACCATGATATTGTAGCAAATCATAATAGAGCTATCAAGAATTAAAAGGCAGAGCCCATGTTTGCTCCTTTCTCCTTGAACAATAAAAGTATGATAAATATAAGAAAAATAATTCTACAGTGCAGTAGGCAAGTATAAGACTTTGTCCTTATCTATGGTCTAAGTCAAAGACTATCCTTAAGCATTACTATTGTAACCCTGTTCTTTTAGTCTTTCAAACAACTTCCATTTGTTTCTGAATTCCCCATTATATAAAATTCATTATGTTACAATGGACATACCTCCTTGCTGGAAGATTTTCTGGAGGTACTTACAGGAGCTTACTCTTAGAGCTAACTCACTTTATTGTCCATCGAGCACTTACCATATCTTTGCTCCTATAAAGACCTTTTGCTCTGTGGCTTTCCTAAGGAAAAAATAGTGGCTATCCAACTTGTTAAAATACTTTGAAATCCACACATAAGACAGAAACCTTAGCTTCATAACCCTCTGTTTAGGAGTATAATTTTGATAGTATGACTTCCATAAATATTATCAGTCATTTTAATATGGGCCTTTAATCAGATTATGGCTACAGCAGTATAATTAAATATCAGAATTTTGAAATAGTTTAATAGAGCTGGAAGGATTCTAATTAGAGTAGTTACTACATACCAGAATTACAATGCAAGTGCCATTTTAACCAGCAGATGTCACAGAAGAACTGCAAAGATACTGCTCCTAGTATTTTCAAATCTCAAGTCAATATAAAAAAAAAGAAAATCACTTCATTAAGATAATGGAAGAAAAAATCCAGAAATATTGTTCAGTATTCACATCTCCTTATAATGATAGTCATCCCTTTCAGAGTCATTTGAGATAAAGGGACACAAACTATTTAAGATACATATATTGTACAATTAGAACTAAGAATGCTTCCCTTCTAAGTTGTAACAGTAATACTTTGGTAAGATCCATGTCTACACATGAGGAATAAGGGAGAGGAATAGAAAAAGGTTGAAGAAGTATAAGACCAAATATCTAAAAGTATTCTGGGTTATATTATTTCTGGAAGGGAAGAGGAGGTGATTTTGTACCACAGAAACTCATTACAATATCAGGAAAGTTTACTGTTTCATATACTTCCAAACATTTAAACAAACTATCACGCTTTTTGGACTAGGTGAATAATAACTTATGCAAATGGCCAATTTATGTTTTCTGATTTTTTTCCTTTGGGAGTTTTGATGAAATGTCATTCCTTGGATTAAAAAAAAGGTGTTACAAAAAATGTGAAGTTTTCCTGAGAACGTCTGCCAAGCATTACATTAAGTTGATATACACACGCACAGATACTATGGTACCTGTAAAACTAAATCCAAATGATCAAGAATCCTTCAGCTCACATCTCTCTTTAGACACACAGAAACACCTAAAAGTCTTAGTTTTATGTCACTCTGCACGTAAAAATGTAAAAGCATTCTGAATGCTATTTTTTCTAACGTGCGTGGAAATCTGAAATGTTCCAGAAACTGCTACTACTGAGACCCATACTATGGAGCGGGGCTGCATAAGCACTGACCAGAGCGGTTCAGAACAAAACAAGTAGGGACACAAGGTGAGGCTATGTGAACTCAGCATGCAAAGTCAGTAGAGTTATGGTGCATTTACTGAACCATTTCTGTTGAACTTATTTTTTCCCCTAAGCTTTGCTTGAAAGTCTTTTTGATTCTCTGGTGTACGCACTGTATAAGCACTATGAGTTTCAGTCGAGAGCTTCACATTTCATTCATCGTCACTATGCTAAGTGTAAATACAATCTCAGAATATACTAAAGAAATACTTCCAATAGGGGCAGCAAGCTGTCAATGCCCATTTAGAAGAGGCTAAGGACCCCTTTTGGAATATTATGCATAGTTCTGCTCATGTTCAAGAAGCATGAATTCAAAGAGCAGAATCTCCTTGCTGATCCCTTCTGCAGAGATGGAATACTGAAAAGCGCATGGAACAGGAGAAACGATCTCGAAAAGAAACTAGAAAAGCTTGTCTAGGCAGAAAAAAAGAAAAACTGTGGATGATTTTCCATAAACATCATAAGTGAGAAAAGGAGCTACGCAGTGTAAAAAATAGTGCTGGTTCCAGAATATATACATAAATACAGAAGGGAAATTAGAAATGCTTTCCTAAACAACAGAGCCTTCCAACGGGATTAATAGGAGGAACACCTAAAGCATTTAAAAACGGAATTTTTAAAGTTCATGAAAGAATTTAACACCCAGTCTTCAAATACAGAGAACTGAATTCCCTAATAGAGGCACTTCCTGTCCAGTTTTTTGTTCCTAGATTATTCAGACAGATATAGACCAACTCTGAACAAGAATAATCAAACTGTACTTTTTACCAGTTGCTCAATCCATGTCATCCTGCAAGCAGGCTCATGCTATTCCTTCTCACGCTACACTTTGCATACACCCTCCGTGCTGAAACTCGTAAGCTATTAATAGCACCAGTTTATGTCTAAAGAGCTATAAAATTAATTTGATTTATGGTTTCATGGCTGACAACAAACTGCATCAAGACTTTGTCTCTTTTCTTTTTCAATGACTGGTAACCATGACTACGCTATGTAATAATGTTAAGTGATCTACAGTGCAGCAGTACAGGCCATGCTTATTGTAACTGATTTCCTTTTGAAACCCCAAGAAGATAAAACTAGTAATTCAGGGTGACATGGAAATTAGCTGCTAGTTAATGTTTTTCTTATATTTGAATAAAAAATGCACACCTTATTGAATAGCATAATTTCTTTACCTGAATAATTTATGATAGCCAGTCTGTCCTATTGAAATGTTCATATTAATTTTAACGAGCATGTCAAAGCCATTCAAACTATTTAATGTTTAATTGATTTAGCAGGGGTAATATTTTAACCCTTTGCTTCTTGTAAAAGACAAAAATCTGTTTGTTGATACAAAACAGCTTTTTTGCTTTCTTTGCCTTATAGATTAACATTTATAGTTCAATCAAATATTTGTAACATTATGAGTCTCTGCACTACATTTTATATTTCCATGTTAATTTAATTATTTTCCTCCACAGGAAAATGAAATAGGTACTTGGAAGAAAAGGTAGATTTTTAGTAAAGTGTTCCTCGTACGAAAAAGTGTTTCAATGACAAGCTGTGCTCTATGAAGATACTATTTGTATGTATGTAAAAATTTTTTTCCATAGTTTAAATTCAAGGTACCTAAACAAACATTTTCCCTGTATTCTGAACAGACTGGGCCACATTTGATGTGTATATTTTTGTTTTGTCTTCCAAAGCATAGCAGTTTATGTTTCCATCCAATAATTTGCTACTTTCAATTGCTTTTAATCACCAAAATTTGAAATTTATTTGAAGTATTGAACAACAGGAAGGATGGAAAGAATGAGAATTAAAATTATGCCAATTTCCTCTTTTCCTGATGGGTCACACCACATTCACGTTGCGCCTCTTGGAAGATTCCTACTTACCAGCAAACCTTTCTTTACCTCCAGCTGTCTGGAGCAGGACCAATATAAGAATGCTGTTTAAGAACTAATTGTAGTGGTTTTGTGTAGAAACGTAAGGAGCAGAAAGCAAAAGAAATATTACCGGTACATCCAAAGGGAACAGCAAGACCCATCCTTCTGTCGAAACAAGATCTGGTTCAGATTAGGTAACCCATTTTTTTAACATGAGAAGTGGTCTATCTCAGTCAACTATTTCTGAAATACAGAAATATTTTAGTAATCTATTTGTATTTTGGTATATATCATTCTTATTGTATATGGAAGTAATTTTCTTCATAGGCCTACAAAACCCTCTAATTGTTTCTATATGGCTTGGTTTAAGTTAAACTTCCATAACCAGTCCCTGAAAAGAGATAAAAAGCCAGGTTCTACTAATTCTCATTTTATTTGTTAGAAATTAATTAAAAATCCTGTGCCTGAACTAGCTTCAGAACTGCACTCTTATGAGGCCCCACTTTGTAAATTGGATCCACCTCCAGCTTGTTCTTCTATTGCGGGCTTTTAAGAGTTCTTTTTTAACTTGGCATATAACTCTATGTTAGTCCATGATGATGGTAAACAAATATATTTGGGGTATGAAAATTCACTTAGCAAATCAAAGTTCTGTAGCCTAAAAATAGACAGTGGAACAACAGCTCTTCTCAAAAATCATATTATATGGGAAATTATCGAATTTTTTTTAAGAGTGAAAAGAAAGTAAGAAGATGGCACTACTTACTGGGAACCAGCACATTTCTACATGAATTTACATGGAGAGTGGCAATTATGATCTCATAATTGATCTGTGGTATTTCAGTTTTAACGGGTTCAGGAATAGCATGGTATATCCTCAAACATTAGAAGCGGAAGAAACTCCCACTCTTTCACCTTGACATGATTCCTTAAGGAGCGGTCCAATATTGTGCTAAGCAGACAGGGCAACATGAAGTAAGGGGAGAATCTTAAGATGATTTTCTATAATCCACAATCACAGAAATTCATGTAGAAAAACCTGAGAAGGAGGGATGACAGGAAGTGGCCATACTATTGTATGCCACTGAACCCCAATTGCCACAAGGAGGGTCACTTTCACAGTACAAATACAGTACGAACCTTGCATCTCCATCAGCCTCTGAGTCCACATCTAGACAACAGAAAGGGTTCTTGTTGCAAAATGAATGGTAAAAATGAGTTACCACAAAATCTTGTATAATTTGAAACAACGTAGATTTATATTCAGCAGGAATTATAAATTTTTGATCACAAAAAAATTAATTTAAAGCATACAATTCTCTCCTTTTCTCTGCAAAATTTAATTTATGTCTTAGCAGGCACTCTCTGTGACAAAAGTGTTCAAGTGAATGGTTTTAAATGTGTTTGTAAACCACAGCAGAAGGCTTATTCAGGCAATTTTTACACTTGCAACTATTTTTGTAGTCTGTTAAAGTACAATTCTGACTTAATTTTTGCGCTCGTAATTGCTGCTACTGGGGCTTCAAAATCTGTTGCAGACTTCCTTCTTTTACTATATTCAAGATTATAATGGGATTGCAGCCAATTTCATTTTTCCGCAACATGCTTTATCTTTATTAGCTACATCTGTAGAAAGCATCAGCAGTTCATGGATCTCAAATCCAATTAAACCCTTTAAGGCTTACTAGATGGCCAGAATGACAGCAATTCTGAAGCTGTAAGACAATTGTAACTTGCCTTAAATTAAAGTCTAATCACCTGAGAAATTCTAGATTTAGAGATTCTGGAATTTAATTTTCCAATGCACAGAAGACACTTGGTGCTTTCTATTAGTGCCTATTTCTGATGACTGTCCATACAGACTTTATACTCCTGGGACAATGGCAATTCTGCAAAGCATGATCTCAAGTCTATGATGACTGGAACCCTGGACAAACTCAATGGGCCTGTGCAAAGATGGAATCATATTTGCTTATACCTAAATGAAACTGCTCAGAAGCCAAAATAATTTAGCCTCTGTAAAAAGTAAACCATTGTTTTTCTTTCTTTTATGGACTCATAGCGCTATTGGTAGTAAGAAAGGAACACCTTAAGACAGAAAGATATTCTTTGTTAAGGAGAGAGGGAGGAAAAAGAAACAAAAGCTAAACTATTAGCATTGTCACAGTAGGACATTGCCAGAGACAACAGCAAAGCGCTATGGGACTAAGGTATTCACACAAAGAGAAGAACATCCAGAGTTACATCAGGATAAAATAAAATAACCTAGAAGATGGATAGCTTTCATGCTTCAGGGCAAAAACCATATCACTGACCCATTAAGATTAGAAAAATATGTCCCCTCACAGCATGCTACCGAAATTCTTGTACTTTTTTCTGGAGCGACAGACTACAGCCTCTGTCAGATTGGACCAGAGCGACATTGAAGCTACATTGCATGTCTGACATGTCTGTGTTCCAGAAGAACTGGAGATTCATGTATATAAAAACAAAGATGAACTACACTGTAATTTGTAAATCCCCTTCCTTGGCCAGTTAGATACTAGTCATTCAGTTCATTATTTCCAGCATGAGAGTGGGATAACTGCTCATGGAATAAAGTGATGTCTAGTGTCTGCCATGCTATCAGTTCTATTTTTTAGTAAGGTGGCTGTAATACCTGCACTGAGCAGTTTTGCCTTTTGCTGAACACTTTGCCCGCATCGGTGTGTACAGAGAAGATTTATTCCCATATCAAATATTTGCCTGTTCAATTGCCCTTATCTGTATTCAAAAAACAAAAGAGAGAAAAACAACAGTGTATTCTTTTGCACATCAGGATTGCATAATACTGCATATGCTTTAAAATAGTTGAGTAAAACCTGACTGTAAAACCTTAGCTTTGTCTTCTGGGCTTGGTTGCTTGCCATGAAATGTTACTGTATACAAAACGCTACAACCAAAGAAAGCTGAGCAACGAGTATCCACTGTAGAGTGTTAACGGAAAGCTAGCCAGTCAGTGAGTGTTTATGAGACATCTGAGGAAGAAGAATAAAGGCCCTAGGAGGAAAGGAGCTGCCTAAGAGAGACGGATAGTCATGCGAGAAATCCCTAAGGATTCAGGGGGAAACTAAAGGAGCATAAATACAAATGATTTTGACAGCAAATCAAATGTGACAGCGCATAAGAAGAGAAAACAAGCAAGGATCAAATTCTATTAAACACTTTCAATAATGTAGTAAACTATGTAATAATGAATACATTCTAAAAATAGTATATGACACCACGCCAGGAAAGGTTATAAGCGCAGCATCAAATCAAAAAATGACCTTGGAATAGGTATGATGGAATTCAATGCACAAGTATCGTATTTGGGAAAGAAAAATAATACAGAAAACTTTAAGGATGGGGAACAACTGATTAGGCATAACAATTAAAAAAAATATGTTTAAATATTTGTACATTTGTCATTTAAATTTTTGAATATTGAAAGGAAGTCTTTTGAATTTCATCTCTCATCTATGGCAAGCAATGCTTTTGTTCTTTTATTCTGAATGAGTTCAAAAAAGTCTCTTCTTCTAAGAGAAATGAACAAAGGTAATAAATTTCATTGTCCATGCAAAAAAGAACTTCCTTTATAGAAAATTCCATAAGCAAGTTTAATTCTGCCTCTTTCTGACAGAAACAGTGACTTCAGTTTTATTTAACATATTTTATCTTCAACTTCTCTTATTCAAGGCAGTCTTTAAAACTACTTCAAAGCTCTATTTCAAGATATACTTTTGCATGAAAGACAATCTAGTAAGCAGGCTGACATACGACACTGCTGTCAAGAGATTACAAATGTAGTGCCTCTAAAACAAACTCCTTCTTTCTGTGATTTTCTTTTTGAAAATGAAGCATTTTTACTGAAAACTGCAATGAAAAGGCTTCTCCAAATCTCAGTCCCATCTTTGTACATCCCTTCCCATAATGTTGCTAGGAAGTTATTTCGTATGCCATTTAAGAGGTGTAAACTAAAACCTGAGTCCAGACAACTCATTATCCACTCTTCTGCAGTATAAACATAGACTATTTCCAGTTTGAATGCTCCTAGTCTCCCAGCACTATCCCAGATTACTCTTTATTTCAAGATGCTTGTTTTTGCCTTACAGTTACAACAGTTAGCTGTTGCTACTCACAGAGCAGCAGCTCAGCTTTCTGCTATGTATTACAAACAAGTGATACATCCTGGAAGCCCTACTGCTACAAATGGGGAAGTTCAACATCAGTATTGCCATACAAATACTTTTCCATAGCCAGATGCTGTCATATGGCCAGGTTAACTTAAAAGAAGCAGCTTGAATGTAGAAAACTCAGATGAAGTTTGTAGTGATGGCTGTCACCAACTAATACATGCTTAAGGCTTTTTCCCAGATATGATCTGCTCTGGATTTTCCCTGTAGGTCTATTTCCATTTCCATCCTAATTACGTTTTCCTCTAAGAGAAAAGTCAACCCATTTTATACCATAGTTGAATTTAATAAGATGCACGAAGCACTATGACTCAGAAGCAGTTGCTTTGCATCTTTGTACTAGGTTCAAATATTTGATATGGGAATGAATCCTCTCTGTACACTAAATTTTGCTACCCTATTAAAAGGATATTCAAGGTATATATGAAAGATGATTTAAGATTCTTGATGGTTTATTCAGTGATATACAGTTCAGCTTGAACTGATTAGATTTTAACAGCCATTGCAAGAGTCTGATAAACATTTTCTTCTTTCATTAGCTTGTTATTTTTCTTTTAGAAGTTCCAAGAAGAAAATGAAAATGTTCAGCCACTATATAACTCTTTTCCTATATAAAACATCCTAGCAGACGTAGACTTTCTCATTTTCCCAGACAGATGTGCTCCTCTTGATTCAGAATTTAGAAAGCTTAAAAAAAAGTGATCTTTTGAAAACAATTACATGACAAATAAAATCTTTCCAAATAACATGTAAGAGACTATAAAGTCACTCAGTTAGCAGACATAAGGCTTTTTATCTAGGATTATGTATTTAATATATATACCATTATGCTCCAATAACTTTATTAGCTAAGGATCTAACCCACAGCTCTTTCATTCTCAGTATGCTCTACATTTTGCTTTTATATAATTGTAGGTCTTCTGCATCTACAATCAGGTGTGAGTTCTGCCTTTTCATTTGAGGAGCTTAGTTATCAACAGTTTCCTGTGACACCAGATCACTAAAGGTCAAGAATGCTACCATTAATACATAAATATGTCATTCTCAGTTCAAAATCTTATTCATTAAGCATCACTATTTTAGAGCACTCATATTTCTCACCTTCACCTCAAGCCCCTGTTTACATGTATTTCTCAAAAATGTCGGGGAATGCAGAATACTAATTCCAACCTAAAAAAGTTTAAGATCTCTTAATCAATAAACACAGATGCAGTATAAAACCTTAGTTATTTCTTCCAGATAAAATTCTTCAGAGAGCAGTACAAAAAGAATTCATCTTCTTAATTTGAGAGAATCATTGCTAAAACAGTACCAGTTTGTCCAGTGATAACCAAGTGCCTCAATTAAGGATGTCTTTCCTTCCATTAACTACATACTTAAGTCCTACCTCTGCAAAAAGATCCTTATTCAAGAGAATCTTCCAAAGGAAAGAAACTACTTAGAACATGATAATAAATATTCATCAGTCTTTTCTCCCTAAAATGTTGTTGTTCAGAAAAAGAAATAAGTATTCCAGAAACAGCAGCAAAGTTCCTGATAAGCCAATATTCAGTCAACTTAATTGAGCTACTTTTCAAAAAGTCAGGGGACATCAATCTGTAGTCTGAATATTAAACGGCTTACATTTATTTTGGCCTTTCAGATCTTATAAATCATGTATGAAAACCAATATCACTTGAGGAAAGATATGTATTAGATTCAATCTTCTAATTAGAGCCTTTGAACTTTGCAAAGCCTTTCATTTATCCTAAATATGCTGTCATTCCACTGTGTTCAAAGACTTCTCACTGTTAACAACATGACTTGACTAATTAAAATTAATGAAGGAAAATGATAAACAAAGCAAAATTGATCATATTGTATTATTAAAATGAAAACATTGAGAACCAAATTCAAAAGTGGAGGTATAAAGTCACCTGAACACAATATGAGTTCTTCAGCCATCCAAAGACCTAGGCTACTGCAAATTAATTTACTAATTGGAAACAAAGCAACCCAGTTATTGGGACAAATTAAATCACAGTAGTCACATGGAGGACTTTCCCATTTAATATGTTCTTTAATTCATAAATTTGTTCTTCATTTTGTTATTTACACAAGCATCTTTGGCCACTTGAAAGCCAGAAATGGAAGTCTACTTAAAAAAGATTCAGACACACATTCCTCTGTCTACGCTAGGTACGAAATATAGGGGATTCTTGGTTTTACTCTTACTCATAGCTGATGCAACTGTGTTCACTGAACTGTATTTAGTAAGCAAAACGTACCAGAGCTTGACGCTTTTTAGACAAATTGAATCATGTACTCAAACTTTGCTATTTGTGTTCAAGGCACTGAATGCATGAAAATAGTAAACTATGTATAAGTCCCATAGGGGAAGTATAATAAACCTTAAACTCTTAGAGATAAATAAGATAAAGAGATGTAACCTATATCCTCTCCCCAAACCCCACCCCTTTAAGGACTGTTGCATTTTCTGGGAGGTGTATCTGAAAGGAATTTATGAAGGCTAAGTTAGATCCAAAGTCCCTGCACTAAGCAGCAGTCTTTTCTTCCCTATGCAACATGTGCTTGCATAAAGACTACATAAAATCTAGTCAACGACTATTGAGTCCTTCAGCTTGCAATCATTGATACAGCAATGCGAGAATCTTCAGGAATAAAAATAAGGCCTAGGATGTGTTCCTTTGTGAGGAAAAGAAGAGTTTAATGTATTGAGATCTCGTAGAAATATTTGCATTTTTGAATATGAAAAGTCCCAATTTATGGGTTTCCCGGGAAGTATCAACTCAGACTAAGGTAAGTCAGAATCTTTTGGTCAAGTCTTTCACGAAATAAAACATGAAGAAAAGTAGTACGCAGTATCTGTTCACACTATCATAACATTTTATAGAACAGGATACATACATAGTCTAGATAGATGCTTAAATACTTAAAAGAAAAAAAAAAAGCATTACCTTGGGAAGATAATCTAAGTGTCCTCAGCTAAAGGTCTCATGCTGCCAGTATTAAGAGATCATTGTAATTATGTAAAGCCTGATATGGGATTCAAGTAATAAGCTACTAAAGGAGGATAATATAATTACTGCTAATCAACATGGGTACATGGAAAATAGATCTTGTCAAATTAAGTTGATATCATTTTTTATGAAATTATAAATGCAGCTGATAAAAATAATCGAGACATATACTAATGGTATTAAAAGCTTAGCAACAAATAGATCACAACATGCAGTGTATATAGGGAGTACCATCAAGTAGCTGTGTTTCTTTTATCACACTTTTCAGGGACTGATTTTACCTCTATTTATATTTTTTACAGAGCTCAGGAGAAAAATATTTAATCCTGTTAATTCCAGTTAATTCCAGTTAATTCTGATAAAGTTTGCTGCTCACTGGGCAAGGAGGGCAAATACAATCAAGCCAGCAAAAATTTAAATGGAGTAATATGTGCATTGAGGAACAGAGCAGGGAGGCTGTTCTCACAGACTAGAGTTGTGCGCTGGATTGTAGCAAGTCTGAAAAAAACTTGGGAAATCATGATAGATAACTGAATGCACTCTCTGAAACCAACTGTGCTCAAAGACCTAACACAGTACATAATGTGCAAAGACGGAAATATCAAGTTGGAAGGTTCTTGCTTGGAGTCAGACAAATACTATCCTTCTTCCCCTCTCCAAAATCAGCTTAGAAGGAATAAAGAGTAGGAGGAAGGAAGTGATAGCGGCAGCTACAATATGATAAGAGAAAGGACAAGGGGATTCCAGTCCTAAAATGTCACTTGCATGCCATAATCTGGATCACTTTCTGCAGGGCAGAAGGATTTAGCTGTGAAAGCAGTTCTCTAGTGACAAGGAAAAAGTTTGAGATTCCCTAGGCAGGCCTTACAGGTAAAGAGGAGACAATTCAGTCTCTTCTCCTGTGTCACTGGGCTGTTATCCACCTCAATATCTGAATAATTCCCCAACAGTTTCTACACAGGGTACACAAGAGCAGTTCAGACTAAACCCACCTGGATTTCTGGTAATACCAGAAAAGCATGCAATGGTGAGTGCCAAGGACAAGAGTTCTGTGGGGCAGGTCCCTGGGGCTGAGGGACTGGAAACACACAGTTGTAGGGCTCCTGAATCCAATGGGAGAAGCTTCTATAGTACTAAGCTAACTCCAAAGCTCGCATTCTGAGTAAGTTACAGTTACAAGGAAGAGGGATAACAACATCACAAAAAGCATTATTCAAAGCAGTAAAAGATGTAAAATGTGTTATAGCAAAAGATTCAGGAAACTGCATCTGTTTATCTGCAAGGATGGAGATAAGTTGAGTAGCTGCAGGAGTACTTACAGGGCTCTTCAGTTTAATCAACTACAGATGAACCCAGCGCAATTCAGACAAAAAAGAAAAAAAGTATTTGCAAGTGTGGTTGATTACCCCCTGGAACAGTTACTGGGAGAATATTGCAAGTGAATATCATAGTGGGTTCTGAATGTTACATATACACTGGAAGCTGTGTTTTAGTTCCATGTTAACTATTGTACCTGAAGAAATATGTTCTGGAAGCTTAATTACATTATTACATAGAAAGTCCTCAAAGCCACTGTCTCTTCTGGCTCTAAGCCTTTTTGAAGCTAAGTAATTCCTTGCTCTACCTGCACTTTCAGTTACATTTACTATTTTTTAGATCAGAATATAGAACATTGGTTGTTTTTTTAGGTGATGCCAAAAATGTACGTTGCTGGACATAATTTTGCCTCCATTTGAAAAGCAAAAAGGTGCCTTTATTTTCAACAGCTTCAGAAGCAGTATTGCTTATACGTAAGGAAATCTCCGTCTCTAAGATGGTCAGTTTTAAAGGTCTGTGCAGCAAATTTAACCAGGCTAGAACCAGGCTTCACCTCCTACTCAGTTTTCTACTGCCAGACTCCTCCTAGTTTTCCACGTGTCTGAAGTTCCTAAATTATGTGATATTCATGAACAGAGTTTTGCTAAACTGCTTATGAGATTTGGGTTTATGTTTTGTGAGTCACTCATATGCTTACTTAACTGTTTAAGAAAAACATTTCAGATTAACCAAGTAAGAACATGATCTCCATCAATGTAAATATCTGTCAGCTGTGACAATCATTGGGGCTTTGCAGACCTCTCCTTATAAGGAGAGGTTATTCTTAGCCTTTCTGATTTAATTCATACGACTTTGACAACCACGAACAACACAAGCCTTCCTCCTTCCTCCTTCCTTTTTACAAAACCCTTTTTGTGGTGGCTGTGTGTTTTAAAAAATAAAAAAAAAGAGAGAGAAAGAGAGAGAAAGGAGTATTTTATTTCCTAAAAGCATGTGTTCATGAAGTTTTTTTTTCTTTATAAAAATAATTTTTAAGGCTTCTTTGCCTATATAATACAAAATGGTACTAATAACTGACTTAAGAATATTTTCTAACACTGAAAGTCTCAAGAATAGTCTCCAGGTACATCATTTCATATACAGAACAAATGTTGACAATATTTCATAATGCAGAGGAAAATGTCAGTTTTAGGGGAAGCTTACATTCTTAAATCTCCTGAAAAGAGTTTATTAGCTTGTATGATGCACTTAGTGCACATTGCATCTAGGCCATCAAAAATATGGATGTGGAAAGGAAGAGCTAAGACCCCATGTCTTTCTTTTCCTTTCTATTCCAGCTCATCTATACGATGTGGATCCATCCAAAGTTGTCAGAACCTGTTTGAACCTTTAAGTAACAGAATAATATTTACAGCTAAGCAAGTATTTCTAGTCAGTTGTTTCCCTACAAGTCATTGCAACTCAGTCTGAATATGTTGTGTCAGACTAGTTAAAGTATGTATACTTCAGTATATAATCAACAAGATTTGAGATTTTCTGAGTTCTAGGGAATAGTCAGCCATGAAAAGATTTTTTGTCTATTTTCCTATGTCGTGTAGAGCTACTTATCACAGAAATAACTAATATCTCAAAGGGACCTTTCGAGTTTGTAGAGTATTTCAGGGTTACAAAGTCTTGCCAGAGCCTTGGAGATAAATAATCATCTCGCTACTAACTAAAGATGGAGTTTTTAAAAAGCAAAATTAGACCCATTTCACATTTAAGACCAAAAATTAAATACATTTTTCTTTCTTTTTTTTAAGAAAGATGTTTTCTTAGCTTAAGGAAAGTTGACGATTAGTTCTATTAAAAAAAAAAAAAAATCTTTTCCTCCTCTTTACCTTTTTCCATATTTTGTTTTCAATTATAGATAATTTTAAAACAAGTTATCCACCATTGACTTTAACAGGGAGTAAAACTTCCAGACAGTTTCAAGTCTGGAAGTTCACAAGGAGTTCAAGTCCTTTGGATTCTAAGTTTTATTGACGCTTACCTCTGAAAAGTAAGGATGTTACAGGAAATAGGACTGGAAAGGACCTTTTCAAAGTGTTAAGTGCATTTCTTGCCCAAAAACACTCCTGAAGAGCTGATACATCTCAGCAAAGAAGAGATGATTTGCCACTTCACACCCACACCTATATTTTGGAGGAACTGGAGAGGGGAATGTTCGGTGGGAGTTCACTTCTTCAAGGATGAAAGTATTAATTTTCTTTTGTAAAGACAGCTTTAAAATTCCATGCAAAAACAAACAAACTGACATTCATTTAAAAACAAACACACAAAAAAGCTGATTCTCTATATGATTAGATTTTACTTCCCCTTTTTATTTAACCACGAGCTCAGTCCCTAGAACACAGCGGAGCTAACAATTTATTTCTCTCTGTAATGGCACTTTCCAGACATTCCTCCTCCTGTGGGAGATGTCCTTGAGCATGTCCACAAACTGTAGCCATGAATACAATCTGCATCTAGTTTTCAAGGGGAAGAAAGCTAACACACACTTTTATACACACACTTGGGTCTTTCTTAAAGTATTATAAATTATTATCTACGTATTATGAAGTATTCAAATCACAGTGCAAAAGAATGTGGAGAGTGGAAGACAATATTGAAAAATGGGCATGCTAGGGCAGGGTTTTGGAGTTTTCCAGCCGTATGAATACTCCAGAAATGACTTGAACAAGAACATGTAACATGTTAGGATATGAACCCATCACGAGGCTGAAGTTGATCCATGAGCTGATAAAAGAGAAGCTGTGCAGCTTCTACAACTCTGGGAGATGTATCACACATAATTTCGCAGCAGTATGTTAGCCTGTTATTCTTGAAACAGATGCAATAGAAATACCTAAAGGAACTGAAACAGAGACCATACTTTCAAGTATGTTTGGAAAGCACAGCTTGCTTAGCGCAAGTTACCATAATGTCATTTCAGAACTGTGAAGAAAGATTACATAAAGAGCTGTAATAAAGAATTCTATGCTCACTGAGATTTTGACTGGCCACAGTATTAAGGGCTTTTCTGGAAAATGACAGACATCCCTTCCTCCTTCAAACACACACATATTCAGTCATCGACAGGTATATATGTCCTTGATTTCTGACTATCATGGAGCAGCACATGCAGGCAGGGTCTCACCAACCCATGAGGGAGGCAAGAGAGCAGAGCAGGCTGGGCAGGTGGGGGAAACAGCCAGGAGCTGCCCCCAGCCCCAGGAAGGGTTATGGTGACAAGGCACATCTGAGATCAAGCTGGGAGTCAAGTCAGGGTCCAGATCAACAGGGTACAGGGCCAGGCACGGGTGCACGACAACACTATGGCAACATAGCTCACATGGGGATCAAGAACAAGAGGTTCAGTTTAAAAACCAAAGCTCCCAAGCAAAGGGGGAGTGAACTCCAGCTGAGTCTTCTTAGCCAAGTTGCTTTGGGCGATCCTTCAAGGCATCTGCTTATGCTTTCTTTCAAGGCCCTCAGCTGCACTGTCTCTAAGCTGGTGCTGAGCACAGACAGCCAACCCCTCAGGAAGGTGAGGGGGAACTGCAGGCAGGGCCCTGACAGTGACTCATGACTCAGCATAAATGTCTTCTGAGGCTTTAAAAGGAAGTGACCAAGTCTACTGCCATTTTACAACCTTTACCTTATGCAGCTTGCCCGAGGAAGAATCGCGTGGGAATTGCAGTATGCAGCTTTACCTGTCTCCTTATTTTCATTAATTTTCTTACCTCCTTGTTTTTTATCTTCTAGCTGTAGTATTTTTCTGAGGTCATAAGATTGATGAGTGCAGTAAGAAGCTGAAAATTTAGGGCCACATACAGGAGGCCAGCCTCATTTATCAGTTGTCACTTGCCTGCCATTAAAGGCCTTAATTTAGAAAGTGTTTCCATTAACAACTAGGATTGAATATCAGAAGTAATGTTGAACAGTTACAGATGGGTCTGTTGCCACTGTTTATTACTAAGGTTGTCCAAACCTCCTCATCATAAGAGCTAGTTTTCTCAGATGCCAAACTTCAAAATTGTTTGAGCTGATATTTTACTCATTAGATTTCTGCCAGGCAGTATTATTCAAAGGTATTCTATGGTTATCTGTCCAAGTTATCTGAGAGTTTTTTGCTATTGCAAAAATAATTGTCATTTTGAAGAAGCTAGAGATTAAAACAAATTCTAATGACCTTTCCTTTGGAATGGCTGCCAGCCCCATGCTGTGCAGTGGGGAACTCAGATTTTACGGAGTCCCATCTGCAATGCAAAAAAAAAAAAAACAAAAAAAAAACAAATTTTGGTTCCAGCAGAAATGGTAACATGGTATGAAATTTCAAGTGGTATAAAATATGCAGGAAATGAATCAGAAAGTGAAACACATTGGTTAACAAGCGCCTGGAATCAATGTTTAAAGCAGACCAAGGAGCAGGCCCAAACCACCCAGTTTAGCTGAATGTGATGTGAGGAAAATATTGCCTACTGCTTCCACGTGGTTCTTAGCCGATACAGGAAGATCCCATTAACGTTTAAAGAATGGAACTGCGAACACTGATGCAGTGAGACAAATTGTCAAAGTTTTGGGGAAGGAGTAAACACTTTCTGTTTCAAGATCTGATTAGGACAGGGAGGTAGAAACAGATAAAATGAAAAGATATAACTTGCTCTGTAACTCCAGGAATCCTTGAACACTCCAGTGAGATCAGAGAGACAGGGCTCTACACTGCATAGGCTTATTGCACTAAAGCAAGAAGTCTGATGAGCGCTGGCAGCTTACTATCCAAGCCTATTTTTTTTAGTGGGAGGTACAGTTATGTGCCTCATGAAAGGCATTCTGATACAATTTTTAAAGATCTCATGTTACTTTTTCCACAGGATCTCACCACTGTGCCTATACTGGAGCTTTCCTGGCAATGATGTAAAAGTTTTGTTGCAGCCCTAGGTATAGGGTATCCCCTATGAGGGATATTACCTGAAAATAACAACAATCACATTTATTAATATGTTCTTCTGACAATTTTGTAATGTTTGCCTCTCAGACAGGGTTCTCACAGGATGCTAGGCAGTTTATTTAGACTAGACCTTTCTGAGCTGTGTTTGTTTTATATTGCCTGAATAGCACCCACAGTTACGCTTGCAGGATTGCTGAAAAGCTAGAACTACACCTGAGTCAAAGGAATTTCCGTTTTGGACTTACATAATACAATATACTCTGAAAAAATTACATCCTGGACATCTCAAATTATGCACTCCTTCACTGAATAGGTTTGGCAGTAATGTCTTTGTGTCTTGTATCCACATCTGCAAATTACCTAGTCCCTTTACTACTGTATGCATTCATTCAAAAAATACACATTCCCTAGCAGAAAAGATTCACAGAGAAGGAAGCTAAGAAAAGCTTTGTTCAAGCCAGATACTGAATAATGCAGGATAAATAAAGTATGGGGTCATGGGCTGAAGGATGAATAAATTTAGCTAGAGAATTGCTGCTTGTTAAGAAATGACTGAACTATGAACAAGCATTTTGCAAAAATAGCCAGCATTAATCTAATTTAAAACACTATAATAATGCACACATTCCATGTTGGCTTCTGCTAAGGTTTTAATGCTGGAACTTGCTAATTTGGACGGGAGCTTTACTTTGTAACCTCCTCTTCTAAGAATTTAATACAAATACTACTTGAACAAGATGTGGCACACTTACGGCTTTATTCTAGCTCTTGTCATTATTTTAATTAAGTTAATACACTGGGGGAAGGGGGAAGAGAAAACAGTGGGTTTTGTTCTCATTTCTGTCTGTGTTGGCAGACAGGTCAGTTGTTGACAGCTCTACTGACTAGGGTACAAATAGGTCAGAGTTCCTTAAAGCAGCAGGTCTCGCTGTCAAGCCAAATTAATGCCAAAAAGGGTATGCTCAAGTACAACACTTAGGGAATTAGAAGGAACTAAAAGATTAGCATACAGAAAGGGACCACCAAGCACCAGATTGATTCCTCCATGGTGTAGCTGGATATTATCAGTGATTTATACCTGGTTTTGAGTTTCACATTACTCTTCCCTTCCCCCTCACATCTGTCCTAAAGAGTGCAAGTTAAGCTGCCTAGAAAAGCATATTTGTGAAGATTTAAAGAAAAAAATATTTGTGATATTCATTCTCTAAAAACTGTATTTGAAAAAAAAGCTATTTAGAAATGCTTTGAACAGTACATTGACAAAGGACTTTTACAGAAGTGCAAGCACTCTGTTTTAAATAGCAGCCAAAATCTCCTCCCACAAGAGCAAAAGTATAAAGAAATAGAAAGTGCCTTGCAACAAAAGGAGAAGTCAAGGGCATTTAATACTAACTTTGCAATGTTCTTTTCTCTCAAGTTACTAACCATGCTCCTTTAAAGTATTGGAAACCATGCAGAAGATGAGTCCCAGACTGAGCTACTGGTATATTGAGCTTCAATCCTACACATACACCATCTGCCTGAATCACACAAATAGATGGAGAATTTTTCCCAGGAGCACATACAAATGTGACATTTGAAAAGTATTTCTAATTCTGATCCTGCAGCAGAACCACACATAACAGCACACCTCTAAAGGGTCTAAACAAGCATCTGCTATGGTTTATAACCGAACAGTACACAGATGCTGGGAATCATCTGGGAGGCATGATTCACAGTTGATAAACTTAAATAGGATGCCAGCCCAGAGGGAAAAATAGAAAAGTGTGCTTTTCCGGAGAAACCTTTCAGAAACTAGAGTGAAAAGCATTTGCCTTCCTAGACCTGAAGAGCCCTGATGCCTGATCATCAGTTTTTGTAAGCTGGAATTTCTAGCTATTTTTATTCATGAAGAGAAAATATAGTTTGTTTGACAGGCTTTTTTAAAAGATTGTTAAAGCCACATTTGTTTTCTGGACCAGAAATAGCCACAAAATACTTGACTCTGTTGTCTAGTAAGCCTATTAGTCTGACACAGAAGGTAGAAATTGCTCAAACTTGTTCTTGAAAAACAACACATATCTGCCACTTACAGAATTCTGGAGGTTTATACAGTTTGGTTATTTTGTTGCTTTTCTACAGCTTAAATTCAAATTCCATCCCTCTTCTACCCACCCACACTCACTTTTTAAAGAAGACATGCCTTTTCCAGTCTCTGAGACATTTCTTATGGATGACCTCTAACAGCATTAAAACCACTTCAACTATTCTCTAGGTGGTCTAAAGTAAATTTCATCAGGCCTAGACTATTTAAAACCATCTGACTTTAATTAGATTCTCCCTGGTACTGTTACCTGCAAGTACAGTACCACCTGCAGGTATACTTCACCTGTTGAAAAATATCTAAGCTTTCTTTTTTATGGCTCTCTCTCCACAGTAGTCACTCCATGACTAATTGGTGCATTGAGATGCTTCCAGCTGCTGTGTTTAGCTGGGAGGTTCGGATGGCAAGGCTGCTCCTCACTCATCTACTAATGCACCATCTTCAGCTTTGTTAACTCTGTACCGCTTTCCTCAACTGTATTATTCATGTCTTCCTCCAGTTCTTCCTGTTGGTGCTGTTTTGTTGGTAGTATTTCTCATTAGTACATTCCTCCTTATTTTGTTTTGAAGGCACTAGTCAAAATCTTAAAGAAGATTATCTAGATCTGACAGTGGTGACTGCTTTTGTGAGGGTGACAAAATAGGGTAAGAGGTGCCTGTAATTCCCAGAAATTTCTGTCTGGTTTGGGGTTTTGTTTTTTGAGTGTGTGTGTTGGGCTTTGCTATTATCCACAGCATAACCAGTCTATTCAGTTTCATGCCTGCCAGCTGCACAACTGGTCAAGCTTCACGAGATAGTCATTGAATCATACATTCACAAACCTAAAGTCAATAGAAAATGTGCCTTGTGGCCTGGCTCATGACAGTAGCATATTACTGTTTACTTACTGACCTTTAATGGGGTGAAGATTTGATGCTGCTTTGCTCCTCTGCTCCCATGGCAGCAGCCACAAGGGGCTGTTGCATATTATGCCATTTACTTACTTTCTTTGTTGTATTGGATTAACCAAGCCTTTCTGAAATGGAGTAGGAGTTCATATAAGCAAGAGTGAGTAGCAGGCTTGCAGACTATTACTTCTGTGGATCACAGAATCATAGAATGGTTGAGGTTGGAAGGGACCTCTGGAGATCATCTAGTCCAACCCCCTGATCAAGCAGAGTCCTCTAGAGCACATGGCCCAGGATTGTGTCCACACGGGTTTTGAATATCTCCAGCGAAGGAGACTCCACTACCTCCCCGGGCAACCTCTCCCAGTGCTCAGTCACCCTCACAGGAAAGAAGTTTTTCCTCAGGTTCTGATGGAACTGCCTGTGTTTCAGTTTGTGCCCGTTGCCTCTTGTCCTGCCTCTGGGCACCACAGAAAAGAGGCTGGCCTCATCCTCTCGACACCCTCCCTTCAGATACTTGTACACACTGATGAGATCCCCCCTCAGGCTTCTCTTCCCCAGGCTCAACAGGCCCAGCTCTCACAGCCTTTCCTCATAGGAGAGATGCTCCAGTCCCCTCACCATCTTAGTAGCCCTCTGCGGGACTCGCTTCAGGAGCTCCACGTCTCTCTTGTACTGGGGAGCCCAGAACTGGACCCAGTACTCCAGATGAGGCCTCCCCAGGGCTGAGTAGAGGGGCAGGATCACCTCCCTCCACCTGCTGGCAACACTCTGCCTAATGCACCTCAGAACACCATTGGCCTTCTTGGCCACAAGGGCGCGTTGCTGGCTCATGCCTAACTTGTTGTCCACCAGCACTCCCAGGTCCTTCTCCTCAGAGCTGCTTTCCAGCCCGTCAGCCCCCAGCCTGTCCTGGTGCAGGGGGTTCTTCCTCCCTAGGTGCAGGACCCTCCCCTTGCCTATGTTGACCTTCAGGAGGTTCCTCTCTGCCCAGCTCTCCAGCCTGTCCAGGTCCCTCTGAATGGCAGCACAGCCCTGTGGTGTATCAGCCACTCCTCCCAGTTTTGTATCATCAGCAAACTTGCGGAGGGTGCACTCTGTGCCTTCCTCCAGGTCACTGCTGAAAGAGTTGAACAAGACTGGACCCAGGACTGACCCCTGGGGGACACCGCTAGCTACAGGCCTCCAACTAGACTCTGTGCTGCTGATCACAACCCTCTGATCACCGCCATCCAGCCAGTTCTCAATCCACCTCACTGTCTACTCATCCAACCCACACTTCCTGATCTTACCTAGGAGGATGGGATGGGAGACAGGATGTGCTAGCTCTCCTATAATGGTTTGGCTGAATTTTTTTGTTTGAAAAGTAGATTTGAGATGCTAAGTCTGTTCACTAGAGCAAGAACAATGGTTAGAGCCTTGAACCATACCCCCTCTCCATGCTTTTACAACTTTACAATGAAGCTGATCCACCTCCCTCACTCCAGCTGCTTTATGGGGAAGCTGACTTACTTGTTTGTGTCCTATACAACCCTTGCCAGTTTTGGCACTCCTCAGGATAGCAGCAATAGGACTCTGGCACTGGATTTGAACAATTTCTATTTTTTTTAATATAAAGTAGAGAAGTCTTTTACTAATTATTTTAATACCTTGGCAAGATGTAATTCACCTTGAGTCTTGGCAGTTCTCACATTACCCTTATATATGACCTCTGAGAGAGAGTTTTTCCTCTAATTAGACAGGTTTTCTAGTTGTTTTAGCTTATCTGCTTGTTTGAAGCTTCACAGATGGTCATTCATCAACTTGGACCCTAGTTACACAAGTTGCCCCCATTCTGCCTTTGCTTGAGAAGCTGACTCATCATAGTTTTATGTTTTGAGAGTCTTACAGAGTTTCTTTAACTAGTTGATTCCACTAATTGGTTCCCTTGATTAATCAATGCTTGCCTTTTGAAAATGAGAACTTCATGGAATGAGTATGTGAACAAATTATGCACTGAAATCCAGCATGTCAGCCACTTCACAGCAACCACCTGTACATTTCTTCACATATGCCTAATCTGTCAATGAATGTAAGCTATTTAGCTTCATAGACCATATACACCAATAGCTACTTTGCAAGTTTTTGGTTTGTTCCACCATAATTTTGTAGTGTGCCACAGATTTAAACATCTTCTTTCACTTACTGTACCATTTTAATTAAATTGTATTAACTTATAATCAGTTTGTTCCTACTAAGGAACAAACAATTCTGTGATGTTCTCCTCTCACTGGATTAAGTGATATTTAATGGTGAAGTCTGCTAGAACAGTCATTAATATCTACACCTACTGCAGCATTACTATTTCTCCTATTTATACAATGCTGCAACATAAAAAATCCTGATAATATTTCTCATATAAAACTACAGAGTCATTTATTATACCCAAATGTGACACTGGAATAACAGAGAAAACCCTCAGCTTTAAATAAAATTCTCATTGATTCTTTCCTAAAGAGATATCAACTTTAAAAGATGTTTCTGTACTCATTTATTTGTCTTATTTCTTCAGTAGGTTGTTATAGCGTTCTCAACTCAACATCATCTTTCATCTCTCCCACCCAGTGGAACACTGGCCTTAACCATGAATACTACCACTAGTTATCCTTTTAATTAATTGCTTGATGACCTGCACTCACATTTTAAATTCTTCCATGTTGTTTCCTGGGTGAAGCTTTTCATTAAAAGGGAATCCATTTAACTACGGCTTTGACCAAGATTAACAGTGTTTTGGCTATCCCTTTTCCCCCATGTCTTTTAAGATTGCTGAACCATTGCTTTAGAAATGTCTGTGACTGTCCATTGACAAAACATGAAGTTGGCAGACACACAGATATCAGTATATAACCCTTGGATATGTTCCATACTCACATGATTTGTACTGTATGTTCCCTGTTTTTCAAGGACAAATTTGTGCATTTTGGTATCTCTATAGAGAAATTGCACTTAATGTGATTCTCAGGTTTTCTGTGCCTTTCTGTGTTACACTAGACTAAGTATAACACAGCCCTGATCATGAGAAGCACTGTTTAAACCCACTTAGTACTGTAAACATATCAAATTATTGCAGAAGGCCCAGACTGAGGTCAAAATGGCCCGAGTAAACGTGAAGGCTGCTTTGTTTTTTAATTAAGACTCTTTGAATCTCAAATGCTATTAACATGAAATATAAGGAGGGTCTTTCAGAGGGAAAGATTACTAGCCATAACTATGAATCAACCATAGCATTATTCTGTTTGTATACGTAGCAATGTCAGTTTAAAACATACTTTCAGGGTCTAACGAATGGCGGAGCAATATTTTTTATTACCACACGGTGGCACCTTTGTAACTCATGGATGAGTAACAACTTTGCTAGTAAGTTTTAAAGGCAACTATTAGATAGCATCATTCTCTGCTTGTTCATGAACTTTCTACATTACATACAATCTTTCTAGTTAATTGCACCAGCTACTGGAGAGACCCATTCGCATGTGTGTGTCTGTGCATAAGGCACCTGGGAGACGTGGAGGCAGCTTCCAGCTGGACTGAGTGTCTAAGACTAGCTACTGGAAGGTCACATAGCACATTCATATATGCATGAGAGAGAGACTGAGTACCAGGACCTGAAGTGGGGCTGCCAGCCTCAGAGGTTTGCAAGCGTCAGCAGCTGGGGAGAGCAAGGATCCAGGGGCCAGCTACAGGATACAGTGGATGTCTTAAGCCTAGCTGCCAGGAGGATATATACTGTATATACGTATATGCATTTTCCACTAATGGGGCTTTCATACTGATCAGCAAAAGACAGGAACAGTATGAGGCAGTTGGTACTGTTTGTATTTGCATGAGTACTGTGTTTTTTGTCTGGGTTGATCTGTGTGGCTGGCCATGTGTATGTATGTATATATAGCATGTATGTGTGCCTATTGGGAACACACCCTCAGACTCACTGCTGCCTGGACCTGAGGACATGGAGCTGCAGCAGCCTTGCCTCTACCAGGCTCCTGATTTTGGTAACACCTAGGAACTGTAATACCGTGAAAGCTTTGCTAACGTTTCCATTGAGTTGCACTGGATTAGAACTTGCATCATCAGCTTCAATAGACTTTAAATAAACCATACTTGAAATAAATGATTTTAGTTTATTTAAAACCATGGAAAAGCTTGAGTAATTTATTAAGTAAACTTATAAAAATACAGATACAGTTTAAAAACTGAAATTCTGCTCAAACTAGAAAGATAAGTAAAAATGTATCAGCTATGACTGCTGTTAGAAAATTGTTAAAGAAAATGTAGCACATGGAGAACTATTCTCAGGGAAGGCCTTGATCTTAAATGGTCCTGTTACTACAACTTTAGTGTTAAAAAAATAGTTTAATTGTAAATTCCTTCCTGTGATTTCTCACTCAACAAATGCAAGCAATAAATGTTTTAAAGAATTCAAAGGTTTCTGTTTTCACTTTATGTGAAGATACAAGCATAACTTGTTAATTTTCTCACTGCATGTTTCATAAAATTATCAGCTGCAGTGATACTTTTAACAAATCATGTATAGGTATAGCATTTTTCATCAGTTTTAATAAGCTGGTGTGATTTTATAATTGCCTTGTAATCACTGATGTGGTAAATATCACTGCTGCAGTGCAGTTCTACCTGGTAAATGAAATTAAATTGCTTCCAAAAATATTTGACTTCTGCTTTTCTAAACCAGAAAACTTTGTCATTTCCTATATAACAGAAAGAAAAACAGTTTATTATAATAGAAAAACCTCCCACCATTTTTCTCAGAAAGCATCACTTCATAAAAACTTGTTCCCTTGTCTCTAAGGGAAAATATTACTTAAACAACACCTATTATGAAATAATGGTACAGTATTTTCATGCCTTCTTCCAAACACTCAAATCTAATTTTATTTGTAATAACTTAAAAGTCTTTACATCTAGTTCTTGCTTCCAATTTACACCACATCTCTCTCATACCCCTGGATTCAAAAATTTGCCAGAACTGAGAAACCAACAAAACTGCATGATTCCCCACCATAAAATGGTTACGCAGACAAGTGGCTGTGTAAGAACACTGGCAGTTCTTGCACCGGACCAGCCTCAACTTGAGGCAGTGAGACAGGAGATAAACTTGGTTAATGGCTCCTTTAACCACTATATTCTCTCCACTATATGCAATGCAGGCATTTAAGTCCGGATATCTAAAATGTATAGAGAATAACTCACGTGCAGTAGCTTCTATTACAACCATACTGGAAGGTTGTATATTCTTCAGTAAACCAAGTCGAGAAACAATTCTTAAGTGATAATAGGCAACAGGGAGCATGAAAGAGAAAACTGGTTAAGCTGGTTTTACTGATTACATTTCTCATCAATGGAGTTTAGCAGTTTTTGAAAAAACTACTCCAATATATTCAATGATAAGGTCCCCTTAATTACTCATGTATCTTGGATGACATGCAAGGGTGACTGAAATCCTTAAACACATTGACAAAGACTTTGGAAAAATTAAATGAAACTGATACTTTTTCCTTAAAGTGATCACCATATAAATTTAACTACAGAGGTCATTCCCCGATAGGTAAATATATTTATCACTAAATATAGTGATACATAGCCTCAGCCAACAGGCAATTAATTCACAAATTAGTACTCAGTTCAAAAATTTGGCTGAGAAAGTTACTATTCCTAACCAATAAAACTGTGCCTTCTAGCAGAATAATGATAAATATTCTTATTCTGATATTGTTCTTTGTCCACTATTTAATAGGTGGGTTAAAAATTCGTACACAGGAAAACATTTGGAAAGAAGTTCTGATCTGTTTTATAATTCTGAGCTTTAATTTTATGTATTTCAGCTTTCTCTTTCTGCTTCAACAAAAGAACGATTTCAGTTTTGATACATTTAGACATATGTAGGAAGATCCTGCTCAATATACCAGTTAACTTAATCAGCTATATTTAATTCTACCTATTAAAATCTTTCTATTGTTTATGAAGTAATATAAAACTACAAAATCTCTTTCTCCCTCAGCAGATTACAAGCATTTTAGAATTGCTATTACTTTCATCTACTTTTTTTTCTTAAAAGCACAATGGTTTGCATTGAGGTGTTGTTGGTAAGCAAAATCGAAACACTGCTAGCAAGTCTCAGACGGTACAGTATACAATTTGTGTCTTTAAAGGGAGCAACCTTTTTATTTTTCTTCCAAATATATGTTCTGTGTTCCCTTAGGCTTTAATGTCATATGCTAATAAGTTTTACATTACCAATTAATACAATATAAGCAGAATCAGTATATTAAAGCAGTGGGTGCTCAAGTTCCTCACGTTTCTATTACATATACTTCAGGGAGTTATTTTGCAATAAATGTAGCCTAGTCCTTAGACCAAGTATTTCCACTACACCTGTGACATTTTCACATTCTTGTCCACATCTGTGCACCATGCCATGACTCTTGTGAGGTCTCCTATGTGAAAACCTTATTTTTGTTCCTGCTTGCACCATTTCTGAGTGACACTGTATGAATCTTGCTGCCCAGGCTACTTCACCATTCCAAGTCTGGACAACACACAGGGCAAAGCACTGTAAGAACAGAGTGAAAAGGCTTTGTCTTATGCCTGCAGATGCTATGCTGGGAATGACGCCTCTTGATTGAACACGTGCCTATCCTGCAAATCACCTTCTCTAAGAAACGTGCAGCAGTCCCTCCCACTGTGACGGCTTTCCCCAGTCAGCTAGAGGTTGTGAGCCTAGCAGACAAGAGGAGACTAGCGGAACCACATCACTCCACCAGAACTGGGTCCAGAATTCTCAGATACCGAAGGGCAGTGTCAAAACGCCCTGCCATGAGCTGATGTTGCTACTTTAGTCATCATCAGGTGAAATCCCTGACAATGATTAAGATGGTATGAGCAACAAGTAACACCACAGTTAGAGGTACCAGCAGGTTCATGACTCCAGTCACTGTAGGTCTTCATTCAGATCAGAAATGGGTGGTGAACAGCATTCACTTACAGTGGGGGTATTTCCTTATATGGAGAGTAAAATAATGTACCAAAGGACTTTGATATCCTGAGGAATTTGCCACCTCCTGTAATAGCATTAGCTGAGTTCTGACCTTTCCTCTGCCCTTGCAATTCCTTAACTCTACATATCTCTGAAGGCCTTTCTGCACCCCTGGCACAGCGGCACACCACTCTCCTAGTGCCTCACTGCTCCTCCACAGCCACCGGGCCGGTGCACTGGGATCCCGCACAGGAAGACAGCCCCGCTCCAGGCCCTCAGGGCCGGGGCCAGGAGCAGGACCTGTTCCAGTTCTTCCCTTTGCCTTCCCATCTGGCAACAGCTCTGTCAGGTCCCCCTCAGACTCCCTATTTTTCCTGTTTACGCCCTGTTCGCAAGCGTTCCCCCCACACACACTCTCATCAGTTGCACCACTTGCACCACAACCCAAATTCCCAACACCACAAACAAAGCTCCTTCCAGCGTTTCAAAGTCAGTACAGTTACTCCAACCCCAAGTCATGCGGGTGTTGCCTACAGCATCCAGCAATAGTCGTAGCGGCCAAAACAACCTTGGTGCGAGGAATTTCCTTTAATTTAATTGCCAATTAACACAAGCTCTTAATCGCTGGTTCGGGTATCCTGTCAAGAAACAAACAAACACAAACGCTCCTTCCCCAGGCTCGACTTCGGTCCAACAACTCCCCTCCCCACTCCTAGCCTCTACCCGCCTCGATTGCCTCCCAGGTTGCGCTCCCGCCCTTCGGGGAGGTGATGAGGTCGAGGCAGGGCTCAGCACGCACCAGTCTCTCTGCTGCTCTCCACCGCCCACACTTTTCTCCTACTGCCCCAGCACCAGCCCCCCACAGGCCGCAGTGCCCCCCAGGGTGCCCCTGCCCCGGCGCCAGCCCCCCACAGGCAGCAGTGCCCTCCGGGATGTCTCCCGCCCCGCTTCCACAGGCGCCCGCGCGGAGGCGCCAGGTGCTCCCCGCAGCGACTGCGGCTTCGGCACCTCAGGCTGGTTCCATCGTGTCAGAGCCGGCTGGAACCGGCTGCGGCTGGTGCAGGGCGGCTGGTGCAGGACACCCGCGCAGCCCCCACTGCCTAAACTCAGCACAATATCAGGCAAAAGTAAACTGATTGGATAAAAGCGTTTTGCTTTTTCCCTAAATATCTGATCTTTAAAATATATTATGGAGGAGAGAACACTGATGAAATAGGTAGATTTTCCATATGGTGCCTATATAGTAAAAGGTATCATATTCATGTTTGCATCAATTTAAGAAAAAAAGTAAAGTTCAAAATCAAAGCTTCCTATTTACAATACTCGGTACCTTCTATCCTTGATTTTTCTGATAAATCTTATGCAGGTATTTTAAGACAATTCTTTTCATGCGTCTTTAATTTTCTTCTACCAGTTCTTCAAACTGCTTTGCAAGATACAGACAGTTGAACGAGTTCCCTGGGGCTCTGCTGCGAAAAGTTACAGAATTTGCTGCTGTTCCCATGTAACACCAAAGTTCTAAACAACCCTATATACCAGCAATATTCATATTCTTTAGTTCACTGATTAATTAGGAAGTCCAGCCAGCAGCTAATTGAGATTTTAAAAAGAAAGTAGCCAAAGAACAGCTGAGAACCTTCCTTGGAGGCAAACACTGAGAAGACTATATCAACCCCTTCTCATCATCTAGGGCGTGCTGCAGTTCTGCATTTTACCACTGACTCTGCACAGAATAACGGTCCTAGTCACAAACAAGAATTGTCAGTCAAAATCATCCCTATGTTTTATCTCCCGTAAAGATAATGGGGAAAGCGGCAACAGCTTTGGATCAAAGTTTTGCCCTTGAGTTTTGAATGAAAGCTAAAATGTTCTTTTGCTCACTGAATCCACAGAAGACTTTGTGTGTGATTTCTACAAAACTAGGCAGTCATGATCTGGATTTGTCAAGCACTGCCTCCTGAACAAGAAGGGATTTCCCTGTGTAAGATAATTGTGTCTACTTTCAGTTACCTTCCATCATTTCAGCTGCAGCCTGTGGGAGAAATGGGTGATGGCACAAAAAGGTCAACATTTTATGAAACTGAAATTTATTAGAAAAGGATTAGTTTTGACACTGTTAGCATTAAAAAAAAAAGCCAGGAAAAGAAGGTAATGTTTTCCAAATCATCATATATCAAATATCAGTATTTTTCCAAATACAAAAATTGAAAACAACTTACAGAGCTTAACTCAAAGTAAGATATTCTAATAAAAAAAAGTTTCCTCTTACCTAACTTTTTATTCTTTTATTGTGAAACTTCAGATTTCACACTCAAGTTTTTGAAAAAAAAAAGTTTGAGTATGAAATATTATGTAGAAGAGAAAAATTTTCATCAAGAATATTTTTACTGCTCAGTTAAATATATTGTAATGAGAACACCATTTTCTAGGGCTTATGTGTCACTCTGTTAGATTTTTCCTTTAGATTAAGTTAAAGATGAATAAAATTTCACATTACATCTTTCTGAAACCTGCAGATCCTTACAATCTTTTCTGGCCACTTTTGCTTATTTTAAAGGAGGAAAGGAAAAAAAATCTTTCTCAAGGTAGCAAGCGAAATTGGTATTGTATAAAAGGAAATATCTTGACAGGTTTTGGATTCTCATTTGTTTCTGTGTGGTTTACTAAGTGTAAACATGGATATTACTCCTGTAGGACTATATCACTCAGATTAACAATTATTTTTAATTTTTGATAGCAAACAAAATAAAATTAAAACATCCTAGAGGGATATTGGAATACAAAACACATATCAACTTCAATTCTTTCAAAGTGCAGAAGAAAGAACAGCTGGTGTTTGAACACTGAGGTTTTCTACAGCTTTACATGAAGTGTATATGTGTAGGGGGAAGGGGCAGGGCATCTCACTGAAATATGGAGGGCGTTCAGGAAAAAGTGCAAAATGATTAAAGGGCTGGACAATTTGATTTGGGTATTTAACAATGAAACAGTAAATGTATGTCTTTGCTTAACAATGAAAAAGGAGGAAGTAGGAGAGATTCCATTTAATGTCTTCAAAGCTGAAGATCTCAAGAATGTAGTTTTATTATTATTTAAGTAAGTTAAATTGCCAGGTTAGATTGAAACTTCAGAAAAAAAATTAAGTTTTCTCAGAGCAAGTTTTCTTCAGAGAAATTTCGGAGCTGAGTTTATCACATACTAGATATGTAAAAGTATTCCATCAATAAAATATCCAGTAACCAACTTTGTAGGCCCAAGTATCCACTCACATTGTCAACTGGAAGACTGGCAATTTAGACTTGGTAGTGATTTCCCAATGAACAGCTTAACCATTATGATGTGAGATATTTTTAAACCATGGTTTGCTACTGACACCGAGAGCTATACTTTAGAGAAGTCTTTTGCCTGTGGAAGGATGAACTCACTGCCAGCTGTCTTTAGCATTCACTTCTAAGATTTGTTAGGGCTATCATTTTTCCTTGTTTAGGACAGATTCTTTCCACATTATTGCCACCAAAGCATAAAAGGAGTCCATAAGGCTATCTTGTCAAGCAAATGTGCGCTTCCAGTGAATACCAAAAACTCCTGCCTGCATCTGTATTCCTGTTCAATAACACAATTAGCAAAAACCCAAGTAGTTTCTATGGGGCGATGGTTCACATCTGCTCCTCTCCCATTCCATCTAATTAGCAATCCAGTACTGTTGTCTCCTTCTCTCTCTTCGTTACAAGTGCACAGAAATCAGTCATGCTTTTTTGTGCTTCAAGGATGAAAGATAGAGTAAGTATTTTTAATTGTGATGCATATCAATTAAAATAATCTTTTTTCACTCCATTAGTGAATTTAGCTACATTTGTTCTTAAATACTTCTTGAAAGGGGCTACAACTCCAATGAATCCGCATTAGCAGAGTCAAAGTATACCAGCATTCATAACATCCAGAACATTCAGTCACATTTGGCTCCTGGCTGGAACGATAAAGTTCTCCTTACCGTGCAGGCACACAAGTTGTACATTCAGACCCTACCTAAAATATGTACAATATGAAAGAGATATAATGCTTAAAACTATATTAAAACAACTTAGCCACTGCAGCTCCAGGTTACCTTTTTCCCTTCAAATATAAAGTTAGATCCTCATCCCTTCACAGCCACTAAAATAAAGTTGTTTCTTTCAGGAAGTATCAAATAGATTTTACAAAAGTGCTGAGAATGTAAAATATTATCCACCAAACCATAACGATTGCTCATCTGTAGGATGTAAACAATTCCAACCAAACGATGAATTCAACCTCAAGATCTATCCTTGCTTATCCATCAAATGGTTTACACAGGGTTTTACACACTGGTGGATGGCTTCATTGACAGTGCTGAAATAATGCAATTCTGCAAGTCGTTATACTACCATGTGAACACTACAGACAAGGATCAGCTGATTGAAAAGTGCATAAATTTAAAGGTCTTGAGAGCATTTTTTCATGAGTCTTTTCTCAGTAATTGTTATTTTAGAATAGATTCTAATCAGATGAACAGTTTTCTTGAAATTAAGAGTTGATTGCAGGTGCTTTCCTTTCAGGCTTGCTGATTCTGGCAGACCAGAGATTCCCAGTTACAAGCAAACTGGGACATCTGAATTTGAGCAAACAAAATGGTTTTATGTAACAAATCTGTCGGTTCCATTAAATGTAGAAATAATTTTAATGCGTACTAAAAATAAAGACGCTAAAGTGAAAATGCTGATGTTATTCCATTAAATTCTATGCAGGCAGGCCTATATGCATTTAATCTTATATAGGCAGCACAACAAATAAATATGAGCTCTAAAAGGAAAGATAATACTTCCATAATCCGTAAATCCCTTATAGCATTTTATAGGCATCCAGGTATTCGTAGTGCAAAAAAACCTTTCATATCAAAAAAATAAAATGCTCTTTTGAAATACAATCAAAAGCTATTATAAGAATAGAGCTTATAAATATACAGGCAGGAAACTCTAACTTGAAAAACATAAAATAGGTCAAAACACACATTATAGGGTAGATTACATGTATTTAAAATTATAATCCTAAGGAGTAAGGCAGAGATTTTTCCAGCCTTCCACCTCATCTTTTAGAAAGAATTTGGGCAAAAGTATTTTATCACCCCTATTTCTTGTGTTTATTTTAATGTGGAACATACTTAATTATAGTATTATAGGACCAAATGCACTGACAGTGCAACCATCATTAAAATCTACATTTTGATTATATTGTGGAATGTGGCATTCAGTGTGAATTAAAGTGAATGAAATAACAGCAAAGAGAAGAATGCTAACAGGAGTGTAATGACATCTATTCTGTTACAAATCCCATTAAGAGTGGCTACTATATTTGTTGGAGTCAACCGCAACGCTCAGACATTCATTTGTAACTCATACTATCTTTGACTTTAACTTGCTTTCTTTTATTGGGATTCTGCCATTGGCAAAATTAATCTTTTGAAGTTTTTATGTTTGAATGCTAAATATTTCTGCATACCTACCACACGTCTTGAAGGTATCATTTCTGTCTGCCTCCTTCACTAGAAAAATATCTTTTTCCACAGATAGTCTGGAAATAATGCAGTTTGCATCTTAAACCCCAGAATTCTGCATCTTGATAGCTTCTTATAAAAAGAGTCTTAACATCTTTCATCTGCCTAGAAAGATTCAGACTCCTACCCCATCACTTAATTTCCAGGAGAGCATCCCATCACCAGGTTACAGGTTAGTGCCGCTGCTCCAGAGATGCTATCTAGCTCAGAGCATGGCTTTAGTTCCCCATGCTTGCTGAGACTATGGTAATTTGGTCCATCTGATAAACTAACTGCACTCAATAATTTTTCGTCCTGTACCCTTCTTGGGCGACTGATTGAATCATCTTGTTCATAGGTATTTGAACAGTGTTGTACGTGTTTGATTTGTTGAACTCAGTGGAGCTAGATAAGTTATCTATCTTTAACTGAATGGACAGACCTGAATAGCTAGACCAAACTGACCCTTTTCCTGTAGTTTTGGCATCTGTTGCCTTGCAGAACAAGCCTGGCTGATTTACAATAGCTGATGAATTAGCCTGCAGCTTCTCTTCAGAAGAAATTCAGACTCCTTACAGTCAGCTGTTTTTCATAATTACTGATTTTATCTTTAAAAAGTGATGTCCTACGTTTTACATCCAAGTCTCAAACACCAACTGATTTTTAGAATTACACCCCTCAACACCACACCCAAAACCTGAAAACCCCAAGCACACAGAAGGGATTTCAGTTTGGTATTTGATCTTTTCATATCTCCTAGGTTTTCTGGTCTCTTTACAAAGAGGAAAACCTTCATAAACTGATCACCAGTTATATATAGTGAATAACATGAGTAACTGCAGGGTAGGTAATTGAGCACAATGCTTTATGCTTTTTACATTAAGGAAGTCTTCAAATGTAGAAACAATCCTTGGAGGAGAAATTTCACATCACAGACTTGAAGTTAGGAGTGACCTAGCCACTAGGCTACCAGTAGGAACTCCTTTGTCTAGCACTCTCAATTTGGCCCCATTTCTTTGCTGCCCAGCTTTATGTTGTATTATCTGCCTGTCACCACCTTACATCAAGACAGAAACAAGTCAGCTACTTAAATTTACAGCTCAGGCGGAATCTTCAACAAAAGAAATTTATTCTTCAGTCTGTTGCACAAAAATGCATTCAGCTTTGTCTTAGAGTTGCAATCTCCAAGAATAAAAGTTTTCCAATAAACCTTTGTTCCCCAGGTTCAGCTGAGGCTTTCAGTGTTCTGTTTCTGTATTAATGTTTCCTTAATGTTTATATATTTGCAAAAAAACTATGTACAAACAATAGTCTTTGTTTTCTTTAAATTATTTTGTCATTTTCAATGGATGAATAGTTAAATGAATAAAATAAAAAGAAATATCTCAAGCCCAAACTGCTATAAATAGTTTTACCTTTATCTTTTACAGTACCTTCAACTGCAGATGTCTTTCCTGTCTAATTTAGTATTGTGAATGTTTTTACTTTAATTCTCTACAGGTAGATTTCTTATTGTTCATTTAAACTACTTAAGCATTGTGTGTGTAAGCCAGTGTTCTCCTATGGCTCTGATTGTATAAGGGAATTAGAATTTTTCAAAATCGGTTTGTTATCTCTTTTATCAGTCTTATTTTAGTTTCTTCAATTTATTTCCTTCCTCTTCATTTAGAGGAGTTTTACAGCAGGAGAGTTACATTAGTTATTTCAAATTCAAAATATTTGCTGTGGCTGAAGCAGGATGTCAGCCAGTTCTGCATTTTATGGGTATGATTCTGCATCCATTGAACTTCAAACCCTCTGAAAGTGCAATAACAATAAATGTATTTGAAGTCAACTTACATGACCTATGATTCTTTCATTCTTTGCTTATGTATGTAAGCTGAAATATTCTTGGTGAAAAGGAGACAATGTGTAGAGAATAGCTGGAAGCTGGGGCAGGGAGAGAGAAGAATTTGAAAATGTGTATGAGAGGATAGCAAGATGGCATGGAGAAGGGAAAGCAAGGCTACCGCCTACCAGAGACAGGAAAGTCTAAATGTTGCACCTATTATAATCAGCGTAGACATTCCTAATCCCTCATTGAGGGACTGCTGGCCAATAGTTCTACAAAGTCAGCACATCTTGCATGTAGAATTCCCATACGTATTGAAATGAAGTCTCCAAACTCTAGTTATGAAACAGAAGCAAAAAAGCTCATAACACTGAGAACCAGGAAGATGCAGAAAAAAAGGCAGACATAACACAAGACAAAGGGATAGTGAATTATTTTTAACAGACTCAAAGAATCACAGAATAGTTGGGTTGGAAGGGCTCTCTAGAGATTGTCTGGTCCACCCCCCTACTCAAGCAGAGTCAGCTACAGCAGGTTGCTCAGGACTTTGTCCAGTCAGGTTTTGAATAACACCAAGGAAGGGGACTCCACAGTCTCTCAGGGCAATCTGTTCCAGTGTTCAACCACCCACAGTAGGAGTTTTTTTCATGTTTAAATGGAATTTCTTGTGTTTCAGTTTGTGGCCACTGGCTCTCACCCTGTTGCTGGGCTCCACTGAGAAGAATCTGGCCCTCTCCTCTCCACACCTTCCTATCAGGCAGTGCTGGCTGATGTTCAGCTTGGTGTTGGCTAGGATCCACGGGTTCTGCAAAGCTACTTTCCAGCTGGTCGGTCCCCAGCCTGTATTGGTGCATGAGGTTAATCCTCCCCAGGAGCAGGACTTTGCTTTTTCTTTTGTTGAACTTCATGAGATTCCTGCTTGCCCATTTTTCCAAGCTGTTGAGGTCCCTCTGAACGGCAGCATAACCATCTGGTGTACCAGCCACTCCTCCCAGTTTTGTAAACTGTGAGGAGTGAACTGTGAACTTCCTGAGGTCACTGATGAAGATATTAAAATAGTTTTGGCCCCAGTATTAACCCATGGGGTAGACCACTAGTGCCTAGCCTCCAAAGGGACTTCATGCTGCTGAGCCTAGCAGTTCAGCGAGTTGTCAATTCACCTCACTGTCCTTTTATCTTGTCCATACTTCATCAGTCTTCCTGTGAGGATGTTATGGGACACAGTGCTAAAAACCTTGCCAACATCAAGATAAACAACATCCACTTCTCTCCTCTCATCTACCAAGCCAGTCGCTTCATTGTAGGCTATCATATGGGACTAGTGTAAAATTGTGAGTCTATGCTGACTGCTCCCAAACATCTTGTACTTCATATATCTGGAGATGGCTTTGAGGAGTATTTGCTCCCTCACCTTCCCAGAAATTGAGATGAGACTAACTGGCCTGTAGTTCTCTGGATCTTTCTTCGTGCCCTTCTTGAAGATAAGAGTGATGTTTGCTTTCTTCTGACTGCCAGAAACCTCCCATTGCATCTTAAATGTTCATTCATAACGCATATCAGTAAAAAGCTTATTCCTTTTGGGACTAAAATAAAGCTTGTCGTAGCTTGAATTGAAACAAATTTTCTTTTACATGCTTGATTTGACATTTCTTTTTCAGGTTATTAGAAGACCTTGATCTTCTATATGTTTCCTCTGTATCTAGCTATTTATTAAAACTTTCTGGACCTTTGTTTTGTCCTGTGATCGTTCTTCTAGTATGCAATAATTTAATTATATTAGAGGATGCTCTTGATTTTGCCACTTTTTTGACCTCTATGTATGTGACTTCATCTGTGTTCTTCAGGAGATGAGATGTTCACTATATACAAGATGCTATATACTTTATTTTCCTACTACAGGACGGAGACAGATGCATAGATAAGTAGACATATAGATGTAAAAACATAGGTTGACAAATGTTTGACCGCTGCTCATATATTACACTGTTCTGTAATAAGAGTGAACAAGACGCCATCTGACAGAACAGAAAAGAAAGAGGATCTTCACAAGAACCATGAAACACTGTCACAGGAACAGTTTTAGACTAGGATGATCTAGGACAGATGTCAGTGAAGAAAATGGCACTATAAATTACACAGTGGAAAGTCAGTCTCCATGAGTTTTTGAGCTGCCTGAATTCCCTCTCTCATGTTCAAAACAGATTAGTCCCCTGTACAAATTCAGCTGTTCCTATGTGTATTTACAATGGGAAATTGAAAATTTTTGCACTGTTGCTTCTCCACCAGCAATAGCAAAAAAGAACATTTAATCAGTTTAACCACATAAACACTAAGCAATTCATTTGCTGTGCATCCTCCACTTTTGCTCCCCATTTTCACAGTTTCCCAGAAAGGTGTTTGCTCTCCAGATGACACTTTGAAGTCTTAAGTCCTGAACTGACAGAACCTATAAAAGAAATAGAGGGTAGTGATATGATAGCAGAGGGTCAGATAATAATGAAAAATCATCTAAGGTACAATCTAATAGTAATTCCTTCTCCTAGGAGTCACAGAAGCAAACTATTTGCTGGAAAGGCAAAATCAGGTTTTGGAGCCAAAGTAGTAATTCCTTCTCCTAGGAGTCACAGAAGCAAACTATTTGCTGGAAAGGCAAAATCAGGTTTTGGAGCCAAAGGATGAGAACAAAATAATTTAGAAGTTAATGCTACACATTAACCTAACTGAAATGCATGTAGGCTATAGGTATTACATGATCTTAGACTCTTACAGTAAGTTTAAATTATCCATACAAGTGATCATCTCATTTTGGTTGAGCACAAGGAGATACAAATTAATTAACTGCATTTTCCTCTTTCTTTTTAACATATGCTTTGGTTTACAATTCTGAGCTATCACCTTTCTTCTCCCTTTCTTACAACATCACAGAAGCTTCCAGAAACAATTAGTGTGTGTATGGAGCCCATGAAAGAAACACTGATTTCAGTCTGTTGTTTGAGATTATGAATATGAACCTTCAACCAGCAATAATAGTATTATTAAAAAAATAATAATTCAACCTGTAATTTGCACCTTGCATGATACTCCAGTGAATTAAAAGATTCTGTACTTCTTATCAGAAAAAAAATGAGGAAGAAATATAAGCAAATTATTTCTTCCAGTGACATTTAAATCACAAAGATATTCTGGTCTGAGTGTCTAATTACAGTAATTTCTACTCATAGCTATAGTTTTTCCAGGCTCATCTTAAATTTTGATTTTCATGTTATGCATTTTATGCAAGCATAGCCAAAATTTCTGCAGCTAGGAAGGGAAACAAGGTGTGGAATCCAGCGTCTTTGTACAGCTGTGTAAATGACAATACCTGAACCCCAAAATACACTCCCTAGGCTTTTCCCAGGCAACACGTCAGTGTAACAGATACTGCACCAAGAATTCCTTATAGCTGTCTACAAAGTTATGCTCTTTATGCAAGCATACATATATAACTGTTTACAAAGCAGTACTAAACTTTTTCCAACTAGAATGTTGAAATCTCTAAGCAACTTTGCATTTCAGGATTTTTACTGAATTAATGACAATCATATACACATTATCACCTGCTCAGTTTATAACAAATCAGTGTATGGCTTGTAGAACTGGCTGGAACGTCACCCTTATATATGCCACCCAATTTACTAAATCAAAGAGATGATATGCAATAACCTGGAAAGTTAGTTTTCATTGAAAAACTTCCTGACAAATTGCAAAGATGATTTTATCATGGAAATTAGCCAGACATCAGGATAAAGATAACTGATTGTGTAAGAAAATGATTATAAATACCAGGTTTTAACTTACTAGCCTTTTATCTCTTCCTGAGCAGCCTATTAATTGAAAATTAAATAAAATAAACACTTTGAATATTTTATCAGGATTCCAAAGTGGATAAGCTGAAATATGTGAACATAGTTTTCAATTCCTTTCTGTGTGTGCATGTGTGTATGTGTCTGCATGCACATATGTATGTATCAGGAACCTCTTTTGTAAATTTTCTGTAAAATACCATATTTCTATCCTTACAAAAGTATACACAAAATGGTCTCACAGTTGAAAGTAGAGGGAATTATGGTGTGCAAATGACATATTTTGGAATCTATGATAACTCTTCTTACCCACCATGCTCCTAGCCCTCATTATGATCGTGAGAATTGTGAGGCTTTCTCTGTTTGTATTTCACCAGCCTGGAGTGTATAAGTCTATTGTGTTCCACGCTCCAAACAAGCAGCTGTAGTGAATCTTTTCCTCATCCTTCTGCAAAGGAGTGGCAGTTTCGCCTGAGGTTTAGAGCTATAAAGCAACTACAGTTTCTGTCCCACAGATTTTTTTTCCTCTTTCATAATGACCTAAGGAAGGGCGTGAAGCCAGAGAAATGCAAAGTGTCTGGGAAAAACAGAAATCCCTAGAAAAATTCCTTTCAAAATTAATATTAAAAAAGACTGGGAGAAGGAATCCCTTGCCAGATGGGTTGACACAAGGTTGGGAAATTTGAGACAGAGGGACTGTTGGGGGGCTATGGCAGATGACAACTGCAGGGACATACCGGAACAACATGTTTTTGACTAGTTCTAGAGAACAAAGTACTGTGAACTAAGTCTTTTCCGAGAGAGCAGAACTTCAGTGTAAGAAAGCATTGCTGGGAAGGCTGAAAACTGGAGCACAGGAAAAGAACTGTGAGGTGAATGACGGCAACATAGCAGTGAATTCTGTGCTCAAATTTTTGACTTGTGGCATCCTTGAAAAGTGTCAAGTGAGCTGACATGGTATCAATACCCTAGTAATGTACTTAGTAAATGAAGGGGCCTTCCAACCTGCAAGATTATAAGGCCCAGAGTAATTTTATTTAATTTGCCTAAGTAAGGCATGTAATCTAAGATAGTTATCCTGGAGTGTGAACCTTCAGAGAGTAATGATTCCATTCAAAGACAGCTGGCATGACTCATCTACTGAAAGCATTTCTTCCTTTTCTCTGACTATAGACCGTCTAGTTTAGCTATCTAATTTTAGACTGGTAAAGTTAGGTCTGATAAATCTCACCCTAAAAAGTAGTCAGCCAACCATGCAGTTATGAGTTGCATATAGTCTCTGTAACTTTAAAGAATAGTAGCAATTCTATGTGAAAGTGAAAAATCTGGTTTACAGTTCTGCAAGAGTGAAGAACACCTGAAGCTGAAGAATATGGAGAATGCTGATTGTATCCATTATTAACTTGTCAGAAACACATGCACAATCATTACATGAGCAAAAGTCAAAAAGTTGAGGCCTCTCTTCCAATCATTCTTCAACCAATTTCAGAATTTTCCCTTTTTTTTGGGGGGGGGGGAGGGGGGGGACGGGACAGGGGCGTTAACAGGAAGGATTTATTCTGCCTCCAAAAGACTGCATATCTGAGGAAGCTAAGAGAAAAAAGGGGAGATAGGGGAAGTAAAAGCACAAGGAACATTTTCAAAAAAAAACAGACATTAAAACAAATCACTGAAAATAAAGAACAAATGGTATTAAACTCAAATGGAATGTGTACACACATTTTTTGTTCCTTTCTTGAAAAGTGTAATCTTTATTCTTTCTGCTATTCAGAAAGTTCTCACTTGCTATCAATTTCCACACACTTCTTACTGTAAGTCATTACTGAGAATGCATGTAGGTCAGTTGATATTTCACATGAAGAAAACCAGAAAACACAAGAAATAAGAGTTCTTTGGGATGCAGCTCTGTAAAGCAAATTGCAGTTAAGTATGAGATGGAGCTGCGCTTTTTTTTATTCTCTTAAAACATTTATACTGATTTGTGTGAGAACAGAAAAACTGTTGTATTTCAGATTTGATTCTCCTAGCAAGAAGCTAAGGGTGCATTTACATTTTTGTTTTAGTTTGCATCAGAAGTGCACTTTTGAATGAACTACCTATCCCCACTTACCATGTTTTAGTTTACATTGTGGAGTGCTCTTGCAGCAAATAAACTGGATTTCTTTCAGATAAAACTACATGAGAGGATATGATCCAAAAGCTTAAGTAACACATTTCAGCCTTTCAGGCCACGGAATCAGACTAAAGCTTGTCCAAAATAAATCCTTTCAGTGTGGATATCAGGCCCTCAGCTCTTTCATTCTGCAGATCTTCTCCTGTGGGTAGAACCATTGCTAATGTAGGCATAACTAAAGTGAGAAAGGTCTGCTAAACTTATAACTAGATTCTCCAAAAAGCCTTATTTGTTACATGTACTTCTGGAAAACAAAGTGACGCCTCATGGCATTTTAAAGTCACTGATGAATCTGAGGTAGGGAGTTAATAATATTCTGTTTTACAGATTTGGAAACTGGGACCCAATAAATTAACTGGCCCACCCCAGATTACACAGGCATTTTTGTGGCTGAACTGAGAATTAACCTCCTTCTTCCAACTTTGACTTGTATAGACAAGGAAAAAGTTGTAGGTGGTTTTATCACAGCATCAAAGAATGGTATCTCTGGTGTGCAAAATACGTTGTGTTGATTAGTAAGGCAAACATTTCTGATCCACATAGAAGAGATAAGACAGATGTTCTACCTCAAATAGAGGTATAAACCTTAAGTTAGAGAAAAAGTTCACTTGGACTCAGGATATGGTTTTAGATTTTAATATTTCAAAAGGAGAGCAGGATACAAGTATAAGACCTACTCCTATTTTTGCTGCTCCAGAGAAGTTTGGCTACTGTTAGGGAGTCTGATTTAGCCTAGCTTAATAGAGATACAAAATGTTAGCTTCTATCGCAAGTCATGAAGAGATATGGAAGGGAGAAGGAATGAGAAGACTATCACAGCCTGAAGAAATCCAGACAGCTCAGTCAGAATACTCCCTCTGGGCAGATTTGAGCCTGTTAGAAAGCCACTCGTTTACAGAGTAAATATTTAAATGTGCTGTACTCTATGCAGTAGATGGCTATGCAGTACATTGTTAGCCATTTTCAATTCCTGAAAACAATAGTAAATCAAAGCAGCAACTGCTATGCAACAATTAAAAGTTCTTTGATTCTTCTGTTACACCAAAGTTGATGTCATTATGACTTCAGCGAAGAGGATATCAAATGAAGAAAGATTTGCTCTGAGAAAGAGTACAAAGAGAATACATACTTGCATGTATGCTTCAGTCAATAAACAGGTATTTTAACATTTCGACTAATGTGGAAAATTACTCTTCAGTACACAGTAAAGTAGTTTACCTCGAAATAATGACCCATGCTAAAAAGATCGTTCTTAAAATCATTTCCGCTATTAAAACAAACAAACAAACATGACAGCGTGCCCATTTCATAAACCGTGTCATAAAGGACTGACTAAATATGGCAGCGTAGTGTGAACAGTCAGCAATAGTTGAATGTTTATTTTATAAAATGGTGCAAGATGAGCTACAGTATTTTTGCTTGCATAGAACACTCATGCATGCTGGGTGCACGAACATATCCTGAAAGAATTAGATCTACTGTCAGTATGCACAGCGAAAGCAAATTTTATTTCTTAAGGAGGGTGATTTTTTTCAGGGAGCATTTAGTCTAGAAGACTGTGTACTGCACTGTTATGTGATATTCACACTTTGACACTTCAATGTTTTCCTGCTGTTAACCTCCAAAGAGATGTCAGACATGCTGTCCACATGCTCCCTGTATTCTGTCTGTAGCATATTTGTAGCAGGTCTAACACATCCAATAGGAAAGGGTTGTCACAGGCTGAAAAAAGCCAAGCACATAAAGAAATTCCTCATAGACTACCCAGGTACGAATTGAGAGTGGACAAAGATGATGTATATGGAGATAAACAGATGTGTGATATTGCCTGCTCACTGACAGCTGACACTGCAGGAACTCCTATTTGGGAAAGTCCCATACTAGGTTCTCTAGGTAATCTCCAGGGAGTTCCCTTTGGTTCGGCTATTTGTCCGAAAAATTTAGAATGGCAGAAAGGTAGCCTAGAAGTTCCAGATTCATCTGCAGTAAAATTCCCTTGGCATGTGCACTTCAGAAGAGAGCTGCAGGCTTGCTGTAAAGCAAGAATTAACCCTAGAAATTAATGCAATTCTCCATATAAGCACTATACTTCACAAAAATTTCAGATATTTTTACAATACCATTATGAGTTAAGGATCCATTTTAGAGTGTGTGAACCAAATCAGAAAGAGACTGTTAAAACAGCGTTTTAGCGTTTTCTAGTTTGAGACATTTATAGCCAGATATCCCTCTTCTCTGAGGGCAGTCAGGATGACATGAACAATGTAGACTACAGAAGTTCAAAGTACGAGGTTCTATTAAGTATAATTAAGTTAAGCAGAAGAGCTCTCAGCACTTTTGTAAACTTTGACATTTTTCAATCCAGGCACCCAGAAAATAACAAACAGAAATTCATTAGCTAATTATGAAAAGAGTTTTGCAGCAGAGGCAATGATAGATGCCAGTTCTGTGGGGCAACACATAACCTTCTCAATTCTGACATGTTTCTTCCTCTTCTTCAATCTCTTTCCATATTCTCTAAACAGTCTTCAGGGTCTACAGTTAGTAAAGCGATGAGAAGAACCTCCTTCATTACCTCACTCAAGGACCATTCTTTCTTGACTTTAAAAACGCTTGAGCAGCAGCCAGTAAATAAGGAACAGGGACACACACTAACAAAGCAGTAAAACAGAAAAGCATCTCAGTGAGTGAGCACCATCTGTCCTGAAGGACCCTGTGAAAAAGATAGGTATGATATCATGTAATAAAAGAGCCATATGGTGGGGGCCCAAACCCCACAACAGAGAGAAAAATATTTGTATCCTCCTCTCACTGAGAATATCAAGGAACAGGTATGTCCATGCAGAGTGTTTAGCAAGGAGGAGCATTCTGAAGGAGGGAGAAGACCAGCTTGAAAGTGGTCTATAAAAAAGGAAAGGGAAACAGCAGGAATCTGGGAGGGTGAATATCATCTTCTCACCATCAGAGTTCCTGGGAGTAAGCCTGGTGTCTCGGGTGAATGTAATTGAGGCTCAGCATGCCTGAGGGACAAATTGTATCCCTTCTATGCTTTCCGCATTCATGGAAGCTAGTTTTATTCTACGCTAGCTTATTAGCTGTGGCCAAGAGTCAGATATTCCCTTCTCCATGCTCAGTAATTTACTGCATTGCAGCATAACTGATATTTGATCAAAAGGGATTAAAATAAGGTCATATCATTGGTATTAGTTCTAGCATTTCTTTGTCTTTGAAATCATAGTAACATTCTTTTTAAAAAGTGGAGAATAGATATAAAAATGTATATTTTCATTCATTTTCTTTTTTTTGCAAGCATTCTAGATTGGAGTATTTGCGACTTGATTTTAGCTATTCATTCCGTGCTATTTAAATAGTTTAAAGTTATTTCAATGCATTGTAGAAGTTCCCGATTTTTTCCTGTTTAGGTCTTCCATTCAAAGAAACAGATGAATCTTTGAAACATCTTCTCAGTAGGCATCCACTCCATTTCCATATTCCCAGTTACTTTTGTAAATGTATTAATATTATAAAGAAGGCAGATAGAATTGAATTCCTCGGACTGCATTTGAAATGTCTTCCTAATAACCTTTCTTTTACATACACTTAACCAAATGCCTCAATGTTCTGCTTTGAGGCTAACCTTTAAAATTAATTTCTGCTAGGCTCAGGGCTTCCCCAAGTAAAGGCATGATAATAATAAAAAGCTGCTAAGCCTGAGGCACTTGAACTGTGCTTGCACTTAGTTTTGTATATGGAAAGAAAAAACTTGTAGAAGTGACAGCTAGGAAAAAATATATCTTAGATGTCAATATGCACAAACATAAAGGATGGGAAATTATTTACTAACAGATAAATTACCCCTTTTTAATGTCAGCTAGAGCAGAGTGATGGGTCTTCCAAGACAATGAAGTCTGCTATAATACCTTCCTATGTTTAGTTTCCAATATAATTTTGTCACTAGAGATGAGATTCTCACCCTATAGCTGCAGGAGTTATTTATTGTAGCATTTGAATTTTGTGGAGCCATGCAGCACTGTAATCTTTAGTATCAGCAACAGAGTACTATCCTTCAATTCGTCAGCAATACCTGGTGAAAACAAACCTGCTAATTCTGAGTAAAGTCAGTAGTGATGCTGAAAACGCTATAGGGCAGTAAGAAATAACATCCTTGGAGCTAGCCATCAAAGGGCAGTAGGACTGACAAGTACATTCTTTATATCCACAGAAATGTGGCTTCAGATGAAATAGTTAAAAGTTCCTAGAACTTTGTTGTTTAATTCAATTCACTATTTTATGAATTTCTACAGATTTCTGCTTGATATGGAAATGTCAAAAGTTCTGAGACTTAAAACAACAGTTATAAACACTAAAAGAGACTATCAAAGTATTCTTACACAGAAAGAATGCTTTAATAATCATCTAATACTGTGATATGTTATGTCCAGGAAGTACTCTCCTCATGCTATATTGCAGTCATTTCTGGAGGATAAATAAACAGATGATACTCAGTACCCACCAGAAATGCGTGTAGAGTGCAAATCTAAGATTTCAAGTAGCCTATGTGAATCAGGTGAATCAGTCTATACATGCACCATAAGTATTAGCTGCAGCTCTGAGATCAATAGTCAGTAGGTATGTTTTCCAGGAATTAATGGATAACTAAGTTGTTGTTGAATGAATATTTTCCTCTTCTTTCCAAATTAAGTTTAGAACATCCTCCCCACCCCCAGCCAACATTAAAGCAGGTGGCATCCACCAGGGCAGGTGGCAAAAGTTTTGCTTCCTAAGTTAGTTTTAGCTTAGGTTGGCAGCATTCAATCAGGCAGATATAGGCAAGCATCAAAACCCAGGAGAAGTAGTAATGATATCCACAAGTACCTGATGAATGCCTTCAGTGTACTATCACTCCTCCTCTCTGCTCTTCAATTTATTGCTAGGTTAGCAGACTGCTTCCTGAGTACAAGGGGTCAGTATAAGCAGTAATGGCTGGGGCATATATGGGGAGGAGGAAGAGGGAAAAGTGATTTGAAAGCTTTTCAGCCAGCCTTTGTTAGTTAAAAAGAAAAGCTAATTTGTTTTGTCTTTTTCTATATTGCCAGCATTTTACTATTAATTTTAAAAGCAGGTCATTGAGCATTTAAGGAAATTGGGGGTTTTTTAGTGCTTGAATAGGCATTTAAAAATTTGTGAAGAGGTGAACAAATTCTGGAATGTTGAAAACTGTTTGTTGCCTTGTTGCCTTGCAAATGCACTTGGCAGGAAATGGGAGAAAATTCACGGCAAGAATAGGTAGCAACAGTCTGAGAACAAAAGCACCTAAATTTAATGACCCTTGGGCTAGCCCATTCTTTCATGTTTATGTTGCTGTAGGACCTGCCCTGCTGAATTTGGATGGGTTGGTGGTTTTCAGGGCTTATACTGAGGCTCATGGCTAGGTTTCAGTTTAAAAATGTGAAAAACAACAGTTTAAAGCTTAGACACAGGTTCAAACTGAGGCTTAACATACAAATAGAAACCCTGATTCTTTTCACAGCATCTAGTCAATTCAGTACCTCCTCTTTTAAATATCTGTTTTACTTGCTTCATTTAGTAACCTCGTCTCTGCTGCTGGCTTTCATATTCTAGAATATCTTTCTTTTTGGATGTTTTCCAACAAAGTGTTAAGTACTCTTGCTAGTTATAAGCTAGTGCTAAATAATGTTGAAATATATTTTAGCATATAGATGAAGTTCCAATACATACCACTTTTAATTAACATTCAACAGTTATCAAAGAGGAGAAAGACAAGCATACAGAAAGTCTTTCCTTCTTTTTCCCTCCTAAATCCTGGACTTGCATTCTCTGTTTTTCCTCATCTCCTAACAAGCTTGTGGGTACTAAGTAAAATACAGTTGCAGTCACTTACTTTCCAAAAGGCACTCTCCTAATAATTAAATTGCTCAGCCAGAAAGTGTTGATCCTAGATTCTCCACAGCCTCAGAAGATTCACATCCATCCATTACTAAGAAAATGTCTTAATCTCAAAGCTACTGCTAAGCAGTGGCATCAAAGAAGGAAGAAAGGGAAACCTAGGAACCAAGTTTATATCCTGTCAGATAAGTCCTCTACCGAATAGCTGTTTCCAACAACATATAGCAGCACCACCATTATCCTTTCCTTTTTCCGCATTTTTTATTAAAACTGTGATTCCTGTTCAACTGTTTATAAGAAGACTGCAGATGTCTACTCTAAGGAGAGAAACTGGGATCTCAAATGGATGGAGGTAGTTTCTTAAAAGCCCTACTACTCTGCAGAGGGCAGTAGGATTTGAGACGCACTTTTTTGTGTTTCAATTTCATTTGACTAGCTCTAAGATACTTAGCGTGCTGGTTTTCTTTTCTGCCCAAAACTCATCCCTAGGTACCTAGCTCACCACACTTCAGAGTCTATTCAGTTAACAGAGGGAATAAATAATTTTAGAGGTCAAGAGCCTGAAAGGTACATCTGGTAACACATAAATTATAGCTAAGGCTTTTCGTCAAGATTTTCAGCAATTAGAGCAGTTACATTCTCAGCCCTACTTTATCTGCCAAAATGATGCTAAAACTACTTCAAACAGCAAGTACCCACTGGGAACTTACTCTCTTTTGATATAGTATAGAAAAACAGACATTATGGCATCACATGTAAACAGCAGACTAGTAAGTTTCACTTACATTGTTAGATGAAACAAAAGTCACTCGCGACAATTGAGGTTCTGAGTACGATGCACTGACTCACTGTCTCCACGAACCTTCAGAAACCATGCCAGTCTTCTCACAAAATTTCTGCATATAGCATTTTTTTCTGTGCTAAAAGATTGTTTCTATAAATGTCTGTTCATTAATTTATAAATCTCTTTGAGCAAGCTGTTTTATAAGATGTGCTAGTATTAGCACTGAGATGTTAGCGCATCAATATTTGGTATCAGTCACTCCTTCATATTCCTTACAGTGATTATTAGAAGAGAAATACTAATGTTTCCCTAGAGTCAAAGGATATAAGATCTTCAACAGCACAAAATGAAGTTCAGAAGTAGAGAAAAGAGACTTTCCTTTGTCTGAATCTGTTAATATGATTTTCATCATTATCATGAAGCTAAACGGTTTACCATGCTGATATATATTGGTATAATGAAGTCACACCAATTACAAGATGATATTAGAAAGGAAGAGATCTTTTTCATATATATGAAAAGAAGAAAAAAAATCTCAATAGCCACACTAAGTACAGGATAGCACGGATGCTTATTTTATACAGCATAGGAATCTCACTTTGCCATCTCCACACATTGGGATCTAGAATATATTTTTTAGATAGTGTGAGACAGATGTAATGAATGAAATGGCCTCCCTGAGGTACATCCAGTTTGCACTAAGGTCAGGTCTTCTTGATTCTTGACCTTTTAAAATTCCATTTAAATTTACAGCTTAGGTTCTTAACTATCTAAAGTAAAAAAATATGACAAAAGTCTATTCCACTTATTTAATATACTGCACCAAAACAATAACACTCTACACTCCTCATGTACATACTGTAATATCTTACATATGAAGTTACTCCATTAAAATTATATATATGCTAAAGAAACCTTAACCTTTTAATTTAATCTTGTTTACACTATCAAGTTATACAAGATCAATCAGCCATGAACAGTTTGATTATAAACGTGTAACAGCCTAAAAACATTAATTCGTATATATATTTTGTATTATTACATTAAATACCGAGACACTTCAGGCATAATTCAGTACCATTATCCATTTGTCAGATACTATCTATGTAAGCACATAGCCTTCTCTATTTTTAGAGCATGTTTTGAATAGCATTTAACTGCAGAATCATATCAGATAGGGTTAGAAAGGACCTTAGGCAGTAATAAAATCCACTACTGTGGACCAATGAGAAATGAACTCTACACAGATTCTTACAAATCACCAGCGACAGATATTCTCCAACTCATCACATTTCCTCTAATCATGTATCACCTATCAACTTCATTTTGGATTTTAATGCATATACGTAAGAAGAGTATAAACATACATATGTTCCTGACAGCTGGAGTGGAAGGATTCTGATGGAAATATTCTTGATTTAGTTGTTAAAAAGTTCCAGTTCCCCTATCTGCCGAAGAGAATCCTCTTTCCGAGTACATGGGATGGCGGTTCAAGTTCCCTGTAGAGATTCTGCCTGAATTCATCCATATGCAATGTATTGCACAAACACAGCCAGAATGATTTACTTTTAGCTATCATACTGTACTTGTCCTCTTCTATTTCCTTCTTTCAAGTATTATTCAGTTATATCAGTTAAAGCTGGGAACAAGTGACCAGGATTTTCAAACTAGAAGAAACCTTTTTTTTTTCAGTTTGCTTTGTGTTTTCTTTTCCTTTCCTAGTTAATAATGAGAATGCCTGGTACGTGAGCAAATATATCTGCATCTCCACCCGTAATCAAAAGAAAGATGAAAAGCAGCAAAATCGATCCATTATATTAGCTGTTTATATAGTCTTTTTATGTCTGAGTTGAGTCACAAGCATAGTAATTATCTGTCAGCAGGAATCAAGATAATTCAGATTATTTTGGAATTTAAAACTTTGTCATTTCACAAGAGTTCTGAGAAAAATACCAGAAAAGGCACTTGGTGCCCTTCAGCATTGAAATCAAGCTTTCCTCTATTGTGTGTTCTGGACAACAATACCCAAGAAACAGAAGTCTGATTTGGGGGGGGGGGGGTAGCTTATTTGTTTGTTTATTTGTTTTACATTGAAGTTCCCCAGGAGTCTAAAATTATGGCTGTGTACATGCCTTGGTCTACCTCAGTCAATCATCTAACATGTTCTACTGAACTCTACAAAAATAGTGGCATGAGGTGTTTTCTTTTAATTAGATGGTGATAGTGCTGCCCCCTTGTCTGATGCCTCTTATCAAGGTTTTAAAAAGTCAAATACCCTCCCTGATTAGAGGAATACGAACCCATAGCTCTCACATCTCAAAAATGTACAAGAGTGATGGTCCAGCACTCTCCTGTAGTTTAGCTTGTGATTATTTCTTGTCAAATTAATGGCAGAGAAACAGGAACTGAGGATTGCTTTCAAGATAACAGACTAATAACTATCCTAGGGAATTATTTTTATATTCTTTCTCCATTTGCTCTCTGACCCAATGTGGTTTTAACCATTGTTCTAAACTTCTGTTTAACTAAACAAAAGACTGTCAAGGCAGTACAGTGTCCCCAGCTAAATCTGTAACGTAGAAGTTTGGGAACTGTTTGCGAGGCAGAAACTATATGTTTGAATTTATTCAAGAAGAAGAGGGACTTGATCTTGTGCTGTCAAACATATGAGCTGTGTAACTACTGATCAACTGCAGAAAAGGAAATAAGGACCTGACCTAACCAGTTTTGAAAGAAAGTGATAGCTCCGTTATATTTTGGTCAGAATCTGCTCTTTCAGGGAAATTCTAAGAAACTCTATCAAATTCAAGGAACAAAAATCAGTTACTCCATCAGGCAGCTGCTAGTACTGTCTGCTCAGCAATTAAATGACTTTGGTGGTTCTTTGCATGTCCAGAACCAATTAGATGTAATGGTTGAGGTTGTTATGGCCTGTTCATTACCCCATAGTTCAAGAGAAGAAAAAAGAAATAGGGGGATTTGAGGACAAAAGTCCAAGCAAATAGGGAAAAAAAAAAAAGGAAACCCTTTGCTGGATCCACTTCTTTGTTCCCAATGTGCTAAAAGCCATAGAAAAATCTGACCACTTATTATTAGTGCCCAAATAAGAGAACTGTTTTCACAGTTTGGCTGAGGTCCTTTGGAAGATTTTAGCCTATTTTTAAAAATTTGGTTTTAGATCCACATGTCTAGAGAAAGAATTGTTCATATTAAGTTTTAGGTTTCTGTCAGTATAGGTATTTCACCCCTCAGAAGAAATTCCACATTCCCTGGAAGAAGCCTTCTGGCAGTAGATTTGCAGTATTTCAACATTACTTATAGCTCATTAATATGCAGGAGTTTTGAGGAATGTCTCTAAAAATTATACTTCATCCTCAAAACTCATTCTTTTCACAGAAAGCTGATGAAAAATACTGCCTTCATAGTTGTTCAGCTAATGATTTTTGAGGCACAAAGAAGTTCAACACAACTATATTCTGAAGCAATTGCTTATCAATGTTAAATTTTGGCTACCAAAAAACCCAACTTTTTAGGTAACCAGCTTCCATATAGATCTTTCAACTAATGCTGGCAGTAATACAGCTTTCATTAGTGCTTTACAAGTTCTTGTGCATTCATGCTCCCTATAGTGGGAGTTTCTCTTGCAACACAGGCAAAGAAAAAAAAAAAAGATATACAGGAAAGCTTTCAAGGACATTTGTTAGGAAATAGGCATTTTTCCAAAATACAGGAAGATATTTTTGTCTTCTTAGTATGATCTTGATAATGAATACCCGAAATAGTTTATGTTTTCTATGATTATGTTCTCCTTAATCTCTGCTGCACTATACACAGATATGCAAAACACAAGCTTATGGCAAAATATTCCATGGAGATCCAAAAAGAACAAACAGCATAAGAGCTTCCCATGATTTAGTCCCTGGATGGAGGAGGGAATTTGGCCCATGGCTCATCCTACAGTTAGGTGATGAAAGATAGAAAAAGAGCACAGTTACAGATGGAATATAGCAGGAGAGGGGTTATGAGAGAATTCTACTTCTACAGAAATATACTGAAATTGGGAAGCAAGAATATAAAGGGACAAAATATGGCAGTAACTGAAGAACATCTTGTTAATAAAGTAGCCTGTAAGAAAAAGCCATTTTGTGGCCACACTGTGACAGAATCCTACAGGCTTACTCTGCTACCATTGACGATAATAGAGGTAGGGAAGTATTTTAAAGGAAAAGAAATTACAATAGGCTTCCTCCATGGACAGTGGTGAAAACAACACAATGACCCTGACTGTGCAGCAAGTCACCTGATTATACTCTAACACTTTCTGAGAAATGAGAAACTCTGTAGGTAACAGACATTTTGTCAGTAAAGAGAATATTCTACCTTAACTAAACAGTACATTGTGTCTAGGATTGGTTTGATTTAATTTTGTTCTTGAACCACAGCCTCATTTGTAATCCTACTGATGAATCACCATTTTAAATTCTTTCTTTCTAGTGATTTTAGATAAAATAGACAAAAAAATAAGCTTTTCCCCCACTATCAACATATTTTCTTTCTTTATACTGCATTATTTCAAAGAGCTTTGGTATGGGTTTATGAGTACCACTGAGTTTCTAATTAATTTTCTTTTGTCTTTTAAAAGAAGTGATGCTTTGCTACACAAAGGCATTAATAAATTTTAGGCTATGAGTGCTAGGATTTAGAAAATTACTTTAGTGGTAGCAGCTTGGCAGCCCCAGTGCCTAAATCAATAGTAAAGTGACTCATACTTTTTGACTTCCTCTCTGAAAAGGCAGTGCAGACTATTAATTTGTTTGTGCTGCAAGTTATGAGCATTCATGCAAATGGAAATGATAGTCAGGCACATATGAGCAGAGTATATTCCTGGAGAAAATAAAATATTGTAGCCCTTTTCATGGCATAGAAGTGGTATGAATTTAATGTAGATTATAATACATCTCAACTTTTTTGAATAAACAAATGAGTATGGAGGATTACTCTTTATCACTCTTTCTGTATCTGAATTCAAAAGCATATAATATTTATTGAGTTTGATACAGTTTTGACCTGCAGTTCTGCTGAAGTGCCGAAATTCATAAGAAGAAGTTTTGTGTTGCTGTGTTTCTTACAGGGAGTAGTATCTGATATTCAGTATTCTAATATTCAGAAATGGACAGAGGAAAAACCCGTAATCCTTCGTGCTCTCAAAATATGTACTGCTTTCCTTTACTTATAATTTACAAAAATAGTTGCCAATATCCTTTGAATTTGATTTCAATGGTTTTTGGATATAGACCTTAAAAATATAATTTTTTATTATATGCATTTTTAGCATGCTTTGAGTATCAAAAGCAGTTGTGTATCACCAACCAAGTGTCACATGGGCCAGATTCTGAAAGTTCACCACTGAAGTTAGACCAGATCCTTGCAGATACAGGAAATACCACTTCAGCATCAAGCTATGAACAAGTAAAATACTAAGTTCAACTATGGTTTCTTAGGTGAATTAGTCAGATCATTCACCTCTTTGGCATTCACTGAACATGGAAATATGGAAAAAATACAAGTCTTTTCTTGCAATGATTGTATCTGAAGGGATAAGGACTTTTAATGAAAAAGTTCTTTTCAGACTACAAACTAAGAATAGAAAAACAAATGACACTGTTCACATTCATCGCATTTTGACTTCATATTTGGCAGAATAAGTCTAAAAGCTTACCTGGCAGATTACCCGGCAAGTTTAGATGGGTGATTAATATGGCATCATAAAACTTGAACAACAGACATTTATTAATGTTGAGAGAAATGGAAATGCCATACAGAAAGTGAAAGAAGTACTAACTTCAGAAAGGAGATTTGTGCCAGGAGAGAAGATGGACTTATGGAAGCTGCTACCATAGTGGCACATTTGTCATTATAAATGTTGGAGGACTTTTGGAGTTATGGTTAAGGAGAGATTAATGTGCAAGACAGAAAAGATGTTGGAGTCATGTAAGACAAGGCAACTTGGAAGCTGTGTGTTCAGAGGAGCTTGGCCGATGAAGTACAACAAAAACACAGTCAAAGACAAAAATGGCCTAGGGCTGGATCCTGCATTTCATTCCTAAATCATTCTAAGGTCTAAGGTCTGTAATCCATTTAGAGTTGCTCTAAGCAGAGCCAAACTTAAGTTAGGCAAAGGACAGCCTTCCCTTCTTCTCTGGTTTGGAAGAACTGTTCTCTCCACAGTATCTTTCCCTTCTCATTGCACTTCATATTAACCACTGATTAGAAGGAATGCATAGGTTTCGCTGAAGATACAAACCCGTTAAAGGGCAAGACTCATTCAGGTTTCACCCAAGTTCCTGGCACACAGGGTAACTGGGGTATGTAGAATTCAAGAGGAAAAGTGCCTATATCCAGAAAGCCTTTAGCTCATCAGCACAGCTCCAAAATTCAGCATGGAGGGATGAGAGCCAGGCTGCTTACAGGAATTACTACCATAACTTTCCAGGTAGAGCACACATCCAGCCCAGTGCTGAGGCTGAACTGCCCCACAGACACACCACACAAGGTGAATGCCAATCACCACCCTGCCATTTCTAAATCTCCTATCAGCCGTTAGTAACCTCATGCTTGATGGGAAAGTTTCTCATCGACAGGAAATAACACTCATTGCACATTAACCTTTCAGAAAGTTTTAGGGTCTTTTTGTATAAAATGCTATGTCCTTCATATCTGGGACGTCCAGTTGCCTAGTCCCTGGATTGATTTTGTTTGCCAGTAATTGGTTTTGTATAGACCCATCGCCCTTCTTTTTTGTCCGTAGATGAAATACTGCAATCCTGTCCCTGGAGTCCACAGTTAAACTTTGTTAGTGCCACTTGAAAACAGGCTAATATCAATAAAACCAAGACTGACAGGTTCTGCTGCCTCACCACATATTAGACGCCACATTAAATTTTGGCCTTCATGTCAATGTTTCTTTACTTTTACCAAAGACTTTTTTTTTCCCCCTCACAATTTTGAGATTTATTTAAACCTGAAATTTTGTAGGAGATCAGTAAGAACATCAGCATCTCTCACTACAGTTACCTACCTGCGTATTAATAGCTTAGATAAGGTAGTTATCTGACAGACTGGCTTGGCAGACTTGCCTGTAGAAATGAGATAATTCTGTGTTCACCTACTGATCAAAGTATAACAAGGAAGAAGCCTTGGTCAGCTCAGGTACTAGAGACACTTAAGCCACTTCAGACGTCAATCACCTTAACTGCATCTGTCACTTACTTCAGGCAGTCTCCTCTGTTACAGAAAAAAATAGTGCCATTCTTAGGAGTGCTGGCATTTATATTAAAGGACCTTTTTTATGCACAGTTTTGGACTTCAGATGGTTTGAGCCTTCCATGTATCTGTAAAAATAAAGCAGTTAATTCCTAATAACAGTAATTAATGTTCTTTTACCAAAACTGGAAAGTAGCATAGATGTTTATGATTATATGTTAAATATAAATAAATTATTGATGACTCAGACTGCTTCAAGAATACCTGACTCCATCGCTGGAAAGGAAAGGAGCAACAGATTGTTACTATTATTTGGTCTTGCTCCAGAGCATTTTAATCTATATAGGTAAGATTAGGTAAGAACAAGTGAGGGAAGGCCACACTACACAAGAAGAGTAAAATGTGATGGCAGCATATGCAATATTAATTCCACAGGGAGGAAAGAAAAGAAAATATGGTATGACCTTGCCTAAAAGATCAAAAAATGAATATGTGAATTGAAAAACTGTTACAAGAGGTTTTAATAGCTTTGGAGATGTAATTGAAATTCTCATAGATGCCAGCATTTGGGTTCATAACCGAACACGTGGGTAAGAAGAGCTTGACTTGGAAGAAACAGAACTGAAAAGTCTTCCAGGAAGGGTCAGTTTATAAAATTTTGACCTATAATTAGGCTAAATAATCTGGTACCAATTTCTGATTTTTAAGATTAAAGTTCAAGGTGATTTGCTTTCTATTAGAACAAAACCCATCTCTAGTCATTACATCAACAGCTCTTTCTTAAGATCTATTATGTTTATTACCCTGAGGAAGGGTTTGTGTCTGACTCCTAGAATCATTTTGATTACTTAATGAACACAAAATAGCTAATTATATGGGAAACTATTATTGAGAATTTTCTATTAATATGATGCAAAGGATGGGTCAACCGACTCTCTGTCGAGAATAGAAAAGTTAGAAGAAAGGAATGCACAAACTACTGAATTGAATTGGAAAGTTAGAGCTTTGTCTGCATGATAGTTTGGTTAGTAGAACTAAAGAGTGCTATATCTAATCAACAGAACCAAATGGGTGCAACAGTACCTTGAAGCGTGCTGTGATCACCAGAGTTAGACACTGATCAGCTGCTTCTTAGATCCAACTGCCTTAGAGGCAGTATGGGTCTAAAAGTCAGCTTTCATTACAACAAACCACGTGGGCAGTCATGTAAAGAAAGATCTGGGAGATCTATGCTAGGAAAACCAACATATCAAATGTTGCACTTTTTGAAAGTATCATGGGTCATTGCAATAATCCAAATCCATGCATGGGAACTATGAAACCCCATATCGTTGAATATCATGATCTCTCTGCCTTTTTTTTTTTCCTCTTAAGAGCAAAATTATTAAAATATTTTCTCTGTTGACAGTACAGGACAAAACTGAGGTATGCAGAATGCAGAGACGAAAGGTCTCTACGGGTGATTTTATCTGAATACAAGCACATTATGAGACCTTGAGCTGAAGTTTTCAGTTGTTTGACCTCTCTCATTAGGGAATTTATAATTTGTTTTCTAGCATAGATTTTGCCTTAGTCTTTACTGACATGTATAATTGTAATGAGCTTCTGAGAGTTTTTTAATCTTGACAGAGGCTGGAGCTGTGTGTACCAAAGCTTGCTACAGTTAAACATATCAAAGAGGATAAATTAAACGTAACAAAGATTCTTAAAACGATTAAAATATTAGAATCTCTCAATATTATCCTCAATATATAAGTCCATAGCAAATATTCTTTTAAGAGCTAAATCATATCAGCAAATACCTATCAGTAATTCTGTAATACATTGCTAATTTAACATTTCCAGCTATCAATGCGTGCAGTATTTTTTGCTCTAAGGCTAGATCCTGCAGTCCTGCAGGTCCTGCAGTCTTCTATTGCCGTTGTTATATGACTCCTTGGTGTGAGAAGATGGTTTTCCTCAGTAAAACCAACTGTACTGAAGGATGTATAGAGGCACGTGCACACCGCAAAAGTTCTTTGCTGATATTACTATGTGAAAATGCTTTCAGAAATAAAGTGCTTTTAATAGAGACATAGCTGAAGGCTTCAGGGATAGTAATTCTATGGTAATCACAACTCAAATGCTTTACTGTTCAATTAGAAAATGGTAAGAAAAATTATCCCAATGTAATTATTTCTCCTTCAGGGGAGAATTACTGAGGATATTAATTTTTTCCTTGGTCACTGGTTAGTAAAAATACTGACATTTCAGTGTTCTTGGCATTTCAAAACTACAGGTCATATCGCTTGCACTGATTAAAGATCCCATTACCTTTTTATAATAGAACAATTGTGTGCTTAAGAGACCTTTTACCCAAAATAGAGTCTTTCCGGGTCTCAGACATAAGCTTGGGTGTGATCCAAAGCCAGATGAAACTGATCAAATACTTCCTTTTCTCAATGGATTTTAATTTGGATCCTGTGTTTTTCAGTATCTCAGTTCTACTTTTGTATAATCAAGTTAATCATAGTACTATGTCTCAATGGTATTGTGAAGTTAAATCTGTCAATGTCCAGTGAGGCACTCAGATATTATAAAGCAACAAGAAGAAATTAAACAGATGGCTGCATGGCCCTAGCTCAGACTTAAAGTGTATAATTACATTCTGCCTTCCTGAAAAATCATACTATAATTTCCACTGGATACAACACACATCGCTATCTGCCTCAAACCTATGTACAGAGTTGTTCCACATGGATGAGCATCCTCTTTCATTACAAAGAAGCTACATATCAATGAAGATGAAGTGTATGATTTGTGAAGTAGTTTGCAATTTTTCTGGATGGAGAGAACTAGAGTAATGACAGATTCTACCTTTTTTTTCTCCTAATAAATATTTCAACTGTAGAAGGAAATAAATATATATAACAAGAAAAGGATGATCTAAAAGGTAAGTGTAAAGGTAAAGGGTTTGTGATCTTTATTATCCATTTTTCAAAGTACAGTAAAAGGCCAATATCTTTACAAAGAGGTTGTAGTAGAAATAGCTTTGTTGGCTACCTATCACTCCATTTTCCATATTTTTATGGATTGTATTTCTGAATCATAGTTAAAGATGTTAATGCTTGTCAAGCTGTAAATGAAGTAAGAGAGTAGTGTCATTCATGGAGCACTAAATATTTTGTAGAGTTTTTTTTTTTTTCCTCTGGTATGCGCCTATGTCATTATGTTGTGCCATATTTATAGAGATAGCTTCCCAGATCCTTTGGCTAACTTTGTCTATGGCTAGGAAATAGTCTTACTATTCAGCATGCCTAAAAGTAGCAGTGTAGCACAACAACAGAATACCTTGTTATGAGAAATGCACAATCTTTCAGGTTCACAGTTGTAGTAGTAAAGGATTTGAACAATTAATTCAGAAGACCGTGATGGCCAGAAGAAAAAGAAAAGAAATCTCTTGCTTCCTTCAGGAGATCAGACAGGTTTGAATATCAGGTTTGACAGGCTTATGCAAATGTGACTGATTTTATGCAAGCTAATAGAATGACATGCTAAAACAGAACTTGCCTTTAATTAGACCTGGCAAGCTGGAAGGAAAGCCCATTAAGCCTGGAAGCTTGTAAGGTTCCTGGTGTGTCAGACCACCCAGGAGAGAATTAAATTTTCAGACTTTCTGCTCTTCTAGGAGCTCTCCCACAACAAGAACAAAATGGCTCAATTATAAGCTGTTTAGAACCTAATTGAAAAAAATGATAAATTTATTTTCTATCATGATCCATTAATCTTCCTGAGAAGAATGCAATCCTTCATTGTCACTCAGTGCCCCAGTCATCCAAAGGAAAAAGGTGCGACCCACAGGGGTTTACTTAGGCTACCTACCAGTACTCTTACGTCTGTGTGGATGAATATTGGGAGCATTGAGGTAATCAGCAACATTTCAGAAAGGAATAGCACAAACTTATAGATAGACTGCTCCTTCACAGTGAAACTACAGAAATGCAAGTGAATTATATTTGAAAGTCATTCCTACGAAGACTGGGAATTTGAAAAGAAATTTTAGGAGGATTTTTCTGTACTTAACTCCTCTGTACTAAATAGTGAAAATGAAAAAATCGTGTGGAAAATAAATGGAACAGATGGTTAAAAGTAGATAGCATATCTCTTCAAAGATAAGAGGGTAGATGATGTTTCCATTAAGCTTAACAGAGTTTTCAATTCAGAAACTGGGAAAGCAAGGAGAAATATAGACAGTTCCTGTAGCCTAGCCAGACTATGTTGCTGTTCAGCAAACCAAAAGGGGTCTATTCCAGCACCCAAACCTCTGCTGTTGAGTGAAACACAGCACTCCAGTAATGCTAGAAACTGTAGCCTCTAGGACTTCTAGAGTGAATAAAGAGCTTAAAGCGCAGCAAGGGAAGAAGATAGCTTCGACGTATCCCCATCAGAGAGGGACAAGACAGGGATTGGTGGATAGGCGCAAGGCATGCTCCACTGGGACTGTTAGCCAGATAGTGAGATGTCAGGGCTCAGCCAGCCTCTCTCACTGCTGCTTGGTACTTCAGGCTCCTACTCTTACACAGCCAAGCTGAGACATACAAGATGGACGTTATCAGCAAATTTCACATTCAAAAGGTACTCCAGGCAGTTCTGCATCAGTCAGAATCACAGTCTGTAGTGACCATAATAGCTGCCTATCATGAAAGTCTACCCTTGGTCCTGGCCAGCAAACAGCTTGATACGAAGCAGATGTGCAGCACACATAGCTAGCATAGTCTCAAATGTTATACCCCTTCTCAGAGAGAAACCCGAACCACTCAGAGTTTCTAAATCCACTTGCAACTTGCAAAAGATGATGAGAGGTTCATCCAGAGACAGGCCAACCCCACTGCTCCAACCTCCCCTGTATCCACATGACCGACATCCTTCTGTAGTCTAACCTACAAGCTGTAAAACTGCACAAACTGCTGCAGCTCAGCTCAGAGTCTTCATATGCTTCCCTAAACTTGCAAAGTTACCAGGACTAGCCAGCGAGTCTTCCCCAGGCTTCCCTCATTAGAAATACACTGTGTAAAAGAATGAGCCTCACTTAGCTATGCATACACAAAGTTATTGTTTAGAACTCAGTAGCCTCACTGTGAAAACAAAGAAAAGACTAGAAGAGTTATGTTACTGGAAACTCCAGCTGGTTCTTGGGACACTGATCTTAGGAGCAGATGAAGCAAAGAATAGTCTCACTTTTCTACTTCATATCCTAATGACAAATTTCTCTCTTCTCCCTCATGTTCACTCTCCACTGACTCATGCAGTTTGATGTAGCCACGTTTCAGAAGAGGATGGCTACTTTCTTGCCTTGGGGAGGTGGTTGCCTGAAGGAGGTGCATTGTCCCCATAAACTTAGGATACGTACCGAAGTTGGACACCAGGTTCTTAAACAAGCCAAATAATGTGCATATCATTTTTACCCACAGGTGGCTATTCCAGATTTGAATAGCAATGCAGTTTTATGCGTGTGTGCTAGTCACATCCCTCCAAAATCACCAAGCCGTACCTGAGTCCGACACATCCTCTTTTGCTGTTAGGATGAGGTGAGAGCAGGAGCAGCAAATGGCCTCCCTGAATAGAAAATTTCTGCTATCCCTCAGGGTAGATCAGGTGGCAGAGCATTTTGTTAGTTACCCGAGGCCCGTAGCAGGCCTCCTGGTGACAGATCTCATTTGAATCACTGACAGCAGCAACAGCAGCAACAGGCAGCATAAATGCTGCATACACTCAGAAAGTAGCCTATGGGTGGAAGGTGCCCCATTTACAGAAGGAAGTAGGTTCATAAGCCATTTTTTCTTATTTTCATGAAAGAAAGGCCTGATTTGCTGTGGTAAAAAGGTACTGAGACAGTTAAGGCTCCAAATACATTCTTAATACGACTGTTGCACTTGCTTCGTGGAGGATCTGAAGCTGGTAAACCTGGAGCACGTCACTCAGCCAGGAGTTTCAATGAGCACTGGGGCCCTGTGGTCCTAGTGGTGTATCACTAGATACAGCTAGTTCAGCTAGTTCCTCTACTCTTTATTGAATATGTGAATGCATGTTCACTTATGCAAATGTTAACCAGTCTTTAATCACTACTAATGAAATGTGAAACATTCAAGAACAATAACACAGTATCAACTACAGAATTTACATTTAAATATACATATTTGAAGAGAGAATTTTCCACGCACCTTGAATAATTAAACCAGCAGCCAAATAGCTTTATATTAAAAGAAAGGCAATATCAAATCCAGCAGTCACATTGTAATAAGTAACTATTTGATCTGGTGACGTACACATCAAAAGCACTCCATTCTTATTTTCAGCTAACATCAGTTAACTCTTTCCGCTTTATATCCTGCACCACCATACATGATTTTAGGATGCTGTAGGAGATGCAAAGAAGAAACCCATGACGTATCATGATACGTTTATGAAATATATTCTACTACTAAAAAAAAATTAATTATAGGGAATATTAGAGGAACAATTGTAAAAGAGTGAAAATAGATTCTATTATCAGATTGCATACAAGGCAGAAAACAATTCAAAGCAAAACATACATGCATGCTATGACTTTAAGTGAAAACTAGCATGAAAATATAAAAATAAAACATTTACCATGGCTATATCAACCACATCCATCAGAATGGAATCATCTCTCAAAAGTCATTACAAGGCTTAATAGCTAGTTCGTAGAAGAGTATGTTCATTGATGCTAGAAGAAATATAAATTCCTGGGAATTTATAGCATTAAGTGAATATTATGCAATTTACTATATGAAATGACGGCAGTTGAACAGAGGCAGAAAATCAGCCATGATCTTTTACTTTTGCTCTGAAAATGCACCTCTCCCCACCCCTCATCATCTATCTAACTAAATGTTTAGATTAAAAGAACATATCCTCTGACAGAGGTAAAATATTAATAAAACCTTCCAAAAAATGTAGGTTAGGTTAATGGGAGAAAATACGCAAAAACTCAATTTATAGAAAATTAAAATTAATAAAAAACTTTCTTATTACAGTGGATTGCTTTATGAGTCCCAAAATGCCTAATTTCAAAGAAAGACTTCTGTATACACAATGTTACTTTGTTAAAGCATCAATAATTTAGATCAAAAAAATGTATAAAATACTTTACATATATTCTGATTTGGATAGAATTATTTTTTTAAATTCATTTCACTGACCTTTCTCATATAGAGGTCCTATTAAATGGAAATAGTTATGAATTTTATATGTGAAAAACTGCAAGCATTTGTCCCTCTGCCAACAATAACTTTAGTGAAATAGACTGGATCTCCTAATAGAGACATTGCTAGTATTCATTATGTTTTCATTTATGAAAGGGTACAAAATGTTTATTAAAAAAAATTCTCATTTGGGCTTGGAGAAACTTAATAGTTCATATCATGTTCATGTAGTGTATGATTTATTTTATAGCTAAGGATGAAGTAATCAATCTATTCCAGAGCATTTACATAAATTAGATTAACTGGGGTCAATTATATGGAATAACTAACAGGCAATTTACAAGTGAGAAACCAAATGCGGCTTGTTATCTGAAGTAGCTGCCAAAATGGGAACCAAGGAGGACTGTGACTCAGAAGTTATATAGACATTTAAATAAGAACAAATTTGTCCTTTCACCTACTCTCTCAAAAACAAGCTTAATCTGCCTCGTTGGACACAATTCCTGTGCCTGTGGTCAACAGAAATCTAATATCCCTAAGTCATTTTGAAAATATTACTTGAAGAACCCTCTGGTGGATGCATTACATATGCTTGCTTTCAGTGCACTAAAAGCTGCATACTTTGTTTAAAAAGGTGTAGCTGGGCAGCACAAGAGCCACCCCTGTCCTTTATCTTTCTTACTTTGCATTGCATCAGGGGAAGCCTTCTAGAAAAGCTTCCCTTCCTGCAAGAAACTGCATGCTCATTGGGAGCAGCTTCAGTTAAACAATAAGCAGGGAGGAGGTGGGGGGAAGCGGGGTAGGGAGAAGAAGACAGTCTGATTAGGTAGGGAAAAAATAATAATCAGTGAGCCATTCGGGGGCAGGTTGCAATAGTGCAGAGGTCATTTGCAGCAAGGTATAGACCCATAACTAGGCCTCAGAAGTGATGGGAAAAAAATGCCTTTCAAAAGGAGTGGAGTTTGTGCAGCCTGCGAAAATTACTGGACTTTGAAGAAAAAGATGAAGAAGATGCTGCCCTAGAAAAGACACAGTCAGCAAGTGGAAAGATATATCTTCAATCCTTTTCTTATCGATTGCCTTATCCAGTACAGCTGAGTTTCTCCAGTTAGAATTACTCTATTCAGGCTTGTATATGTGTTTCTGTATAAAATTTTGTATTCTAATCAAACCTCTGAGATTGGACAATTTCTGCTGTTTTTGATGTGTTCCCTTTAAAGAGAAGGAAGAAAGAATTCCGCCACAAAACTCTAACCAACTCACTCTCCATCACAAACATTTAACAGTTTTTTGGCATTCTACAATGTGACTTTTAACATAAGCCATTGTCAAAGCTTTAAGCACCGTACGGCTAACTTTTTGCTTGGCTGCACAAAAATCAAATACCTGAAAGTATTATTTAGTGTGACATGTTGCCAGTTAGCTCACAGACTTCCCTCTGACACTGATGAGAGCTAAGAAAACAATCTCTCCCCTAAATATAACATTCTTTCTGAATGAAAAAAAAATCTTTGTTTAGTACTGCTGAAACTGTATCTTTGAAACTCCTCTCAAGTACATTTCAGATCTGAACCAACCTCCAAATGATTTTCTATCTACTTAAGTAGATGTATCTAATAGGTTACTCATTGAATGCACAAAAATCTTGTCAGCATTAACGGAAGTTATCTGTATAAATTGTTGAGTTGCTAACAAAACTAAAAGCATCAACACACTTCGGACTCGCATACTGCTGTATTCTGACATGTCTATGGGCTGACAGGCTCAGAGAACAATTTGTACTGATTTCAAGATCCTTTTCCTGAAAGGCAAAAGCTAACTGCACACACAAGCAGCACAAACCTGAAGAGATTATGGGTAAATGAAAGATTAAGGGGAAGAAGAGGAAGGAAGGAGATATTAGGTAGTTTTTTTTTTCTTAAAGTCTACTTACAGTTAGACTCATATCCATATTCAGAAAAATATACAAGTGGCCTAGCTTTCTGGATAGCAACTAGTCTGCTGCTTCTGCCAAACCTGTAATTATTCATTCATGAAAACATCCCCAGGAAAACAGGATCCAATCCCACGAGAAGTAGCAGGTGTTTGCTTCTGCTTTTGGGGACAACTTCATTCTTATCTGGAAAAAATTTCAGATAAACTCATACCAGTTTTAGACCTGAACTGGATCATAATTTTTCGTTGTATTTCTCAGGTAAAATTCTCATTCAACTAAAAGATATTCAAAAATTCTTTTTCCAAAGCCTCATATTACCCTTGAATTTTAGGAGTAAAGACAGGAAAGAAAATAAAAATGTTTTGGTGCCTGCTTTTCCAATTTCCATGCAGATTCCAGTATCTCATACACAAAAGGTTTTAGTCAGATGCCAGTGACTTCAGTTTACTTATAGTTTAAACTGTTATCTTTAAGAAAATCAGTCTTATGATATCTATTTGTAGTTAAAGTTCTTAAAATGTTTTCTTCCTATAACATTCCATCAGCTTGTGCTTTTATCCTATGGCCTAAAATTAGTATAGGCTTACATTTAAAAGTCCTCTCTCCTGATATTTGGCAAATCACTCTTTATTTTCAGATAAAATTAGCACTCATCTTCAAACATTTACATCAATTGAAAAGAATACATTCAGTGAAAAATAATCATAAAACAAATTCCCACATGCATTTTCACTCCCTTATAGAACTGAATGATTTCCTTCATATATACTTTACATGTATATAGGGAGGTTAACCATCGCAGTAAGTGATCTCTAGGTAAGAAGGTAATAACAATACAGAAATATTATTCTGTACTGAGATTAAATAAATTAATTTACCTTTACCTAAGTCAGTTTTGCAGTTTTACTTTGCTTTGATCTAGCTTTGATGTTAGTCCTGCTTTGGAGGTAAGGCTAGATGACCTCCATAAGTCTTTTCTAGCCTTGCTGATGCTACAATTCTGTAATGTTTGAGAGGGAGTTTTGTCTTTTAATTGATAACATGAATGTAGTGTTACAAACTGCAGTAGATGTAAACAAATACACACCAGAAGTTTGATATGTGTGAGCTCTTTAATGGAAGTGAAGAGCACATGACTTTGCTTGTTGGCCCTGGGCTGATGCATACCATCTCCCTACCACTTACCTCAAGATCTATGTGGATCTCAAAACATCTGCGAAGACAGAGGGAGTAGATTCCCTGACACTCAACAAACAGACTCAATTGTCTCAATGGGATAATGTTGGGGGAAAAAAAAACCCTCTACATGCTGCATTATACCTTAATATATTGGTCTATACATACTATACTATGCTACAACCTTTTATACAGATACTTTGTGTCCACAGATGCACAGATGAAATCTTTCTCTTAAAGTTATGGGAACAAAAAAAGGAAAGCGAGAATCTGTTAGACTGATTTCCCCAATTAATTTCAATAGAAATGCCCATGGAAGGATCACACTTAGCATACTGAATATATACTTCCAGCATAAGAAACATAACTGAGATATTCAAGACTCTGTTTTTAAGCTGAGAAACAGTCATGCATCAAGATCTAGCACAGAAAAGTTTTTTCTGAAAACCATTGGGTGGACAGGGAGAACAGATTAAAAATTAAGCAAATAATTAAGCTTAAGCGAATTTTCACACTGACTGTCAATACAGTGATGGAATATTTTGTCTCGTATCATTTAAAGTAACTGAAGCAATAGAGATTTTTTTGCTTCCTTTAAAAGGCCATTCATAGAATCACAGAATGGTTGAGGTTGGAAGGAACCTCTGGAGATCATCTGTTCTAATCTGCTTGGTCTTACTGTAAGGTCATTTTTCCTGGCGTCAAGTTAAAATAAGCCAGTTTCTTGCAGTGTCAGAGATTACATCACTGAAATAATCACATAGAACGATTGGTATAGTAAGCAGTGAAAAGTAAGTTGCTTCCCAAGGAAACATAGATACTTTGATGAAAATTACAAAGGGACATTTGTGTAGCTTTAAAAAAGCACATGTAAAATAAACATTGCTTTGCCTGAAATTTACTTCTTCTATATATCTTACATAAAGCATTTAAAGCAGGGTCTCTGTAAAACTCAGTAACACTGATGATGTTGAATACTGTATTGCCTAAGCTTTTAGGTGCCTGGACACCATAATAGACTCCAGGTGTCTGAGTCAAATGCATTGTTACCCAATGTTGTTTATGTAGAGAGGCTCAGAGGGGAAGAGAACAAGTAAGTTGTACCTTGCCGTAATTCAGACACAGAGCAAAAACCAAAAAATCTGAGCAGATTTGTTATATCTTAATGCTGCCTGACTGTAAAACCTCCTAACTCGTTGCTTCAGAGGAAAAATAAGTGCTGGCTTATTGTATTGGGGTAACTCTGTAGCTCTAGGTCAGGTATTCTGCAAGGAAATGTTATTTAATTCTGTCCTTAGTTCTTCACTAGTATATACCCATACTCTGTCCTTGAAATACACACAGGAATACAGAAATCTCCTAGTCACTGAATAATCTTCAGATTTTTTTCACTTTCCCACTCTGGCATAATCTTTACAGCTTTGTAGAAGAGTGGAAGTACTTCAAAAGGAAGGCTTGAGAGCAACTACTGCTTAAGAGTAGTGTACAGCCTGGCAGTTACAGCATCAACTAGGGAGGTGGAGCTGTGAGTCTGAAGTCTTCCAGAGACAAATATCATTCAGCCCAGATCTTCTGCAATCTAAGAGGCTATTCTGACTACAGGAATAATAGTTTGCAATCTTCACATTTTTCAGTAGAAGTGAAATGCCTACTTAAGCTTCCAAAGTTTGCTTGCTTTTCTTAGTTAGCTTTTGCAGATACCTGAGGAGTGTGCAAAGCACAATGCTGCCATGTAAAAGGGGAAGAGGTGATTCCTCCAGCTGGACTTGAAGCCAGAAGCCTGAACTGTATCCTAAGCCCAGGACAGCCAATTTAGACCAGATATTTTCAGAGCACATTTGTTAATTTGAATCTCCAAGGGATACAGATCGAGAGCTACTCAGTTTAGGTTCAAATTTGTCTTATGAGGAGGCAAAATGATATTCAGACTTGTCACTACATTTACGTTCCTGAAATAGTTGCATACTACCCGAGAAGCCAGGTAAACTGCTTGCACTGAAATCCCCTGTTCTGAAGTTAGTTTACCAGTGGTAATTTAGACCAACTTTAGCAGACAAATTGCTTATATATCTCTCTGTTACACTGCAGTTACCTGTATGCTTGTATTGTAGATGCTCGTACAGCTGCCTAGCTGTTGTGGGTGCTTTACAGCACCTGCAGGTGTAGGATCTTATGGTTCTTCAGGAACTCTTATGTGTGATCCTGAAGAGCATTATGTTGTCTTCGTGTCTGCATGCAGATTAATCAGAATTTAATTAATTCAGCAATTAATCAGGACTTTTTAGACTCTCCACTTGGGATTGAGAGACCTCCATCCTGTTATCTAACCTCTAGGAAAGTCCACTTTAGTGTCTGACCCTATGAAATACTGAAGCTGACTGAATAGATACAAGCAACAAATCATAGAAAAATATAAATTTCTACTAATAGAAAAGAGAGTTGAAAGGAAATGAGAAAGATCATACAGCCCATCCCATCATTTCAAAACAGCATCAAGTCTAGTTACATCATTCCAAACATTTGTCGTTATGTGTTCTTAGAGAATGGCCATGGCTGAAATTCCACATTTCTATGCAGTCCTATTTCAGTGCTTGACTATTTTTGCCATGAGAAAATTTTCCTTACAGTCAGCCTAAACTGTTGATGTAACTCAAGATCACACTATAATAAATCACATAATTTGTGTACAGCTTGGCTGGTTCTTCATGCAGATAATTTCTCTTCAGAATAAGCTTTCTTTCCTTTAAAGGTCTTCCATTAGTCTAATTTTTGTATTTCTTTCATACACGCTCTTTTGATGTGATCCAGACTTTTTTTCCGGAAAGTTACTTTACACACTTCTCTACCACGTTTTTTATTATTGAAATGGTCTCAGTACTGCTATTACTGCTATTTTATTCCAGTCTGTTCTCATGATGCTCAATGTAGGTTTGCTTAAGAAAATTTACAGTCTTCATCCTTATATTTCAGACTATATATACATATCTATACCTCTATACGTGTGTATATAAAGAGAGACAAAAGCCCAGCAGGATTTTCAAAAATGTTTCAGTATATTTCAGAAAGTCTGATTTAACATTTCCATTTCTTTCAGGATTAGCTGTTAACTGCAAGCTGTCATAGGGAATCAAACCTAAGGTCTGACTTAGTGTGCCATCCTTTACAGTACCAGCTGAAAAGCATATTTTTCCTATATCACTGACAGTGGTACAGATCTCTATGACTTGCACTCCCTGTTATCTCTCTTCCAAACTGAAGAAAGCTAGTCCTGTAATATCTCTTTCTATGAAAACCGCTTAAGTTTCAACAGACTCTTTCAGTTTTCTATTTGTCAGGTAGTCAAGCGACTGTGACAATAGGTCCAAACATTCCCATATCCTGTGTCTGACAGAGGCCGGTAGTGAATAATTGCAGGAAGAGTATAAGAAATAGGAAAAATCCTTTCACCTCTGTGCCCTTCCAGGTTCCAGAAATAGGAAGGTATCCTGGGGCTGTGCCTGGACATAATAATATGGCTGTGCCATATTTAATGGTCAGTAACAGCTCCTTTTTCCATGAATATGCCTAATCCTTATCCTATTTCTATTTATTCTTTTGGTCACTACAGCTTTAGAAATTAATTTCTCAGTATAAGTATACATTTTGTAAAAATTAATTTCTTAAAATCTTTACTTAAATACCTGGCACCATAAATAAATACATGTTCTCTGTAAACCCTTCTCCACAACATTCTTGATTTCAGAGCCCTTTATCAGATCTCCTCTCAGTCATCTCCTTCCAAGCTGTAGTGCCGTAGTTCTTGTAGTGTAACAATTATTGCAATAATTAAATACGAGTGTGACGGTGAGCTAATTAGAACAATGCATGGATTATTTCACTTTCACTACATATCTTACTCACTATCTTGTTGGTGTGGTGTCTTATCTGCAGTGTCACGTTTTATTGAACGGAATATGCATGCCTCTAGTTTTTTGTTGCTTTTAATTGGAAATCAATATAAGTAAGTGAATAAATCATTTCTGCTGTTGTTTTGCTAATGGAAATTTCATAAGTGAACACTTTGGCAATGTTACTGGATTTTTTGCCACTTTAGAAAGAGTTATTGCAGTAATTGATTGAAAAGTTTAGATTTGAAAACTAATTCTATACCAAAGGAGTAATATATATTTTGTGGTTGATATTTGCGTTAATTACTGAACTGAGCACAGTTATTTCCTTGATGAAAGTATTGCATGCTTTGGCAAAACAACAAGTTTCAACAAATACATCAGCTTTTGATCATTTGAAAACTGGTTATTTCAGTATTATCCATAACTTTTAGCATTATGTTCTAAGTGATATTCACATTTAATAAATGAAGTTTCCCACTAAGTCAAGAAAGTTAACTAATATCCATGTCATTCACTGAATTTTAAGAAGAGGTGTTCTTGTCAATTTGTTTTAAATGTGTATGTTTAAATCCCTTTTGAAAGAAGCTATTGCAGTGCATGTCAAAGTCAATGGGTATGTATGTTTGTGTATATATGTTTGTGTGCGTGAATATCTATGTGCAAGCATAATGCACTTTCAGTCAGAGGCTATAATCAATTCATGAATTGTCTTAATGCTAAGAATGAAAGAGCATACCAAGTGGACACCAAAAAAATTCCTCCCACTGGAGGAAGTACCAAAGCCCATGATGCTAGCAGTGACCAATTCACATAGTTTCAGAAGCAGGCAAGAAAAACTGAACCTCAGAGGCCACCTTACTGTTTATTAATTGTTTCAGGAAATGTTATTCCTGAGTTAACAAAAAGCATTTTTATAGTATTTATTATTATATGATATGTCCTTCCCAGCTTTTTCCTTTTCAGTTAGTAGAAACCCATGCATCATAAGTGGCTCCCACATTCAACTTTTTAAAGAATTTCTCGGTTTGATTTTAATGAAGTAAAAATTTAGAAGAGTAATTGATTAATTCTGAATTTGCATTTTAGACATGCTTATATCCTGATAGTATCCATATATGGCAGTGTCTGAGATAAAAATTGTTCCTACAGTATTAGTCTTGTTTACTTGCTACCTTTATTCTCCATCCCCCAAAATAAGGCTCCTCATCTTTATTTTTCAGCTTTTTGTTGTTTTGTACTTGTTCTCTACTTATCCCCTTAAATTTTCTCTGTTTTTTAGGTGGGATTCATCTTGCTTAACTTTAGTCATCCATACGCCTTCTATATGCAAGAGAGCGGCACAGTTCTTCAGAGGGTGATCTAAGCTCTTAGGGTAATTTAGACGACTTAGATTAGATGCCTGAATTTAGATGGCTAAATTTAGCAGAAGCAAATCTGGGCCATTCTGATGTGATACAGCAACAAGAAAAAGAAAGCAGTCTCCAACCACTTCATAAACAATGAAATCTAGATGTAGGTTAGTAAGTTTTTGTGAAAGAAATGGAGATGATTAGTCCATGTCATCTATAATGTTGATGCTTTGATGCCCAATCAAAGAAAAAATTCTTCAGCAATTGGTTCAGAAACTCTTCAGCAGTCTCAAGAATCTGCTTCTCTGATTCCTTTTGTGTTCCTTTCTCGACTTAAAGTCACATATGCAGAAAATCTTGTACAAGGGGAGCATATGCTAGCCATGTCAAAAATAGTGTAAGAAAGTAATTCAGACCGGTATATTTCTTCCAAAGTAACCTTTCTCATTATTCATATATTAAGAAGTGTCCTTCTCAGTGGGGGTGTAGTTTGTCTACTCAGGTATTCCAGGAAAGCTCCTTTTTCCTAAAACAATGCCATATAGAACTGCAGTATATCCTGAAACATGAATTCCATTTTGGTTAAGCATGAAGTCTTGTCTCCACAGAAGGCAAAATGAGATTGCATTTGTGGCTTTAAGCCCTAAGCATTGGTGCTTTCGTGATCAGTGTTTTAAAGTAAGAAGATAGGTTTCATTTTTATTTATAATTACAATAAACAAAACAAAGCCATTCAATTGATTTAACATACAAATGCACTTAACTTTCAGTAATACACTGTTTGAAGAATGGTATCTTGATTTTTCAGTGTAGATGGCCATTTATTACAAAAACATAATGACCAATTATTAATTTCCATAATAGCAACAGTATGCTCCTAATATACTGTATAACAAATAACATTAAAAGCATGGATCAAGTTGCATCCAATTCAGATGAAGAGAAATTGACTTAAAATATATTACATAAGAATTTGACAACACTGGTAGTGGATCAAACCAAAGGGCTGCTTGTACATGTTTCTGACAATGATCAGTAGCAAATGCCTGAGGAAGACTGGTACTTTTCTCAAATACTGTCCCACAAGGTAGTAGCTGAGGGACTTCTTAAGCAGCAGAATAATACCTTTGAATTAACAGTTTCTGAAGTACTTTTCTTTCATTAATTACAATTTTAAACTTACAAGTAGTGGAAAACAGAATTTTGTAAGACTGAAACTCTAAATGAAAATTTATTAGACTGGGTATAAACTCATTCCACAGGATTATTTTGGAAAGTGCCAGGATATACATTTAATGTTAGGGGATGTGCAAGTATAACATAAGTTCACATACTTGTCCATTTTAATCATGACTTATAATGGCATGTTTATTTATAAGAATCTATTTTTAAAAATTAATGTTTTAGAGACTATGAAAATCTCTTTCATCTAGCATAGTATTATCTTGAAGGCTTAATTTTAATGATCTCAAAAAGGAACAAGGAAAAGCTTTTTTGAGACTACATAAATAGAAAAAAATATAAATTTGCATTTTTTAAATCTCTATAAGCATTTTCCCTAAATTTTGTCCTACCTACAGGCTGCTTTGCACATGTTCAAAGAGAAAAATTCTCCGGAGGCAACAGGTATTTCTTTCTAAAGATTTCTTTCTAGATTTTCTACTATTTTCAATTAGTTGAAGTATGCTGAAGAACAGATCTCACCAAATGTGAGAGTGTGTATTAGATTTTAATGCCTTTTTTTAAAAAACAATAATGAACTGGTAGGTACTTTTCTTTCTAAGTATTTACACAATGGATTAAATCACCAGAGCCTTTCTGTTTTTTCTCCTGTAATCTACAATTCACAAAAGAGTAAGTCATTGGAAGGAATAGAGTATGTATTAATATTTTAATGAGAAATTTATAACAGAAATATTTTTAGAATTTTTCTTCTAGGCTAATTAATCTGATTTGAGCAATCTACTTACATAACTAGGAGGCAGCTAATCATCACTTTCAAGCAGAAAGTACAGAAAGTTTAGTAATAGGCAGCCATTTGTCAAAAGTAATCACTCATCTTTGAAACAGGGCCTTGTTTTTAAAGCTGGCAAGATGAACAACTTTAAGTCTCAAAGAGAAATACATGAAATTGAAAATAAGTCCAAATATAGCTCACCTCAATAAAGTGTGAAGATCTTTAGAACCCCACTCATTATTTTCTAAATCTCTCTACTACTTTGAAAATTTTCAATTTAAGGAGAATAAAATAGGGTATTTCCTATTTTATTCAGGATAGAACTGTTCATAGCTATTTACTTAATTTACCATATAACAGGATTAATATGTCTTTCTGTACTGCATAATATGGTAACAGACATAGATAAATTTAGCAGGATTTAAGAGAAATCTCTCAAAACACAAGCAGAATCTGCCTTCAAGGGCTGAGTGAATTATATGCACAAAAATTACATATGTTCCAGCAAATAAATAAAAATCAAGTTTCACATAAGCTTCAGACTTAGAAGTTTTACTTTTCCAGCTTTCCTGAATTTCTGTACATAATCCTGTTACTGCCATGAAAAGAAACACCACTGCTATCCTGATTCAGAAGGTTCCTTGCCTCCCATATACATGCAAGCATAGTCAGCAAATATAAACTCTTGACAAGGCAACTGTTTAAGATTATGTGCAAATGGCCAAATAGATACAAAAAGTAATATGAATTTTAGAATCTGAACAACAAAAAGAAATGCTCCCCTACACCTTTAAATGCTATCTCCTACATTGTGGATATATTTCATGGTTGGTCAGATAATTTTTCCATAATTGCAGCTGAAAAGTAAGAAAAATTAGGGCACTGTAGTTTTGAGAAGGGGTATTGAGACAGATTACTCCATGTATCTGACCTCTCAGCTACCTGCAGCATACACCTCAGTACCTTTCACAAACCTAAAGCAATAGAAAAGAACAATTGCTGAAAATGCAAGTGTCTGGGTAAAGACAGTATCTGCCAACTTTCACAGACTTAAATGACAGAGAAGGCAGAAAATTGCAAATACTGATTAAACCAGCTGAATATCAATCCTTCTAATGCTATGCAAATACTGAGTAGTGAAGATGATTTCTTTTAGTGACAGACAACAAGATGTCTTCCATTCTTCCTAAAAAGTGGAATACAGAACACTTTCAGAGACACTGAATATCACAATGCCTGTGGCCACAAAGTGCTAAACAATAGCAAAGAAGACTTCCATCTAAATAGATGACATACATAGTTTTCTTTAGTGACCGCATCTGATAACCCCACTGGCACGTGTCTTAAACTATTTATTTTCAGTCTTGTTAACACTACAGGTTCCCTCAGACACTAAAGAGTAATATTCAACGTAAGAGGCAAACTCAGTCATACAAATATTAACAAACTCAGTGGGCACTGCCTGGAACAATTCCCCCCAAAATCTATCAATTATTTATCCTTGATTTTATTGATTTTATTTTTCTTTGGTTTGGAAAGGATTTGTGTTTAAATCATTTTTACACCGCAAGCCATGAAACACTTCATTTTCTTTGTATTGGATTTTCTTCTGTAATACAGTAAATAGATTTTAAGCATGTCATGCATACCTATCTTAAACTTCAATCATTTATTATAACGATTGGCGATTAAATTTTGAGTTTATTGGGATGATGCCAACTAGTGAACTCGTATAAGTACTGTATTCGGATGCACTGCAAAATAATATCTGTAAATAACAGACTTTGATTTGTTGGTCCCATGATAGCATATTTCACATCAATAAAATCTCTAAGGCATTGAAGACTGTGACATGTTCCAGAAATACAGATTAGTGAAAAAATAAATTATTGAAATGAATCAATCATTAGAAATTCATTTCAACAAATGTAAGTCTAAAATTTTCCTATCCCGTGATATCATTATGTGACCTCATATCCTTGTTGATTTTTAATTTAATAATGCTGGAGGCCTTTTTATTACAAATATAAAGAATCATTGAGCTTGGAGAACTTGGAAAATTAGATATCCATATTAGAGCAAGGAAAGGCAATCATTCTGAAACAAATGCAGGTTGAGTAAAGTGAAATAATATTCTACAAAAAGAGGTGTGGGAGCTCAAACATCAGAACAATAGGTCAGAGAACTCTACTGAGTCTTAAATCATGTATTTTTAGCTAGATAATGTAGGATTTCTGTTCCTAAATTATGGATAAATGAATTAAAATAATATCTAAAATTTTCTTCTCTCTTTCTTCTGAATACCAGAACTGAAAGTTTACTGAAAAGGTGAAGACTTATACATAGCTGAATGAAGAACCATGAAGTTCTGGTGGGTTCCCACTGGAGCAGTAGCTGTCCCTGATTAACTTACCAATAATCACAATCTTTCCAAAAGGAGAGTATTAGTTTTTATTATGAAATTTGCATTTGTCCCAAAGAACTCGGAATTCCTATCAGGAGAAAAATTTCAAAAGTGATCCTTTTGAAAAAATTGAAAACAATCTGATGTGACTTCTTTAGCCAAATCAAATCACTTCATCCATTCAACTTTTACCTCAATACTCCACGAGGGTGACTTTCACTTACACGTGTGCCAACACAATACAGAAGACCTGGCATCATGTGGCCTGTACTTGGAGCAGGTACATACAGCACCCAGTGATATCATTTTCTTCTGGCCCTACCCTAGCAGAAAAGATAGCTCTCATTTCTCTTATGGCTGGCTTTTATTTATAAGAAACGTCAGCTTAAAAACATGCTAGCCTTTTCCAATGTATTTGCCCCAGAATGAGGAATCATAGTACTACGAACTATGTAGGCAATCGACTAGCTAATCATAGCAGATAGGACATTTTTGCCTATTGCAACATAAGCAATCTTGACTGTAATTTCATTACATGTAACTATGTAGAATAACCTCCAAATGCTACCAAGCTAAGCGATCATGTTCCTGTGCACAGTTTCCTTATGGCAAATTCTATCACAGTCTTCTAAATAGGCAAGGACACATGGACAACAGAAACTTTCAAATTATCATCACCTATTTCTAGGAACTTGATTCCAGCACACGATTCACCTTCTTCATGTCACTTCCCCACCATCTATGGCAAACATCTTCAGTCTTTCCATTAACAGAAATTGTTAGATAATTCATTTTAGAAACTGATAGCAAAGATATTTTATTACTCAGGCATATTTGTAAACAACATATTTCATTAATATCATGAAATCAGATCATAATCAGAATCAACCATTGCCAGATTTTAAGGGAGAAATATCTGCTCAGACAGAGACAGTATGAGTAATCATTTTCTAATGATTTTAACTCATTTATGAGCCCATTGCATGACATTAAAAGAAGAAAAAAATAGTTATTCCATATTAGAGACAACCCAATGGCAGATTAAAGACAAGGCATAGAATCTCACAGTTTCCTAATTCATCAGCAGAACACATTCTGAATATGAATTTTTTAAAGTAGCTAACAGAAAAAAAGTCTTTTTCTTGTTTTACTTCCAAACAAGAAGCTTAATCAATATAAAATGTAACATGGTGACACTATGTTTTTACTAACATGAAGAAGACTGAAATAGTTATTCTATCTTAAACAATGGAAGGCAGTAGTTTCAAAAAAATAGTTACTTGAACACTAAAAAGTATGAATAGACTACAGTAAATTCAACATAAAGGGATTAAATGTATTTTAAGGACAATTATTTCAGCTCTCTCTTCCTCTATCCCTGTCTAGTTACTGAATGAAGAAAGAAAAAAATTTTCTGTTGCATCCATCTGCACTGATGAGGTTGAGATGCACAGGAGCAAGGAAGTCTGATGGTCACAGTCCAAAGAAAACAGCTTCTCTTCCCAGCCTACTTGAAAGCTAGGACATGCAATATGTTTTGCCTTTGACTGTAATGGGGACTACAGCTATACAAATAAAACCTAGAACATGTAATTTTTTTTTCAGTTTTGCTGCCCAGGAAGAGTCAGTGGTGTACATTAGATATTACAGCCAGGTCCTATGAGGTTTATTGTTGCCTATTACAGCCCATTTGTAAAATTTAAAAGTATGGATTAAAACAGAGGATATCAGATAACTATACAGTAAATGAACATTACATTAAATTTTATTGCATAGGTTCAGAAAACACATGGGAGTCTCAAAGAAAGTATTAAAAGATACTGTCTCCTATTTGTGACTATCTATTGATTACATTTGAATTTGAAATATATGAAAATATCCTTGCCTAAAATTGTCAAGGTCTTCCTCTAAAATGAAAAACTGTTTGATCTGTATTTCCCTATTTAATAGAGTAATGAATAATTATTTTTCTTATAACATTCAGCACAGAAGGGACTAATTCTTAACACTGCAGATATCTCTGGAAAAATAAGGAAACATATCAGCAGACAACATGCAAATTTAGAAAAACAGAGGTGAAGATAACTTCATAGGCTCTCCAATGGGTATGAAAATAGTGCCAGCTCAATTTAGTAAGCTGCCGGTTTGGGGTTTAATAAGAACTAGGCAGGAAAAGGTCTTTCTTTTTGCCTTAGGTGGAATCTTGGCTGAACTTACAAATAAGTAAAAATTAGTTAAGGAAAAAAACTTATATTTTCATGCAAATGCTCCATGAGCTTCCTCACAGAGGAAGGCACCAAAACAGAGAAGTCTCACCTGTCTGTTGCAGGCATCTCGAGATTGGCATTGGCTTAATCTTTTGGTTGCCAAAAGCTGTTCTTTAAACTCTCTTGCAAAGCAAAACAGGATATATCAAAGATTATTAGACAACCAAGTGATTTAACTTCAAAAATTAGCATTTTCTGAAGATTAAGCACATTGATCAATTATGTCATTTAATGAATCTGCTGCCTTCCATCATCAGTGTTTTAAATTAAGTCATATTCAGCATAAAACCCTTATTGTTATTCAGAACACTTCTCAGCTACAGCTGTAAGATTTGATTAATCAATATGTGCATACTAGAAACAGCTTGTTGAGGGAAAGCAGTATGAAAGAGGAAGAACATGCCAGACTAAATTCCACTGATAAAGTTACAGTACACATTAAATACTGCCTTTAAAATGTGGTTTCCCTCTGAGACCTTTGCTATGTCAAAGTTTTTTATGACTATAAACTGCTAAAACTATAAAAATGAAAGTAAATATTTGAAATTACTGTGCATATGGTCCTGCGGAGTCTCTCTGACTGTTTTTGCTTCTTATATATGAAAGCATGTAAGGTGATATAAAATTAAAAAAAATATGATGTGCAATAAAACAGAGGTCTGTGCTCATTCATGATAATAAAAGGACACAAAAGTGAGCACAAGTTTAACGGAAGACATAATGAAAAAGCACAGTTTCAGTTAGTACTGTTAAAGTTTTATTTTGATCTGCAGAAGTTTTGTTATCATTTATGTCACACCATTTCTGATACTCGCTATCTGATCTAGGCTTTCCGGAATGGCCACTAGCAATTTAAAACACCTACCAGTAGAGAAATGCTGGGTGCGGGGCAACTGGAACTACGGTATGTGTTCCCAGGAGGTGAGGATCCGCATAATGTGCTGAATGAGTAATTTGCTGAGGATGCTTGCAGTTAGCTTTCAGAAGCATCCTGGAGGTTAAGAGAAAATAATTGAAGTGTTAGGATCTTGCTAAGAATGGCTTACAGAAGTATTGTTCTAATATGCGCTAGGACCTCTTCTTTTCAAAAATGCACATGTATTTTTCCTATTCTTATACAGTTTTTCTTCTGACACTTAGGTATATTCTTTTTATGTTCAGTACGATTCCAAGTATTGTACACCACTTTGCTGTCTCCTCTGTTTTACTCTTAAGTTGCCTTACCCACTTGAAATTAAAGACAAGGAGAAAAGAAATACAGGCTAACATTGCAAGCGTAAGATGATAACATTGGATCAAGTTAGCTATAACCTTAAAACAAACTCCCCACATGTGGATTAACATGTATCTGGAAAAATATTTTTGTGCAGACTGAAAGAAAAAGAAAAAATTAAATATAAACAGAAATGACATAATTCAATACTGATGTAACTCACATCAGATCACCACTTTTCTTTTAGTACCCAGGAAGGCCCAAGGATCCCATGGAATCTGAAAAGGACTTCCGCAGTGAACGGTTTACTGGGTTTAATGGTCAGAGGTTGCTGAGCTCTGAGAAAGGTTACCTATGGTAAGAGTATCAGTACTGAGGAGGTAAATGCTCATCTCTTTCCTGCCCTACCACTATAGTGCTAAGGTTCTGCCTCAGAAAATGGAGGTCTTCAGGAATCAGTTCATGATGCGGGACAACACTTTGGCACGGCCTGCTGAAGCACTGGGATGAGCAGAGCAGCTCGAATGCACAAACAGAAACCACCACACACACCATTTTACGTCACAGTTCTATAAATGCTTCACCCTGTTCCTCAGGACATATTATCTGGAGCATTATAAATTCAATAAACTCAATTTATGTGAACTATTTCTAGGTAGACTGCTCTTAAAATCATGGATTTTAGGCTCACATGAACTAATATCTACTTTTCCAGATCATGATCTCTTTTTCACTAGAGGTAAATCACAGAATATGGTGCAAACCAAGGAGTTAGCATTCTCTTTTTAAATTCCAGTCTAATTTAGAAAATATAACCTCTAACAATTCTACTGTCACTACAATCAATGAAAGCAAGCCTTGGAACTGTGAAACAGTTTCCTCAGTCATAACTGCTACTGAAATATTTGTGCATTTCTTTCTTCATCATCATAATTTAACTGCTACTGCTATTAGAGTGAAAATAGGGCAATAGAGCATCTAAATGCCAGCCATTATAATTAATACATGAAATTGTTGACCAAATGCACTACACATTTGTGAAAACTGCAGTGATCCACATTTGTGGAAACTATAGTGATCATAGACATTGTTTGCAAAAGAATAATGGCTATTAGCAAAGGATTTTATTTGCTTTTGAATTATAAAATATATGGACTATTTTTTAAGTACACTGTACACTGAAACGCTCTACCACAATAGATTACACAAACACACACGCACGCACACACTTCTATCAGCTAAAGGTAGTGAGCACACGCCACTTTAAGGGTGAAAATGTTTCACAGTCCTCTCTAATTAAGGAGGACATTTGCAATGTTGTCTCTCCCCCTACATGTTAGAACAGATGAGAAGCAAAGAAATGTTCCATGTCATAAATGTCACATTTATATTAACTTCACAGCAGTTAGGGCTGGGTTCCAAGAAAAGACTCATTTGCCTCCAAGCTCAGGATTGCAAATCCTAAGCATTTAACGTCTGGTCCGTGGAGTCAGTTTCAAAGCCTAAACAGAGTCTCCCTCTAAAATGCACTCATAGTCTGGCCACAAAAGCTGGGACCCATATGCAATCAGGGGGCAGGGATGCTTCCAGACCCCCCCCCCCCCCCCCCGCACCCGACAGGGAGGTATAAGCTAAGGACATGACCAGTGAGAATCTGAGCTCAAAATCCACTCCTAGGATAAACATCTAGAATCTGAAAGCTGAGATGTTTTGCAGAGTAATTTTGGGCCTAGTCATCTAAGGTTTGTCGTAGATATGTTCTTCTTTTCTTGGATCTGTTCTTCGTATGTTTTCATATCTCAGAAATACTGACAGAAATCGCATATTGATCCAAGAGCCATTAATGATCTTCAATGAGCACAGTTTTTATTATTAATAAGCTGTTTGTGGAAGCATTCACAGACAGTTAGCTGAATTTGAATTTTTACTAGAATTGCCTTCTGCATCTTCTTGTAGGATGCTACTATTTAAACATACACAGTAAAAACAAAGACTGATCTGTGGCTTAGTCTTCTTAATAGACTCCTAAAATTATGATTACTTCTCAGTAGCATTGTGGTGGTCATCTCAGGAAGGACCTAAACAAAGATTGCAGCTATCCGCTGATTGATTTCACCATTGACAGCCATTCCCCAAATATTGCACTGAGATTCCATTGCTGGATCCGGCACAGTTACAAGCTCTCAACATAGTGCAAGCTCCAGGCACCCTTTTTTGCTTTTGGCTTTAACCCTTATTTCTTTGGAATTGCTTACAGCTACACGGGCTGCTTGACTTAGAAATCCAAATGGGTCATTAACACGGCTTGGCTCTATATGTAAATATTTCTGGCTCTTTAAGAAGTCAAGTCCACTGCTTTAGGTCTAGCTTATCACAAGAAGTGTGGTACCCTCACAGTACCATGTAAATTCAAACAAGAGCCAGGGTATGACTCCTAAACTGGAATGTCTCCTGATTATGATTATTATTAATGAGAAAACCAAGCAGGCAGAGAAATAAGGCTCCACATCAGATTGTCTGCTGCACCTAAAGTTCAAACATGAAAGCCTGAATTTAAGTAGATTGCAAGAGCTACGTTTTTCCTTCTAGGACTAAGTATATTTGGATACTGATGACTGTCCCCTTAGGAGCAACCCCTTAAGTATCTATTATTTTTGATTTGCCATAAGTAGTAAATATGATTCTGAACAATAAAAGAAGCAAATAACTGTTACTTTCAAATATCCTGAGTACCAAATAAAATGAACTCTCATGATGTGAATCGTGGTACAAACACAGAATAACTCGCAATTCCTTCCCTGAAAGGTTTAAAATCAACTTTGTTATTCCTTCAAACACAGTTTGAAGTCCTATGCAGTCAGAAGACATTGAAGAATTACCCTTAAAACTGCTACTTTAGTCAGCTACTCCCTATGCCTCCAGAAGTCTTAGATTTTTCTATTCTATGAAATTCTCATCACTCCAACCTATCCTATATTCTCCAGGACCAGGTCCTTTCCCAAATATGGGAATAATAAAATATGAAATACAGTTTCTAGTGAGAATACAAGAAAATCCTTATTCCTTCCTAATGCAGCAAGTCATTAACATTCCACAAGGAACTTAGAAAGACTGCTGGAGTCTTCAATAACCTGCAGTTTTCCAGTGAAGACTCCTGTGATTGTACAAGGTGCTAAAGTTATCAATTACAGCTTTTTGAAAAAGTGCTTTTGTCATTAGTTTTTGGAGTGAGGAAAAGCTTTGATATTTTTCTTCTATTACTCATTGGGTATATATTTCAGTAGAATATAGATCCTTCATTGCGCACAGTGAGAAATTACAGAACAGACAAAGAATGGGAAGTGATGTAAAAACACACAAATGCACTCACATCACATAGCAGATAGAACAAAGAAAAGAACCCATTTCTCTCCATTTCTGATTTAGTGCCTTCAGTTCTCCACAAGACCATTTGCTATACATATCTACCTTTTGTTCAAGTAACTAGACAGAACATTTTATACCACTATTGTTAAGTTTCTACCCTTGAAGACAGTGATTTACTAAGTCTATTTTAAAAAGCCAGTGTATAGTTTTAGGGAAAAAAATAATAATTGTTATAGATAGAAACGTTATTGAGAGTATCACTTAAATATACCACCTTTAAACACTTTATAATCAGAATTTCCAGTGAAGAAACTAACTGTTCTGCACAAGGCTGGATCAGTTATTTACTTTTTTCATTGCTCAAAGTCATATTAATTAATTATGCTAAACAGGGCTTTTGTTTAACTTTTCTACCATTTTGCATTTGCTTACTTTGATCATGCATCAGCAAAGAACTTCAGCATTTGCTTGTGAACATGTCCTTATAGTTAAATACGTTCACTGGCATTGCATCAAATAGCTCTTATTTTAATCACACTCTGTACAACAGTTACGAAGCGACACTTGACAGAGTAGCTATCCCGATTTGTTGTCAAAACTAGTTTGTGATGATGAGCTAACACTTATTTCCAACATACCTTCAAAAAGGTTAAATTCAGCGTTTTGGTATTTCTAGGTCCTGGCTATTTTGTCCAGCTTGAAGCATAAATGTCTCAGGAGTTTCACAAACATGAGTCAGAATACTAGATTTACTAATGTGTTCCCAGTAATGCTAAATATGGTATAATAAAGTCAGAAAGAGCTGATGGGTCATCTAAAACACATACTTAAAATAGAAAATAAATAAGCAATGCAAAGACCTCCAGCTTTTCCTTTCTCTCACAAATGCCTGCGAACAAAAAATTAGTTAGGTATTAGAAAGAATTTGTTTATACAGCAAAGAGACAGAAAATAGGTGAAACAAGCAGTGTGGGACTCACATGTTAAAAATTAGTTCTATTCTTATTTACTATTCATAACTTTTTAATTTCTTATATTTGATCATTCCTGCTCAGCTTGCAGGTGCTTTACACCACTACTTGTTCCGAAGAACATTTTGGCCTGCTATTTCGAGCTTTATCTTCTTAGTATCACAGCCCGTTAGAAAGAACAGACAATATCATCTTCCCTGGAAACTGAAACCTTCTTCAACAGAATCAAAGCTGAAGACATGAAAATATTGGCTCTAAGAAACCACTGAATAAAATACCTTTTCTTATCTTTAATATTAACAGACACCAAGAGCCTAGACAACAGTTCTGAGAAGGCAGAAGATCACAAGTGACAGTGCTACTCCGACAATTTTGACAGCTCCAGAAGAAGAAATATCACTTTTTGTCAGCACAGGTAAATGGAAAGAGGTTGTGTACTTCATCCTTACTCTTTACTGTTTCTGTACAGATACTGGTACACATACCCTTATATAAATATATATGCGTTCATACGCTTGTGCGCATGGTCTGCATATATATAAATAGATACCAGCAAGGAAACAACGTAGTAATATGAAAGGACGAAATATTCAGCTTTTTGCTTCTACTGTGCAGTCAAAAATTCTGTTGATATGTTTCCTTGAGGTATTTAATATCATACATGTGTGCATAAACATATATAAAAGGAGCAAAGAATTACTACGAAATCAAGTAGTTTCAGTTTTGCCAAGGAGAGAGAGGCTATTCCGTGACAGCAGAGGATTTCTGAACCTACATCTTTCAAATCAGTATTTGTACCAGTATTCCCAGAAAATTTACTGCTAGAAAGGTAAGTCTAACATAGTACAGACTTACAGTTGGATCTAAAGATGCTTCTTCTTCTTTCTGTGTTTACAGGGCACCTAACAAAATACAACCGTGTTCAGGTCCACCAGATGCTACTATAATATTGAACACCAACAATTGTTTGCACTGTACAATGCAACACCTGCTAACAGACAATATGTGAAGCAATGTAGAAAAATATTCAATGCTATTCCCACTTGACATTTATTTTTTAAAGGAAATTTTAAAAACATCGATGTTTTCAAATAATCATTTCTCCATAATTTGTAGTTCCACTTGTCTTGAAACTGTTAAAACGGGAGGGCTACATTTCCAGCTTTAGACCATTCCATCTGACTTCAAATACAGATTATTCATGTGCCTCAGAAAAATGAATCATTGTGCTAATTTATCTATCTGATTTCCCCTTGAGTTCAGAGTTCCCAAAGCTTGAGGTTGCTCCCTTTTAGCATTATCTAAATTTAAATGAGTTAAATTCTAAAAGATATGTAAATCACAGAACATGGAAGTTATTCTTAGGTGTTTAGCCTGTTAAAAATTCTCTTTACTGTGAAAGACTACTTTGAATAGCCATTATAACATTTACAGTGATATGAGATTATCCTGGTCAAGAAAATCTGATGTCATCTTTTGCCTTCCTCATTGCACTAATTTCTGCCGAAGCTTGTTTGCACAGATATTTGAGACGCTTTCCTTACTTTCCAGAATTAACCTATACTGGTGAGTATGTTGAGCTGGAACCACATATCCTTCGATTCTGACATGTCTTTTCCACCAATGTAAAAGCTTGCATATACCATCAGCAATTAAGACTCATTTACCTACCAAACATATGACATCTTATAAACTCCATGGGGAAAATACTGTCCTTTGAGTACCCAGACCGTTATGCAGCAGTACTTACATGTTCAGTACAGCCTGTCATAACAGGACACAGATATTTATGAATGGGGTGCCTATGAGTTACAACCTTTTGCACAAGTAAGTATACTTTCTGGCTTCCATGTCAGAGTGCGTACAAAGGTATCACAATTTATTGCTGGTAAATAAATGAGTGAAAATAATAAATAATGGTAATAAAATGTAACAAAATACAGGAAACAGCACCTTCTTTAGCTCCAAGATATCCAATCAGAAATTACACAGTAAAATAGAGATTTTAGATCACCTATGGTTGTAATAATTTCAAAATTATTACCACCTATCAATTCTTGACAGACAATGAGTACAGAATGTAAGAAGCAGTATCTAACAAATTACATTATTCGAAAAATGTATCACACTCATTCTTGTGTGGGTTCCCATTATAATTTAAAAATTACAAATTAAAATCTTTCATGACTATCTTCATGAAAATGGGGGATGCATTACTGCAATTAATGTTAGAAATAAAATTCCTTCTATTTATTTACTTTTTGTATTCTAATTAAAAAATATAAAAATGTGCCAACATTTCCTTCCTAGAACTTGGCAAACAAAATATTTATTAGCTGGACGGGTACCCTGTTTGTGCAGTTCACTAATTGTGTTCAAAAGAAAAACAGCACATAAGAGGTGTCAGTCACCTTTCATTAGTTATTAAATTCTGTTTTGGCTATCCAAACACCAAAATTATATTAATTTGTAAAAGGTGTAGGGGAAAAATAAATCAGCTGTGGTAAGTAGACAATTCATTTCAGCAGCAGTTTCTTCTTAAATTACTATATTTTATAATAAAAAAATGGAAAGAATTTCACTTCACAGTAAAACAAGAAAATATGACTAAATCTAAAAGCAAAGGTATGCTTATCTTTTCAGAAAACTATCACACTATTTATTTGACCTTACAATTTGAAGTGAAAGAGGGACGATTTATATATTTTCCTAGCTATAAACTAAGTGTTTTAACATATCTTTGCAAAGGTCTTCATAGAGGGGAAACAGTCATGAAGGTCAAAGAAATCCTAGCAATGAAACTTCACCTTACACTAAAGCAAAAAAGTCATTGAAAGCATTTTTTACATTTAACAGCATTATATAACTTTTACCAATACTATTTCTTAGTAGCCAGAATGTATCATTTGGATTTCAGTGGGTGATAGGAACAGAAATGATAGAGCTTAGCTGAGCCAACATGTAGTTCACTGATAATGGAGATTGGTGGTCTGATGGAATTATTTGAAGATGGTGTGTTTGAGGCAACACAAAAAAAATGTTTTGTGCAAGAAACCTTCAACAGGCCTGCAGAACTGTGAATATTCAAGGCTTTATTTCCTATAGTGTAGTGCAATGGACTTGACAGGCATTTTGCTTGAAATACTTATGCAGCTGGAGCAGAAACTATTAAATAAGGATGCTTTGGAAACAGCATATAGGGTTTTTAAAAGTTCTTTTCCCAATTTTCAAAACCAGATCATTAACAAAAATATTTAAAATTATTTGTTCAAAACTACACCTTCAGGAACTCCACTTTCCCAACCCCGGCACTTGCTTTATCTATTACCATCCATTCTTCATTCAGCTCCTTACTCAGTTAACCATTTTTCGGATAATTTTCACTTTCTCTAGGTTCACAGTAATTACCCCATGCTTTGCTCAGCTATATACTATACTACCTAGACATAGTGCTACCTTCCACATAAATTCAGCCTAGATTGCACTTATCAGAGAAAGTAGTCAAGTTAAATTAGATATTCTATCATACCTGTTTTTGCACTTCCTCATCTATTTAGGTATTTTTCTTCCAAACTTACTTCTACTGCCTGGCAAGTTAGCTTTTCAATATCCAAATAAATACTTGGGAATGGGACCTTCCAACACATCAGAAAATAATGAATTACATAAGATGTGACTCATCTTAAAACATATCCCTGTGTTTCCTTCATTTTCCTGCATTCCCAGCTGATGAGTATAGAAACAGTAGAGTGAGGACACTGCTTAGAGACTGGAATTATACTGTGGTTCTTGACTGTCATAATGGACAAGATTGTTCTCTGTATCACTCTCCATATGACCACCATAAAATTTCCATTTTTAATCCACTCTTAAAACACTTTGCTTGAAACACCTGGAGAGGAAAGACAATAAAATCTAAGCAAGAAGAGTATAAAAACAATTTAACAATGATCTAACACAAAATGCTTTCTTGCTACTGACAGTATCAATATTTCATATTAAATTCTCATTTTGTCTAGGCTGGCCAAAATGGGATTTCATGAAAAAATTTGATATGTGAAAATGTGTTTTCATTCAAAACTAAAATATATCTTAAAAAACTGTGAAAACAAGAATAGCCAGAAGAGAACAGAGAGAGTCAGTTTCAATCCCTCTTTTAATTAGAACAGAGTCTTATATCTTTCTTATATCCCTCACCAATGTCAAATGCAGTTGGATTTTTTGGAAGTGGATTTTTCTCGTTACTTCATGTTTGAGGGATTGATGTATCTCATTTTACATGTTTAGCATTATTCTAGTTGTCTGTATGAAGTTAAATCAAAGAAGGCTGTTAGCCATGGTAAGCAGAAAATAAAGTAATGTCAGGATTAGATTCCCTTCAGTCAGAATACCAGAAGTCCCTGAGGGAAATAATTGGTGAACCAGTCAGTGGGAAATATCTTTCACCAGCCCATTTCTCAAGGTTAGAGCCTAAACTTGAAGATCATTGAACTGTTAAGGACCTTGGCCTGGAGGAAAACAGAGGGGAATGAGCAGCTGAAAGAGGCACAATACCCAGGAGGAAAGTCTATCTCTCTCTATGCCAAGTTATACAGAAGCTATTGCAAGGCTATGGTAGTAAGCTAATTCTTCAGGACCTCAAGTTTCATCTAAGTTTTGCAAGAGGTGAGCAGGCAGGCCCTGGGCTGTCCACATCCTTTTGGATGAATAAACAATAAATACATCAATTTGAAAGAAGTTATTATGTGCCTCTTTAATTAGTTGTAGGCCCCAAGCTTCTGGAGAAAAATGCCTTGTAACATTAACTGCATTTCAGTCTGTCGCAATCAAGACATTTAAAAAACAGGAAGACAGGCCATTTTAAGTTGCGAGGTTTGTGGGGATCTACACAGATCTACACAGAAAGATTTGAGTGTAGTAAGGACTGCTACTATATGTTGCTACTCCTCTTAACAGACCACTAAGAAAGAGTACAAAGCCCTTTTCACCACTAATCACCCAGTGAAGGCAAGAAGCATTATCCTCAGCTGATCCACATGGTTTAGCAAGTTAGTTACTGGGGCAGTCCACGGGGCAGAGTCTCGGAGAGAGCTCACAGGTAAAATTTACCCATACGTGGTCACAGAAGACAAAGTAAAATAAGTAAAAATTGAATAAAAAATGAATGGCTTTACATTAAATATTTTGACACTAGTGAAATGAAATCAAAAAGGTAAAACAATTCATTTTGACACTTTCCTGTCAAAAATAGGTGTGGACGCAGGATAACTTACTTTCACCGTGGCTCTCTATCAGTGGAAACAGATACGGAGACATAACTTATTTGCCACGCCTGGAAGATTGGACCATGGAGGACGGCCACAGCTGCCCCTTGTTCAGGCCACCTACACCACCAGGGGACCCCGGTTACTCTGCATGCACCTCCATAGCACTTTGGCTTCCTTACTCACCAGTCATTTGAACACCTGGCTACAACCCTTATCACATCAGCCATCTACTCCCTCGCTGCAGAGGTGAGGACACAAATCTGCACTGTTGATAGGTTTTACTTCAAAGAATATATAATCTCTTTTCATAACAAGGAAAGAGGACAAGACATTCTCACCGGCAAGGTAAAATGGCAAAAGGCATCTAGAAGCCTACATCATTCCTCTTGGTCCTGCAGACGAAACATAGCAGGGGAAATTTATCAGAATCAGGGTACATAAAACGCTCCCACTATCCGTCCCCACTACCCACCTGACCCTACAATGCTCCAAAGGCCAAAGTTCCCAGCGAGGCTTGAGGAGTTCTGGCAAAGCTGGTGCTCACAAGCCAGGAGCATGCCAGGGTCTTCCTAACAATTCAACCGTATGGATGACTGTATTGCATTCACGGGTGATACATCCTGGTGCAATTTACTAGGGTAGAGTAAAAGGAGCCTGAATTCAGTTTCCAAACCTACTTTTTGCCAGGAAAACTTTCCAAAACCTTTACTTTTCTAAAACATAGTTTCTATGTAGTCAAGTCTCAGCTTTCCATGCCGCAAATCTGAAGATGAGGATAATGTGTTCTTACTGTTATTCCATGTCTTTATATTTAAAACTGAGCCGTGATATGTATTTACATGGTGCATTGAGTAACGCAACCCCAAACTTGGCTGATTCCCAGAGTGCCTTTTAATACTTTTAGTTCTTACTTTTCTGATATTGTTTTTTGATTGACTGTGTTAAATTTGACATTTTATTTTTCTATATGTATGTGCTTTTTCTCCAAACTTTCTCCCAAGGTCCAGGAGATACCCATTTCACAAATGTTGTGTGCACAAGCCAAACTAGATCATGACCCTGCTTTCAGGAAGTCCAAGACTGTTTTTCTAGTGATGCTACTGTTTGTTTTGCCCTGTGAGTAAATGTTCTAGCACAGCCAAATGTTAATATCCTCTGTAGGAGAAAATCAGCTAGTGTTTAAGTAATATTAGAAATTTAAAAATATAAAAGAAAGACTATTACATTACAGTACAGGGCTGCAGAGAGTTCTGTTAAAATCAAGATACTGTTTCAAGTCATTCTAGAACATTCAATTTTACAATTTCACTACTCACTAAGAAAAGGCTGATATGCTATTACTGAAGCCAGCAGGGAGTACCAGATACTGCAGAGTAAGAAATATGTAGCAGTGAATAGCGAGTCTTTAAACAGCAGAGAGAAAACGCCTACGGAAGTGCCAAATGAAACCCCAGGGAACACTGCATTGAGAAAAAGATTGTGAAATCTTTTCTAGGAAACTACCTGTAAGACAAAATAAAATTCCATGAGAAAGTTAGACAAAGCAAAACCTTGTGGGGGGCGCGGGATAAAAAAAATCACAGACTAGATATATTCATATTAGGCAATTATAAATGAAATTTACTACAGTAATCATCTTCAGTAAGCACTCCAAATCACCTTTTTAGATGATGTCATTAGTGTTGGTCTGAATTGTTCCTCGTGATGTTTTGGTTACTAAGGAATAAAATGTATTCATTAGAAACTACACTCCCAATTACTGGCCAAGATCTAGTCTTTACTACTATACTTCACAAAGAACTGGGGAGAAAAAAAAAGGCAATTAAAAATGAATAACAATCTCAAATTGCAAGTTCTCTGAAATCTGCTTTACTAAACTGACTATTTAATTTTGAAAATTTTCTGCAGAATAGAACCACTGTGTTAAGAAAAGGCATCAGTTCAAGAACAGATGATAGTTTCCCATCATATTGTTTACATCTTTGTTAGAAATTATAAAATCAACAAATAACTAAAAAATGTGCAGGAGATAGTAGCTTTTTTCTTGATAAAAAGAGAGTCAGTAAAACATTTACCATCAAATGTAATACAAAATAAATGCTTACTGCAAAAATACACTTTAGCAAGTGAATAGAATAGGAAAATGTTTATCCTTTGTGAACAGAGTATCTGTGTTTTCATTTTTGTTTTTGTGTTTAGAAAAGAGCAGAAAAAGTTGGATTTGGGGGCTAAAATAGGAAAAGGCAGTATCCCTATTTTAAAATGGACGCAGAAGTGATAAGATTCCGCTCACTGGCAAGAAAAGAAATATTTCTACACTCAGCCAATTTCGTAAACATGTCATAAGCAAAAAAAAGTCCGTTGATATTCTGCTAATGGTATTGATTTCTGTCTGCCAGGCCAAAATAATTCCGCAGATATTTAAGCATATGGTTGGTTTAACTTTCATGATATTTTACTCACATGAATAAACATAGACAATACGATTAAGTTTTCCACGATGCATCCCATTGTGCTTTACGACAAGAAAAAAATTCCCCAAATCATTGTAACTAGTCTAGAAAGGCCAGTGAGGTGGCCTTTCACCACCTGTCAGTTGTTGACTGTCAATTCAGTCAACATACCAGTCTCTCTCTTCCTCCTTGACCCAGTCTGCTATGGACGGTGCACAAATTGCACCAGAGCTCACCTTTGCTCCAGAGATAGTAGAAGGTCTAAGTATTTAAAAAGAACTATAGAGGACGTGAGCATATTTTCAGCAGACAGCTCTTAAGCACAAGATGTGATCTGAAAAACCCTGTTCGTGAACTTTGTGAATGCTTAGCATGCATTCATAGCAGGGATCAGAACTTTTTTCCTTCTTGAGCAACTAGGAAAAAGGATCAATATCTAGGTCTATCTTTCTTTCTAGAAATTATGCTGATCCCTAAGCTTCAGTGTCATGTTCCCTCTCCCTGAAACATCAAATTATTTGTTGCACAATGCTCCATTGCAACAAGAGTGGAGATTCCAGCCAGCCAGGATAGCTCAGTCTTTCCTCATTATTGTATTCTCCTGAAAGAGAAAATTGGAGATTAACTCAGTCTGTGAGAAGTCACTGAATATTCATCTTCCTCATTTTGGGGCAATTAAAGACCTAAAAGCATAAAGTGAGCTCTAATCAGTTGTTTGACAGAATGAAGAAAGGCCTCAATTCACCCTAAGTAGTGTTTCTCACACTAAAAGCAAGACCCAGGACATATCAGGATGTTTAGCTTTTCCTACTGGCTCTTCATGATTGTTATCGCAGGGTAATACTAAGTGTGCCGAGTCCCTGTCAGGGACGCCTAAGAGCACGGATGCAAGCGAGCTTTGGCCACACCCTGGCCTCTTCAGGCATAGATTCAGTAAAGCTGCAGTAGCTCAATGTTGTGCTCGCTCTACCAAGACTGAACAAAGTAAATCATTGAAAGGTTTCAGCAGGGCCAGATCCAAAGCCACTGTGCCCTTTCTGCACCCCTCGCCCTTGTGCATAAGCTTTAGGCACAAGCAGGCAATCTAGACTGCACTACCTGTATTCCGTCTAGAGGATGTTACCTTTCCAGTTAATTAAAGAAATGGAAGGATGGACTGCAGAGTCAGGCTTACTAATCAGTCACTGGGAAAATAGCTTGGCCAAAATCCCATTGCTCAACAGCAGTAATAGCCTGGCTTTCTGCATAGCTTCTCAGTTAATTGACACAGCAAATCTAATAATTTTAATGAAGGAAAAAAGATATTTTGTTGACAGTAGTAACTAAAGAGTTACCATGGTTGCCATTTCACAAATTACTGAAATAGCTTCTTTTTTTCCAGCCTGGCTTCTTAAAGAAGTAAGGCTTATATTTCATCCATATGTGTGTGCACAACCAAGTGGGAATATTCATCTGTTTATCTATAAGTCCCCTCATAATCACTTTTGAATCTGTTGCAAATTTTAATCAAACTGGGCAAACAGTAGTACTCCGAACAGGTGTTAGAATTTTACAATGAGCAACACAGACGAAGAGAGATAGTCTGGACAAATAAGCACAGCATGTTTTCATCTTTTATTATATTACATAAAATCTGTGTAGCAGGAGACATCATGAGTGCCTCAAGGCATGCAGAAAACTTTGATTGACTGTATCAGACTGCTAGATACCTGAATGCAAGACACATATGTAGCGAACTATGCCTTGTTATTCCATTGCTCGTGAAAACATAGGCAGATATGGAGACATGGAAAACACGACTGGTTTCTTTCTCTCACTCTTTTTTTTTTCTTTTAGGCATAGACATTAAATGTTGTGTAATCAGAACATCACCTGCAGTTCCTGAGCTGAGGAGGATTGGTGGGAGATAGGCATATCTGCTTCACTGAGATTGCTAGGAGATTTCCTTAGTCACTGGTCAGACTTTTTGGTGGGTTTTCTTAGCCTGGCCATAGTACTGGGCTGTGAAAGGGAAAGATAACAGAAAGACGCCAGATCTGCCTGCTCACAGATGCACAGGCAGAAAAGCAGGTCACATGCTAGATAAAGTCTTTTCATATTCCCTTCCTATAGCAAGCCCACAGAGAACTAACTCTCTGGTTTGATCTATAATGTACCATCTACATCAGCAGATCAGAAAATACAAAATTCCAAAATGTGGCTGTTTTACCAGGACAACCACTTGTCCTTTTCTTTAAAGATTTGAAAGTGAGTATTCTTTCTAGCAACCCCATTTCTCACAGAATACTTACAGCTACTCAAAATGGCCTATGAAATACATACAATCATAACAGTGAAACAATTGTTGTTCCAATGTTAACTACCAATGTTGCATCCAGCAACTCCGCAATACAAACAAAACAATTTTTCAAAGACCACTTATGGCCAAAGTGTAAGATTATCTTTGTTTAATGAAAATCACGAAAGATGAAAATAACTTTGCTCTCACATCTGTATTATATAACTTGAAGATATGGACTCATTAGTTTTTCCAACAAGGCAACTACTTCTGTCATCTTGTCTGTTAGACTCAAATGCCTTACACATGTGTAAGGGCACTTTATCTTCAGTAGATATTTGCTATTGTCCTATGTGCTCAAGCCTTCTCTGAAAATTGAGGGGATTTGTCAATGGTTTCAGAAAATTGGATAGGAAAACTGAGCAAAGCAGAGTATAATTATGCCCTTTTTCTCTTCCTCCTCCCACCTGAATGTTTTCTCCCAGTCTAAGCCAGTCCTCCACACACGCTCTATCATCTATTCCTGCGCAAGCTTTATTAATAAACTTGTTCAGGGTCACATCCAACTCTGTCTGCATATTAATACGATCCCAGACATCTCCCTGTTTGGCTGCTGATCAAAAGTAAAATATCACTAATGGTTTTGCTCTATTAGGTACAGACCTGAGCTGTGTAGTCTATAGCAGGAAGTTCTGCAGAATTTGATCCAGAAAAAAATAGCTGTCTGTGTTTGAGGATTAGTTAATTTTTATTATCTTTCTCTCCAGGAAGAATCTCTAAATCTGTAAGTCCTTCTCACCAGCAACGAAAGACAACTCCGAGGCATGTTTTTTTCACTTCATGTTATGCTACGAGGTAGCAGGGCTTATGGATGACATCAGATGTTTTAGTATAGCTAAGTAACAGTTTACTGCCACCAAAGGAGGAAGTTCTGCTCCTCTTTCTTCGCCCTCCTCATATATGCTTATTTCTAGATCTCTTTCAAAAAATTGGTAGAAAACTGGCAAACTAATCTGATAGATAAAAAGAGAAAATAGGTAACTTAACTGATTTGCCTTGTGATCAGAGAACAGCCAGCACAAGGGAGAAAGGGGAATCTGCAGCTGAAAGTGGGAGGGGAAGAAGGCAGCAGGGGAAGGACAACTGGACTCCCTCAAACTCAGCCCGCTTTTTGAAGTTATATTGTGCAACTTCCTCCTAAAATGGCAAAAGTTATTTCAATTAGACTTTATTGAATGAGTTACAGCAGGCTGTTGCTGCTTTTTTCCCCCTTAAATCCTGAATTAATCTGTCCTGGCCTTCATATCATTCCATTTATAAAGTCAGTAAAGAAAACTGTCAAATGGCATGAACTCACAATCTGATCAGCTTACAGATCCCTTATATCAGAAACAGAACACTAATAAAAGCCACAAAAACTTCATAAGCATGCATTTTTTTCCTTCCATTTCCTGTAAAATTTTCCTCTTGGTGAAAAGTTTATACTTGCACTAATCAAGGCTACGTATATTGCAATGTATTGTTGCATTTTCACAACTCTAAATCAAATTGAGCAAACCTTGAAACAGTAGAATCTTTTTACGACCTTTCAAACAAAAAAAAAAAATCCAGAGTCACCAGTGACATTATTATTGTTCTCTGATTTCTCCTGGTACTGATTTTCAGAAGGATAAACACTTACCTGGTATTTATTCCTGCTTATAAACAATGGTCTATCAGAAAGCCTGCTCTATAAGAGATGCACAAGCAGCCAAGAATCATGAATTAAACAGCATATTTTAATTTGTAAAGTTTAAGGGAAAAGTGTTATACTGTACACCTTAAGTGTAAAACTGTACATCATCTTTCTGTAACCTTGTAGTTAAGTATATCAGCAGCGTATATATATGACAGAAATGAATAGAGTGATGGTGCCATGGCTAAAAAGCTGAATAATGCATGGTAGAGAAAAGGCTGGGAAACTCTTATTTGCCTACTACTCAGAATGCAGTAAAATATGAATATTAAGTTACAGATATGAAAAAACACCACTGCGCATATGAAATAACTGGTCTTTTTTACTAACATCTGTGGTGACCTTGGCTGCTTTTACAAACACTCAGGTATGCCTTACTCATTTCTCTGGGTTGCCTAGATGCAAGAGCAGAATGCACTTGTTAAGACAAAACTTTACTAAAAAGGACAGTAGGGCAAGTTAAAATTTCAGCTATGTGTTGCACCACTCCACTTGCAAATTATACTCTAGCCGAACTTCAGCAAAGATGCAACTCGTTGCCGTGGCAACAGCTGAGGCAAGAGACATTGACAAAAGAGAAGTCTGCGTTCCACATAAAGGACGAGTTATGTGTTAGAACAGACAAGGCAGTAGTAAATGGCTTCTGTCTTCTGAGCGTCATGAATACAAACACCTTTGAACCAGATTAAAAAGGATGTTTCTCCTGCTCAGTAAAGAGAACACTCTCTATGACAAGTCTTTGACATTGCAGATCTCCTGTTCTTGAGGAGGTCACCCCTTACACTGGCTCTATAAACACCATCTGTGTACACTGAAGAAATATTTTCAGAAATAAATGAGTCATATGCCAGATCTCTTACTTGTCAGTAACATGGCAGACAAATTTGTACCAAATGATAAATAAAACAACAATAAGCTAATATCCTCAAATCCATCCTAAGACTTATAATCAGTTACATAAAACATATTATACATATCGTATGTAACATATCAGTTAAATAAACATATTAAAAGTTTACTTTCATGCTGACAACTTGGACACATTCTAGGTACTTAATACAATCTAATAGTTTTTTGCTTTACTGTTATCAATACATTTCTTTTTAGATTTTCAGGATACCCACAGTTAAGCTGAGAGTTGTCAGCAAACACCATTCTTAGATTTCACTCAAGGTCTCATGATTTGACAATATATCAGAAGACTTGTAAAGTTACTTATTTATATAAATGATCTGTCATGACTTTCAAACAGAACAGAAAAGAAAGACTTATACTCACAAAACCACGCCAAAGGAGAGCTTTGTCTAGTGTGCACATGTCAAGACATGTTAGGATCTAGTGGATGTGACTGAATTACATCAGTACGTATAGTTCCTATTGCTCATGATATTTCCTATGACAAAATCTCAGCTAAGATGGAAACACCATTGGTCGAAGCCTAGCACAAGCATATAGTGCAAGACAGACACTGTACCAAAGACATCACAAAGGACTAGACAAGACAGATAACAGGTGACATGACAAAGAGACACTGTGGACTAAAGTAACTTGCCTAACTGAACCCATCATTCCTTAAACAGCTCAATCGCTTTCTAGCCCCTAAGTAAATAGTTAAATGTTCAATGGAGCTCTCTGCAAGGATACAGTTATGAGCCCTTTGTCCTGGCTAAATCTCAGATACCTCATTCTTTTACATCCTGGCATTACTGGGCTGGCATCAGTTGAAATCTGAGGTTAATGCATTTGATTTGTTCTGCTTTTTTCCTTAATCACTTCATTGAAGGCTTTACCTTTTTTATCTGAGGAATATTTCCATGAATTACTTATATGCAAAGAATTACATATATCATGAATAAAATACTACTTTCCATGGGACAGAATATAATGGCAGTAAGCAACAAAGCTATGCTACTTTTTAAAATTGTGTAGGGTGTACTTTCCAAATATTAAAGCAAGCTCAGCTTCTATCTCTAAACAGCATGTCCTGCGAAGATAAGAAAGCTAGAGAGAAGAGTCCTAATAGATCAGATATGTATTTCTGACAGTCATGGATATGTTGTAAAACCGCTTATTGACCATCTCAGAAAAAGTTCCTAAAACACAGAGACACAGCAGAATGCATGGAGATGACTGTAGGAGGAACAAGCAACGAATTGCTGAGAAAGACATCTCTGGCTAATGATATACAGTGGCAACATGAAAAAAAGACACAAGTAGAATTTTGGAGGAGCAAAGTTATGTAAGACCATTGAAAAGAAAGATTAACAAAAGATAGCATTTTCTGTAGTATAAGAAAGGGAAAGGGATAGAAAAAAAATATGGTCAATTAGATAGCCGGGAGAGATGGTTTATGCATCTCTATGAATATATATATATATATATATATATATATGAATGCATACACACACACACACACACACCCCCATATATATGTGTGTATATATATATATATATATATATATATACAAAATAAATGCCATTCTATGTGAGTATGACTTGCAACAACAAAAATCCTCTACCTGAAAGGATCCAAGCCACCTTTCACCTCTCAGGATGTTGTCCTACTTTCCAGCATAAAGACTGGGAGGGAGAACTGGGATTCTGTTTTTTATGTTAACAGAATTCTCCTGGAGATTTTTGCACTTGAAGGGGAGAAAAGTGAAGTCAGGGAGGCCTGAATCCAGAAAGGAATAAGCATTTACAATAATCTTGATGGAAAGAACCAAGTGATTGGCAGAAGCAAGTGAAATGAATTCAAACATGGTTTGGACAGCCCAAAAAAGAAAAAGAAATAAAATCTGGAGTGCAAGTAACAGACCCAAATGAACGTGAAAGGCTTCTTGTCTTGCTTGCTCTGAGACAGGGCATAAGAATGGCCTTAAAAGGAAAATAGGGGACTCCATTTTATAAAGGTTAAACCTACAGTTTCGTGAAACACTGTAAGTAGTACCTAGCAAAACATATCAACAGAACTAAACGACTGAAGAGTGAAAATACATCCCTCCAGGGGATACTAAAACAGACAAGGCATTGATAATAACTTCTAAAGACCAGACTTCAGTCTCAAAATCAAAAATTACCCTCATTTAAAATAATCAAACTCAAAAGTTTATCATCATCGAACAGAAAATACTATGCTCAGAAAGTACAATGTCAGAGTGAGAAACAGTATACTGCAATTTTACAGTTTAAGGCTTCATTAATGCAATATCTTTCACTCCCTGCATAATTACATCTTTCATTGGCTTGTATGATATCCAGCTTTTAGACCCCGCTTTTAGTTAGGGTTTTTTTTTTACCTTGATCTAGAAAAGTTATTTTCTATGTTTCCCTTTTATTTTTGCCATTGTTGTTACTAGACATTGAAATAGAATGTTCTCATTGTTCTGACTGAGCACTTAAAAGGAAACCCGTTAGAGATATGTTGAATCTCTATTTAGTCTTTTTGTTGAAGACAGAGTTCCAAAATACCACTCTTATCTTTCAGTTTTATCCTTTTGCAATAACAGCCCTTCTAATTTTGAAAGCCTCATCTTTAACAACTAAAAATGGAAAAAAATCTAAGCTTTTAAAGTATAATACAGAATCTTCTTGATAGGAAATACTTAAAGAGTCTAGTATTTTCTGTACTCTTTACACTTTAAATTTTCACGCTATCCTCTCCTAGTATGCTCAGTCGTTTGTTACCTCTACTATTTATATCAATGGAAAGCTTAACTAAACAAGATTTCTGCAAGACTCTGAAATATATAGCATCTTTAGAAACTATTCTACAAACCACATGTAAACTAATGCTATATGGTATGAATAAAATTTGCAGAAACAAGCTCAATCCTTTTTCCGCTTTTTAGATTCAAACATATATCTTACCTAATAGGGAACGCGCTAATCAATAAGCTTGAGGCTAATCTAAGCAGACATCAAAGATTTTTATGAAAAAATTGAAATATTTTTCAAAAATGGATGAGTCTTGATTATCCATCCCTCTTTTATTACTTACTTTTCATGTAATAGCTAACAGCTGGCTAATATCAATTACAAAAATAACAGAAATTACAGAAATATCTTACTCTCATTCATGCGGGGTCATCTAGAGCATGTTACCCAGCACTGTGCCCAGATGGTTTTTGAATATCTCCAAGGAAGCAGACTCCACAACCTCCCCGGGCAACCTCTCCCAGTGCTCAGTCACCATCACAGGAAAGAAGTTTTTCTTCATATTCTGATGAAAACACGGAACTTCCCGTGTTTCAGTTTGTGCCCGTTACCTCTTGTCCTGTCTCTGGGCACCACGAAAATTTTCTGGCCCCATCTTCTTGACACCCTCCCATCAGATATTTGCATACATTGGTCAGATCAGTCTGCCCTTCTCCAGGCTCAACAGGCCCAGCTCTCGCAGCCTTTCCTCATAGGAGAGATGCTCCAGTCCCCTCACCATCTTAGTAGCCCTCTGCGGGACTCGCTTCAGGAGCTCCACGTCTCTCTTGTACTGGGGAGCCCAGAACTGGACCCAGTACTCCAGGTGAGGCCTCCCCAGGGCTGAGTAGAGGGGCAGGATCACCTCCCTCCACCTGCTGGCAACACTCTGCCTAATGCAACCCCAGGATCCCATTGGCCTTCTTGGCCACAAGGGCGCGTTGCTGGCTCATGCTTAACTTACTGTCCACCAGCACTCCCAGGTCCTTCTCCTCAGAGCTGCTTTCCAGCCCGTCAGCCCCCAGCCTGTCCTGGTGCAGGGGGTTCTTCCTCCCTAGGTGCAGGACCCTCCCCTTGCCTATGTTGACCTTCAGGAGGTTCCTCTCCGCCCAGCTCTCCAGCCTGTCCAGGTCCCTCTGAATGGCAGCACAGCCTTCTGGTGTGTCAGCCACTCCTCCCAGTTTTGTATCATCAGCAAACTTGCGGAGGGTGCACTCTGTGCCTTCCTCCAGGTCACTGCTGAAAGAGTTGAACAAGACTGGACCCAGGACTGACCCCTGGGGGACACCGCTAGCTACAGGCCTCCAACTAGACTCTGTGCTGCTGATCACAACCCTCTGATCACCACCATCCAGCCAGTTCTCAATCCACCTCACTTTCTACTCCTGATCTTACCTATGAGGATGTGATGGGAGGCAGCATCAAAAGCCTTACTGGAATCCAGGTAGACAACATTCACTTCTCTCCCCTCATCTACCCAGACAATCATTCCGTCATAGAAGGCTATCAGACTGGTTAAGCATGATTTCCCTTTGGTGAATCCATGCTGACTACTCCTGATCACCTTCTTGTCCTCCACATGCTTAGAGATGACCTCCAGGATGAGTTGTTCCATCACCTTTCCCGGGATGGAGATGAGACTGACTGGCCTGTAGTTTCCTGGGTCCTCCTTTTTGCCCTTTTTAAAGACTGGGGTGACATTGGCTTTCTTCTAGTCCTCAGGCACCTCTCCTGTTCTCCATGTCCTTTCAAAGATGATGAAGAGTGGCCAAGCAATAACATCTGCCAGCTCTCTCAGTGCTTGTGGGTGCATCCCATCAGGGCCCATGGACTTGTGGGTGTTGATAAGAAATAAGGTACTCTCCCTCCTCTAGCTGTGCTTTGTGGGAACTTCATCTATTTGACAAATAAGCAGAAATGTTTAGTTTTCGATCTGAAGATAAGTTAGGTGTGAAGCAGATGTTTAACTCTGTCAAAATGCAAGTGTTCTTGACATATGCAAAAAAAGAACCTCAGTTACTTGTGAACTCAGTTGTAAACTGAGTATCTATGGACTAGCTAGCACTTGGGTAGCGTGACCTTGAGGCGAATTTTGGATATACACACTGGAAGTATCATTGGTAGAGACACTTGGAACCACTTACTGCTCTAGAATCTAGTTCTGTTTTTAAAAATAGCTGAAAGGTATATATTTTACAATAAAAGTACATATTTATTGCTATGAAAACTAAGGCTTATAAATCTACATTTCTTCTTTTTTTTCTTAATTCAGCCTATACAGAACAGACGAAAACAACTCCGAGTCAGTTGACTCAAGTGCAGCATTGTTGCTCTTTGTCTAGCCAAAGGGAGACTGTTTTGGCTCTCTTCATAAAAATGTTGCCTGGGAGTCACGGACATTCTAGTTCAATTCCTGATTATTAATGTGCAGCCTGTGCATGCACACCGGAGTTAAATCTCCAGATGGGAAGGATGGAGGCTTGACTAATTAGTTAAGTCTGCTCTCCTATCAGTCATCACTTGGCAGATGTACAATGCTCTGCTCTAAGCTATTCTGTGGTATCTCAGCTCCTGCAGAATTTACTGATCCTGCAGTTGGCTATTTCTCAGACACTCATCATTATCTTTACCTGGTGGCTCCAGGAATATTTCCAGGCTCTTTCCTATGAGACAATGGTCACTGATGAATTACTTTGATCGTCCACCTCAGACCCAGAGAGTTTAAGCTGATGAACCTATTTTTAATCCTAATCAAAAAAGCATGGTATAATTAATGCAACAAATATCAATTACATAAAGCTCATAACTGCACATACCAAAGTAATTGGATCCTGCGCTATTAAAACTAATCAATTCACCTTCAGATCCAGCTACTTACATTGCTATTATTCTTTGACTTCACATAGACAAAAAATTGCAGAGCTTTATTTAGTCAAAAATGAAAAAATCATTTATTTCTATAATCTAACAGAAATATTTTATGCAGCTTAGTAGTAGGAGATTCTGGATTTATGTTGCATATATGCAGTCATCTGTACTATGTTTAGATTTTCTCAGAAATTTTTTAATATCTGTAGTCAGAATTTATTCAGTCAGAAAAGTGAGATTATGCTTCATCACAGCAGTTGAGTCTTTCTTTAGACTATAGAAAGAGAAACAGATCATCAATATTTATGCTATTTTGGTTTTATACATTTTAAGAAGGTTCAAAGTGCATATTTGAAAAAAAGTAAAACAATAAAATAAAAACATCAGATAATTAATAAGCACCCATGTATGCTTCTTTTCCTTTTTTGGATTTGTCTACCGACAAAAAGCTTTTAAAAATCTGAACCTACAATTTTATGTATACAGTTATGATGGTCTTATCAGACGACGTTATGCAGAACATGGATTTATATATCATATCATTCTCCTGTTCACGTTGTAAGTTACACCTGTAGGGTTTAGGAAGCAGTAGTGACTGGAAACACTAAGACTTGTCTTGCAATTAGAACATGATTAGATTTAATGATAGCCTTTGTAGTGAAGAATCAATGCTTACCAGCTATTCCCTTACAGCACAATAGTATATGAGCTATTAGAGTTTCCCCTGCATTAAACTACAAAATGTGAAATGTTGGGTGCCACTCTTAGCAGGTCTTGGAAAATAATGACTTTCATTGCTTTAAGTGCACTGATAAATACTAATAAACTCTGGTTCTGGGTCTTCTGCTAAGATATTCTGAAACACCGGAATCTAAAGGATTTCAGTGCCTAAGTTCGATCCTGAACAACCAATCCTAATTTCTACAAAATGAACCTATTCAGGCATTCTACAGAACTATATATACATATATGTGTGTGTGTGTGTGTGTATGTATGCATGTATGTATGTATATGGATTTTTTTACTACTATTTCATGACTTTACTTCCGATACTTTTTTGGTCTTATGTCCTTTAAGGTGCAATAAATTTTATAGGTACCTCACTGGGGAAAGCACCAAGGTGACAGATGGTTGATTAAAAACATGGACACAGATTAAGCAAGAAAGAAGTTGGAGGACTGAAAAAGGTAATTAAAACAGCAACTTGCTCAAGAACGCAGAAGAGAGGTCATTTTTGCCTGTAAGAAATACATTAAGCTATGGTACAGTAACCAAGATTGCCAACTGCTCAATGTTAGAGACAGAAAATCCACTCTATAACTATGTATTTTTCATTAAAATCAGTTCTCAAACTTGGTTCCAGATACGCACTGAATTTTTTCCAACACTTGGAAAGGTAGCATGGCGATCTCTTTCAGTCCTAGCGTGCAAGTCCTAGAGTGCTTGTTGGAGCTGTGGTAATCCATTTTAAGTACAGAGAACATCCACAAAATTTGCAGTCTTAAATGTTTAAAAGCCACTGAGATGTCTACATTTTTGTATTTTACATAGAGCACTGTAACAACTTAATGATCGTCTTCAGAACCAGCTTTAAATGGGACACTTCTAACAGCCACATGTTGAAATCATACCAATGTTTCTGTGAACTATAACTTTATTTTGCCTTTCAGAAGCATAAACTATTCAAAACATCCACCAGAAACAAAAACATAACATGTTTTTGCTTACTTACAGAACTTAGAAAAAAAATTGCAAGTGAAAAAACTAGAGGCAAAGTACTGCTGATGGATAGGCTTCTGCCCTATACCTTTTATGGTGACATATTAATTTTTTCAATTATTTTAAATCTTCTTTTGTTAAGTTATAAACATGCAATTTCTTTTTCATTCATAGAGCGAATGGCAAAGAAATTTATGAAACTATATAGCTGTATCTGGAAAGATATGGGCATATTTGGATTCAATCATCCATTTAACTTGGATTCCATAATAAAACTGTTTTCCCTGAATTTAGGTCATCTGTTTACATTATCTTTTTGGTTGATTGCTTCCTCAGTTTTGCAGTGGAAGAAGACCACCAATAGCTCATTTTTACTCAAACAAGATGCAAAATAGGATAACTGCTGTGTAGAGCTTTTGAGTTTTATCTCCCCCTTTTACTGAGTTTATACAGTAAACTCCTACACGTATAAAAAAAAATCATGAAGTCTGTCAGACTGATTCAGTCAAAATTTAATTAAAATTTCAGCTAAAATCTCTCTCCCTTTCCCAAGAAAGTTTGTTAGTACAATCTCAACACGTGGACGTTAGAAGCACAGTCATTTAAAGCTGTTTCTGAAGATGATCATTAAGTTGTTACAGTACTCTAAATAAAACAGAAAATTAGTACTTATGGATTAAAGATTTTTTTTAAAATGTATAATTTTTAATTGCATTCAGGCTGATTCAAGAGACCAATCTTTCAATTAGACCTCTTCAATAAGCTTTTCTCATCCATAACACCTGGTGGTTTCAATAACCAGTTTTCCCTGACTTTCTTCTCAGAAAGCTAATTCTTTCATTCCTTAGACTCCATCTCAGGAGTTAAATACATCTCTGTCGGATCTTTCTCAGCCCATCAAATTTTCTGGTAGTACTCACACCTGCAGAAAAGACCTTTTGTAAGCAGTGAAAAGAAAAAATACACCTACTTTCAGTGACTGATTTCCAGACCACCAAAATCATTATTTCCATATTTAAGGTGAGGTGTCCTTGATGTCATGGGTCTTTTTAACTTCAATATGTGACCCTCTACCTATCCTGTTGCACTGGGCCTTGTTTCAGATGGAGCATATTGACATAACCCAGTTCAAATAAAGAGTATAAAAATGAAATTGCTCTCCCATGTGCATTTCCATCAATCTTTATACAAAGTATTGACTGGATAAAATGTTGCTGAAAGGTATGTGTGCAACAGTAAAGGACTTCAAATGCAGCAGAGAAAAAAGATTCTACTGTGTTCCTTGCTTATAACCACAAAAAAGTAGAAGTAGAGTGGATAAGGAAGGCTATAAAAAAGGTATTCAAATTCAGCCCCCCAAACTGAAAGCTGACCTGGTATTAATTAACAATTTGTTTTACAGAATTTAGCAAACATTTAAACAAGCACAACAGCTCACCTACAGTTCATCAGTTTAAAGTGGCTGCCTCTAACAATGTGCTACACTAACATAGTATAGCAATAGGCACTTCCATGCAAAATGCTTGCACTCACTCTTTTAATATCAGAAATTGAAGACAGATAGGGTAGAGTTCATACAAGATGGGCCTACACTGTACCATTTATTACTGACAGTTTACACAAAGCTCCTTCTCATGAGAAAAATTAAGGTAGTCCCTAAAGCAGAGTAAGAGCAGTAGAAGCTGATTATACTTAAGGTCAGGTAGGTAAAGCTAGCATACCTTCTCAGAGCTAATGCAGGTAGGGATCAAACTAACACAGATTTAGGGACAGAAAGAGCACCAGCTGAAGTGATACTGTCTATGAGCAGGATCTATTAACATTCTTTCAAATGCTCCATAAATTACATGCTGCTATTTGAAATGAAATATGGAAAAAGCAGCTGCACACTTCCAAAATGACAGTGCACTGTGCATGCGAAACACCAGCTAGTTGCTATAATCAGAGTCATTGCCAAGTGTCACCTAGCAATCTGTGCACAACATAGGCTAGCTGACAGGGTAAACACAATACCGGGGTTTGAATCCTCAGTATCAACAAAAAGGATGAGTCATCAGATAAAAGAAAATTTAAAACTAATATTTTTTTGTAGTACGAAACAGCAATTTTAGAGAGTGCTTCAAGGGCAGGCTCAACACCAGTTGCTTGTGTTCCCTGTCTCCCAGAACTAATGCCGACAAAGCACATCACCCCAAAGAGGTGCATGTGGGAAGGCAGGGGATCCACCTCCCTTTTTGGACATGAAGGGGAGTGCTGTGGGTGTGCCTTTCATGCAGCAGGAGAAACATTAAAGTGTGAAACATTTCTTCAGTGTTTGTAGCTCATATCTCCTTTCCATTGCACCTTTTACTCCCTGGAATAAACCAAAGAAAGAGCTGATACCAATGCATCAAGTCTCTCTAGCTCTTTTCTGTACATTTTAGAACTCTTCCAATAAAATCCAATGATTTCAGAGCATTTGGAATGATTGTCTTCCAAGCAAAAGCAATGTTCAATCACAATGGCAGCCCAGCTGCTCGTATTCTTTAGAATAGGGATGGACAGGAGTCTTTCTGAAGTGTCTGTGACAATAGACAGGAAAGAGTGTTGTGTCTTTGTAATATAGGACTAGGAAAGGCCTGTTTAAAGAGTTCATATCAAAATCATGCATGAAATTATTGTTTTTATTTGCATAGCTACCTCTCACAAAAGTGTTGCAGAAAAATCAAATTATCCAATGAGTTCACTTCGTGTGAAAGGCAAGGTTTTGGTTTCAGGATGACAGGAATTACACAGTAAACTTAGATGAGCAGCAAACAAGATTCTGCAGTATTATTGTCACTTTTTTGTATATTCTTTGGTACATGTTTATACTACAAAGCCATATAGTAAGTGGAGATGCACAAAAGTTATCTAGCTTCGACTCGTTTGCTTTAAAAATGATGAAGGAAATTAAAAACAGTACAAATTTTTTTAATTATTTTTTAATACTTGTTTGAGCTATTTTTGTTGTGGGGGTTTGTTTTTTTACTACTGACTCTTAAAGTCATGGGACAGAGTGCACCCTCCGCAAGTTTGCTGATGATACAAAACTGGGAGGAGTGGCTGATACACCACAGGGCTGTGCTGCCATTCAGAGGGACCTGGACAGGCTGGAGAGCTGGGCGGAGAGGAACCTCCTGAAGGTCAACATAGGCAAGGGGAGGGTCCTGCACCTAGGGAGGAAGAACCCCCTGCACCAGGACAGGCTGGGGGCTGACGGGCTGGAAAGCAGCTCTGCGGAGAGCGGTCAAAGAAGGCCTTACTTAAGACATAGGGCCCTTGGCAGCTGCTCTGGTCCTTAGTCCCTAAAGTCTTCTTTATGCCTGATGCTCAGGGAAGAGCATCTTAGAAGCTGATTCAGCCCTGTGAAATCAACTCCCCACCAGCACATAAAACCACCACAAATCCCACTGCTTTCCAATTCAGGGGCAATATATGCTTACTTAGCATATATTACTTATAGCTTCACTTTGGGGCAGGGAGGAAAAAAATGATGATGAAATAGCACATGTGAGACATGATAGCAAATTCTTGAAAATATTCAGTTACTTAGATGATAAGGCCATATATAAAAGCCTATATAGAACAAAATATTCATAAAACACAATAGCATGATATGCATTATGGGCTCAAACAATTTTAAGAAAAAAAAGAAATTTCACTCTGGGGCTTTAAAAAACAAAATAAGAAATTACCAGTGACTGGACTAGAGGAAGAATTTGAGAAAGGGACAGATAGAAAGAACAGAGGAAAACCGTGAAAACTGAAAGAAGGGGCTCATACAAAAATTTTAGAAGAAAGAAAAGAGAACAGATTGATACAAGGTTAGAAAGGATGATGGGGAAGGTTCATGGAAAGCCTGAAATCTAGAAAATTAATTTTAATCTGTGCTCAAAATTCTCTTTTGGAGACTTTCATATTAACAGAAATGAGATAGTACTAAAAGTATATCATTTTGGAGATAGTGAACTTTAAAGTAAATTTTATCTTTTGTTCTGTGTAAACTTTATGAGACAGGATACAGTGCAGACGTTACCTTATAAGGATTTCAACAGAGAATTGCTGCATTAAAATTATCCAGTGTAATGCCTACCATCCTTATTTTTTCAAGTTAAATGTTGGTAAGATATTTCTTGATTTCTCAGCATCTTCATTGCACATAGTTTGCTCTCCTTCAGTGATTCATTCATTTACGCCTGCTGTGCTGCATGATGCATTTATATTTCATGTTGGCACTTTTTTTATTATTCTCTGTCTTTTCCCTATGGTTAAGTTTAATGAATAATTTGTTTAGGATGGCTAAGCTTTTTTCTTCAACATCTATGAAGAGGACTCTTGTAATTAATAATTTTTAAGATACCTGCTTTAAAGATTTTTTTTCTCTATGCCTATTTTTGAAAAGCCATGGATGTACTGTGCGTACCTTCTCTTAGTGAGTTTAATTTAACTAGTTTTTTTATTCATTAGTTTCAGTAATTTTTACTCCTGCAATTTATTACTTTTTATTCCTCCCATTAGCCATCAAATAGTTCTAAATTCTGCAAATTGCTGAGGGATTTCTGGGAGACAAATCATGTTTCCTTTCTCTTATTTATGGATTGTGTGATACCCATTAGATCATTAAATGTTTTGTTCGAATTAAGTTAATGTAAGTAGAGATCAAATTTCTAAAGGAATGTCCAAGCTTCTGACTTGCATTATAGTTATTACTTTGGCAAATCCATTGAAGGCCTATTCAGAAAATGTGTGCTCTGGCTTGCAATTAATTAAGAGTGCCCCCAACAGATGAATTGCTGTCCTGTAGACAGCTCCTTCTAAAGCGTGATTAAGCTGTATGATAGATAGTTTTAATGCATATTGGCTTTAATACTTGGTTTTAAGCAGCTGCAAAGGCATTGGAGTGATCAGCGTAGGTGTGGCAGCTACTCTCGGATACGCTCAGCATAATGGGTGGTCTGCGTTACTCAGCTAATTCAGGACTTCTATTGATGATAAGATGTTGAAACAGCAATGTTAGGATTTTTAAGAAGAATTACTTCCTCTGTTTCCTTTGTGCAGCTTAATAGGTTTTTCTTGATGTAGTGTCCCCTGCTTAGCTGATAACCATAACGTCGGTGAGTCCAGTGACTGGAAGGGACTGATTCTGCCATTTTATTTTGAGTGGGAAAGTCATAGTGTTTGCCAGGCAAACCCTCTGCAGTCAGCTGTGAAGATTAGCCTCAGATAGTTCTTGCTCACCCAGCACCGAGAAGTAACGTTGTACTTTGACTGTTTAAAAACACAAAGTGAGAGAAACTCTTCAATGCCTTTCCTGCACTTTTCTGAAAAATTGCAAACACGGTCTGCCCAACAGACTGTAAAATCCTTGAAGCAGAAGCCCTGTTTTGCTGACTGTGAAGCACCTAACACACTTTTGACACTATATCAATAATAAATAAGATTCGTGATCTGACTCATAATAGTTACTGTAAATTCTGCAGTGTGCTAGGAATAGGTTTGGGGAAATTAGGAAACGTTTGAGCTTCGAAAAAACTGTGTGGTCAGAACAGAAGTAATGTACAAGAAACCCATTTTCCATCTGATGAGAAACGCTTAAGACATCTCACTCAATATTGCCCAAAAGACATCTGTTGCCGTACACTGGACTTATTGGCAGGTCTTTCCCAGTGACACCTACAGCATTTGACATTAGATCCTAACACAATGCAATGGATATAACGTTAAATAAGATGAAACAGATTGAAACAAAGTTGGAGCTGGAATAGTTGATGCAATTGGAAGTGAAAGCTGCGGTATTAGAATGGTACTGAAAACAGTCAATGAACAATTTAAAATTTTATACTGTGAATCTAGGTTAAGTTTGATTTTCAGAAAACCCTACTCATATCTGACTTGAACCTATTTACATCAAATCTGCATTTTAAAATACTCTTATTAGTCACACAAGCAGAAGTAGCCCTATGACTAAGAGAGGAAAGGATCTTAATTGTGTCAAAGTGCCAAGTAGTGGTTTCAGGCAGTGTAACTATTACACTGATATGAAAGCAGTTTAAAATATTGTACTGTTTTATTTGATATTATGGTAACTGCCCAAGCTTCCACTACCAAAACTTCCTTGCCAGAATGTTTTCATGTTAGGTCAGGAAAATAGTCCTGAAATTGTAGCCTGTGTCCTGTCGCAGCATTGAAACATGTAATTCACCAAGCAGATACCTTGCAAATGGATAATATGATTGTGAGCATCTATCAATGCAGTAACTTGCATGTGCTTAGTGAAGTGGTACAGGAAAGCATAGGATTCCATACGGTTTGGATGTAATAATAGAACTTAAATAAAGCAAGAGGAAACCTCAGCAAGGGGGGAGCAGGAGACTGCGTCAGAATTCGTGAAGGAGGTGGCTTTAAAATAGATTTTAAAGCATTTTGTTTTACAACATCATACTGAATGTTTTTCATTGTAAACACTGGGGTGGTTTTCAGGAGGGAGTACAGGAGAAGAGATTCAGGAAAGGAGACTCATACCTAAGAAGAGCAATCCATGTGAATTTTGAGATGGATATAGGAAAAGAGGTCTCTCTGAGAGGCAGGAAAAGACCGTTTTGAGGAAAAAGATGATGGTAGAACTGAGAGACATGTAAAGGGTGGGTTGTGGATTCTTAAAGCAAGACAGAAAGGAAAAGTAATATTTATTTGGGGATTAGTGGAGACTCAAAAATATTTAAGATGGAGCTACATACAATCGCTAGCATTTTTCCAACAGCATTTGACCAAAGGGAGAACAAGAAACTGCTCTAACAAAGGTATAGTAAATTCTATGATGGTATAAGCCACATAAGTAGGCCAGAAACCAGTTCTGTAGAAGAAAATTATGAACATGCTTCTATTATTTGATTAGCTCAGTTGTTCCTGGCCATATCTGTCCATATGCCAGCACATTTTTCTAAAAATATATTTAATAAAGGTGTTAAGATTCTATATCATAATTATTCTCTCAATAATCATTTGTCCTACCATTTTAAATAATTTTTAGGACTGGTCTTTCAAATTTCAGCTTGTCTACATTCAGACTTGGACCACTTTTCACTTATAATGCTCTAGTTTCTTTTCAGTTTTCAAGTTCAGCATGACATCCTTGGACTTCAGTGAAGAGTTTTTCATTGATTTCAGTAAGGAATTAGGGCATAGAAAGATTTATAAAGGATTGAAAGTGACTTGCCTTCTTCCTGCCTCTTCAAGTCTCCTAATAAAGAGCACTGTACTATAAAAATAAATGAATAAATAAGAGCACCTAATATTGCCTAACTGTCTTCAATACTTAATATTAAAAGCTAAAATTGTCTATAGGGAAATCCATAAAAACCATGTGGCACTTTAGACTTTTACATGTATTTACCTGGTGAGCCTCTGCTTGTTATTTTATTATTGGGAGTAGGAAGTGTTCCTGTTTTATAGCTCTATTGAAGGTCCAGAAATTTAAACAAATTGTATTTTTTTCCCTACTACGACCATATAATTTATCAAGCTGGGACCTTGCTTCGTTTATTACATTATTTTTCCATGCATGAAAATCCATTTGCTGCTCTGCTTCTTATTGAAAATGGTAATTTCCTGGGTGGATGCACATCTGTTATTATATTGGAGTCCGGTATGATGAGCCTGAGTGCAGAACAGAGGCAGGCCCACCTCTTTCCAAAGACACTAAAGCAACTGTAATATACTGCCTGTTTCTAGCATAATGAAACAAAACTAAGTAAACAAACAAAAAAACCCATTCAGTACTGCATGCCACTGGAAATCTTTTTCACTCTTTCAGTCTAAGTCCTACAGTCATCAAAAGTTATAGCTATTTCTGTATTTAACACTTAAATTAAACATAAACACAGAGTACTTAACAAAAAGTTGTTTACCTACATTGTAATTTAAGTTGGAAGGGACTTCTGGAGGTCATCTAGTCTAGCTTCCTGCTCAGAAAACACAGTTGGAGATTTCACAGCCTTTCTGGGCAACATTTTGCAATGTTTGACTAATAAAAGCATTAGACAAAACCAGTAACGAAATGTAAGAAGAAAGTCCTGAATAGCTAGAGAAAATAAAAATGGCAACAATGAGCAATTACCGTCATTTCTCCTAAGTTCAGCCACCCAAACGGAACTGTCTTGTCCTGTAATAATTATCTAGACTGCCTTAATAGCAAAGGAAAGCAAAGAGTGTACTGAGATGATATTTAATCCTGCCGACGTTTTAGTTGGATTCAAGGATAGTATGGTATAAAAGAGTGTTTCTGTCCGTATTCCTTACACTAATTTCCATCACCTTGCCAACCAGGCAGAAAGAAAAAACCTGCCTTTAATTTCCTTTATTCTCTCTGTCATCACAACACAACAACACTGTTTTCTATTTAGTGCCAGAGAGAAAGTGAAAAAGAAACCAAAGAGTTTTTTCAATTAAAAATTCTGTCTGTGCATATACTTTAGGCAGATGAGGTAAAAACTTTTAAAGAAACCTAACAACTTTAATTAAATATTAGCGTATGCACCTTTCAAAGTACATATATAAAAAGTACAGTTTCCTCTTTCTGAAGTAAAGGGAGCTTCCAGTTTATAGCAAACAAATGCATTCATATCTCTAGTACTGCATGAGGTATTTAATCCAATTTAAAGTCTCTTCTTTCAAATTCTATTATTTAGTGAAGAAATCGTACAATTTAAATTCACCTTTGGAAGCTTTCAAAAATTATTTAAAGGAGAACACTGACAGTAAAAAGAACTTTTATTATTTCCTTCCATTTCTCCAGAGAGCTGAAATGACAGGAGAGCCAATTTGAGAGGTTTCTGTACCAAACCTGATTTTGCGGAGAACATGGAATTCACAAAGTATATGCTAAGTCATGGTGACGGATGAACTCAGTAAAATATCTAGAAAACAAAAGGTTAACTCTCTTAGCTCAAGATTTTGAAGCCCTGTTGTTGCTTTCAGCAACCCGCCAATTAGTCTTAATAGGACAGCAAGCATCCCATGGGGAAACATAGACAAGACTAATTGGCAGCATGCACCTGCTTCTACAGGGAACACCTCCCCATATCAAAGAGAACATTAGAAGATGTGCAAGTTGGACTACGGTCTCCCCAGAGCCCATAGGTAGGCTTTTGCAGTTTTGGAATTTGTACCACCCTTAATAGATATTATTTTGTGTAAATGAACATCTTTCATTTTCTGTTTGATATTGTGTAGCAGCATGAATGTGGAATATGTTTCTAATTACCACAAACATTGTTTATACTAGGCTAAAAAAACCTAGGGTAACAAGTACAAATCTGTCAATAGTTTTAACCTACTATGGATTCTGATTTATTAAATATTCAGTTTTATTCATAATAAAGTAAACTCTTCTCACAAATTACTTCTCTAAAGGCTGTGATAACACTATTTTTCTTCTTACAGCAAAAATAAAAAGGGAATCAGCAATGAGCCTTGAAAAAGGTTATTTTAGGCCCTATGAGGAAACTCTGAACAACCTCTTGCAAAGTGTACAAATTTACAAACCCATTGCTCCATGGAAAACCAAGAAACATCAAGTTGATCTGAGGTTTATAATGATAGCCTCATTCATAGCCTTTTCCAAGAAGTTAACTGGTTCTGATTTGATGAGGTTAGTCTTTGAAAGGCTACTTCCAAACGTTGTTCCGGGTTCTTTGTGAAATGGCTTAGTGTTCTCACACCAAGTTCTGTGCAAAAAGTAGCCCTACCAGGAGAAGCAGAATACCCTTCACATTCTGTGATAAGGATTTCAGTTAGGCTAGAAGATTAAATTCTTCAAAATAGTGTTTCCAAGTAAAGATAGAATATGATCTACTGTTCAACTTCAAGAAACACGACTGTACTTTCTATATCATGGAATTGAAGTCATAACTTTATTCTGCCAGACTGATGGGTAACTACATTACACTGAAGAGGTATGAAATACAAACAACACAGGAAAAAAATAATTGGATAGCATGCTTGAAAAGATTGTTAATAATGTTGGTTGTTAGGACAGTACTCTTTCTTCTTTTCCTGTCAGTATGTCTTTCCTCATAGCCCTGCAATTCACTTCTATTTACCTGCCTGTAAATATACCTTTGTAAATCCTTTGACCTTTCTAGTAAAAAATATGAATTCTGGTCATTTCTCATTATAATTCTGTTTCTTCCCCCTATTCTAGCTGGAACAGCAAAAAACTTAGAAGTCTCTTTTACCCTGCTTTTCAACACTTCGTCCTCTCCATCAAGCAAACTACAGATGACTTTATTGGCCCAGCTCTTGTTCCCTAGGCACATGCTAGCTTGAGCACTGATATCTGCAAAGCGTCTTAGTACACTGATAGTTTGTCTCCACTGAACATTAAACACTGTCAGAGAAACTGAGGCAGGCTAAGACTAGGGGTCCTAAAATATTCGGGGAACAAGGAGAGGGATCCTGCCATCATACAAGCAATACATTAAAAAAAAAAAAGTCCAGTATCACTCATTAAATCCAGAAGAAACTAGTAAAAGCAATATGAACAAATTAAAAGGCACTATTAAGACCTTCTCCTTCAGGAATGTATGAACTCCAGGAATTAACTTTCAGGAAGGGAGGGGAAACTAAAATAGCTGGTGCAGTGAGCTCCCTGACACAGAAAGTAACATTGAGGTCAGGCAGTTGCAGTATTTATGAAGCCCACACACATCCTTCCCTACACCCAGGGCAGGTGGGCACAGACCTGCTTAATTCCACTCTTCAGGGGCCAGAGCAGACAGCAGGACATAAGAATATTTCAGAAACTAGGATCTGCAAACAAACCTGAGAAAGCAAACACTAAAATATTTTATTTGCTGTCACGATTGTTTAGCGCAGATGCTGTGAAAACCGGGGGAGCTGAGGGCCATATTCTCATTTTCATCCACCAAAAGCTCCCCATAAATCTTCTTGGACCATACTGTGTAATTCTTACACAAAAGAAATCTAATCAATTTCAGATTTTTTTGTATAAATAGGACGGAGCAGAAAAAAAGAGAAAGATTTAGTCTTTTGGTCTTAGAATTAGAAAAGGATTTTATTATCGTCTGATGCCTTATTTCAATGGCTGTCCCTACCAGACCAGATAATGAAGTTGGACAGTTTTGCATATATTGCTTGAGTTTTCTTCATGGTATCATGCTTTTAGGAAACATACTGAGAACCACCCCTTAAACAAGATTAGTCAAAAAGAATTTTAAGTAAAACATAGATTTCTGTACAGAGAAAACAGAAAGTATTTAATGTAGAGGGAAAAAAAAACGCATTAGATAAAGCTCTCTGGTTCCTATCATTGCAGAATTTGCTAAAAGAGACTTTTGCAGTTCTGACCTTCTCATTCTAAAAAAGGAAAAACTATACTAGGCTATCATATGTGGCCTTCCATTGCTCTTAAGCCAACCTTTTTAGAAGTGGCTCAGTTTAGACACCTACTTTGATATCCTTTGTTAAACCCAATGTTAAACATGATTAAAATGCACATTTATTAAAATACTTGCTGAGGGATATTAAAATATCTTGCTGCATTTCATAAAATCATAGGATTAAAGAGAATTTCAGGAGGTCATAGACCATTTGCTACTAGGTAGCAAGATCACTACACTCATCCTTCACTGACGTCTCTTCTATTTGCTCTTAAAGACTATTATCAGCTATTAAGATTCCTCTGTCTCTTTGGTAAGTCTCTTCTAGTTTTTCATTACCTGGAAAAGGTGAGTGGGTGTGAAACCCTTGCAGGTTTTCAAAATCTGACTGGACAGCCACTTGTACAACTCTAATTAAAGTAATCAAAGATTTCCTTGTAATTATGTAAATCATTTCAGGATAAAAGGCTCTACAGCTATATTTTTTTAATTACGTTCAGGCATGTATATGGTGCTCATCATCTGAATGTTTCATGAGAGTCAAGATGATTTTTATTTTTAGAAGATAAACACTTGCTTTGCTTATAATAAAGTTTAGGAAGTCCACATGAGCAGAAGTCAAGAAGAAATCAAACTGTTTAAATGGTGCAGCATCCCGAAAAATGTTGTCAACAACAAACTCTAATACTTAAAATCTATATAATATCAAGATGAAAATAGTGTGAAACTAGTATAAAATGACTATCAATAATTTGCTGCTACCTTTGGCAATTTCTAAATATCATTGAAAATATCCAGAAAGTTCTCTATTTCTACAGAAGATTATGAAATATTAAATACTGACTTAAAATTGAGAAAGCACAGATACTGTACTTATATCAAAGCAAGTTTAGTAAGTGCAGAAAATATGGAGCTTTTTAAATGTCTAATCATAATGAAAATAATAAAGGTCCAAAGAGCCTGAGTGTATGAAAACACTTCAGTCTAATTCTATGTGGTATTGGTATTACAAATATGTATATTATATAATTTACAAGGTACACATTTTAACACATAATCTCTGATTAGAGGAAAGAATTTTTTAAAAGAATATTGGTAAGAGGGGAGGGCAAAAGAAAGAATTATTTTACAGTTTCTCTCATAATACCCATATTACCCTTTTACTGTAGTACTTTTAATCTCCAGCCCTCTTCAGGCCAAGTCATTTGCAATTAAAAAGACTAGATGGATGGCTTACTGAATTGCCCAATTGTCCATTGCCCAGCTCCTGACATGCAACACATCTGATCGGCTCCTCCTGATCAGACAGCTGCATGCAAACTGACTACTGAGAAAGGACAAGGGTTGGCCCAAGTACCTGTTCGGGCCCAAGAAGTCTCCAATAAATAGTATACAACAAACAGCTGATACAAGGAGAAAGATATCTATCATCCCACTGTTTGCTTTGGGGTATTAATTTATACACTCAGTCCCCATAACTCTCTGTTTATTGTCAATAGAGAGAGGTAGGGTTCCCCAGAGACATATTCAGGGCTTGTAAGTCAGCGTGCTGCTCCAGCGTGCTGTCCAGGGAAGCCTCTCTCCTGCACTGACAGGGCAGGGAGATGAGAAAGCCGAACTTCCAAGCTTAGGTACCTGAAGTAGATATTGGGAATGCCTCCTTTAAACCACAAAAATGAAAAATTAAGCCACTTTAGTCTCTTCTATCTGTAGATATATTTCACTGTTACTACAAGTGAATTGTCTCCTCCTTTCAAATGACATCCTTCCTTCCAAATTTTTAATGTCAGTAAACAATAAAACTGTTTCTGAGTAAAATTATAATGCCCAGAGGAAGTCGTTTCAGAGGAGATTGGCAGCAGAAGTATCTTTACAATTTGGCTAATAGCAGAGCATCCACTGGAAAATTATGAAGGAAAAATCTCTTTATATGCACAAAAGACATATACAGAAAATAACCTGGGTGTAATGTCTAAAGCTCTAAAACTGAGGCAGACTGATTACTTCTGTTTGGGCAGCCACAGAAGGTTTCCCATTCTTGCCTATTCTACCTTAAAATTCTGAGCTCATTTCAGGTGCCTATATAAAAACTACAATAACAAGAAACAATAGTCCTCAATACATTAGTTTAATTACCATTATACTTCCTTGATATAACCCATGTATGAGAAACGAATGTGTTTTTAATCAGTTCTCAGCTTTTATAACTGCCTAGGGACTTATCATCAAATGAAATCCAGAAGTCTTGAGCTATCCACTCAGCTCCCCATATAGATCATGAGAGCAGCAGGAAACTTAGGAGATACTTACAAGCCGATCATCTTGCATCAGAACAATACGAAGCATCAAAGGCAGATGCTGAGAAAGGAGTGGGGCTTAAGCACCTAATTCTGGTGCTGGACTACCAAAGCACTCACACACCTGAGCTACACATGTGCCCCAGCCCAAGATCATCTTCTTCAGTTATGTTCACTTCTAACTTACGAATCTTAATTTAGGGTCCCAGGGGCTGGGGTCCCATGAGCTTTGACATACACAGTGTGAGCCGAAATCGGGGCTTTTGAGCTTCTGCAAAGTAACCTAACAAAGAGAAGTACCTAGAAGACTTAGACACCTCCAGCTTTTAGCTAAAAGATGAATACCAGTTGCAGAGTATTAGAGGCGGTTAAACGACGACAGATATCAAAACATTTTTGAGAGGTAGGGCTCAGCTTACAGCTCGTTCCACTCAGAGATGAGGAATGTTCCACATCTGAGATACGGCAGCTTCTCTTCTCAGTGTCTCAATAACCTTTTAAAAATAGCTAATAAGTCACATACCCGCACTAGCCTTGTCATCCAGTAACAGAATGAAAATAAGCAGCATGGCTATGGACCCTATGAAAGAGGACTTGAGCTGTATCCAGAATCCCTATTCTTAGTCCCCACCATAGATTTTGTTTTTTACTAACAGGAGTTTCAGAATCTAAATAAAGTTCATGTCTTCAGGCAAAGAAAACAGCCATCATGAGCAGATCTGTTGTGGCTCTTTGTCTCACCCAAGATTATAGAGAGAGAACAGAAATATCCTGTATAAAGTATACCTGTGAAACCCTCCCAAAAGTCATTCCAGAATCAAAAAGTTAATTATATCCTTCATCTGTAATAGTTGTAAAGAATTAGTGTTTTGAGGGCAAAACTCAGCATCACTACTGAATCACAAACAGCACTTAATATCTTTCAGAATATGTTAATTAAAGGTCACTCTGTCAGATAAATAGATTTATAAAATAGCCAATTTTAAAAGAAAGACATGTTCACAGCCTCTCTCTAATATGACATTGTTAATCCTGAAACAGTACAAGCTATAAAGTGAAAATAACTAATTAACACGGTTCATGTGAGGGGAATAGCACTAAGCTATTGGGCAGCTCGGAAACACAGGACCACACCGATCTTGCCTTCAGCCAAAGATGAGAAAAATAGAGCAAGCGAAGTTCTAATACGAGCTGCTGGAAACCCATATGAGAGATGTTAATAATTTCATTTGTTATCGCTTCATACAGAGAAAGTATTCTTGTAAATCTCCAGGTAGTATTCACCTGAATGTCACTTATCCTGTCCATTCCTCATAACTGTGTCAGATAAAATATAACATGCCTTCGTGTACAGTTTTACTATAATCCTGATACCTTTGAAGCTAGTTTTCCATTTGCAAATAATTTTACAAATTGCAAAATAACCCAGGACTCCAAATACATGATTTTTCATCATGACATTTACTATAAGGGCTTAAATTTTTTCCAGGCCTATCACAACTATTTAATATGATCATGTTATCTTGGGTTTGGTTTTCTATATCACCCAAATGTTGTTTAGCATCAAAAACGTAGTGACACTGTACAGTGTTCAAGCTGAGAATCTAATGCCAGTGAAGTTTCTGAAACACATGGATATAAAAATGACTATTCATGACTATCAAACTATTTGCAGAAGTTTTGATAATGAACAGTTCTCAGTGAAATACTTTGTCTATAAAGAAATTACATTGCTTTACATTCAATTGATTTTATACATTACTCATAAGAGTCACATCTTTTTCTTGGATGTTTCAATGGATTCAAGAAAGTCTCATCTTTTAAAAGAAGATTTGTCATTAACAGTTTGGCTCTTTTAATGTAATTTTAGACTTTGGAGACTGTGTGCCCAGGGTTCCTGCATGACACAACTGGGTATTTATTAAAGTTACGTTCAGACTTTGTCAAGAAGGCTAAAGGAATTCACAGTTTTATTCTCATAATGCAAATATTTTAAACATTTGTCATGGAACTAGTGCAGTGGTCCACCTCCAAAAATAGTGGTCTCCTACATTTTAAAGGAAATAAACATTTTTTCAATATTTCATATTAAATTCTTTTTAAGATGCTCTAAAACCAGGTCAGAGATTTCCAGTCAAAGTTTTATGAAACCTCAGAACAGCAAGTTTGCTAATTACATGGTATATTACTATGAAAGAAGCAAGAATTGTTGAGAATAAATTGGATCACATTTCATTTCTCTGCTCTGTTGGAATTCTCTTGGGGTTCATTAACAGGTAGTTATAGAAAACAGGCATCCCAGAGAATGTACTGGAGAATATCATTTTCCTTAATTATTCTCTAACTAGCCTGCACAGGTTAGTCTTGAGGCAAAGGCATTAGACCTCCACAGCCTTATATTTAAGCAGGTAATTTACTTGCTTTCTGTTATATTTATGTTCTGCTGGTGCTAGTGCATGCAGTGCATTATTCAGAAAATACATTTACAATCTGTATTATGAGGTAACAGGCCCTTTCAGACCATTTTGACACTGACTATGATTTTCAAAATTTGCTTTAAGTTCATTTACTTTATTTGCATTTCCAGGAAGTAGCAAGGAATACTTTGAGAAAATTACAAAAGAAATAAGAGAAGACATCAAACCTGTCTATCTGTATTTCTATGAGAGAGATTTTGATCTAGCCATTATCTAAGAACCTGAGAGTTCATGCATCAAATTGACAGCAACAACAATTTTCCTAGTGAAGTGTAATGAATCTCTGACAACTCTTCAAACTTGTAAAATATGCAAGTAGATTCCTTTATTTAGGCTTTTGAGCTTACAGTTTAGTACTTGTGGAAAATTGTTAAGAGAAAACAATATTAGGTCAAAATATGAATGACTGAACTATTCTTTTTCTAATCAGGCACTTTTGTCACATAGAAATTGTTTTGAATATCAAAATCTGTTAAGCAAGCACCTTTGTGGTCAACAGGTTGGTCTTATAAAAAAAGAAAAGTCATTTAAGACTTATAAATTCAAATATGGAGATGCTTTTCTTTTCAGTGATCATGAATTAAGCTGAAAAAGAAATCATTCTTTTGCTTCAACAACAGCTTCTAATTCCATAATACCATTATGCCAAACCAAGGGCAGTGGCATCCACTGACGTACTCAACATATGTCAAGAAACATGTTGTAAACAGTTTTTACACAGACAGGCAACAGATGGAGAACACCTTTGTTTCCCTACAGTTCATCTGCTTTCCTCTCTTTTTGTCCATGAACTTACAATTTTGAATCTGTTAGCTGGTATTATACCTCTGTGAAATTAATCTATTGGCACTGTTAGTAAAAGACTGAGAAATTTGCATGTGGATGCAGTTCAGTACCTATTACAGGAAAATAATTTTACTTGCTACTTTTTCTTGCTATGAGGGAAATCTTCTCAAGTTTAGACCTTATATGATAGCACTATAATAGTCTGACCTTAGTACTATAATTTAATAGCAAGTACCATCAGAGGGTGAAGCTCTATGACAGGCAATTATATATGTGCTATACAAGGCTTCTCCATCAGCTCTGGGTGCTGTGTTCAGATTAACTGCACCATAGTGCATGGAAACCCAGACTAGCTAAAGAAAAGCCAGCTGCATAGTCTCTCTGTGTTACCAGGAACTCAAGGGAACACAGTGGCTAGAGTGGGGCCAACACAGCAGGGCTGGCACTCAACTAGACATATCAAATCCAGCCAAAACTGAGATCACCTCTAAAGAAAAGCACTCAGTGGTCTGAGGACCACAAAAAAATACCAAAGAAAATTATTCTTGGGTATCCTAAATTAAATTCTCTCTTTCTCCAAGGCTTCTCTGATAGGCCCAGCTTCATACAAGTTACCTCACTCTTAAATAGATGAGGTTCCAAGATGCCCTTAGTGAAAAATCACACGTGAAATAGAAAGGATCAATTAAGAGAGCAGCAGAATAATTAACTCATCTGGAGGCTTACAAAACATTGGCACAGGCCCTTAAAGCAGAGCCAATGAGGTATGCAAAGGCAGGCTCCTGCTGAAGGAGGAGGGCTGCTGTGGTAACATATGATACTGCAGATTCAGACTGCACACACTTGATTTTTGCATGTCCGGAAGCACAAGAAATAAAAGCAGTACACTTCGTCCACTTGCCCCTGGGTAAGGGTGGGCTACGCTGCATAACCTGCTACAGTGGAAGCATTAAACATATTGCAGAAGAGTTGCCCGGATTAACCTGGTTGTTATGCAGCTACCTTATGATCACCATGAGAGCCTGTCCTCATAGGAGACAACACTAGATAGGCCCTATGTTTAGTGTTTACTGCAGCCATTCCATACACAGAAACAGTTGAGCTTACATGAGTGCCTTGGGGCTACAAGGCCTCACATTATGGTGCAGAGGCTAATCTGGCCCTGCTCACAGCACTCAAAATAATGCAGAGCTTATTTCAAGCTGCAAGGAAAGTAAGTGGCTCAGAAAACCTGGAAAAGATGAGAAGGGCACAGAGCCACTCAGCTTCCTGCTCCCTTCAGCTGATCAAGGCAGGAAGGGAAGAAATTGCCTGCAGTTTCCTTACCATCACCTCTGAGCGCTTCCTCAGCAGTCTCCAGTTTCCCACTGAAGACAAGCTTAAGTGGAACGGTAGCACTGAAAAAGGCTTACCCAGGTGAAACAATGACTATTTGCTGAAGAACTAAAATAGTTTTATGCTTTGTGAAAAGTATTCGGCCAACTGCTATTCATAATTTTGTTCATACAAAAGTTCAGGAAAAAGTGTGTCAAAATATCAATGCTGGCATATTACATTTAAAGTTCAACAGTTTAGTTCTCACATCTTTGTAAACACGATAGCTGAAGACAGAAATAAAAGAGCATATTGTGCATCTGACGATCATATTGTCTAGCTCACACTAGGTTACAATGATCTATTTAAATTAACATTTAGTTTAAAATCCCACCTATTACAGAGATAGAAAGTGCAGTTTCCTGAACGTAGGTTTGCAAAGCTTCCTCCTCTCTGAAACCTTCCATCCAAGCTTGTTACTCCTCTGGGCCTGCTGTGGCACACTCCCCACTATGCATGAGAAACACACTATTTAGGGCCTGCTCACCTTGGCATACAGAGGTTACTTCACCTTCTGTTGTAACTCTGTAAATGGAGAAATATCTAGATAGTTGCCAAGTTACTGGCAATAACTGATTATGCCAGTCATTAGTGTTTACTTTAAAAACAGGCCAAGAACATCTGAAACATCGACTATGAGCTCCTTTGTTGTGTTAACAAAAGATCTAATCACACTGAGAACATGAATGTTGGCATGCAATATGATCTAGCAGGCAAAACAAAATCAATAGCAAATAAAGAGGCTCTCTTCCAATAACTTAATGGATTATCCGAGTGCCCACAAAAGAAAGATAGGAAGATCACAAAGAAAACACCTGAGAGAGAAAAGGGAGACTTTTTCGGTAGCAGGTATACACCCTCCTGAAAACGTTTTATTTATATACAGAAAAAGTATGTCAGCAGAACAGAAACTGGAGGACTTCTGACATTTAGAAAAAGTTCAACAGCATTTTTTGCAACTGTGTTGTTCAGCTGTTACCACACTTTCTTCAATGGATAGTATGGACTTTCTTCGCTCAGTGTTGACTGTATCCATCTTAAATCCTCCTTTCCTCAGTCTCTTCACTCAGACTAGGATGCTATGGACGTTGCTCTCCTTAGCGGTGCCAGTACTTTTTTACCTTCTCTTCCACTGCCTTGCCGTGCCCCCTTCCCCCGCCATTCACTCCTGCAACATCCCCTCAGTGAAGGCAGACCTGCTTTATTACCAGCAACGAACAAGACAGAAGAGGGAGAAAATCCAGAATTAAAATGACAAGAGCAAAACAGACTCTAAACAAACAAATTGATTCCCAACAACCACTGAAAGGAATACCCAGAAAACCGCAGCTTCAGGCCTGCTTCTCCAGCAGCCCACCCTCCCTTTCTCCTTGCCTTTTTCTTCTTGTCTCTCAGTCTAACTATTCTTCTCCCTTAATAGGCTTTTCCTATATGATTAAAAAATAAATAAAACAAAACAAGAAAACATACTAACATTGAGAGCCATCTCTGTATTTGTACAAAGACTGCAAGGTTTTCTTTCCACGCTGTCTGTGAGATCGTATATCGTGGCCTGCCAGGGGCTCTTCTGCAGCGGGTGGGAAGGGCGGCAGGGAAGGAGGGCTCCAGTGCTCTTTGCCCCCTGCTGCGCTACTGAATCAGATAGCACTGGGTCTGAAAATCATGTGAGCTGAGCATGGGTCTGGCAGACAGAGAACAGCCAAGAACAGCATGCTATGGGTATCTGTTATCTGAGCCATGCAGACATAGCATCTGCCTCCCTTGCAGAGTGCTCACGGGAGAGACTCCTCTCCTGTCAGAATATTCATCAGCTCTGTCTGCATATTCCTGCTGTAAGCATACGGGACTAACTGTTATGAGGAATTAAGGAGTTATTACGGACTACTGCTATCCTGAAGTGGGCTAGATTTGAGGCAATAATCTGTCTTTCACCAAAATGACTTACCTGTGAAAAGTATGCCTGAATATGCTCATTAATATTAAAGCTATCATATGTGTTAGCTGGAAACAATACACAAAGTCCCAATGTCTGTATTACCGAGCTATGATGTGGGAGAAGGTAAGGATATAAACAGTGTGCTCCTTGATTAATTCATAAATGAAGATGGATTACTGAAAAGAAGTTGACATTAAACAAAGCAATCTTCAGGGAACATCCTGAGCTTTTTTCTGCTCCACTGGAAAATATTCTACAGGCCTCAGAAAGGTTGTTTATCAAGGTAAATATGTCAGGAAGGAGTTATCTAGACATAGTCTGAAAACAATATTGCTTTTAAAAACAACCTACTTGAGGTTTTATGAGGACTTTTCCCCACAGAGAAGTATGTTCATGATGTAGATGAACAAATGCAAATTAAAATAATCAAATAATAAAACTATAGGAAGAACAGCAATAACAATAACAAAACAGAAGGCCCTCCCCACACATGATGGGTCTCCTTCCTTTCCTTGTATCCATCTTACTCCTCTCCTCCTACACGATGGCTGCTGCCACCTGAGTGAGGATGGATGAAGTTCAACACCTACAGTCTCATGTTTCTTACCTTCACTGCTGGGAAACCACAGTACAGAAGATGTATATATATTTTTTGTAACTAGAAGATTCAGTTTAAAATTTTATGCCAATAACTGTATGTTACATAGTTACAAAGCTGATGACAATCAACTCTCAAGATTGGATGGATACAATGTACAGGCATCTGCAGAGATCCTTATAACTAATGTGAAATGCAGCAAGCCTAGAAAATCAAAGCACTAACATTTGATTCAATAGGAAATGTAAAAAAAAAAGAAAATACTTTTGATTTGATATTAATTTCCTAATTTTTGATACAACACAAACTAAAAAAAAACATAGTTCATGCTTGAAGCTACTAGATGTTTCATCAAACTTACGTTAACTGTTATTTTACTCTCCGTAGACCAATGAGCAGATAAAATTTTCCCAAAACAGATCTTTGGCTGGTTGGGGCTGATTGTTTTTTAAATCCTGACCTCTCAACACTTTCATCTTCTTCACTTTAGACAATCTCATTAGGCCAGCTCAGAGGTTTGAGAAAAGCAATACAGGGTAATCAGATTCAAAGGATAAAGAGCAAACAGCTACTTCTATTGCTGATTGCTTTCATCAGATAAATGGTGATGAAGGCTTTGAACCTGACCCCTCAGAAATCATCACTTTTACTTCCAACAATGAGAGAGAGAGAGAGAGAATGAATGCAGTGCACATCCCCTAGGTTTAGTACTATGATACCATTATCCTCCAGAAAAATCTTTCAGGAAAATTATTGGCATAGAAAGCCCTCTATAGAAATGCTGAGAACTAATTAACTATAACCAAGATAACGTGACATGTCCCAGTACTTTCTCAGAGAATGGACAGGAAACAGGACAATTTGCAGTAGAATCTAAATCAGAACGGCTATGAATTTCAAAGCTTCTCACAGGAAATATGTCTGTGCAGTGATTCATTAAACTTTGCGCAGCGGTAAGGAAAAGGCTTTGGGTTTTGCTAGAAGAGAATATGGGAGGCTTTTTAATATGAAGCTCCTCCAGCACTTCCTCCCAAACAAAAAGATCACTAGAGCTCCAAAGATGAGTTGGTTTTTAGGCTGTAGAACAGTTCTAACTTCTGCTACGTTATCTGTGTTGCAGATATTAAGATGGCTTCTTTTCATCATCATTTCTTCTTTAGTTCCGATTTAGACTTGCAAGAATGATCCTCAAGGGTATTTCTATGCTTTTTAGGTTCTTCCTCTCACACATCACCTTTTAGAAGCAGTTTCATTGTCTTGAATTCAATCTGTCCAAACATGACCTTTCCTAACTTAACAATTCCTCTCTTTTGTTTACCTTTTTTAAAGCATTTAACAGCTGTGCAGCACATTCTGTCTCCCAGGATTTCTTATAAAAACTAGCAAGCAAAAATCACACTAAAAATCCTCAAGGAAATTGCTTGGAAATATCAAAACAGGCTTTATTTTTCCATGATTATCAGAATAATGTCAGAATTTTGACTCAAAATAGCATCACTATGCCTCCTAGAAACTGTAGTTGTATTCTTGCATGGTCTGCAGGCAAATCTGATTTATTTCATTCCGTGTGATGCATCAGGACCATGTACTGCAAGTTATCATTCATGGGTGCATGCTGGGAGGCAAATTACAAACAGGTATCCCAGCTTGTCAGGAGAGTAAAAGCCAGTATTTTCACTGTTTGGCAGAGCAGTAGAGCAGTCTCATTTAGGAATAATACCATTTTCTTATTTATCTAAAATATTTGGGATTTTGGCTTTTCACTGAGAGCTTAAAAATTTCCCCATGATCTTTTATTATACTGCCTTAACAATTTGGTAACTTTTCATCTGGTTAATTATTTGATGAAATTATTTTATAGTCAGCTATTTGTTAGCTACTTAGATTTTTTAAAGTACTGATCTGTTCAGTAAAATATTACCTTAAAGAGCTACTGCTGCTGCCTGGGGCCAGACAGTTCCACATTACTGCTGCCTAAATGCTTAACAGCAAATAAAAAGCATGCATTCTTATATTTAAAACTGGACAAAATTCAGCACGTTTCAAAGGACTTCTACTTTTGTCCGAAGAAGTCCAGACCCAATTTTTAAAAGCTGGGCAACCATCTACAGGACATACGCTAGTATCTGGTCCCCATCCCTAAAAAAAAAAAAAAAACAGAAATAGCTGTTGAAAAGTTCTATATTTTGTTTGTTACTATGGAGATTTCCACAATTTTCACCTACAGTGGAAACAAATGGACAAATGCAATCATTATTAAACTTTAGGAAGTGAAATATCGTCCTTTGTTTCATTGGCCGTTACATTGTTTTGTTTTCTTTTGTTTCTGTTGTTTTTCCTCCAATCCCTACCTTCTGCATGAAATTATTATTTGATGATAACATTAATTCCTATCAAGTTATGCTCTCTTCCACTGCTTTTTCCATCTCTTTTCCTGGCTTTGTTTTTTATAAATAAGGTTTTCCTCTATAAACTAGTTACTTTTTAAACAGCGTGGCTTTCTCTTCTGATTATGGAATTGGGGCTTTGGGGGCATCTAATTAAATGTTCTTAAACCATTCCCAATTAGCATCATCTTATTTCAGTTTAAATTCTGCATTCTACCTGAATGGGTTTGTAATTGCTTCCTAATTGCAAAGTTAGACCTTCCAAAACAACAGGTAGATTTCTATTAATGATCTGAACTCTAGTATATGTAACTCAAGCTACTCATTCTCTTCACAACATAGCATTGGGTTTTTTGTTTTGGAGGGGTTTTTTATAGATTATACAGGCCATTGGAGGGGCTGCTTATTTCATTTTCTAATATGCCTCAGTTATTTACTACAGAAATCAGTTGGCACACTGCCTTGCATTATATTTTTTATAATATTGATCAAGGAACATTCATTTAAACAAACATTACAAGTGTTATTTTCCTGTTTATTTTAAATACTCATGAAACTGAGGATTGAATGGCAATATAATCAGCATTTCATAAAAAAGAAGAAATTACAGTTGCCTGTCTGTTTTCCAGCCGTTTAAGAATGTAACAGCACACTGTAGGAAGAGCATCATTTCAAGGCCATTCAACCTCTGTTCTAATATTTTTATTTTGGAATAGAAGCTACCTCTTCAAATCCTAACTTTATTAATATACAGTTTTGTGTAACTGACTTTGAAATTGAATAACACAAGAAACTCTATCGTGTATTTTTATCTGTGTGCAAGTAAATAATATAACTGGAATGCTGACTGGCCAGAAAGATTTTGGATATTTTTTCTGCAGAAGAGGACTGTATTTGAAGCTCTCTTTAGAATCAATACAGTGCAGTCATCCTGTACTTTCCACAGTTTTCACTGATGTAGAGTGACTGTCTAATTTCTTTCTATGTTTCAACAGCCAAATTATAATGAAGAGCTAGGAAAAGTTACTGCAAAAGGATTCTTCAGCTGTCCTCCAGTTAAGAAGCTTAGTAAAATTTCAAATTATTTAATGCCTTCTTAGTAGTAATTCTTCATACTGACACCATTCATAATTTAGACCAATATTAGAAATAGGCACACTTCAAAGGAATAGAAGATTAGTTCAGATAAGCATACAAAATCTGAAAGCCCAAGCAGCTATCTTTTCCCTGGAAATCCCTCAGATGCTGCTTGACACCTAAATACAGGTATTACAGTGATACTGAAAAGCCTTAGCAGGTCAAGGCACCATTGTCAGGGAAGCAGTGCAGATGACGGCAAAGGACAGACCTAGTCCCCAGATGCTTACCATCTAAAACAGACAGGAAACCTCAAGAAACAACCTAAAGGAGGAGGTAAAGAAAGAAAGGACGAAAGCTAAAATGCAAGTTAAGCTAACCCAGCACATTGCCATGTCTCACTTCCTTCCAATCCCACTGCTAACACATTTGTCTCTGTATGATACTTCATCCACACAGGCAGCCACAGATTTATTTTCTATTGTGCTCTTAGCTGACCAATATCAGTCATAATAATGACTGATAATTAAATCAGTCAGCAACTGAGCTTTTACACCCAATTTTCAAGATGGATCATGGCCCAAGTCAGTCATTAAGGAAGGTACCTATGCATGCGTAGGGAAAAGCGCACAATCTAAATTCACAGCAGGGAGAAAGGGAGTTAGGTTAGAGGGAAGGTTGTGGGGAGTGGTGGAGCACAAGCAAATTTCAAGCCCAAAGCATAACCTCTGCCATTTGGATACTGAGCTGCTTGCAAAACTGAAGGAATTTTATGACTGCATAGTTACTTCAAGTTTTCTTAAATACATCCTTCATGCTATAGTCATATACATAATTTGAAAATAAGAACTTACTTCAAGAGCAAATTAAACTGGAAAAAACAACTTATTTTCATTACGTAAACTATTATCATCTCCTAATTTAATACAGTAACTTTCTAGATGTAGAAGATAGGTTTGCAAAAATCACTAAAAGACCAGTTTGTTTTTCCTTTTTAAAAGGAAAATAAATCAAAGTTAAGTTTTTTAATCCAGACTTGAATTTTGAACAGGTAATTTTATTTTCAGCAATAACATGTGCATACCTACACTATGTATATGCCTAGGTGCTTTGTAGAACAACATGGCTTCTGCATTGTTGTTAAGATATAAACTTCAGTTACTTGTGATACAGAATTTCAGTGTGCTAACTCTGCTGATAACCGCACTAATTTTCTGAAGCATTGAGAAGTGCTTGATGCTCTCAGCATTTGAAGGTACATCTATCAGCACTGAAGTCAGCTGCAGGAGTGGATTTAAAGGTGTACCTTGCATGCTGTTGAGCAAGCTCACATAAATCTAAGCTGGCATTTCATAATTTCTTTAACCTTCTCTCTGACAGGGCAGACATAAAAAGAATGACTACTACAGCTAAGAGGTGAGGATGGAAGTACACTCCCAAGGTTTAGCAGGAATATAGGAGGTTATTCACTTCTGTGGAAGGTATTATCAAGACCAAGACCAGCCCTCTGAGGAAGGTTTCTTTAGTTACATCCACCTCACACAGTAGTGCTGCTAATTTTACCCCTTTTTCATCCAATCTTTCTCCCATTAAGCGCAAGGACAAAAATTGTAATTAAATTGGCTTGTATTTCAGGTTTTTACTAATATTTTTTCATTCTTTCTTAATGTTTTCTCTTCATGAGCTTTTTTTTCCTCCAAATGCCCTGAGTTTCTGGGCCATACCCCATTAATAATTTTTCAGACGAATTATTGAAGGAGGAAACAAGAAAGGTTGAGTCTCGATAGATAATGGTCACACACTCATGTGAATTTAGATTTCTTTTGAGGTAGGTGTATGTATCTGAAGAAAAGGATTTTTTTCCAGTAACTAAAAGTAATTTAAAGTTAAAACAATTAATATTCTTCACATACAAACAAGTAAAAAGAATAAAAAGTTGGTAATTCTCAAGTGTCATTTTTAAGCAACTTTGTCGCTTAACAACAAATTCTTCTGATTAAAGAAAAACCACAGACTAATTCTACAGAATGTCTTTTACATTTTTATTTTAGCCTTTATCTTCCCAAATAAAGTATGTTGTTATATCTGTGTATCTGCTATGGTTGGCCCTTCAGCCCTTCTAGTTAACAGAGATTCATGTTAAATAGTAAGATGAGCAGCATTCATTAAGTATCAGCTGAAATTTTCTTCAAGATTTTCTTAGTTTGAATACTCTGTTATTTACTTATGATTTTTACCTGAAATTCAATTAAATCATAGAGCTATTTGTAGTCAACTGTTCTAAAAATCTAAATCACTTGGAAGTAGCAAAATATCTGTATAAACTAAACAGATAAATTTTACTTACAAATTAGTTCATACATTTTTCAATTTGGGAGTGACTTTAAATCAGTCTTTGGATTAGAAACAGTTAACAATTGTTTTATGTGTAAAGATATTCTTCAGAGACTGTTGATTGACAAAAATACACATATTTTAAATAAAATAGACAAAACAATCTGCCAATTAGAAAATCTCTGAACCTTTTCATTTGAAAACCAAAATCTGACCTTGATTCAAGAAATAGAAAGTGTGATAGTTTACCTAGTAGTTTGAACAAAATTCTAATAGGAAACACTTGCAAATTTAATCACCTTTAGCTTATGATCTGTTTAAGGGTAATATGCAGTTTTTCATACCAGTCCATCTTATTTTTCCACGGTTTTAATAAGAAATTAAAAATATAAAAACAATAACAACAAAATTCCAAAACATAACACTGTTTTGTATGGCACAGTACTAATTATGGGGAACCTGTTTCAAATATATTCCGCATATCCTCTTCAGACAGTGCAGACCCTAAAACAAACAAAAATTCATATTTCTCATCTATACTTTTTTGGTTTACAGCTAAAATATTTCAGTCAAACAACTTATTTAAACAGGTAAAAAAACAAAAAAGCCAGCTGACAATACTTTTACAATAGCCCAGCCCCACGAAAGGACTATTATACAGCAAAACCTAGGTTCAATAGAAAATCTGTATCAGATTGTATGTAATTATCTTACACAGTCTGCCCTCTTGTTATGTAATTAAAGGGACATTCGAGCCTTCTAAAAATCTCCACTCATGGAGAACTAGTCTGGAAATTACCCTGAATCATACTCTGCCTGCTTGCGTCAGTAGCTCCTGGTCACAGTCATTTGCTCACACCATGCACAGGAGGCCAAACTAGACTCTACAGCAGAGTGCACTACAGAAATTAGAAGGGGAAGTGTCTTCACTTGTTTTTATTGAAATTTATCTTTCATATACCTTTTCATAACTACATTTTATTCGAAGAAAGCACACAATTGGTTTATTGCAGGACCCTACAAAATTTTAGCATTTCCTGCCAACTGCGTGAAAACAGTTTCTGCATAGTTTCACATATTATTATGTATCGACTCTTATCTTCGTATGTTCAATGTTTGTGTGTAAGTATACTTACACACCTGGTATGTAAATATACAACTATGTTTAAGAACAGAAAGAACAATTGTATGTTTAAAGAAGGATGCATTAGAAACCTAACAACTATTTCTCTAATGGAGCATACTTTTATGCATTAACTATGATACAGTCACAATAACACAAAATTATGGGAAGGTAAATCAATTATCTGCAAATGGCACTTGATAATTAAACATTTAATAACTATTTATGAAGATTCCAACAGCAGCATGCCAATTTTGTCAACGTCAGCCATTAATTGTAAATTGCACCTTAACCTGCAAGATGCTGACAGCCATCTGTGCTGGGCTGTGCCAGTCGTACCTGTGAGATCCTATGCCTGATAGCCTCAAATTTGAGCCTCAGTATGAGTCTGAGACTCTGAAATGGCATGGTATCTTGTTTTTTTGAGGGCCTTCTTTAACAAATTGGTGGTCTTAACACATAAAGTATGTCAATGAAAATCTGTTATTTTTGATATATGGAAGTTATATCCCCTTTGGTTTAAAATATAAATGTAAATTTACTTAGAGGAAGAGCTCATCAAGAAATTTTCTTTTCCAGTATAGCAGAGCAATATATTAATATATTTTAAATATATCATTCAGCTCTATACAATATCTTCAAATATAGCAATAAAATATTCCAAAGATATTTCTAGCAACCCGTTCAATCCATGGACAGTGAACAGAGGAGAGAAAATAAATACTAAGACGAGAAAGCAACTTTTCTGTGTATAGTGAATTATGAAGTTTATCTACTATTAAGTAGATAGTTACAAAGTAGGGCAAATTTCTGTTAATATCAGTTTTGACATTCTCTCTGGCATTTCTGAAAAGTATTTTCCAGAATCACTGATTTTTTTTTGTAAAGAAGTAGCAATTTTCCTGTTTGCATGTTAGCCTCAAATAGATAGACACACACACTCACAAATGAAAGAACAAATCCAAGAATCATAAGGTAAGTTCTAGTGCATTTCTCACTCACAGTGTTGAAGGACAAATCAGAAAACCTCAAATTCGTAAGAATAGGGAATAAGTAACTGTAATATTTACAAATGGTGAGACTGATTACTATTTTTTACTTTTTGTCAACATCCTAACCTGACAAAAAAATTAATTGCATGTAAAATCCAATTCTTGTTGATAACCGCCTAAAATGATACCACAAAAACTTTAAAAAGCAAGGCAACTCTCAAAACCTGTCTACCTGCTCTTCAGATGAACGTTTTGGATAAATGTTATTGTCAAGGAATCTACAATGTGATAAGCAATTTCATCGCGTAGATACATTTCAAAATTTCCTAGCTGTCTGTTGTAATAACATTGTAATTATAAACTGATCCATGGAATAGGATATACATGAATAAAGCACGATGCAGTCTGATAAAGTGCACTTCTACTTCAGTAATCAAAATTCATTCAGTTTAGATGAACGCAGGCAGTAATTCTTGCCTCCTGATAAAGGGCAGCGAATAAAACCCTCTGCCTCCAGGTTCCCTCCACAACTACTGATGCTGAGCTGGCATCTCTGGGGACCCTTACGTGGACACCCAAGCAAGGGATGCTTCCCTATCCGTCTTTTGACCTCTAATAGCACTAAATTATCCATCATCTTTTTTCTTTGAGAATATAAGGAAATAATAAGTATTTCCATCTACAAGGAGAAGATCAATTTTTTGCCTGGTCATCTAAAGGAGGAAAAAGCTTTTCCCAAGATAAAGCCTCACACCAGCCACAGAGGTGACTGAAGCCATAATTGCCACATACCAGGGAAAGGCCAACTGGTGGAAGGGATTGCTTCTCTTGAAGTCAAATTGGGGTGCTGACAATTGCAGCATCTCCAAGGCAAATGGAAAGTAAGCAAGAATTAAACTGTTATACTGGTTAGAGCACATAAGATGCAAAACCTGGATTTCAGAGCTAGCTTTCAGAATGCTTAGTCACATTAGTGGGGATTATACTAGAATTAAAAAGCTAAAAAGGTAATGTCTAAAAATTTTCCTTGAAAAACACTTGAATCCTGACTACCCTCATTTTGTATACTGGGTTTCAGAATCTTACAAAGCTGCAGGATTGTCTTTCTACTACTTATCCTCATTTGCCTCTGGGGAGATGATTTCTCCTGTTTAGTTATTTTGAGAGACTATAAAGTTCAGGCTGTCTTATCCTAATATTTCTGCTGCCATTTCTTAAGCTATGAGGGCTCCTCATATACTCATGTCAGGTGAACTTTTTACACAAATCTGATTTATATCCTATTCGTGAACTCTATTACTATGAATTACTGAGCTAAAGTTAAACTTTTCTATTTAACTAAGCAATCTTCCATGTTATTTGAATGTAATTTTTTGTTTGTTCTGTTATTCCTTGCTACCTTCACTTTGCATAATGAGATGTGGCACTACTGCTGCTTCAAATCTCAGCTCATGGACTGTATGAAAGAAACTGTCACTTGTAATCTGTATCAGTAAGGTTTGCTTTTTTCCTGCGTTACATTTAGAGAAAGCATTTTATTTGTCGCCTTCTATTATTCGCAGAGCTAGAAACTTAAGGTTGTGATAGTGCAATACATGATAATGGCCTAGAGACATTTAGATGATTCCATTCAAGGAAAACTCCATGATTATTTTTTTGTCATTAATTCACTCATGTACTGAGGAAAGAGCATACTTCAGGAGAAAAAGAATAATTCCTGTTTCTTTCAGTTTTCTTCATAGTAAGACTCACACATCGAATACTATCCTCATAACTATCTAATTTAGGTTCTAAGTTAAGTTTCTCTAATGTACAACCTCAGACTATTAGGATATTGCGAGCACAACAAGAAGAAGTAATATTCAGCTTTTACTCCTCCATAAGGCTTCACAATACTCTGGCTTTGTTTAGGACAGTTGCTTAAGTGTGCATTTGGACCAGCAGCAAGCAATCCATTTGTCATCCACCCCTCATAGCAAATGAGCTTTCAGAAACATCCATTCTGCTCTGAGCAGGCAGACACTGTTACAGAGCCAACCTTGATAAATCCTGAAAGAATTTGAGAGAGAAAAAAAATGCAAAGAGGAGAAAACAGGCCAAAAAAATTGAAAAAGGAGAGCAAACATTAAAAAATATCTTCAGAGAGAGTCAAAAGGGGAAAACATGCCAAATAAAGGAGGAGGCAAGACAGAACACTGGTACAGTGCACAAATTTTGAAGTGGCCTTGAAAGGAGAAAAAGCGCTCAGTTTTTACGTTATCTATTAGGTGCAGTGCCTGCACTAGAAACAGTGAGGGTTGCCTGACTACTTCCATTCTGAGATTGTGTTTGCAGTTTCTTATACCTTCAGCTACTTTTAACCCTTTAGAATCAAATACTCTACTCTGACATCTTAATTTTGAGACTATTTCCACACCCTCATTAGGTATCTTTCTTCTATTCAGTTGCCTATTAAAAAAATAGTGAGAAGATAACAACGGTATGAACTGCATTACTTTTAGAAACAGGATTAAAATTAGGCCCAAGAGAAAACAACCTTCTGATAACTTCTTTGCTATGAAGATTTTAGCCTTTTACTGTGTGGATGAAAATCCAGATATTTTGCAAGTGGGGAACAGAGATTTATTAATGCTTTTAGCCTTCCTCATAAAATTTCAGCAACACCTCTGGAAGGGCTGACACATGCACAGAACACACTTATGGATGGCAAACTCCATCTTGTGGATATTGCAGCCCAAGCCTATGGAGACTCAAGAAATCTTCTTCATCAAATGTCTGTCTTGGCTGATGCTAAGCACTGAATTCTAGAACCAGAGATCAGAAAAAGGATATTGCTCCTACGGTTTCCTTAATGATGCTCAGACTGTATACCCCTTCTCTATGCGGTGAGAAGGAAGAACGTAGTTACGAGTTGCTGGCATTAAAGGTGGGAGGAAGGGGCTGTACAGACAGCAACTGGTGAACTTGGACAAAAGCAAGACAGAGAAAATAAGACATTTATAGAACAGTGGAAGGCAGATGAGACTAATGAGTCTACAACAGCATAACAATCTTTAGCCATATACTCATCCCCAGCTTCTAGAAGAGTGAGTTCCAAATTCCTGAGCAAGCCTATTTATCAGAGGTTAGTAAATAACTGAAAAACATGCTTTTCCTCCAGAGGCTTTCCCTTCTTTTTTTCCTCTAAAATAAAGAAACAGTTACATGCCATAGACCTAAAAATTCAAACTTTATTATGAATCGTATAGAATCCACAGAAATATTTCTTTTTTTTCCTCCCCCTACTCATTTCTACCAGGTCACACCTTCGTTTTAAAAGCAGCCCTATAGACGTAATCTCGAAACCTGTATGTGGCAAAAATAAAAGCATTGTTTAGTAGCATTGAAGCAGCAGCTACTTATTCGGCCCATTCTAGCAAGTAGGTAAACAGAAGTTTGCAAAAACATGTCATTTTCCAAAGTTTGGCTGCTTAGCTTTTTGACCTTAATGTTCTCTGTATGTCATGTCTTAGACTATCAAGGTGAAGTAAGTGATTTGGCTACAGATTCCTTTGCAACTTTCTGTTTAGTGTTCACAAAGCACAACATCTTTGGCTTGCAGTCAGACAAGGAGCCTGGAAATTGCATTACATACACAGCTTTCTGAAATCTAGGATCATCTTTCCACCCAAATTCAATTTCCAAAATCTAATATGGCCTTGTATTGCTATTTCTTTAAAAAAAAAAAAAACTAATGAAACCTTCCAGTAGATGCTGTAGAATGCTATAGAGTAAATACATTACAATATTCTAGCTAAGATCCAGATTGCAAGGATTTATTCACAACGCAGTTGAAATCCTCATACCATTTTTACCCTACAGTAATCAATGTTGTTTGTACAAAAAAAAAAAAACTTGTTTTTTCTTAAAAATTTTGCTCTGAGAAGATAGAGGAATTGCAGGCATTTGACTTCCAATCCTATATACTTTCACTCTTCAGTGGATCAATATACCTGCTCTGCTTTCATGCCCCTATTCTTCCTTCATTAGCAAAACAGGATTTAGAAGTTAGTCAACACTCATGATAATTATTTGGTATAGAAGAAAGGAAGGATGCAAAAACTACCTGCTAATGCACAGCAGCGCTTGAATAGTGAAAAAAGAATACCAACCTCAACAGGAAAACCTTTGTTTAACAGAAAGAAAGCAGGGGGGCCTCTTAATCTCTGCTGGTCTCTAACAGAGTAGGCACCGAGTACCCTTCACTGTGATGTAAGATCAGTCCCAGCCCTGAGAGACGTTTGCTGCAGAATGAGGAATGAAACTGTGCATTTCCCAAGAGAAGGAGCAAATGGATGGTAAATTTACCGGCCATGTCCTTGCCCTTCCACAGTCCGTACTGAGAACAGCATTTTTCCTCTATGGTAAAACATAAATAAACCCCAGAAAACTATGCTGAACAATTACATGCATAGTCAAACTTCTTATAGAAGGCCCTCAGAAATCGTGGAAGATATGGAAGAGCTTTATATGTGTGGACAATCAGAATAGATATTTATCTAAGTTAAGTGCTGCAATGAGGCTAATCAGAAAGAAATTCAAGGGGTAGATAGTCAGTCAAGTTTGGGAGACCAATGGTGTTTATTGGCTTAGTCTTTTGGTCACAATCTCCCTGTTTTTAGGTAGCAAAATCTGGTAACACATAGTCAGCAATATCCATTCCCTTAGCATCTAGCCAGCCAGAAAAGATAGGCATCAGGTATAGGCAGAGATTTGTGTATGAATTTCAGACACAACACAGAGCTGGTATAGTTCCCATGTTTAAATTTGTCTTGCAAAAGATGGTATACACATAATGCAATTTCTATAGTAATGACTCAAAAAATCAGTAATTATTTTCTTAAATGTAATCATTGAAGTTGGCAGGGATGAGCTCCCAAGGTTGCCAAAATTGGCCAGAGGTAGAAATTCACCTGGCAGGACTTTGGTCTTATGAATACTGCATTTCTTCAGCAACTATTTCACTAGATCTGCCTGGATAAGTATGTATGTATAACGTGCAAGGCACTGGAAAAAAATGGTGGAGTTACATCTACACTTTACCATACTCTTTTTTTTTTTTTTTTTTTTGGTAAGATTCTGTACAAAGCTGAATATTTTAGTTGATTCACTGATGAGGCCCAATCTCTCGTCAAACAGACTGGTCTTACTGACTCACTGAAGAGTAAGTTTTAGGAATATACACTCCAGTCACGGAAAATTTTCAGTTCTTTCAACCTTTTCAGTGATGTATACTAAAACTGGCCTTTTGAGGGTTCTAATAGGAGGCTTAGTATAGAATCGCTTGGAAGGAGTTGGTTCACGTTTTAGGCAGTTAACTGAAGAATGGAATTCTCTCAGATTTCTGAGAGATACCGAGAACTGCTGATAGCACTTTCCAATAAATTGGTCACACATGAATCAAAATTAATTCGTTTCTGTTGGGCATCATTCTGCTACTCTAGAAAATTGTTTTGGTTGGTGAATTACTCCAGAAGTCTCTCATATCTTCCTCTTCCTCCGTTACCCAACAAAACATATACACAAACACTTTCTCAGTCCATTTTGTAAATTTTTGTCTAACAAACAGTAGTCAAAGACTGCCTTAAAGTCTGAATAGATAATAATCTGGCTGGTGTTCTCTTTATTAGTTTTCCATACTACATCTTTCATTTCATTCTACTAATGCTATAATAACGGTCTTTCAAGATGCTTTAAATGATCATTTAATGACAACATGGTATATTTATCAGCTTATCAGGTAACCTCCTGAACATCTCCTAAAGCTTTTTTCAAATTAATTTCATGTCCACTGACTTATCTGAATAACAGGTGCTAAACTTAACAATATGCCAATCTACAGTGTTTCCAGAAAAAAAAAACACTGGAAGAACGTGTTCTAAACATATTCTAAACATACTCTCTAACAGAGAGTGGAAAGTCAAATAGCTCAAGACAAAATGGACAAACTAAGGCAGGGCTGGCAGCACAGTTCAAGTATGAGAAGATAGGCTGTAAAATAAAACAAAATGAAAAATTAAAGAAAAAACTCTGGTTGCATAAGCAGTAATCATTATCACAATAAAATTTGCACATATATAGAATTCACACTCAAATTGAGCATAAGAATTTTGAATGGATTCCTACTAGAATTTAGCACAAGAGGTGTTATTCAGGTTCCTGCTTTTTCTAGTACCATGGGGCAAAGACCTCTCTAGTTAGTAGCTGTAATCAGGAACAAATCAGGAGAACAAAGTTGTTTTCCTTTCAGCTTGTAATGGGTTTTATTATATTTGCCTAATTTATTCATAACCATCCCCCTTCCTCAGAGTCTCCAGAGAAAAGTATGGAGTTTAATAAGGATGACATAGAGGCAGAGAGAAAGCAGTGCTTCATGTGTAAGGACTGCTGGAGAGCACTGAGTGCCAGTAGACTCACTCCATCTTTAAAAAACAATAACAAAAAACACAGCAGAAGCTATTGAGGCACTCAGAAAGCAACTAAACCTTTTAAGAGCCTAACTCTGCTGCAAAGGGTAGTGGAGAGAGTCTGAATTCTGCAGTTAATGACCTTTTTCATCCTGCAGAAAGCCAAACTGGGAAGCAATGAGAGGATTTAAATTACAACATCCTCCAAGTGCCCCTTTGACAATATTATTGTTTTGCTGTACTATTAAGTTGCTGTGCCATCATGTCATCAGACTCGAACTCATCCAAAGATGTCTTAAACCTGCATGGAGTTTATTTCTGCTATGCAGGTGATTGGAGAATGGTGATAATCTCCCAATGTCCATCTAGGCCTAGTCCCTAGTTCCTGGGGATAGCCATTTATTATGGTCCTTTCCTCACTTGTCTTCCATTTCTTACCTTTGGAATTCATCAGCTTTCATTGTCAACCTCGCTCTTCCTTTTCCAGGGGAGAACACTATTCTGCAAGGTGGAGATAGCAACTATGATGCTGCATCATCACTGCTGTCTAGGGAAAAGAGTTTCAGTAAGTGTTCTTAGGCAAGGTTTTTGTTCCCAGATCCCCACCTAACATCCTTGTTTATGGTCATATATATATATTTTTTTTTAACTGAAGAGCAAGTGTGAAGTCTTCCTGTTCTGCGTGTCATGCAATTAAGATGGGTATAAACTCTTTCAAACTATAGCATTTCTTTCTGTATTAAGGAGACTAGTATTTCATGGATTTTCTTCTAGCTGTTTTGTCATTTATGTTACTGTACTTGGATTTTTTTCCGATAAAAGAAGAAATTAGTTTTCTTCATCTACTGCAGAGAGCCTCAACTGTTAGTAATACTCTAGAACAAAACGAGATACAGCTCTGGCCTAACACTACTCAGCAATAAAGTAAGAGAGCAGCAATTTTGTACTCTTGCTCCACAGAAGTACAGCTGCTCCTGCAGCATACTCCTTTAAACAGGTGCATAAGTCAAATTGCTTTCAGACCCAAAAGAAACGACACTGCCCATAGAAGAATTTTAACATTCTGTTCAGTGGTACTAGCAAATATTGATCTTGAACAAGGCTTTTCCTGTAGAAAATTTGACAGAGTTGCAAAGCTGTGTACAGTTATATAAATCCACCCAGTGATAGCATGTAGAATCGAATATTTCATCAGTTTCAAGCAAAGTTTTCTAGCTGGTGCCAATGTAAACAACAGAAAGGAAACCATTATGCCCTTAGGCATCCAATCTGCACTCTCCTTTCACCGCTTCACATCCAGTGCAACCTGAATTTTGCTATACCCTTTCCATAGTCACAGGTCTGCTTTGTAGCTCAATACTATCAGTGTGCAGCTTGAATTCAGCCTATAAATAGAACAGCTAATTCCCTAGAGAACAATGTCTTGTTTAGAACAATCACTGAAGTGGACCAAGAACTGTGGCCTAAAAACTAAACTCAATTGGCACAATCTTATAGAGTGCAATCTGCAAGACTGATAGTGCTCACAAGCACTCAGCTCTCAGTGCCCATTGCCACGTGTGCCATACACAACAGTCACTGTTAGAGTACAGCCACGCCACTTCAGAAAAACAGACGAACCTTCTACTAGTCATTAAAGCACACAAACATACAAACACCATGCACAATTAAAAATCCCAGTACAGCAACAAATTATTGAAAATGACAAGGAAAAGATACAAAATAAGCATTGGCTAAGACTTCCACTAGGGTTTGGAGATAAACTGCCGAGTGAAATAAAGATAGGGGGATGAATAACTTGGCAACTTGTTTCTAAAAATTAATCATAATTTGGGAGAGGAGGTTGTAGGATACAACCCCTAAAATGAATTTTAGAGATAGCTGTAGTAAATATTAAGTATATCGTCAGTGACCTAACTGACAGTAGTTAGTTTACAATAGCTATAATACATGCAATATCTGGCCTTCATTTCTCTTCCCGTTTGTAGTTCAAACCCTTACGGGTCAACATCCTCTGCAAGATCAAACCAATAAAATCTACATAAGGAAAAAGTGAGAACAAAGCTAATTTCTGACACTAAACTATTGACATGGGATCTGGAGAATGACAAGTATCACAGAAGACAGTAGAAATTATTTTTAACTCATCTACCTCACAGCAGCATATTAATAGGCTACCAAGAGTGAGATGTTTACAGATATAGGTTTTAGGAGAGTACCAATAGCTCATCACTTAGTAAAACTGAGAGCCCTGTTTGCTGGGTAAAGCATTCTTAATATGCTCCTTACACACCTATCTCTGTGGCTGTTGCTATTTTCCTCCCGTTAATTCTTTCTAGAATATTTTACTGTGAGCCTGTGTTTTTATGGCTTTCTGAAGGTATGTTCTTCTAGTCCAGTGGAAGCTTGGCAAGATCTCTGAGCAGTACTTATCATACATATATGGATCAGCACCCACAACTAGCCCTTGGCTTCCACTGTCAGCAATCTCAGAACTCACCTCCTGAGATCAGGTGTGGTGCCCTGCCATCTGAACGTTTCTCCACTAACTGGACACATCTTAACGTTGATCTGAGAGAATCATGACTGAAATAATAATTTAAGTATTCAGAAAGTAGTGATGTGGATAAATAGTAAGAAAATAAAGGATAAGAACATTTTTCCTTAGGCATCAGAATAAAAATTTTAGACAAAAGAAAGATGCTTTGGTTGATGACTCAAGAATCATTTGGAGAAAGATTTGCAAAAAACCCAACTTTCTTCAGAGCTCATCCTTCAAAATCTCTCAACTAAAATATTGAGATAAAACAATCAAAATGCTTATTACGAGAACAGTTAGAAAGAATAATAAATGTACAACAGACAAGGACATGCCCTTAAGCTGCAGAGACACCCTAGTGCAAGCAGAGATCTGTCCATCCTTCAAGAGCTTATACCTCATCATCTATATTGCCATATTTCTGCTTTTCATATCTGAGAGCCAAAAATCCAGCATACCTTTATTAACTTGCATTTAGCCTCAGAAAGGAGAAATAAATGTCATAACAGCTCCAAAGGAACACCTTTATATATATGAAATTTTTCATTAAATTTTTTATGTGAAAGATTCCAGAACATCCAGCACTCCCTCACAATTAATTTATCTAAATTACAGAGACTATTATATAAAGTTATATTAAGTCTACACACAGAAATAATGCATCTGCACAGTAGTAGGTGAGCACAGACACATTTTGTCTTCCTACATACTGTACTAATTGTCATTAAAGTAACAACTTTTTCACTATGTACTTGCATGGTAAAAATAAACATCCATTATCATTTGCCATGGTTGGGAGGGGAGTACTTGTTTTAAGAATGTGAAAATCTTTTAGTTCTTAATTTAATTTAGATATAGACATGCAGATACATTTATGAAAAAAAAAGCATAATAAAACTGTACAATGAAACAAAAGTTCCACCTGAAAGTGCTGTTCATTACACCAGACTTACTTCTCTTCAGTCTTAAAAGTGAACTGTCTTTTGCCCACTCCAAGGCTAAGTGTCCCAGGGGATTTCTGCATCTCTGTTCCATTGCTTCGAGTACCTGTATCTCCACCACACCCCAGCCATGAAAGTTTCCAGACCAGAAACTCACAGACAGCTGAACTGTGAAGTTGATTTGTTTGCTAGTTTCATTTGTGCTAATAGCACAAAGCTAAATTTCACTAAGCAGCTGTGGGATTGCAGGATACATTTTGTCTTTGAAACAGTAAATCCTTGCATTTGCCAAATAAGACTTTGTCAGAATTTTCAGGTTATGTAAGTGGGTAGGTCAAAATGACTTATGAACCACTTTGGATTGAAACCAAGATTTCAATAAAATTAATTTTCCTATGAACTAGAAAAATACTTTTTCTTCATCTATCTTTATAAAGTAACAAAATTCAAAATGTAGGCCCTTTTCGTATATGTGGTACAATTCAGTCTTTACTGACACATGCACGCATCAGTCACATAAGGTCCAAGCTTAATTTCCATACAGAGACGAACAGCTTTAAAGTTCCTATACCTTTTTGTGGAATCGTGATGAAAAAAAAATCTGAGAGTGGATCTGGGCTTGGAAGAAATTGTTTTTCCTTAGGAATGAGCTGAAGAGTAATGCAGTCTTTACACCTATTCTGCGAGGTGTAAACGAGGCCAACTTCTACTCGCACTGACTTCATTAGAGCAGGGAACGTTCTGCTGCAGGATCAGAGCTTAAAGTGGCCAGTAGCCATAAGGGCAAGGCCTGTTATTCAGGGCTACTGAGAGATAGAAGAGCTGCAAGGAGTACGTGAGCGTTGTTTCAGCATGGTCCACCCTGTAAGAACATACACATAGACAGTCTTTCTTGCATATGAATCCTCATTAAGTTGAAAGTGTTAGCTCTGCGCAGTTCAACTCACAACACCAATCATTAATTGGCAGGCTCTGTCATCCTCACAGAGAGTGAAGAAGTCCCCAGGTGTTAACTGTCTTCATAGGTTAAAAGTGTGGTTATTTAAAGGGTAATTTTTGCACCTTATCAGCACTCCACAATAGACACTTAATAACATGCCTGATCAGGAATGTATTTTAACCTCAGAATTAGTGAGGCTCTAAAATACTTCAGTGAATAATTTACGATTTTCAATTCCCTTCTACAGTGTAACAGCTATTCATTAAAAAGTTGCATTTTTAGCAGATAGACATAGCATATAATGGGGTTAGGGACTCAGGGACAGAGCAAGAAAAGAATTTGAGAATCTAAACCTCACTGAACTCTCTCTTGAATCCAAAATTACAGACTTCCACTGTCTCAAATGCTTCCTAACCCTGGAAGCATCCCGTCTCCACAGGCATTTAGGAGTTCAGCCTGAAATTGCTGCCAGTACTAACAACCTTACTGGTGCCAAGTCCAGAGTCACCTCCGTCTGGGTAGCACTGAAGGGCTCGGCACTCAGCCGTCAGCTTAGTGCGCTCAGGAGCCCGGAACATGGGGAGCACACCACCTCCAAACCAGGGTTTTGTCTGCTAGGAGTTTCCCCTTCTAGAAACAGGTACTAAATGAAATATAAAGCAGTACAGTAGCCAAAACCCTCTTAAATCCAACAGCCTAATGATTATAGTACCTATAAAAGCAAACAGTCCTCTGCCCTACTGAAGTCAGCTCTACAGTCCAGACTATTGGAAAGTGTCTACCAAACTACAGAATCAGCATAGGAACAATTTTAACCCCTCTTGTCAAAGCAGTTCCTGCTTGTTAAAGCAGACAAAAGAATGTTGTCTACAGCCTTAGGCACTCATCTTGAAAGGGGAGAGGCCTGAACTCTTGTTCTTACATCAGAACAGTTGAATACAAAATAAATATGCTCAGACTAAAAAGTACACAGGATTTAAATCTCATTCTATTGGAAGAGAGTATTTCCACTTAACAAAAGATGATGCTTTAAGGACCCAAAATTTCTAAAAATTAAATAGGAAAAATTTCAAAGTTACATTCCATTCATGAAGAAGTGGCCTAATTTAACTTCACTAAATTACACGGTATTATCAACTCCATCATATAATTATGAAAATGCTTCTCAGGAAGTTCAAAGTGATGATCATACAAGGCAATTAGAGAATCATGGTTATTTTTGTTCTACATATTTTATCAACGTATTTCAGACACAAGCCTGATTGCAGCAGTTAAGAACATGCTTAATTTTTAGCCACAGAAATAATTTGTTTCAGTTGTTATTATAATAGCTCTTTCAGGCTTATTCGTATTTCAAAAACTATTATATTTGCCCTTACAAGAAGCTGTGTTCCGAGTCACATTAAAACAATGAAACTTTAAAAACAAGCAAGTAAACAGAAAAAAAAGAATAACCAGTCACATTGAATAAGTAATCAGTAGATTAGGATGCCATTTTTAGCTTCTCTGCAACTCCACCAAAATAGCACATCTTTCAGGGCAATGTAATGTGATCTTCGTAGCGTGCAGTTCTACGCAACATGTAAGGAGCAATAATACAATTTTCAAGTGGCTGGAGTGAGACGGAAGACTTTATTCTGGCGCTAGAACTTCTGAGTGATAGATAGTAAAGCATGTTTTTGTAGTGTTTACTGTCTGCTAGCAAGAGTAGCATTTGTAGAATATTGTTCACCAACACTGAAGCTAGTTTCTGACTGCCTCACATTGCAGTTATTCTATCTGTCTTTGGGATTTCCTATAGCATATCTAACTGTAGCACTTGAAGCTCTGAAGCCCTGAAGCCCACAAATATTAGGAAACCAATGTTCAGGCCCCAGAAAGATTCTAGACCTTAAACCAAAAAGCACAGTCCTTGAACCGCTATCAGGCTTGCTGACATGCAGATTTTTACCATTCGATTTCTACTTCAGTACAAGTCCACAACTGCTGCCACCCTGAAAAGCCAAACAACTTAGCTCCTGCCTTAGGCTCAGGACTAAAAGCTGGTATTCGCAGCTAGCCTACATCTCCTGAGCTGTCCAGTTTGAGGGGGACAGCAGCTAATCACACTGGGCAGAGTGAGCTCAGCCCAGGTTACAGCAACCTTTACCGGGGCTGGAGTTCAGCCCAAAGAGATTCAAAGCATCTTTGCCTACCTGTCACCATAGCACCCTAACCACCCTGGGAGGCTTGGGAGAGAGATACGCTTTACGTGCCCTGCACCACCCTGCAGCAGCACAGGGTATCAGCTGTGCTCGGTACCATGCTGCTCGCTGGGCTTGCACGCGGCTCCCGAGGCCCTCAGCAAGCAGGCACAGCAGCTCTTCTCTGCTGCAAAGTACTATGCCAACACACATGACAGTTTTAAGGATCCGTGTTTCTGATCTGTCACCAAAACCTAAACCATGCTTAATGTACAGACTAAACTTCTCAAGCACAGAACTAAGTTGTGTGTATTGTTATTGCTATTTCTTCCCAACTTAGTAAAATTTGTCATAAATGTTACTAACAAGATTAGTTCAATTAAAATGTTGATATTTTAGCTAGCACAAAAAAACTATAAAAAACTGCAAACATTAGTATTCAAAATTACCATTCAGCCACACGACTACCAAATAATTTAAGTATACTAGAGCAACTTTGCATTGTGTAAAACTTTGACACAATTGTTCCAGCACTTACAGTTCATAAAAATCCATAACTCCAGTTTACTATTAATTCCTCAGTTTCAATATCCATATTCTGAGACGATAGACAACAATATTTAACTCCAGTTGTGTGTTTTTGAATTCTACAGTGTTTTTTCCTATTTCTCTTTATTGACAATAGCAAAGGCCCACATGCTAAGTTGGTAGTTGTATCGTACTTTGAATAAGCCCTTACCTTTAGGTTTTAAAATCAGTTTTTTAATGACTGAGAATTCTTCTCTTGTAGTGATATAGCGCATGGAATACAGATAGGGGAGCTATTTGTAGCTTTATATATTGAAAGGGATTGTCAAAGTTATTTAGAGCTGTAAACCATTTTAGACAATTAATTAAAATATGCTCAAAGTAGTATAAAAAAATCTATTCTGTAATATGCACTCTAAGTTTCTCTGAGACGTAGCTGCATCTACATTTATCAAAGCAAATTTTGTTACGCTATCTCTAGCAAAGTCATTTGGTGATTGCCAGTATATTCAAGGTTACATTCAAAAACTATTCAAGGATAAAAGAAAAACAGAGTTGAACGGAAGTTTCTGTTGGTTTCTATAAGAAGCCTTTTACTGTGAATCATGTAATGCTGGGAGATTTTCAGCTTAAGAAATTCCTGAACTCCACTGAGTCCCAAAGTACTCGCTAGGCTAACAGCTATAACTGCTGCTCAAGTTTACAAATACTGTATGAAGATACACTATACTGAACGCTTCTCTTACAAGATCAGGTCAAAAACATGTGAATCATATTTCCACTTTAATTATTTCCTTGCAAACTGAAACATGCAAGAGAAACTTGCAATACTTGAAGCTGATGGACCACAAACAGAAGGTAAGAAATAATGGAAGCATATGACAATCAAAGCACCTAAATAAGAGAGAGATACGCTGCCTCTGAAAAGCCAGGACCAGAACAGGAGAGCAGTTTCCTAAATGTTTATGTTATGTATCACTGCAGCCATGCAATATGCCGTAAATAAGAGTAAATACAGCAGTCTTCCAGCTATATTTCCAGACAGTCATTTAATTCTGCAATAGATATTAGACAACCATATACATAGTCATCCTTAGCTTTCATTTCATGAAGCAAAGTGCCAAAAACAAGTTCAGATCTGTTGACTACCGAGAGATTTATTACAATCAAAACAAATACAGAAGAACAAACATTGTTAGTCCATGTGTTTTATACATAACAGTTCAGTCACAGAGGCATTACTATAATCATACAACAAAAATATTCAGCTGCTAATACATTAGTGATTAAATACAGAGTTTAACAAGGTAGAGTTTAATAAAATGAGTATAGCATGTATGACGAGGTTTCAGCCAGCAGGAGTACATCAGCATGCATACAGTGTCAAGTGAATTGATTTACCATAATTTAGCAGGTTTCATAATTAAAGCTGCAATATGAGCAAATATAATGTCAAAGGAAACAGTCTAACAAAATTTGTTTTGTTAGAAAGCGAAGATAGACAACATTCTCTGATCTCCCTCCATCCCCCATGCCAGCTATCTCATCATAGAAGATCTCCAGGTCAGTCAAGCACGACTTCTCCTTCACAAAGCCGTGCTGACCTCCCCTAACCACCTTCTTGTCCTTCACATGTTTGGAATTTATTTCCAGGAAGATTTGCTGCATCACCTTCCAAAGGATTGAGGAGAGGTTGACCTGCCTATGGTTTTTCCCAGATCCTTCTTGTTGTCCATCTTGATGATGGAAGTGGCGTTTGCTTTCTTCCCATCCCTGGGAGCCTCCCCCAGTAATCACAGCCTTTCAAAGGTAATCGAGAGTGGTCTCACGGTGACATCAGCCCGCTCCCGCAGCACCCGTGTGTGCGTCCAATCAGGTCTCATGAATTTGTTATATCCAGTTTGTTTAAATGCCCCCTAACCTCACTGAGGGTAAGCTTTCCTGGCTCTGGAGTTTACCACTGGTCTCTGGGCCCTGGGATTGCTGAAGGCAAGCCTTACAAGTAAAGACAGAGGTGAAGGTATAAAGTACCTTAGCCTTTTCTGTGTCTTTTGTCAACAGGTTCCCTATCCCATTCAGCAGCAGGCTCACATTTTTCCTAGTCTTCCTTTTGCTACTGCCCCTCTTGTTGCCCTTCACATCCCTCACCCCATTCAACTCCATAACAGGATCTGGCTTTCCTAACTCCATCACTACAAGCTCAGACACAGTCTCTATATTCTATCTATAGGTCATCTATCCCTGCTTCCAAATCTTGTATTCTTCTTTTTCACATTCTTGTTTTTAAAAGACTGTTATATATATATATATATGTACACACACACACATATATAGTATGTGTGCATGTGTATATATGTGTATATATATAAACACATAATGGAATTACACTGGAGGACTTTATTTACAGTCATATGTATAGCTTCAGTGCCACAAAAATCCTCAGCTCACTGATTAACCCAGAAATCATAACCTATGTATTAAAGGCATCCTCTTTTATGCTCCTGCAGATTTGTAACAGTATTCAAAGCACTAATATCAAATTAATCATGTTCTGTGGCAAAGCAGTTATGCAGCTCCCTGCTTAATCAATAATCAGTGCAATCATTTGCAGCTTTAAGTACTAAGGAATTTCTGATTCCCCAAGCAGAGAAATTTCAACATATAAACTAGCCTGACTCATGCACCGGGGCCCACCCTCATAGCTTTAGAATTGTGAGTCTTCTCACTAAAGCTTTATAACCATACACGTGTTTCCATATCTACAAAAAGAACACTAGAAAATCTAAAAGGTGCAGGTCTAATTGCTTCCAGAGAAGAGCCCCAGGCTATCAGCACTTGTGATAATTTTTCCTTACTCAGCTTAGGAAACATCTACTCAGCACTACTGAGAAACGTTTGAGTAAATTATCCCACTGCATGTCAATATAGCTATTTCATCTCTTTTTTACACAATAATTAATTAATCTGTTCACAAAAGCACAGATTAATGTAGGGTGGAAGGGACTTCTGGAGATCACCTACTCTAACACTTGGCTCAAAGCAGGTCCAGTTAGATCAGGTTCCTTATGGACTTACCCGGTTAAGTTTTGCATATCTCCAAGGAGGGAGAGTCCACAGACTTTCTGGGCAGCCTGTCGCAACATTTGATCATTCTCATGGTGCAGAAGTGTTTCATACCTAATTTCCATTGTTGAAACTTGTGTCTATTGCCTCTTATTCTATCACCGCACATCTCCAAGAAGAATCCACCTCCCTCTCTCTGTATCATCCTATTAGGTAGCTGAAGACATCAACAAGATCCCTCCTTAGCTTTTTGTTGAGTGAACACACCCAGCTCTCCCAGCTCCCCCTTGTAGACCATACACTCCACTCATCTTGAGACCATCAGGTAGACTCCCTCTAGTACTTTAATATCTTCCTTCCAGCTAGGGAACCCAAAACTGGACACAGTACTCCAGATGAGGCCTCACAACTGATGAACAGAGGGGATGTGATGAAGCACTTAACTGGCACATTAAGGTATGCCCTAATTACATTCCAGTTAGTTATAATTGCCTAAGCAGCACTGGACTGAATCTACTCACTTCATTCTTCCTTAAATGTGCTCCCTTCTCTATGCCATGGAAGAACAAAGAGGTGTAGAGCTAGCTCAGTAACCTCCATTCTTCTCCCCTGAGGTGAGGGTGACTATTCAGTGCAGGGGTTTTTAGCGTAGTTGTCTCATGCTAGTCTAAATTGCCTTGTCATGATACAACAAGCACAGAATTAAAAAAAATATGAACTACTTTCTGGTTGTAACCATTTATTAACTCTGTCTTAACTCATTTTTTTAACAGAATATTTTTCCCTATCAAAGAGCTGCAAGAAAGTTAAGCTGGCAATGATTGCCAGCACCGTGTAAAAAATAAAAATCATGCAGATGCCTCACCTGAGCAGAGGCAGCTGTGGTCAGAAGCCTCCATTTTGTGGAAAATTCATGTAGCAAAAGACATGAACTAGAATTACTGCACTCAGTTCTTCTGTATTTACCCTTATTGGAAATGAAGCAAGAAAGTGTGTGTCATGCAAATAGCCCAATATACTGTTGCTGAAGTAAAAGTTGAAGGATTCTTTGATTGGTTTAATGTTTTTTCCTTTTTTATTTATTTTTTAATTTTTATCAGTCTGCTACTGACTTTCTGAATGCTCTCCAGACATGTCTCCTGAGGTATCTCTCATTCAGTGGGAGAAGCTTTTGATCAGATGCAAGACGAGATAGGCCTCCTAGAAAGCCACTAAAACGTGCACTAAAGGTGCACTAAAAAAATTTTTATTCCATCACCTCACGCACCTGTTGCACTCAGCTTACTCTGTGGTCTATTCACAATTTCAGAGAAACTGAATGCAATTTAAACAGAAAAGCAGGACTAGCAGTTGAACTCAACAGGATCACAAGCACCGTTTCATGCTTCTGAAGTGCCCTACTTCAGTGAATGTATTGGTGAAAGAAAGTGGCAATATGCTCTATCAGTAAGTAGGAAAGGCTAGACTAGAATATATGACTTTCACACAGTAGCCACTTACATTATTTTACAGTGAAAAGGAACTAACCCCTAAACTATCTTTTACTCTGAGGAAATAAAAGCTTTCCAAGGAAGAGCTATTTTGGCCTAGGTCCAGCACTGCACTTGACAGAGTCAGTGAGGGGCACAGCATTATCTCTGCAAGCGAGCAGGGCAAAGGATCCAAGTCCAGAAATGCCATCATGAACACCCTCCCTGTTCCTGCCCCCCAATCAGGTACCACTCAATCAATCAAACTAGCTCAGGAAGTGCTATAACGTCCAAAAGGCACAAACAGCTGCAGTTATGGACCAAGACAGTTCTCCTCCAGTCAGGCATGACCACACGTTTATCATTCCCTGATACATTAGTACCTCCGGCACTCACAAACCTGCTCTTTCCACTGCTTGCGAGTCTAAAGGACCTGCACTTCCATGCTCTACTACTGTCCATTGGTGGCCACCACCTTCTCATAAAAGGTGGATATGAATAGTGAGTTCACCTTATTTTGTCCACAATTTATTGCTCTGGAAGTTGGTCCTTCCTTATCCCCACAGACTCTGAGGATTTAGCCTCTCCTTACTACCAGAAGGTCCAAACTGTAGGACTGTCTGTAGGAGGGTGGCGCTTCTCTCCTGTCAGGGTTGTTACTCTGCATTTGCAGGCAGCAAAACTCAAAATGGACAGTAGTTAGGGAACTCTGAGTTAGCATCACTGACTTAGGATCCATTTTATAACACATCCTGTACCATTTAGTGTAACATGCAATCCTGACATACTGGATGTAAAATGGCTCCTTCTTTACTCCCTCGATCACCTCTTTCAAACTGCTTTACGAAATAAAAAGCATGTATCCACACTAGTTTCTGGGGTGGGGACAGAAGGTAGGGAGAGAAGGATGTGCTCCTGCCTTCACAAAACTTTCCCAGTTTGCTTTTGGCAATGTTCATAAAAAGCCCATTCTCCAGCACAGTGACTGGCCAGGGACTGACTGACTGCTCCCTGCACTGATTTCGTCTCAGCTCCCTGGTTCAGTGGGGTGGTAATTTTGGATACCATTGCCCCTGACCTGTCACCTCTTAACTGAAATTGTATCAGGAGGTTAGCTGCTGTGCAGCTCCACATTTCAATGTGGAGGGCAGGGCCCAAAAGGCCAGTCATTCTGCAAGAGATATGCAAGAACTAAGTTTTCTGTCTCTGTTCTATATACTTAATGTAAACCACTTATATTTGACTAAATGTTTGCTTGCCATGGGACAGCACCCAGAAAAATATTTGTCCCTATTCAAATTTCAGTGAAAACCCATACGAAAGAATTCCTCATCTTTTCTTTTCCGGGTTCTAACATTAATTTTTAAAATTTTTTGTCAATGTGCTTATCAACAGCTATTTAGAAATCCTTGCAGCTCAGCATAAGATTATCAAAATTATGGACATATGGAAATTATTTCCAAAAATAGAAACAGTAATGGAAATATATTTTTCATTTCCAGCAGGGCTGTCAGAGAGTGGCTTCTAGTGCATATGACAAAGAATCCTAAAATATTTAACACAAAAATAACAATTCTTTTCTTTTACATTAATGAGATAAAATTTAAAATTACAATACAACCAGCATAAAAACTAGCTGAAATTAAGAGCAGGCAAAGTTATATATGAGACTGTCATTACCAAGAAGAATATCTTTCGGATGCTTCTGCATTTTGAACTGTCAGGACATTTCTGTTATTATACTATTTTTCTATGGTTTGTGAGAAAGGTCATGTAACTTTGTAACAGTTTATTTTGCATTGTACTGTTTTCTACAGTTTTTGTATTTGGTTATAGTTGGTGATTATGGCAATAGGCCATCTGTAGTAAAATGAGATTAAATTAGGTCATCCATAACAAAATGCATTTACAAAAACACAATTGTTTTCCAATTAGAAAGGAATATTTTAATCTTGAGAATTAGGCGACAGTGTCAGTGCCTTCATTACATGGGAGAAATGACTGCTGGCAGGCTGCAGTCATTCACAAAAATGGGCAAAGAGAATACTTTTTTTTTTTCTTCCCATCTTGACCCATCTGCAAGATAGCCTTGCTCTTTAAATGTTTTGCATGCAGACAAACCGTGTAGCAAGAATAACACTTTACAAGCTAGCAGTATCTGCTAGTAAGTATGCAATAGTATTAGGCACTTCAAAGAATAAGTATGAGAAGATTTGAGGAGTTGAAGAAGTCAGGTAACGGGGAATTTTTTTGATGTCAGTGGAATAAATTTTATGTTATATGTAATCTATGTCAATATCTCTCTGGAAAACTAGTGGTTTTAGAGTAGCAAATAGATAGGTTTTTACAGTCTGTCTACTTTTATTAAACCCTTGTTACTAGAAATTACCATTCTTGTCACAAAACGCATTAGTATTTTTTCTGAAGTCCTTTGTGAATCATTACATTTCTTATAGATGAGGCAAGCAATTTTCCAGCTCTGATAATCTCTGAATATTCTGTATGCCAAATCTTTCTCAAAATATGTGCACTGATATATGGCTTGCTTTTACTGCAAAAAAAAAAATAGAAAAAGGTTTTGCTGAATAAACAGTCAACATATATCAGTCATCTGATGTGACCTTCCACTACGCGCTTCAGTTTAACCTAGTGAATCTAACCTGACTGAGGGATTTGAAATGTTAACAACATCTTTAAAGTATCCAAAGCACAGATACGTAACCTAATTCTGTGAGATTCAGAAGAGAAGCAAATGTAGGTATGCTACAGATGTAGCAAACACTTTTTCTAACTGCGATGCTTTTTCTAAAAATTTAGAAAGGAAAACAAGATAAAAATTGTTATTGATACTCATGTAAGAATGTAGCATAAGGCCCCAGTTATTGAAATCAGAAAATCAGGTTTAGGTGTAAGGATCAATGTGCAGGAATCATATTCCTACAGAATTAGTTAGACATAGTTTAAATATTGCTTTTACTGGAGCTCCTACGAATTTAAGATTTACAAAATTCTTCCTACTAGCAGAAATCAGTTCTTAGTTTATCCCATAAACATACACACACTGGAAGTTCGTTTAGTACTTTCAGAAAAAATGTATATATTTTTTTCTCCCCAGAATTTCTGCACCAGCTCAAAAACATGAAATAGAATATTATTGTCCTCTATAAGGAAGGATACAGTATGGGTTAAGCCTAAGTCAAGAAAGCCTTTAAGCACACCCTAGAGTTCTGTTGATTACACAAGGGTAAGTTCTAGCTAGTTGCAAGAAAGCATTTGCAGTAGGAAAAGTATGCTGAGCATTTATCATTTACCAGCCAGAATGCAGCAGCAACTGGCATTTCTGAAAACACTTCGCATTTATAAGAACACGGACATTAAAGCAACTGCCTGCTCCTCCTAATCCTTGCTCACCAGATACACGCATACAATTTGAGTTATAGCAGCCATTTCCTAATTATTCCGTAAGTCGATGTTAAGAGCGCTCTGAGAGGCTTTACTATGACTCTGAAGAACTTTTTTTTTTCTTTTTTCCACTCAAATCAGCTCATTGCCATCAGGGAGAGCTACCGTTGCAAAAAACTAGCAGCGTAAATCTCTTTCTTGTACAGTCAAGAGCTGGCAGGATCTATGTTTTTAGGAGTCATGCGTATCACATTCTGTGGCAGATTATAGAAAAGAAAAAAGAGAAAATAGAACGGTAGGGAAAGATAAGACATCTCTGTTTTAAACAAAGTGAGTCAAGACAACAATGGCTAAACTAGTAACTACCAGGCAGAAAGTCTGTAGACGATTTCCTAAATCTGAGCACTTCAGACTGAAAAGGCTCTAAATAGTTAAGCATTTTCTGAGAGGATAGATGATTCAGTCCTTAAAGTGCCTTTTGCAGAGAGCAGGCTAAGGCCCCGAGGAATACATCTGGGGCAGCAAGACGGATTCAGCTTTTGGGAGACTGGAAGCGATGGACTCAGATGGATAGATCGAACGTTGTTTCCCTGCAGTATAGCACCTTTGAGCAAATAAACTGCATGCTTGTTTTGAATATGCTATTTTGAATCAATCATCAATCCTAGCATCATAGAGATAAGTTTCCTTCAGATACCCTATTCCAGGCTCCTGAAAATATCAGCATAAGAGCATGGCAGGGGCCCCCAAGAGTTCAAGCACACGGTAGTAAAGGATTTAAGTGTTTACTGATGTTAAAAGCTACTTATTTACATAGATTTTTTTGTGAGCAGATATAAAGATCATTTTCTGTGTTAAATACTTTGGTATTGTAAAGGTATGCCACAGCCAGGAGATAGAGGTTGCTGTAGCTTATCATTGCCAGACCAAGTAGTAGAAATGGGAAAATAAGCAAGGGAAATTCCAACAGATAAGTTTTCAGGAAGCACAAGAAATTATGGACACATGTACATAGTTGTGAGAAATAAGCTTGAAGTGAAAAAAGACAGATATAATCTAACAGGGGAGAAAGAGCAATGGAGGGAAAAAATGAAACAGATATAAAATCAGAAAGCCAGAGCAATGGAAAACTGAACTAAAGTCACACACACACACACACACACACAGTCAAGAAAAACCTACTAGAAATGAAAGGAATCTTGCACAGAAACTAAAGACTGCACCTGAAAGATTTGCAAATAGATGTCAAAGATGGAGACTGCATGGTAAAACCCTGGAATGTTTTTTCAGAGATTAAAGCCTGACCACAGCGCCAAAGTTAGCCCAAAGGAACACACCTAAGATTGTTTGGAAATGCTTGCCTTCAAAGATATCCAAGTAGTGCATCTCAGTTTCACAAAGATTTCAGCAATTTACCCTACTGGTCACAAGAGAAAAATTTCTACCAGATGTAACGTGCTGAATGCTTTTAAAATACATGGAAGAAAGAGCACTATGGGCCTTAAGGCATTTTTCCCTTCACTGGGATTATTGCAGATTTTCTTGCCCATCGTGGGTGGGATTTGTCTGGCCAGACGTACATATACATCCCTGAGCTAATCAACTTCTACTTCTTCTATAGGTACTGGAGTAAGAGGGTGCTTATAGTAACATACTAATCTCCTCTTAACGTCAACAACTGAGATAGAAGAATCACGGCCTTAAAAGCATTCCTCTCCGTAAAGTGTGACTGACGCAGCTGCAGAGACCTACACTGAAAACATCCAAATTCAAATGAAGATGGATATGTGCATGGCAGTTAAAATCCAGGTCCTTTGGAAGAAAGATCTGCACACTAACCTCCCATGTAAAGTGGTTTACATTAACTCGTTACTCTTGGTAGGGCTTGTATCACATGAAATATGACTACTGTCTAACTTATTTCACCTATCTCCAACCTGCCCTCTTACTCAAAATTAGTGGTCCTAAATTTTTCTCACTCTGTCTTCCAACAGCTTCCTAGTCCTCACTGAAATGCTTCACTTGTAATTTTAGAAAAAGACAGATAAAATCCATATTCCTAACAAGAATTTTCCTGTTCAAATAAAACAGCACAGAAATGAAAGCCAAAAAAAGTTACCCCACAAAGAGATTAGAAGCATTTGTATCCAGAAAAGGCAAGGAACACACGTTATGGAACTAATATCATTCTCAAACAAAATTTAGGTAATAAACCTGCAGTGGGGAGGGAAGAAGAATCAGTAGCAGAAATGTTTGCAGAGAACAAAAATTCTCTAGAGCAGTTTGCAACATAGGAAGACATCACTTAAAGATCTTCTGTTTCCAAATATTATAAATTCCCCCAACACTCTAGCAAGCTTGGATTACCTCTCTTATTATGTAAAACCTGTCATTGCCATCCTTCTCTCATATTTTAAGTTGTCATACAAAAAGACTCATTGAATAATCATGACTCACCCAAGAGCCTTTTGACTCATCCTTTCATTAATATTACTTTTTCACCTCACAAAGCACACAGAAAAGGCAATATAGAGATTACAGGAGTATTCTACTTCTATCTGAATTTAAATCTTTTTCTATCAACCTTGTTAGGAGTCATATTTTTCCAGGTCTTTATATAGGACATATATTTTTATTTATATATATAATATATATCCATGTATATTTGATCACCTTTTAATGACTGTTAAGTGATGTCCAGTTGAAAGTAAATTTTGAAGACTGCTTCCTTTTATTTTTTTGCCTCATTTTCAACACTTCCAAATGTTCAGAATCAAGTTTGGATGAGTATTTCCTACAGTCTTTTTCTTCTGGCCTGGAAGACAGTTTCCTGACACATGTGAGAATCCTTTGACCTTTTAGCTTTAGAATACTTCATGATGAACAATACAAATATTCTTTTCTGACCTTCCTTACACAAATACATCAAAGTCAGTGCTTGATGCTGAAAGTTCTTCCTACACTGAAAATAAGTCATTTATTCTACTTATTGCTGTTTTAAGCGTGCTACATTATTCCTTATGGAAAAAAGAAAAGATCAGCTATGACCTGGTTGCCAGTGGTTACCTATCCACAATAAACCTGTGCAAAAACTAGTCATTTGCGGCCAAGCAGGGTTTCTGAAAGTTTTTGGAAAAGGCAGCATGAAAAAATGAAAACACTTTAGGAAGCTAATCCTACTCTGTCTGACACCTGCAGCAGAGCTGCTATGACATAAAAAGGCAGAAGACGAGGACCTTATCTACACAGACCTATGACTCAAGACGACTTGGGTCACTTTTAGTAATTCTTAGGCACATTTAAAAGACTTCACATCAGGACCAGTTTGAAATTACTTGATAAGTCTACTGCAGTGGTTCTCCTGCTGTCCATTCCGCAGAGTTATGCTCTGCCCGGGGATCTCTGGTCTCCTTGGCTATGTTTAGGGCCTGCATTGGAATGGACTTTGCACAGTCTTGTCTACAGAAGCAACTAACTCAAGGCAGCATAAAGAGACAAGCTGAAAATAGGAAGGTCAACTTTGCTTTCCTTATTTTAGCACACTTCCTTAAAGGAAAGTATATATTAACCAGACTGCATTTTTCCCCCCTTAAGCCATAGCAGCGTTCCTTTAAAGTAGTCCAGAAGAGCATCACTTGTATCTACAAGCATCACTTGTATCTACATCACTTGTATCTACAGGTATCCCGTATTTTGCATCCTCACTTCCCAGAAGCATCATCCCATGGTCTATACGCAAGCTGTAGTATTGGAACAGAGAAAATGTTCATTTCACCTCTTCAGGGACTACTGGAAATATCTTTGATGCTTTACCAAGACTTAGAGAAACCAGCTCTGTCTTAACTCAATTTTTTGTGATAGTCCCTATGGGCCATTAAAGTGGGTTGTAAAATCTAAGTAGGGCATTACAGTGGAAGTACAAGGTCAGTAGGCAGATGTGGTTCTGCATCCATGAGCCACCATGGAGAAATCGCTAAGGTTCCCAAAGAGGTTGTCTTTCACTTTTCCTGCTTTGGTGAAGCATACAAGAAGTGGAAGGGGACCAAGAGAGGCACTGCAGTATAGTATATCATGTTAATCTCTCCTCCTGTATAATGCTGGGTTTTTTTTTCCCCACCCTCTCTCACCTGCTTCCTTTCTCCTCTTCCCCTAGCAAATACGCACTTGTAGTCTAAGATGGGAACAATTTTAGGCTACATTAGATTTGGCCATAGAGCAGAGAAGAACCAACATGAACAAATTAGCAGCTGTGACCTGTAATGATTCTCACTATATCCATTATAAGAATCATAACATTGGTTTCATAAGGTTTATGAGGAGGAAGATTTTACATGTTTCGCTTCTCTGAAAAATTGTGGCAGAAGCAGCTTTTCCTGGTTGCTGAACAACATTCACAGAGCAGATGCAAAAAAAAAAAGTTTCAAATCTCAGTATCAAATAAAAATGTTTAGTTAAAAATAATCTCTGGGGGGTCAACTTATTCAGCCTCTTGCTCAGAGTAGAGCTAACTTCAAAATAAAATCAGGTTGCTTAGAGCCTTGTCTACAGGTCCTTTGAAAAGGTATCTAACCTGTCAGTACAATCAAATTTGAAAGTCTTAAGGATGGAGATCCCCCAGACTCTCTGGGTGACCTGTTCCAGTGCTTAACCCACCCACAATGTAAAATATAGTCTTATTACATGTTGTGGTAGAGTTTTCCCTGCACTTTATATCCATTGTTACAGTAGCAAAGGAAGAAGAAAGATATCAGAACAAGTGACAGTAAGGAAAAATAAATTAATATTGCTAATGCTCAACTGTGTGCTTTAGGGGTTACTGTGTACGACCAAAACTGTTGCTTCAAGGTACTGTTATGCTTTCCTGATAATGGAATACATACATCATGCAAGTGCCAATAGCAGTGAGTAAGAGATACTAGCCACTTTGTGCTGAGAAAGCACTGAAGAGATAGCTTGAAGTCTTCCAAGGACAAAAAAGGCCTAAAAATTCTGGAAACATTATCAGCTGGTACCTCTATCCGGAAGACCATTTTTCCTCATCTACTTTTTGGGATCGAGGGGAAAAAAACTTCCTTATTCACATTCTTTCATCTTGTAAACAGAAGTTTCACTGAATAGCAATGAAAACAATGCTTTTTAAATCAGTTCCTCTGGTTCATTCCAGATTTCAGTAAACAGATTTGTCCGTCCAGTGTCTAGTACACTTCCTTTTGTAAGAAGCAAAGGAAAGCAATCAAATGATCTGGGAAAGCCAGTGAATAAATATGCAACAAAGCTTGCAAAGAATAAAATATATTTAGAAGAGTAAAATCTAAAGCTGACTAAAAAGAGCTGCAGCAGCATCTGGCAATCCTGAGTACTATGGGACTGATAAAGTATGCAAGAGGCTCCAGTCCCTTCTTCTGGCCACCCAGAGCAGACGGGTTGCAGCTTCACCCCAGCCTGTGCCTCTCCCCTCCTGCTTCATCAGCTCGCCTAAAAAGCTGTTAGAACATGGAAAGGAGATGCACACTGCAGTCTTCTCCTTGGTTGGAGAGCAAAATAGGACAAGCAGGCTGTAGATGACATTCTTGCCAATGAATTCAATTGTTAAACCATTGTGGTGTTTAGGCAAGAGAGCTTAACAAGCTAAACATCCACTTGGGCTTCTTGACCTTAAGAAATAAAATATATATACATATATATATATATATGTATATATATGAGAAATAGTGTTCCACAACTGTAAGTGGGAACTTACCCTTTCCATCTTCCTTTAAATTTCCATGCTCTTTTTAAATACTTCACATCCTAATTATGTCCATGCTGATGCCTTGTAACTGAATAAGAAACTAGAGAAATAAAGTAGAAATCCAGAATACTGGATAAGTGTGCCTTGAATTTAAAGCTAGTTAAACATGCCAACTCATGTCAGAACAAAAAAAGAAATAATTAGATTCCTGCATTTATGCTTTATAGTGGGAAGTGGCACCAAAACTTCAGCTGCATAAAGTTTATTAATAATTCTTTCACTGGTAATACTGAAAAAGAGTTAAACTTCAGCAACCTGTCGGAAACCGCCATTTTATGCCTAAGGTACTTCTAGTCTATTTTAAGTGTATTACATAAAAGGCAATGCAAGGGGCACTGCAAAATGCATCTGGAATTCAATTTGCATCCTTTGGTGTTATTTAAAAGTTAAAAATTTGAACCCCTGTGGCTTATATTTAGAATTAAAGCCCCTATATTGTAAAGCATTTGATTGCTGCTATCATTTCCTCTGTATTCAGTGGTTACTGTTTTTCTACAGCATAACCCATCAGTTAACAATACTAATCTTTTCCAGTGACTTTTCTGCTAGTTAGAGCTGTTGTGATATCTTTTTCTTGGTTTATAAATATTTCTTACATGCACAGTGCTCAGCTTTGTTTCAATGTACTGAAATACAAAAGTTAAGAAATTAAACAAGTAGAAAATATTTCTATTAGATCCTTTTATGTTCTGACTCTCAGCTGGTTTAAATCAATACAGCTCTGAGGCAGCTCACAGTTATAATGATTTAAATTAGTTGCTAGTTATGATAAAGATTTTTCTAAATATGAAAGGTTATTGAACAGAGAAACCTGAACAAATCAAGTAAAGAATATTGTTTCTTCCACCTTTCTCTAGTGATGCAAAAAATGAAGATATCAGGGACCGTTTTGTATTGCAATAATGAGAGAGTAACGGAGGGGGGAAAGAGAGGAATGGAAGGAAACTTGTTGACTGAATGTGTCCAAAAATCATTAAATTTAAGGATTTACAAAGTAACTATAGAATAAACTGATTAAGAAAGTTACCCACAGTGTTAATCTCTGCTTCATACATTTCAGATGTAGAAAGGTCTCTTACAGCAGTGTTCATTCTTAAACATGAGGTACATACATATTTGAAATGCATACTCCATAGGTTCAGAGAACATTTTTCTTATTAGTAAAACAGAAAAACATACTTCGGGTAAAACTTAAAGCTGTATTTGTTTCTTCCAAAATGAAAGGTTTGGGACTTGTCCATTTTAGCAAGTTTATTGAAACATAAGTACCCTTTAAAATAAAATCATTTCAAAATTAGAAATAGAAACATTCGCTCCAAAAAAAGTTGAAACGAAATGCGATTGCTTCTGTTACGAACAAGAGTTTAATTTAAGCTGAAGCTGTGCCATCTCTTTTTGTTAAATGAGATTCAAGATAAACCTTTTGCCAGCTCTACTTATTGTCAGGAAATTTGTTTCTAAATTGCAGGATTTCACATACCCAGGAAATAAATAGGAGCAATGATTCATAAAGTTCAGCAAAAATAACCTCCATAACATTTTATAACCTAAAAATAAAGGCTAAAATTCTAGTCTCCTTCCAGAATTACGCTTGTCAAGTCTCATCAGCCTCTTTCAGAAGCGCTCAGAGCACAGTTCCGACAAGCAGAGCGGGATATTTCTTATAGATGACGGACCATGTCGCACTTTTCAGGCAGTGTTCTGGTCTCTTCGCAAGTACAGCTCTTTGTTCAGCTAAGTCCCTGGTTAAATCATTATGAAGGTCACCTTCAAAACCTGGGTGCTAGAAGGCTGAAGGAGGGCCTTCCACAAAAGCATCCGGCACTTCAGAGACTTCCAAACATTATGTAGACAGGCTTGGTCTGACCACAATTTTTATTCCATGTCTATTTGGTGCAAGCATACAAGTGCCCAAGAAAAATAAACCATGGGCCAATAGCCAAATTTGTGGCAATAAAAATTAGTTTCAGATAACAGGTATTTAACTCCGGTAATCACATCAAATTAGGTGACTGTAGAAACACCTAATTTCTCAAATAAAGTTGTGGAAAAGAAGAGAAACAGATTATTATTTATAAATCTCAAAGTTCACTCTGATTTACAGAAGCAATTTTTCTTCTGAGCAGAAGTAATTTTTAAGGAAGAGCTATTAAGTAATTATTCAAAGGTATTTTAGGAAAATAAAATACAAAGTAACTTTTTTTTTTAAATGAAGTCGGAAATTCTAAAGGAAGCATAATCTAATGGCTCTAAATGTTATTTAAAAAGAAATCAACCACTTTGAATACTGTTCTTGTATCAACTTCCACAGAAGAAAATAATATTCATTACAATAATATTCATTTTTAAAATTTTAAATGCATATAAAAACAGCGAGGAAGGAGTTACAATCATTCATTAAGTATTTCTGTGCTCTGGAATCCCTAGTTTTAATTATAATCAGCAATGAAGATGAGTCTTCAAGTTTGATTCTTCAACAGGGAATATACAAGTCTTCTATCAGTGTATGGAGACAAGTGCAAAGTAAAACTAATGCTCTGTACAATACTGTAAGTAAAAAAAAGTTCTATAAACTTTGGGTTTCACCTTCTAGAGCTATGGTGCAAGGGGTCATTCTGTGCCCGCGTACAACTGATAATACTAACTGAAAGCTGAGTTTGATTAATAACAAAAGCTGCTCCCAGAGCAGTTCAGCATGCACTTTATACCCAAGACACTTTGTTAGTTCCTCTGTACCTACTCTGAGTATAAAGTTAGATTATACATCCTAGGTACAAAGTAATCTTATATTACAAAAGACCAGCAAATGATTCTGCTAATATATAACCAGCATAGCCAGGCGAAACTGAAGCAAATTGAGTAACAGTATAAAGTTATATTCAGAAATTGTAAAGAGCATTGACGTTTTCTACTTCTCGCTCTTGAGCTTTGAGGCCTATCAGGTGAGGTTTCTGCCTTTTATGTACAAACATACCCCTCTCCAAATAGATTATCCCCTTTTTTAACTTACTACTGCCTTGTGCTGGGACATCAACGCAGATAAGGCACAGTAACAGCTTTCTGTAGTGGAGTTGTAGGGATGGAAGCAGACTGCCCATTATGTGGAACATCTTTTTCTACTTCAGAGGGTGAAAACATGGAGCAATAGACGCTTAAGAGAGGTCAAAGGATGAAGCTGGTACACATAGCTGTGAATCTCCTGAAGACTCCTCTGCAAATGCAGTGGCTTCTGTAATTAGGGCAGGCCTATTATTTAACTCTGAGGTTCCCTGCTACATCACTAACTGAAATAAACAGAGAGCTCCAAGAACATGAAACTAAAGTGGTTTTTCAGAGGACAAGTCAGACCTATAACTACTGTGATGGGGACACCTTTACAAAGCCAAGAGTGCTCTTGGTGGACAACTGTCTCTCAAGGAGTCACACCTTACAACCCGTAGGAACACCCATTACTTACTTAAAAAGACTGTTCCTACTGACTACTCTATTGGTAGTACCTGAGATGCAGGTCCTTCTTCTGCCCTATTCAGCAGTTCACTCCTCAGATAGCATTCTTAGGATAAGGAGGCGTTTCCTCAGAGAGCTTGTTTAAATGTGCCACAAGTAACTGACATCTCTTGATGTCTCTCACATCCCTCTCTCTGTAAAATTTACAGAACTGGACCACCATATCTGATGTAGAGCTGTTGCTCATCAAGGCAGGCCCAACCTGCTTCTTGTAGGAAGGGGAGGAAACACAGAAAATGAGACTGAGACACTATCACTTCCCACCATCAGTCTTTTGTACAAGGCAAAAGGACCCTTTATATCTCTCTTAACAGATCGTCCTTTTCACATAATTTATTAAAGTGTGTTGCTGTTACTCTTCGTAGTGCTACAGTAAGCAGCCAATAACACTTTAAAATGTTTGTTTCCAATTTATATTAAAAGAAAACAAGTCTAGGAGCTGATGTCTAAGCTAAGGACTTGAATAATTCCTTCGCAAAACAGCATGGTGAGTATACTATTGTCCTTCATCTTTTATGCTCACCTAATACGTCCAAGCTTTGATATTCATGACCAAGTGAGTTGATGTGTTTTCATCAGGACAGAAAAGAACAGTTTACATGGACCACTGCCTATACCACCTGTGAGACACCCTTTCCCCCTCAACCAGTACAAGTATCTGCAGGAAACAGCAGTTGCCACAGCCTGCAAGAAAGGAAAGGAGACCAGAGGAAGTAAGGCTTATTTTGTCTTATGTGTACTGAAGGGGGTTCAATTCGCTTAGGGATGAGGTTCGAGACCTCTAAATATGATACGTTGATGATGTTTTTGTAACTTAAGCTCTTCCATTTCCACACTATAACAAGAAAATAGTTAAGAGAAGCTACGTAGTCTGACTCATAAAGCCATTAAGTTAGAGTTAATTTTTATTTTGCATTTCCTTATAAAGGAAAGAAAGAATTCCACAGAGGGGGTGGAAAGTACAATTTTGATGTCTCGATTTAGCCATCTAAAATAGAAGAAATACAGGCTCCAATATTAGAATGTAATAGCTTATGAAACATAACAACAAATAAAAAAGTTTATGAAAGCTTTTCAATTAATTCATGACACCAGCTTTTACTGTGCATAATTTGCTTTCTTCCAGCAAAGCAGATTCTCATGTGTGAGTTTCTATACCAGGTATGTCCCATTCTGTATAGTTAAGCTGGGGGTGGAGGGGAGCACAAGACCCAACAAGCAGAATCAACACCACTCAAAACTGAAAAGCTGAAGGAAGAATTTAACAAGGAGATCTATTTCAAGAGATAGGGGTTTGTCTTTGCAAACGTTAGATGAGAATGTCTGCATTTTCAGGCACATGAACAGCAAGTCTTTAACTGATCACACAATAACATGTTTTAGATATTACCTCCCGATGACGATAAGCTCTTTAAAAGAGTAGGGGGATCCAGCGCATGAACATAACCAAGCAAGGTGGTTAAATACTCTATTAGAATTGTTTCCAGATTTTTAAACCCAAATATGTTGTACAAACATATTTACTTTTTTCTAGTATCAACAATTTTCAGTTTCAGCACTCTTATTCCTTTCCATCCTTGCTTTAGATATTTTACCTCCTAATTCTGCTTGTTGTGCTTTATGATAGCCCCTTTGACGAGAAACATTTCGTTAAAAAGTAGCGGTTTTATGCTCAGCTGGAGTCCAAAGAGTGATAGCATTCATTACTCCTTTGAAAAATAGTAATAATAGTAAACACAAGAAAAACAGGAAATGAACTTAAAAGAGATGTTCTTCGCTCCCTCCTCCCCCCCCCCCCCCCCCAAAAGTAAAGACATGTCAGGCTGGCTCAGCAAATACCACAGCAATATACATAGCTCCCAGGCTGGCTCAGCAAATACCACAGCAATATACATAGCTCCAAACAGCTATAGTCAGTCACACACAAACACCAAGCAGCCAAAAAGTTTTTCCCCCAAAGACAAGAGCAAAAGAGATGTGAAAACAATTATGAAGCCTGACAGACTTATTCTACTTCAGTGGAAGGTATGGAACTTAGTATCTGTGCAGAGGTCAACTGTATTACGTGGCTAAAGAAAAATGCAGAAGCCTTGTTCAGGGCACACTGGCACTTGCCATGCTAAAAAGAACTATTGGCGGGTTTTTTTCCCGGGGGGTAGGGGGGGGGGGAAATCCTTGCAAAGGATGAGGAATATCTAAGGATAGATAAAACATTGTCCCAGAAGGACACACTTCAGAACTTCCCCTCAAATCTAACTTCAATAGAAGTGTACTGTGGAGTAAGTAAAGCAAATGCTACAAGTATTTAAAGCAAGTAAAGCAAATGCTATGAAATATACATATATTTTTTAAAATCTTTAATAAAGATAAATCTTTAATTTATCTCTTATTTAAAAATAAGAAATCTTTTTAAATCTTTAATAAAGCTGGGCTTTCCCAGCTCTAGGGCCGCATCAGTAAAGGGTTAACTCCAAAAGACTTGGGAAGAAATCAAACTACAAGCAACAAGCTCTTTAAGACATAATGACTCATGACACCAGCAAAAGAAATATCTCCAGAGCAGGGTGGCTATTAGAGTAATAACTTACTATGGAAGCTTCAGCAAGTCAACTTGTAAAGTATAAAATGGGGATGGTACTTCACTCCTCCAACCTGTGGAAAATTTTGAAGACTCTGTGCAGCATGGAATAGAGCACAACAGACTTATCCAAGATAGCTGAGCGTTCACAGAACACATCATGACATTAGATTTGAAGCTTAGTTCTGGGTGCAGTCTAATCATATTAATTCAGCTCTATAACTCACAGCTAATGAGTCCTAACTAATCAGGGCTTGTTAACTCAGGTGCAGGATCAGGTGACTGCGGGTGGACCACACATGGACCCAGACTGGCTTTTATCCAGCCACCTCAGGCAGCTCTACACCTGCTGCATGCAGGCTCTGGCAGAACAAACTCTGCTGCAACCACGCTCATCAGGGCATGTTATCTCTGTGTGCTCGTTAGAGCAACGGTTTCCTTGTTACATGACAGCCTGACACAGTGCGGGCTTCTAAACATTAATTTCATACAGATAAAATGCAATGATTTTCCTAAACACTATAACTGAGCTTACTGATGCCTTCCTCTTCAGTTCTTTGATGTATTTTTCTTGCGGGTCTTAATACTTGCATCTACCTCTGCAAACAAACTGCTGAGTAAAACCAGGTATATAAGATATCTATCTGAAGAGAGTAACAAAACAGAAGCATATACTTTCCTGGAACGCAAGGTTGTGTATTTGTGTACTGCAAAATAGAGAAGTTACACTAAACACTCTTTTTCTATCTGCTTGATTCCAAAGTGATATGGCTAGGTCTTTTGCAGGTGCAGGCACGCTCTTTCACAGGCCTAGAGCTGTAAATGCAGTTCAGCGGACAGTAGATTAAGCCTCTTCATCAGGCCTTGGCAGCAAAGCACAGGCACTGTCAACTGCAGATTTCACATCCTAGGGGAATAAGGGAAGGCTGATTGCTCTCCTGTACGAACAGCTCGGGTAGCTCATTAATGGAGCTGCACTGCCTGTTTTGTCACTCCGTTCACAACCCCTTAGGCATTAGTGACAAGAATAAAATCTAAGAAAAACAAATAATTCAAAGGAACTGCCAACAAACATTGCTGCACCTTGTGCAGGGCTGTATCCCATCACTATCAGCTGACAGAGCTTCCATGTGACAACGAAAAAAGGCCAGTAACATGCTGTTTATCTCAGCCTAACAAGCAATCGGGCCACCAAAATCTTTATGGCACCTCAAGAAGCAAGTAACACAGGAGAAAAAGGAAACTGGATAACTAACAGTAAAGGAAGAAATCTTAAAATATAAAAGTAAACAAAAATAGATGGAACACAGTGGTGAAAGTGGGTGGATATATCTTGGATCTCAGTTCTTATGTTTCTCACTCTGTCGCATTTATTATAGCTGAACTTTGGGAAAAATCCAGGAGACCAGACTGCTAGTAGCCACTGTTAAGCTGCTGCACCAAGTCTATAATCATAATCCATTAAGTAATATAAGGCAATTTATTGTACTCTCAGTGCTTAGTGTTTTTGCATTTTCTTCTGGAAATAGCTTTGGCTCATTCCATCAACACGTTCTGCTTTTGATTAAATTAACTGCTTGGGCCCTGACTGATGTGGGAGTTTCAAAAGGCAGAAATTGCCAACCCGGATTTCTCATCAAAAGCTGGTATTTACAGAAAGTTCATTCATTCTATGGGAAGATTTTTGCTCTGTGAAGGACTATATGGTACATAGCACTGTGACTAGCCATAGTCAGATGGCAAAGACACAAAGATAATGTGCTAAGGCTTAGGAATTGTAATCACCCTACACTTGACTGGAAGGTACCTACTTTTTATATTTTAAGCTAGGAGAGAAGGAAGGAACAAGCACTCTATACAATAACCAAACTCTTTTAATAACACTTTTAAAGAACTTTTAAGGCCAATATTTTGTAAATTATGGCTGCTCAGAAGCAAGCGACCTCCTTTATTGTTCACTGACACAACTAAATAGACCTTCTCATCAATCGGGTAATCAGGGAGATTAATTTCTTTCTTGCCCCATGAACTGCTTTTATGAAAATATTAATGGCTGCCAGTGGTGGCGGCCTTCTATTCATTAAAAACTCAGGCTGTAGGACAGCAGCTAAGGTAATCTTATACAGCTACATGTAATTTCATAATAATTATAGATAATTGCAGTACTATTATTGTACTGGTCCATAAATTGCCATAGAGCTAAATGTGACTGCAGATTACAGAGTTTCAGGTTTATGTAGGTATGCTTATGGAAGTAGTTTTATTCATTCAAATATTTTAATGTGAGTGGTTCAAAAAACTGCTCACCTCCCTGCAAACCTTTGCAGGACTGAGACACAAGAGCCTCATCCTAGAAAAGGATCTACTTCTGGAGTTTGGGAAATAACAATAGGTCTGCAGATAATAAACAAATTGTCATTTAAAAAAAAGTAAATACAACAATTATAAACTCAAAGATAAAATAATGAGGAAAATGACATTCAAAATGTCCTGTGGTCATGGTTACCCATTTTACCTCTACATATTCTAATCTGAAGGTGTTTGTGTTACGTGTACATAATTTAAGTGAGAATAAGACATTACTGCAAATATTTATTGTGACTAACTTAACACCTGTGAGAATTTCATTCAAATTCCATCATAATTTACAAAAAAACTACCTAGCATATCATCAGTGAGGTCATTCTGAGTTAGAATTGAGTACTGAATTCTAATTTTTACCTCTTCTGAGAAAGGTGATGAAATTGCTCAGTAGTCATTGTACAATACTCTGATTTCAGTTGCCTGTGTTAATCCCATGAAATGAAACCTAGTAATGTCACTGGTTAAGACTGGGTTTGAAAAGGTTTAAATCAGAAAGGAATAATGATTTCCATTTTTTCCACTAAAAATTTCAAGGAAAAATGTGTTACCTATGTTTATGAAAGAAATGGGCGGATCAAGACCTTATATGTCTGGAAGGAAACATATGCTCTCTTCTAAGAGGAATCTTTTTAAGAAGGAGCAACTGCAAATGACAATTTCCTTTGTGCACATTTTCAATATCATGTTGCTATCCTTACAATAGCTGCAAATATAGTTAACAGAAAGAGGCAGGGTTCAGCATTTGCTGTAAGATCTGTTAACAAAAGAGCTAGAAAAGTAACAAAAATGTAACCACTGCCTGGCTTATTGTCACCCATGACAGTGACTTTTAGAGAAACCAGCAGCTGTGAAAAAAGAATCCTACAGCCAATTCATGAAGAGGAAGAAACACAGGAGCACAGAATACATTTCAAAAGATTTGCTGGCCCAGCATCATGTTTTAATTAAAGAAAATAAGAGAGACCATAGCAACATAAAGCACTCCTAACATACGGTGCAGCTCACTGGAATTACTGAATGTGTAATCAATACCTGTCTGCCTTCATTGAACAATGCAGGTGGTTTGACATACAGTTAAAATGCCTTCCATAATGATCACAGTAGAGCCAATGACACTTTACTTGCTTTGAGAGTTAAGGTTATTTTTGAAGTTCCTAACAGAAACTTCTTTCCAGTGGTGAGGCAAAAAATTTCTTCATCACTCCATACAGGAAGGATAATGTGTAAACTTTTCATATCAGCCCCACAGCCCCCTCCGCTTCCCCAGCAAAAGCAGCTGTGAGCAGAGGCCATCCCAATCTGAAGACATGTTTTAGTTTCCCATAGTCATCTCTGGAAACCTAACATGTTTAAGGTGCACTGGATTACTCAGCTTGAGGAGAAACAGTTACTCCTATGCAGCAATCCCTGTAGATCTGTACTGTCCCACCACCTGCATGACCTGCACACCCACAATAGACCCAACACATACCAGACCAGTTGGATTCATTAAATAGTCACACTACTCGTGACTAGTGCTCTGTTGCAGAGATTTTTATGTACCCAGATAATCAGGTAAACATGCCATGCTGGGTGACATCATCTGGTACAGATGGGATGCAAAATCTGCCCATAAAAAGACAAGACAGACAGTAGTAGAAGGAGGGTAACTGAGCTTTTAACTCAGAGGTTATGAGTTAGCCCTTGACACTTTAGACTATATACCTGAATGAGTCTACCCTTAGGTATTTTAAATTGCTACTGAAAATAGAATGTACTCTCCTAAATCACATTGTTTAGGAAAGCAAGCAAGCCAGCAAAGCCCTGTCCTCCAAAAAGGAAATAATTCCAGTTCTCCCTAAGTGGTAATGGTAAGAACCGGGAGAGCATTGTTAGCTAAAAGATACAGATAAATGAAAAACATAATGGAGAGGCTAGCTTTTATTTCTTAAGTCATTGCATAAAATGTAAGTTATAATGCCAGAAAACGCTAATCCCTAAGATTTGGATTCAACATCTGTTGCCTCCCAAGTCTCTTCCTACAGCTTTAAGCAAACAAGGAAGTCTAGCACAAATCTAAGCTAGCTGCAGATTAATTAAATACACAGCTGGGACTGTTTAGGACTGAGGAAAATACGGGAAAGCAACTTTTGCCCCTGCCAGCCACACTGATTATTCAGTTATCCGAGCTATCTGTTGAATATTGCCAAGATTGCACCATTTATAAACCTCAGTGACGTTCAAATGAAACAGGCCACGTCCACAGGAAGAGATGCAGAAAGTCTTATATCCTTTCTGTCCAGTCCTTGACTACATCAGATTCAAGTCAGCTCTAACCAGAAGCTTCGTAACCATGCCAACACAGCATTAAGGTGAATATAGCATGCCCTACTTCTTCACAAGGTGCATTATTTTTACTTCAAGGCTTTCTTCTCATGTTAACATAGCCTTTGACTGCCTAGTTTGTCTTTTTTTCATTCCACAGATGGGGAAGGTACACTGCTGCTGCTCTCATATTGACATATAGCAAGATACTTCTTGTTCTTGAATAGTTTCTTCCGTAACTGGCCTAAATCCACACCTCCGGCAAACAACATTTGCTGTTTATGATGTCGGCAGATTTAATCAGCAGCAGCTCCAGAAACAAGTTTCAGTAACATTTTGAACATTGACCAGGTACAGCAAGCCAGCACTCTCTTGCTTAGATGTCCTTTCTTCAATGCATGCATACTTTAAGAACAGTTATGACAGATACTTTTGATAAAAACAGGATAGCTTTACTCTTAGAGTTCATCAAAAAATTTCCTGTAGATAATCAACAACCCTACGTGCAATGGTAATTTACAGCTTGTCATGTTTGTCCATGATTTTTCTTCCTGTTCTAGCTCCTCTGCTTTGATCTTTCCTTTTCTCTAATAATCCTCAGTAAACTAGTATGTGCCTTATGTGCTATGAAGGGCTGCAAGAAGTAATGCCTTCCCACTAAAGGCCAGGGGATTTTTGCACACCTGACTTCCAGGAATTAGAATTCTCCTATGGAGTTAACTCAGAAAAAGCTTTCAGTTTTACAGCTATGGGATGCCCTGAACTGGAGACATGTAGGTATTGAGCCATGAGTTAAGACTTACCTGATTTCGTCCCAAAACCTCAGGTGCAATGATAGATTAGTAAATCTCAAAACAGCTCCTTAAAGTTAAGATCACAAATTATTGTTTTGTTTTTTAAACAGGACATTAAGTATCCTATCTATTCAATCAAAAGTGGTTATGTAAATTAGAGATGGACACAGAGGGTAAGTTTTTGCTGGAAAAAGTTTGTGTTCTTTATATTGAATCATATAAATGTTTCTCAATATAAGTCCTTGAATATGCACACGCTTGCTGCTTGCACTTCAAGGTGCAAAAAGTTGTTTAGTTTCACATTCTACTGCATTTTAAAATTAGGATTGTGAAAGTACAGGTGCTTGTATATAAATAGAGGCTAGCAGATTTTTATAAAATTAAATTTGAAAAAACCCTTCAACCGTATTTTCACATATTATTCACATTCAAAGGTTAGGAACATCATGTGCAACTTTAAAAAGAAGAATTATTGTTTCTTAGCTACTTGAGCATTAAAATAGTGAAAGTTCATTTGAAACAGTGAAGTTAAATTTAACAACTTGAAACAGGAAGACAACTTTTATAGTTATTTCCACATCTGGAAGAACTATTTCAAGTAAAAGATATTTCTGAAAATAAGAATTTACAAATGTGAGAGAATTAACACTGATATAAAACATTCCTCCTTCTAGTATATAGAAATGTCACATGACATCATTAACAAAAATGCAAAATGAACAATTACTGAAAAATGGAAAATTAATACTTACAGTGCTGATACTAAAATCATAATATTTTTGCTGCAGATGAATTTCTCTTAAATTGGACCAAGTACTAGAGGCCAGACAAATTAAAGCAAAAGATAAGGATACAAAAGTAACCCCTCAAATGTTTGCCAGAGTAAAACCCGTTCACAGAGAAACAAAATTGTCCCTAAAACTGGAGAGGAGGAAAAGAGAGCTTAGGGAGAATGGGAAAGAGGAGAGGAAAACGCAACCACTGTCTTTGGAGCAAGCTTGTTCAGTTCCAGAACTTTTTACACCAAAGGACATAGTCAAAGGACTACTTTCCATGTCAAAGGAAAGATGCATTCCTTTGGGCTTAACCTTTAAGCCTAGTACACGTGGCCCAGCCAGTGTCAGCCAACATAAAATAAGTTTAAATAAAAACCTCATTTTTTTCCCACCTTGGGAAAGAAGAGCAGGCAAGACATTTCTGAAAGGTGCCTGCATCACTAGTTATCCAGGCAGTACACAACTTGATTAGGATTGGACACACACCCTTTCCTGTCAATATTTACAGTGATGCTTCAGATACTCCTCATGTTCTTAAACCAGAGAGGACACTGTTTGACAAAGTTATTGGCAAACATAGTTCCAAAAACTAGCGCATTTAAAATGCAGCAACACTTCCCTTCCTTGCTCCATGATTTATGACTTTGCCTGACTGGTGAAGAATACTACCCTCATAGGATGTTTTATTTACCTAATATAACCCGTGTTACAAGTCCTCGTTCTTGTCCATTACATTTAACCACATTAGCACCCCAAGCAGTGTATAAACCTCCAGGAGGCACCAGTGGACATACACTGGTGCTGTCACTGACCTGTGCCTTCTTTTGTGCTGCTGTTTTGCCTCTCGTTTTCTCTTGACCCTAACTTTATGCCCTTGAGATTTTTTAACCTTCCTTCCTGACCACCTGTGTATTGCTTGGATATGTCAAGGTTTGCAGGATTGCAGTACCCATCTTTGACATGAAGGCAGCATTCACGTTGGAAAATTCAGCTGCATAAAATAGCAATACCTAGCTTAAGCTAATCTTCTAGACTCCTTTGGTAGTATCTGAAGAGTGGTAGGGGAAATCAGTCAGCCTTTGAAGATTCTTATTTCCGGTTGTTGACAATTTAGAGAGCGCAACCAGCTAGATTAAACTGAGCACCTAGTTCCTAATGACAAAAGTTAGGAAAGAAACTCTACGTAAAGTACCAATGTATTATAACAGAATCTAGCACTACTGATGAGCATTAACAAGTTGCTACTACTCAAGAACTGGTACTTTAAATCTAATTAAGCTCATTAAAAATACAGAAAATGACACGCACCCTATATAGGTCTATGTTGCATTCCAACCTTGGCAGCTCCACTGATGAGAAAAGTACTCTCTACTAAGAAAATAAGGACAGCACTTACTGAAACAGTTGCTTTTATAAAATATGAATACCGCTGTTTTTCTCGTTTGCAGTTTTTAAAAACTGTTCAGAGGGATAGCAAGAGCCTGGGACAAATCACATTTGACTGTTTTTTGTAATTAGCAGACAGAAGCTGCTAGAGGATCATAAATCCTGATGCTTCTACTTCCACTAATTGTTTCAGCCTATTCAGTTAATGTCATTGCAGACTCACTCAATTAAAGTTGCAGTTTGCTGAGACAGAGAAATGTATGAGAAACTGTCCACCTCAGACTGAGTAGGGTCTGTCTCACACTGCTTACCTCATGGGGAATACTCTGCTCCCTTTAACGTTAATATGGATCTCAGCACACTTATCATTCTCCTCTGGTCATGTTTTGAGAGGCACAAGTGTGTGCTTTTCTCATTTGTGCTCAAGTGCAAATATTGCAGGAAACTGACCATTATGAATTCCCTTCCATAGACATCTACCTCTGCCCTGTTCAAAGTACCACAAACGTCACTGCCTGGATCATTATTGTACTTCTCACCCCTAGAACTGGGCTGTTATCTCTTATGCCATATAGTGCTGAGCATCATACTTCTGTTACTGCTTCTTGAACCAGGCTCCCAATGTGCAGTGTTTTGATCCTGAGAGGAGCAGAAGTTCAGACACATCCTTGGGCCTAGTCGTTCCTATAAACTAAGGGGATCCCTCGTCCTTGAACAAGAAGACTGGATCACTACAAAAAGATCCAGCAGAGCAGACAAGGAGAAATACAGACATCTTATTGGGCTCCTCTATCTCAGGCTAGACACCTGTCATGGTTGCCTGTGATGTGCATCTCAGCCTACACTGTGTGAAAAAAGGTATAGCACCAATACTACCTGATTGACAGCTGTCAGTTCCAACTAAAACATTTAGGAATATCAGTTTTGCTACAATTTACATAAACACCATAATTTCAATGTTAGGTTTGGTTTATCCAAGCCCTGACAAAACTTATCAACAGATAAGTATTACTAAAGCTAAGCATTAAAAAAGGAATTTTAAGGATGTTACAAAAGCCACTGCCTCTGGCAGACTTTGGGACCTGGGGATTCCTCCTTCCTGGCCACAGAAGCCCAAGCTGGTGTGCTCTCAGACCCCCTGGTCTCCCCATCCCAGTTCAACGGATGCAGCTGCTGCTCTTCTCTTTTGCAGGGTCAGTCAGCAGTAAGGCTGAGCACATATCCCAGCAACACACAAAGAGGGCACTAACGTAGCCAATCACAAATTGCCACAGACTGAGTGCTGCTTTTATCAGCACTCACATTTAACACTACCAGAATTCTCATAAGGCATAAGGACATAGTCAAGTTTTGTTCCTCCTCTCTGGCTGATCAGGATCAAGTTCGTTAGTGAAAACATGCCCCTCACTCTCTAGATTCACAAGCACACCCACACCCGTGAATCTCTTGACCATCAGCATGGCTTCTAAGTCTATATAACACCTGTGATCAGACCCTGGGCTCCCTTACCCAGCACATGGTTTCAGTCTCCTATTTTCCTACTAGTCTAATTTGACGTCCACTAGGAAACAGATGCATTCACTCACATGTTCATCTCGCAAGCACTCCTACAGCCACAGATCCCTTGAATATTAGCACAAGCTCTCGATCTACTCAATATTCACACCTGTGCCCCAGGGCCCCTTACCCAACACTGGCTCAGACACTGAATCTTCCTAGGTGCAGGTCTCCTCCTACTTGCCAGGTAGTCCAGCTTGAAGTTTGCTAGCACATTACATATATACTTATATGCAGCAAGGATTAAATTCATTGGAGAAAAACAAACACATCTAGGTCTTTCCAGTTGCTGGCACCTAGACCAACAGACCCCCTGTGACTCTCAACTTTTTTTTTGCAGTGCTGGCACTTAGACCTTGCAGCACACACCCCGTTACCACCAGTTGATAGTACTCAGACCTCTGAGCTGTACAGCTCACGCTCCCTTGTCTGGTTGCCGGCCCCCGGTCCTCTCCTGCACACTGGTCTCTCCAGTTACTAGCACCTAGACCTATACTGGCACTTATACGCACGATAGGGAGTGAGAGTACACAGAAAAAAAATAGTTAAGAAAAGGATTGAATAAGCAGATAGGACAGATTGCAGACATCAGGTGCAGCACTCAGTGAGACAGGTGGACTGCCTGCTTACATGTGACAGCCCCTTTTATCACCCCTCCCCATTTTCCCATGCTTGTTCCTTCCCAATCCACCTGGTCCTATCCCCCCCATCCTCTCCATGCCTTTGGCCCTTCCCCTAAACATCCACAAGAAATTTTCCACAGTCCCACAGGCCCCCTTCAGCTGTCCCATAATACTCATATTATTCTTGTTCCCGCCCTTTCTCATCACTTACAAAGTTCAGGTTGATCCTCTTCAAGTCTATGCTCAAATAGTTTCTTTAATGGTCCGTTAGTCGCTGAAGAGTTCCGATCTTCGTTATAGTCTCTGTTACTGCCTGCTTGTCAGATTTGTGTCTGTTGTGTTTAATTTATCACTTTCCTTGTTACTTATTTCTTTTATACTAAGTAGTCCTTACTAAATAACTTACTGAATGTGAGAGCACCTGCTTCCATATAACTCCACAAACTTCATCAAACATACCCAGCTTAGAAACAATTTCCCTAACTTTTCATGTGATGAACCCAAAAGAATCACAGCCAAATTAAAAAAATATATATATTTTTTTATATATATATATATATATATATATATAAAGTAAGCCAACTAAGATGACTGAAAATCATATAATAGGATACATTTCTGAACTGGCAAAAATGAGGGAAAGAAGAGTGAGATACCTGACACTTTATTGCTGCATTGTAGCTAAATTATGTTTATTTTGATGAATCAAGTGAAAAGTGGGAGACATTTCCAACACCAGGAAACAAATTTGTCAGAATATTCTAGTGCTGAATGGAATTCAATGTGATAAGTAATGAAAATAAACGCATCCATTTCTGCAAAGGTAAGAGATAGTATTTTAACATACGCCATACAACAACTTGAAAGGAATTTGGGTTACTAGGGAATTTAGTTGCCAGAGAGATTCAAAACAACCTTTCATTTTTCCCAAAGCAGATAGAAGAGTTTCCTGTAAATTTTATACATGACTGTTTAAGATAAGATCTTGAAAGTATACGATCCACTTAAGAGAAAATTATACCTTCATATCCATAAAATATACCCATTTCTATACACTGTTACTCTCATTAGCACCCTACTGTGAAACATTTTTCATATCAGACTGTAGGAGACAACAATTTTATGCCATCCTCTTTTATGCAGTCTAAGAACTCCTCTCCTGTTAACTACATGGAGCATTCCTCTCTATCTAGAGGAAACCAGCAATACTTTTACATGAACACTCTATCAATCACATGAATGAATTTGGGAGTGAAGTTGATTTATAGCCTCTCAAATGGTGGCTGAACTGGTAAAATGCCTATTGCAAATCTCTTGGTTTAATTCAGTTTTAGTAAAGATTCTTTGCCATTTGTATCTATTCCAGGATCGACAGGATTGGTGACCCAAGTTTTTCCCCAGTCATAGGTGATTTAAAGAGTAATTCTTTCTAATGTTTAAGACAAAAGGATTTATTGGCTAATTTGAAAGATAAATTAGGAAGGTTGATCTTAAGAAATTAAAAAAAATATGAGGTTAACAGAGGTGTGGGGTTCCAGGCACTTGGAGCTCTAATGTGCTAAGTCTCTCCTTTTACTTTCTGCCAAGTCATTTTTAAAGGATATGGCACTTAACTAAAAATGATCTTTGTAAAATTCAAGTGAAAAAAGCTTTAAACGATCCAGAGGCATCAGTCACCTGTTACTCTGCCTTACCTGAACAACCATTCTGAAAGTTAATTTGCATCCTAATAGTTTTCACTTGGCACCAAATGAGAACTAGGTTTACAAAAGCATTCTTTTATTATTCCCTCCTCTGTTGGTTTATATCCTTCCTTCAGTGGATAGCAGCTTCCCAGGTACAATCCTTTCACTGACCATGTTCCAATAGCCTTGGACAGCTAGCAGACCATAATGCACAAGCAAAGAAGAAGGAACAAGTTCACAAGATCTGCTCCAGCTAATATAATCCTTCTAGAGTCTAATTTACAGAAGACGATTTCAAATTAAATTCTTCCAGCTTCTCATAGCTTAAGTCAATTAATCACTCCTATGCTAGGAAACGAATGATTGTGATGGCCAGGAAGGCCTCATGCCAAAGAAAAGCTCTAATTCAGACATACAGAGAAAAATCACCGCTCTAAGATGTAATAACCAGCTACTGTGCCATGATAAAGCTCCTCCTTCCACTAATATCCAAAAAAGTCTGCACTTCCATCCCAGAAGTCTCACACAACTGCCTCTTCCAAGTAATCGGTATCAATTTGAACTGCTCTGAAATCAAACAGTTCCAGCCACCCTGCAGTTTAATCACATCATTAGGAGAAAATAGATCAAAATAGAAGAACATGACACTGGTAGAGAAAAAGGGGGGGGGGGGGGGGAAGTACCGTACATCCGGATTTCCCTCCTTTCCCCTCCACCCCAGCGTTCTCTGAAAGCTGACCTGTAAAAGTCCTTAACATAGCAAGCCTCTTCATAAGCTGGAAGGAGAGAGGGGCTGACAGGAGAGAGCTGTTCTTGAGCAAAACAGAACACAGTTAAAACTGGATTTTTCAGTGATTTATTAGTCACTTGCTCACTGGATTTGCATACAGCTTTTTTCTTCTCCCCCAAATGATTCAATTTTTTCACCACTAACATTAAAAATAAAGTTGCATTTCTTAGCTGGAAGAAAAATAGAGCCAAATTACATTGCTGTTTGTGGTTATGGTTCCTAATCTCATGTATAAATCACTAACCTTTTATTTTTATTGCAATTAGAAAAATCATTTTCCATTCTCGCTCTCTCTTCTAAAAGTCTTGATCTCTCTAGGTATTTCCTGACATCCTTGTCTTACTGACCTTCAGTGTGATTTTAAAATAATAAAGAACAAATCTGTAGTGGCAAAGCCCTTTTTTCCTCCTCCAGTGGGTAAATAATATTACAGGGTGAAAGAGCAACTTTTAAAAGAGCAAGCACAGGTTTGATGAGATCCTGAGATGGACCTACATTTATCATTCTTTAAAGTCATCTCTATATCCTCTATATATAATATAAACTCTCGGTCTTCAGATCTGCTGCTGCTCTTGTGAGTCTCTCTGCCCTTGCTGCAAGCTGTGCCTGCAGGCTGGCTGTCCCTGGACGTCTCTGTCCTCCTCACTCAGCACTCACGCCCATTTGCTCACAGTAAGGAGCAATCCTCTTTGAAGAGGTTCCACCAGGTGCAACACATGTGAATCAGGGCCAGGTAATTAAAGATATTAGTAAAACAAGTAGTATCCACTACAGCAGTCAAGCTGGCAAAAAATCAGCTTTTTTTTTTTTAAACAGGAATTATTTTATGCTTTATAACATTTCATACCAATACCAGTCTGACAAATGCAAATCAAAACCAATTCTCTGGCAAACTGCTTTTTACTTTAGTAGTTTTCTCCAAATTTAAAAAAAAAGCAAGACTCCTGCATTTGTTTTTAAAAACTAAAGCTTGAGAATTGCTAGCAAGATATTCCTGACTTATCATTCCATGTATGCTGAGAAATGCAGCAAAAAGGCAAGAAAATTGAAGATAACGTTCCTGAATGGAGCAGAAAGGGCGGGACAGGGCCAAAGGGATCTTAATGCAAAACTACCATTTCTGGGGTTCACTACTGCACGTGTGAAAGGGAAACGGGGTGTACAAGCTCCACACAGTCAACCGAACCCCATCTGCGTGAGCTCACGTTCCCTTTCCCGGTCCACGGACAAAGCGGGAAGAAGCTGGGCTGCACCCCACATGCAGCAGTGCATACAAGAGCTAAGTTCAAAGCAGCAAATGACCTGTAGTAGCAAAAACATTGAAACTAATCATTTGTTTCTTATTTCTGAAAAGAAACGAGGGTTAAAATTTTCATTTTTGGTCCAGCTTATGCCCTATTGTAAGGTCAGTGCAAGTACATGCTACCATTACCCTACCCAGTCTGAAATGTAAGGTTATAGTCTAATCAGGTTTACAAGTATCTGACCTTATTGATTATAAAATACTATTTTCCCACAGAATTACAATATTTCTCCTCTTCCAAAGGAGCTGTTGTTTCTTAAATATTTTTTCGTGCCTTTTCTAAGGTGGTAAGATTTGGCACTTGTGTTTTTCTTCATTATTTTAATCCTTATGCGGACTGATCTCGTTCTTCCTCTCAAGACAAAGTTTCCTTGAGGAAACTTTGAGTCATTATCTGGCATCCTGACTTGCCTGAAACATTAAGATACATTTAATTTTCAGTGAAGTGAGTTGTCTTTGCACATCACTGCTTCCCTCTAAGATTTTGCAGATTATGGTAACTGAAATCCCTATATATTATTTTAAATCTGTAACCCAGGAAAAACATATTGTAAAATCTAACACTACTTTTTGTGCAATATTGTGTAATATCTGTTGATCTGCAGTGTTTAGAAGCCCCTATCAGGGATGACAGCTGTGCACAAAGGCCAATCTGTCTTCCAAACAGCTGAAAATGCATATTTTGAATTTAATCAAATTCAATGTTTTAAACTCTTGGCACAGACCATAGACTTTCCCATAAGCCAGAAATAAAACACATCCCAGCAGGAAAAAAACAAACAAAAGAAAAGAAAAAAGGACACTGAAGGAGTATTCACTAGAAATTAAGAGACTGAGCTGTTAAAGAAAGGATAAGGGCAAGAAATCACATTAAGTGAGAGAAGCAAAAAAAAAAAAAAATAAAAATAAAGGACAGTGGCAACTTCCTTAACTTGAGGAAAAAAATTAAATTCTAGAAATCTGCTGTTATGTCATTAAACAAGAGTGGATGGATTAACATAGCTTGAAGGATGGAAAGTTTTTACACATACCATTATCCTCAGTCATTGTCCCCTACTCATGAGACCAGGGACATCTGTCACGGTATGCTGTGACGTACTTCCCCCCACCCCCACCCCACATCCCATTTGGGGAAAAGAGTGGATGGGAGCTAAAAATAAGACTTAAGAAGTAAGCACCTACATTTTCTTCCAAAATGAATCCGGCTCCTACACTCCCTAAAACACACCATGCTAAATTCAAATAGGGGCTTACCTTTAGGGATTTGAGCAGTCTCATCCAACTCGTGTGTGACACTTTATGCCCGTGCATATGTTTTTCCAGCATGAGCAGCTTGTAGAGTTATGAAGGCAGATCCAGTACTCAATTAACCTGCACAGCCTTCAGAGACTTTGGTCTTAAGGCGCAAGACTTAAGAAACACCTACCCACTCATCACCATATTCTAAGTACAGGGTCACAACACTATCTGAATAAGTGATCTTGTTCTCACTAGCTCACTGCAAACTGGATTCTGAGACACCCTGGCACGATGAACCGCCATTCCAAAAAAAAATGTCCTCAAGTGGTACTGCAAAGTTGTATTTTTCTTAAAAAGAACATGTCCCCTAGTTAGATGTTATTTTAGCTTTGTAACTTACAGCTTGACATTCATCTTCAAAGTAAAGTTACTTCCAAGGAATGACATATAACTGCATGTCAGGAGCAGAGATTTGGCACTGTACTAGCGGCAACACTAGACATGGTAATACGCCTGCTACAATAGCATGAATAATTGAAATTGCCCTATGACACATCAGCCGCCACTTGACTTCAGGCAACCAGTTCCTTGATTATCAATTCATGATAATCAGCACAAGGCCCATTCTGCTGCCTAGTGAAGCTTTACACCCTTTTAGATTCTTTCACTGTTGCATAAAAACATCAGAGCAATAAGGATGAAATACTCTTTTGAGACTTGGCCCCCGCTGGCTTCAGCGCTGCTGTATAACAAGCATAACTCATTTGGAAGGGATCGCCCATTAGGAAAGAATGATAGATGTACAGTATCTAAAAGAAAAACTCAATACAATCTCTATTTTTCTCTTTTTCATACACTTGCACAAAGTTTTTTTGAGATTTTAGAAAGAAAATATTACACAATTCTTTAAAGTGAAAATAAAAGAGTTTTAAGTCTAAATTCTCTCTCTACTACTTCCTGTGATTTGGAATGACATAATAATGTTCTCTCTTTCTCTCTCCCACCCCCCTCTTATTTTTCAAGCCACACATCTAGTGACCTGCCAGAATCTATATTCTCTTTCCTAGTACTTACCTTTACTTCATATATCAGCTTGAGAGGAAGAGAAAGTGAAGGAGCTACAAATGATGCTCAGATATCCCTCAGCTATTTGAAGCTTTCATAGGGTCAGCATAGCATGTGTTGGCTACTCTAGAAAAAGGTAAAGTTGCCACAGCGTATAAGATAGTTAAGGAAAGAAATGAAAAACAAAAAGAAACCCCAAAAAACACAAAACATATACACTTATCTTAAAAAAAAACCAAAAAGATCATAAATTTCAAACATTTTTCAGTCTATATCCAAAGGGATTACTGACAAACTTTCTTGATTTCAGTTCAGACACTGCAAAATAATACATAGATATGGGGGGGGGGGGGGGAGAAACCCTTTTTACACACGTCAGTGAAAGACAGAAAACCTTTAGAAAACACTAGTGGAATTACTTTTGAGTTACTAACAACAAAGGTTTCAAATTTGTCACCCTAGCTTTTGCATAGTTCATTACTGAATTGATTATTTGCTTATAATAGTCAGGCTGAATATTGTTGGCTTCCATGCTGTTCAAAACAGGATACGTTCTCAAAAATCTAAAGTTTGTGTTTAAGTACTATTCACCTATTTTTCTGGCTGGACACTAAACAGTAAGGACACACTCTCCTGCCAAAATGGCTTCTGTAACTGTTCAATTTGTCATAAGCACAAGTCTTCAAAGCTTTATACTTAAATAATATCCTCAAGCATTATGGTAAAATTACGGACTGTTTTATTTACTCATGAATTATTTATGGGAATAAGGCATGAGCTTTTGCTTAGGAAACATTTTCGTCCCCCTGAAGGCCGAAAGGTCAGAGCGCTTTGGAAGAGAACATATAGGGCATGGCTGCAAAAATATAGTGACACAGTAAAAACATAGCAAGCGTAAAACACTCTGCCCATATAGGCCTGCACTAAGGCATGCATCATCTTCCAGCCCTTTCTCTTCCTCAGCCTCAAAGGACACTGGAATTTAAACTCCCTTTACCCTCTCATCCAAATGAATATTTGCTTCCCTACTGTGCGAAAAGAATCTAGAAGTAGTCTTACCTCTTTCTTTGTGAGCCTTCAATATCACCTTAACACAGAACACCTGCCTAAGGTTTCCCTGTAGTAGTAAGAACTACAATGTGACAGATCAAAAGCTAGATTTTTAAGGTAACTGTTCCCTACTCGATGCATCTGCATTCATGTTATTTATGCAGGACCGTGCTGCATTTATTTTTTATTTGCCAGAGTAGCCCAAGTACTCTTGGGATCTGATCTAATCAGTCTTTATAATATATCTCTCAGCAAACTTCAGGCAACCTCCTTTCCCATACATGTATTTAAATTCCTAGCTTTACCAATTACATAGTCAATAGCTTCTCAGTTTTCTGAGGAGTTTGTGTTTTTGTAATGGTTTGAAAATAGTTTCTTCTTCTTTCCACTCTACTATTTTATTAAGGAATCCTTTCGTCTGCTTGAAGACCATATGAAAGGCCATCCCAGGACACCAAAAGTATGTTCCTTTACCAATATACCTTGTATACATCGTACACCAGTGTATGTCATTACCATTGTGCACTATACCATACCACTGTATACATTATATGCATATCTATACCACTATACATTGACTGCTCTACCAGATTAAGCACATTCAGCAAAAGAAATGAGATAGGAAAGATCATACATACTTTCAGAGTTTTTTGGTGTTTGTTTTTTTGACCTAGTGATAATAATCATTTTTTTCCTTATATATTTTGCATCTAAATAAGTTCTTTGAGGCCATTTTAAGGCCTTATAGCAATATAACAGTAGTCTTTGCAGAATCTTTTATATATAAAGGTACACACACGCACATATATATGCTTTAGTACATAAACTTTGACTAGGATGCACTTTGGCTATGCCCAGATGCAAAAACTGGTGCCTTCTAGGTCAACAGATCCCTAAGGATCTGAGGTAAATGGGCTGTGAGTTAGGATAGGATGAGAAAATAAGCAAAGACAAAGGGAACTGAATGACACGTTTCAACTTAGATTCTTCAGTCCCACCTAACTCCAGCTTAATCTAAGTTATAATTCACTAGAATTATATCTGAGAAGCACTTTTCACATTCTTGTGCTCTATTTCTTGCTGTTTACTTCTGTCACCAAAAATTTTAAATTAACTGCTGACGTAACTACATGACATAGGAACTGCCATTTTAAGGGTACATTTATTTTTTGCTAATTTGACTCTTCTCCTTAATTGCCTTCACCAGAATTTCTAGCTCTCGTTAGATTTTTGTTTCCCTCCCCATCAAAGGGTATATTAAAAAAACTTCCAAGAAGCAGAGAAGAACATAAGAATAACATATACATATATGAAATATTTTTAATATGTGTATACATATACACACATAAAATACGTATAAACTATTATGTAAACTTCCAGTTGTTTGATTACGGACATAAGACAGTTATAAGGAAACCTCAGTTTGCCAGAGTTGTGGAAGGAAGGGAGTGTCCATAGAATTAGCATGCACAGTAATTTTATCAAACCCAAGAGTCAATATTTTTCCTAGAGTATCCTTTGACACGTTCTTATTCCATATACATTGTTATCAGCAGGTAAAAGCTCCAAAATTCAAGTAAGAGCTTTAAATAGGAAAAAAAATGGCAGTTTGGCAGTTAATCATTTTTATTACTTAAGCAGAACAGACAAACACAGAAGGGTTCCAACTGTGATTCTGCAGTCTTTGCCACCAGATTCATGCATCATAGCATAAACTTGACCTAGGTCAGGCATAAACATACATTGCATTTCTAGTTCAGTCACTGCACACTGCAGGTGTTTGTTTTTGACCATCATCTGTGTCCATTGCAGAATAATAAGCAAATCCCCATCTGGCAAAAAAAGTATAAATACTACCAGTATAAAGTTAATTCATCAGTGTTTTTTGGAAAGGTTTGCAAGAGCAGAGTATGGTTATATTACATCAGGTTTTTATAGTCTTTTATTCTGTATAAGGAATCTTAAAGCTGTGGTGCTGTATAATTGACCCCAGTGTCAGTATTGCAACCTGTTTCACCCTGCCCAGAACCTGGGCTAAGCTAAACTTACTTGAACTGTCAAAAGCAGGTGATACGTAGGTTAAAAATGTAATATTAGTATTTTCCTCTCATGATTTTCCAGAGCCACAGGAAGCATGACTATTTTGAACAAGAACTCCTAGAAAGTAAGATATACTCAGGTATATTCTCTGCGAGTATCATAATGGTAAACAATATGTGTAATCATACAATTACATCAACAATGGGGACACTGCAGGATTTAATTCCAAAGAAAGCAGAAGCATAGCTTAACACTAGAAGCCATTGCTAAAAGTTTAAAAATGGGATCACAGAAATAGCTGAAACCTTGATGCCAACCAAAGTCTATCTGAATGGCATGCTATTTAGGTTTTTGCAGAAGTAAGGACTTTCCATTTTAGCTGAAGCCATGGCACTATTATGCGAACTCTGTGAGTGAACTGATTTGAGCTGCCTTCAGGAAAATCAGCAATTTAAAAAAATAGCTTATGTTCATGTAGGGTTACAAATTAGATCTATAAGGCAGCACTTTATCCACCACTGAAATGCAGCCATCTGTTTTATAGCAGGCAGCAGTTATACAGAACAGTTTGAAAAGTGAAGGAAAATATTATATTAAAATGTGAACAAAAATACAGAAGTCTCAAACAGAATGCAGAGAGTGGCTCTCCTCAAGCAGCCAAAAACTGCACTTCCCACAGCGCACATAGGCCAATAGCTCTAAACTTTGGTCCCTAGAAGCTGGGCACCTAAATCCATACTTGGATAGCTAAACATATTCCTTCATTTCTACAGCTTTTGAGCATCATTTCTTTAAAGTAAGACTATATCTATCAGCTCATAAATATGGACTTAATCAGTTAATTTTGTTTCCCCCAGTCTTTGAAGTTTGCAACCTTGGCCCACACTGACCATGAGCATATATATTCCCTACAGTACCATGCACATTGTTCTACCATTTCGTGACCCCCAAAACTGTGTTGCGTTTGGTGTACAACACTTTCAGGTGGCCTATCATGAATCTTACATGTGCTATCTTCAGTTAAGTCAGTAAATATAATGGAAATAAACTAACACTGTATGTTTTAAGAACCAAAGTATTTGGATATGCTTTTTTAGTGGTGGATGAGAAAAGAGGATTTTAAATTTTTTTTTTTCCATGAAACTTTTCATCTAAAAGGGATTTTGCTTTTCTTTCTTTAATATTAAAGAACTCTTCTATTTCTGAGCAGCTGGTCTCTGAAACAGATAGTTTGTGTAAAGCCTAATTGAAAATATTCCTAAATATACCAAATATTTTTATGATTAACTGGAATATATTGTTAATAGCATATTAACATCACACCCATGGTGGAAAGCAGTGGGAGCTTTATTATGGACTTATTACTCAGGAATTCAGTCTCAGCACTTTATTTCTCTATGATTTACATCTTCAGTCTTTTGGATATTACTGTGACATATCAAAATGCCTCAAGTCAGGCTAACATCTCCCAGCTTTGAGAGTAAGAATCAAATATCCCTCTGTCAAGAACTGAAGCTAATAGTTAACCAAGGTAATAGTTTGGATTCCCTCTGTTAGCAAGAGAGAGGGATAGACCTCTCCAAAGGACAAGTCATCCTATCAAATGATCTGATAGATAGGGAGGATCCTGGGAGATCACTGAGAGATTTTGCTAGTTTAGCCAAGATTTGCATACAGTACATATGGGAAGAAAAACATCCCAAAATTAAAGACCATGTATGATGCATCATATATTTGCTATTTATGAACTTTTAGAATATTACTTTTATAGCAGCATATGGATTGGGTCAACTGACTAAGTAATCATAAACTTGTGTATACGTCTCTAAGTCAGCTCCGGAAGATATTTTAGAAAGACAGTTTAGAGGTGTCACATTAACACTGAACCTATGACTAAATGTAAATGTCTCGACTGAAAGTCTCTAGGTTTTCTAGAAGTACATCAGCTTTATCATAAACACTAGAGCTCAGATGTAAATATACTGTACAAATATACATCAGATTGATACTTATAGAGTCTCATCTAGCTAATGAACTTGTCAAGTATAATGCCTGATCTAGGTGAAAAAGATTCAGCTAAGAAATCACTGAATATTTAAGCAAGCATATTCGAAGTTTGGATTTTTTTGTTGTTGTTTTTTATTTATTTATTTCTGTGTAGTGGGGAATCCCACATGTATTGAACTAAGCTGAATAATAGAGGTATTTTAATTGTCCCAAAGATGATAAATTATATTTCTCTCTCAAAACAGAGGACTGCCTAAGGAGTAGGAATACATGCATCATAATTTTGTTTTTAATATATATCCTTTAGATGTCTGTTTTCTGCTCAAGAGTAGGAGGAGTGTGTTCAGCTTTGATTGTAGGGACATCAAGGTCTTTCCTTTAGTGTACACTAATGAATAAGCATCATCTGAAGCTGCATATCATGACTGTAGCCTGATTCCCCAAGTCCAGGATTAGGGCTCATCTTGTATCTTAACACCTACTTTTAACATAGCTAAAGATTAAACAGATCATGTAGGTTCCACCCACGGTCATTGTAAAACATATTTCAAATACAAGGGCCAAATATTTACTTTAAATCATTATTAGTTTCAATACTTCCTGACCGAAGAAAAGGCATCTCCAGAAGTCAATCATTTCATCTAAATTTTCCAGTTCCTATAAAGCAGCTTAAATAGCTTTTATCCAACTTTCAGCTGAGATGAATCTACCCCCAAGATACCATATGAGAACCATATAGACAGGGCTTAATTTTATCAGTATCATAACTGACCCAGTTTCAGCTTGTGCTGGTCCATAATATCCTAGTGGTCTCCCTTGTCTAACTGCATAAAATTTCTAAGGGAAATTATAAAATATTGTATGTACAACATACATTGAAAGCTACCAATCAGCTACCTCGGGAACAAATCTGAGATTTTAATTGTAGACTTCAATTTCTTTTTTTAATTACCAAACTACAGAAATTGCTAGCATAGAAAACACTAGGCACTCCAGGTTCTTTTTCAGAATGAAGTCAGGTTTGTATACAAAGTCCATTCCAACTTAAGCATAGCAAAAGGTCTAGATAGAGTATCATCTTGATACAGGTGTGGTTGTAGTAATTTCCTTCAGCTATTTCCCTAAGCACTTCCTAGAAAGAAAGGTAACATTAGCTCTTGTGAAACTGGGCAATATGCTCTAGGTGACCCTGCTTGAGCAGGGAGGTTGGACTAGGTGATCTCCAGAGGTCCCTTCCAGCCTAAACGATTCTGTAATTCTGTGAAACAGCCAAAACAAAGCACTTCCATTCCAATTAGTAGTAGCAAGGAAAAATATAATGTTATACTCATTAAATCTACAGAACTCACACAAGAATTGGAGACTGCTTATTTTTTGTTTTTAACTGTTAGTTTGATCTGCTATTCATCTAGCTTTATGTGCTTTTCTTAGATCTTGTGTTTGCTACAAACAAATATATAAGAACAATCATCAGCCCTAATAGTCTCTCATATTAACATCTTGCTACATTAGTGCCACTGACGCTGGAGGGGTGCGGTTGATTTTCTCATTCTTTGGCAAGCTTACTTAGAGCAATCTTCTATTATTAGAATACTGGCTTAATTCAGAAGAACCTAATGTATCGCTTCTTATGCTTTGCTTCCTGCAGCTGCCTGAGATGAATAGAATTTAGTTAGTGCAGTGAGTCAAAGGACACTCATCCAGATATGTTATATTAGCTTTCAGTCTGATTAGGCTTATCTTTAAGACAGCTAGTGTATATTTACTGTTTATTTAGATGTATGTTCATCCTTATCACAAGTTCAAACATAAGGGAGGTAAGTGCATGAACTTGTAATAAAAGTACACTTTCAAAAAAAACTCACAAAAAAAACAAAAAAATTTTAAAATTCCTCCATGCCATAATGAAAACATCCATCATGAAAACCTCCACTCAACACAAAGCACCATGAAACATCAGGTAAGTCTTTTATGTCATTAACTCCCAAACCTGGAAATTTAAGCAAATTCCTGAATCAAAGGCCTATTACCAAGCATGACAAGTTACTAAACAATTTTCATTTATGCCAGCCTGACGGAGGAGGAAAAAAAAAAAACAAAAAAACAAGAACCCAACAAAAAATCCACCTAAACCCACTGACCCTCACCCTCAGCTCAGATATTCACAACTCCTGATGTAGGAGAACTATTTCAAGTGAACGGAATCTTCTGCTTGTTTTTCAGGACTCTAGGCTTTAGCTGGAGGTTAATGTATAGCTATAGTGAATTACAAAATTTAAAAACAATGGTTAAAGCAAAGGCTATTTACAGAGACTGGCGTTAGTCCAGAAAAGCTAGCCCTGCTTCTACCGTCACTGGAGAGAGGCTTCTACAAAGCAAAATTCAGAGCAGAGACTTCACACAAACCACTTCCTGTAGGAGCCCATTTCCTTAACTTTCTCTGTTGAGTGTAAAGGAAGCCTGTGAAGCCTAGCCTCACTGAACTTGCATTACCTTTTCTGAATCCCTATTCCTCAATGCCCCTTATTTGATTAAAATTTAAAAATTCAGAATTCAGTGCTAGCAACAATTTTGAATGAGCAGAAAGCATAACTTTATGGAGCTGTATTGTGATGATGCAACCTTCAGCAATTTAAACCTGAATGTTACAAAATGGAAACCTGACAGCCAGGTGTACTGATCAATAGTTAATAGATCTGAATCTACTGAGGTAACAACCTCAGACCAAGAACGACCTCCATTTGTAAGTCTTAAGTTGTCTTACAGTTTCGGCAGACAGACCCACACTCATCCTGGATGAAAACTGTGTTGTCATTGGCAACCATTTCCAGTATAGAAGTTGTGTAACCACATTATTGTGATATTTTGCTTGAGTGAATAAGCTCACTGTCAAAAGTGTTGATCAGCTCCACGAAAATATTACTGTAACATACCTATTACCCCTCACTACAAGTGAGGCTTGAGTTGAGATGACCCACCTGAGCTTGGCCAGCTCTGAATTTAAGTCCATCTGCACAAGTGGTATAGACCACCTTCAGAAAGAAATGCTAATTAATTCTGGATGTGTCTTTGTGCTATTTTGAAAATGATTCTGATCTAGAACTCTGCCTGTTCTCCAAACTGATCAAAAGTAATGTTGCCTCCACAATTAAAATTATGATGCTAGCTAATAAATAGTATTGAGAGTTATAATAGCTAAGAGATAGCAAAGTCCTTATTAAATAGTCCTGATGGACGGGAGACGATTAGCTCATGGAAAGAGCTTATGATTGGGTTTTTGGCATGCACATCAGTCCCTTCCTTTAGCAATACTCGAAAGTAAGGAAGCTACACAGATTTAAACCTGTAAAGAAAAATATTTCAAAATTTTAATTTCATGACCTTTTATTTAACCTAATTCAAACAGACAAAGAATGGAAATTGCAGCTTCCATGATTCCTTTGGGCTTTACGGCCTCGAAAATGCTTTCAGCACCATGGAGAGTTTGCACTTATGACTCAGCATGTCCGGGTTTGGTTCCCTCCACCAGCTCACGTTAATGATGGGCCCTTGGTCTTAGGAACTGATGCCATTGTAACTACATACAAAACGTGCCTTCACCTCACAAGTAATGCAACCTAAGTTAGACAAATAGGTTTCTAGCTATGCTTTATCTCTTACAAGACAAAACTCAGTTAACTCTGCTAACCAACACATATTCAATCTAAATGAAAGTAAAAATATTTTGGAAATTATTCAGATTTTAAGACAATTTTATTTTTGAATGCTTTTTTTTTTTTTAAAATAAAGGGGCTGTAAACTGAAGAGAGTGATTTAAAGCTTTTCTTAGAGTTGGTCCAAAACCAACCATCTATTTTTACGCACTTACAAAACATGGAATTCTCCATGAAGATTTACTTTGGGATAGAACAAACATGGAATAGAACACAATCCTTATCTCAAGATTCTCATATCTAATTCTTTTCACGACAAAAACCATTGTAAAGGGAAAATATAGTAGCAATCCAAAACAACAGCAGCTAGGGCATTTGCTTTCTTCTGAGTAGAAACTCAGATATCACATCTCCCTCCCCAAACTAGATTGATTTCTTAATTATGATAGAAAAACTTTGCAAATTCAGTGCTTTTCCATTTTAGCCTATAATCATCTTGCAGACTAAGTCCTGCTATAGTCTTATGTAAAGTATAAGAAATGATATTAAGGCACTAACATTTTCCTATTTAAAATGATTATTGGCAAGAGATACAACGACAACAACTAATAATATACAGGCCACAAAGTGTCACCTTCAAATAGTAGGAATTCCCTGCAGTGAAACTGGCAGAACTCAGCCTGGTCATGACTCATGCTAAAGATTCATTTAAATTATTGGAGGGCATCCAACCTATTTAAAAATCTGGCCACAGGGAGTAACATGTCACATTTCTGTCTCAGTCAGGCTGCAACTGAGCATAAACAGATCATCCCTTTGTTTCTTTTCCAATTTCTTTTGTTCCAAAGCACACAAATAGTATTCCACTTACCTATCAATTCCTCTCCCTGACTCACTGTTTTACCTCTCTTACACCCATTCAACATACAATCCACTGAAGAGGCTTCTGCTTGGAAGACTAATGGTCCTAACTGCTTCTTATCAGAGCTCTTTTGAACTATGCTTCAGATTTATGAAGATAAGTCTCTTTCAGGAGCATTCAATAGTTTCTGGGCATGGTTTGAAAGAAATCACAAAAAAAATCCATTATCTAGAAGGTTGTTATCACAACTCAGCAGTACAATAGGAATCTTTTAGACAAGACTGTCAGTAAAGAGATTATTTGCTGACTGCTATGTGATGTGAAAATGATAGTCCTAGATGAAAATAGAAAACATGCAGCAGTTTTGTTTGTTGTAGTTCATAACAGCTCATTATCTGTCTTTTTATGCTACTCGTTCTGATAGCTACACATATTTTAGCTTGATGACCTACTAACTTCCTGTAAATGTCTCAGTTCAGTGCTAAAAGCAGCATAACCTTATCTGTGTGCACTACCCCATGATGTTGTCTGCTAAAATGATGTAGCTTTTGAGTCAAGAAGAATAGGACCATCTCAAAGCTACCTACTCATTGGCCACAGTTTAACAACAGTTCTTCCCTATGCCTCAAAACACTCATCCCAGCAGCTACATTCTTCTCCTGAAAGAAAAACGTGGCAAAAACTGGAGAAAAAAGGAACACTCAATGCAATAGTGAGGGCAAGACAGAGACTCTCAAGGTTTGAAGTGGGAGCAAAACAACAGCAAAGGCAGAGTGAGACTAGCATGATTGGACATAACATCCCTAAAAGTAAAAAGGCATTCGCCCTAGAGTGGATGATGCATATTAAACTTCCATCATATTTTCCTTAAGGTAACTTGTCCATCCTCCCTGTCAGGATTTCTGACAAGGTGATAGACAAGCTTCATATTACAGCAGTAAGGCTAACTGGACAAAGAGCACAAAATAAGCAACTTCACTGTTAAATTAACAGTATAGAATTGTCACCAGCAATTCAGTTTCTGCAAATTGCCTCCCAGAATTAATAAGCTATTGTTCTTAAGGAATAAATAATTAAAAGAGCCCTCTCCACCCAAATTTAATCCTGTAGGAATTAGATGCCTAAAGCCTAGCGCTTAGCTTAAGCAGCCAGTGGAAAGCTATTGATACCTCAGTGATTTGTCTTCCCCCAGGTGAAATAATTTCTCTCTAGGCTAGCTACACTAGACACAATTTGCAGGCAGTTAAATTTGTGTAGGAGGAATCCTGAAGCTTCATCAAGTTTTAAAAACGTCAGACAGGAAAGCTGGCCCTTTATCCCTCACCTAGCTTTCTTGACAGTGTTGTTTTTCACAGATGTTGTTTAAACAATTAAGTTCAGAATATATTTGAAAATACTATAATCAGGCTAGACAAGTACCCTTTCATGGTTAGAGTGTCTGTGATTGTTTTTGTTCCAGCTCTCCATTCTTGGCTCTGACCTACACATCATGCTAAATGGAAAACAGTTTTCTTATAATACAACAACACGGGGCTGTATCCTGACTAGGCTTACATCATGATATACCCCATTCTGAACACTTTGGAAGAAAGTCACCAAGTCACATGCCAGACTAACAAAATCCTTATACACTTCCTTAATAGTCCCTTTTGTACTCTGCTGCACACTCTTACATTTAGTAGATTTATAATACTAATACTTGCAGCATTTTCTATCAATGAATTGAAATAATTCTGCAGCTCCAGCAAGTTGTACAGGTAAATCCCTCTTGTGGTGTACTATTTATAATGATCCGTACACTCTGACCTAAGCATATAAGCAGATTTTTTTTTTTTTTTTTTTTTTTTTTTAAAACAAGAGCACTCAAAAATCAGTGCTTTGCTTAGGAGCTCAGTGCCATAGATCTGAAACCCTGTTTCACACAGCGCCTTTGCACATATGTGAGGCTGAGAAATCACATACTTTACTTCAGAAAAAATGAGGTATACTCTAGAGTCAAACAGTGAGTCATTCGAGATATAAGTCACAGAATTCTCATTTACTTGCCTGCTCAGCATTTTATACTTACTCTAGTACAGACAGAAATAGTCATAAGTCCTAATAATCCCTCAAGACTTACTAATACAGACTTTTCACCCACGTGGACTCTCTCTCATATTCCTTCCACTTCCTGCATACTCAGAGACATACAAGAAATGATGTAATCTACATACATATCCTAAGAGAAAGGAAATTAAAAAAAAAAAACAAGCAAAGGGAAGAGAGCATGAAGAGAGCAAAGAATTAAGTAGATAGGAAAATAAATAGAGGACAACAGAATCTAAAGAAAAAGCCCATCTAAGTAGGCCACTTGCACTGTCAATGTGGATAAATGAACAATCTGAGGAGCATAAATGTTAGCACATTTGCCTTATAGACTGGTAAATGCTCTAGTTAGTGCTTCCCAAAATAGCAAGAAAGTGGCACATCTCTCCTCATGAGATCTGAGCATCACATTCTGAGCTATGAAGTAAACTAGGTTACAAAGGTTTATTGAAAAAATCTGCTTCCACTGGGAAAAGGGTATTTAATGAACTTGCCTAATAAAGCGGCTGTAATACTGAAGCAGGTCACATGAATACACATAAAATAGTATATCTCAGTCTTCAATATCATTAGAAAGGATACAAATTCTCAGATCTAATAGCTTCCCTAACGAGTTCCTCCCTGATAGCTCTCCCAAAATACTTACAGGGATGACCAGTCAAAAGTTGTAAGCAACTACAACTCAGAACAGAAGTCTTAGACATTGTATTATATTTGTAATAATGTACATTAAAAAATTCCAGTAGGCAACTTAAGGTACTGCACTCCTTAGTGTCTTTCTCAAGCAGAAAGGTTTTGCAATTTTACTACTGTAGAATAGAGTATACCTGTGCTTTAGGCGTTAAATAACCACTGTAAGCTCCAGTGGTAAGAAAGTAGGTGCTTCTGTTCAAGGTTCATTTGATAAATGTCAGTTTGTGTAGATGTTGTGAGGAGACCTAAAGCAAAACCAAGTAAGTTTTTGTTTTCGGTGTCCCTGCATAGTTACAACTATTGTCACAATCCTCACTTTTATCCACCTTAAGAAAAATATAATTCCAGTTGGCTGTTTTGGCACTTCACATTCCTTTACTGTGGTGTGAATGGCTAGGACTCTCCCTGACCAAGGTGGGGGGCTACCCTTAAAACCAGAAGGTCATGTGAAGGCTAACTGGAACCCCTCCAGAACCCCTGAGCCTTCTTCTGTTCAGTTGCGATTATTTGCTTCCTCTCATGATGTCATGCAGAGCTCAGCTCTTCCCCTTCCATTGAAAAAGGGATGAAAGATGTCAGTATTTAAAAGTCTTTCAGACAGCTCACATAAAACAGACAGGATTGCTAGGTGAACCTTCAGAGGGAGAAACCCTGAGTTCAGCTACTATGTTTATTTACAAGATAAGGGAGTGAAATTTGTCTCATCTATATTTTAGGTCATTTAAGTTCTACTGCTTTTGTCTTTTTGGCCTTCAAGAGTCTTTCTATCTAATATCTTATGAAGCATTACAAAACAAAATTTATCTGAGTATGTCCTAGGATATTTTCAGAGGAGACTCCTACCTCATTCAGACACTAAATTCCCCGACACTCTTCAGGGAATCAAAAATCATTAAAACAATACAAATATGCAAGAAATAAAGCATTCTTTTCTACCTTTTCCTTGCTACATTAACCTGATGAGGCTAACAAGCTGTAAAGAATGAAAACAGGTAGTTATGCCAGATTAATGTCACTGTTTGGAAGTATTGCAAGCCAATCAAGACTACTCAACATCTAAACCCAGTTTATAACCATTATGATAATCATTCTAGTAAGAGGTTGAACATTTTCCATTTCTTTCAGATTGAATGTCAGAATATTTCTGCTATTAAGTTGATTAAATCAATGTCATTATCTTCCAAGTGAAGTGTTTATAGCAGAAATGATTAGCTCAGCACAATTTAAGCATAATCCTAAAAACGTTCAAAGAAATGGATTTGCGAGCACAAAGCTTGTTTCCCCTCATTTATTTTATAGCACTGCTGCCATTCTGTTGACTTGAGATGACTTTCTTTGATGTAATTGAGAGGAAACCCAAGCTCTGTGGAAATTTGTTCTAAAAATGAGCTTGAGGTATCAGAGCAACTGCAAGTCAGTTCTTTTAGTAGGTGTCAAATCTTTTCAGGAAGGTGCTACCGAGCATTGCAGTATGAACAATTTGCCTGAAAACTCTGATAAAAGATATTTCTTTATTCTTAAGACAGAACCTGAACAGTCTTAGTTACAACTATAGTTAGGATGAAAATTTAGGTTTCACTAAAACTATTTCCATTAATTTGTTAAATAACGTTAAAGTCCAGAGGAGATTGTATACGTACCTGGAGCTTGTTTGCACTTGGGCTTTGCACCTGCGTGCATTGCCGGTTCGTGAAACAGCAAAGAATCAGATATTCAATGAATGCAGGTAAGTCTAATTTTATCGAGTTTTAGGTAGCAGTGGTGATATTTGTCAGGGTATAACTACCCAGCTCAGAAGCGCTCAGGTTTTTTTCACCCTGCTGCTGTGTGGGCTATAGCAGAACAGTCACTGTGGCATATGAATCTGCTTAGTTACTACAGTAGCTGCAGTATAATAAAAAAAACAAATTTAGTCATCTGTAGCCTCTGACTAAAAACAGGGAAATGGCATTTAGATAATACTAGTTTTAAACATTGTTCTGTTTTCTAGCATCACCTTTTGACATACAGTGGTATGAAGCTTTAAGAAGTGAGGATGGTTGATGTCATTGACTATTTTAAAACTTTTACCATATCTAAGTAGTCTTGAGCTCTAGAAAAAGTGTTTTGGAAATTAAAGTCCATGTCTTTCTCAAAAAAGAGTTTTTATGAACACTGTGCTGCATGTAAAGATTGAAGACCTTAGAATTAAGAAATTACCGTAATTAAAAGCACACAGGGCCATTCAAAAGAAGCTCAAAGACAACAGCCCATGTACCATCACATCATAATATGAGACAGTGGACAGGAAAGATGCAAATTGAGAGAAAAATATCTTTTTGCTGTGAGAAGACAGAAGAAATACAGTTCTTTTCTCTTGTTCAGTGAGGAAAGAGCTGAGTGATTTTCCTTTTTCCTTTTGTTTCCATCCGACTAAGTGAGGGAAAAGAGCAAAACAGACCCTCTGCTAACTTTAAAGCAAGGAGGAAAAAAATATTAGTAAGCCATTGTGGGGGAGGGGAATCACTCTCTTGTATTTCACTTGCAGCAATGAAGAAGTAGTGAAAAACACAACAGTGGTAGCAGATCACTTGCTTTCATCTTTATTTTCACAACCTGATATATACCCCAAAAAATAGGCATCTCCTATGTATCCTGGAGCAAAACTTCAGCCCATTTACCTCTGCTATTTCCAGAAGAATATACCAGCTCAGAGATAACAGGATAAACACTCTTACACATATTATATATTGTGCATAGGAGAAAAGACCACACTGAACCAAATACCACTATTATCCCAAATTGAAAAAGGTCAGTCTCTGCCTCATTCTATATATGGAAAGATTACCTGAAAATCCCAAACAGACCCGCAGGTAAACCCCTGTGAAAGGAAAATCCTAGATAGCCAATTGTTTCTAAGGAAGCAAGCAAGAACCTCCCCCAACACAATTTTGAAGCACTAATGAGACCTGCGGTATTTCTTGTTTTCTACCTGTTTCCCAACCCTAACTGAAAGTAGCAATTTAATAACAGGAAATACTGTATAACACAAGTCTACTGTAAGGAAGAGACAGGAAAACATTGCCTGCAAGAGTTTTAGCCAGAAAGTGACCTTTTTCCATGCCTGTGGTATTCTAGTCTGCAACTACAGAGGGAACCACAAAATTCTCACTACCACAGTTATTTTGCGAGCATTGTGTGGTATCAGCAGCAGCTGTACCTGATTACAGGAGATGTATTAACATAACAGAGCATGATGGAAGAAGTGAGTCACCATTGTCTTTTCCCATAACATACACAAGGCAATTTTAGGTAATAACATATTACTTAAGCAGGATCTGAAACAGCATAAAATATTTTCTGACACTAAGTGGAGAAAAAGCATACTCTGCAATCACAGATGGATGCATAGACATGTGGATAGGAGACTAATGAGTGTTTTTATTGGCTGCCTGTCATTTGTCAACTAGTCACTGAAAATCAACATCGGAAAGGTTAAAACTTCATACAAAGGTACGCTCTGGTGCTGTACAGGTCTTCAGCTGCTTCTGAAGAAAAGTCTTTGCTCCTTGTTTTGTGTATTTGCTTTCTGGTCTTTTTCACTCAGGAGCTGTCCAAAATATTTGCCAAGTAAGTTTTTACTTCTGCTGTATTTATTAGGTTGAGAAAATAGCCTTATACTTAGAAGTAGAAAAACCCTTGGTCATCTGAAAAGGGATTCAGTTATGCAAAGACTGCAAGCCCAGACCTGAGAAGACACACACTTTGCCATGTGTAAACTTAAGTCATCTGTATCAGGTGACTCATTTCCCCAAATGCAAAAGTCATCCCTGACAGAATACTAAAGGTGCAGCACAGAGGCAAATATCACTGACAGAGATGCTGCATAAAAAGCTGCCCTCATCACATAAATGGCATCTACAGGTATCTTCAGACTAAAGTAATTGTACATGCCCAGTCAAAAGCACATTTTTCAAAATACGGTACATAACAGAAATTGGGGAAAATCCAGGAAAAGCTAGATTTACCTATTCATGTTTCCTGTTTTTTCTACCTACTTCATAGAAGTTGTTTCAGATTGTGAAAATCCCCGGGATGATCAACCTAAAAATAAGTGCAAGTGCTATTATAGGCTCACTGGAGCCAAAGAAAACAGTTCTTGAGATGGAAGGACTTAATTTGATTCAATACTAATTTCATCTGGGCTGCTGCCAGTATTGATAGCCCTGTCATTAGCTCAGCCGTGGTGACACTAGCAATGGCATTCGCAGAGCATGGCAAGTCTGTTAAAATACCCTGCAAGCTGTGCATGTGGCTGCTGCTACGTGACACCCATCCAGTAGCCACCTCCTATTTTTTCATGGGATAGCTTTTACAAAGGTAATTTGAGAATCCGTTATTAATATATACACATTTTTTCACTTCAGAATAAATCCATTTTCTGTTTGAGGGACCTCCCTCAACATGATTAACCAGAAGTTTTCCTCAGCAGTGGGTCTTACAGAAAGTTGCCAGAAAAATGCTGTAGTTGACCACATTAGAGATGCTTCTTCAGACACCAGGAGAAGCCTCTCTAACTTCTGAGACTTTCAGGTTCATCATTTGCTACTGCTGATTTAAGAGTTTGGAAAGAGCAGGTTCTTCACTATTCTTAAATAGTGAAAGAGCAAGGTAAAAAACCTCCTTTGACCTCATGCACGGTGTTGGCAGCTGTTCAGATACTCCTACCACAACGTTGTTTTAATCCTAACCATACTTTAGCATTTCAAAAGAAAGCCTGACAGAGTGGCAAAAACATGAAGAAATGCTAGGAAAAAAGACCTAGATCTCAGATCCAAACCACAGAAGAAAAATAGGGCTCCAACGAAATAAAAAGGAGTTTCACCAGTGATTTCAATAAAGCAGGATTTTTATGATTAAAACATGACTTTTCTTGCCCTACTCGGAAATTTTTTTAGATTTCCCAATACATAAGACCTTAGGATCCAATTAACTTCTGGATAGACTTTTCTTGAAGCTCCAAGTTAGAATTTTCCCTTCATATTTTCAATTCTATTCTGAATGACATTTTAATGCTGTATCTAGCTTCTATAACCACAAAATAGAGTCAGACTGTCTTATTTGGAAGTGCATAGCTCCGGGTGCCTAGAAAAGTGAAAGGAAATATTAAACTTGTCAAAGAGGAGCATTTATATTTCCAATAAGAAAAAAATATCAATAGCATTAGACACTAGTAAAAGACATTGAGAGAATGGAGATACTTGAGAAATAAAAAACAAAGTCAGACACAGAAACTAATAAACTTTTTTTTTATTAGAAAGTCTAACTAGAAATGGTTTTGCCTGTAGATGCAGTCAAAGGTATTACCTTGTAAACTATATAAATTGCAGGTAAAAGCAGCTCTGATCTGCAGCATGCAACTTTATAGACCAAATTATAGGCAGGAAAAATGTGAAGAGAAGGTTTCTCCTACTAATATCTTTAATAAATTCCTAGATTTAGCTACTTAAGGTTTTATTTACAATATAAACCTTTTGGTCAATCTTTAATAACAGCATGTAAAAACAAGGTTCCCTTGTTACATAGTATTCTTCTATACTCCCTCTTGTCACTTCCTCCAAAGTATCTCATTCACGCTGAGACAAAAAGCTTGGCTAGCTGTCCTAGCAGAACCTTTCATTTTCCCCACCAAAAGCATATTTCATGTCCGTTCTGGTTTCACTACTATATTCCTGCTGTATTTTGCTGTCCTGCCATTCTAGCGACATCACATCTCTTGAGGCTCTCTGAGGACATTTCAGTTTGTGCTTACCTCTTGAGAAAAGTTTCAAGAGGTCTCAGTGCTTGTCCCACTCAGGAACTGTCAGAATTTCCACTCTATAAAAATTGAAAAGTTTCAGCCTCTTGGCGTGGGCTGGTTTGAGAACCAAGCATTGGAAAGTCAGAATTTCCTGCAAGTCAGACATCACAGATTTAATTTATCTATCCTACATGGGACACACTCACTAGTGTATTATCACCCACATGGGAAAAACCTTTTCCTCACACTGCTAATGCCTGTAAAGAAGGTCAAATGCTCCAGACAGGTGAACTTAATCTTATGTCTGCACTATGAGGTGTTCAGGCAGCTCTTGTGCTTTAATTTTTTTTTCATCTGCCAAATACAGCTACAGATAACTAGAGCTAATGAGAATTTTTAAATAGAAATGGAAAAAAAAGTATTGCAAAAGCAAGTGCTAGGTAATTATTTTCAGCTAACCTCATTCCAGTAGAAATAGTAATGCTTCAAAACGAAATAGTGAGAGAGTACAGTATTTGCTACAGCTAATAAGGAGTTGAAAAAAGACATTTCAATTATATATAGCAGATTTTTGAAAAATTTATTACATTTGTGGAAATTACATTTAGCTTTAGATGAACTTTTTTGAACTTTAAGGGCCGGGAGAAGCATAGAATTGTCACAGATTCAGAAAGTAACCTTACCTGCAGATAAGACTCCTAATTCTTAACCTGCTAGCTATATTGAACTGTATTTTTCCATGAATAAGAAACCCGCATGTTGTAATCACAATAAAAAACACACTAAATACCAGTAACTTCACAATACAGAAATTTGTTCTTCAGGCCACTGTAAGTATTTTCAACTTATTCCTTGCACTTTTCTGTTGAGCACTATGATCACAGAAACCCCTCTATCAGCAGTGTAACATTTGATTTGACATCTAGCTACAGTACACAGCCTTCCTGAACTCTTTAGGCACTTCACAATAATTTCTATTTCAAAAGCATTTTCAGTCATTTTTTAGCTGCATTGTCCACTCTTGCAGGTTTTAGATGAAAGACAAATAAGCCTAGGAATCTAGTAAGAGATAAGGGAAAAAAACAGAAGCCAATATATACCTCTATATGTATATGTACACACACAAAAATACATATACACGTGAGAGCACTCCTCACTTGCATTGGCTCAATATCTACAGTCAACATGAGATGTTCACTAAGTACATGAGCATTTGTATTCTTTTGAACAGCTCACACCATACTCAAGCTGAGATTTGGTGATGTAGGTGACAGGGGAGATTAGCACAGGGTCTTCTCACACGCAGACTAGACTACATAATCAATACGTTACAGACTTCCCCCTTCTGGCCCCTTTCTTTCTGAAGGTGCTTTTTTTGCTATAGGACAAGCTCACATACAATTGTTTCTAGGAACTAGATCATGCTACTTATACAACGTTGGACTATTGTCCAGTGACCTTTCTGCATCATCTGAGGCAACAGGATTCAAGATCCTCCAAAAATATTCCTTTTTACTGTTATTTTTAATGTCTGTATACAATTCAATTTGTTTGATAAAGGAAAAAAAATATCTTAAACAAAACATTTCTAGCTTCAAAAATGTAAGCCATATCCAGGCAGATTAACATAAAAGAAGGTGAAGAAGTCATTAGAAGCCTTCATTTTGGCTCCTGCTGATGGCAAAGCATGGTCAAAAGGTTCCCACCACTTTTGAAAATGAGTGTTATTCACGAGAATAACTCTTGCATGTAATATTGAAAATTCAGGATTGGATCCAGGCTAAGCAGGAAGTAGGGACTGGAAAGGAAAGGAAAAAAATCACTGCCCTTTCTGCCTCTGTGCAGAAAATACCAAATTTCCAGGCCATACTTAAAACTCTGAAAAGTGCTGGCATCATGCACACATCTTTGAGAACTGAAATGTCAGGTTCACTCTGGGTGAGAGAGAATCCTCAGGTGCTCATTACTACTAAAAAGTGTTCCCACGGAAACCAAACCCCAGGCTTTCTCTACATGATCAGTTTTTAAAGGTTAATTAACAACAGTGAGCAATAACAATTTATAACCTACTGCTTATAATTTTTTAATGATGTGATTTCCAATCTTTTGTCATAAGGCTGACGTTTGTAATCTAAGTCCCAGCTGCTCACAGCTTAAAACACACTAGGAGAAAAATATACATTTAATATTCTAAACCTTTTGCCCCATGCTGGAGATGCAGCACTTACTCATTTTAAAAACCCATGCCCTCAAGACAGATTCTAAGCTGCTTTGAAATAAACATCTTCAAAAGTGTTTAATCATTAGGGTGCTACAACAGGTTTACCAAGAAAATCTGGAAATAATACTTCAAAAGAACTTCTATTACTAATTCCTTTTAAACTTCAGAGGTAGGTTTTCAGTAGAACTTTTGCTCTACTATAAAAACCCTTCTAACTCACCTTTCTGTCATAAGGTGAAGATAAACTAAAACAAACACATACATGCGTATGTGTGTATATATATATATATTATAAACAAGAACTATGATTTTCATTCATATCATTTTCAAGGAACGTATACTTTCTCATTAGTTCTTCACTTAAAATTTCTTAGTGAAGTTTTCTAGTGCCTTACAAATTCCATAGTGTGGTGGCTCTATTACCATGTATTCTTAAATGAATATACATATACTTGCACCTTGGACACCCTGTTCACTCTGTGTAGAAGTGGTAGTTAGCCAAAATTCAGAAAAAGTTTCCAGTTAGTCAAGCTCAAGGAAGAGGTGCAATCTCCATTAAAAATATTTGTACACCTATCTGGAAACAAGAAGTCTTTATAGCACATCTCCACTACTCAGGTCTGCTGCAGAGAACTTTACAGAGGAAGGAAAGAAATCCTCCAGAAGATAAGGAGTGACAGGAAGGTCCACGACTTCCCTGAGTTTTCTCCATCATGTCCTTATTGCAACTTAGATGAGGTTACAATAACATAGGAAAGACTGTCAGTGAAACATATGGCAGAAACATTGAGAAAAAACGTTTCCCACTTTTCAGAGCCTAAAATTACTTGCAGTTAAACATTACTGTAAAGGATATATTTATCAGTGGTTGCTTGCTTATGGTTTTAAGGAAGTCAAGTTTGGTTTCCTCACAAAAGTTCTGAGGAATTAAAAGAAGTTTGCAATGCAATTGTAGGAAGCTAAGTAGGAACACAGGAAAAAAGGAATAGAAATGAGGTTAACCTCTCTACTTGGAAGATTAATGGTGGAGCCTGGAGACACAATACAATGCTAATACGGAGAAATTCAAGATTATCAAGGATCTTTAAAACCTCAGACTCTTCATTCAACCCAGGGCATGACCGAGTTCGAGAATGCTGCAGCATCTGCTTCCTATGAACTGACTGACTGGCAGCTTAGCATACCCCCACTGGTCATACAGGACACCAGACATTTGTCTTTCACATGGGTAGTTTCACAATATTAACAATTCAGCAAAATGTTAAAGGCTGAGCTACCCGCTAAGTAGTTATATACTGTATTAGACTTGCTGAGCTGGACAGTAAGTGCCATACCATTCAACAAAAGTTACTAATATACTGAGGAGATTGAGAGAAAAGTATCATTTGTTGTAGCAATCTACTAAAACTCAAGATAATAGAGATTATAACATACAAGTAATCATAACACTAAGTTCTTATGCTCACATCTTGAAAGTCTTACCACTTACTATTCTATCTACCTATCTCAATGTCTCTACTTTCAAAACTATCAGAGCAAGTAGTTACTGGGCACATAAGCACACTCAAACACATATATATATTTAAGTAATAAATATAAGGTAGTTGAATACTAACTTGAAACAATACAACCAGAACCACAGGCCAAGGTTTGCCTTTTTGGTCTCAGGGCCAATATCAGTGTTTTAACATGATTTCTTTGGACTCAATAGACAGAAAAGACTAGGAAAATGACCTACCTATTCACTCTATCCATTTCTAACTAGTAGGTTGTCAATTCAGAGTCAATTCAACGCAAGTGGTAACATGACCACTACTTTACAAGCTTCTGAGTACATTTCTCCTTTAGCTTTAATTCATTCACATAATCTTTAAATATCCAGGATTTTAGTCTGTCTTGTTATAACCAGCATATGCTTACTTCGCGAGAGAAAGATAGGGTAAATGGCTGTAGCAGTGATATCAGGAAAGAAAGTGTTGCATCATAAACCACATGCAGAACAACATATTTCAATACACCAATATGAAAGTTGCATATAACTAACTCGTGAACCCAGTATTTATTATAGTCTTCAAAAGATAAGTCTCTAAAATAAGCTAAGTAAGGTTTCTTCCAACCTCAATAGACAGATATATATTTTTATTATTTGAGAAATCTGCTTTGAATCAAACTGAAATAAAATGTTTTTTAGCTTATTTATATGCACACTTATTGAAGAAACTGGAAAACACATAAGAGACATCGCAAACATACATAAAATCTGTAATTCCTCTTAGTCTCCAGAGACTTGTTCCCTTCTTCTCATTATCTCATCTCCTTCTGGCTTGAAGCTGTTCATCTGTGTTATGTTTGGGTCCTTGTGCAAATCAAATATCATTTGCAAGTCTTTGCTCAAGCTAGAAGGGGTTTAAAGCCCACAACGCAGTCACAAATGCACAGGCAGTGTTTAAATATTCACCACAGGAGGGCAATACTGATATGAGAAGAGGAAGGCGGACGGGCGCAGGCTCTTCTGTGTCCACCCTCCCCACTTTCCAGTGGCAGGATGCGACACAGCTCTCATCTACAGGCTGAGTCCCTGCTTCCAATGTACCCATCACAGAAAAGAAGGCTTATTAACTAACGCTCACTGCTATAGCACACTTCCCTTTGGCTTCCAGACTACACAGGCTTGTTGTCTAGACAGTTCAGTGAATGGACAGAATAAGCACTTCAGGATATGTTAGCGTTGATACAGCAAGTATCAGTTTAACCTCTACAGATCTTTACTCAGACTTGGAAAGTCACCTATGTGGCTAAGTTAAAGTGGACATTTTCAACTATTCAGTGGCATGAAATTCTTGATATCAATCCAAAGTGTAATTAGGATATTACCGTAAGGTTAAAACAGGAAAAAAATCTAGAGTTTCTTTTTTCATAATTCTGCTAGAATTAGGAGACTACTTATGCTTTTATTTACCCATTTCCAAAATAGATACAAAAACCTCCTTGAAGTTTTCTGAATACTTATATAGTGCAAGTACCTTTTAACGTACTTTAGGATGCAAGTTCCTCTGTTAATGACTGTCCCGTTTTAATCTAGATGCTTCCATAATGGGTAGCAACTTATTCCAAGATTAGTGCTGCTAATTTCTTCAACTCATTTAGTTTACTTGATATCAGCAATGGAGATATTTGAATGGCCCTACCCATGTATGAAATATCTCTTTTCATAAACACAAGCAGAGAAATTTGTTCCTTCAGTGTAATTTGATGAGTTCGTGGACTTCATGGAGTAATATGAGCCCACTTACTTAAGCGGGTTCAACCAAATATATCTTGCATAAATGCTGCCCCTGAAAGATACCCTGCAGCAGAGCAGCCAGTATATTTTTCCCCCCTGAGGACACTAGAGTACACTAGTTTGAATGTATTGATATCTGTTAGATTTCTGCCACTCAAGTCACTGAGACAAAGATTTCTGCCAAGACGTTCCTAATCTCAAAATAACACAGCTCCATGCTACTAGCAGCAGAGTTCGGAACTTTTAAAATTATTATTAAACAAAAGACGCTCAAACTTGCATCTCTGAAAAACAAAAGCAGAAGATTATAGATCACAGACCAAGTCCATTTAAGAGTCCTGACCCAAGCTTCCTACCTTCTTCTGAAGCGGCAGCTTATGTTATCAAAACATAAGATGTAATACATAATACATAATCAAAATATAAGCAACACACGGCCTTATTCTACCTTAAAAGAGATTAATCATGTCACCAAAAGATTAGAGTAATAAGAGGAAATAGAGGAAACATGAGAAAGTTCATATTTTATTGCTTTTAATATTGTACTAGTTACAAGTGGGATTACTGTTTCTAATAACAGTACCCTAACACCAGGCAACCTCACAACCAGTAAAATCTCACTTTGTCACCCTTCAGTAGGGTTGCTGTTACTTCTTTTCCTTTGACCAGACAGTCCTATTTAAGGAAGACTTGGAAGTTTTTCCACTTTCACATTACTCACACAGTTACTTAGCAGAATATGTCTCGCAAATCTATTTTCCTTAAATAATTAAAATTCAAACAAACATACTTTGAAACTTTTGTTTTGGAGAGCATGCATGTATTTTCATATAAGTATACACACGCATGACATTTGCGCACAGAAGAAAGGCAGAGCAGGTGTACTTAATAGAAAAAGCTTTGCTCTCAGGCCAGACTTTCCTGACTTACAAATAGCACATTTAACACAAGTTCCGAGAAAAGGATTCTGCTGACAGGAGCTGCATAAGATCAGCAGCCACTGCATGTTACTTAGGCCCTAGGAATCCGTCAACAGGGGTAGATTAATTTCATGGAGTGTTTCAGACACTCCAGGTAAACTGGGGGATGTTTTAGTGCTCTGTGCCACACACTCTGCATGCATTTCTACTGGAAGGAAGTAGATAGCAGGTTGTAAAACAGTGGGGAATGGTGCAGAACAAAGTGGCATGTATTTATGTTGCCTGATAGATATATGTCCATTATCTTAATATGCATACTGAGTCCTCAGTTCGCTCCTGCATTAAACTGCCTGCAAATATGTTGACTTGTAATAGATTCCTAGCATAACAAGATAGTTTTCATGGTTTTTCTCATTTGACCCTGAAAAAGTTTCCAGCTTTACACTTTCCAGAGAGGCTAAATATTGGACTGAATGGATTATTGCTAGGTATGAGGTGTTACTACTAGGATGAGAAAGGCCAGAAGAAATGAAAAATAAAGACTTCTATGCAATGTTATTGGAGTAACTGAAACCTCCTTCATTATACGCTGATTAGGGGAGCAGGTGTTGCATCCTGAGAAATCCTTACTAAATATTTCTTTAGAACAGGACTACTAACCCTATGACTGCTTTTCAAGATGTTCAGCAATATAAACTTATCAGACAAAGTGCATGTTGCTGCATAATTGCTATTACTATTCTGATTATACTTCTGTCTTAAGAACCTGAAAATATTTTTCAGGATCATGAGCCATAAAATACAAGCTAATTTGACATGAAATACTTATCCTTTTAGCAGGTCTTATTCACAAAGATAAAAATCTAACTCAAGCAGCAAATAGAAAAAAAGTGCTATCTGAACATACTAAGACAACTGCATACACAATCATAAAGTCTGTCAAAATTAAGTTCTTCCATCACATAGAAACTTCAACACTTCAGCATGGATAAGTGAACTAATGTTTTTTTAATTTTACAGAGATTAAAAAATAAAAATAAAAGGAATTTACTGATCTCTAGACACAGACTGCTTAGCATCTGAGAAAGAACTGTAGAGTGCTTTAACTCTGGAAAACACAAGTCATATAAAGTGGGACTTGACCTGAAGTTTCCACCATTTCTGAATTTATATCTTTCTTTGTGCACTTTCTGCTGTTCAGACTGCTACAGGTGTAGTTGCACTAAGAGAACTAATAGTTGTGTTGGTTCTAGTTTCAATTTCATTGCTTTTTTCCTTCTAGACTCTAAGATCACAGAACAGCCAAGGTTGGAGATTATCTCTGGAGATTATCCTCCAGAGTAATCCCTCCTCTCTGGAGATTATTACCTCTGGAGATTATCTAGTCCAACCCCCCTGCTCAAGTAGGGTCATCTAAAGCACACTGCACAGGATCATGTCCAGGTGGGTTTTGAATATCTCTGGGGAAGGAGACTCCACCACCTCTCTGGGCAACCTGTTCCAGTGCTCTGTCACCCTCATAGGAAAGAGGTTTTTCCCTCAGGTTCTGATGGAACTGCCTGTGTTTCAGTTTGCGCCCGTTGCCTCTTGTCCTGTCACTGGGCACCACCAAGAAGAGCCTGGCCCTATCCTCTTGACATCACCTTCTACAATTTATAATAGCTACTTCTTAAGGTTTTCCTCACCTTTTTTCACTCCTATTCCTCCTTCAAAGCAGCACTAAGTCACCCAGAATGATTCTTCTGTACATTACAAAGTTTATGGTGCAGCAAACGTCTAAAGCTGGTGGAGTGAGCAGTTAAGTTACACATAACATTGAGAAGATCCCCACTGTATTCAGTTTGTAGTTTTTGCCCTATTTCAGCGCTTTGATCCCTCTTTGATTTAGCCTTTTCCCAACTTAAAGCACATAGCTGCTTATACCTCAGAACTCCAAGTGGACACATACTGATTTTACACATTGTCACAGGGATGATCCATCAGTAAAAGTAAGTCAATTTACACTAGCTGAGGTGCTAAAATTAAAAATTTGAGGAATCCAACTCTTCAGGGAGATAGCATTGACATTACAGTTTGTGCAAGCAAGTATTTGATAGAGCAGAAAGGTACATTCCCCATTCCTTTTATAAAGTACAATTAAAGAAATGAATATGAAGAGTTCCAAATATTAGAGTAGTTTGTAAATATGATTAGAGGCATAACAGTATGCTTTTTCTACACAGCAAATAGAGGCTGGGATGCATTGTAAATGGGGTTTTATAGGTCTTGGGTTTTGCTTCTCTTGCATGTGCATTAAAAATAGACAAGTCAGTTGTGTCTAAAATTATATTAAGTTACAACATTTTTTCCAATTTCTTTCTTAATTCACTTGAAGAAGTACATAATGACTTCTGACCTTCTACCTGAAGGTCATGTTTTTTCCTGGAGAGATGTACAAGAACAAGTTTTTTGAGCGGGAATATAATGAATACTAGTGCATATTAGTCAACCTTGTAGAAAGCAGTTCCTGATATGGTTTACAGTTGATGTAACAAATAGATATTCCTTTTTAGGAAAAAAAAATAGTACGTGTCTTCTGCAAATAACTGAAAAGGACATTCAGGTCCAAATTTAGGAAATCAGATTATGAGTAGAACAGTAGTAGAAATTGCTGCCACCAAGTTATTTATTTGTTGACTTAATGATTTGCCGGTCAGCAGCATTAAACACTTATTTTCTGTGCTTCATAAAGAACTTTTCATGGGTTTGGGCTTGTTTCTGTTTGGGTTCCCCCCGTTCCCCACCCTCCTTCTATTAAGAGGGACAAGTCCTCTTAATAGCATATGGAAATCATATATGCAGTTTGTTAAATCAATATCTGCCAAAGAGGGCCATTAGACTAAAAACCCTATGCAATAAATTTCTTTCTTCATAATCACAGCTCTTGTGTCTACAGGGAGCACTAAAGCAAGTGTTAGCTTTCATATGGATACAAGGAAGTAATATGCAGTTTCATTAGAGATGTTTTCTAGCAAGTGATATAAGCAGGACAAACTGGTTGCTCATTTAAGAGGGTCATTTAAAAAGGTCATTCATTCTAATTCTGTAAAATCTAGATGTAGCCCAAAAAACTGATAATAGTTCATTGATTCCAAACATCTTATGTTAGACTTAAGTCATACAGCAAAAAGTTTAAGAAAAAATAATTTTCTAGAAGTGTGGTACTGAATTTTCTTTTGCCATCTTTTGTCAGAGTATAATTATACTACCCGCATGATCTTTTAGACTTCATACTTATGCTTACTAGCAAATTTAGACATCAGTAGGTAATATCTGCCCAGGCATCTGTAAACATCTGGAGAGTTTAATTAAATGCAAATCAGAACCACTGTTCAGATTTCAGAAACCTGGATCACCAGTCCTTCCCTTTCAGCTCTTCCCCTAAGGACACAGATGTGTAGATGAATAATGTTATGCAGTAAACTGAAAATGCACACATGGACAAAACAGTCAACTGAATGAATTCTGATAGCTTTCCCTATATTGTTTACAGTAGTCATAGCGATGGGTTCAAGATCTCAGAAGAAGTTCCAGTTTATGCCGTGCCGGATATTTTGCCAACAGTTGCGCTGTTTCCTTTTGTCTGACAGGTTTCATTCATTTTCCTCTATGCTGGAGGTAGACTCAGTTACTATTAAAATTTAGACTCTTAAGAACTTCACTACACTGGAGAAGGTGAACTTTATCGACTTTGAAGCACACACGAGAGCTCATATTGTGCCTCCAATAAAGATACAGCAGAGAGGGTAACGTACCCACTGATACTTAAGACATCTCCACTACACAAAGACTTTCTTTGAGCTGGAAAACAAAGATAAATTACCCTGAAGAAAAAAAAGACAGCAGGTTTTTAAGTTACAGTAAAAAGAAAGCTATAATGATTTTCAATATTTCCACAGATCTCCTAAGGAGAGGTTTGTAAAACTGCAGACTTCATGCAGTTCACGTATCTCTAGTGAGCATTACAGTACCTAACCTCTACCTCTGTAATGACAACGTGGAAATAGCCAGGGGCTCTTTAGCAGTTCTCTATACAGAACAATAAATAGAAACTTGAATGTTATTTTCCCAGTGATCTAAGCTCATTAATACAAACATACAAAAAACTCAGAAAAGGAACCAAAAGGAATTGGATCTTCCTTTAAGTTTCATTTTCTTAAAGATATAAATGAGACAAGAGGACAATGACATACAAACAGCTTTGCTTATGTCCTATGTCTGATATTAGTAACTATCAAGTCACATGTGATATCCGCCAGCCTGAAACCTCCAGGGAGAGAGGAGCCAAAAGGGTAGTTAGAGAAGCCAAGAGAGTAAAGGCAACTAGTGCTTTGCATTATACAAATCTTGCTTATTCTCAAGAAATTGTCCTCTCCGAGGTAAACTAAGTTAATACGTAGTCTTCTCAAAGACAGAAGCACTAGATCAAGAGTTTTTGCACCTCAAGTACTAGCCTCTAGAGGGAAAACAAGCACACAGCTGTCCAAGACCCACCAGTGAGAGGTGACACGCTGGCCAGGTTGAAGCTACTTCTGTTGACACAGAATCACATTTGATAGCACCTGGGGAGACAGAGCTTTTATTTGATACCTGCCTGTTTGACCTGTCAGAATAGAAACACAGCAGTTGTAGCAGATGTGAGTCAGAGAGGAAAATATCACCAACAGCAACATCTTTGCCACAAAGGACAGCCTTCCCACTGAGAGTTATGCTAATTACCTGGAAATTTAGAGCTGTTGAATATCATATTCAGCTGCTTATGAGTAAAAGCTGACTTTTAGGAAAAAACCTTGCAGTACTTTCTACCAGTAAAACTGGTTTCAAAGCAAAAACCTCACTGGCTCTGCTTGAAACTCCCTAACTCCATCCAGACTCTTGTTCCCTTACAGTACAGCTGACACCACACAGCAACCAACATACTACCTACAAATTAAAAATTTCATCTTATTTGCAATTTAACAGATATTCATCTAAAGAAAATATATTTTTACTTTCAAGGAGATGTAAAAATAGGCTCATCTAGAAAAAGTTTGACACTTGGAAGACCAGAGTAAATTGAACACCAGTTATCTATCTTTATAGTGTTGAAACCAGCACTGGAACAAGATTCTGTACTTGTTCTCCTGATAGATAAGGAAACCAGGGGCTTAGGATTCTGTAAAGAGCTGGTGCCAAAATGAAGGGTTCCCAAAATAAGTGGTCTCTGAAAGAAGGGAAACAGGAAAAAAGAAAGTGAAGAATCTGGTGGAGATTAAGGGCATGGAGACAACGGCAGGGACAATCAGTACCTCGGCCAGGAAAGCCCCACACTGGTAATTGTGAGCAGCTGCACAGCAGACCCTGACAGCATCATGCCTGACCTTCCCAGACCAGCTGTGGCCTCCATGCTAGGAGCTACATTTTTGTAAACTGATTTAAGATAGAGGAGATCCCTGCCCCCCCACCACCACAATACCTTGTGTAAAGCATTGTACAGATACTTGCATTTTCTATTGTGTCATTGGTGATGTAGGAGCATAAGAGGATAGTATTACTTTTTTTAATTCCACCTCCCATAAGTTACAGATGTTCTTCAATAAAAGGATAAAGAAATGTCTGCAAGAGTCAAAATTCAAGCATCAGCAGCACTATTCGTACTGCAACCAAAGCCAACACTTCTCTGTCAGAGACCAAGCTCCTGATGTAAGATTCAGAAATTGGTCAAGTTCAGTAAATCAATGGGTTTTGTAAATGCAAGCTACAAGAGTTTATGATCACACATCTGAAGCCAAATTTGCATCAACACATGGGAAGTGAAAAATCACTGAACTGAAGTGAATACAATGTAAGTGTTTTTTTCCTAATTTTTCTGTCTAAAAAGTTAAAGTGTCAAGATAAGATTTGAATAATAACTATTAAAAAGCTTGTGGAGCTTTTTAGTAAAATGTACACTATTAACATAGCTGGTACATTTTCCACATGCAGTTTTTCCTCTACAGTAGATTTGCATTTTGTTTTTATCCAGATCAAGGGTATGTAATGAATGACTAATATACCCACATTGGTAAGATTAAAATATCTGCACAATCAGGCTACAGATATTTTTATAGTATTCTACTTATTCAAATGAGTGTCAGTGGGACATCCTAGAAAATACATAATATAATGATCCAGAGATTATCTGTTTCATTTTTAGAATAGCATCTCCCATTTTTGTATGGCATCCTTTTTCATCAGCAATTTCCTTTTGTGTATGGCCTCTCCAAGAGATCACCATTTTGATTAGATATAGCAGAATAAAGAATATATATTTACCATCCAAAATTACTTAATTATGTTTTCAGTATTCCTCACGCCAGCTATAGATAAAGCAAATGTTAAAGAGTTGGGATGAAATGTAACCATATTTTAAGAGCACCTGTTTTTTCTTTAGATAACATACAGCTCAAAGACATGGAGTGAGATAGCACTTCAGAAAAAGTAAGTAATTTTCAGAGGAAGATTTATATTCCCAAAGCTTTCTTTTTCAATAGTTCAAATAAAAATACATGATGAGAGGAGAGCTTTGAAAATATCAAGGCATAGCAGTTCAATCTCAGACAGGTGTGGTTATGATTTCAAAGTATTTTTATCATTATGCACAACTAGCTTTTTCTATCTCTCTCCAAAAAGCATTTTGGGGAAAAAAATAAATCCAATGAACCAGCTGCTCTCCATTAAGTGAACTATATTTGTTTTCATTATTCACTAAAAGTTGCAATACATTGTCATATACAGAACAACATACTTAATCATTCCTTCCCACTTTTGAAAACTGATTTTATCTACTACCAAAGCATTACGTTTCACTTATTGTATTCAATGATAAATAGAGAGTTTTCAGTACTTTTCACTGCTTTCTGTGCATCTACAGATGATGTATTTCCTGGAAAAGGATCAGGAAAAATAATTAAAGTATTAAGAAAGCATTATGTTATTCATCCCATCTCTTGGTTATAGCCTGTACCTGTAAATAGGTACACACATTATATTAATGCCTACCACCCTGTGAGAGACCAGCACCCCAGCTTAATTGTTATTTACAACTAATGAATTCACCATTAACTTCTTTCCTCATTTAATTGAATAATCTAGAACTTTTGTACTACCTAATTATGGCCTCTTTTTATTAAGTTAAACTTCATACGATTCTTCACATTCCCTTCTGTATTGAATATACCTTTCCATGTTTTCAAGTATATAGAAATATTTCTATGTGGTTTGCAAAAAAAAACTTTATTCTCTTCATTGATATTTACACTCATTTTCATTCACAACACCTTCTCCCTTCTTAGAGGTCACGGCATGGCATCACAGCGCATTCAAAGTCTCCAGCAGTATCTCTCCAACTGGCCTGTAATGCAAAGAGGTCTGGTGTCACGGACAGGGAAAAAATAAATAAAAATCTGCCTTTCCAAGTATGTCCTTCATTCCAGAATATCATTTTTAAGGAAGGAAACTTAAGTGTCTGCCTGGACATTCATGGTTCAACATTTCCAAAAAAATCCGAAGATCTAAGGAAATTAGGAACACTATATGCATCCTTTTGCACAAGAGAAAGGGTTGTGACCCCTTATTCTAGTGATTACAGAATCAAGTTTTATGCAATATATTGAGGAAAAAGGTTAACCTAGGGCCACTTATCATAGGTATCATCCTGCAAATGCCATTCGACCTGCAAACAAAGACTAACATTTGCGCCATACTTCGACCACTGTCTATGTGTATCTAGAAACAATAGTTAGAATTGACTGACAGCCTCTGGCTTTTAATCACACATTTCTGTACCAGTGTTTCATAGGATCAAGCCTCAAAAAGAAGAAAGTGAAACACACAGTATGTGTGATGAAAAAGGCATTTGCCCCCTGTTTCCAGCTATCCTGCAATACCCAAGTGTTATCTCCACAGTTTATTTAATACCCTTCTCAGATCTGATTTCTCAGATTTCTCATCGTGTTTCCACAATGCAATGATAGTAGACGACTAAGAGTGGAAAACACACACCTATCTTCCCAATCCTTTGTTTAAGATGAGCACTTAATGAAAAGTATTTAACTCACAGTGGCATTAGAGGGTTACAGTAAACAGTAAGAATGCAGAAAACGAGCTCAACTGAGGCATAACATCTCCAACAAGCAAAGCAGATAGAGGGAGAACATGTTGTCCAACTCTAAAAATGTGGGTATTTTGAATCTCCACAAAAGTGCCTCCACTTGGGGGGGGGGGGGGGGAGAGGGGGCAGGATTTGACTTAAGCTGAATGTTTAGAACACGACAACAAGCACAAAGAGAAAGTGCAAAAAAATGCACAAGAAACATTGCAACTAATTAGCTTATTCTGATCATAACCTAAGCAAACTTCAGAAATTATGCATGTTGGTCACCTCGGAGCCAACACAGGTTCTCCCCAGAAATGCAAACTGTGCTATTATGAAATGCAAATTCAGACTCAATAATTGACTTTTTTTTAAACCTCCAGGTCACTGATTCAAAGCCATCCCAGTTTGTTAAGGGACAGAAGATGTTTTAATTTACCATCTGTTGAGTCGCTTTTCTGAAGCATGCCAGTGATCTCTATTGAGTTTAAAGCTGATATGTCCCTGTTAGATGCCACTTAGTTGCCCTTCGATAAAGCATCTTCTGCAAGACTCTGACAGAATAGGTATTTCAAGCTTCTTTTCTGTCACAGAAACAGTTACAAATAAGAAAGGGTCTATGTGAGTGATGTATGTGCACACAGCTGGTACTGCGCATGTTCAATTTTCATTGGCTTCAGAGGATTACAAAAGCACATGGCAGGTGCAGCGTCCAGGAATTCAGCAGCCACAGGGACTGTTTTGCCCAGCATTGATAGGTCCACGGGGTGGCAGCAGCCCCTTCCTGCCCCTCAGCTGACTCCAAGAGCCCTCATGCTACAGGACTATTAATCAGGGTAGCCCACAAATGGTAGCCCCAGCTCTTTGCACAGCCATACAACCCTTTTGGCAATTTAAGTTCACTCTGAAAACTTAGATACACAAAACTCCAAATGAAATAGTCCAACAACATTAAATGGTTTCCACTATTTCCAAATGTTTCCTTCAGATAATATTAAAGGACATAATCTTATAAGAAGTATCTCTTAAGGCCTGCTAAAAGGCTTTGATAGGATATTGTTGTGTTCCCAGAAAAGGGAGATAAGTGCTTTCCAGGTTGGACTGCTTTCAGCTGCTTTCCATATAGACCATAAATAAACCTGATGCAGTTAAGAAATTTGTTAAGAAATTGAATCAGATATACAGCTGTTTGTGTTCAAATTTAAAACCATTCCCTTCTTTAAGGGTTAGAACAGTAGGCTGTTCTTAACTTACTTAACTACTAAAAAAATCTTTAAAAACAAGAGAACAGGAAAAAATCCACACAAGACAGATCTGAATTATAAAACATAATTAGATGTGATAAAAAGGAAACAATAACAAAGGTATCTAAATTACAAATTGCCTCAGTTGCAATGTGTTCAGGATGTTCCCTCTTAACCCATAGCATAGCATTTTTCCTCCAGGAAAACATCAATTTTTATTGATATTGAAGCTAGTCAGAGTCAAGATCTGCTTTAAACAGATACCACATAACCACTGATGTCATAAAGAGCTTTGTTATTTAACAGCTTCATGTCACCCTCTGCACGAGGGCTTTACATGTGCTTCTGAAACTTTAAGATCACAAGAGAAATCACTCGGCTGACATTTCTAACACAAGGCACTCTCCACATAGACAGCATCCTTCAAGTGCAGAAAGGGAAGGTCTGTGGCACATTTTCTTGTCCCTAGCTTGAGCTGCTGAAAGAGAAACCCATAGTTAAACATCAGCAAACACGAAGTGGGGGCCACTGAGCCTGTGCACATCCCACCCACAAAAAGCCAGGACAGCACAGTTCTAGTGACTTAGTAGAGACCTAGACCTCTAAATAGGAGGTATGTACAACTCTGATGAACCAAAGGCAGACTATACCTGCTTCTCTACATATAGAAAGTCCAAGCCTTGCAAAGGCTTGAGAAGTCGGAGTAGAATTTGCCATCACCTTATGACAAACTGAGGTCTCCAATCTCAGCATTACCTCCAGATTTTACTTATATACAGAAGTATAGTTTTCAGTCTTTAGCATTTCAACCACTGCAGGAATTTAGCTTTGAATTATAATTAAACTGCATTAAAAATACAGTGTTATTCCTAATACAAGACATGTTCACCTCTCCAATACACAAGAATGAGGGTTTCACTCATACTACATAAGGAGAGACAAGGAAAGAACAGTTTGAACTGAAGTGTTGAATGTATGTCACAATGGCCACTGGGAAGCAAAATATTTGAGATGCAACTTTTACTATAGCTCTGTACTAAGAGCACTAAAGCCTACTGTTTCTCACCTATCATGTTCTTGTTTGGGTCCTGTCTGCTTTATGCATTTTTGCTGCTCTCACATCTCCTAGCTCATCAGTCTCTCTCCTTTGTCAACTAGGATCTCAAATAAACGATAGCCAGCTAAAACTTAGCATGGCCAATTTGCATCTCTTGTGACCCACTGATTATCAGAACAGAGATACATCTCACATCCCTTCTTTGTATTTTCCATTCCTTTTGGCAAATCCTCTATTTTTCCCCTTTATTCATCCTGGCACTATTAGAGAGCCTTGCTCTTTCCCTCATATCTCACTCGATAAGCCCTTTCACCAACATAATGGATATCTAAGTCTTTCTCCTTACCCAGCCACTGTTAATCCTCACTCATACTCTAAGCATCATATCTCAAGTACTTATAACATTGCTTTCTGGTAACGCTAAAGCGGCGGCTGCCCAATTGGTCTTTGTTCAATCCACGTTCCTTCTTTCTTCAAGCCTCTACAGTGCTTTCCTCCACATAAGACCAGATCTGATCTAAAAGGCTTACCATCTTAAGTTATCCCTTGGACCTTGCCTCTTGTCACAACAACTTAGTCAGAAATGCCTGTTTAATCTCCTCCTCCTGCTACTTTTTCACACTTCCTCCATGCTGCCCACTCTGCAAAGAAAAACCTTCTCACTCCAATATGCCATCTCCCTCCCACATACTCTCATTCAAAATCTTTGAGACCTATTTTTGGTGAATCTTAAATATAAGTCACATTTCTTCAACCCCAATATTTGGCTGAGAGGATGCTGAAAACAGAGAGAAAATTTAGCTATAAGCATGCCACTCATTTTCATTTTGCCAGAGTTCCACTGTTGTCGGCTTCTCACAAAGTCACTGCTCCACCTTCATGCCCTCTGAACGAGCTAACGTTTCTCCTCTTCTGTGTAGCCACTACCAATATATAAATCCCTCTAAAAGCCATAATCTTGTCATGATGTTTATTCTGTCTCAAAATTGATTCATGAATTAGTTACAAATTGTTATAGCCCTTACTCCCATCTAGGTACCGATACTGAAATGGAAAGGTCACAAAGCAAAGACAATTCTCAACATCTGTTGGGATCAGAGATGCACACAACATGCATTTCCAAGCATTTTTTTTTTTAATGAAAATGACATGTTTTGCATGATTCAGTTATTATAGTGGGTTTTTTTTTTTTTTTTAAATAGCCAAACAGCCATTACATAGTAAGAAAAAAAATATGAGGCAGTCAAATGAAAGCCCACAGCTGAACACACAGATGCTCTTTAAAAATAAGACCAATGAACACTCCGAAATGATTAGAAGGAATGAACGTGAATCTCCAAGAAAAGTTGGTGCATTTAACTATATTTTTAATTTTGTACAGTAATAAAATATTTTAATAAGTGATAAGCTGACCAGTGAGATATGATAGAGCATTGACTACAATTAATAGACAGGACAGTGAGTTATATTTTTTCCAGTTTTTCAGTGTGAAAGCTACACATATCTACTAAGAGCAATGTGGAAGAAGTCCTTTCTCATTTGCATTGTAAATGCACACAGCCTACTCCCACAACCAGCAAACCTGGTATAGCAATTCAGAACAGATTTCTTTGCTGCAGTGAATTCAGAGCCTGCTGTCACTGCAGTATTTCAGAGAAGCAAGGCAGAAGTGTTACTCAAGTGACAACTTAGAATCCATTTTAAAGTAGTACAAGAACACTTTCTATTTAACTACTGGATTTTAATTGCAATAACAAGCCCATTGTTTCTGGAAGATTTCACAATCGCTTCTAATTAGTTTTAATTAAGAAATTCATAGAGAAAGTACTTTGCTGTTTAATCCCAGCAAGAATAATTACGGTGTCAATTAACTCAGTTTTCTCCTACTGGCTCACTGCAGAGGTACAGAAGGGGCTGTCCCATGAGCATGCACTACTTCTCCTTCCCAGATGGACAGCCCATTGGGAGGAATAAGAATATACAGAGCAAACAGTGAGCTCCAAAGAAAAGATTTCATGAATTTTTAAAATCTCAGATTGACTTCATAAAAATGATTTTATCTAAATTTTAAATTGATCTTGAATAAAAGTAAATGCTATTAACTCAGTACTTAGGGCTTTTAGCTCAGAAGAGCTGCTGTGACCTTATTTAAAGTCTCAGCAGGAGCTGTTCTCATGTATCACAAAAATTTTGGGATGGAAAAAGGTGTAACACAACATGACTGAAAATCAACAGCACTGCACATTACCTTTCTTCACAGAAGCACCTTTTGAATGTTTTCTTTCACTCTTAAAACTGGCATTTGAACAGTGCTACAATGCATAGAAAGATCTTGTTCACACTCAGAAGTCATCAGTATCTCATAGCAGCTACTAAATTGGTATTGCCTGTGCACAGAGTTAATACAAAAGACTATATTAGTTTTCTGCAAATGTTGGACCACTTTTCAGAGGTCTCCCTGAAAAATAAACAGGTTCAATACCCTATTCTAATCTTGTTTTCACAGATTGAACTCTGAAGTTAACCTAATTATTCTAAACTAAAACTAATATGAGATAGGAATCAGGCTTTGTTTCCAGCTATATAGTCCATTTAGATACACCCAAGCATCTAGCTGAGTAAGATATATTATTTTTCATGGAGATATGCAAGGCATGTTTTTTGGACCACTGTTCAAAATGCAGGTATCTGCCATATGTAAGCTGCCCACCTAACAACCTTCTCAGCAGCATGACGCAGCTGCAAGGAAGTTGCAAAAAAAAAAAAAAAACCCCACACATACATCAGGCAACAAACTGTCAGAACTATTGACCCTCTTTCCTCACCAGGTCCAGGAAACCCTCAGAAAGTCAAAGAAAAAAAGGCCACAATCTTGAAAGAATTTTCTAGAAAAACCTGGCTTACATTGAAGATCATCAAGCTGCAGAAAGAGACAGTACAGTACTATGAATGGAATTACTGCACTGACATAAATAGAAGACAGCACAAAGCCCAACAGTTCAGTGAAACAAATATATTCCTGCTCACATCAAATTATGAGGAATAGTTATTATTATGCATTTTTTAATTAAAGAAATACAAGCTGCTAACTGACACTTAAAGACTCACATGGAGCTTATTGTGAGACAACTAGTTCTTAACAGAACCAGATCCCAGCTTCACTATGATCAGCTGAATCCTTCCTAGGACTTGAGCTTTAAGCACCAGGTAATACAGGAGACAGGTTTCATCCCATGGCATTTTGGGGGCGGGGGCGGGGGGGGGGGGAAGGAGATGGGATGAGAACCTTGGGAGCTTCAGGGTATGACTATTTTTCTGCAAGAATGCACAAAAAATAAGTAAGTAAATAAAAGAAAACAGACTAGGGCCAATTTATCAACAAGGCATGACTGAGCCTAATTATTCACTAAAGGGCACTCTTCTCAGTGTATGTTGCTGGAGTCATTTCATATTTAAAATGCTTGTGTTTTGGAAGAAACCAACATTTAGTAAGAAAGCCAAGATTGTTACCATTTAGATTGCTCTGAAGTACTGCTGTCTTCTGCTAACAGCATTGCACTGTGCAGGAGAGAGAGTAAGGATTTCTAAAATCAGTCCAAGATCAAGAGGGAGTGTGATTCCCTCTGGTGATCACAAGTTAGGACATAGCAGGATCAGTGGTCTCTGTCTCTGCTGCAAGCACTGCTGCACCATTTACAAGAAACACATCATTCAATAGCATAACAATAGCATAACAAAACCTGCTGCAACACCTACCTGCCACAGCCTAACTGTCTTGGCTGTAAACACTGAACTGTTCAGCCCCATCAAAATGGGAGCAGCTCTGGACAAGTATAAAGATGCCATTCTACACCTCTCGAAGAACAGGAAACTTAAAAGCAAAGTTTCCATTAAAACTAGACATTTTCAGGGTTGGGTAGTGGAGGGTAGGGAAAAGCAGTCAGAATCAGTTTAGGATGTCAAGATGTAAACTTCTCAGAACTCTAGCTTGTTCTGGCTCTTCAATGAGCTAGGACATAGCACCCCTGAAGCTGAGAGGTGCTTGCCCCCATTTTTCACCTGTAAAGCTTCAGATGTTTTTCAGGATCTTCTAAAAACATCAGTCAGAATTACCATCCTCTTCAATCATATCTGTGGGATTTTTCTTCTGCTATAACTCATACTTCCTTTTGGCAAGCCCAGCTGTCCAAGCAGGTAGGAGGGCTCACCTAGGAGAAGGTTATTGCATATCCCTGTGGAGCAGTTAAATACTATACTGTATTGCTTCCAGAGTTTGTATTTTCAATAGGCATACGAGAGCACTTTATGTTCAGTCTTTGTCATTCATAAAGATGTCAAGTGGCAGCAACCACAGTGTCCCTGTGTTACACCTTTACCTAGCCATTGCAATACTGGCAAACAGGTCTGAACCTCTGAAAGTGCTTAGGTAGTTTAGGTATTGCATATATTTCAACTCAATAAACTCTTCAATTGCCAGGGGCTTTTTTTTTAAAATCATTTATTTTAACTTGTTTGAGATGTGTTAATGGTGAAAAACTTTTCTTTCCCTCTCACCTGAATTGAGAATTATTAACATACTTATCCTTCTTCTTCAGTACCATGGAAGTATTCATTGGGGATCTGACCAGTTGCTGTGGCTTTCTAAAAATACTTACCATCCAAACACCTCATTTTCAAAAGCTGAGTTGTTCATATGGTTGGTTTAGCTTTCCTTTTGTCTTAAAATTGAAGAATTGAGAGCAAACTTGCACGTTTTCTCATCATACTGCAATTTTTCTGGTCAAAACCTTTTAGATATTTTAGAACATTTAAATAATTTTAATATTTCAAAAACACTATATTGATTTCGCAGCCCATGTATTTCCAGGCAACTATATTTTCAGATTGCAGCTATTAGATGAAGAATCACCTTTCTATAGAAGGCTATCATCATAAATTTTTCCAGCATTTTACACTACTTTGACACATCTGACTACAAAGTAACTGGCAACTATTGTACGTTATTATGCTGATAATGCCAGGGTCTATTAATGTATTATTGATGTATGTTAGTTGTCTGGTAATCTAGATAATCAAGCTGTGAAACTGCCCTGTGTAGTTATCGGAGATAGGGACCGAAAATTTGCAGGTAAGTTAAAACACAGACAGTATGCCAACCAGCACTTCAGGTTGCCACAGGAGTACTTGTATTTAGAAGCTAATCTAATTAGTAGTATGTACTAACCTAAGGGTATTTGGGTTTTTTTTTTGTTTTTTACAGCTGTTCATACTAGTAATTAGCCAATAATATTATGTTGGCAATTTAGAAAGAGATGGTGTCAAGTACGAACAAAATGCAAGCTTGAGCGCCACTGAAGTCAAAGTTCCAACATATTAATTATTCATATAATTTGAAAAGAATTTTCTGTATCACATACGTTTAGCTTTCTTCATTTATAAGGACTTTTCCCAAGCAGTACATCATATTCATTTTGTATTTGTGAAGTAAATTACAGTGAAATGCTGCAGATCATTTATCTCCTAACATCTTCATTGCACATGCAATTCACAAGTCTTATTTCTACCTCTTAACTGATGTGGAATGGGTAGTACTTCAAACATGTCCTAACACCAAAAGCAGTAGTCTCAGAGTGGTACAGCCTCCCTCCCACACACACTATACAAGAACGTTAAATAGAAAAAACATTGTTCTTTTGAGCCCATAGCATTCAAACAACGTCTGTCACTGAGGCCAAAGCTAGACAACTTCCATTCAAACAGGGGAGGCTCTGCAGCCCCCCAGGTGCTTTGAGATCAGCAATAGCAGAGAGGTGAGTTGGGAAGCTGGAGCTACAGCCCCTTAGACTGAAGGCAGGGCTAACAGTCAACTGATCTTCAGAGCTTATACGTATTGCTACCAGGCATATAACCAATGGAGAAAGTAACACTAACTAGTGACAACTCCGATTTATCGGTGTCACTTTTTTAGGGCTAGAATTTGTGATGATTTACCATGGGCTACAAGATTATTGTGCAGCGCCTGAGCCATGCGAGATATGATTTGTCTTCCTCTGCTGGTTGGGGAGCCAAGAACATGACCATGGTCAGAGGTGATTGAACACCTCCCAAGTCAAGGCAGTTTATTCTTGAGGTGAGATCATTAATAAAAATGGACTGAGCTTCCACATCAATAGGTGCTTGAAATATTTAAATTTATTAAAAATCAATTATACTTTGTTTACAGTCTGAAGCATTGTAGAGAAGCATTAGCTATGCACGTGCTGCAGGACACCACTCACAGCAGTAATGCACCATGGTAACATTGCTGATGTTACAGATTGTAGAAATGTGCAAAGATGTTGTATAACATTGCTCTTGGCAACAAGAACAGTGAAATCTATATCACATGCCTACAAGTCACATCCTGTAACTGTTGGCATAAGAGGAAAAGCAGCAGAAAATAAGTTGTCAGACAACTACTGCCACAGTTCACATCACACAAACATAAGTGTTGCCCATACAAGAGATCTGCTGTGACATTGAGGATTGCCCCTACGGTGTAAGCTCAAACAGCTTTGATCTGTTAGAGCAATATATTGGGCTCAACTCAACAGCTACCGGGGGGAAGGAGAGAGGAGAAAAAAAAAAGTTGTTCCCTGAAGAGAGGAGGATAGCATCAGTAATTTGGATCAGGTCCATGATGTATGAGTTATAAATCAGACCATCATAAACCTTTTCACTGGCCTTTGACCAGCTGTAGCAGGGGCACCTGGCATTAACATTACCCATACAGCTGCTGTATTGCCTGGTCCATCACTTTAAAGACGTGTGCAAAGTATTAATTTTTCCTACTGGGAAAAATTTGTTCTCAGCTCCTGCTTGAATTTCATACTTATGCAACATAAGCAAAGTGCTAGCATGGGGATAAATCTGTGAAAAGAGTTTATGCAAGGCTTGCTCCCTGACTGGTGTAAATCCACGAGGGCCACATCCTAGGCAGGCAAGAATTAAGAACTGGAGAAACATGTACAAGGTAGACTGTGCACTGACTTCACAGAGAGCAGAAGTCTCTTGCCTGTTAGCATATGTTGGTAACTAGACTGTACTGATCATCTAAACAACAGATTTCCACAAATATCTTTATCTACACCGTTTGCAGTCTTACTAAATGCATGTCCTCTCCCCACCACCACCCATATTTTGCATTCAGCACTTGTTTTCTTGTTCTTTCCATAGCATTTCCTAGTTCAACAATGTTACGTTCCAAATATCTTAATCCCCTTCTCATCTTTTTTTCAGAATCCAGTTATCCCACTGCAGAAATTGGCAAAAGCAATATGATTACTGATATACTGATTACACTATATGTCAGCCTGACCTTTATGTCAGATGCTTCACAAACTCCTTAATTATCATTTATTCACAGTCATAGCTAAGAATGATACAGGAATTTTTTCCCCTCCCCTTTTTAACACTGCTCCACTCCTGTGAGCTGCTCTTCCTTTTTACTTCTCAATCTGTGATAACTCCACCTGAAAGTTTTAGGCTCAGAAGCCTTTAAAAAGGCCCTGACCTGCAAGGCCTAAAAGTCTGTTTGTGGGGTTCCCTAACCCCACAGGGAAAGGGCTCTGGGTTTTCCACACATAAACCATGCTTTCCAGAATCATCACTTCTTGCGTCAGCTCAAGTTTTGTATGACATCAGCATGACGTGTCAAGTACACGGGGACAAGGGTAGGAAGAATCTAGCCACTGCTCACACACAGTGAGGTCCGGGTGCTGGCCAGCAGCTTTGCAGCTCTAGTGCTGCTAGTTCCAGTGCTGATGACAACCACAGACTTGTTCAAAAAGTTTTACTTAAAAGAGTCAAGTATTTCAAAAGACTATTTATTCTTATTTTAAATATAAGATTGTTCACAGAAGCAGTATATTACACCAGAAATTTTTAGATGTCACACTCCAGAACCGAGGAGAAATACGCACAAGGCAAAACTGATGATCTAGATAACTCCTAAGGACATCTCAGCTCCTGGCAACCTTTTTTATTCACAGCATACAAAACTACTGTGAAGAACATCTCACTCCAGACAGTAGCTAAAGGAATCAGTCAGAAAAGCTAATACAAAGTATTTTACATAAAGAACACCAGTTTGTTCTGTGCTATATGTTACCAATCAATGGATGCATTTCAATAATAGGGACAAGTCAAGATATGAAAAAATTATCCACTTGTAAACAAAATAAATCTTGAAGTGAGTTTTGCTTTATAAAATTCTGTAAGAGGGATACTGTACGTAAAAGAAACCCAATTTAAGCAATTCAACCTGAAACAAATACGGAAGGAGTAATTGTAACAAAACTGAATTCAAGTAAATAAAAAAAACAGCAGGAAGATTAAGGGACCTGAAGTCAAAGTAGTCCTGAGGGCTCTAAGTTATGATAACATTTGACTTGACATACAGTATCTGCTCTGTGAGATGAGGTTATTGGAAGTACAAACCAGAACAGTAATAGAATAGAGTTCATAGCACTGACATTCAGTACACATTCATCACACTTCCTAACAGTTCAAACTATTCTTTGTTTCTTATACTCTGAGAGGCAACAAAACCTTGCTTTTTCAGAGAAAGTTGAAAACCTGCATTTCCCTGCCTTGAAAATTCCAACTAAATTTAAGTATTTAGAGCTTATAAAAAAAAAGCAGAAACTTAGAACTCTACCACAGTGCAACGGTTTTATATAACAGCATGTAGCAGATAAATCTCACTATTGCTGAAAAATTGGTCATTAAATACATAGTAACAATAAATCATTAAGTTTAGCTGGACCTTTACCAAAGGTTAAGGAATATTTGTACATTCTTCCACATATAAGACTTGAAGACTGTTCTACCCTACACAAACACGTTTAACTGACCAGGATAAATTAACAGATATCAGGCATTTTTGCCTACAAATAAACAAACTTTACAGCTAGATCAATACCCATCTTTGGTTGCCTAAAAATGCTATTGGCCTTTGTTCTATCTCATGTTAAATGTGCATGCTATACTTTATATGCTTTTCTCTATTATACTGCTTTCTGAAAAATTAGCATTCTTGAGTTTTAAGATATAGTTAAGTGTCAACTAGTGGGAAGGGCATAGAGAAGACAGATCAGGATTACTCTGAGAGCACACAGCAACAGGATAAAAGGCAACATACAAGTTGCAACAAGGGAAATCAGATTCAAAAACTTCCTCATGAAAATGGTTAAATATTGGAACAGGTTGCCCAGAGAGGCAGCAGAATCTCCATTCATGGAGATGCTCTAACTTCACCTGGACAAGCCCCAGATTGTAAAGTCCAGCCTGCTTCTTGGATGAGATTCAAAGGGACATCCACAGCTCATTTCCAACCTAAGTTATTCTGTGATTCTATAACTACCAGGTAAGTCATTTTGGTTAATAAAGAAATCAAGTGATTACAGTCTAAGCAAAGAACAGGCTACAACTTGTCAAAGTTCTTATTCTTAAGCTGGGCACTTCTGAAAGCATATGGCACCTTACTCAATTCTTTAAAGAATAGTAGCACATAAGACATTATTATACTGTGAAATCAGGCCACAGGGCTTTCTTCTTTAAAAGTTAGCTTTCATTTAAGCGTTTAGATATATCACCATTAACAAGCAATCTGAAAGCTGTGAGGCACTTGCAATATTCAAGTGCTGAAAATGCCTTTCAGATGATGCCAGTTATTTTAACTCATTTCTTCTCCAGGAGCTTATAACTCCTCAGAAGTTTGCAGTGATGATCACCTTCAAAGGTGAAGTCTAGTATAGCATCTACATACTCACTTCCAATACCATTGTTACGCAACTGTGAAGTAGTTTCTGTAATAAAGTATAAGTTCTTTTAAAAATGCTGTGGTAGAAGAATAAATAAATAAATTGTACTAGAATCTTCTCCAAAGTTGAGCAAAGCTGAATAAGTATGATCCCCAGAAGAGGTGGGATTGGAAGAAGTTCTCAAGCATGCAACTGGGAAAAGTGGGTGAGCCCCTGCACTCCAAAACTGCAGTAACTGCTACTCTCACTGGCAACCACAGGTCAGGGTGCCTGGACAAAACAGCTAAGAGAAATGCAGGTGCTAAAAAAATATCAGTTCATTGGCTTAGTCTCAGAGTTTTACAGTACTGCTACTGCAATTTAGCAATAACACTCAGTTCCCTTTAACTGAGCAAAGAAAAACTGCCCAGCTCAAAACTTTCTGCTTTATAAGAAAGCTTGAGTCACAGTTGGCAAGATAAAACTTGCTAAGGCACTGCCAGTAAATTCAAAGATATCTAATGATTTTAATGAGATGTTGCTGTTGTAGTTTAAAATACTAATCACTTTTCATGCTGAAGAGAATAGCCTATGTACTCCCAGAAGAGCAGCATGAGCCAAACATAACAAAAAGAAATAGTGAATTTAAATTTGGAATTTCAGGGTAATTCATTCATTGACCTGCCTTTCTCAAAAAAGCCTTCTGAGCAGCTGTCATAACTAAAGCCTGTGAAAACACAAATATTTTAAGAATGCTCACTTTTCTCTTATACAATGAATCAAACCATCTGTGCTATACTGGTCCTTAAATTGATATTGTTCTATTTACATAAAAGGTACAAAGAAATCTAGCCAGTTCAATCCTTTAAAGTAGATGCCTCCCTGCAGTGCACCTCTCAAGTTCTCCAGAAATGAGTAGATAGGCGTAAAAAAAAACAAGCAGCAATGTTTATCAGTACCCTGCTTCTAGGTGTTTCCTCCTACCTTTCCCCTTTCCAGGATAAGGAAAAAGGGAAAAAATAAGAATATTATGGATATATTTGGAATCAAGGTGTTCTTAGAGCATAGAAAGATGCTCATGACAGTAAACAGAACACTACATCTTTGAAGACCCTAGTTCTTAAGAATTTGTTCTAGGTCACAAACTTTCTAGATATATACGCTTAATGATTTGATTAAAAGACACACAAGACTGTTCGGTGACAGTATGATTGAAAGGTACAATCTTACCATTTAACTGTTTCTAGATGCATCTTTAAATTGGCATAGGTTAGACAATTCAGATACAGCACCCTATGGCTTTTATGTGCCTTTTTCAGCAACATATTTGTTATTGCTTTTTCCTCAATGCTGTGCAATTGTTTGTTTGGCTGGGATAGGGACACAATTACAATGCTATGAGGAGTTCCAGAGCATGAGGAGATTTAGCCCTTATTTTCTGTGCTTTGAAAATTTATAAAGATGAACATTTCACCATTTTGTTCATGCTTAGAATGAAAATTGACATAGCACACAAAAAAATATGATTGCTATTAGTAACATGTGACTATGTTCTCTGGGTTTGATTCAGCTAAAGTTCAAAAATCTCTATCCACTTAAATATTCCTAAGCAACTTCAATATAACAGTAGTTTCCCTCCCCCTCAACCCCCCAATAAGGGGTTTCACTTCTTTCCAACCTTGGATGAAGAAAAATTCTTAAAAATTAAAATGTTAGAAGAAAAAGAGAAGATTACAGAAACAATTGCTGGAAATTTTGTAAGAAATTTTAGAAGTTCATTAAATTTAAGAGGCTAGAACACAAAACCAGAAAGCGTTACTGAGTTACTCCACATACACACTTTTACCTCCAAGTCCCTTCTAATCTTTCTAAGCTGAAACAATAGCTGCGCAAAAAGCACTATTGGAGACAGTTTCTTTCAGATTATCACAGGAATAGAGCTTGAGAGCCAGTTCCTCCCTTCCTTTGGCTGAGCAATATTGCTAAGGCAGCCAGATGGCTCTAAACTAAAGCCAGATTGAGAGCCAATGTTCAGATAAACTCAGCATAACTTGGGTTAACAGCAAGCTCAAGTCAGCAGGATAAAGCAAGCGCAGCATTTGAACCTGTTCACCTCACTGACTTCAGCTCATTTTTCTGAGCATGGTTGTCCTGCTCTCTGGCACAGCAGAGCAAGTAGAGCCACAGCCTGACAAACAGACCACTTCTGTTCGATTTGCATCTCTTACCCCTCCAGAAGGGCTAGCAATAACATCCAGTCACCAAACAACTTGCTAAAGTAAAATGATAGCCAGAATCTAGGCAAACTTCTTAAAGCAAAATAATTTTAGGACAAAAAGAAAGAAAAAAAACACACACACACACACACCCCTCACATCATTATGGAGGAGATGGATTAAAAGTTTCCTTAGACAATAAAGTCATGCACACAACTACTTTTCCTGAAGTCTCATACTTAACGAGCAACTTCCTTAGATTCTCTTCAGGTCCTCTTTCTACCAATCTTTCCTCCTGGACCACTGCAGGTTGCATTTTTTTTTCTGAAGGGTTTCTTTTTTTAGAAAGCCATGCTGTCACTTTGGGCCAGAACACACACAGAGCAAGTATATGCCAAAACTCTGCTCCCTACTATGTTAGTTGGGAGATCTGTTTTTTGTTTAAGTGCTGTATTGCTACCTTCCCTCTCCCTCCCAGCGATTCTCCTATCAAGCAAAATCTAAGTTAATATCACAGAAAAATCTTATTATCCAACATACAATAATGCCCATGTAGGTAGAATTCAACTTGCCCAACTCTTTCAACTTAAGAGAGGCTGCTAATGTAAGCTAAACCCCCCCCCCCCTTGGACAATGAGGGGAAGTAATATGAACATTGTTCTTTTTGACACTAAGAGAAACCCAAGATAAATAAGTGACTCCTTCCTCCGACTTGAGAGGATTGCCCAATATTCAGTCCTTCAAAATCTGACATCAGAAGAGCTAGACCCCAAGGTATAGGTTTATATCTCTATAATCTTGAACGATGACATAAACCCACATCATTAGGACAGAAACATAATGAGGTGGGACCTGACCACTGTATATTCTCTCCAAAGCAACCAGACAAGAAGAAAGCATACCATTGGGGAAGATTAAGTGGAGAGGCATGACAGTGGGCTCCTGTCAGCTCCAGCAAGCTTCAAAAAGTAGCATAACACAGAAGACCTCCCCACCCTCCTTTTGCATCCTGGTTGCATCCAGTTTAAACAGTAGACTCACTGCTTAGACATTTATACTTTGCAGTCCCTGGGAAAACAGTATTTGACCATCTTCAGCCACCATTAAGACCTCCAGAAGGCAACCTGTCTCTTGGGAAGTGTTCTTTATTTCACAGGACTGAAGTGTGAAGTATATTTTGTTCCAATACACAAAGCAGACAACTTTATCAGTGACCTAAGCCATTACAGAAGTGGTAGTAATTAGCCAAATCTACACATGGCATTTCTTGCCATTATTTTTAACGTCATTGATGGTAAACAACTACAGAGACAAAAAAATACATGCACAAATATTCTGCATTTCCCTTTAGGATCACGATTAACAGCTCTACTTTTCATACATGGGACCCAAACTTCATTTTGGGAACATTAACAGAATATTTACATTGATTAAACATTCAAATAAAAAAATGAATTTACTACAACTGACTCATGCATGCTTTTCAGGAAGCTTTGGTAATATAACAACTCATTTCTCATGGTGAAGTGAGGGGGATTTTTTGCTTACAAAATAATCATTCTGTAAGTGAAAGTATAATCTTGATTATGCTAGGTCTAATCTTCGCGCAGGCATTTTGAACAACTCTAAGTCTGAGTATGTTCAACTCATCTTAATCCATCAAAAGGAGCTACTAAATTCATTCTGTATTCAGGTTCAGATTTGGAAGTTTTGCAAGTCCCTCACTTGCTAAAGGTCAAAGGGGCCTAGCATCCAGTGACATTTTTGTCCAGTTTTGATGGGAATTTTTTTAAAGTTATCTAAGCAGGCAAGTGTAACAACCTATCCAAAAGGGAAAATATATCCATCTCCTCACAACAGAAAATACTAGACATAGATCTGGTTTCATAAACCATTTTACAGATGTGGCCAGGCTCAAATGCTCCAAGTGAATTCAACTGTTTCATTAGGTTACCAGTTAAGCAGGTGCGCACCTGAACAAATTCATTCTAGCCAGTACTACTCCCATTGAGGTTATAGCAAATACGGCACTTCAGTACCTACCACAGACATATGGCAATATCCAAACACTGGTATACAAATAACACAGCCGTCTATTCAGCAAAATTGTCAAGATGTAGTAGTCTTGTATTAGAGCTACACATTGTATTTTATGCATCTAAAATACTTGCTGGCATTTTGAAAAGCAACAGTCTGGTCTAACTAAATGTTAAGCTATCTAGAGTTAGACATTTATATTTGGACTGTAAAACCAAAAACAATCTGTGCAGCTAATGAAAAGTAAGTGCATTTTGGCCTTAAGTCTAGAAAAACTGGCATCTCAGAGACTGCAGAAAAGCACTTCCTTTAATATCTTATTTAATGCTCTATCAAATAACTATCTCCTCCCCCATTTTCCTTGTCTTTCAGAGTCATTTCCTCTTCAAACCATTCATATGACTTCAAGTATAACTTCTTAGCATTAGACACAAACATGGAAGGAAAAGAGTCATGCCAGCTCCTTAGCTATTAAAATTTTATTTGCCTCAAACTCTAAGTCACTCATTTTGCTTTTCTATATTAAATTTTTTTATATTTCTAGTCAGATAATATGCTACTCACAGAACAACTGCCGTTAGATAGCTAAGAAGCACCTGAGTTGTGTTATTTGACAGCAGTTTCACTCAATAGTGAAATGTAACAGATTTGATATTATTAGAGATGGCAGCTGATTAAAGCACAAGCCCATTTTAGGATGGCTATTACAATGGGACAGCTCCCTAGATAACAGCCTAATGTTAATAGTATTAATCTTTGCTCGAGTGTAATTACTATTTATTCAGAGTTCCACTTTGTGGAGGTGAATTAAGCATCCAGCCAAATAACATTTAGTCACTTAGTATCAGCCAATTAATAGTTCTTAGTAATTAATAGTAACTAAAAGCGCAGTATGTAAGTAGTATTGGTTTATCTGGAAACATTCTCTTATCAGTAGTGCTTATTTTTAGGCTGCCTTTATTCACTCATGACCAGCTATCCATATTAAAGACATACGTTTCTACTGCTCAGGTTTCTTTAGCCAGAAGCAGCCATAGCAGCAGCACTTTCCACTAACTGTATACTGCACCGGACAAAGCTAGTCTCAGTATTGTCATATTCACAGGGCTTCAAAAAACCATCAGACTAGGGATTAGAACATTCTAGGTGTTAATAAATGTATCAAAGTCTGAGGTTCACAGAACAAAGACAAGTCTTGAACAAACACTCCCAGATTTTGCAAGTGAAACAGAAGATTTACTAGCTTTGCTCTGTGGCTACTAGCAAGTCTGAATAAGCCAAAACATCTGAGCTCACTTGTTGCAGGAAGAGCGTTAAATACAGAGTCTTCACCTCTTTACTGAGAGCAGCCAAGATTGTGTGCATGTGGTTTTTTTTGTCTGTTTTGTTTAAAAAAAAAAAAAAAAAAGAGTTGATGCTTTCCTACACAAGACTTGAGCTGAAGGCTTGCAACTTTTTCAAGGAAAATATTCATTTTATCTTTAATAAAGCTGAAATCAACTCAGGTTTTAAGAACATGTTGAACTGCTATATCCCCGTAAGAGCATATTATTGTTCGCAAATTTATAAGGCTATGGAGAGATAAGTAGAGTAGATTTGTGTTTCACCTTAACTAGAGTATACCTAAAATTTGATTTCTCAGTCTGCACTGTAGCAGCATGGAGCTTTGCGTGAAATAAAATATCTATATTAACAGCTAGCTCAAGTTATGGCAGAGCTTTAGCAATAAGGAATCCATTTACACGTTAAAAATTAAATCTCTTTACAAGAATATTTGCAGTCACATCAGAAACGTCCTTTTTTTTATTCTCATATTGCTACCAACACCATTTCTAGGACATTTTTAATGGAAAAAGTGATAATATCTTGAAGGTAGTAAGCTTATCTCCAGTAAACTAAACCTTATCAAAGTGTAAAAAAGTATTTTAAATACATACTCAGTGTCTGGGGGTGGGGTAGAGAAGGGATCTTAGTAAGCCACATTCTATGCAGAATTGATTCATTTATTTGCTATATTCACTGCTAGCAAAAACAAAGATTCATCATTGCGTCTTATAAGTTTTTTCCTCTCACGTATATCACTTATGTAAAATAAAAGAAAATGAAGAGTTGCTCATCAAGTTAAAAGAGATTCCCTAGTACATATATTCAACATTACCGTTCTTGAAAAGGGGCCAGAACAGCAATCTGCTCTAAAAGATTCAACCTTTTGTACTCTGTAGATTCATAGCTGAAAAAAAGTACACATTGGCCATATTTCTGGGTTTGGGTTGAGCAGGGGAGGTTGTTTTGTCCCTATCCCTCCCTCTCCCCCAAGAAAGGGGCACCCAAGAAGCTCTTAAGAGTTTGTAATCTTCTGGGCTCAACCCCCCTCATATGTGAGCATTCTTTGGTTGGATCAGATTTCCGACGAAAGATTCATGGAAACTGCTATAAAAGTGTTAGCTTCATTATGTTAGCTTCATTGTTGATAATTAAAAGAAATATCTTTTAAATATTGCTCAGGAGAAAAAAAAGTTTAGGCCGTTATCTGCAGTACAAGGAACCAAAATTAATACAGAAGCCTGACTGAATACCCGCTGGTTCTCAACAGGGTTATTTATCCCAAATATGCTACTCTGCTGCATCTGTACTGTTAATTTTCAGCATCTTCATTCAAAGCTCTGAGGCAATGCATCATGTTAGATAGAATCTACCCTCAGATATAACCTTTCAGCATCTGGAGGGAAAATAATGCATTATAAAGGCATGCAAGATGCCGAACAGAAGCTTCATCCACTGCATACCTTCACTTAAACCTACACAAGTTTCTTGCACTGGGTTTAGACTACAACCCGTTTCTTTTCAGGGATATCCCAAACACTAAGCATGGCTATCTTCTCTATTCTTAGCAATTTCCATGCTAATTAGCAATGTCTATTCTTATGCATAAGGCAGGTATGAAGGTGGTAGAATAGCCACTCAATTTTCACTAGTCATTAAATAGTAAAAGCACTATAAGGTCCTAGGAGATGAACCATTTAAAAGTAGAATAGTGGCTAAATTCCAGAAATCTTAAAGTACATATGTAGCATTCCATGAATACAAAGGCAATCTGAGTGTATTAAACTATAGTTTTGTATTCCAAAAGTAATGTCAAATTTACACTGCTTTGATGCTGTCAGCCAGCGCATTTAAGGCATCATTGTGACTGACAGTCATGCTACCTTACATTTCCTTACAGCTTCCTTTGGTTAGGGTGTGACAACTTACCTAACACCTCTGTCACCTTTTAAATTACTGCAAAGCCATTGAGCTAATATTGATAGCCAAGAGTCAAAAAAAAATTCAAGAAGTATCAGCACTGATACAGTCTGAGCTACCTGAGACAGAAAACTACTCACTTCCTTTGATTATTGCACTCTCAAGGAAGGGCAAGTTTTATACCACATATTGAGCGATCCCTAAAATGGGCATAACTGCTATAGGTCAGTTTTGGAATCCAGATCAATTCCCAGTTTGGAAGGTTCAAGCTGGACGTTAGAAAAAGCTTTTGGGTGGCAGTAGAGCAGCACTGGAACACATTGCCTGGGAAGATCATAGATCTTCCCACCCGGGAGATGGTCAGGATTTGGCTAAATAAAGCTGCAGCTGACCTGACCTAGCATTAGCAATAGTCCTACTTTGAGTAGGATATTGGACTAGATGATCTCCAGAGGCCTATCCAACACTTCCATGACCCTATAAATTCACAGGAAAAAAATTGATACAGTAACCTTTCATCTAAAATAAATGAAACAAGCTTTGCAAAAGGTCTTACTGTGGCTTTTAATTCCTGTCCAGACAGAGTCATCAGCAGAAGAGTTTCCCCCTTCCCCACCTAAACCTTAGTTTCTGAACTTCTCGGATGCACACAAACCCTTAAGGTTATATTTGACTATTGCAGCTGAGTTTTCTTCTAACAGTAATCAAGCTCCAAAGCAATGTTCACCACATTATTTATGGTACAAGTCTCAGTAGTTTCAAGAGCAGTGGAGATAATGTACATCTCTTAGGGGAGTCAGTTAAGTGTTTGCTCTCTGCCCAAAAGAAGCCAGCCTAGCATTTTCTTACGTGCAGCTGACTTTCATGACTTTCAAATGCCACTTTGAGTGGCAGAGAGCTTGAAAATAGCTTTCCAACCAACAGTCTTCAAAAATTCTTTGTCCTGAGGTCATGAATTCCTTTCATACCTCAGCTTTGAGCACTCTAACCTCCATAATTAGTGCAGCATGTTGTGGAAAACGTTTCTGTTTCCAAAACACAACTTGGAAACATACAGGCACTCAGTTTCTGAAGATGATGAAATTGTGACCCTCAAGGATTGCAGTGGAGTACCAGCTGGATCTCAAATCATGTAAGGTTCTAGGATCTCTGTAAATTAACCCTTAACTGGCTTACATTTAAAGCTTGGTCCTACTAAATTAGGACGCATCCAATCTGGAAGTCTTTAAGTCAATCCTATGACTCATGAAGGGACTCCTTGAGAAACAGAAGTCTGTCACCTCAGAATCTGCTCCAGCTTTCCTTGGTCAGACCTGTTCGTACCGCTCGCTACAAAGTAGTTTCATAACATCGGGGGGTGGGGGGAGGCAAGCACCTTCTGTGCCAAAATTCATGAAGTATTCCAGCATCCTAGCAGGAATAAACAGGAAAGGATGTAATTATAGATTCCAGAAACTTCAAAGTCTTTCCACAACTGTTTTTAAACACTAGACTGTCCTTGCAGCCAGTGGCAGCACAGAGGGGTTTTCAGTGATTCAAACCTTACTAAGGGAACAAAGAGTGACAGGAATGTGAAAGATTTAAGGAATGAGAATGACACTGCAGTTTTGTTTGTGTACCTGTCTCCTCTTATGATGAAGCCTGCTGACCTGGAGTCAGAAGTATGTGGGTCCAAGACCTGCTTAGAGAGGCCAGAGTAGCATTTATAGTTTCAGTTTTTCCTTGAAGTCTTTCCGTTTCTATCAGTTTAGGTATCTCAGATGATATGAGGAATACTAGGAGAGCCTTCTAGCCTCAGCCTGCAATCCTGGAAAGATAAATTAGCATTTCAGCATTCAGAAAATGCCATTGTAGACCAGGCCAATATCAGTTTCAGCATTCGAGGTTAGTTATGCAAATATCTTAACTTTTACCTTGGTGTCTTTCTAACCCAGGGCCTCTCCCTTTAATAGCAATTGCAAGAGTACTTATCAGACAAGCACATCCTGGAGCATTTACAAATTTGCAGATTAAAACCAAACAACTCCACCCCAAAGATTAGCTAGCACAAACAGCAGAAGACAACGAACTACAGGCCAGATCTGAAATAACAGGTGCTTGCTAAGCAAGCATAGACAAAAAAATTTCCTCTGTTACTGTAACTGGAAACACATTTGAAGCTTAACTGTAACCTCAGCTAAGAGCCCATATGTCCTCAATTAAGACCTATACATATTTACACTTGAACTGAAATCATTGGCGGTATCAGTTTTAGCCATTTCCCCAGGTTTCAGGTGATTTATTGTTTAGCAATCTAAAGAGAGTTGATAAAAAACACAGTACCATTACTCACTGCCTGATTTTGAATTACTGTGACAGGCAGGAAAGTAGTAAATGTCATCAGCAACCACGGAGTGCATTCACGCAGCAAAATAACATCACCTCTCCTAGCAGTAAATGCTTTGTTGTCTCTTTTCTGCATTAATTCAGCATCTATTTTGCTGAGATGTCTCCTTGTTTTGCAGTGCTGCCATTACCAACAATTTGCTCTGTATTTATTTGCTTTCAAAGTAATTTGAGTAAATCTGCTCTTTGGAGACAGTGGCATATTAAGAAGAGTGATTAAAAAAGGAGAAGAGTTAAAAATCTAGTGTATATACTTTAACTTACTGAAAAAATGAAATTATATACAGAACAGGAAATAAGTGAATCAAAGGCTGTTGGTTCAAGTGAACTTGAAACTTTAAGTTATTTCTAGGGTCAAATTTCTGTTCATTAATACAAGTTGCTCACTATACTTCTTCTGAGACACAACTTTCAAATTCAGTAGTTATGCTAAGAGAACCAGAGCACCTATAGCAGGTGTTTCAGGACTACAAAGCATCTCTGAGGTGAAAACACTAAAATTCATCCCACAGACACATGCAGCCTCTCCAATAGATTTGTGACCTATTTTATAGTTCATTCTGTGTCTGGAAAAGGATTTGTAAGAGGAAGTGCATGTTACTTCCTCAGTATCAGGACTGAAGTAACCATCAATTAAACTTCTAAATTGCCAACTTTCAGCAAGTTCATGTATTTGCATTAATCTCTCTGAAGAGTTACCAAAGCAGAAAAGAGTGTAGTAATCTTGAAACCTAATTCTAACCTCGCTAGAAAAAAAAAAGGTATTAAGGAGGAATAATATTTTTAAAGGCAATAGAGTTCAACTATTAGGAAAGAACCAAGGAGCAGTCAGAGAAAAGTATAAAGTGAATTCAAGTTTTTAAAATACTACTAGATACACACATATATATCTCTATACATATGAAAAGGAACAACTTGAACTGTGATGAGAAAAAAGCCAGATGTGGTAATATATTATATTTAAAATACGTGATATGATTGCTTTAAAAATATGACACCATGTAACACACACAAAGACAAAACAGACTGCTAACAGTTTCTGCTTTAGAGTCTAAGATCTTCAACTTTTGAAATACATCATGCTCTCTGGAGTTGTAACCTAGTCACACTTTGAAGGCTCAGATCCCAATTAGATCCTCACATGTGGGTGTCTCCTGTAAACATCTGTAGTCGAAACTGTTCTTTCATCTGCACTTCATGAATAGTCCGCAATATTTGTTTTGATAGTAACTTCACTACAATTATCAATGATTCCATCTCCTCACAGTCAGTCTAATGCAATGCAGTCAATGTGGGGTTACAATTCAAATATTTTAAAATATTCTACTGATGCCTTGTTTGATATTTCAGTTAAGCTAAAAGGTACATCTTTAACTTACTTTAAAATTTCTTTTTACCTCCAGGACAGAACACAGTTGTGGTAAGAAATTTAAGGTGACCAATAGCCTGCATGGTTCTCAGTCTACCAAAACATATTTTATTCCTAAAGTCCTAAATAGTTGGACCTTTTTCCAACCTTTGTGGATATTTATCCACTTTAAACATTAAGTTAACAACAAAGCATGAAGTTACATTCAAAAAACCATTCAATAGATGAAAAAAGCTTATGAACCTATATAGGGCAAGAGGCTCAGAGGCAAGAGTAGATAGCTCCAGGGTCCAGAAAGGGAACATCATATTGCAGTTTGACATGAGAAAACAGGTTTGTTGTTGTTACTTTTCCTCGCAGGTGTATAGCAATAACCCAGCTCCTTTGCTTTCCCCCTTCTAACTTTCATGAGCCTACAGGCAAAGGAGGCAGGGAGAAGAAGAGGCAGCAGGGACTATGGTTAGCATGTTCTCTGCCTCACGACTGATCAGTCACAGTAGCAGGCAGGGTGAAGTTACAGCTTTCAGAGAGTTCCAGGGGTTCTTAAGAGCAGCTCTCTTTCTCAAGGGTCTAAGGAGTGACAATTATAGCAAAAAATCTTTAATAAAATTTTCATCCAATGACACATCCCTTCCATTTCTCCCTGCCCCAACTCCAGTCATGCCATGGTGGGAAGTACTGACAGCACAAGATGAGCACAGTGCAGAAAGGAAAGCTTCCAAGTGGTGGTTTTTGTTTGTAAACCAATGTTATAAGGGTGATAGGCCCAAAATTTGGATTTGTCAAAGTCTGGAAGGAGTAGATTGGCATCACACTCTCCCCTCAGGCATTTGGGGGGGGGGGGGGGGGGGAGGAAGTTAACACAGCATATCCAAGAGACGACTGAAAACAGACAAATTCCTGTTGCTTGAGCCTCCTTTTACAATAATATCCCTTCACTAGACAGTTGAATCATATCAGCAATTCACATTCCTGACTCAAGCACAGCAGTGACACACTTTCTACAGTAAAAAGACTAATAGGAACTGGCATCCCTACTCCTTCTGGGTATTTCGATTTTTATTATCTCCAGGAAAAAAAAAAAAAAGAAAACTTAATCCATTTGCCTCCGACTCCACTTTCACACTGCTACAGTTTGTACCTTCACTCCCATCCACATCAAACAGTATTTGCAGCTAACCTCTGGGACAACCCAGACAGTATTATCAGAGAGAAGAAGGAAAAAAAAAAAAAATCTGCATGCACGCACACACACCCCTCAACACAGACTGTTTACACACTGAAAAACAAAACCTCATTTTGTTGACTTGATACAAATAAGAAGTTTCCATCACATCACTTTTGATATTGATCAGATGCATAAACACAGGTAAACACAAATTTTGCTATTTACATTTTCTGTACCACCTTCAGGCCTCCTGAATTCAAACTGCTCATAGGTACTAATTACACTGCTGTAAAAACTCCATTTTAAGACCTCAGAAATGCCAGAATGGTCCAGGACATACAGTGACTAATATTTTCTCAATCATTTACTCCAATTGTACTTTCATATTATTGGTCTTTTGTTGTCATTTGCTCCAGGGCTTTTACAGTACACTCCCACTAGCCTACTGAATACTCTTTTTTTTTTTTAAAAAAAAAAAAAAAAAGCCTTCAAGTCTGCTGTCTTTGAATTATTTAAAAAAAAAAAAACACACACATGACTTACTCTCAGAGCAAATGCTATAACTTAGAGCATCTTGAAGCACCTTGGAAAAAAAAAAACAAACTCTGTTGCTCTTCCTTACTTAAGGCTCAGACTTGTACGGTCTAACTCTTACAAATGCCACCGTGTCCCAGGAATGCAGTGTATCCAGTGGCTATGAGGCTTCCTCAAAAACTAGTCAGGTACATAAGTATTAGTATAACTGCAGCTTCTATTCTTAAAGTGACACAAGCTAGCCACATCTAGAATGAGCTAGTCACAGCCAAATCAGGAATAAGGTATCTTCACAGAAAAATATCACGTAATACCATAGGTGAAATACGAGCAAGAGAACCAACGCCTCACTTGGAAAGCCGCTATGGGTTGCCACTTAATTTTATTAACAGGCCTAGCCATGGATCAGGGCCCCATCATGTTGGGTCCTATACAAGCACAGAGTTAAATAAATGCACAACATCAGGAAACTTGCAGTGAAGGGAAATTTGAGCTATTTAAGAAAGGGGAACTTAGCAGTCAGTGAGGGGAGTAGGCTGTCAGTTTTGTTTAGAGAACTCCTGAACTGTCACGATAAAAACCCCAATAAGCTCCTTACCCCTTGCTCAAAGCACTTTACACCAATACACATGCCACTTACACCTATGCAGATATACTGCAAGGCAAAGCATTGTCAAATCAAGGTGACAGTGGCAAAAACTCACTTAACTTGTAAATAAACAATTACTAAGTGTAAACAAAGAACCAGGCTCAATACTTAGTTGTACATTTCGTTAGTACTATACAATTGGTTCTGCTTTTGTATGGCAAAAAAGGGTTAAAAAAAGTAAGGTTTAAATCTGTCAACTCTCTTCACGTTTCAGTTTGAAGATAGTCACAGCCCACAGATAATCTGGTCTGTGGAAAGAGACCTTCTCACATTACAGTCTTGTCAGCAAGTTCTTGAGAAATGATTGTCTTGGTCCAGTTTAATAGATGAAACAAGCATGAACATGCACAGCATCAACATCATCCTTCAGAGGCTAGTAAGAGTTTAGTTTTATTTGAAATTAATCTGAGAAGACAGTTTTCCACTACAGTGCACTGCAGATATGCAGTGCATTTGTAGAATTTACAGTTAAGTTATAGCCAGAAAAAGAAAGGAAGAGTACACATTCAAAGAATGCTACAGCCTCAAAGAGATAGGAGCAGGTACAAGGGCTATACTTCTTGCAAGTGAAGAAAGACCAGGAGTATAAACTCCTGATCCCATGCCCTTCCAATAAGTTTAGTGAATCTTTCCCATTATTGTTGGCCATATGACGTCACGATCAGCAGGGCAGTTAGCATTAAAGACAATCTTACAAGTCTGATGCAGATCTCTACCTTTGTCTTTAACTCCAGTTTTCGGCATCACTATTCCAAATAAAAATCAGCAGACATAAGCAAAGTAGTATTCTTCCAAAGATTCTAATGATATTTAGAAATTTCAACATAAGAAGAGTTTGTTTACCTGTTTTTTCTGTGTAATAATCTCAGCACTTGTTAAATACCTATTTTGAGGGCTGATTCAGTAGATACTGAAGTCTGGCCTCAAAAAGCTTTACTGGCTAGAATAAGATTATCACGGTTTTGAGTTATCTCCTATATCCTTTTAACAACTGCAGAAAGTATCAGGAAAAGATTAAGAGAATTGGAAGCCATTTTGAATACAGAATTGTAGTGCTGCCTCATTCAATCTGAGGATTAAACTTACAGGTTATTACAATGATACTATAATATCCAATGGAAAAAAGCATATCTTCTATTAAATTTACACAAGACTTTTACTGTAAGACAAAATAACATGGAAGTTATACTGTAGCTTCAGATATACATTGGCAAGAACAAAAGACTAGTCTGTCAACTGATGCCTCACGTGCTCAGAATCATATTACAAATTTAGTTGCGATATTAGTTACCTTTCAAATGGGTTTTTGATTCGCTCCCAAGCTACATCTCTCCATCAATTACTTTGGGATGTTCTGTTATTTTTAAATTAACTTTTTGACAGTGCTGGACCACACTTACATAGCAAACACCAGTTGGACAAGTTTGAGTGAAAACACACTTCATCGTAAATAAAACTAAATACTCCAATTATGATATACGTGAAGAGAATTTTAATTGCTTTTCATGAAGAGGAACTGAAATGCTAATGCTTTAAATAAGTGTTTGTTTTATGCAAGTGTTTACTACCAACAAAAGAAATTAACATCTCTTGCATACAGTTGTGTTAAGACTTACTACTCCGCTGTTTTTACATTGTATATGTAAGTTGGCTTGACTAAATTAGACTCTGACAGAACTGGGCTACTGTGGGTCTCTATCTTGTGACATGCTAAATAGATCTATCCTCACTGCTGTTTTAGTTGGCTAGTTCAGCTGAGGTGCTTACAGCATAACCACGCAAGGTCAAAGTGGATTCTGAGATTCTACCTCAGCTGCTGTTTAGGATAGCAAAATAAACTTCATTTAGCTCTCTAAAACCTCTCAAAGCAATATACATCACAGCAAGGGGAAGAGTATTTACATTTGAATGTGTTAGCAAAAGCTCAAAAACAGCACATAGGTGTCTCGTGCTTCCACGGAAGTTCTAAGGGTAAAGGCTACTTAAGAGTGCAGGTTACCTTCTTGCAAACCTGTCTAATGGTTCAGTGCAAAAACCTAAGTAGATCTTGAATATGAATTGAAGATTCTAGTTGTTTGAGCCCACTGTACCTAACATGTTAATCTCACTTCTAGTTTGAAAAAGAAAGTGCTTACATATGTAATAGGAATCCACTCAAACACCCAGAAGTGCTGCCTTACCAGTTAACAATCCCACCAAGAAAAAGCACAAAACTATTTAAAAGTTAGTAAATTTCTTCCTCTGAACTTGAGGCAACACCAGCTGCACTAAGTCAAGATTTTAACTGCAAAGTGTGAGCACACCTATCTAAATTTATTCCAGCTTCTCTTTGAAGATTAAGTAGCTGCACCCTTAGCTATTCACTGTTCAGCCAACCAGTATATTAGAGACAGCACAAGTATACCTATCAACAATACAGTTACTCCAGTTTTATTTGCGCATATATAATCAAGACTAACATGGGCCTTAAATGCCCATGACTAGCTGCTTGCAATGAGAACCTGCTTTTTCCTCAACAGTCTTATATTTCATAGGCTACCATCTGGCCCTGTAGTAGCAGCCTTATAGAGAAATAAAGCATTCTTTCATGACTTAGGCAATAGAAAGATTTAAAGTTAAAACTGCTTATTCTACTCCTGATGCTATTTTTAAAACTACTTATCTCAACATGCACATTAGTCATCATTTATATGATCCCCAACAGGCATTAGGCTGAAATGAGATTCTACTCTGTATTAAGCGATTGCTTCTTGTGCTAATACATTCTAGCTATCAAGAAGTGTTTGCTATTCCATTCTGAATAGCTAACTTGCTAACTGACACAGGGAGTATTTGTTTGACATAAATATGCAGATACGTGAAGCTCTATGTTTAAAATAAGACACAGTATGATAGAAGGTCAAGCTTGATGTGCTGGAAAAAAGCCTTAAGGCTCTTCTGAAAATCAAATTTGAGTTTTCTTCAAAGGTCAAGGTCACTATGACCTATTTCAATTTTCTTCATTAAAAGACCTCAGGAATACTTTGAAATAACATTGCTTTAGGCATTTGGCAAAATCCTTAAAGCTGATAAAACTTTATCATTTCACCACCAGCACAATGCAGCTTCCATAACACATCAGTCTGAGATTATAGGAAAAAAACTTTCTGTATCAGACATCTTTGGGAAAAAGAAAAGTTAGCAGAAGTTTGTCTTTTCGAACGTTCCCAAAAAAGCATCCTATCAACATACCTGCAGTTTCATTACTCCTCCAAATACAATACATGTATTTTTCACATAGCATTCCAGATAAACTGTTTTTCTTTAGTTTTAGGATAAGCCAATGATTTTTGTATTCCTATTGCATACCAGTAAATGGTCTTTAGAGTACTTACATCAGGGGTCAAGGAGGGAAATACTTCTTTGCAACTGCTGTTTCCCCCCCCCCCCCCCAAAAAAAAAAAAACAACCTCAAACATCAAAGAGATGACATATCCAGTCTCTTCAAGTCTAGCATATTGATTGTATCAGCAGGCATCACAGATGTGACCTGTTATTATCATGTAACAGTACTAAATCAGGTACTTTAATAACATGATATGTAGGTATGGAAGGCTTCACTTTTATTCAGCTTTGTCAACTTAGAAAGAACCACACAAACCAATTCCATATTATATTAGTCAGAAGGCTGGACTAGACAAATTAAATGCAGTCAGACTGGTACCTTACAGCAACAGCTTGACACAAAAGTCACTGTGACAAATAGTACTTACTGATAACTCACTTCTGTGCTGTTAGACACTTATTTCAAATACACAACACTAAAGCCAGACAGTAAACAATCACCGACACAAAGCCTTTACAAGCATTCTTTTCAGCCAGTGATCGGTAAAATGTTTTTGCCAAGTTGAGTACATGTCCAAGAACCCATAACCAGATCCATACACCGGATGCCCTCCAACACGATTGGAAGTTTGAAGATACTTCTGTAACAGACCAAGCACTCCCAAAATCCTCTTACATGACAGTGTCAGGCAATTCCATCAACTCACATGTGGCAATGTACTGAAGGATGGCAATATTGCTATTGGTAAATTGGGCTTGGGCAGGTTTTTCATGAGACAAGAAAGCAGCAACTGCCCCACACCACCAGCAGCAGGCTGGTCTTGCAGGAACTGGGAAGGTAGGGTAGGACCTGTCCTTGTCAGGCTTCACGTCTCAGCAGCGTTTGGGGATCCTTGACTGTGAAGCAGCAGGGGATGGGGAAAAGCATCATAACAAAGCACAACTCACCTCTAAAAACCTGACTTGGCACACATAGTGTTTCCTCTCTCCAGCCAAAGCAGAGACAGAGGATACCAAATGAGAAAACATGAGCAACTTACTTTTTCTCCTACCCAATGCTGACAAAAAGGATGCCATATGGAACTAGCAAGGAGAGTGTCAGAGCACAGCTGGGCAGGACATAACACAAGTATCGGAAGCTGACACTAGCTTGCATTGCTAATTACTTTCTACCACTGCAGTTACAGGGTGCAGCACATCAGTTCTCAGCAGAACAAAGAGGAGCAAGTCCAGAAATGACAGCAGGGTCACTTTGCTATGTTTGGTCCCAAGTACCTCTCCTTCAGCCTCAGCCACTTCTATTGATAAACCCAATAGAAGCCTTTAAGGATTCTGTAAGGCATCAGGAAGGACACAACTACTTCAGCAGTGTAAGGGACATAAGGCAAGACAGTCAGAAGGAAGTGTAGGCAGGTTAAAGTTAGGTTTCTACATAAGTCAGTAAATCTCCACATTTGAAAGTATAGAAACAATCTCCAAAGTTTTCATTGAAGGCTCACACATTAGCACAGGTCACAGGCTACCACCACTTTTTCTCCTCAGCCTGGAGGCACCTGCCTGGGTAGCAAAGTTTGTACTTCTACCTAGGAAAGGTGTAAAACACCAGCTGTCTCTACATCAGGCTTTAAATTACAGCCTCCCTTGTACATACTGCCTTTGACCTATGATATCTGTGAATCTTTCCCTCTAGAGTTTGAGCAGCTTTTCTAAAAAAAAAAATACAACACACACACATTTAAAAACTAAATTACTGTTTTAGTGATAAAATAAAGCAAAAGAGTATCTTAAAAAAAGGATATATCTTCAGACATTATGGTCCTACCTGATCCAGGGAGGCCTAGCTTCAAACATACCAGAAGAATCCAGCAGTTCAGCCTTACTCCCTTGACTAGTCAGTGTTCATTTTCTGGGTGGGAGGGAGCAAGCACACACTTGCACAGAACAGCTACTCCTCCAACCAGATCCAGTTCAGAGTCTTTTTTCCTCCATTGGAGCACAGAAAAATATAAATATATCAAATATTTATGAAGCAATTATAAAAAACATCCATTTCTGTATCAAGCTCATTTCTCTTTCATGTTGTTAATAACTGCAGAGCTCATTTTAGATCTTGGGAGCCTTCCTAATTAAAGTTAATTCTTCAAACTATTTTTATTCAATTAATCCACATTTCATTAAGAGCACATTTCTAAAGCCATCGATTCCCCTGGAATACCTTGCACTAAAGAAAAGCAGAAGTGAAAATACACAGCAAACATGCATGAAGTGACCAAATCCTTCCCAGAAAAACTGATTAAAAAAAAGTCTAACATTCTTCCCCTTGCACACTATTAGGAAGAAGTCTAGACCACATAGATTTCCTGTAGAGTTATACATCTCAGAAGCATAACAACTTACAGGACAGGCTACAGCAAGATACAACATAGAATGCTTTCACTTTGCCTACTTTAATAAGTAAATCTATATAAAATAGCTACACATGGTTGCCCATCTTGATCAAAAGAGAGGTAAACTTTTAAGGCACGTGTCTCCAGACATGCATAACATTTACTGCTTTTAGAATTCTAAAGTCATACAAGTAAGATTTCACGGAAAAAAGTCTTTGCAGAAAAGATATCAAAATGTAATTTTTTATTATTAACTACCTTCCAAAAGCATACCATTTTCCCAGAAATTTACAGAAAGGTCTTGAGCATTAATATACACCAAAATTAGATCTCTTAACATCAAATTTGTCCATGACCACTACGTCCTGATGTATGAATATGGTTCACCCCTTATTCTATAGAAGATGCTCATTATTTATACCACAATAAATTTTCTTAAATAGCACTTCAATGATTTCAAGTTTTACAGATAAAGTTGCATAATGGTTTATATCAATGCTTGCATTACTGGTAGACTTAGCAAAATACAATTTAATGCAAGGTCTAGATAATGACATCTCTCCCTCTCATTGGGAAGTGATTATTCTTCTGTCTTCCACCGAAGTACTTCTAGAGCATTTAGTGGAAGTGAATATTCAGGTGGTACCTGAACAATTTTGGTGCACTCATCACATCATTGCAGGGAGATGTTTTGCAAGTTGTTGATGTAACAGGATAAACGCAGGAAAGCTATAATAGCAAGAGAAAGCCAAGTATTCCTCAACTCAGCCATCTGCATGTCACACAAAGCCATCTTGCAGATATAGAAGAGATGTGGGAAAGGGATGGGCATTGATAACCCATAGTTGCTTATTTTGGCTAGGTAGCTAAGAGTTCTGCTTGCAACTCCTGAGGTTCATGATTGCTACCATGCACACTAGTGTCTGTTATATTTGCATGGATAACTTTTACACTTTGCCAGTCTCCAACTTCTCCTTCCTCCAGGGAAGGATTTAAATAGATTTATCCACACAGATTTTGAGCACATCCAACTATTTCATCCAAGCTCACAGTTACCTCACAGAGAAGAATTTTCCACAAAACAGAGGCTGCTCCTCAAAAAGCTGCTGCAATTCTCTGCTGTAAAACTTAAGTCATTAGCTCCATTCACCCACCCAGCATCTAAGCACTCCCTTGGAAAACAGTCAGATGTAAGACAGGCACAAAACATACACAACATAAGGATGACACTGACACTGGGGGGGGGGGGGGAGGAACTTGAAGATGGGGTAGAATAAAGCTTGCAGAATTAGCATTAAAAAAAAAAAAAAACCACCCACCCACTACCTGCTAGAAATGCACAAAGTATTCTTTCCTACAGTCAGGTGGGGACACTTAACTCATCAGCACAACTCAGTGTTCACTGACTGGCTTAAAAACCAGTCAAGGCTCTTCCTCTCCCTTGCCTTCATACCACACTTCTCCTGAAGGATTCAGTTTCTCTTCTGCTTTATGCAGAGAGGTCACTAGCATGTCACAGAGCCTTACTCACTTAAGCACAGGGAGGATTAGTGACATCCAAGGACTCCTCACCAATTTAATCAATAAACAAAAGCATGCAGGGGGAGGGAATACTGGAGAAGAGTACTTAAAAAAGCAACCACACACACCCACAACTTACAAAGGTTCCCAGTCATTAAGGGAGAGCATTATGTACATTAGCAGAAAGCATATCCACAAGGAAGACTATTTAAACACAACTACAAGATTAAGGCTCCAGTTGTTGTAAGACAAAAAAAACAGACATTTCTCAGACTGAATTATACATTTCTGCATAGACTCAGCTGCCTGAATTAGAGTAACACCTCAAGCATTGACACAACACGAAAAGTATCAAATATGCAGTTGGGCAACTCTCTTTACTGAGAGTAACTCCTTTACAAAGCCTACAACACAAAAAAAGCACTTCCCCAGCCTTTGCACGTTCCCTTTTTTCAGAATAGCCTTATTATTCCAATATAGCAGACAGGCATTAAGCAGTGGGCTCATCTCAAGCAGGAAACCTTCAAAACTTTATCTAGGAACTTCTTTATAAACATCCACTCTGGCCTCCTTCCTCTTTTATTTACATGCAAAGCTCCTCATCAAGGCCCAGTAGATCACACCTACTTTATCACAGATAAGCTACAGCTTCTTTTTTAGGTATCTGCACACTCTGTAACACACCTCCCTCACTTCTCTTTACAGAGTTGATTTTCCCTCTGGGTTTACCTAAAGGAGAGAGGTCACATGATATTTTGTTATCTGTGTGCTCTTTGCTCCTTCCTCATATTCTTCTCTGCCTCTAAAAAGGCAGGAACATTCAGGAGGTACCTATCCTACTTCCAGGATCAAGTATCAGATTCTTCTTATGTACCACAGGAACACAAACACACCTATACTGGTATCTTCAGGATACAATCCTACCCTTTAAATTATACTTTTCAGCCCTTTGTCTTAGGGCTTTTCTCAAAAAGGCACCAAGAGTCCTTACCTAGGAATTTCTGTGCAATAATATTTTTACTTTCTCTAGCTTATAGGAAGATCAATAATTAAGCTACTACTTACCCTTTTCTTCTTCAGCATGCAGGCAGCATTCAGACAGAATCTTCTGCCTCACTGCACCTTTCTTACTATCACACCAAAAAAGAGCCAGCAAACCAATCCTCTAGTTACTGTCATTCCTCCAAGGGAGTTAAAGATCACCAGGTAACCCCTCAGGAAGCCCTGCAAGCACTAACAAGTCTTTCCTCTCCTCATTTCTAGTCTCAGCTGCCACCTCACCCACCCACCTTGTCAAGGCCAGATGGGGAACACCTGCTCTACAGGAGCAGCAGAGAGGACTCACTCTAGTTTTCTTTATAGGCAGTGAGTCTATAGCAGCTTCTTGATTTTCATAGCTTAGAAGGAGCTACAGTTCTTCACCAATTCTAATGAAACCCTGCCAGGTTTCCATAGCTATTTCACTTACAATGGAGAAAGTTAATAGCATTGCTTTTTTAAAAACGCTTATATTGAGTAACTATCTTATACAAAGCAGAATCTTTTCTTTTCCTGTTCTTAAATGACCTATGAAAATTGCATTTCTATGCACTGCAAGCTGCACTTTCTTTAATAAAATAGTCTCTCACATTTTTACAGAATAAATGTTGTCCTAATTGTATCTTCTGGACCTGAAAAACAGGACAGTTGGTCTGACATTTCCACGTGCCAGGAATTGTTAAATAGTCTTCTTTTACTGATTTAGACTTTTCACAGATCCTGAAATTTCAAAGTTTTGCTTACAGTCTATGAATCCTGAGATATCAGAAAAGAATTGACAGAGTAAGTCTTAACTAGCAAAACATGATGTGCTAGAATTGGGCACGTTAATTCTAGCCAAGACTAATCTTCTAAAACAGATCACCTGAGCCAGATTTAACTCTGGTTAGACTAGTATATTGTTGTTTCAGCCGAATTATGATTTTGCAGAAATTACGATTTTTATGTTTTCTTTCTTCAGCTCATGCAAGGCATTAAAGGACCACATTTTATTTTGTGCCCCTCATACACAAAATAAGTTATAGAAAGCAAAAGAATAATAGCTCAAGTTTCAGAACAGACTTAACATTCCCGTGTACCTTTTTTTAGTGCTCCTCAATTGACAAATACACAGTCCTCATACAGGACTGGTCCATCTCACAGCCCTGGCTTGCTGCTTCTTCCCCAAAGGAGAAGAAAACAGCTTGTTCAGTGAACTCAGCCTGAACAGCTCTTCCTCTTGTTTTTCTGCCAGCCATAGCTTGACCCAGGGAAGCAAGCAGATGCTACTAGCAGGAGAAGCCCTCACCTCTCGCCACTAGGCACAAGCACTGCCCTAGCTAAGACCCAGCAGGGCAAACCAGAGCTCTGTGTCAGGCAACAGCTGCTCTCCCATTCCCACGAGTGAGAACAAAACAGCCCACAAGGGCTTCTACAACCCAAATCTGCCCCTTGCAGCCATCGGAGTGGAACCATCCTACAGAGAGGAAATAAACACATTCCCTATCGAAGTGTGGGATCTCTTTTCATTAGATAACATATATTTGGGATTGTTGAGTAATCTTGCTTTTTCACTTCCTTGCAAGAAGCCTTGTAACCATATGTGCATCTAAGCTATCTTATTGCCAGCAGCTGAAGGAGTGTGGGTGCCAGTGTGTGAATACCAAGTAATAAAGGAATCCCCAGGAGATGCCTCATTCAATTTCCTCTGTAGTACAAGGCAAACATGAAAATTCATTGTCTTGATTAGCTTTAGTGCAGGGAAACATGTTTCACAGCTGACTGTAAATCTTCTGAATAGTCTGATTTAGCTTTTAACCTTCCTCTCTTTTTCATCCCTGTGCAGACTATTCCAGCGCCAAAACATTTATTTAAATGGCCTAAGACATGTGTATGTTGATCCCAGAATGAGAAGCCACTGAAGTACACAAAGAGGACTAAAACATTGTAAACATCCTTTGGAAATTTTGTAGTACAAAGGCACACTCCTGCAGATCTCATTCTTAGAAATAAGAAACTGTAATGAGGAGTATTAAAACATATTTATTTTCCTTTACACTGCTAGTGTTAAAGCAGAGGAATAGTTTAAAAAATGGAAAATGAATCCTTTGTTTTAGATCACCTTTCTAGGGACCCCTACAATAAAATAAAAGCTTGTAATGTGCTATAAACAGTGCCAGTAGAGGTCACAGGAACAGGGGATGAGTGTAGTGATCTAATGAGACGCTTGCAGCATGCTCATGCATCTGCATTATTCTTACAGCTAGTGCATGGTTTATCTGTGCTGACTTCTCTGCCCTCCCATTGTTTTATCTGTGATTTTTCTATTACAGCTACCAAAGGAATAATTCAATTGTCAAGAATTGTTATGAACAAGAGAGAAATGTTTTTCCACAATTTTAATAATGCAAATGATCAGGGAAAATACTGATCTGGTTGGACATGTATTTCAAAATGCATATGGGAGATTAAATCACAAACAGAACACCGTATCTCAATCTAGCTTCTGTAAGTATTCCTCCCGATAGGTAGGAAAATCTAAAATCAAAGTATGGCATGCTTTACTAAGCAAAAGATAAGGAACTAAGATCTTGCAAGATATAGTCCTAACTCAGATGCTCTTTGGCCCTAATAATGTTTTAGAAACATCAGTTAGCTATAAAGTTTATAGAATCTTCATGAAATAGCTACACATTGGCATCTCAAAGCCCAGAAAATTGAGAAGGGTAAAAATGTGCAAAAGAAAATTGGGATGCGCTTTCCCCCACCACTTCCTTTTGACGTCAAGAGGACACAAATATCAGCAGGAAGGTTGTGTTTGTGTGTATTTCATTCACAAACATTTGCCCAAAATCTTAGAAGAATTATGAAAGTAGAAATTGAAGACACAATTGTTCAGGTCATCCCTCTTTAACACTTCAAATCCAGATTCAATCTCAACTAGCAACCTAGGTTTCCTCCACAGTCTGTGGAAAGAGAGGCCCATTTAACAAGCAGTTCCATTCTTGTGTCCAGGCTGGGACAAACAGTCTGTGGAGGTGTTTCCCCTCATTGCCTTGAATGAAGACAGCCCAAATTACTGGTTTAAATTATATCTCTGACTCTTAGAAAATTAATCTAGGTGAAAAACATCCTACTTAACTCTCTCTGGTTAGATTTTTCCATACTAACCTCTCTGCAAGAAGAAATAATTAACAAACAAAAAACAATCAGTATCACTAATATATTGCCAGTGTGTCATCAAAGAGGAGCACAATGTTTGGACAGTTTTGATTACTGGGTGACATGCAGAAAAAAATTCTGAAAGGAAATCACACATGATGTGTTTTCAGATAACCTTAATTGTATTAAACATAAAGAGAATGTATAACACAAGAGTATTTAAATCATTTTTTATTAATATTCTGTATTCATTTTCTCATGAACGAACTGAGAACTTATTGTCCAGAACTTCCACGCCAGTTAGAAGTAAAACTATATTTCTCCCCAAAACTGAGAGAGAAGAGAATAAACCTTATTCTGATTTCAGCAGGGGCTGGGAATGGCAGCAAAGGTGAGGTCGTGCTGAGTTTTCTGCAAAACTGGGCCTCTTTGAGCAATTTGGTCAATTCCTTTAATACATAACAAGATCATAACTTAATTTCATACGCATTTGGTATTTTTCCAGGTATTTTATTATCAGATCAAGAATATAGAATACCAGCAGTGCTGGCACAGCCTGCAGATACATCTCTACATCCAGCAGCCACTGTGCACGCCCATCGCAATGTCAGATACACCTCTGGTCACTCTGCTTCAGAATAGGACAAATCTGGAGGGAGTTGAGTGAAGGCTGCCACCTCTTGGTGAATCAAATAGCACAAACGTTGACTTATTGGTGGAAAATGACACGCCATATGTATTGAGACAACATTCATTCATTTGAAAGCACCCAGTTAGAAGCAGATCCCTTACGTCATGCCAGTGTATGTTTTATTTTAGGCAGGCGTCAGAAAAAAATACATCTAAAATTATTTAGAACCTTCTGCAAAGGCCAAGATTACAGAATTTCCAAAAGAAAGCATCTTTACCTGTAAAAGTGAAGCAGCTTTAGGAGCTTCCATTCAGGAATATATCTAGAACTGTCAAAAGGTAAAGCTTGTTAATGTGATGTCTTATATTCTACGAAGATGACACACACTGAATAACATTGAAAACAGCACCCTTATAAAGCATAACATGTCAAATAGACAAAGGGATTATTTCAGACAGAGCCAATCTCTAATGTGAAGACACTGGTAAACTCTCCTTTGATTTGCGCTTTATAATACTAACCTCTACTACATGATAAGTTAAAATGACTCTTATCTAGCATGTTTAGAACATCCTGATACATGTTAGCACTTTGCTCTTTCCCCATCTAAAATATGATTGCTTTGTAAATAGTTGCTAATATCCATTAAATTTTCTTTTTTTCAGTGCTGTTGATTTGAGTGCTTTGCTCCTCAGTTATCCAGCTTCCTCTCTTCCTTGGCAAAAGTTCTGGAGCTTTTACAAAATTTCTGTAATGTTAATAAAATCCCCAGAGCAGGAAGTGCAGCTCTGCAAGAGCAGCACTGCAAGCACTGCTGCTGCTGTTGCTTCTGTCCAAGATCTTTATACGGAATTAAACCTAATGATAAATCTTGTCCTGATGGGACAAAAAACATCCTAAGAAATATGAGAGAGGCCAGTTTTGCCTAACTTCACTATTACCCTTGATGGGATGGGGTGGAGAGAGTCGGTCTAGTTTTGAGAAGAGAAAGAGATGAGGTACTTTCAGAGTCTGAAGCAACGTTCACTGAAACTAATGAGAGCCTCTCAAAAGGTCAGCTCAGTCCTACATGTTCCCTTCAGATGAACTATGGCTAAGCTGAAGCCCAGGTCCTGGTTTATCTTTACTTTCCTTCTCAGGTACTCTTAAAAATCAGTCCCTGTAGTGATCAGTGCAGTTGAGGATTTAGGTCAAAATGGAAATGGTGGATAAATAGTGCTAGATAAGTGCCTGCACTACATAGCACTATATTCAGGATCCTGGTGGCATTAGCACTGCAAAAAGTTTCTGCAAAAAATTTTTTAAATTTACATCTGTCAAATCTTACATCTGTTAAATCCAGCTATAGAAAAGAAATACTTACATTGGGCCTCTGCGATGTTGGCAGGTCTTTTAACAGGCCTACAGAACATATTAAAGCAAGTCACAAGTTGTGTCAAAATAATTACTTGGAAAAAGGCACCTGACATTGCTCATTGACCCTGAGTTCACGACTCACTACGTCACGTTGGGCCATACAACCCACTCTGCAATTTAGACTAATTGCAATTTAGAGTGCCACCAGATATTTATGGAATAAAGAAAAATATTTTAGTATCAAAGAATTATTTAAGCGTTTAATGGAATGAATTACCAGCTCTATATCCAAGGAGGTGTACAGACATAGATTGTTAGTAAACTGACACTGAAGAACTGATTCCCACTATAGGCATGTCCTGCAGAATAGGAAATGAATTAATCTGCTCATAGTGCAAATAATTTTGCTTTTTACTACAGGCCTCATTTAAACAGCATAGTAAGTTCTGGAGCTAATTTTTCACAGAAGGTCTGTGCATTATGATTTAGCTTAACAATAGCTAGCTAGCCAAAACTTTTTTTTTTCTATCTTCTGAAGAGCTTTCTGACTTCTAAACAGGAATCTCACTGGAAATTGCTATTATAGAATCACAATAGAAACTTGACTGTCAACATTAAGGGTTTGATTTTATAACGGTAAAGATATTCCTAGGAGCATGAAACATTCTTGTAACCTCTTAAATTCTGCTTTCTGGACTATTGAGTATGAATTACTGCTACAGACTGAACATCTCCCTCAGCAGGCATTTTCATATTATTTATAGATGATTTGGTACGGCTTAATAGATGCAGAGCTTACAGCAGTGTAAGTTCAGGAAACACGCTTTCACAAGTCTCAGCATTATATGCTCTTCCCCATAATTAGCTGCTGAGCATTAAGTATACACAACTTCAAAATCACATATAGCTACCAAAGCAAACACTATTATCACATGCTAGACTTGGAGTCATCCCAGAACACACTGGGGAAATGTGACACACAGTATAAAAGCGAAGCTGAGATCAAAACAACCTGTTTTTCATCTAACATTTGGGCTCCATCAAATTTCTGACTTGCTGTCATGATACTAAATAAATCTCTCCTATCTTGTTCCATAACCTTGGAATCTCTTGATAGGCCTAGTATACTTCTAAATGGGCTAAATAATTTTTTCTCACACAGGTGGGCTATTCCTACCCAGTAGGTATCTTTTCTAAACAGACCAATATATTAAGGGCAATTTTAAAGAGTAGCAACCAAGGCAATGTATGTAGTTTTAGTCCAGTCACCTTCCTCAGAAACTTGTTTGTTCCTGTGCGTGGACTCATTCCATCTGGAACCAACTGATTTGAGTTTAGGAGAAATGGATTGCTTCTGACAGGCCAGCAGGGTCCTAGATGAAAATGAGGGTGTTTGAGGATTTTGTGGGAAGAACTACTTTTATCTTTGGAGCAAAATGAGTTTTCACTGTAGAGATACCAAAAGTAAATGTATCATTCATATCTGAACAGGTATTTAAAATCTTATCCTTCTATAACTAAGCAATACAGTAAAGTAGCTACGCTATTATGTCAGGCTATACTCCCACAGCAGACTCACATCTACAGAAGGTAATTCTGAAACATCGTTATCTCTGTTTTAAAATAGTCTAGCACAGAACCAGAGCGGGAGCTATGGATGTTGTCCCCAACAATCTGTGGTGTCTATGTGGGTGAAGCAAAGTTAATCCACACTGTGTGATAACACAATATGGACTTCAGCCTAATTCCTTAGAAAACCTGCAGCTATCTACAATGAAAGTATTAAAAAAGTGTAAAATGTGATGTTAGGTGCCTCAAAGGGGACATATGTTTGAGTTATTGGCTCCATCATTTACAATTAATTCAATAGCGAATCATCCTTGTCCATAAGCTCTATTCTGAATACTAGAACACAGTAATAATTTTTATTGGACATTTCAAGGTTACTTTTCTCATAAAAGTTGCCTTTAAATGTGACTAGATAAAGGCATCTAAATCATTCCACAGTCGTAGTGCAGTGGCTTTCATTACATATACAGAAGATATATATAACTTGAATAGGCGATAACAGTGCCTCCTCAAATAATCAAGATAATTACCTGACCTACTGCCAATTCACTGGCCATTTTAGCCACTGCTCAGTATTTTTTAATATTAGCTTTGCTTGTGCTTTGGTTAGCTATGAAATGCCTGAATTAACAATAGCAGAGAGGATATTAATTTAGCACTGAAGATGCATGCTGTAGTTTGACCCAAACATATCCTACTGTTGCAGGAATGCTTGGGAATTACATGGGAATTAAACAGGCTGGAAATGTTCTGATGAATGTTCATTGGAAAATGGCAATTTGTGGAACACAAACTGTTTTATCAAAAATATCTCAGGCTTTTGATAAATGCTGATTGAGGGCTCTAGGGCTTGGGATATAGTGGACTACTGCTTCAGGTATGCCTGTCCCTACAAGTTTCCCAAAGTTAGTAACACAGCATTCTCAAAGGCCACACTTCCAGGGTGGATCCTGTGATGAAAAAACCAAGGACTCTATCTCTGTAGCGGAGCTAGGAATCTAAAATCCCCACCTCTAGCCAAAAGTACAAACAGGGAGATTTTAGCAGCTCAATGAATAAAGCATTCTTTTTATTGACCAACATGAACTAGACAAGGGTTCCAGGTTCACAGAACACCTTCAAGGTACAGCAAGCATATTTAATTTTGAAAATACATTAATGTTTAAAAAAATTAATTTACTTGGAAAATTTCAAAACTGTAACAGACCCAGCATTCACCAGGGACCTTGTTTATTAACAACAAATCCACAATAGCACACCTACTTTTGAGCGCCTGATCTTTATAAAATACAACAGTTAGGCCCACTTCTTTCAGTCTAGAGACGAAAGCTTGAAAGAGAGATGCTTCCACTGAACAAGAGGATAAGATTGTCCTTTCAAGAAAAGTGCTTTGGAAGCACGTTTGCTCATGTTCTGCCTAGCAGACAGAACAAGACTGCCTTTAAGCTTTACAATATGGATACAGAATGGAAACATTGATGGAGTATATTGCCCTTGTGATTTCATTGACCTTTCTGTCTTTTTACATGGAGATTCTCTTCAGTAAATAAAGGTTGATCAAACTTCTTTGCAAGCCACATTGGAAAATGAAAGTAGAATGCACATGAAGCACAAGGGAATAGAATAAGTTAAGGATATCAGTGCACTGAAAATATTACTTTAGTAAGCTTCATCTGAGGAAGCCAGATTACTTTGATGACCCAGGCTATTAATGGCCTGTTTAAAAAATGGGTTTAAAATATTAGTCTGGGGCTTGTGATCTGGAGTCAGTACCTACCCCTAACACGGCCCTTCTCATCAGCTTAAGCAAGCTGGTTGGTACACCAGTTTCTCATGTGTCAGAATGAGAGCAGACTTCTGGGAGTTACAGGAGCTTGGGAAAATATCCATTGAGAACTACAGAATGCTCAGGAGATGTGATCTGACAGGACGCAGGTATCCAGATGAACACCTAAGCAATGAGGGGCCTTTCTCTGAGATCTAATATGTGTATGATTATATCCCTCTCTCTAAAAGTTACCTGTATCAGGTATTTATACCCTATAATTTAGTCTAGAATATCTTCATGGATGGCAAACTTATACCTTATAAAAGGTAATATATCAGCTTCTGAGTATTTTGTAATTATGGTGGGGCATTAATGAAAACTATCCTCATACAGTGCAATAACTAAGCAGCCTTCGAGTCAATTCTTGTAATTTTGATCATTTCTATGTTTAGAAATAATTTATCTAACAAACTCAATGATACTAAAATAGTGAAAAGAAGAAATAGGAGTAAAGGAGAAACGTGACAAATGAAGCAATCAAAACAGGTCTCACATAACAAAATGTTGACCTTTCTTTCCCAGTCTCATTCAGAACCACTACAGGCTTACAATGTGTTATATGACAAATAAAAATAAAGCCTCTGTTTCATAATTTAGCTCTATTAGCAGTAGCATTAGAACTGCTCTCACAGCTTAAATATACAAACTTTCTAAATAAATACTATTGCTCAAAAGAAATAATTATATTCCACTTGCTCTAAAAGATCAAAGTAAACACATGAGTTTTGCTTCAGAAAACCCAAAGCAACAAAAGTCTCTAGCCCATCCTTTAGCAGGCTAGATGTGCCCCCTCTTTAATACCCTGATGTCTCATACTGAGACTGGTCTCTCCTCCAGGCCACTCTTTTTGCCTGAGCCCTCTTCCTCCCTCACGTTCTCCTGTGACACTGTTTGTGCGCCTTCCTTTAGGCACTGGTCTGTTATCTGACTGCAGCCACCTTTGGCTGCAGGGATTGGTAAGCAAGGAAGGGAAAATCCTCTTAGCTTTACCAGATGTGAAATAATAGAGGAACCAGGCCGACCTCTGCCTTCCTCCACTCCAGCTGTCACTGTGGGAAGGTAGGTGCTACATCCCAAGACTCTGCAGGTAAAATGCCTCCAGGAAATACTACTACAGATGTTTCCCACTTACATAAGCAACAGAATATATACTTGACTTTCAAACATATGTAAGAGTTGTCCTGAATTCAGCTAAATGCTTCTGAGTCTGGATTATCGAGCACTTGTTCCTGTGCATTCAGCCACTTGACTTTTCTTGTCACTTCTTTTGGCATCTTTCCTTCTCCTCAACATCCAAGGAATCATTAGTATTCTCTGCTAAAATAAAGTCCCTTAACTCCAGTTTCTCTCTTCAACCTCCATTTCTAGTATTATTATCACTGGACTGAGCATGCCCTTTAGGAAACATACTCAAAAGCCATTTGTGTTTCCCCTTCATTTCAAAACTTCTTGAAAAGGCCATTAACCACTACTACCCTCTTTATGTTGCTTCAGTACCATTCTGAAATATTTCAAGAACACAGATGACTGGATCTAAGAGCCGCTTCATGTTACACAAAGTCACAAATGTCCCTTTTGACAAAATAGTGAATGTGTGTAAATAGTTGAATGTCAATGTAGAAGGAAATTGTGCAAGAACAGTTACATTCACAATTATATCTTCACCAGGATGGTAAGTACAAAGCTTCCTTTTGGCACTTTTTACATTTCAACAGTTTTTTTAAAAAAACTCTCAAGAGTTACTGCATGCAAAAGTATTTTTAAAAAATTCAATTCTTATTTGCCACCAAGCAGACACATCAGTATCCTAATAAAATGATTCAGGAAAAACACTCTTGAAAGGCGTTATCACATTGCCACCTCCAAGTGACAGATGCAATGGCAAATGTTAAAGGAAGAAGGGTTTTTTTTTTTTTTGGGGGGGGGGGTCCCTTGAATTATCATAAAGTATACGCATGCAACAAACTTGTTCTGACATCTTTCCAGTGTTCAACAGATCATCTTGATGACCAGAATGTTATGTAGTCACCTACCTGGTTAGCATAACTGAATCTAATTTAACTGATTTGGCTTAGATAAAGGTGTTCTGTAACAATTTCAGCCCATACAGAGTCAAGCTGGATATTGCAGCATTTCAGATCTAGTCTGTACATTCCTTCAAAATCAGAAAACCTTAGGAAGACTCTGAGCAATACCAGCCACCTCTTTAAAAAGTTATACAGAAGGCAGGCAATCAGTTAACACAAGCAGCATCCTGAAACTAGTATCAAGACTTTATCAGGAGGGCAGGACAGTAGCAGATAGACTCTGCAAGAAAACCTGCCACATTCTCAAGGATCCCAGATTTGCTTTGCTGAATGATTCTCCTTATATATGCTACCATGGCTTTCTCCCAGAGCACCACAGCTGACAAGAAAGCTCAGCTTTCTCATCATGGAGAGAGTTGTCAATATAACCCTTTCACTGCACAGGATGTGGCTACCACTCTAATCACTTCACAGCTTTGAATAACTTTATCCAGAAAGAGACGCTATCAAGGACTGGATGTAGCTACTGCTTCCATCTTTCCCTGCTTCCCAGTCAGTACTCACTGTTATTGAATATTTTGCCTACCAAGAGTCAAAAGCAGCCTAAAACAAAGGAAGGGTACAAAATTTCAATCCTATTTCCAAGCTGGTTTTTTCAGTTCTTCCTAGTCAACTCAGCTCAAATTCCAATTACGCTCCTACTCAGAATCTTATATTCTAGTATGGAAGCTTTTCTGGACCTGCCTAGCTGAGCAGGTCTACCTAGGGCAGTGGGGTACCATGTGGAAAGCCCTACAGTTAATGAAGACTGATTTACACTTCCAAATGGCCCAGCAAAGGTTCATGTGCTTCACTGTACCACCAGTGCTTCCAGTGCTGAGGCTGGGGTGAGCAGTATGAGTTTTGCTGTGTCTGTAGACATGTCTTGGCAGAATAGAATGGGCACTATATCTTTTTGCAGTCTTTTCTGTAAGTTTGAACAACCACATCTACCTAACAGTTTGGTTTTTGGTATTCTTCTTTCACCACCAACTCATTTTACATCAGTAGTTAAATCAAAACATTTAACAATTGCCTTATTGTTATTGTTCATGCAGGACCCATTAGCCTCTAGAAAACTTTTCTGTGAAAGACGACAGCCTGTGATATGTGCTTTGTCAAACACTGACTAGAAATTAAAGGAAATTACATGATGCAAAGTATTGGATGAAACAGTAGTCCACAGTTTTTTCAAAAATGGAGGAAAGGATCCTCATCTCTTGATAAGAATTTGAAACAATACCCTCCGGTTATCATCTTGACACAGAACTCCAGAATGGACAGTTCAGTAAACAAACTGAAGTCTACATTTTGGAAAGTTTTGGGGTTTGTTGCCCAGTTTGAGAAGACTGGAGCTAGTTTTCTGCTCAACATTTGCTGCACTGATATGAAAATTGATGGTTTCATTCTCGTAGAAATCAAATCCCAGTGACTCAAGCTCAGCTGTAAAAATTGTGTGACCTTTCTTGCAAGTATACTGCGTCTCCTCTGACCACCAGGATGTCCCTGTCTCTGTTCCACTGTGGAGAGTCACCCCCTGAAGGCATTGCCCAGCACTACATGATTCATGCTGCTATGGGGTGTTCATTTTCGTCTCTGGAATCCTGCCCAGTTGTTTCTGACAAGCTGTTTATGTTGCAAGCCTGCTAATGCGCAGTAACACAATTAAAGATGAGGGAGGTTTGCATCAATTTCTACCAATTTAGAAACACTGAGCCCTTTCTTTACTTTTGCCCCCAAGGGAAGTACACCATGAAGTCTACAGATTGCACTCCTCACATGGTAAATTTTCTCTGTTATTTGGGCAAATAGCCAGGCAATGAAGCCTCTCTTATCTGGTAGAACTAATGGCTGCTTCTGTCACCTTCTCCCTTCAATTATTTAGACTTCCCTCACACTTAGACTGGCTTCCTGCTGGCAGTACTGTGGACTGTGTCTATTAATCATTACTGTCATTGTGCTTAAAAAGAAGGAAAGTAAAATGATTGCTGCAGAACAAAAATAAAACTTCCTTTTTTTTTTCCTGATGCATAAGTGACAGCTATGCGCTACATTGCTTTACAGTGTCTTCAAATATGAGTTCCCCTTTTCCAATGCAACATAAAATTTCTTGACAAGCAGAGCAAATTGGCTGTTCTCAATAAGTCCATATTTTGGGGACCCTTTTTCCTATTATAGCAAGGTTTAGTAGTCTTTGTTAAATCTTAGCAGTCCTTCTGTACCACCACCTCCAGGGCAGTGCCAGAGGAACCAGATCATGTTCACCAGGTACCACTGGAGATGCTGGAGCCAGGCTCCTACATCAATGGGAAGCCATCTCTCCCAGTGGTAAGCCTGGTCTGCTCTACTATTTACTATTTCCCAAAGATCCAACCAGCAGCACTGTTCCCAGACCTTCTCTTTCACTGTTTCCCAGACAGACTTCTTCTCGAGCACAGTCAAGGTTCCTCTGAGCATCTAATTTTCTCTGCAAGTCTTCCCATGTGGAGGCCTTCTCTCTGAGGAGTTCATAAGGGGTTTCTAGACCCAGGCTGTCTACCTGGGCACTTGAACTTCCCACAGCTTTTTTTCCTAGCAGATCTTCCTCTTTCTCAGTCATGCACTCCTTCTCAGGAAACCACAGGCACAGGGGAGTGCTTAGACTTACTGAGACAAATACCTCATAATAAGAGTGTTTGCTAAGCCTTGCACTTTAAAGACACACATACCTCATAGCAACTCAGAAAACAGGAAAACACTTGAGCTTCCACTTCAGTATAGACTCTAAATTTTGGTTCTTAGAGACTGAAAAGTCATAATAAGTAGAAAATCATATCAAACTGCTTCTACTGACTGTACACTATTTTGTACTTGAAATTAACGGCTGCCATATGCCTGACCCAGCCATTGCAATAAATAATTCATGGTATCTCTCACCCTGATGTTTTCCTGAACACACCAAGAAAAGAGGATTTCAGAAAAAAGAACATGTCCTATGAAGAAATGGTCATCTGAGTGTGCATAATGAAAATTTTCCTTGAGTTTCAGTGCATCCTGACAGACACAAAAGCCAGCCCCAGGTGATGGAAATGAAGCAGACATAAGGAGCTGTATTTATATGGCCAAAGCTCTTTGAAGTCAATGAGAGGTTGGTTGGTTTTGCATCATGCTCACGTGAGGAACTTTGTTTCCCTTGTTTCATGAAGACAGGCTATGCATGCTCTACATTTATTCTATTATGGGCACTGTGTCACAGTGTGTAAGAACAGATAGTTTTTTAAAAAACTTTCCAGGAAAAACATTTGCTGTTAATAAGGCCAAACATTGACTTTATTCATTGCAGTATGAAAAAATGACCTGAGAAAAGTCTTAGCACTCATGACTTTAAATATATTCGCAACACTAGAATGGATGTAGCCAATCAGTTTGGACTGGTCCTGTGTGTATATCTGTGTGCCTATGTGTATGTCATACGTGCATGTGTGTATACACCTGCTGGTGTATGTGTGTTTCTGTGACATGGAGGCAGTAAACCTATGGATAAATATTACTAAATAGAGATATTATCTGTAGGCATATGTCTGTTTAACTGTGAACATTTACATAGTGCTCATCGCTTTGTATGCTTATCACAACTGTAAGCAGAGAGAATGAGAATAGAATAAAATGAGAATAGAATAAAATGAGAATTCCCACATACCTGGGTTGAATGGAAGTATCTTTACATAAGTCTTCATCACAAGTAACTTCATTCTCATGAACAGTGTAACGCGGAAAACTAACATTAAACAAGGCACTGACCATATGGGAGAAAATATAATGGTCACATTGTCCATCAAAAAATGATTACCTAGCAGTAGACAGAAACTGGAGCAGCAGATCCACCTATTTCCTGGCATCCTTATTTCTAATGTTTCAGTTACACGGAAATTCAAATGTTGCAATTTACATTTTGAGCAATAACTCAAAAGTATATTATTTCTTTTCTGACTACTGAAAATACAGGAATCTCGTGGTCTTTGTGTCTTTCTGCCGATGCAGGGTATTTTCTGGAAATTGGTGTTTTCTGGAAATTAAAACTTAAAAACATTATAGTAGCAGACTTTGTTCTGTGCTTTTAGTTAGGTCTACATTAGCAAGTAGTGAGGACCAAAAGGACTGTGTGGGTAGAGTAAAACTATTGATGCAGAGGACTTGATATCAACAGTACACACATTTTAGGATTTGGTATTTCACCTCAAATTATCTCCAATCTGGCCCCATGGACTGATTGCCACAGCTTGAGCACTCAGGTGTACTCCCAAAGCTTGTTTTTCTGTTTAGTATGCCCTAAAAGGAATCCAGTTCATGCACACCAAGACGACAGTATGATGCAAGCCAAAATGCAGTAAGTTGGGCCCACTGGGACAGTCTCCTCAAAAGTTCACTTCAGTCCAAACAAAAACACTAATATGGATGCACCCACTGTCACCTAGCGGTGGCCGCCTTGTCATTGCTGCCACTTCTGGGTTATAAAATCAATCTGCACCACAGAAGAAAAGGCAACTCTGTTCCTCAATATCCACTAACTGGTTAACTATAACATGACTGCTTGTTTGAACAGGAAAGCTGGGGAAATGGGACCAAAATATAATCATGTGAGTATCCATTAAGACATTAACTAAATTATAGCATAGATATGATGGCAAATTAATTCACACCTAAGAAAACTGCAGTTAATTAAACCTACACCTATTTATCTGGAATATATATACAATTAAATTTCTATGAGTAGGAAAAAAAAAAAATCTCTCCTTTAATCAGCCCAGTGCTTCCTGAAAACACAACAAGACCCTGAAAGGTAATAGCTGTAGTGTGCCACCTATTTCTTTACTGTTGCAAAATGCTGCCAAAGCTCTTAAGAGTACAGAAGTAAATAGCTTCATGCATTTGATGTGATACCTCATTAGGTTTCTGAGTAATATTTGAATTTTACCAAGGCCAGACATTTCCAGCAATGTTCCCTCTTAACAGTCATAGTATCATTACCTTGCAGCCTGAGCTAAGAAGGCACAGCCAGTTATTTGCTCAGTGGATCATTTGGCAGTGAGCTTTTATTTTCTGAACCCTCCTCTGGAGATCAACAAGTAACCTCTGTGACATCCTTAATATAAAGAATGAAACTTTAATTCATTCCTAAATTCAGGCCACCCACATGTCAAGGAGCCTCTTTGCTATTGGCTTCCCTAAAATACTGCCAAACTGTGATCACATGCCAAGTAGGTCCATAGAGGCGGATAAAATTAGCAATGCGAATAAGCTCAGCACATTCAGGCACATAATGTTTTAAAGCCTGAAGTTTGTGTCTTCAAAGAAAAACATGCAATCTGCAAAGTTCAGTTTAAGTTTCATACCAGAAAACAAAAAGTAGAAAAAAGAACACTGTTCATGCAAACACACCGTCCCAGGAAGCGATTTCGTGAAAAAATCAGTACTTGTAGAAGAGACTCTGCTCCTCAGGAGAACCATAAAGTGGAAATCGCCTAGGAGGTGCCATGGTAACTTGTAACGCCTATCTGCTCTCACTGATTCAATACCACAGGATGAATTTAGCACAGTATGTGGATCGAAATGCTATTTTCCAGGTGAAAAGCTAAATGATATCTTATGCACTTGTGTTACAAGAGTACCAAAAGCAATCACCTCAAGAGCAGATTTAAGTCCACTGCCCTGTCCAAACTCTAACTTGGGCGATTAGATTGTTTCAACTTCTTTAATTAAATTCTTCCTTCCTAAGGATCAGAGCCACTGAAATCTGTAAAGAGATATTGCACTACCTGGAGGTAACACAGTTCTGCCTATCCAGGGACTCATGCTCACATTTTCCTCATGGTCTCTAATATTTCCATTATCCCTGTGAGGTATGGAAGCACTACAGCTTGTCTGTTGACTCCCTTATAGCTTACAAATAAGGAAATGAGGTATAGGGACTTACTGCTAAAGCTACTCAGTTAAATCCTCAGTCACAGCTTTGACTCCCTGGCTCCTGAACATCCACAGGAGAACTATTTTCTCAGGCACGGGACTCCCAGAAGCCATAAGGCTGAGTAGTAAGTGACCTAAGTTAGCAAATATGAAATTAAGGATTAAGCAACAGCCAAAGAAGGATCACCTAGCCTTTTGCCCTTAAATATCTCCATCAATCTGGCACTAAATGACTTGCTTAGTCATTGCACAGGAAAACTGATAGGCCTGGAAATTAAGTGCATGTCTCCTTACACCCAACCACCCTTCATTCAGGAAATTATCTTCTCAGTGAGATGAAGAAAATATGTAATATTTAGTTGGGCCAAACTAAATTTTTAAAAAGAAATCCATTTTAATTAGTTACACATTCTTATACACCGTAACGCTTTTCAATATCCAGTAATAGACTGAAGCCTGAATAGTACAAAAGTACAAAGCCACAAAAATCACTGCAGGCATGAGAATCTGTGAGGTAACTATACTCAACGACTGCTCAGAGCAGACCAGGCCACAGTAGGCAGCAAAATATAGCCAATAGTCCTAGCCAACTTGACCTGCAGGGAAACTTCCTCCTGACCCAGAGTTAGCAATTTGTTTAACTCCTTGTGCACCAGCAAGATACAGTCAAGAAGGAAGCTGAGGGCTTTACCCCAGCTCTAGTGGTGCTCAGTCCCCTACTGAAATTAACAGGATTACTCAGGTCATCAGAGGAAGGCACATTTCCTAACCTTACATGACTTTTTATGCTTTATGTTGGGGGGAGTGGTAAAATGCTGTCAGTTTCTTTTGTTCTTTTTTTTTTAAATCAGAGAAAAAGTAAGAACTGAACTTGAGTTTCAGTCACTTCTAATAAGATTTAACAGTTTAGGGTTCAGTTCCCAAGTGTGCCCCAAACATGGCTGAACTATTAGCATCTCCAGGCTTCTCTTTTGTCAAGAGAAAAGTGCTGCAAAAAAGCCAATAAATAGCCAGTTCATGCACTCCTAGTGGCAGAACAGTTGTATTTCTGCAAAGAAGGAAATTTACTATTTTTGGTTTTTTGCAGGTGGTTGGATGCTTTAAAGCAAGGCTTTTATTTACAGAAACACCTTTATAAAAGATTTAAAGCTGTCCAACTGGTTCAAGTTGGCACCCAGACAAACAGAAGGAAACAGTGTCTCTTTGAAGACCACCTGCCAAACATCTTATGCAGGGAAAAGGAGTGACTGCACCCATCAGACAGCTCAGCCAATACAAAATCCTATTAATAAATCACAAAGCTGAGATTTTGCGTGCTTATCTGCTAGCAGAATACCTGAGAAAGAGAGTTAGAGACTGTGCGTAGAGTACGCAGCCAGTGAGTGTCAGTGCACGTGTCTCCCTGTCTGGTGTCTGCTACTGCTCCCATCTAGCCCAACCATTCCGATTTTCCTCACAAGAAAAACAGTGTGCAAGCAAGACTGGTACATGATGTCACTGTGGTAGGGCTTTTGATATGATAATGAGCACATATACATGGAAGCAAAAAATAACATATTTGGATCTGCTGGTTTAAACATATCCATATCGATAAAAGGCCAGATTCTAATGCCGTTCTTTACAATAAGTAACACTTAACTCGGCAAAGAGACTTACTGAATTATTTAAATGGCTTACCAAATATGATTGACTGCCAAGAATGAGTCCAAATTATTCTTGCTTCTGTAGAAAAAAATACTCATTCAACAAAAGCAATGACCCAAACGACAGATTTTATTTGGGGGCAGTAATTACTTCAAGTTAAAATTCACCCTCAGATGGTGACAGTTGTCTTCATGATTCTTCAGTGAATGCGCTTACATTCAGTCTGCCTAAGGGCCTTCATAACACTTCAGAGCACAGCACTATACAACTGTGGCACAGCAATGGTTGCAAAACATGTCTATGATGGCATTTGGCAATAGTGTACTGCATGCTCCATCAACTTACAGAAATCAGTATTAGATACAGCAGACTAGAGATGGAAATCCACTGCCATCATTTCTGAAGCAGAGCAACTGGATTCATACAGAGAAACTCCCTTTTGCTCTCAGCGCTTGTCTCCAAGATGAAGTACTTTTTCTGGATTTGGAACAGGTGGAGAGCTTTCATTTCCTTCAGCATAGCTACAGTATCAATTTAAGAGCAGCATGAAAAATAATGACACATACTAAATAAGACAAAAAAAAGAGATGAAGCTTTTTTAGAACACCTGCAGGTAAAACAAAGCTTAGCAAGTCTTTTTTTATCCCTTCCTTAGCACTGAATAGATAAATTAGTGCTGCTATTATAATCCCACTCCCCTGGGTCTCCTTATGTCTAAAATAAACTTGCTATGCCAATAAATCCTATAAAATCGCATTAACAGTGGAGTGTAAATGGGTCCATTTTCTATTAGCACAGACAAATCAGAGAGTGGTAATTTTAATTTTCATGTAATGTGCACAAATAAATATATATAGTTGCATATAATCAGATGGCTAGGCTTGATTCATCTGCAAACTTGCAGCGAGGATATTTTGACTTTTCTACTTAAAATTTAATTACCCCACGTGCAGCAGGCATGCTTCACGCAGAGGAGGAAAACACGCGAGCTTCTGCCCAGCAGAGGGCCCGCTCCCAGCTCTGCCGCAGACCTGCACCTACTCGTCCCCGGGTGCTGTTTCCAGCACGACTCCGGGATGACTTGCCGTAACGGTCTCCACAGCAGCAGTGGCACAGGGACTTGGGCAGACTCACAGAGAAGCGTCTCAGCCTTCTGTCTCTCCTCCTCTTTTCCCTTCTGGCTTGTCTCTGGATTTAATCTCCTCCGAGGGTGTAACGTGTGCCTTTGCTGCCAGAAGCGCCTTCTAGACACAGAAGCCATTGGGTACATCGCAAACGTTCTGACCATATGCGATTTTACAGTGCCTGTCACCACTACCAGGAGATATTTTTCAAGATCAAAGCTTGCTTTTACTGACCTACCAGAAGTATGTCGCATGGAGCAGCACGGGCAAGGCCGGGCCTCGCCGCCAGGGCCCGTCCCACCGCCCCGCCGGGGATCAGGGCAGCCGGGGGGACCGAGCCCCAGCCCCGGGCATCGGGCACCGCCGCAGGTCAGGCTGTCTCGGTGGGGCCAGGGCCAAGCCACGCACGGCTGTGGCACGGCAGGGCCAAGCGCTGACACCTCGGCAGGAAGCAGCTCCCAGGCAGGGCTCAGCCCCGGCCACGGCCTCCCTGCGGGGCGCCCAGGAGCCTCTGCACCCCAACAACCCAAGTGACTCGGGGCCCACAGACTCCTTTGACAAGGCAGTGAGAGGTATCGGCATGAAAACAGTGTTTCCCGTTCCAGAGCTAGCTCATCTGATGATGGCTCTGAGTGTCTTCACTACGTTATTCTCACTTTCTCCTGAATTATGAATATCCATTACAATGGGCTCCATGTTGGCTGGACACGGAAACTGCACAATTTGAATGAGAAGGGGCAGGAGCCAAGTGGAGAGCGGGCAATCGTAGTCATAAGGGGATGGGAAGAAGAGGCAAAGACGAAACTGAAATTTGAGGACAGGCATAGAAATTGGAACTGGGAGGAATAGGCGATATTGCACAAAAAGGTTCAGAGTGAAAGACAGAAAAGCAAAGAGGGCAGAAGAAGGAGTGCCATCAGGAGGGGAAGGGGTGAAGTCAGATGGAGAACTGGGGAGAACTGGGGAGAACTGGGGAGAAGGTGAGCTAGGCAGAACGATGACTGCTAGGAAGCTGTGGGACAGAAGAGCTACAAGGGACAGGTTGGCCAAAGTGATGAGGACAAGGTGGAAAAATCTGAGAAATATTGAGATAGGACAAAAAGCATGTAATAGGAGACCAGAACTAGCAGATAAAAGAGACTGGGTAAAAAAAAAAGGTGGTGGACAACCAGAAAATAGAGAGGAAGGGACAAACATATTGGATAAGAATCTGGGAAAGGGATAGGATAAGAATCTGGGAAACAGATAAAGGACTGGGTAAGACAAGCTGTATGGAATAAAGAAATGGAGAGTGGAGTAGGAAAGTCCCTAGGGAAGGAAAATACGTGGAAAGACTGTGATGGGTGCTGGGGAGGGAAGCTATAGCTTATTGAATAAGGTGTTAAAAATGCATGGGAGCCTACATGATGGACAGCCATGGGGAAGCACGAGTAAGTACCACAGCAGATTTAAAGGGAGGAAAAAAGAGATCTAAATTGGAAAGAATGTACAGAAAAGAAAGTGCTCAGCAAAGTGCAACACCAGGTTTCCTTACTGTCCATTTCTCTGAAATCAGAAAATATCTGTGAAACTACTCAGTACCATCTCACAACTTTTCACGCTCTCAATCAGCTAATGACTAGCTGCAGCTTACAACAATTAATGCACCAGCTTAAGTGGCAGAGATCGGTGTTGTGACTCTGCTGATAAACACAGTGGGATTCAGTTGACTTCATATGATGGCATTTCTGACTTCCCAGAACCAAGGAACTCACACTTCCTACCTACATTTATCAACTATTATCTATGTTGCTATGTGACATATTCAGAAGTTAGGATATGCCAGGATTAAGGATACCACTGGAGGCTAAATTTGACCCGCATGTGCATAAGCATAATGGTAAGGATTTAATAACATGATAATATGCTTCCTCGCCTTACTTCCTCAACAAGCTCTTGCCTATTGTGTTGTAACTATGGATAACCTTTCTGGATGATGCAGGACCGTAAAACAAAGCAGACGGCTGTCAGAGGACCCTGATTTATTCTTAGCTGAGGTTAGAAGGTGTAAGAATGAGGCAATGAATTACAGGAGAAAAACAGATCGTCTCATGGCTAGGAAAGTGCATGCTGCTAGGGGAAGGGGGAGGGAATAGGTTTCTATCCTTGCTTCCACTACAGATTTCCTAAGATGCTAATCAAGTCATTTAAATTTTTCACGGGTGGTCATTAATTGTAGGTTCTTCATTTTCTAGGCCCCTGACTTGGAAGTCTGGAGCTTAAAATGCAAATATACTGAACACTCTCAGCTGCAACTGAAGATGGTAAACATTGCTTCTTGTACTTGCTATACAGTACCAGTTACTTTGAAAAAAGTAGTCCTTGGTATCTCAGAGATGGCATCCAAAATTAATAGATACTCTTGGTTTTAATTTTCCTATGCTTCAGCAGAATGTGTGCTTCAGGAATGGAACTTTCTCTGGCCTGGTGTTACGAAAATAAATTCAGATTTTGGAAGTGCTTAGCGACTATCTCAGGAAATGATATATGGGCAAAGTCAAAAGACTGACTTTGTAATCTTAATATTAGGTATTCCCTGCGTGAAATTAGCAATCCATATGTCCTTGTGTGTGTGTGTGTGCATGTGTGTTTGTGCACATGTGCATGGGGAGCGTAAATCTATGTATTTCTTGTGCCAATGCCAGCTGGCAAACAAGACTGGGACTTGGAGGTAACAATAAGGCAACCCCATGCTTACATAGCCACCAAACTAACCACCTTGGAGGCATTATCCACCCTGTTTTACCTGAAATGTAAGTTAACCTGTATTGCTTGATGACTCCTGAAAACAATGACTGTTCTTATGCCTCTATATGTGGGAATCTTATTCCAAGTAAGAGTGCTTTCCTTAGCGCCCTTGAAAGTGACGTGGTTTGGAGGCTTGAGTATCTTACTGGTGGGAACACAGACAGATCCACTAAAGTCATAATGATGGCATCCAAGGAAATATAAAAGAAATTGTGTTAGAAAAAAATAAAAGGGGGATATCTGTCTCTTCAACTATGGGACACCCAACCTCCTCTGTGCAACAGGAAATACAATTTCATCTGAAGCTAGCAAAGAAAGAATATTTTGCATTATAGTGATCAAAAAGCCTCTTTCTGATTTCAAAGGCAAATGTCTTTCAAGTCCCACATGCAGAATTTAATCTGTTGCTGAAGTTCACAAGGATTTCCAATGGCAACCCCCACTTCTGGTGCAAATCCCACCTCCGTAATTGACTTTCTATTGGATTCAACTCCACACATATTTCTACTTCTGGAGCTGCCAGTCTCTGACCTGCTCCTAATTCCTTTTTAACACTCACTTTCATGTAGGAAACTTAAATCCACCATCTATAATGCTTTCAAAAATGGCTTCTTCTACTCCAAAAAAAGTAAGTCTGTTTTAAGAAAGATAGGAAGAAAACATCCACCCTGAAGTCTGCAGGTTTTAAGACTCTCTGTATTAATTCAGTCCAGTCAATGACAAAACTGCAGCTGCATTCAAAAAATCAGGAGCTTGCTCCTACTTTCTACTGAGGTTCAGGATAGTTACTTTTGCACCTAGATAAGTATGTATATATAGACTTTCACAATGAAATCAAAAGCTTCAGTATTACATATGCCATATGCTTATTTGAGTAGTCAGCACTGACATAAAGTTTTATATCCGTAGAGCTACAAACAGATGAACTTACAAGAACACTCCCAAAATCCAAATTTATTCACAGGAAAATAAGCCCAGAGGAAGTATCATTGGAGCTACATCACCTACAGAATCCATTTGCTTTTGAGCAGTAATTCATTTATAACACACAGTTTATAGTGTATATTTGAACGTAAAATATCAAAATAGAAAAAGAAACCATTATTATTATTATTATTATATTGTGCAGAAAACGTGGAGATGTTATCAGGATTTCATTACAGATTCACGTACAGGAAAAATTTATTGCTAGATTAAGAAACACAGAAACTCAAACTTGTCCTTATTTTATAAAACCCAAAGCCTACCTAGTTTAGCACCCTTTTTTGGCTGTAGTAAACCACATGTTTCAGAGAAAGTGTAAGAAGTGTAATTCCACTAGGCTAACTCCACATCTCCTCTTGGTCTGTGATTGAATGAAGTGGTAAAGTCTAGGAAAATTAAGTAGTAATATGAATTTGCAAGGCATACTCAGGATTATTCTGGATTTTTTTTTTAATCCATATACGTTCCCTATCCTGTTACTGAGGATCTTGATCAATGGTGATGACTGACCTACCAATGCTTTCAGTGTATGCTCATGGATGATGTGATAAACTTTCTAACTGTGAACCTAACGTGAACCAAGACAGTATTATCTCCCAAACCTTGCAGTCAGCTCACAAAATTCTGCTGCTCCCAGTATCTCTCCTAAAGAGCAACAGAGTAAAATTACCATCACCCCAGACATCTTCACTGTTGCTATTCATAACCCTACTGTTAGTGAGACTGACAAAGCTGGTGTCAATTCCTTTAATCAGCAACCTATTCACCAGCATGGAAGAGGTACACCCCAAAAGCCTAGAGGTCTCAGAGCACAAGAACTGAGAGAAGAAAGGGAAGGTAAAAATAATTTTTAGCATTCAAGACTGAGTGGAGAAGGGAAGTCTAAATCAGGTAGAAGTAACTCAGAGCCCTGAAATGGCTATAAAAGACACAGATCGTTATAGGACCCAAGGCCAGTACCTGTATAAGATGTGCAGCAACATATCTTATTTCTTGCAGTTGGTTTCTTGATATAAATATAAACCCAGTAAGACGAGGCAGCCTGTCATTCCTAATTTGCAAGGGTAATAATATAAGGGTTTTTTTTTAGTGAAGCATGAATTCTATGAGCTCTCCAGTCCCAGCACATCTGCCCCTGCTCTCCTGCCAGTGCAACCACCCTTGCAAAAATAATACAGCACTCAAGAAAAAGGAGCAGAGAAGGAACACAAAAAGTTTTTTCCCTCAGAGACAAGAACAAATCGATGGGATATTCAAACAACAGGACCATTTTCGTGGTTCCTGTGGTAAGGACCTTGCTCCCTCTCAGCAGCTCAGCAGCCTGGGGAGAGCGACGCCTGGGGCATGCACCTAGCCTTCATTAAACAGCCCAGTAACAGGCACAGAGTCACAGGGTCTCTCTCTTAAAACAAGATTTTAGTGCCTCTTTCAGTCTGTCACTCTAGGCAACTGCCTGCTTCACCTGCTCCTAAAACTGGGCCAGCCTGCTATGCAGCCACAAAAATCACACTACTTTAAGCTAGTATTCAATAAAGAGATGTAACTCCACACAGGAGACTTTTAGCTTCTGCATGAAAAGGGAAGTGCCAGCGAATTTGATCTTTGACTTGATCTTCAATTTTGCCTTCCCACCTGCTGCAAACAGCTAGCATTTTGGAAAAAAAGATAATAGGAAGGCTAAAGATGCAGCCCCTTACAGAATCAGGCCCTAAATACCTTAGGAGAACTGATGGGTATTTTAAGGAGCTTGGTTTTACCTCAGTGGCTGTATTTTAGTGTAGGGCAAAACACTTCACTTGAAAGATAACATAAAAAACTCAGTTATTAAGACTCTATTACATATATATATGGGATAGGATTTCCAAAAGTGTTAACTATAGGTCTGCCTTCACTTCAGCAAAAATCAGTGAACATGCCTCCACTGATTTCAGTGAGATTGAACTAGACCATTGCTGAGCACCTCTGAAAACCCCATAACATATCTCAGTATTAAAGTATTAAAGCACATGTGCACAAGAACAAAAGTTTAGCTTGCAGTCAGAATAAATGTTTCGCCTAGTTGAATTTGTATCATAACACTGCCTATAATGTATCACTCAGATACTCCCAAGATCTTCAGACTATTACAGCTGATCTATAATCTTCATTTTTATACAAAACTGAACTCAAAATGAATATCTCAGTAAGTTGTTTGTAAACTCTAAACCTTTATTCATGCTGGGCTTAAGCCAAACAACTTTGTGCATTTTTTATGGACCTCCATGGATTTGGTTGGATCAGGACTACCACGCTGTATGTTATACAGTGGTCTTACCATCTCCTTTGGGTCTGCTTAAGAAGTAAAGCACTACTCAATACAAATCACAGCAGCATCAAGCCATCAGGAAACAGAGTACCTTGATTATACTCAAGTGTTTTACCAAGGGATGCATTCTGTAGCTTTATTTAAATGTATTGGTACTTGAAGCAATTAAGGCCAGAATGATAACCAAGAAATGCTCAGGTGCGGGAGAGGAGAGGGAAGGTATACTGAATGCAAATGTTAATGACTCTGCTAACTTGCTGATTAGGTTTTTTCAGGATAAAGCTACTAGTCATAGATCTTTATATGAAATCTCTTGCAGAACTACAGATCTGACTTTATTTCTGACTTCAGCATGATGGTATATTTTCATTAACTTTAATGACAGACACAAAAAATGTGCTCCAAAATCCAGCAGTCAGTGTGAAAGTTTGGGGTCAGGCCTTTAGGCAATACTTCACAGTCATTTCTATCGGGTGGGAATCTGCACTCAGACAGACAGCTTCCACATAACTAGCTTGGGACTCAAACATGGAAACTAACTCTAAAACCTGCTTTGTAACCATGTACACTTTGCCATGTGACAAAATTTACAAAATCTGTTATTCATTCAATATGAAATTTAATACAGGAATTTTGATTTATGCTCCATAATGAACATAGTATCCTCTTTATAATTTGTATTTGAATTTACATGACATTCTTTGATATTCTTTTTCCTTTTGTTGAATTAACAAAAGAAAATTTGTATTATTTAAGGAAAGCTGCCAACTAATCTCCAAACTGAGTTAACCCAGAGTGCTTTCATACTGATAAAGTCTCAGGTAAAGCCATAAATTAGTTTCTCTACAATCATTTCTTCATCCTCTCCATTTCAGCCTCATTTCACTTCATTCCCTGTATTATATATTTACAGGAGCTGAAGCTAAAGATATTGACTCCCAAATGCAGGCAGATTGAAGCCTACCACTCCGTGGCATCCGTCCCCCTCAGTTTTCACAGAGGGGGCAGCTACCATGACAAGAAAGGCTGAGTCATGCATAAAGGCAATCCAGTTTACAGACCAAAATGGTAACATGGATCAGCACAGATTGTTCATTGCATAAGGGTAGCCTGTAAACTGCAAGGACTAGCTGCTTCCTATGCAATGCAACTATCCCTGCCACAAGAGCACTAACATCCAAGCAACAGACAGGATATACAGTTAGAAATGATAAGCCTGGCCCCATTTTATTCAGCCTGCATTCTTGAGACAATATATTCAGTTAAAAGCTGATGCTATTGTCAATGCTGTCTAAGACAAAATTCCAAAATAATTCAAATGCTGCAAATGCAGGTTTGAACCTAGTAAAAATGACTGCCAAAAAGAGTCATAAAGCACACGGCATTATGGCTGGAGTGGCAAAGGGGTAGACCCATGAGCCTAATTTTCCAAAGAAGCTGTCTGAGAAATTTGTTGATCAGACTTCTTAGGCAGCAGTAATATAAACTGAGAATCTCTGCATCCTCATCAGGAGCTGCTTCCACAACTTACTTCACATCTATGGACTGCCTAGTACTGTATGCTGCAGGAGAAAAGGAGACAGTCCAGCTGAGAGTTAGTCCCAGGAAAGTACATAAGATGCAGTCCAGCCTATACTATAAATCATTTCCTTCATGCATTCATTAGCTGTCTGCAACCTCAAGGAGCTGTTTTGCAGCTCTGTGAGAGAAATGACCTGTTAGTGACACAAGGCAGAAAAAGGAGCATCGGATCCACTGGTAAATATTGGATGTACGAAGGGTAAGCAAAGTCCACGAGACTGATGACTGCTGGAGTTTCTTACTGAATTAGAGCAAAGCTTCCAGACAAGCTTGCCTTATATAAGACATTGGAGAATCCACAGAGACGAGACATATGAATGCCTATCATGAAAGGTTTCAGGTGAGATCTTCCCCTTATTGGACACTAGAGAATCCTACAGGAAGAGAAGTTTTGATTGAAGGGGATATTTTCCAAGTTCTAGGCATTATGAAATTTTTCCCATGACAGTGGCACAACTTCTCTGTCCAGCGTTGGCATTTCAATATTAACGGTTGAATGTATGCTGCACACTTTTCCTCTTTGCAGATAAGCTCCCTCTCCCCTGCTAGCTATTTTCACAGAGCTTACAAGAATGTAGCATCTTTGAGAATTAATATTTTAAAATTCTGCCTAAATTTGGTTGAAATTGGCTCAAAACTTACAAGGTACACGACTGATAAAGCTACAGTAAGCAAATAGCAACAAAATTACTCTCTTCTACTCACATGCAAATACCCACGGGGTACAATTTTGCATATACCTTATTTCCCTAGGAAACTAGGGATTAAAAAAAAAAAAAAAAGATCCTGCTCAGCAGCACTTCAGCAACCCAACTGGCTGTCACCTTTATTTCTGAAACAGAGCTGAGCAGTCTGCTTTTGCCTATTCTGTTAGCTTAAGCACCTTGAGAGCCAGCTCAGCCTCCCCTCTCGCTGACCCTGCCTGCTACAGTGGGGAACTCTTCCAGCAGGGACCACACCAGAACAGGGTGCTGCAAGGATCGGGGGCAAGGAAAGCTTTTAAATACTCCCTAGCATTCACTCGTGTACACAATAGGCTTGTTTTATATACATTACATATGTACTAGATATTCGATATGTGGCTATAATTCACAAACTAGGTTTGTGTGACATTTAGCGCACGAAACAGCCTCTGTAAGCACCGCCCGCATCACCAAGCTTTTATCTCTAGCTTTTTAAAAACGCAGAAACACCTGCAAACGCCTCTGGCGAAGTCGGCAGCGTCGTTGCATTCCCAGCCAAGAGTCCCATCGGGCTAATTGACGCCCCGTGCCCCCCCACCCCGGGTCCCTCCCGCCGCTCTGCCGCCAGGTCCCCGCCTGGCCGCCCCCCCGCCGCCCCGGCGAGGTTTCCAAACTCCGCGGCTCGCCAAAGCCCGCTGGCGCCGGGGCCGGGGCGGCCGGCGGGGGGGCCGCCGGCGGGGGACCGGCCCGCCGCCCCCGCCCGCCCGCCCCGGCGCACGGCGGAGCCGCGGCCCGGCCCCGCCGCCCTCCTGAATATTTCATCGGCGCTGCCCGACGGGATGCCCGCCACTGACTGCTGCAAAGGGGCCGCTTCCCAACAGCTGCTCTTCCCGCTTCCTTCCTCTTTCATTCTTCAAACCGGAGCTTTGCATTTATTCCGATAAATAAATAACTGATGAAAAAAGAAAGGGGGGGAAAAAAGCAGCAAGAGCATCCCTCTTTTGTATCTGAGCAGGTGGGACTCCTGTGCAGGCGGTTACAGAACAAAACACGGGAAAGGTCTCTGAACTCTTTAGAGCCCAAAGGACGAGCCGGGAGCAGTTTTCCTATAAAAATCCTGTGACACGCTCGGAGGAGACAAGGCGCCGTCAGCGCTGCCGGAGACATCCCTGCTTTGGACATCGCACAGCTTCGTGCGCGGAGGGAGCGCGGCGCGGGGCGAGCCGAGCCGAGCCGAGCCGAGGGCCTCGCCAGCCCCGCCGGCAAGGGCTCCGCGGGCGCCCGGCCTCCCGCCGCCGCGGCCCGGGCCGGGGCCGCGCCGCCTCCGCGCCCGGCGCAGCCCCGCCGCAAACTTTGCTGCCGCGCCTCCCCCGCTCCCTGCCGGGGAGGGGCGCCGGGGCGGCCGGGCTCCTCGCTGCTCCCGGCGCCGGGCACGGGCACAGCCCCGGCCCCGCCGCGCCGCGCCGCCGCCCGCTCGCTGCCGCCGAGGAGGCAGGCGGCGGCGGCCCCGGGCAGCCAGGCGGAGGGTCCGCATGGCCGCTCCCTGCCAGCCGGGGGCCACCGCCGCGGCGGGCCGGGGGCTGCCCTGAGCCGGGGCCCGGCGGCCGCCTGCGAGGATCGCCCTGCGGCGCGGCGGCATGTGGCCGGCCGGGGCGGGCGGGCGGCTGCCCTGCCCGCGGGACGCGGCGCTGCGGCGGGCGGCTTTCTCCGGCAACCTCTCGGCGCTGCCGTCTCACCTGGTGCCGAGCGGCAGGAGCGTCCGCGTCTTCATCAGCGCCAACCCCGAAGGTAACCTGCCCCCTTCCCCTTCCCACCTACCCCGAGACCCTCCGGCCCCCGCAGCTCCCCCTGCCGCCGGGCAGCGGCCCCGCCGGGCGGCGCGGGGCTGCGCGGCCCCCGGCGGGCGCCGTCCGCTAAAGGTGAGGCGTTTACGCGGGCTGCTGCCGTGGCCTCCCGAGGCGGCTGCCTCGCACAGTTGCCTACTGCCTTCGCAGCGTGGTGAGAGCAGGTCTCCGCTCTGCTCGTTTGCCTGAGGTGTATTGGCAGGGAACGCTTTGGGGGCATATTGTAGGCTAAAACAAATGTGACCCCCCCACCTCCCCGGTCAGGCTGTACTTTCCAGGAAGCGTTCACTGAAGCCGGCAATTTTACTTCAGTAAAGTCGGGATCGTATACTCTGTGCTTGAAATAATTAAGCCACTGGCTACTTACAAACTATTTTTAAATTTGCCTTTCTATCCGAGGAATTTGCATGCGTTCAGGAGGTGTCGTTCCCGCCCATTAGATTTATTTAAGTCGTTTAAGTGTATTCCCACTTGAAGCAAGGAAATAATAAACTAAGCGTTCACGCCAATGTCATTTCTAGTCTGTAAAAATGAGCCCACTATATTCACGGTTCTCGTTCACACCACCACCCACCATCTTCCCCCCCAGCGCTTCTAATTCAACAATACTGTCACCTTTTTGTGCAAACATCAGAGATCTGAAAATCATGCTTAAAATGACAAAATAGGTTGAGTCTTAAAAAAAGAAAATTGTCTTTGCCCAGATACTTTCATGACTATGAGTAATAGCACTCACAAGCAAAAAGGCAGGCATAGCACTAGCTTGAAGAGCTCTCACATGGCCAGGTCTCCCTAGCTGCTCTGAACACAAGTTGACTTTCAGCTCTCAAATCTGCCACTTTACTTTTTAAAAAATATCATGTCCTATAGAAGCAGGCATTTAAAATGTTCACAATTTATTACTACAAGCTAAGCAAACACATAAATAGTGATAATCTGAAACACGTTTCTTTTGCCCTGAAAGCAAATTGATGTGAATTTTTAGAAGACAAAGTTATTCTTTGGAAATAGATTTCTGTCAGTATTGCCTTTTCTGTGGAGCTACTGATGCCTCCATATGAATGCCATCTATCATCAGGTAAATTTGGTATGTTAACAGATATTTGCTAAAATAATAACACTGAACTCATTCTAAAAGTTGGGTTTTAAAGCCATATATATCCATTTGCAGGCTTTCACGTTGCCTTTTTTAAGGCTGAAATTTTGAAAGAAAACAAACTACAATGAAGCAAATAATTTGGTCCTCTTAGAATTATTTACTTCAGTTTTTTTGTAAGATCAAAAGACCGCAATGATTAACAGTTGCTTCTCACTTCCAAAATTTTATTTGCAACATTTCTCCTACATTTAGTGTCAGACCAAAACTTCACATTGACTACAGATTTTGATTACCAAAGTGAGACACCTAAAATCATTAGTGGCTATTGAACATTTAGAGACTCTACAGTCATGGTAAGCAGCCATGACTGTACTTACCAGTGACATCATTGACATGGAAGTATTATTAACTGCATGTGACATTAAATACATATATCAAATATGTATCAATAAACAGCAAAAGGAGCCTGTAATGGGATTTAGATGTCATCTAGAAAGCTACTAAGAAACAAAAAATGGTGTGTGCAAAACATCTAGAAGAGTTAAAAGGGCAAGAATTCTGAAAAACATAGTTTATTAAGTAGGAAGAATATATTTAGCATGTTTGCAAGATCTGGGCCTGTCTTGTTAATTGCAGCATGTTAATACAAACGATACTGGATTTCGGTGCTGCATGGTGCTGGGCGTTACTGAAAGGGGCTGCGAGTCCTCTAGCTTCCCTTAGCACAACTGGGTACCAGTGAGCTGTATTCGGTACATTTCAGGACTATGCTGTCAAAGAAGTTCCGGGTTTTTAATTATGTCTGCAAAGTACACAGGGTCAAACATCTGCATGTTGCTGAAGCTGATCGGAGCTTTGGAAATATTAAAGTTGCTTTATTATTTGAATATAACTGTTTTCCAGTTTCAGTAGATATAAGCGATGAGGCATCTTTTACGTAATGTATTTTAGCCAAGAGAGATGGAAGATTTTGCTTTAGATAAATTATCAGTTTTCTCAAGATACTTTTGTTGCTTCAAAGTGATAAGGACAGTAAGTTATATTCTGCTAATTTTAATAAGTGCTTTTACTGCTTAAAGCAGAAATCTATGGAATATAATAGTATAAATAATGTCAGTTTCTCTAAACTTCTACTAATATATGTCGATCAGTAGCACCTATTTAGATTTCTTCCATTAACATACTCTTCATATTAAATATAACAGGTATAAACTGCCATTATACTGAGCTATGACATCAGTGTTTTATAGATGAAGAACATTCAGATGATTCTTGCACTGCTTTAAGCAGAAAATTGAATTGCAAAGCCTGCTGTTTCAAGAAACCATGTGGTGGAATAAGGTAGAATTACAAGTTCTCGTAGAAACTGATGCCTTATTAAAAGTTGGGAATTTGTCTTTTGAAAATGAAATCCTGTGAATTGGAACATATGTTCAAAATTCGGACAATTTAAAATTCTCTTGGCTCTTCTGAAAGCAGGGAAGTTACCCTTTGCTAGTTCTAGTTACAGCGATATTATTGTTTCTGTTACTTAAGACACCAATCATTTTTACAGATGCCTTTTGTCTGTGGAAAGGCTGTAATTTAGCAGAGCCAAATGAATGCATTGAAGAGGGATATCCATAAAACAAAGCCCTATGTACAGGTGGTTCCCCTGAAGACAGGATGATAATGCCTTCATGTAGCAGCTGAGTGGGTTCTGACATAGGTGGCTTGAGACAGTGTTACCTGAAAGTGTAAGTAGGGCTTAAATTGCAGCTAGCATTTCACTGAGCTTCTTCACAGGATAAAGATGTTCATTTTTCCATCCTTTGTATGAGCTAAATACTTCTTTCTTCTCAGTGCATCATTTCTGTATACTTCCTAAGTTCCAACACAGCATTTCTTTTTACTGAATCTTGATAGTTAATACTTACAAGGCAGCTTTTCGGCCAGTCAGAACACTTCTGTTGTACAAACAGTAACAATTATGATGAAATCATGAACAAACCTTGTTTTAAAAGCCCTTTTTAAAGCGGAAGGGCTGTCCTCTTCATGAGTGTTGTTCCTCTGATAGCGACTTAAAGTTTTATATATTAAAACTATTTGCAAAATTGCAAGGATAATCAGAGATTGCCATAGCTCTTTGGGATTCCCCAAATTAGCCCATAATCCAAAAAAGTACCCCACCCAAATCACTTGCTGACAAGCTTTGTCAGATAGATACCTACAGAACTTGGTTACTTTTCTAGAAAATAAATTCTCTACTAAAATGGGACAATAATAGTAAACTGCATACTTTTGTTATGATGGTTATTTGTTATAATCGCTAGCAAGGATATTGAAATCCAACTTCTTTTTAAAAAAAATCTATGTTATACTAGTTTTAGTGTGATTAATAATCTTAATTATGAAGCCCTGTGTATACATATGGGAATACAATATAAAATCCTCTTCTAATAGAAGATACTACTGATATTACCACCACTTTAGTGCCTCCATTGTACAAACACAATATAAATCTAAACTGTATGGTTTAAAATTTATCAATTTCACTTTAGGCTGCCCAAGTGAGATTTCCTTGTGTTATACTGTTGAATGGTTTTGGCTTTTCTTTAATTGTCATATAGTTTTTCAGCTTCTTATTTTTCATTGACATACATAATCCAGAATGTTGAATTTATTTGTAAAACATTCAAATCTAATACAGTACAAATGTTTGGTGCCCAGTTTACATATTTGCTGATCATGTATGAAGCAAAATTCACACCTGCATTTAGTTTTGTTGACTAGATAAGGATTATTCCTATAATTAATTATTGCAGAAATGGGTCTTAGTGTATGTGTTTGGAATTATTTTTATTGGCTGCTTTGCAGGAATTACATGTACATAAACAGGCATAAAAATAAATACATATGAAAGGAAAAAATAAAATGAGATATGCATTTGTATATACATTCATAGTTTATTGCTACTGAACATAAGGGTGGGTAACTCATAACAGATGAAGAATTATACTTGCTTTGATTACAGCATAATTGCCATATGTGATGAGAGAAAGGCATAACTTCTGTAACATATCCTGGCTGTACTGTATTTTACTTGAAAAGTTGTTTCTCTTGAGGAAAATAGCTTTGTAGCAGTGCTAATTTGGAAAAATAAATACTGAAAGGCCAGAATAATGCTTAGTTAACTATGGTCCGTTTTGTTCTGCCCCAAAATACCGTATGATGTCCCTACTTAGATGCATTGCATGAAGGTCTTTTTATAAAGACAATTTTATATAATCTGGGTGGAATTTTTTCCTGGGATAAAGGAAAACACAGATGTTCAAGTGTATGAAATTGCAAGGGAGGTGTTGCGGAGATGTGGAGACAAATAGCTCCAGGACTTTTTTTATGCTAAGTGTTAGTTCTGATTACCTAACTTTGTACCTATTTATGGTTTTACATGACACTCATCACTGTAGTGTTTAAAAGCTACAGAACAAGCTACACTTGAAAAAGAACAACTCAGTAGTTTCAGAGACAAAGTTGAGTATCTCAGCTGAGTTTGAGAGAACAACATGGTTCAAATATCTTTTTTTGGTGTATGATCCTCAATCTGAAATATTGCTATTTCAGTAAAGCCAAAGGTCAAAGATGCTTGCAGTTTACCAGGCTTTGGAAAGAAGCCTGACATTTTCAGTATTTTGGTGTGAAGGTTTCTTTCTTTCCCTTTGGGCCACAGCACCAATGCAGCTCTCCTGTTAGCGTGGATGAGCAGGAAGCAAGATTTGAATGATGATATGAAGCAAGATCTGAATGCTGTGCAGACCTCCTTGAGACTGTAGCACCAAGTCTCATGTAGACGTTACCTTTTCTGCAAGGCAGGGCAGGTAGATCCAAACCACAACCAGTACTAGAGATTTTCTTTGCTGAGCAAATCCTCAAGCGTTTGTTCCCTTTCGAAGAACTGATCACTTCCGACCAGGAAGGAGACTGAGTTGGACTGAAGTTTGTTCCACAGAACAGCAGTGAATCTACTGCATGAAAAGAGCTGCTCTTCATGGCCTGCTGTGCTCTTTCTGGGCCCTCAGCTCGTACAGCTTGGGACTAGGCTCCGGATCTGTGCTACGTGCACTGACTGTGCGAGTGGAATCATGAAGAAGCTTTTGTTTAATTCATACACAAAATGGCTCAGCAGATTTTTCATTCATGTGCTCACAAGGCAGGATGTGTGCTTGGAAAACAAGCAGTAAGATCAAGAGATTTTTTAAATAAAATACCAAGCTATTTAGTTTGTCATTTTTGTTCGTTCTTCTTCATTTTTAGAAATAAGCAAAATTACCTGAAAGTCAGTCACTTTCCTACTAAGAGCATTTACAATTATCAGCTCTAGAAGTTTCGATCAAGTATTTACCCTATCTAATTAAAAGTCTGTACTCAAATTTTATCCCCAAGACAGATAATTTCTTTTATTTACACACACACACACACACACACGCACGCACGCATTTTATATATGTATGTATAAAACTCAAGCCAGACTTCTATAGACAATTTTCACACCTGCTGTTAGGATGTCTTGTGAGAACTGAGTGTTTATATTCAGAGGGCATCATTCAAAGTTGTACTTCTAGCATTGCTGAAAACCAGCCTAGGCCCATAACACTGTAGTAGAGATTCAACCTTTTGCTAAAAATAGAGATGTTCAAGTTCTAGGCTTTGTTTAGCACTATTGTAAAGGTAAGCCCTTACGGAGGAGTTTAGATTTTTATCCAGCAGTAACTTGTAATTGTTCAGGGTTATATGGATCTGCAGCTTAGGTTCATATCCATTTTGATAGCATTGAAGAAATAGCAACACAATGGAGCAGAACCTCTGTTTTCTTTTCTTGGTTACCATTGTAACTTTGCACATATTGTTTTATTTCTTCAGGGGTATTTGCATACAAGGCTGATTCCATATTATTTTGATCTGCCTGTTTTTAACATATATGTGCATGCATTTGCTTATTATATAAGAAATACAGTGCAGTCAGGATGCACATAGGGCACTGGAGTCTGCCCTGTTCTTGTACGAAATGGTCACCCTTTAATGACACGTAAAGAAGAGTTTGAGGCTCCTGTTTGCTCGACACAATTTCCAAGTACAGTGAGGGAATATGCCAGTTCCATATGATACTAATACTTCAGATAATATGCTAGGTGATGGACAAAAGCAGTGTTGAATCAAGTTCTTATGGTGAATCATTCCTCCTTGAGGTATGAGACCTTGCTTGACACATGAAGCAGCCATGTACAGGGAGCATTACAGTGTCCTTCCCTGATCAGCACAGAGGAGCTTCTTTCCCTGCATGGTCAGGGACAGCCTCTCAGCTGAGCAACAGTTGCTGTGCAGCAAACTAACATGGAATTTCAAAGGCTGTGTTCCAAGGAGACTGCATGGATTCTGTGGTAGGGTAGCAGAGCCTACTGCTTGGGTCACTTAAACAAATTTCATTCATTGTGGTACTTGCATGAGATCAGTGAATTGCAAAGGGTACATAACTTGGTATCCCCTCTAAAGCTTATGCAATCAAATAACTCCTTTTAGTAACTTTATACATATGGCTACGTGGATGTATGTGTGTATTCACAGGTGTGTAAACATAGAAGACAAAATCCTATATTAGATTTCTGTTGCTAGATATGTAAGTAATACTGCAATGGCAATTTTTTTGGTGTGAAAAATTAAATTTCTTTGAATTTTTAGCTGCTGAAATAGTATTTTGTGTATATACTTTCAGGCTGCCTTAATACATTGGAAATATTTAGCTACTGCTAATTTAGGGTTTTGATAAATTGAAGGTGGTAGCTACAAATATACTGCAGTCGTAGGTAGTCATGTGAAAGGAATACAGTGAAATTTGACATTTTTTTAACATAAGCAGTGCTGTTCAAGACAACTGCTTTATCCCCTTGCTGCATTTTTAATTAAAGAAGAATAATAACAGAATTAGAGGACCCAGTTTAATCATAGTTATACCAGCGCAACTCTAGAATAACTCCATTGGCCTGATTCTACTTTCATTAATTTAGGTTTTATATCAGGCAGATGCCTTTACCACCAAAATCTTGAGTCAAATAGAGGGCAGGCCTAAACCCTGGTAGAAACCAGGGAGAGTAGCAAGATAGAGATGAAGCAGCTGGGAGCCAGTGCAGAGTGCCATGAGTGTGCCACTGCAGCATGCCAGGAGGAGATACACCACAGGCAACTCTTGTAAGCCACCCCATCACCCCTGTTATTATATGTCTGCCTCTGTACTGTTCTCAACCCCCTTCTATAAGCATCTGCGAAAGCCCATTACTGGAGACAGGATACTGTTCCGGATAGACCTTAGGTCTCACCAGCTACAGTCAGTCTTGTATAGAAGCTGCATCTGGAGAAGTCATCTCTAGGTTTATCAGGCCATTCCAAGTACATGCAGTGCCAGAAGCTGGATAGACTAGGCAATGGCAGGACTTCCACATTGGACTTAACGCAGAGCCATGCTGTTGCTAAGAGTCAGTCATTGAGACTGATCAAATAGGTAAACAGATCAGATTTCAAATTGTCAGAGGCTGAAAAATATTGTTCTACAAACTTCACATTTGTGCAAGCATTTGAGGTGGTACAACAGCTATCTTCAACTTGGTAACGTGTCTGTGATATGATTATACACTCTAAAATGTGAATAGAGTCCAGTTCACTGTACTAGCAATTGACTACTTTCACAGTCTCAGTTATGCTTTATGAATCTCCATCTTTGCCGTACAAACCTCTGTTATCTTTGCTGAATTAGGTATCCTTGCTATGGAGTTACTACGGTTATGGAGTTACTACTACTAACTACTACTATGAAGTTGCTACTACTAACATGGAGTTAGTAGAGTGTGTGAATGATACTTAGCAATACTATTTGTAAAATTATTATTTGGAATCTCTAACTAGTAGCATTTTACAAGACGTTAAGATCAAATGGGAATTAATGGCTAAGACTCCTATTTGGGCAACCTTAACTTCACATAACTCTCCAAACTGTAGTTTTGTATTAGCCAAATGATTCTGAAGCCTGGACCCTTTGATGTGGTCATATTATTAAAATGCATTTGCATTTATTAGAAGCTACAGCGTTTATTTTATAAAAGTACAGAAATAGGTATTCAGAAGCATACAAAAGTGCAAATTTAAACATTATCGCCAAAATAAATGGCTAGTGGGAACTGTAAACATACCCTACAAAACCCTTCTGAGTACAGTGTTTTAAATGTCTATTATGTGTTCATTTATATTGTTGTACAAGATTGCTTGGCCATGCCACATAGGGAGAAATGGTCAGCAATTTAGAGCGTCTATAACTGAAGCTCTGACATTGCTTCAGCTTACACTTAACATTCACTCACAAATGGTCTCGCTGGCTAGATTTTATTAGATTGAAGAGTACTTTTAAATGATTGAGAACCATCAAATAACCAGATAGGTTTAATACTTTTGGATGAGAGAGGTTATCCATATTTGTAAAGTTATGCACACCAGTTATTATAGATCAGGTAAATAAGAAGCAAACATGGTAAGACTGAACATAGTGAGTTGTGCAGAAGGAGCACTCAGCCCAGTATTCTTTCTCCAACACTAGCAGGTTCAGATGCATAAGGAAAGAATATGAGATCAGGACAAGCACAAAATGCTAATTTCCTGCAGCATATCTCCAAGCTTCCAACAGTTTGTGGGTTAGGGGCTTCCTTAGCTAAAGATTGTGTCTTTGTATTTAGTAATCTGTGAGGTACTTTTCTTCCATGAATTTGTCTAATTGCTTCACTCATCTGTCAATAGTCTGGGTATTTGTAACCACTTTTCAAATTTTGAAATAGACTATTGCTCAGTGAAGTGTCTAATTGTGTTCATTTATTCAAATTTAGATCCTACTAACTTCAGTGGGTATTTTGTATGAACAAGACCAAGCAGATTCAGCCAAAGAAGAGAGCTCAAAAAGGAAAAGTGGAAATATCTGTGGAGAAGGGGTACCTAAAAGCAAATTTCCCTAAGAGAATAATTATATCCAAAGAAAGTCAATGCAATGATTCAGTTTAGTCCATCTGTATATGGAAAGGGAGGTTAATTTGAAGGCCTAGTTATCCGAATGTTCTTATTTCCAGAGGATTATTAAAATGCAGCCATCATAAGAAATAAACAAGGAAATGAGAGTCTTCAGTAATCGGAGAAGGGGGGGGGGGGGGAAGGGGGTTGATTACTAAGAGTATTCCACAGCCACCTATGTCAGCATCGCATAGCTAGGGGATCTTGACAAACAGCAACTCTAAGCCTTACTGTCAAAATCAAATATGACATAAATCAGAAGTGTGATTGCATTATGAGTGCTTTTCTTAAAAGGAAGAACTTCACCCTTTTTTTTTTTTTCATACCTACTCTTACTTAACCAAGGTCCCATGAATTCTAGAAAAGGAGAGCAAAATAAAAACATCTTTTGATAGCAATCAAAATGGTGGCTAGATTATTATTCCCACAGAGAAAGAGTCTATACTGTTCTGGCAAGACTGTTATTTGTCCTCAAGAAAATATCAATTTCTCTTCTTCCTTTTCCACCACATAGTCTTTCTAGTATCCGAGATACCGAAGCCAGTGAGCAGTAAGTGTTGATTCACTTTTTAGTTCTCAGATGGATTTCTTTCCAGGATTAGTTACTGCTAAATATTAGGACAACAATAAAATAATAATACTGCTTGATAATGATCTTGATTTACTTACATATATATTGGATTATATTTAAATGAGATGAAGATCTATGGAATGCTGTTCAAGCAAGTTACTGAAGCATTCCTGTTTGTTATCCCTAATTTGGCCTATCAAGACACTAGCAAATTTCGTATGATGGTTTACTTTGAAATACATGTCATTTGGTACCATGGGAATATAGAGAATTAAGCAATCTGTGGTGAGCAAAATGAGTGCAAATTGAATTAAATAACATACAATTTAAACCAGGCATATCTGGCCAAAACAAAGGTCCAAGGGATATTTCACTAAGTTGTTACTTATCGGTTTGCAGGCAGCAGGCTAGAAGGGACCTCCTGAGGCCTTTTAATCCGTCCCCCTGCCTGAAACAGGATCAGATACACTTGTGCCATTCCTGACAGACGTTTCTCTAACTCTTAATCTTATTTAGACTCTCAGTTAATTTAAAAAAAAAAAAAAAGGAAAATAGGTTGTACAACAGACTGCCCTCAGTTGTCTTCCACAGCACTACTGCAGCTCACAGCAACCCATACAGATGCAAAATAAACTCACTGATCAATCAAAAACAAACAAAGAACATGAGCGGAAATTCCCTTGCTGAGAATGAGTTTCAGCAGCTTTCACTAGTTAACGTCATTATTCATAAATTTCTCAAAAACAGTTTCTGGCTCTTCATCATTCTACCATGTCCAGAAACTAGTCTGTGCAGCCAGACAAAACATGGATAATACAATAAACTCCCATAAAGATTATTTAACAAGAGATGTCATGTCCTGCAGTGGACTGCATGTTTCAGGTAAAGCTTTTCTGCAACTGGTACATTTATGAAATCTCTGGTTTCTTTAGCATCTGATAGCATAGGCTCATGTTACAGCTTTTCCCTTGATGCGTTCATTTCGGAAGGGGAAGAGACTCATTTGCAGGATTTCTTTCATTTACCCGGCAATCTAGTGTCATGTAGGATATTAATTACATTTGACATTAATATCATTCTGCCAGATTTGGTTAACATCAGTCAGTGAGTTCCAACGTATTTTTCAAAAGACAACAGAAAACGCATGTAGACTCACGCGCACAGATCACGATATATTCCTCCTTCATTTAGAAAACAACTAAAAATGCATCAGTATCCATAACAATCTCCTTATAGTCCACCTATTGTAATTATGAATTTTGTTTTTTATACTTTCTATAATCAACCATGTATAATACCGTGTAATTCTGTTGAGGTACTTTCTCCATTGCTGTTGTATTATTCTAGTGTTAATACCATTGTCAGCTCCTCATAGTCATTATGTAAATTTAAAATCATTTTCAATAAAGTGAGATCCCCAGTTATGGGCTCAATTCTGCTTAACCCTATGTAGGTATGGAAGGTACAAGATGACTTGCACATGTTTTTATCTATTTTGTGGTCAAGGGACAGAGGCAGTCACAGGCTTTGAGAAGGACTGATAGTGTCTGGCTATGCTAGAAATGGAAATTAAGTCCATCCTTTCAACCACCTTCTACACTGCTGTAGAGAGTATAGCATCATAAAAGATCTTTATCCTCATCTAAAGGTCATTGTAGCTCATTGGATAGCAACCATCAAAATTCCCCAGCCAGAGAAATTCAGTTTGAATAAGCCGGTGTGCTTCTGAAGACTAACTGCTGGGCTTCATTCAAAAATCATTGTATTTATAATGGTTTTCCTGTGTGCTTTAAAGGAGCTTTGGATTAGCACGCTCTTATTTTGTCTTTCTGCATGCTTCTATTGGGATCATTAGTTTATGGGATTGCTTTCTGCATGGAGAATAAAAATTTATGTTCAAATAATTTTGACACAAAGAGGCTTAATAGAGAACTTGAATTTGCTTTCTATGACATATAGAATGTACTGTATGACATTCGTATTACATTACTGTAAGAGTGTTTTACTGCGGGCACAAAGTGAGCATGGTAGTTAGACGTGACTGTCAATGTTCCTTTTTAATGTCTCAGTTACTTACTGTAAACAAGAATGTAGTGAAAAATCCACACTTTGGGTACTTTTAAATCCACTCTGTAAGAATAATAGTTAATATTTGTATTATTTTTATGAAAATAAAAAGAAAGAGCTAGGGAGAGTGGCTAAAGTCATTTGAAAGCAGTAGTTTGGAAGACATTCTGTAATTCAGTCACTGAATAATAATAATTGGCTTAGTATGCCAGTTCTGGAAAATCTTAAAATATTACTTGCTACATAGCTCTTGTGAAAGATATTTATTTGTGAAAAATACTTAGTTGTTTCAAATTCACCTGCTTCTCAGAAGGAGCAAGTGGTTAGTACATATATTGCCTTTTTTCAATTTCTAATTCCTGAAGAGGGATCAACTGCAAAGTTACTATTCCCTTCATATGTAGTATACTATATATCATCAACCACGTGTAGTTAGCAAGCTGAAGAAATTAATAAAGATCAGGAACAAGAAAAAACAAAAAAAAGCCTAGCAAAATCAAGTAATCGCAGAAACATTTGACTCCTAAAAACAGAAACATTAGAAAATTTATTTTAAAAAATAGCCTTTTCAGCTGAATCGTATTATCTTCACAAAAAATAATTGGTACATGAATGATTAGAATTAGATAGGGTTAGGGAGAAGGGAAGTAAGATAAATCATTCTTTTATATGTCAGTTGCTGTTTTCCTCTCAGACATTACATAATCCATCAAAGCAAGCCAGTTTTGTCAATTGTTTGGTGTTGCTTAATGCTTTTTAAGCTCAAACCCCATCCAGAATTCTCTTTTGTGTTTTAAAACCTGTTGTACTGCAGTACCTGCGTGTGGGTGGTTATAGCTAACTAGAATTTGACTGTAGGTGTATGCACTAATTGTATACATAATCAATTGAGATTCTCTTATTTAAAGAAGGTATGGTTGAATATCTGGCATCCCTCCCTCACACAGTCCTGCTGTCCTGGGCTTAATGCCCCGTTGCAGCTGCTCTCCATTGCAGGGAGCGTCATTCCATTTCTTCTTCTTTGCAAATTGTTTCTACAGCAGCCAAGTACTACTCTTAATGTGCAGTGATGTAATTTAATAGTCCTCTCAATTTAGTATTAAGAAAAAAAGAGTACGGCAAAGATGACTCCTGCGTTATTGATGCAGACTTACTCACCGATAAACACCCTTCACTTCTTTTTGGTGTGTCTCTGCACACCCGCAAGTGTCATCCCCTGTGGGAAAAGTCTTCAGGTCTCTCCCCTGACATCCATACACTAGGCTACAGTAACTCTGTTTATCAGTCAGACTTTTCCAGCAGGTCCCACTGACCTCAGCAATTTTGTAGTGTCCCAAAACATGGCCAGTTTCCTCAGAAACTGGGGAAAAATAAGAAATTTGTGACTGAGAACTTAAGCAGAAAGATCAGAGAACAGACGGGGGCAACTTTGCAATAGAGCAGCTCGTATTTGCAAAACTCCTGCATAGCTTTGCAGTACTGCCAGATTTAAAAACACACAGGCTTATTTATTGGAATTTCTTCGGAATTAGGTGTATTTAATGGACCTGTACTGACCTACAGTTCATTTGCAGTACTTTTTTCATGTGACTTAGTTATTTCAGCAACCCATATGTTGATAGATTTAATAATTACTTTTCTTTCATCATTAACTATGATGTGCGGCGAAATACATGCGCGGTTTTATGAGCCTTACTTGCTTTTCACTTATTTTTTATGGCTCTCCTCTCTTTTATGTCTTCTCAAAGCCTATAGCATACTGTTTCATTTGCTTCCAACACTTGAATCTGCAGCTTGGTTAGGAGACAAAATGTCTGTGACATCCTGTTGTTTTATTGATTGTCACTGACTCATTGCCTTAAGCGCTTTGGTAACATACCCTGATTGTTTTCTCTTTCTTCTCATAATATCAGCAAAATGGTAAAGCTGCCGCAGTACACACAACTTAATTGTTAAAAACCTTTTTCCTTTTTGTACAGCTATTTTTTCCTGTTTTCTAGGTAATTACATACCTTTTTTGAAATGCGAGTTGACACCTCTAAATGAATTATGATTTTTGCACATATCTTTGTTATTGCATTGGTATTTTTTATGTCTTACGTTAAGCATTTTTTCACAGCCTACCCATAATTCCTCTAATATATCTTACAAGAACTTTTTTTTCACATTAATTTTGATTATAGTTGCAAATTCTTATCCTTGCAGGCTTTGCTGTTTGCCAGTGCTTAGTTGTAATAAGCTTTGGTGCTCTGCAGAGGTAATTTTCAGACTTAATTGTGCTGTCTTTAAATGTGCTGTGTCTTCAGTTTCTCCTGTCACATCATTTAATTGTATGATAATAATTGTTTGTAAATTGTCATGTTTTCAAGAGCTTTCCCTAGTTTGCTTTATTAAATGAAAGAATTACATTTTAGTGAATTCTTCCACTTGCGCCATTTGGAGAATGCAAAATTCCCCCTCCTGCAGGGCTTCTGCCTTCAACCCATGAATCTGCTAAAACATCCACTCGATATTTGCATGACTACTGGCCACAGATCATAGCCAAGCGATGCAGGGGTGCTGAGGCTGCCAAGCTGCAATCTAGGGACCAGTTGCAGGACTGGGAAAGTATTTGAAGTCAACCTAGCTCTTTTTTTCCTTAAGAACACCTACAAATGAGGACAGCTATGTCCCTGAGGGGCACTGGGAGGTTATAGTTATAACAATGCTTTATGAGATAAAATTCTGCTTCAGAGTACTCACTAGTGTCAGAGCTGTTAGATTTGATGAGTATTTAGCGTTAAAGTGTTCATTCTTTATGGATTGAAGGATTTAATCCAAACCCTACAGAAGTCAGTAAGACCTCAGAAGGTACTGGGTTTCAATTCATGCCACAAATGTCAGACTGACGTTTGTCCGCTGAAGTTAACAGATCTTTCCATTAACTTCACTGAGCTTTGGATCAGACTCCAAATTTGTTCCATGTAAGCATATGACATGCATAAGAAAATTTAGACATTTGTTTTAAATGGGGAACACAATTCTGTGTACAAGAAAATCAATATATTTGTTGAAAGTCTGTTGATATTTGGATATAGGAATTACTTTTCCCTTCTGCCATTTTCTGCTATTTTTTAGTTGCCTCATTTTTTTATGTATGTAAATGGACAGTTAGGTGTTATTGTTAAGCCAATAGGTGGCACTAGTTAATCATATTAACAGCCACGATACAGAGCATTTTATAAATAAGCTGTCACTATGAAACGCACTCAGCTATTAAAAATGGTAATTAAAATTTTTTATAGGTACATATTCTATGTATATTCTTTTAAATTTGCCATCTTACAGAACTGAGAGTAGGGAACATTTCAAAGAAAGAAATATTTATGTTTTAAAAATTGTGCCTTATTTTAAATAGAGTATTGTTTGCTCTTAGGCAAAAAAGAGAAGCTAATTGCTGCAACTAAAAGTGTTAGGCTTATAATTATGCCCTACACTGTGAATCCTGCCTCGGGTAGTTATGATTTTTGTTTTGAAAATGTTTTGAATTGTTCTGAAGTGGCTTAGACATTTGTAGTCACATCCTATCATTTCTGCACAATTGAGAGACACGTTTCAGGGTTACTTGCTATTTTAATGATATTTCTCATTACTCTTACTGACCTTAATGCCAGACACCCATTCCTTTGGGCTCAGATGCTCAGCCGACAGGTTTCTTCTAAGAGCTGACAAGGTTGAGGAGGGGGAGATGCCACCAACGTTACTGTTATAAAAGCCCAGTGGCTGGCGCACTAGCCTAGGAGCCGAAAGCCCAGCGATCGCAGCCCTCCTTAGTGCAGCAACACACACACGCTCTGCACATCCCCGGGAGGCAACGCCGACCGGCAGGCTGGAACAGGATAAGCAGCTGTATGCAACATCACAGTAATGCTGCTGTGTTTTGCCAGTGAGGATTTATTTGAAGAGTCACAAATCAGTTGTGTTTTTTTAGTTTAATTAATGAATGGCCCCTAGGCTGTCTAGCTTCTCATTTGCCTTCTTGGAGGGTCAGTAGAGACCTGAAAGTTGGCAATGTTGTTTGGGAAAAGGACACTGGAAGAAATAACCTAGACCAATCTGTTCCCTTCCCAGTCTACCCAAGAAAGAATCATGGGGACCTTTTGCTGCTTTCCGAAGCTCTCTATTCACAGAAATCCCAAGAGAATAAAATGACAGCACAGCAGCCCTCTTTGGAGTTAATTTTCTGGGAACTCAAGGGTACTAGGTAGCACAAGTCATTTTTCCCTCTCTTATTAGTTACCTGATTCGAACTTGAGGTTTGCAGAGTGCTCTGAGATTTGCAGATGAAAGGCACTATAGAAATGCAAATAACTTATTATTACAGTATTATTTGCAGAGACAAGGTTTCCATAATATTTAAGGACATTAATTTCCTATTGATATTCAAAGCTCTTGGTAAGAGAAGTGATATACAATGCTATTGTGTAGTATAAGCTTAAAAAAGTGCAGCTCAAAAGGAATAATTTTGTTGCTGAATAGTCTTATGTGACAAGAACATATTTGCATTAAGAGGTTTGGCAGCCATTTCCTTACTTGGTATTGCTGCTAAGTAATTTTCAACCATATTTGCATCATATCCTTAGGTAATTCAAGTACAGAAACTCTCACTGCCATCAATAGACAATGGTTAAATACCCCTATTTTTTAATCTTGTACTGCTATTGAATCCGTCCTGCCCATCCAGTAGAGCTAAGCATTCAGAATACTTACTTAGAGGAAGCAAATAGATAGGTATCTCAATGCAGACGCATTTGGGACTGGATTACATGTTCTCTGCTCATCCAGGGCCACAGACCTCAGCGGCGGCACAGGAGGCTCCCACATTGTGCTATAAGGGACATAGTTACAGCTTAGGTGCATTTAAGGGGAGACTAAGCCAGCAAAGAAGGGCTAGGCTGCGAAAGAGGTGAAGCCAGGACTCCCAGCAAGCTTCTGAGCTCAGCCGCTGCAAAACAGTGGAAAACCAAGCACAATAGAGTGAGATACAAATTGTTGCTTCTGAATTTAGAAAGAGCAGCTCTTTCCTGGATGATTTGGTTAGAGTTCAAACCTGCAGGCTGCCCTGTGACCCTGTGCAAGGCTCGTTTCTGTGGTGGCTGGAGCAGCTCAGCTGCAAGGGCAGTTTGGGTTTTTTTGTTTTTTTGTTTTTCCCCTTCCTCTTCTTTTTCTGCCTTGATTCTCTCAGGGTCAGCTGCCTGCCTCATCCTGTTATGTCAGGCACCAGTTTTCCTGCTGCCTCCGGCAGGCTGAGTAATGCAAAATTCCCCTGTCATGGATCACGCCGGGGTGAGGTTACTCGCAGGAGTCACGCTTCCGTGAGGACGTAGTCCGGGGCGCACGCGGGGCTCCCCGTCCCCGCAGGTGGTAACGGGCCGGGGCGAGCAGCCGTGGCTGAACACCCACGAGCGGTGGGGTGTCTGTGGTGCACGCGCGGGAAGCAGCCGGTCCCAGCGCTGCTGCGGGCCTCGGACCGGTCTGACGGCCAGTGAGGGGAGAAAGTGTGTAGTCTGCCTTTGCAGGGCAGAAAAACTGGTGCCTGCAAACAGGTAACTCCCATAGGGTTTCCATATTAACTCTTTCTGTTCGTTTGCGTATGCCTTTGGAAATTTTCTTCAACTGGGCTATTTTCCACAACTTTTTTTTTATCCCAGAGATTAATGTTTTGGCAACTGTGAGTAAATACATCATCTGTTTACTAACACAGTAAAATCACTTTCCCTATTAAAAATAAAATAAAGACCTTTAATAACAAAACAGCTTGTGTTTGAAGGTCAGACTTTGGCATGGAAATAGTTCACGCTGAGAAGCAGTACCCTGGAGCGCTCTCATGAAAACTGGCAGTGATGTGACTGAGCTACAAGCCTTCAGAAATCACACCTCGCAGGAGCAGCGACGCTGAAACAGTGTTTGCCGGTTGTTTGGCGGGAAGACAGGCCCCATATGCAGACCTGGCTAATTCGGTTCTGCGCCCGGCTTTATCCTGGAGTTACACGGCAGGAGGGAGAGCTCGGGTGGTTCGGAGTCTGAATCAATTCAGGATGCCTTTCCAAAGAGAAGTATCTAGCCTGATCCACAGCCTACTGGTGTCAACTGTAGTTTTTCGTTGCCTGTAGGGGACTTTGGATCGGGCCTTGATCAAAGCCAGGCAGTTTTCAAGGCGGTACAGTGTTGTGTACGGCTTACGCTGATCTCAAACCCCACGCCCACCAAAGCGGATGGTGGTGCGCTTTCCTTCCCTCCGCCAAGCCCCGGATAATGCGCGTTCCCGCGGCCTTCCTTGTGTTGACACCGGGACCCTGTGGCTATGCAGCAAGTCAGATGACAGTCAGCCTTCTAGCCGAAACTAATCAAGAAAAAAAAGTTATCAGATCATCTCTGTAATCACTAGCACTGACACCAGTTGGAGGTAACAGTAGCTGAGGCAGAGGGTGGGCAGGGCAGGACCTGTTGCTGGTGATAAGGTGGTCGTGGATTGGCTTACGACACAACAGCCTGGAAGAGTTATCGCTTGTAAGAAAGGTGTGCATTCAGCAAGTCACTGTCTTACTGAAGACTGTCATTTTTTTGGTTTGACTTAAATATTGGTATTTTTTTTCTTTAAAGTCTTATCTTGTCTTCTGGTTATGCAGATACAGTTTCATTCCCACAGTTGATTGTGGGCTATCATTTGGATTTCAGAATATCAGAATTAACATTAGACCATGTATCAAACTTGTCTTGCTGCCCCTGTCTCATTTTGGCTGCTAGAAGAACGTCATTTAGTTAATCCCGTCCCCCGCAGCAGCAGCCTGCAAGGTGGAACGTGCCTGTGCGAGGTTCCTGTTGTTAGGAACGGCCAGCTTCACAGATTTGCTGTCAATGGAAATCAGGTTAGATTTTATTTAATTAAACCAGCTTATCTGCCATCCATGCCAATTACTGTTGCTCATCTTAACTGTGTGCCATTCTGTTTCCTTAAAGTTTCACAAATTATTATAAATACGGAAACTCTTAAACTTCATTAACGTAAGCAGCAGCCTCAAATTCCAGTTAACACATTCCATTAGATTTGTAGGTGGGAATAAAAATATGCGATGGCTGTGCTGACGGTCTTATCCTGAGCAGAATTCTAGCTGGAGGAATGTTTTATTTCTTTTTGATTTATAAGGAATTTAAAATGTAGCACTACTCTTGAAGTGTGTTTTTTTTCATTTTCTGGACAAGGCTCTACAAGTTATGCCACAGGGAACAGTGTCTTGTTCTAAAATTAGATCCAGTGGGGTTCTGCAGAGAGTCTTATGAGGAGAAAAGGAAAGCACTAGAATGCGCTTTTGTGTTTTATATACCTCAGACCACGTATTTACCCTTTATCATTTAATCATGTTTGCTCTAACTTCTGCACTTTTCCAGTAACTTATTTTTGTTGTTCCTGCAACATAGGTTGTTTTAGTGTGCTAGTAAGACTATTTCATCTGCTATCACATTGATGATTTAAGTAACAGCACGTAGCACCTGTCAGTTGTTGCTTGCTTAATAACAAAGCTACAGTCATGCTCCATTTCAGTTTACAGAGAGACAAGAATTGTTTTGTTTTAGCTCAGTAACTGCGTAGTAAGTTAGTTTTTAACAGTTCATCCTCCACAGTTGTGAAGATATGCTGCTCTGTGTTTTGGCAGACTTGCATGCCAAAATTAACCAGTATCAAGGCAGGGAATATGGAATATATAGTCCTGTATCAGTGACTGATCTAAGGGCCTAAGACTCGGGCTGTGAGGGCAGAAAGAACAAGCGTCAAGTATTTCAAATGAAGCAAAGTGCACAGGTATCTTTTATAAAAGGTACGGCAACACCGTGCAGTACAGTTACCCCGAGCTAGCACCAAGAGAATTTGCTTTGGAGCCAAAGTAGCGCTGCTGTGTCAGCACGGTGCAGCTGGCTCTCCGGCTAAGCAGCCTTGCTGGCTGTGTACGACGTTCTGTAAGGAAGGGTTGACTAAGGCGCTTCAGTATCAGAGAAAGCTGTGGATCCTGAGGAGGGAGCGGCTCGCCCATCGCTCTGGTCCGTAGAGTGCTAACTGGGGCAGCTCTGGGCTGCGAGCGTTGGGTTTTCCGTTCCATTCTTAAATGTTTAAAAGATGCTTCTGTCTTCGTCCAGATCTGGAGTACTTTGAGGTGAATCTCTTGATTATTACCACCAAAAATACTTTGAGTCACATCACAGAATGGTCTTGGTGTGCACGAGCTGGTTTCCTGCTGTGAGAATAACGCTGAAGATAGGCTCCAGGTTCTCCCCCCTCATGAACTCCAGGTGCTTGTGGGGGGTTGGCCCAGAATGAGTCCAGAGTAAAATACCCTGAAACACGTATGGCATGGGCATTGGGTCCTTGGCACCAGCTGTTTTGCCCTACAGTTTTGCTCTTACTGTAGTTTAAGCTGCACGTTCCACACAGCAGCAAAAGTCTCCCCAGAACTGTACAAGTCAAACCCGCGGGTCCTGCTGGGAGACAGGATTGATCTCTGCTGCTGGGGTGGGGGCTCCGGGGGTCGTCCAGGCTAACTACCCTCTTCAAGCATTGCCAACAGTAAGTGGGTCAACCACAGACTTGTTAGGTCTTGAAAATCTCCAAGGACAGACGTTCACAGCCTCTCTGGGCAGCCTGCTCCAGTGCTGCACCCCCTCCTGGTGAAAAAGCTTTTCCCAACATCCATCCCAAACCTCCCAAACTATAACGCATTGTCATAGCTTTCGTTTCACCACCTGTCACTGCCAAAAAGTTTGGCTCCATCATCTTGGTAACGTCCCTAGAAGTAGTCGTAGGCTGCAGTTGATCCTCCTTTAGACCAGAAACCTTGGCCGGATTAAACAAGCACAGCTCCCTCAACCTCCCCTTGCAGGCCATGAGCTCTTGGCCTCGGCCGTCTCGGTGGCTTCTCCAGTTTCCTCCACAGCCTCCTAATTTGGGCTGCCCAGGACTCTAGTGCCGAGGAGAAAAAGGCAAAACTTCCCAAGAGGGAGGTGATGAGAGAGGGAGCGAGGCCACATTCTCCTAATGCCGCCCAGGACAGGGTTTTCCTTAATTGCAAATAGAGCACCCTGATAAATATACATCTGGGATGTATAAGACTGTGTACTACAGTTTTAGGATCGTGTCTTGAGTGGCATGTCCACACTCAAATAGGAAGCTTGCAACAGAGCAAGTTGTTGACCAAAACTTCTGGACCATTCTTTATCGTAAGAACACCTTAACATATTTAGAACACCTTAACATATTTAGTATACTTCAAAATATCAAACAATAAATACCTAAAATTATTACCTTTATAGAGGATATTTTATGAAAATTACTGTGCTTCTGATTTTTTTTCCCCACCAAAGGTTTGTGAAGGAAGAGCTGTAGCAATTCAGATGAATGGGATTAAGGCAGTGGCTGTACTTTTCAGCTTTTGTGGTACAGCCTTTTTGTCTTGATGCAGCTTTCACACGAAATAACTTTTCTGGGGGTGTTCTAGGTTGTTTGTTTTTAATGGAAACATTGCATTAGAGTAAGGGGAGAATAGAGGAAGTCTGCCGCAGATACATCTACCCTCTTTTCAGTCGAATGACAATTGTTTGTCCAGGTGTCTCTAATCTAGGGCTCTTCAGCAGTATACTTTACCATTTGCCTCATGAGGCATTTTCATAGGAAAAAGTTGTTTATTATTTGTTAATTGTATTGCCATGAATTAATGTTTTCTGTTTGTAAAGAGAAATGGTAATTATACCACACATTTATGTAATATTTCAAAGCTATTGTAAAATAGGATGTTAAGAATATTAAGGATATTAAGAATTTAGTCTAAAGAATTAAATTACAGACTTCACACTCTTCTAGAATTGTCAGAATAAAAAAACATAAATCTGTGACCATGATTCTGTAAGCGAACCACTGACTCAGTTAAACACATCAACTGTGGCACAGGTAAACAAAACATTGTTAGATGTGCATGGACATCTCTGGCTTACAACAAGATGACTGTTAAAACAGTTTTAACCTACTCTTTCATTTCAACACAGTTCAACAAATACTGCTCTAACTGCAGTTGATGTTCTCTATCATTCATAAGTTAATACTGTTTATTTTTCATCACGTGGCACTTGATCTAGCAGTTTACAAGAGTTATATTTTGTTTTTGAAAATAACTTAGCAACAGTGTCATCCCTTCGTGTCTTAACTCAGTCAACGCTGACCACAAGGTAGACCTAGCAAAATTCATTTCATCTTAATTGTATTTGGAGATACAGTAAAATTTATTATCTATGTAAGATATTATTACTAAACAATCAAATTTACTTCAGATTTGTTAATGTTTCTTCAGTGATGGGTTTTACAAAAACCCAGATTCACCACCCAGATGGTGGTGTTCAGATTAACTTGGACATACAGAACTTAAAATAATGATTTTGGCACCTTGTTGCTATATTGTACTTTGTTATCAACACACATGTCTTTTTGCATAGTGAGAATAACATGAAGGTGTCTGAACTGTGTACATACATTTAGTATGTTAGTGGGAATCACCTGGACAAATAAATAAGATGCTAATATCAGCTACCTTCCTTTTAAGATACTATGAGATTAAAGATGGTGAGGAATGAGATAGCATTTGACACTTAGAAATAAATTAATCTTTTATTCCACTAAATGTAGTGATCAGTCTCATCTTTCGTATATCTCTTTGTCCTATGGTGTTTCTAATCAGCAAAATTCAGCTTCCTAAAAATTAAATAAAAGTCAAGCTGATAAAGAAATTCTGACTGAAGAATTATAAAATTAATTTGGCTGAGTTTTACTGCAATATATTACAATATTAAGATGTGTATTAAGCCTGATGTTGCACATATAGACATATTTATGTGAAATATGACAAAGTACAACATACACTTTGGAAATGTAAATTCCAGAACTAGGTTTTCCTGGGGGGGGGGGGGTGTTTTAAAGGTTATTTTTATGTGATAAATCTGTATCTCTGATTAACAGAAAATATGTTCATGTAAATATTGTTAGTGATATCTTTTTCCCGCACAGATACAATAGCAGAAAGGAGTGCCCTAAGAGAACATGTGTATCCTAAGCTGAGAGAATTCTGCAGGGAAAACTATGGGCTGGAATTTCAGGTAGGTTTTATTGCATTGAATCTTTTGTTGTGATAAATACTATTTCTTGAAATTAACTCTGTTTAGAACAGATAGTATTTTTAAATATTGTAATTGTCATATCATTGGTAAAATAGAAAATTTTTAAAATTTATGTTAATTGTACTGAATTGATGTACTTAAACTATCTCGCAGGAAGATTTGAGGTAAATTCTGAATAGATGAGAAAATTCTACACGCTTCCACCATACAATATTTCACTGGTAGTAAGAACAATTCAGCAACAAACTGACAACTTTCACTTTTGAAAGTTAATCAAACCACCTCTGTTTTAAATATTCAGAGTGTTTAAGAAGCAATAACGTTACATCTGAATTACTGTGCTCTACTTCTAGGAACCATACTCAGGTGAATGTCAGCCCTGCAACCTATTTTTCATTTAATGGACTCAGCATTTAAGGCACAACACCTCTATATTCATAGAATAGTTACTGCTCTACATATGGGTTTGTTTTCTACTGTAATGTGGAAATTAATTTAATCAAGAAACTACTGAAACTTTCATTATCAAAATTAATTGAATGTGGAACGTTTCATTAAAATTTCTGCTGTGATTATGTAGCGTGGAATTTGCTTCCTTCACTGTCAATAGTAAAACTCCCTATTGCATTCAGTGGATTCAGGTTTCCCCTTGTGTTACAGAAAACATTGACTCATCCACATCTTTGGTAAGAGCCAGTTAGGAACAAATAATTACATTTGACTTTAAATACATGAATTTGACATCACAGTTAAAGTCAGTGGTACTTTAAGTCAGGTATATCCTGATTCATAGTCCAATAAAGACAATTAAAATAGTCCTGCTTATGTCAGCAGGCCTGGTACTGGCTCTCTGATAAGAGGAACAAATGCATTATGAAGTGCTGTTAAAATGTTGTTCAGTTTTTCCAAAATTTCTAATTCTAAATCTCCAACCCTTCCTAGCATGCTAATATTACATGCCAGATCACTGCTCCCAAAAAACCTAACTCCTTAGAGTATAAAAACATTGTATTTACTTAAAAACAGCTAATGCCTATGAGACAACATCGTGTTCCTCCTAGTAGATTATTCTTGATGTACATGCAGCTGTTTTTTAATTTTTTAATCAAAATTGCCATTGCAAGTTCTTGGATATTTGGTCTTAATTCCCTGAGTCTCAGTGGAATTGCGGAATCTGCATGGTGATAAAATCCAGCATGATTTTAGATTATGGCTATATAGGAACTTCATCTGAAGGTCCTAGCTGATCAGCTGATTGGGGATTCTTAGCTGCAGTGCTACATGAAAGGAATATCAAAAGAGATATAAATGAAAAAACATTTTCCTCCTTTTACTATCATGTGATATTCGTGGGAAATGCTGATATAAGTTCTTTCAGTATCTTTATTTCTCAGCCGCCTTTGAGGAGACACCTCAGTGACAGGAGGGAAATGTTCCCTCTAAATAGCTCATAATCCATTGAATTCTTTGTGGGAGAAAATATGCCTATTTTCAAATGGACCATAATGTAGTCTCTAGGGGAGGAATAATTAAGTTTACCTTAGTTGATATTCATGGAAGCAAATTATTTTATTATATAGTTTCAACACCAGGAGAATCCTTATGTTGGATGAGGTCTGAGAGACAGCTCCACTGACACATTTCCAAGAATAACTGGGAAGTTATCACATCAACGCAGAAGCAAAGTAGGAAAAATTGTACAGAAAATTGTCAAGGAAAAGTAGTAAAGCATTTTGGAGAAGGCTTTGAGGTAGACTTCATCAAAACGCCTTTTTTTGCCTTTTCCATTCCTGATGTACTGTGTTTTTTATGTCAGCATGAAAAATCAAGGACATTATAATTTTAGTGCAATGGTGTCCAGAAAGTAGTATGTACTTTTCTAGATATGAAGGATGAATTTATATTTCCCTGGAAAGAGCAGAATACTTAACTTTTCATCCTGTTAAATAATCTCCTGCTAACCAAGCATGGACTACCTGACTACCTTTTGTCTGACTGCCACATGGGTATTATAATATAGGCTATCCTCAAGACTCCCTCTTTTCCATAAATCATGACCTAAATGAAATTCATTCTAATTCATTCAGTGCTCCAGTTTTCACTGAATCATCCTGCTCTGCTGGTATGTGTTTCCGTTGTTGCAAAGTGTGAGATCTGTCAGGCATCCTAAAGTTGGTGGGTGCAGTTATGGAACATAACTACTGTGTGTGTGGAAACAGAACTCGATGGATTCATTCCATCTATGGATTTGTTTCCTCAATGGACTTCATTTTCCATTCAATCAGAAAATATTTCTGAAAAGCAGGTATTAGTTAAGACAGAAACAGAGTAAGGTGGGAAAAATACTTCCAGGTATTAAAATGCCTTCAGGTATTTTATACCTGAAATACTGTATTTTTTAGGGGAAGACAGAGGCTAAAGAAAGTAGTACTAATGGAAAACTTTTGGAGGAGAACTAACAATAGTTAATTAATAGCATTTTTGACTATATAATATATGCTAGAAGGAAAATTGAATTTTCACATACAATGACATTGGTAGTGTTTTGTTTTTAAGCAGGTCAAAGAAATAATATAAAGAAAGATAAAATTCTTCCCTTTAGTAAGAAGAAAATGAACAACCTATGAAATTCCAAGATTGGTAGGACAAAAGCTTAAGTAAGCAAAAGAAAACATTGAATCATGAATGGAAAAGTCTGTTTTAAGTGGCCAGTGTGGAATTAAACTAGACTAGTGTCAGTCTACCTTGTGTAACTAGCTCTTGAGCAGAACGCACATCATCTCACTTTGACAACATTATTGAAAGTTAGGGTGCATGTCTGTCAAGCAGAGCTTCCATTTATAAATAAAAGTATACCTTAACATCAGACACAGTTGTCTCCTTGTTCCATTTCTATTTTTTGGAAGAAGTTTTTCAGCAGAGGCTGAACCCTCCCCTCCTCCCCATATCAGCTATTCCAGAGATTTTCGTCTTCACATTTATAGAGTTATCTGATCTTTGAGCAGCTAATCAAAATAGAAATTCTCACTGAGGAAAAAATTAAGCAGCACAATACATTCATTCAACTACTAATTCAAATGTCTGACTTTATGCTGAGATGCTCTAACTTTATGACTACAATACTTATGCTCTATCTGTCATTCAGATAATCAGACAGTTGAATACAATACAAAGTTCAGTAATAAGAGTCATAAACATAAGTAACAAAAGGGAGAGAGAGAAAAAAGGGAGGTTTATTTTCTAATGAGACTAAAAGGAGAAAAAAATCAGTGAAGGTAAGGGAGATGGGAAAGCTACTTGAGATGGAATTGTTACAAAGCAGAATCCTTGTGTTCATGCACAATTTTGGAACAGAAATTCTGTATAAAAATAAAGATTTCTTGGCAGTGTAATCTACAATACATTTCATACCATGGGCTATTTAACACATCATCAGTTGGATGGCACATTACCTGTCATGTTAGACAATTTTGTTTCTAATCCAACAAACACTGACAGGGGTCCTTAAACTTTTCTGCCAGAAATATCCCATGCAATTCTTGCTCATAGAATTAAACATAGGCATAAATACTTATAGGATTAGGTCTTCAACCTTGTCATTTATTGTTATGAGAAATTTCCACAGGAGATTAACCTGCTGTAAAATGGTGAATTTATCTTTTATATGAACCCCTTATTAGTTCTTATATTAGATCTTCAAATTGATTTTACGATCTGTTTAGACAACAACTAGTTTTGTGGTTCAGTTCCTCACTGCAACATCAAAGTGCTCCCACAGTACAAATAATACTATAATAAATAATATTGTAACATAGCCATGTCTCAGTACAGCTTGATTTTATTGTAAAACTATCCATTTGGACTTTTTTTGTACAAGTTACATATGTTATTAGCAATCACTAGTAACTTAAATTAGAGAGTATTAGCATGTACCGGAAGTTTTATTCCAAAATTAAGAAATGTATACATATGATATCTATTCTTTTAAATTCAGTTTCCTACAATAAGTATTCTTCAATCTTTGCAATTTAAATGTGTGGTGAAACCACACATCATCACTTAATTTCTTTAAATAAGTTTGACAGCCATATTCCAGTTTCTTCTAGGAATTTGTTTGCAGCTTACTACCATCACAAAACTGAGTCTGTAGCTACAAATGAAAGGCTGAACAGCAAGCTATCTGCCATTGCATATCTGTACAATCTGTGCTTCCAAAGTAACAAAAAGCAATGAACAAAGGAAAGACAATATTACAGGAGTGCACATATTCTTTCTTTTGGGCTATGTGCACAGGGTGATTTTATATCCTGTGGATACAAAGGACACGAGGTGCCAAGTCCCAGTCCTGACTGTGATCCTCACAGCAAAACTTCCATTAATTTCCATGAAGCCTGTATTTTATCCACGTGCTTGCCATTATTGTTACCTATCCATTATTTACAATTTAGTAGCACATAAAGACTACCTCAGATCAAGATCTTATAATGTTAATCTCTGTACAAAAATATAAATACAAAATGAGAGACTATCCCTATCCTAAAGTATTTATAGTCTAAACAGAAAAAAAATCTAGGAGGGAAAATAGTCTTGAATTGCCGTTCCCCCAGGACAGCCCTGCCAGGACACAGAACTCGCAGCCTTTTACAGGACAGCAGAACAGTGCTTAGCAATACACACAATGTTGGCAAAGTTAATCTGCAATTTGATAGGTAGAAAGTGCATAGGGTAAATTAACAATATTGCCTGTTGGTTTTCAGGTTATAGACTTGTACTGGGGAGTTGAAGCAGACGAATGGGACAGTCCTGAGCTGCAAAAGACTCGTATGAAGCTGTTAGAAGATTGCTTGAAAACTTCTGCAGGTCCATGTTTTGTTGTGGGTATAAAAATAATGTTTTACTTTAAAACAAAAATATGTTATTAGCTGTCCTAACATGAGTGACATGCTTTGTGTTTCTCTTTCTAAAATATTTGATATTCTTTGCTGCACAGTTATTATACCACTACTAAAGGTTTTCCTACACAGTGCTGCAGATTTTCAGTGCTTATTATTGCGTTAGTGGGGAGGAAGGAAGGGCCTTACATGGCTAGTCTCCAAAGTGAGAGGTGTTTAGAAACCACCACGTGTGACTGTACTGCCATCACAGCAGGGGAAGGATGGACTATTTGTTCAAGGATACCACCATTAATTAATTGTTGGCGTTTCTTGCAAATGCATTATGGGTTGGCCTAGAAGGGCTTGCTTATAAAAAGCACAGCAGCATGCCAGGGCTATCTGCTATGATCTACCCTTTGCTGTGGGGTGCGGTAAACCTGGGAGAAATTAGGATGGCATGTATTAGAGGGTCAAAAGACTGGAAGTCAATGGCATCCTGAGGACGCTGTGATTCCCCCCCCCACACTTTCTACCTTCTCTTGGCTGTTGCCCGAAAAAGTGTTGCTTTTAGGATTCTTCAAGAGTTAGAAAGCTGGCAAAAAAAGGGTTCATATTCACTGGCTTTTCCTATTAAGCCTAAAAGAGAGACTGAAACACCTTTACAGAAGTGGTTTATAAAGCTTTGTGTATTGCTTTGAGTAGTGGAGAGATATTTTTCTATGGACAAACTTGATGTTTTACATTAAGCTCAATAGACAGGCTCCAGCCTTTCCTCCTAGCTTTTTCAGCTGAAGTAATACGAGTTTATGAAGTCACACCAAACATTGTGTAGGGTTCAATAACGGAAAAGGAACTGGGATTAGACCGCATATATTAAATCCTGCGAAGTATGCTTTCGCTCTTTCCAATGAATCATATACAATAGATTTTGCTGTCACTAATTTTATGTTAGCTATATGATTCAGAATAGTACAAATTTTATTTCACTGTGGTGCTTAGAAAGATTTGTGCCATGTTTTAAGGTGTACGTAAGTAACTTGACAAAATATTTTAAGAGCAGTTTAGTGCATGGCATACTGACTGTATTAATTGTTGATGCATAGACAGAAATATACTGATTTTTCATAAATGGAATACGTTTCCAGCTTTTTAGAGAGGCATAACCTTTCTGTATACAAAGAGTAATGCTTTATTTTTTTAAACTTTGTGGGTAGATCTAGATCTAACTGTAATGAAACTGGCTGTTTAGTGTTATAAACTGCATATTTAACAGCTTCTGTTAAAGCACCAAAACAAAAGACCAAGTGATATGAGAAGAATTTCGATTTATTTTGCATATGAGAGGAACTATGTGAAAGGTGGACTTTAATGAAAGTACAAAAATGATCATAGTGAGTCAGATTTGCTATGATCAAGGATACTTCTCTTGAAGGTACATATTTCTGACTACTATTCGAAGATGTATTTAAATCTTTATTAGCTGTCTTGAGTCTCCACCATTTTAAGAAGTACATGGGGGATATATGACAATAATTTTTCTGTGCATAATTGTGGGACTGCAGAGATAGTAGGAAAAGTGTTCAGCTAAATAAACTTCTGTAAAAACTTTGAAGGACATCAGCAACTCTCCTTTGACAGCTTTAATTCCATAAATTAATCTTTCCCCTTATGCCCCAATCAGATACAAAACATATCCTATCTGTCAAGCATGAAAGACCATACTAAGGAACTGCTTTGCTAAGTTTAGTACAAAGTAGATGAAAGGCAGTTCTAAGAAGAGTACTTAGAATAATTTAAAAAACCGATAGCTCCACAAGTCACCGAGAACTACTAGGAAAAAGTTATTGAAGTGAGATAAAGTCAAACTAGAGCTACTGCAAGTTGCAAAAAAGTAGTAAATCCTAGGATTTGCAGCCTGAAAATAGAAAATGTGAGAATATTTGGAGATCTAAGACTTATTTTTTTTGAACTTAAATGTCACATTGCATATACCATCAGCGTAGTATTTATAGCATAAGTTATCTTAAGGATAAGTTTCTCAAATGGGCTCTAGCATAGATTACAGGGACACTAACGTCTTTCATCACACATAAGAATCCAACTTTTTGGCCTGAGTTTTTAGGAGTTTCATTTTAGTGGGAAGTATTAAGACCACTGTTTGCTGTTTCAAATTTTCGTTTCTTGTATTTGCAAAAAAATAATTTGGAAAAGGTAGCTATATTTAGAAAAAAGGGAAAACTAACTGAACTGTAATTCTTAAACTTGTCATAATGAGGAAAAGTTTTTAAAAAACTGCAAGTCCTAGTGAGTTTGTTTGTTTGTTTGTTTGTTTTCAGAGAACAAGTTTAAAGTTTTAAGTAAAAACCTGGAATTCTGTGGGTACAGAGAAGGTGCTGAAACAGTACAAAACACTCCATCTGCTGCAAAGGCTACAGATGGTTTCTCTCTGTGGCAAGGATTAGATAAAGAGTAAGCTGCAGTGTGTGTTGTTCTGTAAGAGCTGTTATTTTTATCGTGCCCTGACAACCGTCTCTCTCTCTCCCCCTGTTGCATTCACCTGCTTACAATAGTCTGTCATTTTGATTCAGAGCTGTCTAGCACAAAGACTGTCCTCACTCCAATACCAGTCAGATGTCAGAATGACAATGTAGGTTACAGTGTCATCCCAAGGTCAGTACTGATCATGGCCAGGATTCATCCATTATGGATCCAGTTTCAGTCTGGGCTACACACCCTTAACAACAAGTGGAGAGGCGCAGGTGCTGCCGCTGGTATCTCAGTTGTCTCCTGAAGCTGGTTTTTCCCTTGACAGCAAGGAAAAACTAACCAATTAGACTACTGATTTAGGAACCTAAGAACAGCACTTGATATTAATTAAGGCCTTTAGCTGTTTCAAGTACTGTTAATCTATAGTAGTTATTTGTAGAATTAGTTCACTGTCCTTTTATTGATATTGCCTAATACTCTGGTTTAAACAATTGAACATGCCCTAGGACGGATGCAAAAACTGGCATGCTTCTCTACACCTTCTTTTAGAACATACCTTGCCAATTATAACATGTGGATGCTCGCTGCCACCTGTACAACTCCACGCGGTCTCTACCTGAATGGATATCCTAGCCTGACTGGGTCCTGTAAAATTTTAATCTGAAAGGGAGAATTGGAAATAAAATGTTAGTTTGTCACATGTAGCAATTTCCTGTATTAAATATGTTTAGATTTATACTTAAATGTACAAATGCCAACACTTTCCAGTTGAATTATAGCTCATTGCTATAATTGCATATCAAATTCTAAAAGCCTTGCATTTCAAAATGCGTTGGAAAATGCAACACCGAATTATAGCACTGACAGAATAAAATACTAATAAGGTGCTTATTCTGTCTGTAAAATTTTAATGTAGTATAACTAGGCATAGCACTGGGGTTCATATTTCTCTCTATTTTTTAATGCATTTAGAAGGTCTTAGATGCATTTTTTGCAAGACCAAGATGTAGGTAACAAATTTTCTTTTTATGAAGTATAGTCAGATTAAGAAGTTCATCAGATGTTCCCTTTCTCTATCTGAAGAGAATATTTAATTAGCCTGTACTCTTTGCTTAGAATCTCTGTTTTGCATTACTAATGATAGACTCCTAAAACATGGCAAAAAGTTGAAGTTATTTTCTTATTCATACCAGGATATAAGAGCAAAGGAATATAGACTATCCTAGTGGAATTATTGTGAATACCAAATTTTAGCCACCCTCAACATGAACTTCGAAATTAGCCAAGTACATTTTGAATGTATAATTATAAGAGTGCAACCTTTGGCAGGTGTCTGTGCAAAAAAGTACTGGTTCTCTATCTCTGAGGGCAAAAGAATATATCACATTCAAAAAAAAAAAAAAAAAGGTTAAGAATGGGAGGCCAGCTCTTAGCAATTCAGCAAAATCATACAGGTAGAACAAAGTCCTGGCTAAATAAAAATAGCATATCACATTTATTTGTCCCCAAGATTTTTTTTTCCTCTTTTATCCTATTTTAATGCTGTATGTTCAACTTTTCTTACTATCTCTTATTAAGGTCAGTATAGTTTTAAGGAGGCAGCCTAGACAGATGCTAGGTTACATGCATGAAATTGTAATGAAAACCTGTCTGGAACTAGTGCATTCAGTTCAGACCTATTCATACCAGAAAAAAATTGGCGACTTTAATGCAATTTGGAGTTGACCAACAGAAAGGATGAGGGACTGATTTGTGAAGCAGAATTGACTGCTAATTCTGAGGCGAAGTAACTGAATCAACTAATAGAAATCACTGAGTAGATTTGGCAAATGCCTAGAAATTAAGCACATAAATACATCTATAAATCCAAACTGAGCTTCCATCTGTGATAGGTACAAGCCTAAGAGATTGTTGCCACCCATAATGGAAATCAGCTGATCCAAAGAATAGTAGAAGCTTTTTCTACCTCCTCTGCTCAGGCATTGCAGTTTACATTATCACTCTGAAATTATTGACAGCTTGTTGTTAATTTGAGCATTAATGAACTATTACACAAACCCAAGCATTATCCTAGTAGGAATTTAAGAATATGTTAGCAATTTGCAGTATTTGGCATGTCCTTAAATCACCCTGCAGTTAAAGATGAGATATGATAAAATCAAGGAGTGAAATATTTTGGCTTTTTTACATCTCCTGCTACTTTTTTCCCTACAATATAATGCATGCATTCTATGAAGTGCACTGCTACTTGGTTTTCTTCACATGGGGCAGTGGTTGATAACTCTGAGTGTGTACCAGCTCAGATAAAATCCCAAATTATATTACTGCAACTCTGCTGAATCTTCCCAACTCCTTGTTCAGTTCTGCTATTCCTTTAGGATTTATTATTATGTGAAAACCGAATATATGCAGGTTCTAGAACATATTTTGCTTTTGTTCTCCTTAGAAAGCAGCCTCACGTTTTCCAGTTAGGTTGGCTAAATGGGTCTATATTAAAACAGGCAATTTGGAGTGGGGGGAATGCAAGCACCCAGTGCTCTTTCGGAATTCAGGAGAAGGTACGAGTGCTGGGTATGTTTCAGAATTTAATTTTCTCGAGAAAGAAGATCTAGGTTATAGTTTTTAAGTGAGCAGAAGTAGGTGGAACCAGACTCAGAATGCATAACAACCCACCATTCCCAGTAAAAGATATTCCAAGAAACAAATACCATAAACTACCTAAGTCTGAAATGAAATTTTCTTCTAACTTAGCATCTGATTCAAAATCCATCCGGATAAGAACTCCCACTAACATAAGTGGGTTTAGGTTCATGCAGCATATCAGGAATGGCTCCATAGGACGTGTTGGCATTCTTCTGAAGTAAAGTAGATGCCTGAGGACACTAATCCTGTTTTGGAATGGACTAGGCCAACTGGAAAGACTTTTCTGTGAATGTTAAAGGAAAGCTTTGCATATTTTTAAAACCCTTCAAAACCAGGAAAAAAAAGTGGTTAAACCTTAAAGACATAGTAGGTAATTTTTTCCCTCAGCAAACTTGGTCTTTCTCTTCCACAGTCTCCAGACTAACAGGCAAAGGCTGTGTATTTTCCCTTTCTGTGTTGTCTCTGGGACAACACACACGCGCAGATGGAGTGGGATCAAAGCACAGGATGATATTTTACAGTTACGCTCTTATAAGCTTGTTCCTTGATCTGCCTTAAGGCTGGGAAGGTATTTTCTGTGGATGATCTTTGGATCTAAAAATGCTTACCCATTTTTAAAACATATCCATTGAAAATAACTAAAAGATTTACTAGGCAGTTTCTGCATGAACATAAAAACTGCATGTTTTTCAATTGTTTCTTGAATTAGTCTTAAAATATCTTGCATTTTCAACCTATGCAAGACTTTACGATTTTCTTATATGTCACTGCATTTCTTTTTCTTGACATAAATAGAGTTCTTGGTGCTGCCTTCTAAAAAGGTTAAGTATTATATTTATAACAAATGGCCGTGTTAGTGAGAACAAGATGTGTATAAACTCAAATTTGTATCATTCTATGTATAATATGTGGAGGAAGAAATAGGCTGCCTAAGATTTGAGATATATTTTCTCTTGACCCTCAGAATAGCTTTTCCAAACCATCTTCTGAGATAGCATTGTAAGCAACTAGATATAATGATCTGCTCTACAAATGAAGCAGTAAATCAGAAAATCGACGTCAGCTATACTGTGCATGTGAGGAAAAAATAATAATCCTAAAACTTACAGTTCTATATAAAGCAACACCATAACCTTACTGTATTTAGCAGGCAGTTGATACGTTCAAAGGGAGCTCTTAATGCTATTGCTTGCAGCTAGCATACAAACCTTCCCTTTTCCCAAATACGCAGTGTCACCCCTGGAATCCTTTGGTTCTCCAGAAACAGACCCAACACAAACACCTAGCCACAAAGTAACTAGTTCACTTTTCAGTCTGAATAATGGTAAATCAAGCTAACAGTAGCTGGGTCTTTTTTTAAAAAATGATCAGAGTGTATAGTTTTACAGGATCTTTTTTCTTCAGGAACAGATACTAACTTTCAAAGTAAAATACAAGAAAGCATGAGTGTTCTTTCTTGTGATGCTACTCTGCATCCAAAAGGTTAAAATGTTTCTCCTGTTAAAATATTTGCTTTCAGTGAAAGGTGTTTTTTTCAGAGTTGCTGCCCTATTAGTAGGCCATGGAGCAGCTTAATATGATATGCTACTCTCTTTCATAACTGGAAAACCTCACACAATAATATTTCATTCCATTCAACCTGGAAAAAATAATGCAGAGAACCCTTGCTTAGAACGCTATAGAGACTACTACTATTATGAATAAGCTCCTTGTTCTTTTCTTGTTCAAGTATTTTGCATAGTATAGAAACAGTTTTTAAAAGTACAGAATGCTGGTGCTGCTCATTAGCTGAAAGAACAGTGCATCACCTGGCGAAGTCCTGTTGCAGAGCATATACGCTGCCTCTCTGTCGTGGCAGTCATACCATCGCATGGCATATGCAAGAGTGCTTTTATTGAGATTAATGTCATGACCTGATGTACTTTGCTATCTTTCATTCATTTCCATAGGGACTTGCTACAGAATTTTCAAATATTTGGCTAATGACTTGACATATTACCTGCAGGCAGTATTCATAGATCTGCCTGTACAGTTACCATTAATTTTAGGTCTGATTACCTTTTAGTCAAAAATCAATGGTAGAAAAGACATGAAGATGCCTAATAAAAGGCTCTTACATCTAAAGTTTTATTTTTGACCTATTTCACTTTTGAAGAAGTATAGCAAATGAAAGGTAAGAGGGTTTGTAAAGATGATTTTTTTAAATCTATATGTTAAATTGAAAGCTAGTAACAGGTAGTATTGAAGAACAATAGTTTTGAAATATGGCAGTTGTGAACATGGCTTTGTGAAAGGGTGGATTTATATGTATGCTGATTAGGGTTAGCATTCTCAGTGCAATATTTGGTGATATATGTTGACTATAAGGCTGTTGATACTCTGAATAATTGAAATAATGTTTTTTCATATGCCACAACCTTTATCAAGTGTATAGAGGATGTGGTTTATGAAGCCAAGGAAAGCTTTAATCTCTGTTATCACAGTGCTTGCTTTAGTCTATCTCCTCTTGATAGACGTCACTAAATAAAGGAATAAGAATGGAAATAATATAACTAATATTTTAAGGGACCTGACTAGTTATGTCATGGATTTTTTTTTTAACTACAGATAAAATGCTTGCATTTCTGAGCATAATTCCACCCATTTGGAATGCTGGGAAAATAAATAATATTTTTAAAAAACAAACCGAAAACACAAAGAGTGTTGTAGTGAAGATGTTGATAAAGGAGCAATACAAAACCAGTTTACCTTTTTTGTTGGTTTATGAGCAAAATGTTCCAAGCCAACTGAATGGCTGCAAAGTCAAAATCTAAGTCAAGTACTTAGGTCACTTTTGAAAATAATACTTTAAATTCCAAGGAAATATTCGTATTTTGGAAGAAATAACCTAATTCAAATACAGCTGAAAGAAACGAGGATATTGATATCTTGAATTTTAATTTAGCAGATAGCCATCATTGTGAAGCCTACAATGCCGCTATAAACTTGCGTCCACTAGTTTTATTGTGTCAAGTGGTCTTAACTTTTGCCAATGTGTTATTTTTTTTCTTTATATAACATTTTTCAGTCCCACTACCATTTTGAGTTCTCTTAAATGCTGTTTGTGACTCTTCAAACTGGATAAAATGGTTTTATCAGCTGAAATTGCTAATTATGCCCTTCAGAAGTTGCCAAATTATAGCACCCGTCACAATTAAAGTTATAAAACGCTTTAACTTACAGTAATCTCTTTTTTCATTCACTGAATAATATTTAGTGAATGTTTTCTTCGTGTTTGGTCCATGACCAATGGCAACTTTACATTACTTAGAAAAGATTCACTGTCCCTCCTTTTAAAAAAAAAAGGAGACTTTAATCCAGGATTGGATTGCCAGTCATCCAGAACACACAAGTATCTGGAAAATCCAGATACCAGTCTCTTTTAGGGGGTTGTTCAGAGTCTAGCATGAATATGATTAGTTAGCGTGAGCAAAGTACGAGTATTTGAAGATCACATCGTGCCTGAGAACACATGCTAACTCTGTGCAGAGGTGGATGGGGTGTGTGTATACGGGGAAGCCTTTTCTAAGAGGAACAGTCTTTTATTGTTACTGGTCTAGACCTGAGTCCAGCCCTTCACCAGCCTATTGAGGGAATGGTAGTTGACTTCAGGTATCAGACCGTGAGCCAAAGCCCCTCTCTGAAATGCTAGTTCGCACAGTTCCCCAGTAGTTTTCCACTCATCCTATTTGCTGTCATCGCTCAGTTGTTTCTTCCTCCAGTCATGAACTGACAGAGCCGTTAGTCCTCTTGTTGCTTCAGGCCAGTCTCTTTGGAGCTCCTTTCCAAATGTTTTAGTTTCTCTCCTCAACCATTATTACAGTTTAGGTTATTAGTTCCTCTCATAGATCCTGCAACTATGCTACTGTTTCTAGCCTTCTCCAGACTGCTGGAATTTAATAACCCAGGAATCCTTCTGTCATGTGAAAGGTAAGAAACTTGCTTGCAAATCATTAATGAACGTACAGAAGTGCTTGACACTTACATCAGTCTGTGTTTTCTGAGCCATCACGCTGTTGCTGTTGTTTAGGAAGGAAAATTAGAGCCTTACTGTAAGCCTTACTTACTCTTTTTGCCCAAGGAGTTATCTGATCATTTCTTCTCAGCTTTGAAGGATTAGATATCAATTATTTGTTCAGAGAATACCAGCTATCAGTTTTCCCAAAGTCCTGAAACCAACACTAGCCAGCTTAAAAAGAATGTTTTGTTACAATTAGTATTTTTTTTCCTATTCACTTCATGTATTAACAACAGAGTACTGCTGTGAAATGGGCTGCACCTGCACCTTCACCTAGAAGGGAGGCTGACAGTTGTTCTTCTCCAATTACTTAGGCTCTAGCAAATCAGTGATAAAGCATACAATAAACATAATTGAAAGTCATCAAAATCCAGAAACAAACCAAAATGAATAATATAGGCCATTCCACAGGTACTAATGTTGATTTAATGTTACATCAGAAAAGGACATACAAATGAAAGTGCTCCCCCTCCGAGGATGTGTCATAGGCCTGACTGATAACCAGGCTAATTCTGGAGGAAAAATAATCAAACTCTGCTTATATGGCACCATCCTCTGCAGCTACAGCAGCCTGGCTAAGGCTTGCACTGTTTTGCCCATAGTAGAGCTCCTGGTTTGCACTGCCTTGTCTATTCTAGGATTCCCTTTATTTGCTGGAATAGAAAATAGCCAGTCTGTTTCTCTGCATGGACTAATATTCAGTCTTCCAAAAGAAATCCATCCCTTTGAGTCCTAGTCCTGTTTCTCTTCAGCTGACAATATATATCAGGAAGAAGCATAACCCCAAACCATTACTGAGCACAATTTGTCTGTAAGCGTTGGCAAAACCACCTAAAAAACAAAACAAAATAACCAACCAAACAAAAACTTATAGGTCAAATTAGCTTTAAGCAAGGTTGATAACATCACTCCTAATATCCATCATCCTTTTACTTCAAATATCAGTAATGTAATCACCAATGAAAAGTTTTTATTCAGCCATCATCTTCCTTCAGCTCTTCCTTTAGCAAAATCGTAAGGAGTCTGAGTTTCTAAAGCCAGCGTTCCTAGTACATTTAATTTTTTTCTAATGGTGAAAGCATCTATTGGAGTCTTATGTAGCTGACACTATAGCTGTAAAACATAACATTTGAAGTATTTTTTTTCCTATTCACTTCATGTATTAACAACAGAGTACTGCTGTGAAATGGGCTGCACCTGCACCTTCACCTAGAAGGGAGGCTGACAGTTGTTCTTCTCCAATTACTTAGGCTCTAGCAAATCAGTGATAAAACTTTTAGCTGCTCTTATTTGAGGGGGACTAGTGCTCCTTTTGAAAAAAGGCTCCAGGCTCTGTGACTTCCCAAGAGTTCTTTACATTAAATGCTTTCTTTGAAGTTATATTATCTCCCTAGCATATTAAAAAACAAGTTTTTTCTTTCTTCTTTTTGTGCATTCTAAATTCAAATTAGAAGATGATTTCCTGTGTCTGCCAAGTCACGTAAAATGTGCAGTGCATAGGATGGAGTAGATAAAAGTAACCATTTAGTCTTGCTACTTCGATTTAGTTTCCTTTTCTCAAATCCATGATTTATTGTTTAAACTGTGGTTCAGCCTCCTCAAGTCAATGGCAGATCTTTCTCTTCATGGTCCTGTTCCCGCATGAACGAACATCTAGACTTTTACCGCTGTTACCTGTTTCACTTCAAAAGGATGAGATTCCCCTCCTGACCCCCTCCCCAGTCCTATCCAGAAACAGTCTCACTCCTTGTCTTTGCTTCTCCTCACTGCTTTTGTTTTTGTGGGGATAAGCCTGACATACGTAAGGGACACAAAATGAGATAAAATAGAAACAAACTTTATTAAAACTATTTACTGAGCTACTATTCCTGGTATTGAAAGCTTTGCAACAGCACATCATTTGAACTGTTTGAAATTATGTGACAAAAGATGAATTACTAGAAGTTGGGAGTTCCAGTTACTAGAAATCCCTGCTTGGCTTTGGTCCTAGGGCATAATACACCTCCTTGCCTGTGACAAGAAGGCTGAAAGATACTAATGGAGTTGTATTTTTTAATGCATAATAATAATTGGTGGAGAAGAAAGATTTTTTTAAAGATTACCCTCACCATTTAACTATACTATCCTGTTCTGCATAGTGGGATAAACACTAAGTTTTGGGTGCTGTAGAAAAGTGGCATTATTGTCTACTAGAGCTAATGTCCCTTACAGTAAAAAAATTGCCTTTGAGCCTTCATTTATTTTACATCTCTGAGGAACAAGTTTATTAATGGTGTGTAGCTGCTTTAGTACATGCTGCACACCCCTGGGTCACATCAGGCTCATGGGGACTGTATTATTCCATGCAAGTGGTGACATTGTTTTCTTGACATTTAATTACAAAATTAGGTTTCCATTTACAGACTCAATGAAATCCAATCTGTTTAGCTCTAATAAGAAGGCAAAGAAAAACAGCAAAAAGAAATTTGCAGCAAAATGACGTATCATGTTACACCTAGCGTCAGGTTTCCCTAAGTTAGGCAATTTTGTTCGAAATTGCTTGGTTATAATGGCTTTTGTAAATGCATATCGCTCCATTATATCAGTGATCTCTGCCTCTGGTAATGCTCAGTTAATTAACACTTTCTAATACCTTTATAGTGGCGATATATGTTACTGAGAAGCACAACCTTAATTATGTTACTGAATAGTACAAAGATGTAGTCTAGTTTCACAAGTTTATGTGGGATTTGAATGGAATTAGCAGTCCTGAAAATCCCTCCTCCATTGCTGCAGTTACCTGTAGAGACAGGTAAAATCTTCTCTAACGCTTCCTCTATCCTACCTTTACGCACAGACCTCTTTCCTTATTTATTCTTTTTGACTGATCTTCTCACCTATCACCCCTGCTCAGGGAGATCAAAGACCCAACAATGACAAGCAGTGAGGGGAAAGGCAACAACAAAATTAACTAAACTGGTGTTCCATAATCATGTATAAAATGGGAGAAAGGGGGTGGGGAAAGAGACCATTTATATTTTCACATCCAGGCGAAAGGAGAGTTCTGATAAAGCAAAATATGTCAGGGAAGTAATCACAAATGTGTGTCATGAATTCCTTCTGAGGAAGTACGTTCATTCTGCGTGATGGGCTGCTAGCTCCTACCCGGTATGTCCTGAGAAATCATCTGTCATTATCTCAAGTCTCTCTACCATTGGAGACAAGCTTTGAGATTTAAAACTATTGCACTGTGGGTGGAGTTCAGAGATGAGGGAATTGGTTCACTTACAGCTGGGTTTGGCTGCTGTCTTTAATTTTCTGAAAGGCAGGTTAAAGGCCAAATAACTCCACCATCACTGGCTTCTTATACCTCACGTCAGGAACGTTACTCACTCACTTAGAGTAAAAATGTAGGTACTTGCACCTCATACTTCCAGTCCCCATTCCAGTCAGCTTTCTTACAAAGGGGCAGCGGCCCCTTTTTGCTTTTCATGAGACTCAGACCAATACCCCTTTGATAAGTCACCGACTCTGAGGTTTTTGAAATGCCTATAGCTTCCCCCAGCATACGTCCGCAGTGCCTCCAAGGAAAAAACACAGAAATTATGCATGCCTTTGTAGAATACTGTACAGTAACATTTCTCAAGCTAGGGAATGTAAATGCATATCCAGGCAGGGGATGAAAACAAATCTATTTCGCAGCACAAAAATGCCTTGACCATACTTTCAATTTTCTATTCACTTGAATAATTTCAATTTAAAAAAATGTTTCTTGTTTTATCTTCTGTGTAGTCAGCCAAAGTTCTAAAAGTTAAATCTATTGTTCTGTATGCTTTAACCAAAGGATTAGAAGTATGGGTATGCTATTATTATCACCTCAGGGCAGAGAGAATAGAATGAAGATGTTTGATACTGTTCCATGGTATCATTTTTCTCTTTAAACAAGACAAACAATCTAAAGTGGTAATCCCATCCCTGCTGATAAGCACACAAGATCCTTTACATATTAACAGTCAAAATAGTAAAGCTTATTTTGCAAGCTGTTATTAGCCTCATTTTATAGATGAGCAATCTGACACAGTGGCAAAAGCAGCAGTAAGTTAGCAGTTTCCACACTGAGATGAAGCAAAAGTGGAAAGGAGGAGCAAGTCCAGCAAAGGACTACCAAGATGATCAAGGGACTGGAGCATCTCTCCTACGAGGAAAGGCTGAGAGAGCTGGGCCTGTTCAGCGTAGAGAAGAGAAGACTGAGGGAGGATCTGATTAATGTGTCTAAGCATCTGAAAGGAGGGTGTCAAGAGGATGGGGCCAGACTCTTCTCAATGGATAGGACAAGAGGCAACAGGCACAAAATGAACCACAGACAGTTCCATCTGAACATGAGGAAAAACTTCTTGCCTATAAGGGTGACTGAACACTGGAAGAGGTTGCCCAGAGAGGTTGTGGAGTCTCCTTCCTTGGAGATACTCAAACGCCATCGGGACACAACCCTGGGCAACGTGCTCTAGGTGACCCTGCTTGAGCAGGGGGTAGGACTAGATGATCTCCAGAGGTCCCTTCCAACCTGAACCATTCTGTGATTCTGTGAAGGACTGCAATTTAAGAGATCTGCACCAACTCTAATGTTCTGTCTGCTAAGCTGCGCTGCTGCTCAGTTGTGGCATACTGTTCTGAATGCAGTGTGACCTGAACATACTAAAAAGCACAGGATGTAACTATTTAGGCGGGCCTTTTTTCCTTTTTTTTTTTTTTTTTTTGTGTGTGTGGTTTCCAGCGGAAGTATTTTTGGGAGAACTTAGTCCAACACAGCATAACTTTCATCCTTTGATCACTACCATGAGCAGGCAAAAAAAAGCAGTTAAATGTATTTAATTGAAGAATAGTCTCTCTGTGGATGTGTCAGGAGGCCATCCTGAATTACTGAATTACAGCTAGCAGGGACAAAATGAGTAGAGGAAGCAATTTTTCAGAATATTTCTTAGCCACCAGCTACTCCAGAATTCCAGTTTTCTAAAACATGATTTAGATTAAGTGGCTTAGTACAGCTTTCTGCATCTTGGTTTCATTTGTTCACTTGAGTTCAGTTCATTTTAGTTTAATTGCTTGCAGTTTACCCTGACAAGCAGTTAAAACATATACTCCACTGAGATTTTCAATGGATTCACATATTTGTTTTTCTTCTTATTGAAATCATTAGTGCATTGAAAAATCAATTTAAGTAAATATACTTTTTTGTTTCAATTCAAAGGATCCACTCTGTTTAGCCATTAGCATTTTTGTTTTGAGTTTGAGAGGAACTGGCTATTGTTCCCTCAAGGAATAAAAAGAAATAGGACATTCTGTTTGTTTCTGGTAATAAATTCTTAGTACAATTCACGTCAGATTTATTTCTCAGAAACAAGGTTCCAGCTAAGCCTGGCATATTTGGTTTTTTTTCTCTCTAGATATTCTTAGCTGCAGCTGAGTATGTCATATAGCATAAGTAATTTCTGTAGCATACATTTACAATAGAGTTACAGTATACTAGAAACAAACAAACAAAACTCTACAGGTATCTAACATCCTATTCAAAGAAATGTTGTACAAAACGTCCTTAAAAATTGGTATCCTGACCACTTCATTCCAGATTTTCAAGACATGATTTACCTGTGTATCTGTTTATGTCAGTTAAGCGCGTATTTCTGCAGACCAGAAGGGTAACTGCATCTCACATGTTAGAAATTTTGTGTTTCCTCCCTGACTTGAACACGCCATCTAGGCAGGTTTGCACATACAAATGCACTGTTCTAGCACATCCAAATTCAGTATGGAGGGCAAAGGACACAGAATTTACACAGTGCAAATATAAAAAGTAAGGTTTGAATACAATAGAACATTTCTTGCTATTTATGCTGAGGTGATTCTATCTTTAGTTCATGTACACAAATTTTAACAAGGTCTTTTAGAAGATCCCAAATTAATTCTATTTTTTTTTGTCTAAAAAACCTGGCCCAGGGACTCTCAGAAGGCAGCAGAGCGCAAGTGACCCCAGGAGAAAGAGTGAGTCAGAGGACTGACTTGATAGCCCTTGGTTAGGGCCCTCATGCAATGTGTGGAAGGATAAGGTTCATGTCTCTGCTCCAATTAACATTCAGTTACTAATACAAAGCTATTCAGTTTGTTATACAGATGGCAGCAGCTGTAGCAGGAGCCTTGACACCCTGTCATTACCCCATCATTCATGCCTACAGGCCTGATGATGAGGGTACATGCCTGGTGACCACAGACTTGTCCTTCTTCAGAAGGACAGTTGGGAGGGGATTTGGAAACAAGTCTCTTGCTCTACAAGTGAGCTACCTCAGCACCAGCCTTTCTCTAGACCTTGCTCCACTAGCTGCAGTCTGCTCCTCCTTGTTTTCTGCCTGAGGCCACCCAGTGCAAGCCACAGCTGCCTTGGGCACTGATGGAAGGATGTCTCCACGACATCCATGGGAGCAGCATTTCCAAACCTCTGGTGACTGGGGAGCAGTGTAAAATTCTAAGGCTTGTTAACAGCTGAAACTTAGATGCCTACAAGTGAGGCAGCAGCTGAAGAACCACTTAGTGCCTCTCAGTAGCACCTGGGTTAGGTGTCTGCAGGCAGTTTTCAGCCTGGAGCATGAAGCATTCACCATATCTTCAGTAAGGTGAGATATTCTCATTCTTCCTAATGGAGCTGTTCCACTTTGTGTAAGTGATTTCAGTTTTAGCTTACTTAACTTTAGCAGGCTGAAATCTGAGTCACTCGGGACCTAACTCGCAAGTTGGCAAGGCTTTCCTACTTCAGTAGCAAGCAGTTTCTGTAAGAACGATGAGGCTGACAGCTAACAACAGCTTCCACTGTCTAGTTATAACTAACTGCTGCATACTGGTCAGAGCTCCAAATCCCTGCCTAATACTTCTTAATCTTCCGTGGCTGTTGCAAAAACAAATACTTTAAGGGTTGCTCAGATAACCTAAGATACATAGAATTATCTTTAGGTTAAAAAGGTATTTGATTAGATAGAATTCCTTCAAATATGATTCTTTAATGTTTTTTCATCAAAAAGTTGACAATCAAGGATTTATCTTAAAAGAGAAATAGAGAACATATCAAAAAGAAAAGTTATATCCATTTCAGTGTTATAAGTGGAACTACAGAAAAAGTAAGATGTAAAAATAGCAAAAGATCACCAGCTCAGATCATTCACCAGATATACAAATTGATTTTCAATGAATCTGCAACTTTCTGCATTGGCAAAGTAGCAAAAAAATTGCTGCCCCTATAGTGACAAGTATCTGATCCCTTGACAAAGCACTGGAAATATGACTTAAATGACTTGGTTTTAGATGTTGTTGTGCAATTTCTTTAAAAAATACATGAATGGAACAACTTACGAGTGAGTATAACTTGCTGTAATTTGACAGTTTGTTTTTATTAAAAGCTACCACTAAATAGCTCAGAGGACTGCTTAGTTGGAACTAAAATATGTCTAAAACTTCAACTTGTACTGTATTAATAAAAGCTATCGTATTTAGGTTCGTGAACATTTTAGTGATGATGTCTGAAATAATTACGTGACATTCACTATGAATCCATCATATCTGAAGATAAATCCAAATCTGTTTAATCTCTTCCTTTTGGTCATTATTATGAGTATGCTTGTGATTTTAATGTCTTTCTACACCAAGAAGATGAGAAGGAAAAATATTTCCCATCTGAATCTAAACAGTAATTTTTTAATCTTCTTTAATAGTAACCGCAGATGTAGGCTCAATAACGCTAACAGCACTACTGCTGAGGTTGCTCTGTGTTAATTCTGCAAAACTTTGTTAGATAGAATTGGTTGCTGAGGGTTTTATACATTTTTGCCAGCCTAGTAGATTTAAACAGTTAATCACCTTCAACCTAATGAATCTTTAATTTGTTGTTTTACTATTAAGCGATAATGACTCATCAGGTGGGAGATTCCGATTCACGAGTCTGCATATAAAGCTGTCTCTTGGTACTAAACACAGAGTAAACATTGCTGTTCGCTTTAAAAATAATTTCATATAATAACCATCAAAACGCTGCAATGTTGCTATTGCAAATTGAAGTTTTAGGCTATTACTGTAGAGCACTGTGATATTGTTCATAAAGGTCTGAAATGGCAATATTCTTACTTGCAGACTTAGTATGAAGGAACATGAACATTGTGAGAAATTATGTCTTGTTTAAATTCTACGGCTTTGTTTTTCCTGCTTGCATATACAGGGGATATGGAGAGAGGGCAGATTTCCAGAGGCTGCTGCAAGCCTCTAGCAGAGATGCAATTCAAAGCTGAAGCCCCTGGAGGAAGGTGTGCCTTCAAATTTAAACCTCTAAAAGTTTGAGTGCTCTTGTGGTACCCTAATAGAGGACGCTTATACATCCAGATGTAAATCTAATCACAGCCGCAGGAAGTGAGCGAAGGGGGAAGGGGCAGCCAAGGGAGGTGACTCTTCCCTGGTAACTAGTTGATACAAAGGAGATACATCTAAGCCTTACCTTACCTCCCTGTCCAAAGGTGGAAAGATGTAGTTTTCACAAGACCAGTGTATGCAAATGCGCCCATCCTAAGGCTAGCGTGTAGCCTAACAAGCAAGTCTTCTGTGCAAGATTCCAGCAAACACATACAGGCTTAATCCTTTGTCTTTCTTTCCTCCTTTGTCTTTCTTTACCAGAGACCACTGTTGGTGATAAACATACAGTGGATCCAGAGGAAGGTGTGTTTATGTGAAGAACTGTTCCCCAGGAATTTGGATAACATTCCTAAGCTAGAATGTTTCTGTGATTTAATCCAGCCTTTGAGCATCTTTCTCTCAGTAGAAAACAACTGCCACTTACACAGTGTGCCACCTGCTTCCAGCCCTGGAACATTATACTGCTGTCTTCTAGAAAAGCAGTGACAGTTGCTTTTGTCCTCTCCAGAAAAATGAAAAGAATTTGTTTTCAATACTTTAGTTAGAGGGCCAGGGAAACTGGAATGTAGACTCAGGCTGGTCTGGGGTGATGAGAGAGCACAGGAATTGCTCCATGAAGAGTTTCCTACCACATAACAATTTTTACTGAGAACATTTTTCAAATAGCTACATGGAATAAGGTGCTAATACCAGAAGCTTAACTAACTTCTGGGGCATTAAGAAGAACATAGTGCCATGTATTGCCCCATTCTAAATGACAGACCTACTTAGCACAATATTTACAATTTGCTGGTTACACCTGTGTGTAGTCATTGATTCCCCTCTTCATTCCAGTTCTGTTCTTTCTTTTTTTTCCCCTTATCATGTTCCTATTTCTATTTTTCTTCATTTACATGGCAGCCAAAGCAAATTAATCTTCTAAAGCAGTACAGACAAGCAGCAATAATAGAAAAACAGCAAGATAGATATGAAGGAATGTGTCCAGATCCTCCAATATACTAATTCACTTAATTGCCTTTTTAGATGCATACATTCACCATGCGAGTGCCACAGATGTCCTCAGAATCTCTGTTCATCTGCTCCTTAACATTGCTTTAAGCACAGGAATGCCTAAGTTTTGGTTAAAAATGGAGTCCTTGCTCACACCAGCCACATAAAGCAGTATTCCTGAACTAAATATAGCAAACCTTCAAAGGTGTGCTCTAAGTCTGGCTAATTCATATAGCTTGTATAAAGGACTCCTGCCAAACCCCAAAACAACCAGGCGAGCCCAGTTTTCTGGCATGCAGTGGGCACAATTACAGGACTGGTCTGCACTGTACTGGCTCCTCTTCCCTGAGAAGTTATGTAGAAGAGGGGTGCTGGCATGGCCTCTGGAGCTTCCTTTTCACAGTGGTCCACTTGTTAAGTGACAGAACATTTCGTTCCCTACATGATGGTCATGTGATATGTTCCTTTCTTGGTATATCTGTTAGCTTCAAGTTCTCCTAAACAGCACGCCGTCAAACAATACCAGGCTAGACCGCAGATTCTCATCTTGCAGTGTAATGTATATTCGCTCAAACTTTTCTTTCCTCTACACTTCCTGTTTCCTTTTTCCTCCTAGCACTATGTCTGTGTGATTTCGTAAGATTAACCTTGAAACTCTTCCATAAACCACAGCCAAAGCAAGAAGAGGATAAATACTTCTTCAAAGCTTTGGCTTTAAGCAAAATGATGCAAGGCTTATTTTCTCATTTACTAACCTCTCTGGATGTTCACTGCCTCCATTCCAAATGGAGGACGTGCTTTTGTCTGTGCTTCTTCGTCCGTCTCTTCTTCTCTCAGCTAACATCATATTTCTAACTAGAGATAATAGCAATGTCATCTATAGCACCAAGACATACCATAGTAAATCTATGTCTTCTGTTCTTTAACATTTGATTTAAAAATGTAAAGGCTTTCAAATAATGTTTTTGCCTAGGCCTCAGTTTTATTAAATAGTTCATGACACAGTCATCTACAGTGATTCTAGTATACTGTTCATGTTAAAGTTTCTTTTTATTGTATTTTGCTCAGTTATTCAGAAAGATGATCCCTGATTCAGGGTTATTCACATAATGTCCATTGCAATGACAGATAAGATTCAAGAAAAAGAATCCTTCTCCTCATTGGGAAGTACTGCTTTTCTTTGATTTACTGTAGTACAGGGGAGAGAGAACAGCATGAACTGTACCAGAGAAGCAGAAAAGTACACAGAATAATTCTAAAACAAATTTAGTTGATTAAATGTAGTACATTAAAACAAAAAATTTAATGTTGACGTTTTAATATTGGTAACGAAGGGCTCAGCTATTAATCTTTGCTCAGGCAACACAGTTCATTGAGTTCACAGGACTGGATTCAGTAAAAGTGTAGCCTAATGAATTTCAAGTAACAGTTGCTATACAACATAATTGCAAAATCTGCATAGCAAAGCTCCACTGAGAGAAACTTGTGAGGTTTCTATATCAATCTAAGCGTGCAAAGGTTTGCAATTCAGCATGATAAGTTGTTAACCTCACTTGAAAAAAAAGAAGAAAAATATTACTATATTTTGTTTAACCTCTGCAGCTTCAGAATTCCAAAATTATAGGCCTCTATAAATAGACCAAAACAATAAAAACTTAGAAATTTTTCCTCTGTTATATCATCATGTGAAGCAATATAGCTCTCTCAAGAGAGGAGCTACTAATTATAAATGATTTTGTGGAAAGAATACAGAAATGTCCTACAACTCTAACTTGCAATTCTTACCTTATATAAAGCTATTCTCAATCCTTTTTTTATATAAAATTTTGATAGCAAACTGAAGAAGTTAATTAGAAAAAATATATTTATAGCCTCATAACCAATATTTTTATCCTTAATTTTGAAGGTGAAAAATCTGATGTGCCACAGTTTAAGGACTGACTTCCACAATCCTTTACCTTTATACTAAATATATGCACTTAAGTATTAAAGTAGGATTTGATCCATTCCTGTTTGGTATTTGTTCAGAAATGCTTTCCCTTGTCCCATTGTTTATTCATTGGGCAGCTACTGGGGCAAGAGATTCAACATTTTTTGCCAGCAAGTGAACATGAGACAGCCAAGTAGCTTGTGGTTCTGCAATATTGATCTGAGTATTGCTGGTGTAAGCCATAAAGCCACATTTTTAATAATCTTAATATAAGGCTGCACATAACATCATGTGAATCTTCAGTTCCGTTATTGTGGAAAATAAGAATAAAGCCAAGAAGTCAAGAATCCAGAGATGCACACTTAGGACCAAAACTCAACTTTTTTTTTTTTTTTTTTAATGGTTGGATGCCCCTGGAAGTTGTAATGACAAGGTGCTTGCTCACAGTGATACACTGTACACGTAAGTGTGGTATAGCACACCTAATGCTGGTGGTATGGGTCTTGTGGCCTAGAACCATTTGTGAAATACTGATTTTGACTAATGCTGTAGAAAATCTTGGTCTCTACTACCTTTAGCAGCCAGACTACTTGGACAGCAATGTGTTTAACAACAAGGAGGTTCTAGAAAAGATTGTAAGCTTGGTCATCTCCTTACTCTGTGTTCCAGAGAAGAGGAGTTCCACATTCACTTTTGCACCTGAGATTCATGCCAGCCTGTGATTGCTCTATATCAATAATACATGAATCATTACTGTGCTTGTAAAGTTAGTTGGGTTTCTTTAATTACACTTTTTGAATGCCTTTGTATTTTTGTTAACAGTTAAGATTGAGAAAGATAATGGATCTACTTGAAATTCTACCAAGTCATGGTAGTAGCATGCAGCTCAGTATACTACTGTCAATAACAATTCATCTTGTGCTGTACCTGTTTCCCTTCCTATCAATTTCAAAGTCATAAAACTGTTACCACACTAATCCTTATGAAAAGTAGATCGTGAGGAGAGTTTTAGCATCACTAGAAGGAGAAAATTAACCCCTACTTTCCTGCAATTACACAGGGTCTACTGGGAGAGAAATATGGGAACATCCGAATACCAGGAGAAGTTGAGTCATCAGAATTTGAAATGATCCTAGATGCTGCAGTAGAGGCTAAACTGGAGACAAGGCTTTTAGAAGATTGGTACTGCAGGGATGAGAATGCAGTGCCACCCGCATATTACCTCAGACCAAAATCTGAAATGCTGAAGAACTACCAGAATACAGTAAGTCATACTTGCCGCCTCTAAAAAATTCCTCTCCATCAGTTACAGCGGAGGGCAGTCACAAGAGCCAGGAACCTACTGAATTTGCTGTCGACAGAATTAACTTCCACAGCCCGGTCAAAACACAAGCAACTGGCTTTGTGATGTTCCCCTCTGATACGTGGTGACAGGAGAAGCTGTGAAATGCCAAAGAACGTGATGTGTCATAACTATTGTGTTGATGCACTGGCCATCAGCCTCATACAGCAGCTACAGCAAGGGCATTGTAGTCAGTGGCGCTTTATGAACTGTTGAGGCTGCAGGGGCATAATTACACAGATATCTCTTTTCTTCCTTCATGCTGGAATAGGGAGAGGTCAGTCGCTCCTGGCTGTTGCATTATGCTTTCACTAGAATTCAATGAACAGGATTTGCAGAGGAAATGCACATTTTCCCTCTCATCACCATGTTAGCAAAGCTGTTTGCAGTCAAGTGCTTAAGTGCTGTCCTGAGTCAGATCCCATGCTTTTTACTTATTAACTGTATTTTAATGGAAGATTTTTGAATACCATTTACTTTCATTTTTAAAACATGCATTTGCCTTTAGTGAATTGTAATAATAACTGTGTATTACCTGGTGCTCAGTTCTACCCTCCTATACATCCTGTACATCCAAGGATGGAATTCAGTGTACAAAAAATAAAGTATTTAATATAGGGACTAAACATTTCATTTGGAGTGCATGTTGTATTACACAAGAAAATTGAATTAAAGCATTATACTATATTATCATATACTATATTAATTAATTAATGATGTAGCAAAATACAGTATTTCCTCTGTTGCATGAAAAAAAATTGAAAACATGAAAAACATTGACACAGAGTTTTAATGATTTGAAGACAGTATAATGTGGCTGATCCCGAAATATTTCTCACAGGAACCGAGGAAAGTTTTGTAACTTCATGCATTGTTTTGCTAATGCCAATAGTATCCCTTTGAATAAAGCTTGACTTTTTTTTTTTACTAAGTCTTTGTACCCTTCCTCAAGCTACTGACACAAAGGAATAAGCAAAGAGATATTCATAACTAAAAACTAACAGAGTTATACCTACCTCATAATCTTGTAGAAAGTAATAAAGGTGCACAGCTCTGAACATATATCAAGAAAGAGTCAATAAGGAATTTATCCTTGTGGCTGTTGTTCTTTCTATTACGCTCTGCAACTGCCAGGAAAACAGGAGACCCCGTAAAACACTTTACCTGCAGTAAGTAATGCCGCAGTGACAAACAGCTGAAAGAAACCTCCATCACGGCATCTATGAGATGCCTTCTCACAGGATTTGTGAATTTATATTACAGTCCCTCACTGATGGATTTACTGCTGCCATAGCAATGGCCTAAGGTATTGACAGATAAAATCCCATATTTTTCAAATATTTAGCTAATATGAGGTGCTTAATTAGAAGTACTAGGATCCTCAATTTCAGTTTTGAGATCCAAGTTCAATTATTACTACTATTACTTCTCAGTAATAGAAGTGAAAATAATTTTTAGAAATATTGCTACTCTACTACCATTATTTCAGGCTTGGGTCTCAGAACCCTCTTTCTTTAAAGGTTTTCTCAGCCCTATTCTTGAACAATATTGCTTTAGCAGCCTGAAGTTAGGAATCCAGCAAATACTCAAAATAGGTAACTTTTATAACTCTAGAATAGAATACTAGAGTATAGTATAGCATTCTAGAATAGAATCATGATTATCTGCAACACAAATAGTGAACTCTCATTTCTTCATTTTTAATGTATATATTTCTCTGTCCTCTTGTTACTTATCACCTTGAATATTAGACCTGTACGTTCTGAAGTTGTAGATATGTGTATTACGGCTATTGTTTAACTATGAATATTTTTAAAAGATGGAATCTTCTTCAAGCCCTATGAATGAGAGCAAATGGCAAGATGTATCAGAAGAGATTAAGAAGATTTTTAAGACTGCTGTGAAATTGCTGTATGAGAAAGGAAAAATGAAACACAGTCAAGCAAAGAGATATCTTTCCTCAGGTAAAGTTTAGACTAACTATTTCAGTATATTCATTCATTATCTTTTCTAGCAACCTTTCCACAAACATAAGAATATATTTCTGTCAGCATCTTACAGATGCAATCATTTCAGAGTCTGCATGTTTGAGGGGGTGGGGGCAGTTCTTGAACCGATTTAATAAGTAAAGGTAATAGAATCTCAGTGTTCTCTTTTCATCCTCAGCAATTGAAGATGAACTTGATTTTGCCTTGGGAAAACAAACACCAGCTTTCCTGAAGAAATGTGTTTGCTATATTCGGAAAATTGCCAACATTGAGCGCTTCGTTAAAATCCCAGAGATGGGAAAATACATGGATGTAGTACATACAGCTGGGAAGTTTCTACGGGATCCTGAGGCGCATGAGAAGCTGATGAAGCTCAGGGATGAGTTCATTCCTACCATAGTTGCATCATCCAACCTGAGAGTGTACACGTCCATCACTCACTGTGACATGAAACTGGGGTACTCACAAGAAGTGGAGAATCATTACATTGAAGGACTCGGTAAACAATTCTACGAAGACATGATTGACATAATCCAAGCAACAGTGCAACAGAATTTTGACACTGAGACAGACTTGCTCTATGATGAAGTTCTTCAACACTCATCACTATGTAGAACATACTCCACTTTTTATGAATATAGATCTGAGGCATTAAACATAGTTCACAAGTACATTCTACCAAGCAAAACAGGGCACATTAACCCTCTTATCATATACGGAGGACCATGCACGGGGAAAACTCTTTTATTGGCCGAAGTGGCAAAGAAGGTAAATAAATACTTTACATAACATGGTGATCTCATGAGCATTAGTATGCAAAGGCCAACTTTTCCTTCTGCCTTTTGCCAATAAATTCTGATATCAACCTTCAATAAAATAAAAGTACTAAAACTAATGTTCTATCCAGAAAGAAGACTGTACCTTTTAATAACAGCATCTCTGTATCATATGTTTAATCAAAGCAAAAATAGTTTTAGCAGAGCTTTTAAAAACTGGTCTTACTCCACTAATAGGAATTAATATATTTTTGAATTAACAACCTATATTTTAGAATGATCTCTTACCCTTTTGTTCCACTGAGATCCTCTGAATGTGGAACCATTTAAACATCATATGCTGTTTTTAGTCTTATGCACAAATACAACATGTCTTTCCAAGTCATGCCAACTTGTTTTCTGTTCTCTGCAGAAATTATTCCAGAATTAGTCTGATTTACACTTATTACAAATCTATCTATCTCTAAAAATATCTATCTATCTATCTCTGAAAATACCTATACTTATTTATTTGCCATACACCATTATCTCTAAAAATACCTGTACTTATTTATTTGACATACACCGTTTCATTCATTGAGCTGAGTACTACACGAAGGTGAGAGAAACACTTTGTGCAACACAGGAGCAGATGCAGAAGACAACCCAGCTGGCATCTCTAAACCTAAGTCTGTAGCTGGAAGTCACAACTTTGAGTTCCCTGGAGGCTACTCAGAGAATTTGGCACAGCAGGCTGGGGAAATAGCCATATCAGCCAGAAGGAAATAGAAAGGGAACAATAATGTTTAAAATCTTGTCTCTTTACCAAATGTAAGTGACCTTCTATAGACTCAAGTTAGTTGACGCTGTGACACTGGGATGTGCAGTTTAAGATCTCATTTCAGATCTCTGTACATAAGTTAACCTAGAGGCTCCAGTTATGCTTTTCTTTTAAAGTATTCTGTAATAGCTTCAGGTGAGGTGAAAAGACTTGGCAAGTGAGCAAATGGAGTTTATGAGCCTCCACAGACCAAGAGGATTTAAAGCCCCATTTCTCCCTTGCCTAGAGAGTACTCCAACCAAAACAACAGACAAGAGAAAGTTTTTACCCCTTGCAGCAATGCTTAAGAGTGCAAGAGCCACAGGCATACAAAGATAAGAGCATACTTTGTGGTCCAAGTGGTAACCAGTTAGGAAAGGGCAATCCTGTAGTCCCATCCCTGTCCCCTAAAACCACTGCCTGACTATATTCAACTGGGAACAAGCTTAGGTGCCAAGCTGCTCTGCTGTGCCAAGGATGTCAAATTTCAGGCTTTTATAATAGCAGAATACTTGGTGTCTAAAGAAGTTTATTACTAAAAGCATCTACCTACTGGCTTTTGGAAATGAGGCATAGATTTTGCAGAGTACACTTGGATTTATGGACTAAATTCTACCCAAGCCCAAAGCTCTTTGTGGATCTGGGTCTTAGTGGTTCGGGATATTACTTGGGCTACACAAAGATGAAACATATACATTTTATTCAGTGCACATAAATTAAACCATCCTAGAGCTCTGCGAGTGAGAGCATTTCCATTCAATCAGTAACACTTAAAAAATAAGCTTAATTTCTATGTAGAGAATTGCTATTTACAAGCACTGTTATTGTACTACATTTGGATATTAACTAAATTATGCTCTTCCTTCTATAGGCCTATTGTTGGCTGCAAGAAGAGATGGGACCAGACTCTGACCCTGTGGTAGTTATAAGATTTTTGGGATCGACCGAAACGAGTATAGATCTGAAGAATATACTTCAAAGTATTTGTGAACAATTAGCAGTTAACTATCGTTGTCTCATACAGAGTTACCCAAAAAAGATTCATGATCTTCGGGACTTGTTCATAAATCTCCTGAATGAGTCTTCATTCCACCGGCCACTGGTCATAATATTTGATGCCCTAGAACAGCTAACGGACAGTGACGATGCTAGGAAGCTCTGGTGGCTTCCCATTCACCTTCCCCGTTCAGTACGCATAATTTTGTCAACACTGCCAAACAAATATGGGATCCTGCAAAAACTGAGGTGCCTTATTCATGAAGAAGACAACTACATTGAACTGACTGCAAGGGACAGAAAGATGTGTAGCCAAGTACTGAAACATCAGTTGCTGCGGGTTAAAAGAAAAGTAACATCAGGGCAACAAATTTATGTCAATGAAGCATTCTCCAAGTGCACGCTGCCTATGTTTGTGAACTTAACTTTCAAAGAGGTCAGGAACTGGAGATCTCACAGAGATGTCGATGAGTCCTCCCTCTGTGTCACTGTACATGACAGCATAGAGCAGTTGTTTTGGTCACTGGAAAGCAAGTGCGGATCAAGACTGTTGTCAAGAGCACTTGGCTACATCACTATGTCCAAATCGGGCCTCAGTGAAATGGAATTAGAAGATATTTTAGCCCTTGACAACAGTGTTCTATATGAACTAAGTGAGCATGTCAGAGAAAGTAACCCTTTGAGAATTCCATATATATACATTGCAAGGCTTAAGGAGGGCTTACAGGGATACTTAATAGAACGACAAGTGAAAAATGTAACACTTCTTCTTTGGGCAAATAGGCACTTACAACTGATTGCCCAGAAATTGTACCTGCACAATGAAGAAGATTTGCATGAAATGCACACAGTCATGGCAGAATATTTCCTTGGTGTTTGGTCAGGTGGGCGAAGAAAACCTTTTTGCAGCAGTGACCAATATTTGAATGGTTGTCCTGACCATGACAGTAGAGGCATGAATGAGGAAGAAAAGCACGGTATGGATCAGACTGCTTTTGACAGGCAGGCCCCCGATCAGCCGTGGGTCTTTCAGTGTAACCCGTTGGAGCCTGATATCTTTTTTATCAATCACAGAAAAATGACAGAGCTTATACATCACTTGACACGATGTGGAAGAACAGACGATCTTCTGTATGGAGTCATCATGAACTTCAGCTGGCTGTACACCATGATTAGAATAGGGCAGTTTGATAAAGCACTTTCTGACATAGAATTGGCTTACACCTACTCACAAGAAAAGGAGCTTAAATTTCTGGCTAGCACCCTCCGCAGTATAAAGTTCAAAGTAGTAAAATATCCAGGTTCGCTCTCTGCTGAACTGCAACAGAGGCTCCTCCCAGTAGTGAGTTCATTACCTAAACTGAGACACCTCCTTTTAGAGTGTGATAAAGATGGACCCAAATACTGCTCCATTGTTCCTTTACATTCTTCCATGGACGTTACTTACAGCCCCGAGCGCCTGCCTCTGTCCTCCAGCTGCATGCACGTCACTGAAATTTTGCCTACTTTCAATCCCAGCACAATTATTGCTGCTTTAGAAAATGGCTCCATCAGCACTTGGGATGTAGAGACTCGCCAGCTATTAAGGCAAATTACAACAGCTCCATCTGTTATCTTAGGGATGAAACTTACTACTGATGAAAAATATCTTGTAGTGGCTACAACAAAGAACACTCTTTTGATATATGATAACATAAATTCCTGTCTTTTGTCTGAGGTAGAAATTAAGGGGTCAAAACATTGTGGAATCGGAGGGAATTCAAATTTTATAAATGGATTTACATTATCAATCAACCATGCACTTGCTTGGCTGGAGGCCAGCAAAGATGTTACTGTAATAGATCTGCTTTATGGCTGGCCTCTCTATCACTTCCACTGCTGGTACGAAGTGACCTGTGTGCAGTGTTCTCCAGATGGAGTTTATGCATTCTGCGGACAGTATTTGAATACTACGACCATTTTTCACTTAGGCAGCGGAGAGAAGCTGGCCACTGTGACCTCTGAGTTTTCTAGTGGATTTGTGAAATTCCTTCTCATTCTGGACACAGCCCAAGAAATGGTGATGGTGGACAATGAGGGGAGCCTCTCGGTTTGGAATACGGAGGAAATCGCAAATCCCCAACTTACAGATGACTTTGACTGCAGGAGAGAAGACAGTGAAGTTGTCAGCATAGAGCTTTCTGAAGACCAAAGTGCAATTTTAATTTGTAAGGCTGTCAGCATCGAACTTCTTGACACTCGTGTGTGGAAGGTGGCTGAAAAGTTCAGAGCCAAACACAATGAGCGCTTTATATCTGCCGTGCTGTCCAAAAATGGCAACTGTATAATTGCTTCAATAGAAAATACCTCAGCCATTTTTGTTTGGAGAAGAGATACAGGACAGTGTATGGCAAGCTTACAGGAAATCTCAGGAACTATAGTCAGGCTAATTAAATCAAATCATCATAACATGCTGCTATCCTTATCCACCAGTGGTGTCCTTTCTATTTGGGATATAGATATCATAACAGCTATGTCCAATATTGACAAATCTGGCAAACCTATCCAAAGACTGGTGTTGCCAGCCAGAGGTGAATTAATATATACGTTGGATGGATCAGATTCTGTCCATAAGTGGAACTTCAGTACTGGATTTATTGAAGCTGTGTTCAAGCATGAAGGTATTGTTGAAAACTGTGTGCTAACCTCCTCTGGAGAAATAATGGTTACATCAGATGATAAATGCAGCCAGTACGTGTGGCACACTGCTAGTGGTGAAAATATCTTTCGCATTAATGGACAGAAAATCTCAGAGCTGATGATTACTCACAATGATCAATTTGTAGTCTCCCTCTGTGAGCAGAATGCATCCAGAGTTTGGCGGCTGGCTACAGGACACAGAGTTTGCAATATTCTAGTTGCCTTACAGAATGCATTTATAACTACTGCAAATACCTTTGTAGTTGGAATGGCAAAAAATAAGGTGTTGGCAGTGAGTCTCTGGACAGGCAGTATAACCAAGAAGTTTTCCTGTGATGATGGTGCAAGTATTGTGGATATTAAACTGATACCAGATTGCCCAGATATTGTTGTATTTATAACATCTACTGAAACCGTGAACATCTGGAGCCTAACAGAGGAAGTCATCTGCAGACGTGTACAATTGCCTAACAATTTCTTAAAAAATTTGGAGGACTTTGAAATATCCCCAAACGGGAAGCTAGGAATTATATCCCGTGGAGATGAGAACATCAACGTACTTGATTTGCACAATGGAAAACTTCGTGTGGTTCATGCTCCGGGTGTCATCTGGCGGCAAAGGCTGTCTCGTGATGGCCGCTATCTTGTGTACATCTGTTTTCGCAATGAAGACGATGATGACAATGGTGCAGTCTCTAGTTTAATAGTCATGAGGCTAGCAGATGGCAAAAATATAGGTGCCTGTTCTCTTTATAAAACTCCCACTTTTCTTGCACTCTCACAGAGGCATTTGAATATAATTATTGGATTTGATGACGGAAGTATAGGTACTTACACAGTAGTTGATCGAGTAGATGCCGCATTGAAAATCAAAATTGCTACTTCAAACAGCCGTCAAATTTTCAACAACACAACACAAGTGATTAGGCCAAAATGTCACAATTATAGCTTCAAAGTGACTGCAGACTGCATTTGGAGGGAATCAACTGAAGTATTTGCAAGGGATAGCCCCATTACAGTTGCAGAGCCTGAGGTAAGTGAAGCAACACCAACCAAAAAACACAACTATTGCTATGAGAAAGTGTGCTCAGCCATAGATTGCAGAGGACACAGTTTTGCTGCTGACAACTGAGCGTCCGTCCGGACTAGTTTACCTGAGTAACAGAATACATGCATAGATTTGTCTTCTGAATTTAAGTAAAAATCAGTGCGTTTCTTGGAAGACAGACAGAAACAGCAGAGGGCAGACCAGCTGTTTTTTCCTCGACAAATATTCCTACACTTATGTAAACAAGGAAAGCAAACATGAAGCAAATATTTAACCAATGGGCTGCAGGGTTTTTTAAATTTCGGAATACAAGGTTCAGTCCAAGATTCCATCCAGGGCCTTGATTGAAAATTTCTAGCAATACTATCAAAATTGTTATTCCATTACAGAAGTTAGGAGATCTTATTTGGGGTTGACAAACTGTTTTAACTAGAACTAAAGCTCCACATGACCTGTGAGAAGAGGCAGACCACTGTTTTCTAAAGCAAGTCGCCTAGATGTGGTCAGAGCTGGGTCTATTGCTAACAGCCAACTTTATACCCACTTGCAAAAATGTGTTTTTCTGCTTGATGGTGCAATGACAAGATGTCACCTGCCAACCTGGAACACTTGATACATTCCATCATCATATAAAAAATAGCTACTATTTTTTTTTAATTAGGATTAGTCTTTTGGGTTGAACAGAGTAGGCACCAGTCAGCTGCAAATATGTCAGCATTTGAGGTGATAAATTCTCATTTACCTCAATGAAGGGACTGAAAGATCTTTTTTTAATTGCATGCAGGGATTTCAGGTTTCTGTATTGTGATAAAAATGATAAAAATCTAGGTCGTAACAGGAATATAGGGTTTGGGTTTTTCTTTTGGTTTGGAGTTTTTTTTGTCTTCACAGTGTGTATTAGTACAGGGTGCAATGAAAACTTTTTCAAAAAGAAAGGGCATTACAGACACACAGTTAAACAGCTGTTAATTTCTTTTTGTTGTAGGTTACTATTCTTTTTGTTGTAGCAAAGTCTAAAGTAACTCCTATGTCTCCAAAGTAATCTTAATAGAAAGCTTTCAGACATGCCATGTATTAATCTCGATAACATTTGCCTTACTATCATTTCTATTCTTTCCCATGATAAATGCAGATCAGATGACCAAACACTCTGGGACTAACAGAATATGCTGTATATGTTCTGAAATATTCCACTAAATATAAAGGCTATCCAAAGGTTCTTTACTCTTCCAATTTGTAATGGGTTTTTTCTTACTTCCACACACTTACAAGTTTCACTTTCTGCTTTAGAACTGTTCTGAGCCTTTTGTACAGTTTTATCAGTTTTAAGGCAGAAATTGTGAAATATTAACAAATGCTTTAAAAAATTTCCATTTCACCCAGGCTGACAACATCTGAAAGGGTGAGAAGATTTTTCCCTCCTTCCTTATCTTTAAAGATGGCACGTCTGTGAAAACTTTTTCAAAGGATTTAATTGAAACAATTTTATTTTTAAAGTCAGAACTCCATGCCCAAATTTCCAAGAAATGAATGCTAAGCTAGGATTTAATGTAGTGTGTGAATGTTCTACGTACAAGCCAATATAGTATATTAAGTGACTTGAATGATTTTTCCTAACTGGTTTGCAACTAATAGATCATATTGAATGTTTTTATGTAAACTTTGTATTGTTGGGAAAACCTACCCAATCAGAGATTTATATTTTCATAAATGTTAAATTTAGTTAAATTTTGTTACAGAGTTGTTAAATTAGAAATCTATTGCAGTCTTCAAACAATATACAGTCTTGTGTATGCATTGTTTGTACTAATAAATTAAGGAAACAGGCTTGTGTGTGCATGTAGAGTTTTAACTTTAGAGAAAGTTCCAGCAGGAGACTAACATCCTCAGCTGATGCTACTTCTTGAGAAGTGAATGACGTGCAGGGTTTACACTGGCCATCTCCACAACAGCAAATTTCACTCTGTCACAGGGACACAAGGCATTTCCAGCTTCCATTAGCCTGTATTTAAATAATTTTTTTAAGGGCTATATTCATAAGGAAAATTCCAACATTTTTCCCACTTTAGGTACCTAAATAAAACATTCAGAAGCCACTGAAATTCACAGAAAAGGTGCTTAGATGCTGCGTCTAACTAGATTCAACGCTGCCAGTGTGCAAGTCAACACCCTGGGCAAAGACTTGTGTAACCTACCCACTAGAAAGCACGGGGGGGGGGGGGGGGGGGGGGCATCTGCAACCCCACTCCTCTTTAGAGCTATGGAGTTGCAAGGAAGTGGCTCTGGGATCTGCTCATCCCAGCATCCTGTCCTGAAAGTAAGCAACTTCAACGTCTTTCAAAAACTAAGCATGACTCACACATTTCAACCTAGACGGTTTGGTAACACAACCTCCTTCTGTATAACTGCATAAAGTTGGAGAGTTAGTTCCTTCCTGGAAGAGTGAAAAATACGTCTCCTATCTGCTAGGAGGGTGGCGAATATTGGACAGTAACTGGGTATGACACAGAAACAAAGTAAAACATAGAAACAGAGAAATACTCTTCCTTTCTGGGAAAAAGTACCAGAACCCAGCTGTTCCCACTTCCAGCTGAGGGTCTTATCAAGGGAGCACCCAGGCTTGCTCTTCTAGTTGTCTGGCTCAGTGAACTTTGTGGTCTTTTTGCAAAGCAGTACAGTGTCTTGAGGTGGGAGATGATCCCCAGCAAAACAGAGCATCAGCCTACCAGCCAGAGCCATCTTCCCTTGATCTCAGGCCAAAGCAGGAACCGATTCCAGGTCCTTCACTAGTTGGTCAAAGCAATAGACTAAAACATGAAAGCACTGATGCTGTACATGAAAAGGCATGGATGTTTTCCCTATGTTTTGAACCTTGGTGTCTCATGTTCTAGCCAAGGATAGCAAGAGTGAGGCAGCACAACTTTTCCTTCAGCCTATTGTTGGGCTTATAATTCTTGCTGAACAAAACTGTTTAGGTCCCATCCCTCTTCATAATTTACCTATATCTTAACATGTTTGTACTGCTTTCAGTTTTCCAGCTTCCTGAATCTATTTCTTAGGTGTCAAACTCGTCGTATGCACTGAGCCTCAGCGCTGAATGCCAGAAGGCTACTAAGTATCGAAATACTGCTGCAAAACTGAACACTGCACAGACCCCTCACAAATCTGTCCCCACATACCTCTAGTCTGTCACACAGAGGCAAAATAGAGCCAGCCACCAAAATGCCACATGCTATTCTATCTCTACATAGGAATAGAACAATTTGCTTTCTTTCAAGGAGCACTATTTGCATATTTAGCACAAAATGTTTATTTATTCCTTATCTAAAGCCTATCAGTAAAGATGCTCAGATGGAGTTCATGTTTTCTAACACAGAAGATGCTAGGAAAAGGCTAGAGCTGGAAGAAGCTTCAAAGTGGAATTAGCCGGAAATTCTTTGCTAGACAAAGGTAAGCTGGAGGTCAGCTAGAAAAAAATATTTTTATCAGTCATTTCCTTTGCACCACAGCTGGGGAATGCACAGCCCATGACTTCATTTTATACAGCCTGTGGCCATTTGACTTTTTGCACATTATTATCAGATAACATCAAAACGTGGGTTAACATGTAGCCTGGAAAAGGCATTCAGAAGGTCTATTCAGGTTTCAGTGGTTCCCCGGCCCTAATTGCTACTTAGTGCATGCTCCAGTCCTCTACAGGCACCTGTGGTAACAGAAGTTTTAGCCAACAAAGGTAGTTTGAAACAAAAAAACACCACTAAAACAGCTTTCATATACAGGGTGGACTATTTCAGTCCCAGATCAGCTTAAATCCTTTGAATTCACTCTCACTTTGTTAAAAACTACATTGAAAGCTCTTTAGGGCAGGTTGATACATCTTGCGTGTCTGCGTGATATGTCACAAAATGGGACTCAAGTCATTTGGGCAACTGCTATTACACCAGTAGCAACAATCTGCAATGCTTTATTTTGTTAAGTAGAAGTTTAAAAAATACATGATTTAACATAAATATGAAGGTCAGAATTTGAAATGTGTTTTTATTTCTTTTAGTTATAAGATTAAAGACAGTTTGTTTTTTCACACATTATTTTTATGCAATCATATCAAAATGTGGACTAGGGCCTTTGGATAGTTTTGATTACAAAGGAATTGTTATTAATAGTCATTATCAAACCTTTAGCTACAAACTGCAAAAAAGATACAAGCTACAATCGTGAGGCTAAATGTGACCCACTTTGAAGTTGTTATACCCTATTAAGGAAGCTACTCCATATGTCTTTTTTTCCTTTGGTTTACCTTTACAATCTGATCACTGAACACCATTCCTTGCATTTTGGAGGTAGTCTAGTGACGTATATGAAAAGAACTGACAGTCGCAGTCGAGGTCTAAATCATCGTCTCGATTCTCAGTTTCAACAGAGAGGTCAAAGGCTGGAAGCATATTCATGACCTTCCAAGGGCAGGATGAGGTGTTTTGCCATATGTTTATCTTGGAGGGGCAGTGTGCACGACTGCCACTGTGCGCAAAAGACACTTGGGAACCTCGGACCATCTGCGCAGCACTAAATTCACCTGAACACACGGGCCAATCATCCAGCAAAGCTGCTCCCTCCACCTGCCGCGCCTGCCCCTACCCTTCATCCCAGCTCATAGGTCCGTTGGTGGCACACCAGGCCTACCTCTACCCTCCCCAGGGAATATACAGAGGCAGATTTAAGGCACATTCACATGTTCCTACCATCACAGCTTTCACCACACAATACTGCCACAGCAGTCAGCACTGGTCTTACTTTTACAGCAGCATATAATGGAGATGATAAGTAAAAATCATTTCCCTGCTTTCATGCCACAGTTTGATTCTACATGTGCTTCAGCACATCCTTTGCTTTCAACATGTGAGAAAGTGTATAGACTAAGACAGATCTAGTCAACATATTTAAAGTGAAATATATATAAATATATATATATTTACATTTGCAAAGCTAGGGAAGAAACAAATATCCAGGCACACTGCAGCATAGATGAAAACAGAAGATCCCAAAAGCAATAGGCTAGTTTGCAGACTGTCATTAGCCTCCACTGTTTCAATGCCTGTGAGTCAACAGCCCAGCACTTCCCACTGTAAAGACCATGTTGACACTAGTATCTGAATTTACAAACTTAACATTTTGGGCTGTAATTTTTCAAGGCAGGCTTCTACCTAAGCAGGAAGGTTCTCCAAAAAACCTCAGTCAAAATAGTATAGTAAGGTACAAGAATGAGGCTAGAGGAAAAAGAGACTGAACTTGTACTTTGAAAAAATGTTGTCACACCTGTGTTTTAGAACAAGAACCTTGGATGGGTGAAACAAGTGGTCATTTCATCCAGGATGCATCTGTGAAAACCTGATCAAACTCTAAGCCTGAAAAGATCCCATCTGTTTGCACATGTTCATAAAAATGATAGATTGCAGGGACAGCATCATATAACTATCTCGGCCCATATATAATGGGCACAGCACACTTGGGACTGCAGGGGCTTATGCAGAACTTCTCCACTACTGCAGGAATGGGTTGGATGGAGGTAGGCAGCCGCTACCGGTGAGGGATGCGGGGACTTGGTGTCTCCTCCTGGGAGGAGACTGGGACTGAAGATCAAGGAGGAGAGCGGTACCACAAATTACGGAGAAATTAAGGAGCAAAACTGGGAACTAGGGCATGGAAAAGCTAGGAGAGCCTGGTCAGAGAGACAAGAATTGGGGAGTGGAATGGAAATACAAGGCACACCAATCTTTTCAGCTGTCAAAAGTTACTTTGGAGAGATGCAAGCAATTTACTGTATTTCTGCAGGTCCACAGAGTGTGAGACCCCTCTCATATGGAAAACTTGCTGTCCACGTAGATGGGGGCTGAGGAACGCATGCCCAATGCTTACAATAAGGAAAGCCTGGTGTTCTGCCAGAAATCCCAGACATGCCAAGAAGCATATGCAATAGGCCAGGTATGGTCCAAAAGGTGTCTATCACACACAACATCCACGATAGGGCAATACGGCAGCACAGTGACTGTATGCAGGTGCCTGTGCACAAGCTACAAAGACCCAAGGGACACATGTCTTGTTCCAAAAATCTCCCAAAAGGCAAAAACATGGTAGCCCTGGCAAGGGCGGGCCAGTCTGACAAGGAGGCCAGGTATCAGGAGAAATGGAGAGGTAGAGCCTGCCACCCTCCTTGCACTGAACGCCCCTGCACCGCTCAGGCAGCCTTCCCGAGGTCCAGCCGGCAGCCTCCCAGCCCAGAGCATAGTTTTTCAGTGGGGGAATTTCTCAGCTCACTAGTCCAGCTCATTTGCTTAACTGCCACCAAAGGTAATGGCAAAATAACACCAGAAGCAGACCTGGCCCCCTGGGCCTAACTGACTCTGTAGGACTGTACCAGGTATGCAGCTTAACTGAGATCTGAGCACAGCATCGCTCTCAGAAATTGCAGGGGTAACCCCGCTGGCTGGCTGTATCCCTTGCTGTCCCCGTGGCCTCCTACAACCTGGGGGCATATTAGCCTGATTATTGTTTACTTACTGATCAGAGCCTTTTGGAAAGTTTAATGTAGGCTTTTGTAATAAGATATTTCCTAGTTCTTGAAGTCCATTTTCAGCTAATGCTAAAAACTTAGTAGAAGGAAAAAAAAAACCCCTCTGCCAAACAGTAGTTGCAGAGTTTTGTCGGAGTGAGCTAAGTTAGACGAGTTAGCAGAAGAGAGTAGGCAGAGCTCTAACTCCTCTGGTTACTTAGAGAGCAGAGCTGTTGGGGTTAGCAGTTTTGCTGGAGTTAGTTCAGACTTTTAATGATATTTGGCCTTGTTAAATGACATACTTCTCTGTTTAAAATAAGCCTATCCAAAGCAGCTCTTACTAATTTGTTTACTGGCATCTGATGTTTCAACCCCAAATTTCTAGCTACACAAAGGGACATTGAGGCTAGGTGGCGCAGTTGTTTTTCCTGCTGTCCCGGCATGGGGACCCCCTTCCGCCCTGCTGAGCTCATAACTGAAATGAGTTTAACAGACTCAGATTTAGCTCGCTGCAGCACGTATTAAGGGAAGCACAAGGGGACCAGCCTACTCACTACCAAACATGACACCCAGAGGATGCTCTGCGTGAGAAAGGCAAGGAGGACTTGGGCATGCTTCTTCCCGGGGAAGGCAAGGACGGCAACACCTGCCAAGCAGGGCGACAACGTGCAGATGCACCTCATGGATGGCTACGATTACGTAGGGTGAGAACAGTACACCTTCTTGTACAGCAGCCAAACCTCAAATAATCACTTTCATAAGGCTTAATGACAAAAAGGATTTAACAGAACATTTCTAAAGTATTACTGAGTTAGCTAACTCTACTTCTTCAGCTTTGGACCCGCAGACTGTGACACATGCAGTTAGATGATGCAACATTAGTGTGAGTTGCATCACTAATGATGTGAGGGCAAGTTCTTTCCAGGACTTATTTTACAGTTTCCAGGTACATTGACACAAGATCACAAATGTAAAATACCTGACCCAGTTGCTTGCAGATACGGCCTAAACTAAACCTCTCCTCCTGCACAGCAAACACTCTCCTAAACATACTGGGGCAGCAGGATGTCTTCTTTCATATCACTTTTAGAAACACCACACCCAAAATAATATGATCCCAGAAAAGTCACAGGTACGTGATGTGATGCCTGCAAATACCTACCTGAGATGAGAGCTCCTCTATAGATCATCATCCAAAACAGTGGGGACTAAATTTCATTGCTAGGCAAAATTATCTAATATAACAGAGGAACTTTCTGTCAAATCCTTTCAACAAAATTTGTGACAGGGGCAGACTTAATTTCAAGAATATGCAAATGACAGGCTCGGACTTTGTTGTTATCCTAAGTGACTGTCCCAGAGGAAAGGAATGATTTAGCACATCTTCTTTCTTTTTTCCTTTTTTAACCCTTACCAGAAAACAGTGAGGTCTACCAGGTTTGTATCCAGCTTGCAGGTAAAGGGTTACAGATTCTAGGAAGTATTAAATGCAAACTTTAAAGGATTTTATTTTCATCTACAGTCACATGATGCCTTAATACCCAATGACACTAACTACAGTATCTCATTAAGAGGTCATGCAAACTCCCAAGCTAAACAAGGCATTCTTACATATTTAACATTCAAATGCAGAAGCCAAGCTAAGCCATGGAAGACTGTAATCAGAAAAGAGCTGCACTTCCTGATCAGCATAAAAGCTACAGGTAGGAAAAGTTCTTGTTCCTTGAAACTTGTAACATTGTGCTTTCAAGAGAAGCTGTTTACCAGACTTATTTTGTGCTCTCGTTATTTTTTAGCTTTCAGAACAATCTAATAGTTTTATCCTGAAAATACCTGATCTCATTTGTTTCACCTGCTGAAGAATCAGTACTATTTTTATACTCAGAAACACAATCAGCTCAGCAGAAATCCAAACAAAACAATTTTTTAAACAAAATCTGACTATTAAAAAGCTAAAAGTAATATTTTTTAAGATTTTTTAGTTATTGAACTGGATGTGTTTGTTAGAGTATGTGGGGTGAAGGGGAAGTTAATATGTCTTTGATGTCCGAAATGAAAGGATTTAGAGCTCTTCTGACCGTACTTATAACCTGAATTGCACATTGTTTCAGTCACTTGAATGAAAATGTATTTTAATGGATGTCGTTTCCCCAGTGATCTTATAGGAGTTCTGATAATTTGATGCACTTAAAAAAAATCTTACAAAGGCAAAACAAAGCAGATGGGGTGTGTATTTCGTACTACATAGCAGGAAAAAATTTTACAAAATAGGAGAGGGAAGTGACCTGGGCACTTCAGTTAAAACAAAGTTAATCAAGAATTGAAATTAAATTAAAGTACATTCATTGTCACATGGAGTGATATGTTTCGCTGACAGTTGCTGACAGTATTGCAAGAGTTCATTTTTTTCACTTGCGCTAAAGGACTTTTCCAGGGCACAATCTGTATCACAAAGATCTTTCTCTCATCACAGTCTGTCGGTGGTTTTTAGACAGTGTTCTAACCACTCACCATTTTAATCCCTTTGCAAGAAGGTAGTTACAGACAATGCTCTACAGCTGCAGATTTTACATTCTATTAAAAAATCTCTATTGCATCATGAGATTTCCACCCCCTGGGGATGCCCACCACATAAAAGAAGCAAGCAGGGTTTACTAATTTACTCCTACAATGATTGAGTGGTGACTGAAAGCAAAGTATTTTCTTCAGCTTATCCTATAAAACCCATCAGTTTTCCCTCTTCCTACGTAACACTAGTGTATGCTAAAAAGAAGTGGAGAAGAGCAATATATATATTACTTTAGTTCAGATAAGCTCTCAAAGTGCTTCACAAAAAAAGTACGCTGCCATTACTTGTATGTAATATAAATTCAAAAAGAACTGAGCCCCAACAAGCTTACTAATAGCGCTTAAAAAAAAAAAAATTAATATCATCATTCATTTCCAGGGCGCTCCACTTGAAACATACTAGGTCTAATTTTCAGAAGGGTGAAGATGAAATTAGGCCTAGTATGTCCAGCCTGAGACCTCAAAAATCTTACTATCAAACTAATTCTTCTTCTAACCTCCCAGCAGAGGAGCTCATAACTACACTGCTGGGAATGTAGAGAAGCCACTACACTTTAAAATAACTATTCTTTATTTACTCCTATATTCCTGATCTCTGAACCCATTCAGAAACCCTTGTAGATAAGGGGCTTATTTGCACAGCTACACTCAAAAATCATGGGGAAGAGAGAGGAATGCACCAGCTCCCAAATAAACAGCTATCCTATTGCATAGCTTTTCACTGAAAAGGAACACTGCATCTCAACGTGCTAAGAACAGCCTATTGTGGCCATTCTGTTTTAAGAAATGTTTGTACAAATTGGATCACAGAAAATCAGCGCTTAGTAGTTCAGCAGTTAAATCTGTTAAATGCTAAATATGTAAAATGCCCTGGTAAGCTGGGAGGTACATCGAAATTGAGCATACAATGAGCGGTATAGGTACTCTGAAACTAGAAAGACTAGACATTGAATGAGAGTGAAAAGTAACTCATTTCCTGAAGGAAATACAAATGAGGCATTTGTTTTCTAGCACTCTAGCAGTTCAGATGTCTTTATACTAACAATTTTACAATCATTACAGTAATTTGCACTACTTGAATTATTACTTTTTGCTGAAGAAATAATCCAACCTATTATCTTGCTTTGGCACATCAACATGGAGTTGACTGTAGCAATGTTTCATGGGGAGGACACAATTCAAATACTTTCATTCTTGTATACAAGGAGAGAGAGAGATCCTTGCAAACATATTATTGGAAACTCAAGAGAGAATTTTTCACTCGGATCTTGGGGGAAATCAAGTAAACATAACAATCAAAACACTTGCTGAAGTTTGGAATATTTTACGCTTCACCCCAAAACCAGAACTAAGCAAAGCTTTCGTCAAAAGCCAACGCAGATTTTCCGAAAGACTTGTAAACGTCAGGAAATTTGTACCAGATTTAAGGCTTATACTGCAAATTGTCAACCTGATGATTTCTGTGCAGCTCCAGGCAGGTGAGCAGAGAGAGCAAAGCCATCAGAGGAAGTGAAACTGTGCCTTCCTTGGGAAGCCCAGTAGAAAGTGGTCGCTGTGTGAGGCAAACACTTAGGAGTGACTCCTGGAAAGTGTCTGAGTGCCGATGCCCTTCTCTAACCACACAGTTGTGTATGTCTGATCTCAAGGAAATAAACTTACTTAAAACTAAGGATTTGCTCCAAGGCCTTACTAAATGAAAGCCGAGGTGCCACATTCACCCCAGGGCGCAATCCTCTCCTTTCCAAAACGAAGCAGCAAAGAGGGCTGGCAGAAATGCAGAGTCTGAGGCAGATAAAATGCCTGCACAGCCCTCTGTGCAGTGCCTTCACAAGGAGGGAAACAGGGGCAGAGGAGCAGAGCTGAGCGATTCGTGGCTCAGGAGGCTCCGGGCCCTAACGCCTGCAGGGCCCTGGCGGTCAGGGGCCACTGCGGGCTCTGACGCGGTCCTGCTAAATGGCCGTAGGAAAGTCTTTCTCTACATCTGTTTGGACAGCAAGCTCTTTCAGGAAGGCATAGTCTTTTTCTGTTTGTACAACACTTAATTATATATGGCCTCAATACTGTCTACATCATTCACTGCGATCGTTTCACAATTGACCTAGGCGGGGGGGGGGAGGGGAGGAAAATGAAGAAAAACTCGATGACACACACAGCCCACTAAGCACAAGAAAACTTAGCCACATAGTAAATATTCACTTCTGTATCTGAATTAATATTTCTCCTCCTAAAATTGTTTATCTGAGAAGTATGTATAGTCACCTGTCAGTAGAGTATGCCGGAAACTTCTACAAAAAAGTTGCAATAGTAAAATCTTTAGCATTATCTCTGGGTCTCCTTCCTTTCATGAGGAAAAAGCGCTGGTATTTTTAGCGCTGGCTGGTCGTTCTAGAAATCCCACGGGATTTCCATTTGAAACAAAACAGTGAGAATTTCTGTTTCTCAGCGGATGTGCGGTGCTGTGAAATGTCGTGGGCAGGGCGCCGGCTGAACATAGAGCAGCCAACCGAATCCCAGTCCCCGACTTGGGACCACCTCGCTCAGCGATGGCTCGCTCACCTCACGGTGCTCCAGCAAGAGCGTCAAAAATTTCATGTGTGGCTGCACACAATGATGCAAGTACAGTTGATTTTTGCTATAGAAGGAAAGTGCTGGCACACAGGATATACTGCTAATGAGGCTACATGGTCTCATACCATGTAGTTTTTAACTTATTGAAACTTTAATAGCAAAATGGACAAAATAAATGAGTTTTGGTGGAAAGGTCAGAAGGGATTATTGGAAAAAGAAGAGAGAGTTGCAATTTTCCTGTGAGCTCTCCTCTGAGTCACTTTCACTTGGACATACGGAGAAACTTTAAAATTTTATTAAGAACTGACTGCTGGAAACTAAACATTTAATCAGTAACAATAGGAAGCAGAACAACAAAAGGCATAATTTTCCTTTTTTGTGAGACCTTTTTCCGTCTGCAGTTTTTATACAGGAGTTTATTTAACTCCTAATTCTTCACTTAGCCACAAATGTCTTCTGCAAAGCCACAGATGCTTTCTGGTTAGAAAAGTATTTCTGGTTGAATATTTTATTATTAATTCATATAAGTTACTTTTTCACCGGGGAGAGTGAGGAGTAAGCCTCACTTGGCTTACTTTTGGCTTGGGGCTTACTCTTTTGGTGTTGTTAAATAGGCTTGGCTCCACTTTGAATCATGTCCCGATTATTTAGGAGAGAGCTGTACTTCTATTAAAGAGCAGCTGAACTGTCTCATTTTACATAAGCAGACCCAATTCCTTGTTGCAGCAGGCGAAGCTCTTGCTTCTCTGCAAGAGCTAAAGAACAAGGATAAGAGTATCCCATGTCCACAAAGAGAGACTGGAAACCCTTTCCAGCCGCAGTCCGTCCAGGAGCAGGTTATTCCACTGGTGCCCCCTCCCCTGCTCAGCACGGGTGCGAGCGGACGCTAAGGCACTTTGCCGAGGCAGGTTGGCATTAACGTCCTCTAGGGCCACGTGCTGATGCGGAGTCTCTGAGGCAGCCATGGGGCAGAGACCGTCCCAGATCAGCCGCGGCGCCGGGACGCGCGGGCTGCGGGCGCCTCCTTCCTCCCACGGCCTACCCTCCCGCCTCCACCGAGCTGCGGTCGTTGCCCTCGCTTCCTCCTACCACCACTTTGCAACCCGGTTTTATCAGCGGGACGTTTGGGAGCGCCCGGCTTTATCTGCCTCTGCGCAGCGGCCTCGGTGGCAGAGCGCGCCACCTCTGCCCAGGCGCGGCGGCCCAGCTGCCTCCTCCCTCTCCGGGGCCGCGCGCCCCCTTCGCCGGCCCCACCAGCCCCGGGGACCGACCGTCCCCAAGGCCGCGCCAGCACGGGGCTGGCAGCCACCAGGGCGACCGGCACTTTCTTTCCAAAAAAAAAAAAAATAAAAGGTGTTTTCAGCTCTTACTCCTTTGAAGGCATGCAAGCCTGGCAGTGATCTCACTTGCGGGATTTTAACGCTACCGATTTCCAAGGAGCTGCTGTCCTGATCTGCTCGTGGGAAGAGAAGAGCGGAGTAAGGCCTGGGCAATGTCCGGCTTTGGAAGTAAACTGACAGCCGTGTTCACTTACCGCTCAGTGGAAAAAGCTGCTTTCAGTAAACTGAATAAAGCTGTGTTAAGGTCCCTTCGGTCTTTATTTTTGGTTTGGGTGTGGCATGGAAAAAACAATATTTACCATCTCAGTAGCTGTGCCCCTTGTGTATTTGCTTTTGTGTTCTCTTTCCCCATGTGAATTTGGCAGATGTTGCAGGGCTTGCCATCAGCACTGCATTTTTGTTGTCGGCATATGTGTATGTCTCTGCTAAACAATAGCAGTGCATAGGCTGTGTCTGGGTGGCAAAGACACACATTCAACTGCCGGGCACTGTTTCACAGGCAAAGATGCATAGAGGACAAAAATACCGTAAGATTTCATTTGACATGTAAATGAAGCAGAAGCTACAGTCATCAACCCTAAACTGAAGGTCTCCAGGGGCCCGAGAAGCTACAGCCACGTACGAGGCCTGACTTCCGTCCTTAAAATCTCATTTTAAATTAAAATTCCTTGGGAATATTTTCCACTGCACTGGATGAATGCACTCAGATTGCAAAAAGGCTAGTCTATATTGACCAATATGCATTAAAAACTAATGCTCGGTGCAATTATCCAATTAATTAATTATCTCCTATAAAAATGTTTCTGTCCACATATATGTTTATTCAGAGTACAAACATACAAATTTGCTACTGCATAACTGATCAAAAAAAACACATAAAGAAAATTAAGTGCTTAACAAAATGCCTTTAAGTCTCAGACTTTGAGACTGCTGTCCCAGAGGCTTTTGACAAGACCATCTGGCAGGCCCATTGACTGCCCAGCCTGATGAACCAAATACCTATTAACAGGCAGGCTGAGCTTTCAACAGCAATAACTGGCAAGGCCTGCGCTCATATCTCTGGAGCTGGGCATAAATGTTTTCACTTTATGTCACCACGCCCCGGACACCCTCTCATCCAGGCATGAATGGAAATTCGAATAACAACAGTAGCAAGAGCTTAACTTGGCTCATAGTTCACAAGGCTACTACAGTACTGCACGCCTACCTGCCCAGGCTGCCATTTGAAGCGTGTGAAGCAGCAGGGGCAGGGCTGCCACCTCGCTCCCTCCCTCCAGCAGCTCCGTCCCCCTCTTGAGACAACAGGCTTGCTATTTCATGGCCAATCCCAGCACCAAGTGCTCATCAAACTACAGCCTTAGCTTGGCTTTGTTTCTCTGCAATACTTCCATAATAGAGCTTTGGCACCACTGAAATGGGTGTGGTTGGACTTCCCGCCTGGAGAGCGGGCGACTAACTCTGAATATATACTGCTATTTTGCATGTGGGGCAGACCAGATTTGTGAAGTAAGGAGCTAAACTGCCACTGTGCCCCATATGGGAGGCAACATTTGAATCTAAGTTTCCCGACACTCTATCCAACAGAGCAAACTGCCTCTAAGTACTAACACGCTTTTAAATTTCAACCCAGTGTTGATAACTATCTTGCTATGAGGAAGTATGTTAGATTGGCCAATAAATAAAGTTCTTACAGGCAGCAGATATTTGCTTTACCATAGAGCTACCTGAGACACATCCTTTACAGTCCCGGCATAACTCTTTGGAACAAGGAGCTCTGCTTGAAATGTCAATGTGATCCTAGTATATAGCATCATAAGCTACTCCACTACAAAAACAGATTTCCACGAGTCAGACTTAATTGTGCAATTTTAGGTAATACCTTTGGTGAATACAGCCCATTCTTTTGCACAGTATCACAAAAAAATTACTAAACTGGCTTAATTCCCGACAACACTAAGTCCTCAAAGGGAACAAATACTTTTTTATAGCTTTCAAGTAATGGTCTGGTGCAAGACTAGAAAAGGTTGCAAATACAATCAAGATAAGCATGTTACAATTCAATAATAGAATGGAGATGCAGCTGTATTTCACTGCTATCTCACCATTACCATATTTTAGCCACATTGGAACGTTTTTAATGCAGTGGTCAATACTTTGGATCTGTCTTGTGCTGAGAAATAGTTATTGTAATTACAAATAAAAACTCTTATTCACTAAATCATTGTGTCTAATCATTCTCTTAGCCACCCATCATCACTCAATGTCTGTTAAGGAAATTGGTTTAAAACAACCGAATGGAAAAGTTCACTGGCACTCTAAACAGCTCTAGATTAAATTGTCTCTGTGCTTTACACATCAATCTAAGTGCTGTATTTAAAAAAGAAGAGAGAAACCTTTTCAGTCCAAAAGAACTCAAGTGAAAGAAAAAGTACATCACATGAAAGGGTCTTGTTTAAGATATTGTATCAGAGTCTTTTCTTGAAGATTTTTGAATGTGACCTTAGGTAGCGTTAGTGTTTTCTTTATTTCTATGTTCAAAAAGGTTTTCTATACATTTTCACAGTACTTTGAAACTACAGTCTAAATAATCATCTACTTTTCTGCTGTGCTGACCATTCTTTATGTGAAACGTTCAGGAACAATGAGGGGAAAAAAATGTATCCAAAATGTATTCCTCACACTTACGCAGAAGGTGTGCCATGGAGGGGGAGCAATCTGAGCAATGAAACTGGGGAAAAAGGCAAAGGAAAGGGAAAAGGCAAAGGAAAGGGAAAAGGCAAAGGAAAGGGAAAAGGCAAAGGAAAGAAGCAGGCACAAATAATGTATTTCAGACTATGTCTGAGCTGAGAGCTGTCTGATATGGGTATTTCCCATTAAAGAAACTGATTCATATATCTTATACTGTTTTAGAAGGATTCATACTTTTATTCTTATATTTGATCATTCTCAAATGACTCCAGAGCTGAATGGGTCTAAGCAGTTCTACTTATAGGCTGCAAAACAATCTCAGAAATAACTCATTGAGCCACGATTATCGTAGCCTTACCATTCACTGAAATACCAGATTCTAAACATTTGGTGCTCCTACATGCTAGTGCTGGCATTTCTCTGAACAGCAACCAGTATCTGACATAAATAACAATATTACCATTTTGCTCACTAAACAAGCCAACTCTGAACCCACAGCATGTCAAATCCTTCCACTGAGGAAACAATCTTCTGTAGGTGTCTCAGTGCAAGCTGTATTCCTTAGTTGGAGTTCATCTTCTGATCCAATTCACAGTCAAGGTGCTTAAACCTATTTTACCATTGCTTCCATACAGGACAGCTGGGTAAGGAGAGTTCTGTTTAAGATAGGAAAAGTTATTTTTTTCTTCAAAACCCACTGAGTCATTTGAACCAAGCAGATTGCTCTTCAGCATTCACATTTATTTTTTCCACTCCGTTCTTCTATGCATGCCTCAGCCCAAACCTTGAGGCCTGTGCACAGCCTTCTGTTTCTCAGACCTGCTAGCAGACATGCATTTGGTCAGAAGGCTGAGCTGTTAACTCGTAGTGCCCTCCTTTCAGTCTTGCCAACAAAGATTACGTATATTCGGCTGAGCAGTGAATTTATAGCCCATGCTTTGGGGGCCATAGCTACTCCTCTGTGTAGGACTCGCTTTAGGCTAGCAGTAACAAACTAAGGATGTAACTCTTACAAACTCAAGGTATTTATAAACAGGTTTCAGTAACTTTTCTTGCTGTTTACATTCCAGTTTGAATATCCAGTTATAACTTGAAATCTTCCCAAAAGATTTTCCTGTCTACTGGCCATGTAACATGTGATTTTTTTTGCTACCTAAATTTCCTTTGAAACAATGAAACCTACATAAACTCTTTTCCCTGTAGGTTTTATTTGCCTTTCAAGAGGCTAAAGTTTCATATTTTTCCCTAAATCTGTTAAGTTGCCAAGCCTGTTTAGTCGCCTTTGTCTTACAATTTTGGAGTCTGTACATTGTTAATTCTTCAAATCTTACAAAATTCCCTTCTGTTCTCTGTATCATTCCAGCTTGATGCAAGAAAGACAAATTTGCCAAAAATTATGTTTCATAAGGCCAGTACCTGAGATGAGCCCCAGCAGCACGACTCATTTAAAAGTCTGTGGTTTGCACTTTTCCTAACAGCTGCATTAAATGAGTATTTATTAGGATAAAGTAAACTTGACTGAACTGCTCTAAAGTACATTTAGCACAGATAATCCAGTAGTGGTATGCTCTGCTACAGGGCCTGTATTGTTCAGTATCATGCCATGAAAGAGCCTGGATTTACATGTTCTACCCTTGACATGAAATAAAGTTAATCATAGACTGAGATTTCTTTGTTCAGTAAAACAGATTTTTCCTGGACTGTTCAATTCTGCTTTATCTGGCATTCTTCCAGCCTGCAATATTCCCCTGTCCACAGAGCTCACTGCGTAGTACAGCATTAACACAGTTGAACAGCTCACCTAGATACTGGCACAAAATCCCCGTGCCAAGGATTGAGTCCACCAAGAGCCACCTGTTTTCTAGGCTTGGCCTTCTGATTCTCAGTCTGTGCAAGACTGTATTGTTATTCTGCAGGATATATACTTTATTCATGTTGTTTTTGTTTTCCTCATCTCTGTAGCACACCCAGTAAGCAGCACAGTATCTAAAGATATCTCAGCAAGGTCCTTTGAGGTACAGGAGATATATAGGGTTTCTTGAACAAGGCTGCTGAAAACTTTGCAAAGCAATATGTATGAGTAAATATACTACTGCCCAGAAAAAGCAGAGCTCCCCTTCCCAAGCAGATGGAGAGATCAACTCCACCAAGCCCTGCAGTTTCAGGAGTTCTTCATCCTCAAAACATCCTCAAAACTTCCTCATTACAGAGCTCTTGCACCTCATTTGACTGAAGGAAAATTAAGCTTAAGCTGGCAAAGATCATATTCATTTATGCCAAGAAAATCCCACACAATTTGAAATTAATCAATAGCATAGAAATTCCCTCCCACCTACCACATGGAGCCCAGTTCCCAAAAATCGGCACTGTCTCTCTAGGGTGGTATTTGAAATAAGCTTGTTTGCAGAACTAGCTTCCCCCTCCTCCCATGACACCTTCCCACACAGAGAGATCTTTGTCTACCTTCTTGCTGTGGAAAAAATAACACACCTATATAGAAAATAAAGGGTAGACAGACCATCATAAAGCCTGAAAAGGTCTGATTTCAGAAAAAAATCACCAATGAGAGAATAGATTTTTCTCCCTAGATTCTCCTAGATTTTCTCTCTAGATATCTTCTTTTTCAGGTATGCCTGAAACAGAGTCTGGGCTTCTCCCTCCTTCTTTCACCACGTGCTTCTTTTATTTCCCAAGAGGATTGAAATCTCTTCATGGAAGCAAGGATTGCAGCTGATTGCAATAAAGCTTTCCATGAATGGCCTTTTTGAAGCATTCAGGGGAAATGCCTGGAACGATTCTGACATGTTTGCCGTTCACAGTGTGAAAATACCCTGCTCCCATTACACTTTCAGGCTTTTGCCCCCTCCCCTTCAGTAGGAAATGAAAACGTTTACCACCAAACTGGTATATAGGATTTCCCCTTATAAAGAGGTTGTAAGTCCTTTGCAGGTGAGCTTATCCGGAACAAGACAGTTGGCTTCAGGTTTTTTACAGCATTTCCTTGTTTCTGTTATGGCAGCATCTACAGGCACCAGATGAGATAAAGGCCTCATTGTTCTTTTAGCTTTCACAGAGACATGCAATAAGGCATAGCCTATTTAAACAGTAACAGATTAAATAGAGTAGTTCCAGAATCCAGAGTGGACCCAGACTCTTGGCACCCACTTACTTTAGGGAGAAAAAGCAATAATAAGCCAATCCCATCTTGCCTATCAGTAACAAAACCATCGTCCCAGGAAGTAAAAGCTCTGGGTCCCTTTAGCTTTAGGAGGGACTTAGTCACAAGTATCTCAAATTCCCAAGCAACGGGTGACAGCAGGTGGCTATTATGCAAGGTGGGTGCCACTGCCACACGCTGCTTTAACAGCAGTGGACTCAGAAGTCTACAACGTGCATTAAGCAGGCTCAGAGCTCACCCAACAGAAGGAACTCTTCAAGGTCAAGGGAACACCAAGTTTGTCAACCATAAATTGCCTTGGCAACCCAGCTGTCAAGCTACTTAGCTCTACCAAAAGTGTATCTGCCAGGGGCACATTATGTTAACAGGACTTTAGACAGCTACACACATTTCACGGCAACAGCTTACACATAATGGGCACTAAGGTACCCAAGCAGCTAGGTAGGGTTTTTGCAAACTGTTCCCCACAAGCGTGGCACTTGACTTCTGTCAGCCCTGGGACTGAGATGTGCATGGCTACTTCATAAGCCTGGACCACTCCTAGAAGCCACTTGCTACAGGAGTGGAGAATGCAGGTCCATAAGGACATAAGGTTGTAAGGAAGGCCACAAGCAGATTAGTTGGTCCTCTTAGCAAAGCCATCACCCCCTAGTCATTATTCCGCCCAATCCACACAAATAACTACCCTATTAATATTTTCATCTGTTTCCTCCATCTTAGAATTTGCCTATAGAGACATCTTTTCTTTCAGTCTTAATTCCCAAGTTTCCACACTTCTTCCATGTCTATAAAGCTTTCATATCTATAAAACTTTCTACTACCTGAAAACATAACAAATAGAAAAAAATACAGTATCAAGGATCTTTCAAAACAGTTTAAACTAACCAAGCTTTGTTCTAATTGGAAAACATTACACAATAGCATTCCTTTCCAGAGGCAATAAAGAATTTTCATTCCCCTTTACTACCGTCTGTAGCAAGGCTCTTGTTTTAAGATAATGTTACAACAGCGCAGGCATTACAAATTATGTAGTAGACTTGTTTTGCAAACTCCTTGTTGTTTTTGACTATTAATTACTATCTGAATAAGTAGACTTTTTTGTTAAGTGACAGAAGGAGGAAATCAGTGCAGTGCTGCCTCTGTATTCCGTCAACCTCTCAGGCAAAACACCTCCACCCCTCACCTGGCTCTGGGCAGTCAGGCTCTGAAATCAGAGCCAGCACCCACAGAGCCACCTCTGGGCTACGCTCACTCCAGCTGTCTTAGGATGGCACAAGTTTCAGCAGGTGTCAAGGTCTCTAGTTCACAGACTTTCACCTTATAAGTTCAGAGTAAACTCAGTCTGAGTCAGATTGGGTTTTTTAGGGGGTACTTTCCTCCATTACAAACCTTCAAATAAATATTTACTTTTTTCTTTTTAATAGATCCAGCACAGCACAAGGAAATTGGTGAGAGTAGGCCTGTCTCTTGGCAGCAGTTCAGCATTACAGAAATTTAGCTGTGAGAGCAAACCACACCTCAAGTCAGTCATATGACACTTTTGGGGGAAGAAAGTTCTGCTACAGAAAAAATATAAGTTTGATGCATGTAAAGCATCTGAAGAGATAATATGCCAGATAGTGTTAAAAGGCATTCTTTTTTGTAAAGGACAAAAATATCTTATTTCCTCAGACCCCTTCCTCACCACAGTAAAGAGTGTGAACTGAAACTTGACCAGGTAACAAAACTGTTCGGAAAGTGCTGCCTATATTTTTATGCAGATTTGCTAGCTCTTCTTAACTGAAATGAATGCTGGTGTCTTTTTTGACACGAACAAGGCAGGATTTGATAGAAGCTGGACTGCTATGTGGGTCTTCATCAGAAACTCAACCACTTCCCTGTCACCATCTCACCTCACTAGCTCTGTGATCCAAACCTGGAAAGAAGCTCAGTTCTCTGACAATCAACCCAGAAGCCTGACAAGGAGCAGAAAAGCTAAGCTCCGATGTTTTTCCTAGGGTACAGGGATCCCAATGCTCTCTAGAATAGGGAAAGACCACCACAAAAATCATCCTATAAAGTTAAGGGGAAAATGGTCATTTCAGAGAGAATTTAAAGGGGAAGCCACAAACAAAAATGTGTGTTTTGTTAACTGAAAAAAAAAAAAAAACTTTTTGTATCTTCTGTAAACCAGAATTCCTCACTCATCTTTATTACCACGTACCTTTTTAAAAAATATATACAATAAATGTGAATGTCTTTAGATGGCAGAATGTTGGGAAATGTATCCAGTAAATTACCACTTATTCAAGAGTGGTATTTAGTTACCATTATTCAAGAGACCCAGAACATTGCAGTGTCCCCCATCCATGTGGTCACAGATGTCCATACCAGTAGGACTTGCTGAAATAATTTAAGCAGTCGAGGGGAAAAAAAAAAACTTTTTATTGGATATTTTATTCATTTAGGTTCACACAGATCATTCAGTGCCTAAATTAAAGGTGATCTGTAAAAGGAAAACATGTCTTCAGTACTGGCTTTGTGATGTATAACAGAGGCCTAAGATTTTAATTTTTACTGTTTGATTTTAACATTGAAAATTTGGGTCCTGTCAAAGCTGGAGAACTATTATTTAGCTCTCCATTCATTGGTAAGAACCAAATCTCATGACCGAAGGACTGAATAACAAAACAAGGCAATTTTCATTCTCATGAGAATACCTTAACTTCAATAATTACTGTACATTGCAGAAAAAGAAAGTCTGTGCCAGAGCTTTAGCTGTTCTCTGTAACCTCCAAATTTAAGTAAAACTCATACAAGATGTGATACATAGCATTTGTTAGTGTAAAAACAAAAGGAATATTGATTTACAACAGCCATTGCATTGTCCACTTAAAATCATGGCAATACACATGACATCACACCAGTTAAGTTAAACCTACAATGGAAAAATGAACATCTAAATTTGAGGCCCTCTTTACAGATCGTGTAATCAAAGACAGCAAACAGGGAGGAAGTCTCTCACCACTTAAAACTATCCCATTGGTCTCAATCCTGCATATGAAAATTGCAGGTAAACACCAACATCTGGCAAAACCCAAGTCTTATGCCAAGACACTGAGCAGGTCTTGGTAGAGAAGATGTGAGAATCCAGCCTTTATTAAATGCTGCAATGGCACTGGTTTCGTTGCAAAACCATTGCTCAGAGCTGTTCATGGAAAGACGAATTTATACTACATAACTGTAATGAAAGTGCGGTGGTGCACTGGCACAATTAAATTAAAGCAATTTTGTATATAAGAATGATGCACTGATTTAAAATTGGTTTATGTTGATTCGTTTACTCTCGCTTCATAACAGTGCTATTTCTGTGGGCAAACAAGGCCATAGATGCTTGGAATGCTTCACCCTCAAAGGATTAACAATTTTAAATTAGGGAAAAGTAATTTAGTGATCCAACAAGAACTTTTATTTATTTCAAAGGCTTGGAACCTAGAACCATCACTCCATAATTTTATCCAAATGTTGATGTCGTCAATGCATTTTCAAACAGCTTTTAATTAAGTTAAATAAAGAAAACAGATGCTGCTGAAGACATGCCCAGTAAGAATTTCTATTTCTAAATAAAACTGTGTTAAATGCATAACCAGTTTTGCTGTGGGATGTGATACACGCGACTGAGTTGATAGGAGTACAGTGAGACTTCTGTGCCATTTAATATGTCACTGAGAGCAGTCAGCACAGAGATAATTATATAAATACAGAAGAATGGGTCTATGGCCTCTACTTCCTCTAATTTAAAAGAAGTATATAAGTTATATAAACCATATGCAGTAGCATTTACTTTGGGCTACAGCAGTATTTCCTTTTCTTTAAAAAAAAGTTTCATCTGCCCAAACCAAGAGAGTCTTTTTTCAGTTTTCTTAGCTCAGAGGAACATATAAACAAGATGCTCATTCAGGCAACATTTTCTATTTTAAGCTATGTTAGTCAGTGGTGCTGTAACCCAGGTCCCACCCAGGTGCAATAAAATCTTAAGAACATTAAATTGTATCAGTGTGGAAATCTGTAGCAGGGAGAGAAGGAATGAAAATTAGGTCAGTCTAATTGAATTGCAGTAGTTTGTCTGAAAAGCACCTTTACTGCCCACTTTGAAAGGGCTTTAGAGACCACATTAGTGAAACGTTCTCTTTTTCAAAAACTTCATCTTTGTTATTGCCTGCTTTGCTCAGAGGACTCACTGCTGATGCATCCTCCTGGCCTTTTATTTGGTTGGATGATAAAAATATTGCTAGCATTAAGGCTAGAAATTGCAAAGTGACCAGCAGAAGTTAGCTTCAGTGAGATTTTATGTGCCTATTAGGCCCTTATATATGCATTAAGTTTCATCAGAAAAGCCTTGTTTTTTCACCCAGAAAAGCTACCCTACTCCAAGCTGGTCTTGTTTTATGCAGAATACTGCCTACACAGGGAGTAGAAGGAAAAAAGGGTAGAGGAGCTGACACTTTGGCAATGGGGCTTACTGGCCTTTAGGAACAGCTTTACATCTGCCTCATGCTGCCTGAGCAACCTAAGGAAAAGCAATACGCCCCGTAGGAACCCTTGATGCCATCAAAGGCCAGCCTAGCCTCAGTGCCTTGCGTCGGTGCACGGGAGGGACACGCAGGCACATCCTTCAGCTCACAGCAGACCTCCCTCAGGCGCAGCCACCACCTCCTAGGATGGACCGTGGTGCTCAACGGTGGAGGCAAGTAGTTCAGAAGAAATTGCACAGCAATTACACATACCATTCTGAGCATATGTCAGTCGTATGATCTAAGATAATACACATAAATATACGGTAACAATAAAAAAGGGTCCTTCCATTTGTTCCACTCGATGTCGTACTTTTTAAGCGAGAGGAAAAACCTGGCTCCACCCTCTGAATGAAACCTCATTTTCAGAAGGATAATGCTACCGAAACCAGGAGGAATAGGAGGCAGCAGCCATTGTGACCTACTTTTCTATCTTAATGGAGAAATAAGCACTTTAAAAAAATTGATAAAAACTTAACTTCGATAACATAGGGATGTTCAGTGGAGCCATTTATATACATAATCCACAAACTAACCACAGCAACAAGGGACACACATACACATAGCAAAAGCAATCAGAGAATCCTGCTTCCAGCTCTGTATTTGATAACACTGAATATGCAAAATGTCAGCTGAAACACTTCTATTCCACATCATCTCATTGTTCAGCTGAGACAATGTAATAGCTACACAATTAGGAACTATAACAAACAAGTCCCAGAATGAAGTTGGGGCTTTAAAGGCTGAATACGTTATCCAAACATATGAATGAACACTGAGCACAGCAGGATGCTTTCAACCACAAGTCTATTTCAAATATTGGACTAGAAGAGTCATGTTCAAGTAACTGTAACTCAGAACATTTTGCTACCACAACCACTTGAAAACACAGAAAATAACATTTCCAAAGTTCTCCAATTTTCATAGCCTTCAGCATCATATACTTCATACCTTTATTAGCAAAATCTTCACTTTTAAGCCATTTCTATAAGTTAGTTTTTGACTGAATCGCTAATCTTCTGACTGAAAGGATCATAGACCTAATGTATTTCCTTAAGGGATTTTTCTGCTTACGGAATCAGTCTGCAATCTTCTCACTCTAAATTATGACACAGGATTTAATATCATCCACTTCTACACCCTCCAAAATGTGAATGGAGGGAAATTCCATTTCTGCAGGAGGCTCCCCATGGCTCTTTGCCCGTGGAAGAGCTTATGACAGTGGATTACACTCTTCAGAAACCTGCCTAATTTCTGTAGCTAAACTAGATGTTGCTTTGCCACCATTGACTGAAAATTGTCAGAGATTGGGAGGGGATTGAGTACCTGAGAATACTGCTTATGAAGAGCCAGGTCCTAAGCAGGGTAGCTACAAGCCCTGGTCAAAATCACAAAAGGAGAAAGAATTGGACACGTTTATATCAGGTAGTTTCAATGAAGGTGGCAGTGGAAAGAGAAAGAAAACATCCACAGTGCCCACATCTCCTCCTGCTCCCCTCCCCCCAATAAATCCATGATTTGTTGTAAGAATATAGAGAGCACAAGCTCCTAGGTAAGCGCGGACAAGGTTACGATCCCAAGCACCATACCCCTGCCACAGTGGAGCAGAGAGGGACCGCAGCAAGCTGTCTCTCCAGCCAAACATGAGGGAAACAACATGTGTTCAGACTTGCAGCATGTCTTTGGCTCTGCCCAAATACAATTCACCTCTTACTGTTACATAACACCAAGAAATTACAACCAGGAACTGAGCCCCAATGTTTCGCAGTAGAGCACTAAAGGGCTCAAAACAAGCCTTTCCCCAAACACATCCCTATTACGTTTCTGACGCAATGCAGAGAAGGGCGAGACAGTTAAAAGCAGGGCACGACTGCAGATAAGGCAGCAAACAAACTGCCTTTAATTTGTCAGATTCTTCAGCAATAAAGTGGTAAAGCAACGCATAGCTAAGTCTAAGACTTAAGTCCAAACGATTCACAGTCTAGCTTTTACCAAGCTTAAAGGCCACACATGTTTCTGCCCCTTGGAGAGCATCTGGATCTTGCCACGGAGAAGACAGCAGAACAGGCAGCAGTAAGTTTAAGCTCGGTTCACATTAATGTGCACTATGAACTTCGGTGACAAAAGAGTGGAAGAAAGGCAGCCCCTTTCACCTCCCCTACTCTGAAACTGGCCTTGCCCAATAATGAGATGGGGCCAACAGCTGGGGACGATGACTTCTGCAACGCGCAACACAGAGCCTTTACAGGAAGCTGCACTGGCGAAATTGGGCTAATGAGGATTTTTTCATATGATAAAGTGCATCCTGATATTGCTTTAATAATAACCTAATCATTTAATAAAAATTTTTTAAAAATGATTAAAAGCTCTTGATTTAAAGTTGTTGCATACAGAAGAGAAAGCTAAAATATTTATTCTGCAGTTTAATGAAAAAATGTTCTCTGATAACAAACACAGAGACCTCGCATACCAGTCACCCAGTGTTTGGCATTCTTTGAAAACATTTCTTGTTATATATGCTCTTGTTTTGGCATGAGGGTTTAAAAAACAAGGATCATGGATCTTTTCAAGCTATGAGCGTGTCACAGAAAAGAAGAGAGGACTGAGAATTTTGCCAGATTAAAATGCGCAGTGACTTGCGCTTTTAACACTCACTTTGAATCTTATGTTCCACATATCTATTCATAAATACACTCACCACAGGTCCCATAATATTGTTCTGAAGCTTAGAGGCTCCATTCTCCTGAATCCCCAGCTAGAGTCCTGCGCACAACACTCTTGCTAAGAAAATAAAACTCAGATTTTTATATAAGGCAGCAGTCAGCCATTAATGGCTACTTTTTTCAGTATTTGAATAAAGCACCACTGTTTTCCATGATTCTTTCCTTGGAGATTAAGCCCGCATCTCAGAAACATCCACACTAAGCAAAAATAACTCCATCCACATAGAAAAGTTAATATAATGCTCTGAATTGCTGTTTCTTCTAGTATAGCCAACATTTCTTAGTATACATTTTCCAAAGTTATCTAGGTGCCTAGAGGGACACAAGGAAACATATACTGTCATACAGACTATAGGGAAGGTATAACCATCTTGTTATATAATATATATGCCAGGGAACATTCAGTTAGGAATAGGAAAAAAATAGGAAATATAAGAATAGGAAAAAATTCAGAACGGAGCAAATGAAATTCTTCCTCCAGCACAACTAGCTTGGGTGATTGGTATCTATACATTTATCACCAAGGGAAAGAGTATAATGAGGTTTCCATGCACAACAACAAGCATTATCCAGTGTCACAACAGTGAATACAACAAAATTAAATACAGGTTTGAAAAAGCTAAAAGTTCTAGGAGATATAAGCCTTCATAATACAGAGATTTAAGCCACGTTTGATGGGAAGTAAAAGCTGCATAATATCAGCTCCCTGAGGGGAGTTTGTGCAGCTTCTTCAGAGGTATCTGATGCTGAACACGGGCCTGAAATTGGGTCTGATCCAGCTGGGCAGTTTCAGGATCGCTCTACATATAGTAAGATAGAATTAAAAATACAAGAAAAATCAAACAATAAAGTCAGAAGTACTCTTGATTACCCACTGTAGGGACAGTTTCAAAAAGAATAAGCTTTTTTTTTTTTTTTTTTTTAAACAGAGTGGCAGGATAAACCTATCTAATTTTTATATATATACTAAATATGTATATACACTATATATACTAAATTATATATATATAGTTTTTATATATATACACACATACACATAATTAAATTCTCAGTCAGATGAAAGACACCCTTTTTGTTTTCCCCTGCTGAATCGTATAGCACCCATTATTTACGCCCTTGTTGAGCACAACTCAGGTGGAACCAAGGAAGTGACACCAGCCGTCCAACACCTTCAAACCTGCTCCTGCTTTGTAGCTACGATCTGGGTGTTGAAAGAACAAGGATTTGTTGCAATCATTGGCTTGCCACCTGCTTGAGGCATTCAACTGTATCTAGCACAATGAGGCTGGCAAGCATTCATGAGTAAATACACAATAACATTTGTATGTTTACAGCATCTGTGAAAGGTGTGGGAAGGGCAACTTCTCTACAGCATGTTTCTAGAGCAAGTCAAACCCATTAATTAAATTCATTCTCCTGTCCTGCTTCAAAGGAAAAACAGAGGTGATTTATGGGCATTGACAGCTGCAGGAACCAGAAGCTGGTTTTGGCCTCTCTGTGTCTCTAATTAATTTTTATGCATCAGGGTAGGTTGATTTCTCGGTTTCAGATCATATGAAAGGCTGCATGTCCTCAGCTTCTACAAAGAAAGAAAAGGAAGGTGCTCCACACACAGAGTACTATCTGGCGAACTGCCATGATTTCTCAATGCTGGCTGAATAACATCTACCGAAACTGGGTACCTGAACACCTTTGTGCCCAAGTAACTGCAGGATGAGGCTTAAAAGTTCCTAGTCACAAGACATTTCTTATTTAGTCGTTATTTTGCTTATCCCGACAACAAAAGCTTTAAGATGAGAAACAAATGGTACCTGAGAAGCAGCACAGTCTACTACAACTAACAATTCTCTTGTTAACTACCCAGAGAAATTGCCTCAAATATCTTCTAGAAGGAAGATAAATGTCTCTGTTCTGCCAGGGCAAACAGTAACATGGGCAAATAGCAATATATAGCAATAGAGCATGGATTTCACGTTCTTTTCCTCTTCCAGGTTCTTTAAACAAGAGACAAACTGCTAGTATTTTGGCCTGATATCTGAAGGTAAGCAATCACAAAACATTTAACACCCAGGCTAAGAAGAGGAAATCGTTACAGAAGTAGAAAATCTAGGATGTAGAACTTTCACCGCAGACTTCTAGGAGATCTTTACCTATAAAGGACTATGCAGACATAGACAGAGTAAACTGACAATGCATCACCTGCCTAGCAGAGCCATACACTGTTGTCACAGACATTACCAAGAAAGATCAAAGTTTCCTATGCATAAATGAGCTGAGACCTGGCTGTTATATGATTTGTAACATGCTGTAGACTGATACCAACTTCTACTGAGTGGAAGGTTGGGCTGGATAAACTCCAGATTTCCCTTTCAACGCAGTATTTTATGATTCTATGTAACACTTCCTAAAATATAAGAGAAATTTATTTTTGTTGTGATTCATGCTTAAGACAGCAAAAAGCCTGCTACAAACAAGAATATCTAACATAGCTCATGATCACGACTTGCCGGAAAGAAATAGAAAGCAGCCAGCACAGTCTGTGAAACTGGTGGAACACAGAGAACGTAAAAATCTCTTTTAGTGCCAATGACCCAAACTTTAGAAGTGGTCTCTCTAACAGATAGTTATAGCTAATAACCTGTATCTAGACACAAATGGGCACATGATGATGTACTGCAAGATCAACTAAATGGTGAGCAGTATCATAAGCTGCCTTAGCTAACTGAAAGGTGCTAATAATTCTTCAGAAATCCCTTGTCTCTATTTTAATATAGCTCATTACAGACAAATACATCAGCATTTTATAACATTTTCAATTTATGGCAAGATAAGCAAAACAACTCTCACAACTGGGAGCTGGAAGTTCAGTCCATGCCACCTGGAAACTAGCAAGATCACAGGCTCTTCCAGAAGATTACTGCCTATTTTCACCTGCAGCATAAAGCTATCTCCTCTTATCAGCCTGTCTTTACCCCTTGGGAGATAACGTGTACCTTTTTGGTTACTGCTCAGGCTCACCACAAATCAAGGAGATTAGTCAGATCTAGAAGAATTGTTAAATAGTGTTGATTCAAATGTTAATTGATGAATGGTACCTCAGTTACCCACTTATGTACTTCATGATGTTAGTGACAAAGTTTATATTTATAGGGAGCATAATAGCATAATTCAAGAACTAGTATACTGATAAACATATAAAAATGTCTTGAAAAGTCTCTTAAAATTCAAGAAAGACTAATAAATAACTTCAAAATTTTTTTTTTTAAAGAAAACTTACTATTCATTTATCCTGCTCCTTAACAAGAGGATAGCTTTAGTTACCTACATTTTTAGTTTTCCTTATCCCTATAAAACAGAGAGGAGAAGTATACAGTTTTGCAATTGAAAGATTATTTCTTGACTCCAAGCATTAATAGAAGCAATTTAGGATTTTCAAATTCAGCTTTGATTTCCTGAAACTTCTCAATTTCATGACTTTGCAACAGAATATTAAAGACTTTGATTCCACTCGTAGAGAAGGTCAATCACAATTCTGTCAACAACATGCAACAGGCCTATGTATTATACAGTGACCCTCATATGAGGTCCGGCTCAACTTGTCTTGCACAAAGAGCATACTAACATAACCTTATGTAAACAATTATAGTGAAATGCATGGGCAGAAATGCCAAGAATGTATGTAAATCAGAGGTCAGTTCTGCTGAAATTTGAATTGAGATGAAGAGTTGAATTGACCAAAAAGATCCAAAAAAAAAAGCTATTGGACAACACAGTTTGCAGCACATTTGAACAATGCCACAAAACGTTTGAACAATGCCACAAAAGCACACATGGGGCAAGGCTATTAAAGAAGGGAAGGAAGAAGGAATATATGTCACAGGGCACAGATTAAAAATAATAGTGATAGCCAAACATTTTCTGAAACTGTCAGGGAGAGCACTGTGTTTTAATAATTTTGTCCTAAGCCAGAAAATAAGTAATGTCTACAATCAGCTTATCTCCAGAAAAGATTGGAGGACTGAGTTATGAATTTCTTAGAAGAAAAAGTTAAACCTCGGCTTTTTTTTTTCTTCTTCTTGAGTAAAACATGTTTGATCCTTAGGGTGAGGAAGGCTGTTTTCTTATGAAAAGTACTGGTGGGCCTCTCACAACACTGTACAACAACGAACCTCTGTATGGTTCCTGAAAACCGTATGGAGGGGGTCCTAACTGAGCAGTAAGATAGGTGGAACGGAGCAGCAACTTCCCAGTCTGCACAGGGAAAGAAGAACCTCATGTGCGCACTTCAATCAGAGGACAGATACACTTTAAAAACCAAAAACATAGAAAGGGATCCAACAGCACAATGAGAAGGTAAATATAGAAATAACTGTTCATGGTGTCTGAAAGGTTAATTCTGTGTAACACAAAGAGCACCCAGGGTTTATGGCAAAACAGGCTTGTCATACTGCATTCAGATTTTGACCATATGACTTTGAGATAGCAAAGTTTCCAGCAACTAAATGAAATGGAAAATGCAAATTGGAGCTTCTGCAGCATAAGAACGGAGAGCCTAATATATATATATATTTTTTAATTCCAGGTTATTTTAGAATGTGAAAACTACTTGCTGCTTGGATTCACGACAACCATGCAGATACTATTGACTTGCATAAACAACCTACACTGACATGGTAAGCATATTCCAAAGATCAGGTCTGAGTTCATTTGTAGTTATTGCTTGCAATAAACTGGAGCAACTCAGTGTGTAAGGCTTTACTTTTCTTTCTCAAAAAGAATAATATAAAAAGTATTAAACAACATAAATGAGCAGGATGTGGCAACATTCCTTGATTTACAAACATTGTTTTATGCACCAGACAGTTTCCAATAACATCTCAAAAAGGATGTCATTAAGGCAGGATAACAGTAAAAGAATATTTAGTTATGATTAGTTATGAATGCAATTTACAGGAATAACAGCCACGTTCCACACCATCACCAAGTAAAAGAGGAAAAAACTCCAAATGCAATGAAAAAAGAATATTTTTAACTCAAGTTTAAGTACAAACACAGAAATGGTTTATGCCTGATCCTTGCTAACATAGAGAAAATGAACTACTGGTTCACTTGAAAGTCAGCTTCCACATACATTCTTTTCTTAAGCATCAAGCATTTGACACTGAGTTTTCAGTACTCATTTTAACACTATACGCAGACAGTTTCACTAATTCATTGATTTTCCTTTAAAGAAAAGCCCCTATTTTGGGGTCAAAAGCCAGTCAAACACATTGTTATTTTCAAGCAGAAGTTCACAGTGAAATCACTTATCACTTGGCATGATATAATGGGTATGCCTACAGCTTACCAACAACTATGACTCCTATCAGCTATCCTTTCTGGCATTTTTCTTTTCCATTTCCAGAGAATTATAGAAACATATTCCCTAGTAGACTTAAAATAAACAAACAAAATCCAATTATAAACTGAAAAAAAACCCCTTTAGCTAATCTGCTACTTCAGAATTTCTTAAGGAGACAAAAGCAACTTACCAGAGATAAGAATGCACCACAGGGCTGAGTTAAACAGCATCTTTTACGTTTGTTTACAGTAGTTAAGCATCTTTTACCTTTGTTAAATAAAATCTGCATCCTTTCAACATGTGGCAAGAGGCCGTGGATTTTATTTTCATTTAAAGGCTCCATGATATGCATAAATGTGTAGGCCATGGTTTACACAAAACAAATGAGGACACGAAGACAAAATTAATTAATAACTAATTAACTAATATTAATTAATAACTAATATTAATTAGAGATTAGGACAGAAATTTAATGGAAGAATCTACTTTATAATGACAGCTATATCAAATAAGAATAGAATTAAGGTAAAAAGTGACACAAGAAGACTCCAGTAAAAGTTACTTTAAAAATAGATAGCAACAAACAACATATTCCTCATAAGCTTTATTAGTTACTCTACCTAAAGTACAAAAGGCACCTTTGACAGATGTATAGAAATAGTCTCAACTCTTTGCATCAGTATAAGATTGAATAGGGCTGTAAATCTCCAAAGTGCTGCACAAACATTAAGCTCCGGGAAGGATATGAGACTGTAATGTACAAGACGAGTTAAGTGACTTGCTGTAGGGCAACAGAGCAATGCAATGAATCAAGGGTTCCCAGGCTCTCCTTAACAACGAGTCACATCGCGCATCTGGGCCGCTTGAACTTGATCCTAAATCACAAGCTGCTGAATTACAAATTCAGCAGAATGCATTTATTTTTAAGTCATCTTTCAGGCTCTTTATAAAAAAGCTTCTAAATATCATCAATGGGTCAAACACTGCATTGTTGTCTTCTTGACGCTGTAGGCTTACAGCAGCTGTGGAACTACATGTACAGCTGAGGGTTCTTTCAAACCTGAAAGCTAGCAGTGACATATTAAGAGAACTTCTCAGAGTTTAACCACAAATCTGGTTCATATAATTGCAACTATGCAAATCCAGAATATACGTATGGAAAAATGGTGTAGCAAAAACAGTAGCAACTGCAACAACCATGAAATTGCCTTGCACTGTCATCCCCAGCCCTATTATCTACTGATGCTGAATTCATGAATAAATTACTATGGCTTAGATCCTAAACGAGTTCTGCTGATAGCGATTTTACAATCGCTAATACATAAGAACCTCACCATCTTACAAGAAACACCTTGCACGTTCAAAAATCATGCCAGCACATTCAGCTCTATTTAGAAAATAGGCTTGTAATACAAACTGCACTGAAATAACTCAAGTTATCGTTACTGAAGCAGAGAGATGCTGAGAATCAAAAAAGTACATGGCACAAATTCTAAAATCCACAGCAAAATACGTTGTCTGTATCACAAAAATGAGCTTGATTTTCTGATTAGTATTTACTACAGCTTTGCATGCACACATGTGTGCATATGCCCATATTCCATTTGCTATGAGAAATACAGAAAATATACTAATATTTTAAAGGTGCAAAAGCATCTGCTTTGTTTTATTCCAACTCTATCATTATGTTACAAATTTTTCTCTGTAAATTCTCAATAGAAAACATTTACCGAATTTTCTGTTTAGCCTGGAGCACACTTATCTGAAAGAACAATAGCTTTTCCAGATACCTAGAATATTATTGAAGTGCTAGAGGCATTTCTTAAGTTTCTAAGTTCATGAAATCTGAAGGAGAAAGTTCTTACCAGCATAAAGTAAAGGTAAAGTTTTAGCTGATACTATAAATGTCCTGACTGCTAGCAAAGACTCACATAGTACTGTGTATTCGAAGATTTTCTAGTTTTGTTGTTGTTTAGAGTGTAAACATTTCACATCAGTCCTAATCCACTGTAGCAGGCAAGCTCATGCTCACTTTAAGCAGGTTAGCATTCCGATTCAGCTCAAAGGGATGAGCATATTATTCAAGTGATTTGTTTGATCATCATCTAAATCAAGAATTTACAAGGGCACAAAGAGGAGGTTCTTACATTTCCACATGGTTTGCAGTAGTCAGCCTCCACCTCACAGTATCCTACTTCACTGTGTGGACACATGAAGAGACCACTCGCAAAGTGTTGTTTTATTATTGCAGGATCAAGACATTTAAAACAAACTTTTCAAGCAGTCAATGGAGTACAAACTGATTGGTAAGACTTTTTTTTTTATTCTCCTCCTGTGAGTTTAAGATTTACTAGCCATTCACCATTATACCTTTAGCATACCAGAATAGTGAACAACACTGCATTACTTTTCTCTCTGAAGTACTTCACTGTATTTTCTAATGACGATGCTTTGTGTTACAAGCACTGGTTGACAAAACTCGTTCTGAACTGTGTTTCTTTCCTAATGTTTCTGTAGTAACAAATAAAAGCTTACCTGTTTCCACTTTGAACTTTAGAAAAAGTTAAATACCATAAAGAAGAAACACAAGAATACAAAGTTGACCCATTCTAAGTCAATTACTAGAAGCAAAAAATGGAAGGAGAAAATGCTGAAAGGCTGGCAGAAGTTCATGAGAAGGACAAGCTTAAGATAACGGGGAAAAGAAAGAGGGGGATTTGGGAAAGGAGAACAAGTTCAAAAATATGAGAATTGGTTCACGTTCAAGCGGGAGAGAACACTGACCTCTATAACTGTTCTCTTACAAAGAGCTGCAGGTTATTCCATTAGATGGACAAATCCAATATCCTGACAATTTTAAGAAAGCTCCTGGGTCCATTTTTTTTTCAGGAGAGAATGAGTGAGTCATACTGTTTCCAGCTTTATCCAATTTTCTTTATATTAAAAGAGGCGAATGTTCCGAATGTTAGAACAACACTGCAGTATCTGCCACTAGCAATCTTCTGGATCATCTAAACAAATAAGAAGCATTTGAAATATTCAAGGCAAGATGATTTGGGGGACACAAAGCTCCAGTTGAATACCACAGCTGGGATCATACATCCTACCTGGCCTCAATCCTGCCTAAAGGCATTACGCAAAAACTCCAATATCTGTTTGAAGCAATCTCCACAGACATCCAAGTCTGCTTTCAGAATATTACTCCCTTAAGTAAAAAGGTATGATATACTTAAAGGATAAAGGCCTGCTAAATACCAGCAGTGTTTCTTCATACACATGTCCAAAAACCCAATGAGGCGTGGAAAAAAAGAAACAAATAGTGAGCCTATTCATAAAACTGGTATGCAAACAAAAGACGAGTTTTCAATAACCCAGGATGCCAAAACTGCTTATGAGTTACCTTGGACATACACATGTAGTGCACTTACATTTAATTGTTGCTTTAATATTAAAAGTTATTATTTTTTTAATTTAATCTACAAGTATTTTATAAGTTCTGAAGTGTGTGAGGTCCCCACCTCCTCTCCTTCCCTCTCTTCCTCAGTTCACAAAGTGCATCCCAGAAAACCTAAAAACTCAAAGTCTTACAACAGTATTTTTTAAAGGTTGTGCTATCTAGAGTCCCCACATTGCTGCAAAGTTGGGTTTCTGGTGCTGCACTGAAGTCACAAGCAACGTTTATACAAGAGGGAACAGCATTCAGGGCATGCAAGATCATCTCTAAGATCCAAGAGGAGCTTGATTTCATAGCAGCACACAGTATGCTGCTATGCTGCGAGCTAGTGGCAGTTACATAGTGTAATCACATAATATTGCTGGGAACCAGTCCGGCTTGTGCATTTTTCCTCACAGACTTTGTCCTGTGGCAGTAGAACATAGTCTTTGCACGGACTGCCGCATCTTTTCCGTTTTTCTAATATCTCAAAAAGAATTTCTGATTGACAACAGCTTCCATAAAATTGATACAATAAAAATGAAATTATTCCAGAAGGCCATAAAAGAGAGAAAAAATACATGTATTTAGTTGAGAAATAACCCAAGTCATGAAAATATTTCAATATTTAAACAAGCACACAGTCTTCAGCTACTCTGAACTCTGAAAATGGAAGTCTAAGGAAAAGTGACTTCTGAACCAGAAGAGAGCAAAAAGCAGCTTAACAGGCAGTTGTGCTGACATATGAAATTCAAGTAAAAAATTTGTTTCTTTTCCTGTCAGTGCTGCAAAGAAAATCGAGCTGTGCAGTTTCTGGTTCATTCAGCCCCTGGAGGAATAAATATTCTGAAAGTCAGATTCTGTCCTTATTTGCATTCCACTGATACTCTCTGGTGAGGGTGAGGAAACTAAGGCACACCGTGGTGGTTAGAAAAGAAACAGGTGAGGATCTACTTTATATTCACATTGCTATGTTGATCCTGCATTGCTACAGGATCTTAGGGACTGCTGCACTCATTTAAACCAGTGACCTGAGTGACCAGTGATATCCTGATTTTCTGCGGAGCACCTCATGTTAGTACTGTTTCACGTTTCAGTCACATGTAGAGACAGAGGTCCCCTGGCTATGCCTCACTATGCACTCCAGTTTATCAGAGTTTGCTCAGCACCATCTCACACAGGCAACGAGGGTCAGAGCCAAAAGTAAATCTGTCAAGGGCTGGACACAGAACTTCATACTCTTTCTGACCTCAGTATCTGCCTTTCTGAAATTCAGCTATAATTTCTAACATATCTTTTACCAGAGACAGCAGCATCTTTGAACTATTGCTATCTTTAACAGATGTCTTTGACCTCTCAGCAGTACCTGCTGAATTTTCTCAGCACTCACATACTTTACCAAAGCGTTTAATATATTGAGCACTCACATACTTTACCAAAGCGTTTAATATATTGATGGAACAAGCAGCATGATTGTTCCTCTCTCTGTGCTCTTTGTGACCTAAATTTACTGAGCCGTCTGAAGTTTTTAAGTCCTTCTTTTTTTACTTCGTCTTCAATAGAGGTTGAAATCTCACTTCTCCAGCTAACCCTGCACACAAAACTAAAAGCTTTCTATAAGAAAGCTACCATAAGACCTTTTATATTTGCCATTTCTTTAATACTTTAAAGATAACTCTTACAGACCAACTGGAGAAAATGCACCAGGTTTTGAACTGTATGTAGTTTTCATGCCAAAAGAAATGGTTCAGCTGTTAGGAGGGGGAAAAAAGTATAGAACAATAAGAGACAGACAAAATCCCCAGTGCTTCCAGTGAAACAGACAGCTAGTCATAATGTAGTCAATGGAGGGACTCATCGAGTTTCTTCTGAAGTAAACTGAAAGGTCTCCACTGATTTCAGTGAGAACTGGAAAAGGCCAAACCTAGAGCAGATGATTATTTCTCATGTAGGCACACAGAACGTGTATACACCCAGTGCAAAAGGGTTATGGTTTTCAGGATGCTCAGGGGTGGTCATTGAAGAGGAGGAAATCCCATTACAGAATATCACTGAAGCAAGATGCAACAGTTCAGATTGTTTGAGTCTCTGGTTGATACGATGGGGAAAATAGATAGAGCAGATCAGGAAGGGAGGAGGACAGGCATTAGCTAACAGAACTCAAAGTACACGTATTTCTAGCAAAAAACAAGAAGCAGTCTTCTGTGATGCTACAGAATGGGAACTATATAAGAAGGTAGGGAACAAAGTAGTACGTTGGAGTATTCAAATATTTTGCAAATGATTAGGAACAAATAAAAGTTTTTAAAAGATACACTGAAATGATGTGAACATGGAACAGAATTTCCAAATTACGGTTTTTTTATTTTTACTGCAACATCTTCATAAGCTACTTCATACTCTAAAAGAAACATGAAAGAAAACGGAACTCTGACATCTATGACATACAGCAATTGCCATGTGCTTCCCTTTCAGCAAACATGCAATCAAGTCAAACAAGTTCTCTGCATGATGCTTTTCTACTAATCCCTTAAAAAGTCCTTGAGGCATAAGAGCAATGAGCCTTTGAATTCCAAAATCAGGACTTCAGTAATTGCGTTTCCAAAAGTTGGGGAGCCCGTGATGACATCATTATGCCAACAGGAGGAAAAAACTTCTTCACAGATCTAGAATACAAAAATGTACAATCTCATGGACCTGTTCACTGTTTAAGCTCTCTTTACATTTTAATACCCTTATCTTTCCTTACAACCTAATCACTTCCCATGTCATTTCTTTTAACACAACAGTTATGGCACAAAAATAACAAGCTGCTTCTTCCAGCTGCATCTGAGCTGGCATGCAAGACTGTGCAAATGAGGCAAATGAGTAATGTTTCTCTCTTGAAAAGATTCACCATACCATATTAATGAAGCACAGGAGATCTCCCCTGTCCTCAGGGAGGAAAGTCACAGATCAGCTGCCAGTGCTCAGTCCCTAATGCAGCAGCCCACACTGCACCAGGCCCCAGATTCTCTGTGATGTCCCATCTAGCTATCAGATGTTATCCACATGAACAACTTGTCCTCAGTCCTTATTCAAACTTCCATTTCACCGAACGCAGGCCAATCTACTGCACTTTATACAGTGTTCCTCCGGTCTGGCCAGAGCCTTTTTAAGTTGTGTCAGTGGAAGAAAGTGAGTTTTAAAGGACTGCCTATCCTAGCTCCAGTATTGGTCGTGTCCACTCTAATACTTTGAGATTCCTGGTACACTTCTGTGAATTTTAAGTTCCCTAGTCCAAAACGGAGGTCCATGCCACTCTCTGGATGTCTATAGGCACTTCATTTCCACCTAGGTGTATAGCTGAGTAAAGTTACTTTGAAGGACATAGCCAAAGCTGCTACCATCTTGACAGGTCTCGGCAAAATATCTCCTGCCAAGCTTCAAGCTCTTCTGGGAACTGTAGAATAAGCCTAAGAACAAGCAGTCTTATTTATACTAGGAATCAAGAAAGGCTGTCCAGCGAAACATATGATAGGACAGGGAGCCCAAGTTAAGAGTAAGGAGCTATAATCAGATATCGATACGCATGTAAGGCAAGAAGGACAAGGTGATTCAGATCTCAGGTGCATACCCAGCTGAGTCTGCTGAGAGCTTATGAACCTCTTGCAGTAGGTAGGATACAGCTATATCAGAGTTCCTAGCAATTGAAACTGCATGGAGTTGCTGAGGATGCAAACCCTGGTGTAGACTAAGAGCACAAATTTCAGCCTAAAACACAGGAGCCAGAGCAACTCTGGGCCAAAACCACAGGAGGGGTGGTGATTATTTTAGATAGTATTCAAAAGGTGAGAAAATTCTCTCAGAAAGCACAGGTTCAGTTTGTCCTCAGCCTCAAATCCACGTGTCTCAGCTATCAAAGTGACATCCTCAACAACACATGGTGAAGTAGGCTGCTGAAGTTGTGCCCCTGCAAAGGGAATAAGTCCAGAGAACATAAGCAAAAGAGAAAGTGACTTATAGCCCTACAGCCCAGCGGCAGGGCCGTTCAGCTGGAAAGCAGGCAGGATGCCTCTCAGTCCCTGATTCTAGGGCTGTTTCTATGTTAAATATTTTTAAGACATGGGATACAAACAAGAATAGGCTTTTCAAACCAGGGGTTGGAACCCAAGATTCCATTCTCCAAAGGGCAAGTCACACAAGGCCACAAAGAGATACCTTAACCTCCTGAAAGAGATGAAGTTTCTGAGGCAATGCCTCTTCATTACAGAAAAATTGGCTAGAGCTATTTTGAGGCTCCAGCTGTGTCCCCAGACACAGATCCCCACATAGGCCTACCCTAACACAGTTACCAAATTTAAAATGGTTTCTGTGCTGATTGCTTTTTTCACACATACATGACCATCTGTTTACCAAAGCCATTTTTTTGCCTTGTCACCCATTTAGACCATGCAACCTTTGGGAAAGAAAGTACATTTCTATGTTTGTTTCTGCACAATATGGCCCTAAATGTGATTCCAGGTTTTAGGAACGCCTAGAGTACAAATCATTCTAATAAACAGGATTGACAATTTTAAAAGACAGGAAACACAAACTTCAGTAACTGAAACACCAGATAGTGATGTAAGTTTGGGAAGAATAGATGTAGGGAATAAGTTTGGCTGAAGAGGAAATTCATGTTTTTATGCTACAAACTATATTTGTTTTTCTCTTGTGCAAACCGGCTAATGATTGTGAGAGTTTTACCCTTTGCCCCACTCTTCCTTTTAATCGCCTAAAATAAACGTTTCGTATGGTAAATAGTGGGGGTAGGGAAATGCTCTGTGACCTACTGCTGTAAATGATGAGGAACAAGGCAGAGGGAATGCATTATTTCCTCTTAAACTTCTAATAAATATTTAAAATCAATTGCAAAGGGTTTAACAAAGAAAAAGGACATGTTCAGATCACCTCTAAGCAGCACTCCATGTGTACCACAGAGCATTCTACCACAGTGTTAAGGGCCTTACAAATAACCCCGTCTTCCCTATGTACTAGCCTTACTTTCTCAGAGATATTTAAAAAAAAAAAAAAAAAGCCTACAGCTACCACAGAGATTAGTCGGTGAATGAAATAGCACAGTAATGACTTTAAAGTGAAAACCGCTAGCAGGGAGCAGAAACGGGAATGGTCCAGTTGTATTTTAAAAGTATTCAGTGCCTTTCAGAGTTCAGGTATGTCAAAACACTGAGCTGGGCACTAGCAGTGCAGAGGCTGTCTGCAAACTTGCTAGTCACAGAGGGCACATGCTACAGGGTGCTGAGGGCACTCCCCAGCACAGAGCACCACTGCTCCCAGCCGTTCCTCCCGCACTCCACAGCATCCAACATCTCACATTCAGCACCCAGCAGAACCAGGCCCTAAACAACCTACACAAGCAGCCTTGGACATTAGAGTCTGTTTACTGAGGGAGGGAGCACAGACCAGGATAAAAGGCTGGAAAGCAGGGAAGTCCTAGAGATGGGCTGGTGTCTGAGAGCCCAGCACTATCAGGGATGGAGAACAGCTTATTCTGCTCATAAAGGCAACAGGATGCAGAAGATCCCAGGCTGGGAAGCACGTGTCTTCCTTTAACAGTGTGCAGGAGAGAGAGGAAAGCTGTCTGCTGTGAAGAGAAGGGGCAACAGCTATGACCAAAAGTCAACAAGGGACTTCATATGCAGAGTAATACCGTCAGGAAGCCACTAGGGGTAAGTGGAAGATCTGGCTGACCTTATTGGTTTGGAAAGCAGGACATTTTGAGGAGAAGCTAACAGGACTGAACATAACTATGAATATTACTGTGTTTTGCAGAAGATCAACTTAGGCAATAACCAACAGTTACAACCTAAAACAAAACGCCTTTTGCAAAACTGATAGCATCTGCTTTTCATTATGTTCCCCTTCTGCCAACACACCTGCAAATAACAAGTGCAGGTGTGCTTGAGCTGTGCAGGCAAGGCTCAGACTTCCTTGCACTGAGATCTACTTGCCACTGCATCTTCGTCTGGGGCAAAATAGCCACACGAGAAAAGAGAGAAAAGGTGCAACTTGGGGGCAGAAATACCATCGGGACCTGACAAAAAGTGTAGCTAGATGCCTTGGGGTAGGGGAGCAGCTGTGAAGAAAGGGAACAGTTTCTGATGCTTGCACTAAAGCAAATGCTTCCTATTCCAGCTAAGATTTGCACTGGCATGCAGTAGTATTTGATAGAGTTTCCTCATATTAGAACTACAAATATAAGCTAATAAGCACATATTTTTGTAATATCAACATAGTCAAGCCACATCTGACCTTTTTCATCTCTTTGGATGGGAACAGAAACGTAAGCAGATATATCCATTGCTCTGAGCAACCTGGCACTCAGAGCAGTTTGTCATCAGATCGGAGCTGGGCAGGATGCTTTTCCCCGGTGTTGAGAAATGCCACAGCACGCACTCACAATTAGAGCACATAATTGACTCCTGCACAGTAGACACACCTCTCAGCTAGGAGGCTGCACTCTCCCTTGGACGCAGTTATGAACAATCCAAGGATATAACCCTCAATTTGTGCTACTTCATGTATACTATAATTAATGTCTACTTACTGCTGATGTTGAGATCCTGGAATGAAGAGCACAGCTAGCACACATTTTTGTCAATTATTAGAGCAAATTTCCTGCACAAACAATACATCAAACATTTTCAGACGTCATCACACAAACAGATGTTAAAACCGTGACAACACAACTCCCATCGGCTATTTGATGAGCAGGCCATAGTTTGGCGATTAGCTGACGTTTTACTGATTGCTCATCAGGCAAGTGTAGTGTTTGTTAGTGCGTGTTTCTTAATATTAAATCACTTTGGTCTGTAATTTCTTGGAAAGTGTGAGGGTAAGCCAGTTGGAAACAATTCTGTGTAAGCGTCACTTGCTTTGTTTTTCCTTTCCTGTGACTGCTTGTACAGCTTTGTCACTTAAGGATTCCTGTCATTTATTACCTTACTGAAGTAAAAATATTTTGTGACACCAGAGCTACTTCCTTGAGAATAAAAGAACTACTATATGTCAGAATATTAAGCATCAAAATCTATGAAGCCATAGCTGAGCTAGTCCTATAAATTTTCAGATAACAAGCAAGGCACAATTCTCAGGCATGAGAATCTCCAGTTTTAATACCCGCCCTGGTTAAAGCTACTTTTCTCCCTTGAAAAAACTACCATGAATCTAAATCTGTTTCAAGACTTCACTTGGAATAATCATAAATAATACCCCTAAGCCCCTACACACAAAAACAACCTCAAACTTCATGCCTTGAATAGCAGACAAAATACATCAAATTCTTCCCTCACGGAAACAAACAGCCATTGTCTGTACACGGAGTATAACTAGCACTAGTTGTGTAATATCATCCACAAGCTTGCCATTTCAGTCACAGAAACACATAAAGAATCAGGCCACTGCCTTGACCAACGTATCATCTATTGGCTTGATTTAGCATGGCCAGGGAGAAAAAAGGGGAGAGGTAGGGAAAGATACATGATCGGATTGTGGAGGTTAGATTTGGGGATAACCGCAATGTTGCGGTTCCTTTTTCCTGTGATAAAGTGTCGTAATGAGGATGTGAGTATTTAAGAGAAATCCGAACAAATCCATGGGGGGCTTGTCAGAGATTTCAAAAGGTTCTCTAAGCACAGATGATTGGGATAACTTTGGATGACAGCAGGTCATACGTACAGTTAGTATATGCCATGTCATTTAACCGTACTCAGATTTTAATTTTTCTGAGTAAAACTTTCTTCGTAATATGAAATGGTTTTAAGAAATGTAATCAAATAATTTTCAGAAAAAGTTGGGATTTTGGCAGACATAAGCCATAAAGCATATTTTGTATTGTTAGAAAAAAATGGAAAAATATCAGAGCAAAGGAATTGTGAATATCTTCTTGCAAAAGAGAAAAATGGCATTTTTGATCATACTTTTTCAGAAAGCCCTCATCATAAATATAACTGTGCAGTCTCCTGCATTGCACAATTCCCTCCCTTTTAATTCTAACACAGAATCGTCTTCCGAAAATATATACAGATTGTTATCAACAGGTGAAGACAGTGTAAGAAGGGTTATTTGTATTCATGCAATGATGACATTTATCTGTGAAAAAACAGAGATCTGATTTGAAAATGAACAAGCAGACAGTGGCAACGGGAGTCAAACAGCTGAGGTTAAACTCTCGAAAGTCACCTCTGTAGTTCTACTGCGGCTGAAGGAGGTCGATATGATCTTGGACAGGTCCCCCTTCTGTGTCAACTTTTCTCATGTTTGCAGTTAGCTGTGCTGGAGAAGCAGGCAAACAGATCAGCTGGTAAATGAGGCCTCGGTGGAGAGTAACAATGGCTGGTAGACCTGAGCAGCTCCCCAGCTTTGTTTGTAAAGTAAATAAAAAGAGCACATTTGAGGGGGAGGAGTAACAAAGGGAAGGACAGGCAACTACAACCTTGGCAATAACCTTGTGTTAGGCAGGAGGATAGCATAAGGCTCCTTCTGGCAGACACTCTGACACCCCTTGTTCCCAAATATAGTGCATGCCTGCCTCAGAACAGGAGGAGAAAGCAAGCTGCACCAGGAAAAACACTTGCACATTTTCTCTCTCTTACAGAGTAGTGTAGACAGCAGGGACTGAACTGACTCGGAGCCAAACCACAGCTCACATTCTCGCACAGGGATTGCACAGCTAGGTAGTTTCACCAGGGCTGGACAGCAAGATGTTTAAAGCGTGAAAATGACACATAAGCGTTACACCCTAAGAAAGTGTGAACAAAAAGTCTGAAGTCAATTAAGCTACAGAAAAAATAGACAAAAAACCTTCAGGCTGGTTTTTATAGTTTCTCTAAATGAGTATATTATCATATTTCCTCAAGTTAGCTGATTTATTTTAGATTATATATGACAATCCAGTTGCTCCCTAAAGCCCTATTTTGACAATTTCCAGACTAAAAATCCATTAGAAAAAAGGAATTACATAGACTTCAGTCCAGCTTTAAAAGCATCAGTCTTATTGCAGAGTTAAACACAGACTTGTTATCAAATTGTTGCCTCCATAACAATTGCGCTAAGACAAGAGTTGCCAAAGAATTTAGAGACTCACTGAAAAAGATCTGACATTCTAGGTAGTAGAATTCTTCACAGTTTTGTGGCTGTCACCTATAGGCTAAATTTGACTGTTGCAGCAAAACTGGATTATAACTTTCAGACACAGGAGTACACATGATCTGGAAGCTTGTTAAAAAGTAATTTGTTTTCAGAAGACACTGAACCATCAGCTCCACAGCCTTTCATCAGCTGGTTTCAGACTCCATAATGGATTAGCAGGATGGATGCTGGGCCCAGGATTTTTTTTTTTTAGCTCTCTCCCTTTGCTGGTGGGGTGGGGGCGGGGGGGGAAATGATAGACTCATTACCTCTGGTCTCAGCATAGTTAGTGGGGTGCTTGCTTTGGATGCAGGAATACAAAAAACTCCTCAGAACCTGCTATTTTAGGCACAGTGAAACACTTTTTATGGATGATAGTCACCTAACAGTAGGATTAGTCAGTGTGTTGTATGGCTAACTAAACTAGATCCCTTTTCTTGTTTCCTTTACAATCTTTTCCCTGTTACTCTTCCTCTCCCCTCTCTGCCATAGGGTGGTGTTTTTCTACTGCATGTTTAATAGCTCCCTAAATTTCTAATTTTGGTTCTCCTCAGCTCTGCCATCTGTCCCACAGTCTTTCCATGTTTCTTTTATATCACCTGTCATCCAGATCAATTGTTGCTCTGCCACCACCCCTCAGTAATATACTGCACTTCCCTCCCCTTCATTTAGGCACACCCGATTCTTTCTCCGACCTTGGCAGATGCTGAGGACAGCCTTTGAAAGCTTTAGGAGAGGTGCGAGTGCCTACTCAGCACAGAAGGCACACCCCACCTCCCAGCAGGAGAAGTCTGCCAAGCGCAAGAGCTGTCTCAGGTTATTCCCACCCCAAATTCTTTATATTCCATCCTTATATATTTCTCTGCAGACACTTTACTCTTCCCACCTTTGCTTCTGTGAGTGTCTCCTAGCTGGTTAGCATTTGGCACCTGTATGAGACCTTGGTAGCAAGAAAACTTAAGAAAATTGTGTTTGCGTTAACAGTGAGGCAGATGGAATCCGTTCTGATGAGAGAGGGGTTTATGTCCATCGTGGGGGAGATGGACCCTCAGTCTGGTACCCTGCAGGCAGATACGCTTCACTCAGGAGGGCACAACGCAGCCGACTGACGGGGCACAGGCTGGCAGGGTCTGGTCTGACTGGAGCCTCTGCTTGAAAAAAAACGAGCAGAAAGAGCTGCCACAGGCCACTAGGAGATGCAGCATTCAGGCTTAGCAGCCCAGATAATACATACATAGAAAAAAACGCTTTACTTTGTAATCTAGAGGAGAGGAGGAGAGAGAGGAACCAAAGAAACAGCAAAAGCTCATGAAGCACCAATTCTGGATGAGAACGTGGGGGAGACAGAAATCAACCACCTTAAAAAAAGTGATTCACAGCAAAAGTCCCCCGCCAGGATTGAAAGGAATTTGAGACTTACTGCAAATACCATTTAAATATGTTGTGCCTTCACCTTTCTGCTTCTACACTGGGAGGACAGAGTGGGGCAGAAATCAAGACTGAAGGGAAACCAACACACCAAGAACAAGACCAAAAAGGAGATTGGCCTTTCTCTGTTTCCCTGTAAACTTACAAGAGTGTCGAGAAAGGTTGTCAAACCATTTTTGTTTCACTAATTTTGCCCTTCCCTATTCATAACGTTCGTCTTTTGTTTATCCATAATACAGCAACAGTTTAAATAGACAATACAAGCTACTGTATTATATAATTTAAAGTCAGATATGTTGTGTTTCTCAAATCTGATAAAGGACAGTAGACTTCTCTTAAAGCACATTATGGCTTTTAAAGCAAACTTACTTTTTGGAGCCAGACATTATACATTCCTGTTGTTCTTAGCAAGATCTCACACTTCTAGAAAAGTCCCATTCCATTCTCTTACTGGGTGCCAACATAAAATCATCTAACAAGAGACTTTACTCCTCAGCCTCCTCATTTTCAGCATTTGTTTTACTGAGTGGATTGTTGTTCTGCTCTCCTCAAATTAAATCCACTTACTACCTCCGTAATAACCATAGGGGCATTTTTTCCAACTGATTTTAAAATAGATGCTCTTCCATCTCTTTTTCTTTCAAAGGAAGAAAGAGAGTCACTCTTTTGTAATATCAGATTTTACTGATCTCTGTAAACACTTATTCTAATGTATTACAAGGAAATCATAACTAGATCGTCTTTCGCACTAGCAACTAAAGGATTACTGCAGTGGCTGAGGGAACCATACACAGAGTTGAGCCTCTTCATCTCTTTCATCAAAGCAAAATATTTTAACTGATGGAAGTACTGACATTGAATGTGCAAACCACAAAGGCTGTCCTACTTCTCTCTCATGCTCCAAGAATCTGATTATTTTATAGAAACTGGTACAAGCCCAGCCTCACAGACACACTCTAGAAGATTCAGTGGCTACTCAAAGCTGAAAAGTCAGAGCTCAAAATTAAGCATTTTAAACCTAGGCCTCCCATATTCCTCTTTCCTGATAGCTCCATTTCCTGCAAAAGCTCCAAGCGTTCCAGGATACGTCTAGAAAGACAAAAATCTATACCTTGAATTTTAGTAGAGCTTTAAGGCTAAGTGCTGTGTTGATGTCCAGAATTAAGTGACTGCACAATAACCAGTGACAGAAATTTACAGGCCTAGAGGAATTTCATGACTGAGAAAGAATAGTTTAACGGCCTAGGTTTAATGGCCGTTGACCGGAATTTGGAGGATCTAAATGTTAAGGTCAAGCATTTTACTGCTACTTTAGACAAGCAGACTCTATTTTGGAGCTAGCCTCCAGTGCTCTGCAAAGCAGCGCTTAAGTCCTGTCTTGTTAATATGAAAATATCTAGAAAATCTAGCAGCATAGCATATTTAACAGAATAAACAGCATATAAAAAAGGGAAAAAAAAAAGAAGTTAGAGCAACATAAAGGCTGCAACATCTTATTCTTCCTAACTTCAATCTCAGATAACATCATTATCTATTTTTTCAACCTTCAAACCCTCCCCCATGCCCTCTATTTAAATGAGTCTGCGTAGCATATGCTTGATTCAAACTCCGGATAGGAGCTTATTAATACTACTTATTTTTTAATGGAACCATGAAGATCACACAATACACAAGTCTTTAGAGCAAAGTACCTAAGACAAAATAAGTAGGAGTAAAGCATGCCTTTTCATGCTGTAAAAGTAACTTGTTCCCCAGGGTTATTTTCCAACCCTGGCTTGAAAGCGTGTTATAAACGTGGGAGAGAAGGACAAGGAACAACAGTCTCTAACAGTGACATCATAAAACTCTATTCCTACTTGAGGGATGTGAAATAATTTATAAGATAATATAGCATAAAATGCTTTCCATAAGTATTAGTTTATTCATGCCAGAGGACAAATCCAACTATAACTAATCAGCTGAAAAGCTTAATACAGTAGCCACAGAGACGATTCAAACAGTAAATACAAAAAAAAAAAACCCACACACAAACAGGAAAGTGCTCCTTATGAAAATAATAACAGTAATTTCCATTTATAATTGCTTTCTACAAAGATCACTAACCTCTTTACAAACAAACAGAGGAAAGCAAGCAATTAGCACTTCCCAATGGTTAAAACCTATAAGTAAGTTTTTTTTTTTTTAAATCGAAAAAGTGTTATGCAGCACAGATAGCAGCACTCAGTATGAAATTTGTCAGAGAAAAGATTAAACAGAAAAAGCCTGACCTGAAGTGACTGCACCCAGCTAGAAACAGCAACTGTTCTCAGAATTGATCTACATACAAACCTGGAGTGGTTTCACCAAAACTGTAACTTTTAAAGCTAAGCCAGAGGCTTTGTGGACATTTCAGTGGGCTCAGGAGGCAACTGACTGCAATTGAAGTTATCATTATTTAGCAGAGCTGAAATAATGTTTGCATACTCCTAGCCTATGGCAGGTAAGAATTACTGTAGCTTACCTAAGCCTTTAAAGAAGGAGACTGAACCTAAACCAAATGATGTTGCCTTTCCCATGAATTGAGATCCCAGATACAGTTATTGTAGCTTGCCTAACATACGGTAACTTGTTAACCACAGACACTTGAAGGCTGAATCAATTAACTCGCTGGTCAATTTTAAGTAGTTTTTAGTTTCTTCCAGTTTAGAAGAAGGTTTATGCTAAAACTAAATATGTCAGCTAAACCAAAACAACAGTGTCCACACAGGGCATAGCTCAACTGAATTTGCTTCAAATCAGTCTTAACTGAAGAAGGGCTATAGCTAATTCAGCCTTCAGAATGATCAAAACATGTTATATTAAGAATTCCTCTTTGTCTGGCAAGGATGACTGCATGAGTGATAGGCGCCACAATGAGCCAGCTCAAATAAGCCTCATATCTAGCCAAACATGTCCAAATTCCTTTATATTGCAGAGCAACTGCACATACGGTCGGTCAGCACACGTGGCCACTTCAACCAGTTATTCTTGCACAGTCTTCAAAAGAAAAACTCTGCATGAAAATTTCTGCTATCATATTTTCTAGTTTAAAAAAAAATAAAAGCAGCAGAGGCGTAGAAGAGAGAATGCATTGCAAGGAGGGAGAGAACCCCCAGACAGAGAGGAAGCAAAGCAGTTGGCATACAGGCCGTCCTGACAGGCACCAAGCTGCAACACCTGGCTCCTCTTTAGGGAAGTTTCTGCTCCAGAGCACTTCAGGTGCGGCCAAGGACAAAGAGCATAGCTATAAGCAGCTATATCCTAGCTAAAGCCAGCTGCTGAGTGGCTCCAAGCCCCTTAGAGGCTCTAGGACTGAAGGGACCTGCCATCATGCATTATGTTCACTGCTGACACCAGAGGAAGTCAGATTTAGAGGAAAAAAGTGGGATAATAAGCCTGTACTGTGTAGAGCTTTGATTGTAATTTCTGCACAACCAGTGGCACACAGTTCAGGCCACGCTTGGTAAGAATAAATCAATACTGTTTTCCTTTGGTGTATCGTGAATAAATCACTCTAGTAAATACCCTGACCTTGCATCATCAATTTCTGTCTTACTGGGAAGGGAGCTGCTGTCCCTAGGCAACGGCAAAAGCTCGTGAAGTTGCAGAACATATCGAGAAATAGAGAGGCCTGAATAACAACAGGTAAAAGAGATTTACGACTCATCCTGGCTCCATTAACATGAGCCAAGATAGCCCTAACCGATAAAATTAAGAAGAATGTTTTTTCAAGGATTTGGGAGGTTCAGATCTGTGTCTTCACTTTAGGTTCAGCAAATAAAAGTTCTCAAGGGCCAAATTAACAAGCTATTTCTGTTCATAATAAAAGACTTCAGTGTTACACAAACCACATAACAGGTGGTTCTTAGAAACTCACTAAATCAGGCAACAACACACATACACAGAAACCTCGCAACACACAGACACATAGTAAAACGCAGCAGTTTGATAGCTCTAGTCAAACTGTGAAGAATTTACTTTAGTAAAATTCAGGTGCAACACTTGCACTGTACATAATAAAGTACCAATCCCAGCAATATGTCTTTGTCTAACCAGAGGAATAAGAGATAGCCCTATGAGCAATGTCACCTCAGAGCCAACTGAACAGGGCCAGAAAGAATAAATCTGTGGTTCCACAAATCTTGAAAACTCTGCATTTGCAGTTCCCACCCCTCATTTAAGAAGGGCATAGAAACAGATAAGATCTGGAGAAGGATGACAAGGACCATCCAAAGGCATGAAACAGTGTCAGTACGAGAAACATTTAAAAAGGCTAGGATTCCTCAGGCTGAAAAACATAGCTGAAGGGGGAGTACAGGATCTGTAATAGAGTGACAACAGGAACAAATGCTCATCGTTTCTTCTAACGCAAAAACTAGAAGGCACCAAATACTGCCAGCAGGAAACAGGTTCATATCAAACAAAAGTGGGTAGTTATTCACACACGGCAAGGCTGAGCTGTGAAAATCCTCACTATAGGATGTTATGGATACTAATATTTTAACTGAGTTCAGAAAACAAGTGGACAAATTCATGGGAAAAAAGTCAATGGCTACCAAATACAGAAACACTACACCCTGACTTACGAAGCTCCAAGCCACCAAGTTGCGGGAGGCTAGGAAATTAGTATGGGAGAACACCATTACATGCTTAAGACCTTAACTTCTTCCCCAGATGTCATCCAAAGGCTATTGTTAACGCAAGATAGCAACCTAGAAAGACCGTGAATTGTACTTCACTGATCACTCGGGTAGAAATCTCTTTTTAACCAATAAAACCCTTCTAAACATGAACATCATTGTCAATGCAACTGGCCATGCATTAATTTCATATTGCTTCACTCATTTGCCCTCTCCCTTGCTTTCCCTCTCTCTCTTTTCAGATTAAAGAAAATCCAGATGGGGTGCAGGTGCTGCAAAATGATACAAAGGTACAACAGAACAAAAAAATGCTTAGCCTGAATAAAAGAAAAGCATTAAAAGATACGTCTGTGCTCCTCTGTATTTGTTGCTTAAATTAAGACTATTTACCAGCTTGGAATTATCTCAAAATTTACAATTTTTTCAAAGTCATGGCAGAGCACAGGTATTCTGATTTCCTATGAACATCCTTTTGATTTACTGTAATGACGGTTCATTTCTGTAATTCCTAACCCCCAGAAAAGCTGTGTGGCATTCAGAATTTGTCTTTACCAAAGTTTTTTCCCCACCTAGGTAGCATGAGCTTGCCTCAACTCAGTAGAGTAAGAAGAATAGACTTTGTCAGATCCTCCCTCTCCCCTAAACACTGAAAATGAGCTACAGATCCTTACTTCCATCATAGCTTTTAAATGTAGTTAGTTGTGAGAACAACTCCCACATTAAAAGTCTCTCTCAGTAGAAGTTTGCCAGCTCTAGAAAGACAACGCTTCAGCCCCACTTGATGATTGCTCCTGACCACATCTCTAAAGCAGGTAAGGAAACAGGAAAAAAAGCTGGTGATATGGAAGAGGAGAGAGAAAGAGAAGCAAGAGAGGCTTTGAAAGAAACATGTCAAGGAAAAATTAGCAGAGGGAGAAAAACAAGTTGAAAAAAAGGAAAGAGGAGAGGACAAAAATATAAAAAGAAAAGGACAAAGAGACAAGACTTGAGAGGAAGAGTACTAGATAAAAAAGGCAGACTTATTTTAGCAGTAACAGTAACATCAGGACACATTAAATAAACAATCTGTATGATGACTACTTATTGGCTAATCTAACCTCAAGAGGAAATAAAAAATAAAGCTGGAAACATACTGGAAACAACTAACACAAGGTGCTCTGACATCTCTCTGTGCTCCTGGTGAATCTTATGCTAGGGGTTAGTTACTGTCTCTCCTAGGAAACTGCAGGCTACAGCAGAGTTCATCATTGCATTCACATCATGGGACTCCAGGTAAAGCTTAGTGGCACAAGTTCCTCAAGAGCATCAGCTTAAAAGTTAAGCATAATCCTTTTCATTTTCCACTAGTTAACAGCATAATTAACTTCTTTTTTTAATAAATTTTCCCTACATCAGCTATATTTTTGATCCAGAAGAAGTACAACCATCTGGATACAATCACGAAGCGAACAGCTACAAACAAGACGAGCAAGACAGCAATAAATTCAAATTCAAACAGAACAGTGAAATTCAAGAGCACAACAATGAGCTCCCAAAGGATGAGTTAAAGAGAACAGAAAACAAAAATCAGGTAAACATCACAAAAGAAACTCTCTGGAACCACAGAGGAAACGCTTTTCAAGAGGATGGCCTTGCGAAGCGTGTTGCAAAGCTTGATGTTACAGTCAATGGTGGCAACTCCTGCGCTGGAGCACACCCCAGTCTCAATCCCAGCATAAGCCCAATGAAGGAAGCCAGCGAACAGGGAACCTCCAGCCTGTCGGCAGAGTCGTCTTCAGCCAGCACCAGAGACTTCCACACCAAACCAAATGAGTCTGGTCAAAAATTTGACCTAGAAGCAGACAGTCACAGTAAGTCAGCCTATAAAAAGCCAGATAATATTCAAGATGGGAACTTCCACTCGGCAGAAGAAAATCTCTCTCTCATAGGAAGCGCCATACTGCAGACACAAAATAACACCATACAATTGCCAGATGTAGATTATCCCCAAAACGGCAGCGAAACCAGGAACTACGTTGAGAAAGATAGCTTTTTAGTCAGCTATGTGCATTTAGATCAAAATACCAGGCCTTCAGCAAAACAGGACCAGGACCTTTATTTAACTCTGCCTTTGCATATGAAGGAAAGCAGTACTGAACCTTTTAAAACTTACTCTGCAAGTCTGGGCGAGGACATTCCCGATGGTATCACTGCCAAAGCCCTTACCAAAGAAGCACAGGCATCCACACACGCTGACCACAAAGATATTAACGGAGAAATTGAGGAGGAAGACGCAGAAGTAGCAGCAGCTCTGGCTGCACTGGAAGCTGCAACTGCAGGGGAAGATCTGGAAGATGATGAGGAGTACTAGATGAAGGTTTCTTTCTAATACACTGATAGTCTTATTCTGGATCTAAGTTAATGCATGTGCTGTACACACGGACCACTGTTATGAACAGCACAAATAAAAGGAACTGGGACTCTGTCCCTTCAGCTGTTAAAATATGGCCCTTTAATTTCTACTGCTGAAGGTACAGAAGAGCTCCCTTGGCTAACGGTAATAATAAGACTCTTCTGTGTGGGGCCAACCAGGAGGGCAAAGCATCATTCATTTGCACAAGATATTCTGCTGTATGCCCACCTACCTCACCTGGGCTCACGCAAATATTTCCTGAGGGTCTGAGCCTCAGGAGGGTCTGTGCACACTGTAGGTTCCAGGTTCAAAAAGCTTCCATGGAGTTAGAAACCACAGATTTTCATTATGTTAGCACAAAACTGACACAAAGTTCTACAGTCCAATAAACAAGGCAGGCAGCTTGGCTTACATTTCACTGTGGTTACAGTTCCATCCCAGTTTAAGCCTGAATCTGTGCAGGTGCAGCTGGGGGCAGGACAATAACCTCATCTCTCCCCTGGACCTTTTCTGAACCCCCAGTGACCTGCTTCAGTTGATTAAAAAAGCAGAAGCTAGTTCAAAAAAAGTTCAAAAGCATGAGCAATTTTCTGCTGCTCTAATGAGCTGAAGTAGCTCACAGAAAAATCACACATGCACTGTCAGAGGTGCTGAGAAGTAGGTTCAAACTCAGTCCTACTGGTTTAGGTAGACTAAGACGGTTGTGAAAATGCAGCCTGAGAACTTCTCAGTTCTAAGTTTTCCAGGCACACTTCACTTGCCTTAACACTGCAGTTTGCAAACAGGTTGTGTCTCAAAAGGTCCTCAGTGAGATACATTCTGTTTATACACAACCAGTGAGAGACAGTGTGGTCCCTCTCTGACTCCACTGCAGTCCCTAAACTTAAAGCAGGAAAGGAGCTTCCTAGTTGAGTTAAGCAAAAGACTTGAAAACATTAAGCTTGTATTTTGGAGTGTTTACCCCTTTCTCTGATCTTCAGACTAGTACGTTAAACTTGTTCTTGTCAGATTTCTTGTCAGAAGCAAAGGAGATGGACACCAACTTGCTGCTGTCATATCATCAGAAGTCGGATCTTAATAGCTAAAACAGAAGTGCTTGAAATTTTATTTTGAAATGTTGTGGTTTCCGAGTCAATTATAAACTCTTAATAAAACTATTTTAAAATATGAAAGATCACCTAGTGGCTTTTGTACTTCATGCATTTTCTGATTATTTAACAGTTGCATAAAAGAAATATTATAAAATGTATCCTTTGTTAAATATACGAAAAGCACCAGCTACATATTTGCCAACAGTACATGCCAAATCCCAGTAACACAACCTTATCTAAAGATAAGAATATTAAGAGGTAAGGTTCTTAAGGAACGTGTAGATATTTAAAATATTTCCGTTTAAATGTAGATTCCCCTTTTTCTTCCAAATACTGCAAGACCAAGCAAGATTTCCATTTCTCAAAACATTAATGATATTCCTAAAGTGATTTAAAAACTGAAGTTCCAGCTTCAAGATAACTAAACAAGCTAAAGATCAAAGTTACCATATTGTACCTGTAAAATAAAAAAGCTTTACGTGTTCTAAAAACATCATAGTAGTGTTTATTCTTTCTCTAGCACCTTCTTCCCTTTTGAGTGCAAGTTGTATGTGCAACTGTTTTGTGACTTGTAAAAATGCCTTAGCAGGAAACCATGATGCATTCTCCAAAGGGATCTGCAAAGCTGAGAAGCTGCTTTAAGTAGTAACATTCAGAAAGGCACTTCTAAGCTTTTTCATAGGTACATATACATTTTATACGCACATATGTGTGTATCAAACCTTAGTATAATATTGAACCACAGTGGGAGACTATTTGCACATTACATACTACCACTTACAGCTATGATGGGAAATAGCATATGTCTGCTTTTATATCGTGAAACTAAAGCTATATGTAAATACAGCATCCTCACCCTGCCCAGGGCCTGGCCCCGGTCCTCAGCCCCCGCCCCACCGCACCGCAGCGGTGCTGGCTCCAGCCCCGCCACCACTGTCCCCGCTGCCGTGGCCGTGCCCCATGCCCGGGCCACCGGCGGCCACCCTGCTCTGTGGTGGGGCTGTGGGATGGGCCCTGGCGACGAGCACAGTCAGCATGACAGATTATGAGAAAAGAGCTAAGTCAAAAATGCTGAAGAAAGAAGTGCCACAAACACAGCAGGAAATCCATCCAGCTTTTCAAGATCTTCTTGGTTAGATTAGTTTAACCTCCAACCTAAGCTCCTGTTGCAAATCAAAGCAAATTTTGGTCTTGCTTGCTGAGAATTAATACACACTCTACGACCGCCTCCTCTTTGCAGGGGATGTTAAAAACAAACACGTTCCCTGGACATCGCAAATCAGGCAGTTCTTGTATGGTCCCTAATCCCAGGGCCCTGGACTTAAATCCCGTGCAAGGGATCAACTGGGCCACAAACATCACATTTATTGCAAACCCAGTTCCTATCATAACAAAGGCAAAATACAATGTAAAATAAGTATATTCACTATGTAGAAAATAACTGGTCAATGCTTCTTTTCGCAGCAAAAAAAATAAGTCAGGCATGCGCATACCTCAGATCTGCAGGATACAGAGAGCTTCCATAAATCACATGAGGTATCCCCAACATTCAGACTTTTCTTATTCTCCTCGTGCAGCTTTCCACATAGCTTTATTTCTCTTCTGTCCCACCATTTCACATCTGAAAGAGAGTGTCAAGAATTCTTAGCCATTTCTTGGATTACAGTACAGAATCTGTTTTCACTTTTAACAATGCATGTACAAGAAAATCAATTATTTCAGAAATCATTTTCAAATATTCATGCAATTTCCTCCACAAAACTAGCTTTCAACAACAGCGTGAGAATCACATCTTATTCAGCCCTCTCAGAGGTTGATGCAAAGAAATGCAAATACTTTCGGCTTCAATAATCCATTTTGCTTTTGCTAAATTGTGAAAGTAAAATTTATTATCTTGGGAAAACAGAGAAAGTCACAGAAAAAACACATTTCTGAATCAAGTGTAACCTGATTGTTTTAAGACTTCTCTTAAAAATCACAGCTTACACAGCTTGTAAGACATCCCTTCCCTTTTGCAGAGTTCAAATCTATCCCAGACCCATGACTGGGTAGTAGCTCCGCAAATCAGGCGTAGAGTTAAACCCCATGTTATGTTCCCCATATTCAGAGCACTCACTTATGAAGTGAAGCCTAAAAATTTTGATACAAAAGGAATTGACATGAGTGAGCTGGTTGCCCAAAACATCTATTTTTAATGTTTCTATATTTAATGTTATTTCTATCCAGCTAAACGGAAAGAAACACATGTGGTAATAAAGAACAGATAACAGGATGGAAAACTATTATAAATGGCAGAAGTTCTAGGAAAGACTTTGTATCTTGGAAGCTCAAGTTTTACTTATTTATCCTCTGAAGCTCATGATAAAGCTTAAAAGGATATTGTTGTCTTTCAGTACATAAACAATGAAATATTGAGTAGGAGTAAAAATATTACTTTCTTATTTGACAGTGGATCACCATTGGATTATTATGAAAAAATTTTCAGACCACTGCAGAGATTGCAAATATGTCTACAGTAATGGAAAACAAACAAGTAGCCCAGTCCACAAGACTCAAGGAAGTTAACTGATTTAGTTTTAAAGAGAATGTTATTGGGCAATTTGTTTACAGAGCAATAGTAGAAAATGAAGTCTGATATTGCAGAATTGTTTAGTCTAGCAAATAAAAGCATAACAAGAAGCTGGAACTTGGAAATAGATAAAATCCACATAGTCTTTTTTCTTTAAAAAAAAAAAAAAAACAAAGGCAATCAGCCAGGCAAATGTTGCTATGGAGACTTGTCATTAAAAATACAATTTCAGTAAAGTCCATTAGTTTCTAAAAGATCCATCAGAGCTGATTGCTTCAAAGTAACCTAAAAATACCAACTTTTATCATCATTTAAATCATGAAACAAGAAATGCTGATTTTAACAACATTAATTTTGACCTTGTGTTGTATTTGTAGTTTTAATTTCCTAAATGCGATTTAGTTTTCCAAAAGATTAATCCTGGTGATTTACCACATTTTGCTAAATGAGAACAGAATATATCACCATTTATTAAGGCATGTGCATATGGTATTTTATATGTTTATTCAAATGCTTAAGTTGTGTATTTTAATTATGTTGAAATCATGAATCTTATTCGATTACTTATCTTGAATTGTGATGTCTCTCCTTGCATGTAGACGATACCGGAATCCATCGAAATTGTGCAAGATGGCACTTCAAAATTAAATGTATTAAAACTTATTTAACATGCTCAACACATAAGAAAGCAAATTTATCAAAGTCATAGTCTACATTAAAAAATAATCTATTTTTAGAGGAAGTATTACCAACAAAATTGTTTCAGATATTGTTTGCTTCTAGGTTTTAGAATGCCTTCATCTCAAAGTCTAAGAGTTTTTGCTGAAGTGGACTAAGAGCTTTTTTACTGGATTTGCCAAAAAGAATTGCCCTTAGCAAAGAATTTCTTTTCTACCATCATGAAATCAAAACTCCTCAGCTCTGTCCCTGGTCAAGCTTTCCAAATTTCACACTCTCCCATATGCAGACAAACAGCTCAGTCTGGGGACTCTTTCCACATTCGAAACTTCCCTTGGGAGTTCAGGGAGGTTTGTTTTCAAACTTTTCCTCATTTTGAGCCCTCACGTTCATTTTCTAAACTTTAAAGCAGGCAATTCTTGAACTGAACTGGCTGGATAAACTGAAAAAGTAATATTCATTCTGCAACCACAGATGAGACTACTCCCGATTCAGCACTTCAGCAAAATCTGTCCAAGGTGCTTAGTAACTTTTCCCAGTTCAAACAACGAGCTGCTGAAATTCTGAAAAGAGCTGAGCCTGCCTTCTGGTTTGCACAGAAATGTTGTGCCTTAATGTAAGCAGTCATTGTTTATAGACAATCATTGTAAGCAGTCAATACATTGTTAAATACAATTTTAATTTTGTTAACATGGTTTTATCCAACTTCATGACAGATCTCTATTATACAGCTTGTCCTCCACTTCTCTTGTGTAGTGACCGACTGTCTGAACCCCTTTCCTCACCCCTCCACCTCTTCTGCCTTCACCGTGAGGAGAGCAACGTTCCCCTACACCATTTAATTCAGCGAACTTGATTCTGTCAGTGAATCTGGAAAGATAATGGCTATCTTGATTTTGTTTTAAATCAGTTTGCTGAAATACAATTCACAACCATTACCACAAACAAAAATCTACACATTCCCTTTTCTGAATCTTGATTGCAATGACTACAGATTAAACTGCACCTAAGAGGTTTTTGCTGAACTTGGCAGCTCAAATCTATATGTTGCCAAATGGAAAATCTTTTATTCTATAGCAAAACAAAACAAGTCTTTCAGGAAATACGGCTGCCTGATATTAAACCAGGCTGCAGGCGACTTAAGAAAAACTGCTGAACCAATCCCACAATAAAACTGCGTCACATAAAGGCTGTGGTTTTATTTGTTTGCTCGCTGAGCTCGCTGCTGTTTACCCTGCGCAGGAGATTGGCTCAACTCTTAAAAGGGTGCAGAAGCGGTGCGGCAGCAATGCCCTCAGCTCAGCCACTCACCTCCAACTCAAGAAGGCCACAGATTTTCAGGAATGTGTGACCACATACGCTCTCCTCTGTTCTTAACGCTTGGAGCTGTACGAAGAGATAGCAGGTAAATTACCTGGGCTTACCCAAAAGGAGAGCAAGTTAAAGTGACAAAGGCAATACAGCTATGAGTGCATGGAGCAAAATGAACGTATGAATGAAGATTTAAAAACCGCGTAAGGATGTGAAGACACATGGTAGGTAGATTTGGCCAGGAATCTCCTGGAATGAATAACATAGGTTGTTTCCATCTCTTGTGTCTAAAGGTTACTTTCCAAATAAAGCTTTACTTTCTTCTAGCTCCCATTTCAGGACCTCTTTCTGCAACAAGATGATACTAAATTATCACAGGGACATTTATCAGATTATTTTCTCCATGCAATTTTCAGAAAAAAATAAGACTCATGCAAATGTCAGTATTTCCAATACAAGATATTGTAAGCTATATGAAAAGACCTGGCTGTGATCAAAGCCAGTACAAGTTTCACGCAGGATGCCCATGTCTCTCCTGAAAAAGCCATCTCCAAAACTGAGAGAACACTACAAATTTTCAAGCCAATAAATTTCAGTTTGGTAGATCAAATGAGACAGAGGTTAATCTAAAAGTATACTGTATACTTTGCCAGAACAATGCTGCTGTCTGATCTAGATTACTGTTAATTTTTAGTGATTAATCTCCTATTCATGCAGACTTGCATATGAAATACGTCTTGTTAGCACCTGCGGAAAAGAATCATACTAAAGGCCCAACAGTAATCACACAAATGATCAAATGCTGTGCAAAATAACACAATATCCCACCCTAACTTTGAATTACTTTTCCAGAGTCACACGTTCGTGTTCATTAGCAACTGCTGTACACAGCTATTGTTTTGACTTGAGCCACACAGATCCTGTTCATTCTCATCTCTTTGATTAAAGATTTGGCTTAAGGAGAAGTTTACGTTTGTTCCTTTTAATAATTACAGCAGGGACTTCCAGGGCCAACTCCAGGGCACCGGCAAAGTGCAAAGCTGCCCAAGAGAGCAGAGCGCCGAGGCAGCGGACTGGGAGCTGCTGGGCTCAGCCTGGGCCTCCGCTCTGCCACCAGCCCGGGAGGTGGCAACCGGGGCTGCAAGGGCTGCTGCTGCGGGCCGGGGCTGGCTGCTTCTTCTACGCTTCCTTTTCTGGGGCACAGGACGCTCGCCCGTAGGCGAGCAAAAGCCAGCTGCAGAGAAGCCTTGAGCTACCTCTCATTAGATTAGTGCTATAGTTACAGCCCCCCCCCCCCCCCCCCCGCTCCAGAAAGAAAAAGAAAAAAGCACTTTGTTGACTAATCAATAAAAGCTTCAATGGCTCCCTCTGCTGCCAGCAAACGCAGATTTCAGCTGAGTTGAGAGAAATCATCAGGTCCATTCATGTGTATGTGCACATGTATCTACATACAGCTATTGCTATATATAGTTACATATATGTAGCTATATATGTACGCACATATATACATACACATGTATATAGAATATTTGGAAAACAAGCATTGGAAAATACTAACTCTCCTAAATCTCCTGCTTTTAAAGGGTAATAATTTTGACTCTAAATCAAAATACTGAAGGTCACTAGTTAAGGTATTTACTATTTTTGTATGAGCCGTATCTTCTTTCCTATCTTCTACTTTGTCAAAATATTATCTGATTCCATGTAAAACCACACGATATGACCTGGGTGCCTAGCTGGATATATACTGATACACACTGAACACAGACGGAGAAAAAACAGGAAATGAGAATAGTACACTTCTTTTTTTTAAATCATAAATTTATACTAGTGGTCCCATATGCATTTAGAGTGAACCACAGATCTGAAGGTATTTAAAGTAAGAGCATTCAGATGGCTAATTTTTAGGACAGCATGACATAGTCTTTCCCTCAGGCTGCTGTCCTTACTATCACTAGCACTTCTTGCAGCACAATCCTCTTCCTCTCAAGTTTCTGCAAATCTTTCACGCTTCCACTGCTGCCTCCTCTCCCAACTTGCTATTCTGCCATCGGCACTAGCAAGTATCATATGGGTTTATTAGCTTGGACTGTGCAACGTACCTCAGCCACAAAAACAGTGCTCTAGGGTATGTATGCCGTAGAGTCACTGTCCTACTACACCTCTAAGGAGGCCGCAGTTCTAATTAAAAAAAATCCAGACACTATTCTTCATTTTACCTAGGATATCACTGCAATCTTACAAAAGCATCTAAAAATAAAAAAAAAAAAAAGCGTGTATCTTTATATCACTCTCAAGTAAGGTAGCCCTTATACCAGTATTTTGGAGCAGGTCTAGATGACAAAGCAGCAAAGACACCCTGAATCTATCTTCACTGCTGTGCCTACCTACAATAGCTGCTGCTAGAGAACCTGTGCTTCATTTATTACCAAACCTCTTTCCTGTCAGAAGTAATCAATAGGAGCAGCCAGCACAGAGCCACACAGTGCACATTGGCAGCTACAGAAAGTTTACCAAAACAGACGCTCTCTATTCCCTGCACCCTGACCACCGTTTCAGTACCCTCAATACAACTGGTACGAGTGCGAGTGCCACCTGTCCACCACTGCTGTGTGCTCGGGCACTCACCTGCCCAAAAGAAACACTAGACTAGAAAGACTGACTGAAAATAAGCAAGGAAAAGATGGCTAACAAGGGAAGCAGGTGGAAAAACAAAATCAGAAGCTTACATATATAAAGTAAGCACTTACACTGACAGAAAAAAGTATTTGCCAATATAACCCCCTTTGTGGAAGTCAGCTAAGCTCTAGCAAAACTTGATGCCATTACATCTCTATGGCGCTAGGGGTTGCACCGATACAATTTAAAGAAAAGCTACTCCAGCTAACATTAGTCCTCTGCAAAGACTATACACAAGAAGACTAAGAAAGCCAGACCGCTTTTCCAGAAAGAGATGGCTGAGCGCAACCCACATGACAGGCACCCCCCAAGGTCCGGAATAAGGTCCATCTGTTTACAGGCAGCTCAGTGTAAGAGGTCATTTCTAAACTCACCAGCAAAACATACCACCAACCCCCTCACATCCCCTCCCCACCAAATAATTCCAAACTCACCTTTACAGCACAGAGTTTTCAAACCTTGCTCATGTATCTTGCAATATCCTCAGCCTCCAGCTGTACATCAGCACTACTAGCTTGGGATTTCTCCTGTCTTCTCCAAGAGTTGGAAGTCTCCTATATTCCCACTGGAAGCAGCTCAGCTTTCTTTTCCCCATCTTGCTCCAGCCTTACATATCCTTTTATAACTTTGCCTCGTCAGATGATCTAAATCTGCCAGGTACACAGGCTGGCTATGTGCCTTCCAACCCTGTGGAGTGGTAGTTCAAAAAAATCAGCCAGCCCTACCACAGGTGCTTCTCCTCAGGCAGGGGGACCCGAAATGGTGCATCCAGGGCAACAGATTCTGTCCAAGAGAAACAGATCAGCAGCCCCTCATGGCAGGCCCCTGCAACTGAAAAATTAACAACGGGATAGAAAACAAGGAGAAATAGAAACTTCATTCAGCATTAGCGTACGACACCCAGTACTTTGAACCAACTTCAAAATTTCCTCAAAATTCCCATTGAAACAAATACAGGTCTTCACAAAACACTGGGGGGGGGGGGACCCTAAGTCCATCTTTATCTAGTTAAGTCTCCCATATTGTTTGTTTACACTAGATAGCCAAGGTTTAATCACTCTGCACCACGTTTTCCTGTTTATTCATGACTGATAGTATTATATGCTCAGCAAGCAGAAGGAGAGAACAGCAATAAAGGGCACAGAAACCATAGTTCAAACAGATGCAAGTTGATTTGCACTGCCATTTGCCATCCAGGGACACGGGTAGGAGTACTCAACAGCCATTAAACCTCCAGGAAATTCAACTCCTCAGAGGGAGAGTCTCATGCTTCAACACAGTAGGCATTTTCAGCATTACCAGTCCAGAATAAACCAGATCTCCGCCTCTCACCCCAAGAGAGGAACAGCTTCAGAAGAGATACTTTTTACTCCACATCCCTTTATATCAGTATGCAGCAAGCACAAGCTCAACTCATTTTCACAAAATTTTTCTGACACCCTATTTTCCTGCCTTTTGTACCACACTATTTGCACGCATCCCCACTTCCATGCATTTAGGTTTGACTCCACCCCCCAGCACGACAGCCCACCACCCCCCACTTGTTTCCAGTAACCTTTAAGGGAGCCCTGGCTCCCTTTGGGGCTGGGAGCACTGCAGAGAGATAGGGGTGCCCAGCTGGCTGCCCCAGGGAACGAGCAGAGGACACTGGACCTCTTCCTTGGAGGCCTTTCAAATCACTTCCCCCCATCAACCGCACAGGGAATTTGGGTACTTTAGGCATCCTAGTTTGCTGGGCATCTAGGCTACAGTACAGGATAAGTGCCTAGAACTGGTGAAGCAGCGTTCCACATCAGGACTCCAATTGTGGGAGTATCATGCAAAGAGAAGCATGACACCTCTTCCTCCTCTTGCCCTGTTTTGGAATAAAAGCAGCTATTACTAAAGATCTCTATCCTGCGCATGTGTATTTGGCATGTTCAGATCCCACTGAGAACGCCTGGCTTCACAGAGGAAGCCTTACACTGGAGGATGAAAATCTGTCTAATTAACACAGCCAGGACAACAGCAGTTCTGGACACGTACAGTAGCCAAGCTAGAACTTACTTGGGCCTTCCCCTTCCCCTCCCCCAAAAAAATCTTAACAGGATTTTCTAGTTAACTCTCTTGAACTGAGGTACTTCAACTGCCTGTTTCACATAAAAATCAAAACACAGGTTTATCTCAGCCCCCTCTTAATTTTCAGACTCAGAACGCCAGCATAGCTTTAGCTTTCTCTGCAGCAGTAACTTCACTGACCTTTCAGTGCAATATTTCTTTGAACACAATCTCTACCATTTCCTTGAGAGCTTTCTAATGAGTCTGGACTCTGCTGCATACACACTTATAGCTGTTAATGCATCAAAGAAAGCAAACTCAGCTCCTTCCTGTCTTCCAAGCCATTTCCCCCTCTTCCTTGCCTTGGAAATCTTGCAATTCTCAACTATGACATTGCTGAGATCTTATATTATGTTCCTAGCCCCAGAGCTCGAAACATAATTTAGATCTTTCTCATTTCCTCTCAAGTACTGCATCTCCCTACAGCTGCAAAAATCTACCCTCCCTGTAAGTTATTGGTGTATTATCTTCTCTCCTTCCTCTCTAACTCCATTTAATGCTTCCAGTAAGATATCTTTTGGGATCAAAACTAAGTTTTTTATTTTTGTTTTCAAGCCAGATCCACCCTTTTTCTATTCACATTTCTTTAGGCATGTCCTTTACCCTTCGTAGATAACCATTTTAGTGAATAAACCAAAAAAAGCACAGTTCATTAGCATTCAAGAGCTGTATCCAGAAAGTTTAGGAATGGCTTCCGTTCATTTCTCCTTAAAGTGCACAGAGACAACACCTAGCCCTAGACTTGGAACAAATTGAAAGGCACTTGTCCTTTTGGTGGGGGGGGGGGGGGGGGGGTCTTTTGTTTTTTGGGTTTTTTAAGTGAGACCAGCTGGCTGAAATAACACCATCTTTCCACAACTGACACATACAAAACACTTGTGAGTAGAGGAATCATATGAGGTATCATTTTGTCAGTTCTTTGTACCTGTGGAAAAAAGAGAAAGAGTTCAGAAAGAAAACAGAATGAACTACCAATGCTTGTCAACTGAGCATTGGTTACAGAGAGGCTTAGAAATATGAGCAAATAAAATGTGTGATTTGAACCATGATTTAAGAATACACTTACATCTGCTCTGTACTCTTTATAGGTAAAACAGGATTTTACTAAAGATAGTTAGCTCCCTCATCAGTTTTGCTAAATCATCCTGCAGTAGGATCCTCAATTTTTGCATAATCCTTTGGCAAAAAATAAAGCACATGCGTTGGTGGAAAAACAGAACAATGGCCCACGTAAGAACAACTTCCTCTGTAAAACAGTCTTTCCATTTCTTTTGGGGATTCATCTACGCTGGTCAAGTTGTAACAGTGTTTCACAGAAACTTTAATACAGTAAACCTTTCATATTTCAACACTGGCTTATATTGCCTAATAAAAGAATATGCATTACATAAAATGACAATGATCTGTCCTTACGTTTTCTGGTGTATAAGTTTGTTGACATGGTTATATTTGTATTCAACTTTGGCTTCAGTATAACCTGAGATAATCACTGACAGTAGTGGGGGGAAGGGTGACAGTGAACATGGCAAGGGAACACCACCACAAAGTTTAGCTTATTACTCTTTGGCTGTGCAGAAGAAAAAAAAGCAACAGAAGAAACCATGAGAATGGGAATTTAAAAGTGTCATCAACTTTTGAAACTTCCCTATCAGCAGTAATGTCTGAATTCATTTAGAAAATTGAGGCCTGAATAATTTTTTTAAAAAATTCTGAATATAACCCACAGCTGTAACTACTCAACAGAACCCAGGCCTCATTTGTGTGATGCAGCTAAACCCATCAAAATAAAGAACAAACATCTGCAAACAGGACAGTACACTGATAACTACACATGCGCTAGCCACAACAACTTGCTCTGAGCCTCCTTCAGACTATTCATACAGCAAAACTTTTTTAATGCCATTTACAGATTGCAGTCATCTGTGAGAACATAACGTGACAAATTAAGCATTGTAGTGTCACTGAGGGACAGGCTGAGAGGAAGTAACTGCAAAGAGCTTCCTGTAATTCGTAACTCTTCTTTCCATACCTTGTAAGAACAATTGAGAATAAATAGCGCTGTGTATTTTTAAAAGCTCCAAGTCAAATTCAATAAAATTAAGTTAAAAGTCTTCATGCTTTAAAGGTAAAAGGTCTTTAATCTGAGCAGACAGCAGCTTAGTTTTTCTTCTTTTCTAGAGGAAATACAGAACTAAAGTAATACTTGCAATAGGCTCTTCTCAAGAAAATAAAACTCCTCTAAGTTAGGTACATCACTCTAAAGCATAACCTTCTCACTATCTCCGTAAATAAAAACTTACAGTGCAATGAGATTGCACTATACATTCTTAAGAGCTAAGACTGCACAAAGGTTAAGTTTCACACAACAGACAGAGGTTTAAGGAAATCACAAGCAAGCTTAGGAATCAATGTTTTATTTACTGCTTGGTAGTACAAAAATTGTATACAAACTATTTTGTTAAAAATACATTTGATATGCAAATTTAAGAAAGATGACAACATCCATACCACTACAAAACTGCCGAGTGTAGTGTTAAAGACAATAAAACAGGCACAATTTCTAAATCCTCTTGCTGAAGTAGCAATGCACAAGTTACGCTCCTGTACAGACCAGGTCTTACGCCACTTTATGTAAGTATGTTAAATAGCCGAACAATGTTTTACATATCCAATACACTTGTATTTTTTTTTATTCTACATATTTCCAATGGAATTGAAATAAACTACTTTTAAATTAAGTAAAAAAATAGCATATTTGTATTTAAACTTTCTTCAATCTTTTTGGCATATTTACTTGCAGTCCTAACCCACCACATACTAAAACACAATACTATCAAAATAAAATCTTTGCTTGTTTTTTTTAAAGCTTCTGAGACAGTCTACAACTGTGTATCTCCTTTCTGAAAACTGTTCCAAACTGCTTGGTTTTGCAAAATACTCACTTTCTCCAGTGATATTTTACATTCGTATTTCTCTTCGCATCTTGCAAATTGAAAGCTAACTACTATACTAACACTCATTAAAGTCCTCTGCAAACGTTAGCTCTTTAGAGAAATAATCAAACAAAGTTTGGAGAGGAAAAGAACGAAAGGATTTAATAAATATATGCCTCTTAGCAGTTGTAAGATAGGTTTCATGGTTATGTTGAATTTAAAAATTGAAGAGATTTTATAAACCATCTCTTAAATTTATAGGTGCAAGGATGCTAAATACTCAGGTACCAGTCACGGCCAAACTTTTTTGGGGGACTCAAACATGGACAACAGTTACCTCTAAAAAATATCAATTTTAAAAGGAATAATAAACCACTGATTCTTTTTAGAAGGTTTGTTTTGCGAACAGGAAGTTAGTGTCAGTGAAAAGTATACATTAACAGGTCCAGTTTTTGTCTTGCAGATACAAGTCAGAAGACAACCATCAGCAGCACATACTTCCCAGCAATAGTCCAATAAGCCTGACCTTTCCTGACAAGCTGTGAGGATATCTAAAATTTTAAGTGGGAAGATTTATCTTTCTACATAACGATTGTTAGCATTGCATAGGTTGATGAAGAAACCTGACCCTCAGATGTGAAGGGGAAACACAGTTTAGAGAACTGGGACTAAAAAGATTGAGAGCATTAATTTAAAATATTAGTTTCAAAAATAGCACTGATTTTCAGTAAGTTCATAAAGTAGATTAAATTTCTTTATAGTTCTCAGAATATAGTGCAATCTCTACTAAAATGCAGTATACTACAGCTTATGTATTCTTAGGCACTCAGAGCAAATGTTACTTTTCAGTTTCTAATATACAGCAAAGTTTGCTGACGTATTGCATAGGTTCCCAAATAACAAAATAAAGTAGAGATCATGGTAAGTGGACACAGAGAGTTAGCATTACCAAACAGTCACTGGTATTTTTACCAGTGAGTCACACTTAAAATGTGACGATAACGATGCCACGGCTTAACGGTTTTGTGCCACTGAAAACTACTACCCTCAGTCCAATAAAGCTACTTTGAAGTACTTAAGTATACTACAAAATTTTTAATGCCACATATTCCATATGCTTATCTAACTGTCGAAATATGTTGTCTTAATTTAATAAGGAACCTGGAGGGATTTGGGGGGAGAGAGAAAAGAAAGGCAAGACTACGAGGCATTCCTGATATACAGGCAAGTAGTTACAAGAAAATGGAAAGACAAATGGCCTTGGGGAAAGTGACCTTCCCAAGAGCTCATCCAAGTGCATAGAAAAGATGCTCTTTAGCCTGATGTCAAGTAGGTATTGAGATATGGGCGAGAAAGACATCGACATCATTTACTCTCTGCACTTGACTGAACTAACTAGTCTGTACTGCAAAGAGGGCTTACGTACTAAAGGCACACATGCAGATTTTGGCTGATACAGCATTTGTTTCCTTGCACATTTTGCTTGTTAGATTAAAAGAATATTTTCATCTTCCACAACCCAGCTTATCTTTAGTAAATAACCAAACTCTGGAGGGGAAGAACAGAGGAGGAAAAAAAAAAAAAACACATGAACCAGAGGGGTAAACATAGTTTATCCATAGGGTAATTATTCATAATATTGAGCTCTTTAAAAATGCTTATCTGAAAACAAACAAAAAAAAAATCAAGGTTATTAAATAAGGCTTTTACTTTTCCTGCTGAAAAGCATTATATGTATTTTCTTTGCAGGACAAAGCCCAATATTTGGTATGAAGTCCACAGAGCTCAACACTATGTAAGCATCTCAATCTTAATGGCTTTTCACCAATAAAATCAGTAAGTGTTTAACCTTGCATGGGTGCCATCACAGAACTTATAAAATGCTATAGTGCCATAAATACATTTCTTTAAATAATATGCATCTTGAGTTTTCAGTTTTCTCCAAAGTGTTAGCAGTCAAGCTTCTTCTAAGAGTTCCACCTGCAAGAGAAGAAAACAATTCTAAAAAGAGGTATAAGTAGCAAAATTAGTTTTAGGATGAACAGGTCAACTAATAAGTCAGAAGATGCTCTGAAACAGAAAAATGTCTTTTTGTGTTCAAACTGGAAAGAAATTACACAAGCTCCTCTAGAATTCCAATTCAATTACACAATACGGTGCCCACGCATTACAAATTTCAGGATGCAAAGCCTGAAGGACAGAAACTACAGTTTCAACTGGCAATCGTGAAAAGGATGGGTAAACATATGGATGCAAACTGACAAATCACATCACAACGCAAAGGTCACAACTTTGAAAGAGATGCTAAGATTTGAAAGTGTTACACAAACTCAGTGCACAAGTACACTGTTTTTGTTTGTTTATTAGCTTACGATGGAAGTGCCAGAGTTCAAATTAAAATTTAGACTTCAAGTATTACCTGCATACCTACTTCTGCTTTTTAACATGCCACTAAACATATTTTAAATAAATTAAACTGATGAAATTGAGTCCACTGAGAACATGGACCTCAAACAGAGGGAAGACATGCTCCAACTTAAAAAGATGCAGTCAACATGGCACTAGGGTAAGCTGAAACACTGCAGAGCTCATTTCAAGAAAATGCTAAAAACATGTCACTTTGGGGAAGAAAGAAACCCTGAACTTAGGAGCAGCAGCAAGAAACTAGAAATATTACTTCATACAGGAACCACCCAACTCAGGAATTCCATACCACACAAGTATTCCCAGTAACAGGGCTTAAAGTCAGGACACAAAGCTTCACCTGGCACAAATCTACGGCCTCCAAAGGCCAGAACAATCCTTTTGTGGAAGGAGTTAACAATACATTTAGGCCTCCTTTCTTCCACTACATCTGACAATCTGATACAATAATTTAACAGACATCTGAAATAAGGAATTGAAGCAAGAGTCTAATATTTTTATCTCTTTATATATGAACAGCTTTTTCATGCCAGTATAGATAAAAACTGACTTTGAACCACAACAGGTTCACAATAGAGAACGCTATTTTAGCCTCTTAAGCAAGATTTGTTTGTTTTCTGTAGCACACAGCAAGCAGCCCCAGCTACTTTTCCAGATTTACAAAATAGTTGTGGCTGGACACGAGAGACCTTTATAAGAGATTTTACTGAGCTCATTCTTTGCTATTAGAAAATTTGTTTTCAGAAAGGGCAACATTTTAAATCCTAAGGGAGACTTCTACAATAAAAAGCTGCCATAGATAGACTTTTTTTTTTTTTATACCTATACTATTATATATCTCTAGAGAACAGATTATTTTTAGATTAAAAAAGTAACAGTTCAAGTTTAGAGATCAAATTTTAGACAATTACAGGGAACAGCTTTCTTTTATTTAGGAAATTAAAGAGTAAATTAGAAACAAAGCTAAAGTACAAAACATTATTTTAAAATATAAAATTTTCAAAATTAGATTTTTATCAAAGTGCACTAGAACTAACTATTCATATATGCCCTTTTCTCTTGTTTAAAGGGGAGACAATCAGACTGCCTTTAAGTCAGAGAACGTGTTACTAAGAGTCTGATCATGCCTACCATGGGAGATATAGAAAGGAGGAAAAAAAAAAAAAAAAACAGAAGTAACAATTCAGCTGTACAACAGGAATGACAAAGCAGCCAGCGCTGAAATAATTTATCTCCTATTTCATTTAGCTAACACTGATTTTTAAAGGGAAGAAAAAAGTAATTTCAAAAAAAAAGAAAAACTGAGCATCAGAACATAATTCTGAATCAGAAAACAAGAATAAGGTTTTTGTTTGCCTTTTACTGACACCTATAGATCCTTCACAGATTCCTGAGCAGTGCAATGCGATAGCAGCCTCTAGAAAGCTATGATTTGCCAAAACCTGCCACAGAATAAGCAAAAACAAAAAAATCTAAACACCATGTACCTTTCAAGTCTAACACCTATCTCCAAAGGCAGGGTCAACTGTAGTAACATCGGCTTTGCAAGCATTTGTCTGTTCCGGTCTTACAAACGTCCAGCACTAAAGATGACACAGCTTGTTCTTAGCTTCCTAAGTCTTCACATTTAAAGTCCATCCTCAGACAGTTTAACCTACTATTTACCTTCTCATCCAGTGAGCAAAGCATATAATTTACTACCTCTCCCCCTGCACCTTTTGCAACACGTGGAAACTGAGCACTCCACACAATGGTTCTCTATGGCAACGGTTCCAAAACACGAGGGTATCACTTAACGGTTAGGCACAGAGTCCAGACAAACGCACTCTTAGTAAACAGTCATCTCTGGGCTGCCAACAGAGGGTGAGGGGAAGCATCCCACGGCTTAGCAAAGTAGCTTGCTCCTTTGTCTTCCTTTTTAAATCGAGAGAATTTTAGAATGTTTTCTCAATGATTACCAAAGCATATAAGGAAAAAAAAAAAAAAAAAAAAAAAAGGCCTCATCTTCCATCTTGGCCTTTCAGAATTTAACTTCAAGACACTCAAAGGTTTTGGCTTTTTGTTTCTGTTTTTTTTTAATATCATATTTAATTTCCACTTGTGTGCTTCCTTATATTTGAGGTTACTGAGAGCTGAGAGGTTGAAACTGGGCTGACGCGATACAACACTTTAACCTCCTTCATTGGGAGACTTGTTACTGTGCACTTAGTACACTTTCTTAAAGTCTTCTTAAAGCCTTTATTTTGTTACTTCCAGAATTCCTTCCTTCCCCAAGGGTCAGGCTTTCTATTTTGTATCACATTCATGTAAAATTGCCTTTCCCCTTCAGATTAGCGGTCAGTTTCTTGTCTTGATTTAGAAACAAATCATATTACCTTATAGAGTTATTACTTGCATTCTTAATAAAATAATCAAACAAGGGGAAAAAAAAAAAAAGGTCAGGAGCACATCTCAAAAACAAGCTGTACAGTATGCCCTCCTGCATTCTTTTTCAACATATTTAATAGGGTACTTCAAGCAATTCACTAAAGTTTAATGAAAGAAAACCCCACTCTCCTCACCTTCCTGACTTAGGGACTAGAATAGATCATTGTCTTAGGAGCACTCGCGTCTTCCTCCCTACTTATTAGTCAAAGCTCCACTGACCTATCAGAGAAATCTCTAGCGAGCAGTCACCTGATGCAAGCACAAAGTACTGTGCAGCAAGCTAAGAAAGAAGCACTGTAGTTATGCCAGTAATCCAGCTGTCAGCAGTATTTGTTTCTTCTGGATAGCAAACACATATTGCTACTAACAGCTGAATTACAATTTACTGTGAAAAAATTAGTAAGTAGATGCTTTGTTTCTTGGACTGCCAAAGCCACCTCCAATAAGTAGTTTTTATTTCAACATCTATCCTTAATTATAAAGTCTAAATGAACGTTTAGATAAGAACTAGGAGGATATTTTTATCCCTTTACCAATTTATTATTAACAGAATGATCAAATATATATTTTGCAGACTTTTGTAGCAACTTCTGCAACTGAATGAATTTTCACACAGAACAGACGTTTTCAAGCTCTTTTCTCTTTGCCGACTACGTTAATCTCTTTCATCACATTCCACTTTCAATATTAGTTTTTAATATTTGTTACCTGCAGTTTACTCTGAGCTTCTTCTCTCTTGTATTCCCTGTTTCACAGGTGTAGCAGGTGCTTCTCTCGATTCCTGTTTTGCAGGCGTAACAGGCATATCACCATTGACACTCTCCACACCGGTAACAGACATCAAGCTTTTCCGCTCTTTGGAATTAGATTTGTGCTCCACTTTTGTGACTCTAAATCTGAGGAGAGCAAGAGAAAGATTCAGTTATATTTTCCTAGAGAGACTACCTAAAATCATTCTCAGTATCCAGCGCGTGGAGAGAAACAGACTTTTAGAGAGCAGCATCCCAAGGTCCAAACGTCAGAGCACATACCTATTGGGGCCCAGTTTCACTTAAAGAAATTGATAAAGAGCCACAGCTATCCTTATTGCCTTAGCTGGTAAGCAAGGGCACATGTAAGCTGCTAAACTATGACAGAAAAAAGAAAAAGAAAAAACAAAAAAGCGAGTTCTAGTTGATACCACGTAGGTCTTTGCCGGCCACTTTGTGACCCTAACTACATGTCTGTCTCAACTTGTCATTGTATTAGCAATAAATAAGGTATTCTCTGCACTAATAATTTGTACATAAAATTCTGCTTTTAAGTCTCTTCAACCAGTAAGAGTTACTTAAATAAAAATGACTTAAAAATGTGAGGTACAAACACACATTTCAGAAGGAGAAAAGGGAGAGTAAAAAGAAAAGCGCTGCTTCATTTCCAGGTTTTCACAATGCAAGACCCACTGTCCCCCTTCTCCTTCAGCAGTACCAGAACTTGGGAAAAGACCTCCAGTAACTGTGCAAGCAGCAGGAAGGCTGCTAGGCCAGAGGGAGCCAAGTCCTGCGACACAGAGAGGACACTTCTGAACAGTATTCCTTCGTATTACCTATGCATGCTTTTAATTCACAGTGCTGCTGAACCATACTCTCTCAGGGAACTATTTTTTTTAAATAGAATCCCCAGACCATACACTTGAAAATATTTTCTAGAAGAGTAATTCTCTAAGATAGAACTGACAATTAAAAATAAATGAAAAGAGAATGAAGTGGGCTCTACAGCTTATGCTTAATTGAGAAAATATCAAATTCAGAAATAGAGGAATTTATTCACCTGCAATCACTGTTTCTTTTCAAGACCGTGTCAATAAAGCAATAGCTTTGGATCCATAGCCACAGTTGACTCCAATACATCCAGTTTTCCAGTGACAATTATAAAAAACAATCACTGACTGTACGAACATGAACGTAAATAAATTTAGCTTTGACATTCAGTGTTCCACCTGTTCATTTCCAAACACTGAAAACAGCAGTTTAGTTCATGACGTATCTGGACTGATATGCAATCAAACGCTAAACTAATATCCATCAGGCATCCTCAGTAAAAACAAATGAAAAAAACCCTACAATTTGTTAACTAAGACAAGAACGCACCTTTTCTTTTCCATTCCTACAGCGCACTCCTGGATAGGCGTTCCTTGTTTTCTTTCCCAGTTATTGAAAGATTTCACTCTGCCCTCAGTTACTACAACCTTACCGTGATTGAGAAGACAATTTCTTTCTCTGCAATTTTGTCCATGTCATCTCTTCTTGAGATGATAGGGGAGTCAAAGGAAAGAAGAAACAGGGAGTTTAGAGGGATGCCAAATTAAAACTATTCACTTTGAATGCTCTTCAAAGCCCGTTGCTGTCCTACTTATCTCTCATTAACTCCCTAATATACAAGATCATTTTTCCAATCAACTTAAAACACTGGCTTCCACCATATACTAATTAAAAAAAAAAAAAAATGAAGTCTTTTGCACTTTCTCTAATGCTACTTTTCACACTCAAAATAAGTTACCAGTAAGGCATGCCTAACTCATTCAGCCTCCTAACCTCCTTCAGGCTCTTCATGAAACCTAAAAAAGATTTGACTTTTACTAGTTCACTAGTAAGCTGAGACTACTACTTCCTGAGCTGACAGAAGGAAATAGAGTATTTGCCATCTCTTGTCTCAAAGTCTTGCAGGCACAGGAAACCAGTTGTTTCTTGTTTTCATAGTGATTAGACTGAAATTGGGGCAGTTTGAGAAAGCAAGGCAGGCAACCAATTTTCACATCTTGAGAAGGAGTTTTCCATTCCAAAGATCCTCTTTTTATACTAGAGAAGTCCCACAATTCTTAAGGCTTTTTGTTTGGTTACAGGTTTGTTTGGAAGGTGGACAAGAGAAGAATCAGACGAAGCTTTATCTACTTCAGAATCATATGCGCTTCAAACCCCTGCCTCATACAACATCAACACTAGGGACTTCAGCTTTTTATGCCTTGGTTGAGTGCCTTGACCTCTAGTCAACAGCTATTTTACGGCAGCTCTCTCTCAATCTCTCTATGTGACATAATTACCTTTTCAAATTTAGTCTTCCTCAAATATCCCTCACCTTCCCTTTCTCCTAGATGGGACCCGAATATCTACATCTTACCTCTAAATCAACTGTATGCTTTTCTGAAATTACATAAAAAGCTGAACAGAACCCCTCAAACACCTTGTGAATGCTCAGCTTTTACAGTAATGCTACTTCAAAATTTCTGGCAACCTTGTCTAACCTCCTCAATTACAAATCAAGTGTTTTCTTGTTTCTTACCCAACCAGCATGAATGTACTAACTCTAGATGCCAATCACTGTCAAGAAATATGATTGTGAGGGAATGACAGCCTTTTATACGTATGTAATACAGAAGAGTCTTGACTGTGACGACCCATCCACTCTGATCTGTTCACAGGTATAGAAACACATACAGGAACAACGGATAGCTGATCCAACATGGGCCACTGTAGAGTCCATAAGAAAAGTAAACAATAAAATGGCATAAGTCTTACCTTCCCACAGAAAGTACTGTAACCTCTCCAAGACGGCTTCTTCTGTGCTCTTTAGATTTGTGAGCTGGCTTTATAAGGTGCCATCGCTTGTGACTACAACGAGTACAAATGTCCTTTTCTGCTACTCCTCCGACAGTATGGAAGTGATGGCCTTTGCAGCTGTGTTTAAATGGAATAGCACCAGGTGACAAAGGAGACCCCGGAGTTGTTGGACTCCCAGGAGTGGTAGGAGATAAAGGGCTATGAGAAAAGTATAAAAGAAATGTAAATGCTCACAATAAAATCCCATTTCTTAAAAGGGAAAAGGATAACATAATTTTTAGTTGTGTTTAATGAGCAACTCATTTATGGGAGACAGCTTACTTGTGAGGGTGTTTGTTTTAAGGTTCTCCCTGATATATATCATAACATGAATGTATTTTAAAATTTCTTCTGCAAATGAATTCAACTGCAGTAGTCAGGTTGTTTAACTAACACAAAGGGCAAGGAAATGGAAAAAAAAAATCAAGCTAAAATAGAGAAAAGAACAGGTTAAGAGGACTAATACGGATGAAAATCTATACTCCAGGACTAATACGGATGAAAATCTATACTCCAGGAGTAAACTTCATTAACTAATGAAGTTTACTCCTGGAGAACTAACAGAAGCATTTCAGAACTGTTACATTATCTTCAGGAACTCACAAAACAACACAGTCCCACAATATTGGGAAGAGGCAAAACTAATGTCTACCACGAAGAAAAAAAAGAATTAACAGATCATTCAGCTGAAGCCTCAGAAAAATGCTGGAACAGTTAACTTTAGAGGACCTAAAAGGTAAGAAAAAGCAGAGCAACCACTAGAATGCACCTATCGAGAACACAGCAAGTCATTCTGAAACAAAAACAAACAGACAGCATAGGCAGAAAGCAGCAAATGTAAAAAGAACGTTATGTATCAGTAGATTACTACAAAAATGGAAAGACATACTAAATGGAGTTATTCTGGTCCTGATGACATTCAGTGCTTTAGAAAGATTCTTGGACAATGGATTAGAAAACACACATACACACAAAACAACAGCTAAAGAACCCATGAACTTTGGGTCACCTACAGTAACTGTAGTGGATGAGACTAGAAGTTAAGATGATCAGAGGAGAGGGGAGGAGAAGCACACACCTATACACAAACATGAAGAAATTTCTGAAAAGGTATTGGATGCATTGCAGGAAAGACAACACAAATTCTAATACTTCAGCAGAAGTAATCAACTTTGCAAACCCAGATTAGAGAGCAACTAGCCAGATGCTTCAGAAAAGGAAGGCTGTTGCCAAAAAAGGACAAATTTCACAGTGGAAGTAACAGGAGTATAACTTGTGACATTACTGAAGTAATTCCTGTTACATTGCTCAGCATGAATCACGCCGTAGCCAGAGTGTTCCATCCAGCTCTGGGCACGTTATTTCAAGAAAAAAATACTGTCAGAGTGAGGAGAATCCAAAGGAGAACAGAAAGAACAAATTAAAGCAACAAAACTTGCCATGACAGACTGCAGTTACTTGGATGTTTACTTTCAAAACAAAAATATTGACAGGAGACATTTAATGGTCTTAGAACAAGTAAAAGAATATAAGGGAATTAAAATCTGTTCAACATGCAGCAAATACAACAAGTAATAACTAACCAGCACAAGTACGGATTTAGGTTATCCATTACTATTTCCACCATTAGAAAGCATTTCCCAAAGTACTGAATATATGATGAAATGCAATGGATTCCACTTGTACTACTAAAGCTTTAGGAATATCTGTCAGAAATGATGCGAGAGCAATCTTTTATATCTTGTAGTAACCTCTTAAGGCCCTATTCCCTTGACCCCAGTTTTAATGATACTTTAATTCACCACTAAAACAACAGTCTGAAACTCTCAGCATCACATACCCTCCGCATCAAAAGTCTGGGAGTTAAAATTCAACCAAATATTCCTGTTGTACCATACAAAGTATTTCAAATATCAAAATAACCCCCGTATGTGAGAAGAATAAGTTATTTTATTCAATAGCCAAGCCTTTTTTTTTTTTTTTTTTTTTTTTACAGTTAAAACAAGAGATTAACTGTTACATAGGCCTGTTCATATTGCCAAATCTAAACGCACTTCCTCCCTACCACCTTTTTTCAATTATCAAGACAGTACTACTGGAACCCTCATCTCTTCTGCTTTGAATACGAATACAGTATTATATATTAAGAGTACCTAGAGTAGTGTTGTTATAGGTACCTATGTACAGGTACAAGCACTTTTAAACAAACTATGCATGCAGTATAAAATATGCCAATGCATATTCTTATTACCACATTTATAAAAAGTAAAACAGAAGAGGCATAGAAAGAGATGTCTGTTTTAAGTTAATATCTGTACAAACGAAATAAGTGCTGTTTCTGTCTTTTCAAATCAGATAAGTTGGTTTAGTCCAAAACTACTAAGCCACATCACCATAAAGTAAACAACTATTTGCAGCTTCTGTAAATCTTTAGTGCAAAAAGCAATACTCATGCACTACACATTTAAAGCATACAACCAAAAGGGCAAGATACTAAAGAGAAGTATACCACAGGGCATATACTAAGATGTACTGACTCAGGAAGAACACCATAAGGAAATCAAAACATTATCCTCTTTGCTGATGACTCAAGAAGTGATGTAGTCTTAGAAGTCCACATGAAACAAAACCCTACCATAACCAGAAAACAGAAAAATCCCGCTTAAAGTCACTTAAGACACTTTTTTCCCTTGCTAACATGCTTTAGGTTTCATATAACCAAATTTATACTTCCAAGTTACAGAAAGTTAAAAACTATATATTACACATATGGTATTAGTATGTCAAGAATTTGCATTTTTAAAATAATTATTAGATATTTAATATGATGTCACTTGAACTAAATTTCCAGATTACTGACACTACATGTTGGTAGATTTAGGCAGTTAATAAACAGTTGCATTAAAGGGTGTCATTTCACCAGGCTTCTATTCACATAGGGTCATTGAAAAGGTATGTTCTTAGTTACCTCTGGAAACGCGTTAAGGAGAGTAATTACCTTTCAGGTTCAAAAACGCTGCTGTCTGCCACCATGGCCTTCAACACATCAGCATTTGCTGCAATAAGAATATACAGAATTTTTAAGAAGTGTACAGCTCTAACTTTAGAGAAGCAAACAGCAAAAATAAAGGTACTCAATGAAATTGCAGCGACAGTGGAGATGGCTGCATTATGCAAATCTCCAAAAAGGCATGAGATAAAATTATGCAAAGTCTTTAAGAAAATCCTGTAGAATTATATTATCTGAGATACTAAAAATTACAGTTCATATCACACTTGAAGCTCTACCTCACTACAAATCAAACAGCCTAGCCATCTGCACAACCCTCTCAAACAAGACTACTAGAAATTTTTAAACATCCTTTTGAGCACAGGAACGTAATTGCCTCACATGTAAAGAGCAACTTCAAAGATGAAGAACACCTATTCATAAATATGAGCCCTACAAAACAGCAAATTAGCTATCAGCCAAGAACTAAAAATTGATCATATATTTGAAAAAAAAAAAAAAAAATGGGGTACCTAATCCCAACTTGGAGGGAAACCACATAGGCTAAAAAGTATTAAGGCTTATTGAGGAAAAAAAACTTCTCCAGAGGACTAGTCTTCATTCAGGAGTAACTTAGAGGCAAGTCCAATGCTTAGGCAACTTTGATTTATACAAGTTAAAAAGACTAAATTTTCTTATACTGTAAAACCATGCAGTCTTCATTAGACCAGGCAAATGCATTCTGAACTAACCAAGCATTCCTTAGGCTGCTTAAGTTTGGTTTTATTTTTTCAATCGTATCTTCTTTCCCCTTTACTTTGTGCGCATACTACATGAAGATGTCATGTCTGAAACACAACATGAGAGACAATCTATCCTGTTTTCTCAGTTTTGCACAAAGCCTTCTTTGACAACAGCTGTAGGAATTATTTCAAGACAATCAGTTTGACGCGATCAAAATGTAAAATTTTACCTGCTATACATGTTGCCATTAAAAAACAAACTTGAGTTTTTACTTCAAAAATAAAACAAAACAGAACAAAAAATCAAGCAAATCAAACACCAAAATACTTCATAAAAGATCAAGAAAGGCACAAATCAAACTTACACATAATAGTTTTCAGGTAAACAAAAGCCTTCCAATTTTGTCAGAAGTTACTGCCTCCTGAAGGCAACCTCAAAAACTTATGCATGTGCAAAAAGATTCTCAAATGCAAATACATGAACATACCATACTTCAGGGTATCTCAAAAAATGTATTTGCTATCAGGCACGACCACAAAGGCTTATAACTTCAATATCACCATACTATACCTTCATTTTTCATTATGTAGTTAACAATTTGTCCCACAGTGTCACTATTCTCATGCATAGTTTCATTCATTTCTGTGGAAGAAAATAAACGTTGTCAATATTTTAGCCTTCCAAAATGAGAATACATTTTGTTTGAAAACAAAATAAGAAAAATCAGAAGAATAGTACATAAAAAATGACAAGACCTATTATTGTTTTGGAGAGGAACCTCAGATCAGACTTTTTAGTTCTTGTTCAGGAAGAACACACATTTGTGGAATCTACATACACCGGTCTAAGATATTTTCATGCATGAAGCTCAGTATTTTCATGAACATACATCAAAATTCCTTTTCTAACTAATAAGGAGACACAAACAACAGAGCAGCATTTCTAACCCCTACTACAGAGGGAAAAGCAAATCATTAAACTGTCCAAAGGCATTATTTTAAGAGACATTATTGTGCTTCTGCTATATGAAGGATTCAATCTAAACTTTTCACAACTACAAGGGCTCAAATTTTGATTAAAATATACATGTGTGCGCGCGCAGGTATGTGTGCATACGTACATATATCAAGGTTCTTGTACGACTATAGGAGCAAGGAATTTAGAAGAGAAACATCCTGACTATGCTTAATCCCCCCAGAGCGAACTGCACTCATTGAAACAATGCTGGGAGATTCCTCTGAATAATCTCAGAGCACAAAGAAGAGAGAGAGGAAGCAGAGAAAAATTAAAAGGCATCAGCTTTGCCCTTCCCAAATAATCATTATGACTAGCTTTAAAAAACGCAGGATAGAGACAAGTTTGACAGGTGAGGCCCTACATCTGTCGCTAAGCAGCAAGTCAGGTGCTTCCCTTCCTCTTTACTCACCTTTCATCTTCAGCCTCATGCCTATAGCTGTGTCTAGTTGGACTGTAAAGTTACTTTTTCAAAACTAAGACTTAAAAGTTGTCTGCCTTTTACTACCCCTCACCTTACTGTCTACCTCTCACCTTGCTTTCTACTACTACTCACATGAAATAGCAGATCAAATAGTACCAACCGCTAAGTACGTGCCCCAGGCAGTAATTGCTAAAGAACATGCTGACATATCATTGCTGCATCACCTGACTCTTCAGTTCCCATAGAGTCCCTGTAATTTGCATTTGTTATAAGCCTGCTGACATGTTATCAATGAACTGGGAGAAAGGAAAAGGCCAAAGCATTTACATGGACTTGGCCATTGTATTTACCTAGCTACATGCGACCCAGGGTTACTAATAGCTCTTCCCAAGTGATACATTTTTTTTTTTAAATTAAGACAAGACAGGAACAAGGAGCCATGAGAAGAGTACAAAGGAACAAGCATTAGAACAAAAGCAAAGATATCGTTAAGAAAAAAAAAAACGTATGCAGGACATGTCACGTAAAATGGAAAATAGTCAGTCTAAAGGCTCAGTTTTATGACGAGAAGGAAGATGAGAAAGACAGCACAAGTTTGCTTAACATTTTTAAAAGTACACCTAAGGCATGTTATGCTTTAAAGAGCAGCCTTATGTCACTCTTTATTAAACAGTTACGTATAGTACTCTGCTGTTACTAACAGCACGTGGAATGCAGAAAAGCAATCTGGTGACTCAGATGGCAATTTATAGCTAGAAACATTATAAATAAAATAAATTAGATGTTTTGATCCCTCTGTAAGCTCTTAAGCTGTTTTAGAGGACTTGCATGGGAAACTGGAAGACTCCTAGTTTTGACTGGCAGAGACCAAAACCATATAACGGTAATAAAAATCCACATCTTAAAAATATTGTGTTCAACAGAGAAAGGACAGAATTCTCACAATAAGTTATTCTGTATTAGTAGCAATGTAGAGAAATGTGTAAAAGGTGTTTACTAGACACACTGATTACCTATTTTTTCGCCAATTTTTTCTTCTTCCACTTGTTCAGCCTCTGTTGTACAACGATATCCTTTTTTCTTAAGGACATGACAGATGAGGATCCCAAAGAGACCCATGATGAAGAAAACAGGAACCAATGCAAAGGCAACATATTCTGGGTGGTCAGGCCCGTTATCGTGGCCAGTTCTAGTTGTCAAAGTAGTTGTTTGCAAACCATGGCCTGACAAAGCTTGGAGAAACTCTCCATTACCTATGTAAATTAACAAACAGAGTTATTATGATACACTGCACAGCACCTCAAAGCATTTACATTATGAGCCTGACCAAATTCCATTAATGTCAGTGAGAACTTCTGTGACAACTGGAATGGGCAACATGGATTCAACTGCCTCAAAACTCACCCCTTAACAGTAGATATGCTCTATGAGTGACATAATTATGAAGCAGAACACATACATAATTACGTTATATTTCTTCAACATAACAGACAATAGCAAGTGATATTGTAGCCCTACAGGCCTCAGCTCTCAACAAGGGGGCACGCATATTTCACAGAAGGATATTCACCACACTTCAAGACATCCAGCTGGACACTACTATTGCTCCTTCTTACCATCAGCGAGGAAAAGCCCATACCACTCCTCCAGTCCTAACTTTACGCAAAATAGCTAAAAAACAGATTCATCACTAATGTGAGAGTACATACAAAACTTAACAGTGACCCTTGCAAAGAAAAGGTATTAGATTTCAGAGAAATATCCATTCTTTTTTGCCTAATAGTGGGATTTCACAGCCCATGAAAGTTTATCTTCTCTCATTCTTCCTCCTCAATTTTCATCTTGTGCCAAATTAACAAAATTACAATTACTCTGTGAAAACAAACCTCAATAATTTTGAATATTCCTCCCTTAAATGACATAGTTTGGACAAAAATAACCTTTTTTCCATTAAAAAGATGCTATCTACAGTTTCTATATACAGGTTTATAATGTTTGACAAGCAGATGAAGCAAAGTATAAAATGTGTTAAATTACAAAGGAAAAAAGAATCACACTATTTACACACTAGGGTTAAAAATATATAAACTAACCATCAGCATAAAATGAGCTCCTATTCACTCCTTTGAGATTTGTACTTTTTAATTTGAACTTGAAATGGGAGGGTGAGAGGCTTTTATTGCAAAAAAGTTATAGAGTAGGCAAACACTAATTCTGTACACGTAAGTAAGCACTGTCCTCTCTTATACCTCTGGTACACTATGAAGTTGATAGGTGTATATCTCATATTGTAGATAAGCCTTTTGAAATACAGAATCATAGAACAATTTAGGTTGGAAGGGACCTCTGAAGGTCATTGGTCCAAACCCTGCTAAAAGCAGGGCTGATTAGCTCAGGTTGCTCAGATACCCACCTAATCAAGTTCTAAATCTCTCTCAAAGGACTCTCTAAGGACAGAGAGTCCCAAACATCTCTGGCCAGCTGTTCCAGTATTTAATCACCTTTATGGCAAACATCTCAGGATTTTCTCATATATCAAATATTGAAGCATATAACTGATTCCAGCTAAGTGCAACTGTTCAGCTAAACCCCAGATTACAAGTTTATGTTCCAAAAACACTTACTGAACTCCTGGAGGTTACACATGCCATATGAAGAGAAATAAGATTACTCTTGCATAACATGCAAGAATATTTGTATTTTTACTTTATTTTTTCTCCTTCGCTTCACCTGAAAACATGATGCTTGAGGCACGAAAGAATAACAAAAAAGAATGATCAAAAATCTAAACACTGTATTAAAGCATATTTTCCACCTGAATCCCATTAAAATGAACAAAGCAATTCATACTTTTCCCTATTAATTAGACAAACTGATTGAAGACTCTCACCAGAGAGCCATTTACATGACAGTGACATTTTCACAACAGTAATGATGAATACATCTAAAAGAAGCTTTCCTAAAGTAATTGTAGTACCACGGAGCCAGTCTCACATTACAAAAAGGGAAAATATGGGGAAAAAAATAATTATGTGCAAAAAGTATAACATCCTACATAACTATTTTTTAACTCAGATCGACTCGAAACTCCATCAACTCAAAAACTACAGAAAACGTACACACAATTTAAAATAAAAATATACAATCAACAAGAGAGTGCTTATACAAAGGAAAGAGAAAAACAGATAAAGTGCTACCAAGTGCTCGTGCCAAACAAGAAGAAATTCTATATATCCAAGATAGCCAATCTCAAGTTCACAAGCAACTCCAATGACAGAGCTACATCACATTCAGAAGGACAGATTACTGTTGAGAAACCACTAAATCCCACCCCCTGAAAAAAAGGAAACCTCAGGGACTACTCAGGCTGACATTCCCAGCCCCGTTCTTCGCAAAGGCACGAAACTCCCACAAATGGAAACTCCACCAGGGCCCCTTCCCTTGCCTTCCCCTTGCCGCTCTGCCTCTCCTGCCTGCACAATGGTTCTCGGCTCCTTCCGGATCTGAAAGGTCGACTATTCCAGTCATCGTTACCGTAACAGCCAAGTGCTCTCCTTGGTGTATTTAAAAAAAAAAAAAAAAGCCAATTGTTATGAGTTTCTTCTTCTTGTATATTCTCCCAGATAGAACTGTTTTTGTTTGGCAGTATTTTAGTACGCAGTTCATAAACTTGATTTTGTTTTGTAAAGAACCATTTGCCTGGTTAATTACAGTAATCTCAGAACTGAACCTTGCAAAGAATACTGCATGCTCACAAGCATTTATGCACGTGGCTACTGATGCCACTCTTCAAAAGCCTGAGGTAAATCAAGTGTAAGTGCTTGCACAGTAAGGATCATCATTTTGGGTTTTTTCATTTTCTGTTTCTTTTTTACCATAGACATTTTAACCAAATGTGCTGTGATTTAGTTTAGTACTTCTGTCTGGAGAAGAACTAGGCAAGACGACACATTTAAAAGTATTAAAAATGCATTAACAAACATATACACTCCAACATTTCAGCCTATGTAAACTAGCCTACATTATTTTTCTTCAGGTGTGCTCAGAGAGCTAAAAAAATCTAACTCTTTCCAGATAGCTAAAAAAATCTAACTCTTTCCAGATAGCTAAAAAAATCTAACTCTTTCATAAAAATTCAACAAGTTGCAAATTTGTTTGCAAGATATTTTGCTTATTAATAGTAAAAATTAAATCACTATTTCTATGTAAATATTCACCTTACACAAAGACCATAAACTGTACTTGATGTCATTCAGTTTATATTCAAGATGGATGTAAGAATCCACCAAAAGGAAAAAAAAAAAAAATCTAAGTTAATTAGCTAGATCAGATACTCAGTGCGGTATATGCTCACAAGGAGAGCAAAGCACTTGGCATTCAGTTAGCAGACACCTCAACTTCAATAGGCATGATATAATGCAAAAAATAAGGCTTGCCTAGTTACGAACAATATATTTTATGTCCCAAATCATAGCTACGTCATTCATTTTATGATTCTTCTTCCTCTTCCCCAGAGGTATATTATGCTTTTTAACAGACTGTTGACAGTCTACCTCATTCTTATGACGTACAACGCTGCTTCACACAGGTTTTTACTGAAAGTTCAGGCCATAACAGCCTTCTGTAATTTGAGTCTATTCTCGTAGGAATTCATCTGCTTCTGACATTTTATATACCTGCCATCGTGTATCAGTCTACGTATTACAATTACTTAAAGTTTTGACAAAGATGTGCTCTAAATGAAAACCTTCGGAAGCAACATTCACAGCATTTAAAGTGGCGTTCAAGCTACAGAGCTCAGATTGCATTCATATTATGTAGCCTTGCTTGCTTAAAAAAGTTGCATTAGGCATGAGCATTCTCTGCCCTTCATCCTCACCTAAAAAGCAAATCAAGCTAGCCAGCCTCAGCCAAGAGGTAGCCTTTCGCATTGTTCCTAATCATTACCACTCAGACACAAAGTCAGTGTTCTTCTCTCTCCCCATCTCAGCAACTGCTGAAGAGCATTTTAGAGCACCTCTAGAAAGCAGAGCTCAGGAGGAAAAAAATTAACACATTAATTTGAAACAAAATATTTCCTCCTTCATTAAACCACCATTTTACATGATCTCTACATACTAATTAGACCTATATATTGTAATTAAGCACTGCATTCCCTCCCTGTTAGTTAAGTTATATTTGACCACAGAAACAATTACAAAACTACAATATCTTGAAGGACCGTAATAAGAATGAGGCTGGAGAGGACAATGTAAACAAAGGCATTGCTCTAGTTAGTAACAAGCTACTTCCCTCTGAAGTTTGATTTTGATATATATAAATATATATGTCATCCCATTAGAGATGTCATCGTGCTTCATTACACTGTCCCAAAGCAGGATTAACTGTACCTAGACAACTATCTGTCATGTGCAGCTTAAGATCCTGCAAAGGTAACAGCTCATATCTATCGTTTTCTTTTTCACTGCAAATGGAGGGTCAGAACAATTCCTTCTTTATTATCTCCTACCACAATATCAGATTTTTCTTGCATTGAGTTACAGAACTAGTCTTTCCTTGCTTTTAGTAGCATGTACTTGAAATTTAGCATCGTCACAAGGATCTCCCCTGTACAAGGCAGTTATCTCAGTAAAGCTCTGCCTCTAGTGTTGATCTGAACAGACAACTCAAACTTTTCGTAAAACAGAGGAAACAAATCTCTAAAATACTTAAATATTGCTCAAAGAATGATTCATTCTTGAAAAAGAAATCTTTGTAACCAAGATCAAATCTATGTAGCTTTTTATACAAACTACATAAGACTAACCATTAAAATAATTCATTATTTTTATTTTTTTCTAAATCTCTCATACTTAACTTAAGCATAATCCACATCTAGCTGATTACTTTAGGCATATACCAGTTGTTTTTTGAATTTTTTTTTTTTTTTTTTTACAGAAAGTATTCCATAAATAACGATGCAATCTCCTCTACTGATAATGAATGCTATATTGTTACTTTACTGTTATTTTGCTCCATTAAGTCCATGCCATTTATTTCTTACGGCATGCCTTTTGGAGAACTTTGTTTATATTTTATAAATGTGACGTTAAAGCAATCTACACAATTAAACAGCTTAAGTACAGCTATAGTTACTATTTGCTTCTCTGTAAAATCTAAGGAGCTATACTTCCTGCTTTCAAGCATGGAAATGAAATGCAACTATCTCATAAGATACACAAACAAACTGTTCTGGCTTTCATGTTAACTAAATTATTAGAGCTATTTACTATGATCAATTTACAACCCGTTTATGTGCAGTACAAGATATATGAAACATTCAAATACAGCATATGCTCTGCTCAAACATCTTAGCTAAGCGTAGCTGGAAAACACGTCATCAGCTTATGCAGCTCTTGTATTCCTCATCACTGTGCCAGTCCTCCTCAAGGTTCAAAATACTTTAGACAAAAAAGTTTGCTTGGGTGGGTTTTGAATTTTGGGGGGGGGGGGGGGGGGGGGGGGGGGGGGGGGGAGGCAATGCCTGGATCACTCCTGGTTCAGTTCCCCATGTGAGTCTGCAAACTATTGCCCTAGGGTAATCCAAAGACTACTTAAGATGGCAATACCACCCAAGGGAAACAGTCAAGCAATTATGGCCTCAGCTAATTCTGCGAGGGAAGATGATGCTTGGTGATCATACCTGGTGTTTCATTCTCTCCTGGCTCTACGGTAAGTATACTTTGAACTGGATTAAACTTCATTGACACTTCTTACCTCCAGGGTGGACATCTATAAGGTGGATGGATGTATGCTTTAATTTCAAGCATCCATTTTAAGCATGATTTAAACAAGTAAAACATTAATCTTACATCTGAATTTAAAAGTGTTAAAAAAAAAAACACACACATTCAAACAGAAACAAAAAAGCTCTTTACTAGCTCAGTTTCCTCAATACACACTAAATACCTCACGCTATAAATTTAACAAAACTTACTTTATTCAGAAATTTTACTAAAACGGAGTTTCATGGTATAGTTAATTAGATATTAAAAACAGCCAACCTACCCACCGGCTGTGAAATGCAAAGGGACATGTGTTCTCATTTTAAATAAGTACACACTGGAAAAGAAACAAGCTAAGTCAGGTATTTACTTTCATTCCTAAGTTCTTTAGAATTCTGAGGGTAACTATGTATTGATTTACTATGAATAAAATAACTAAAAACCCATATTCAATTTATCCAGAACAGTCTGCCATGACTTCAAGTTAAATATACTTTTTAAAAGTTAGCTAATTTAAATAGGATTTTTCCACTCTGGTAGCAATAGTCAAATTCCCTTTACATAACTATGAAGGTTAAATAACAGGTAATTCCAATCACAGATCAGAACATCACTGCCCAAAACAGATGCACGTGAAGACATTCAGGAACCGTAAGGCTTCCTTGCCTTACCAGTAAGGGTTATAAAAGAGCGCAGACAAACTAGAAATGGCAGCAAGAAACAGGTTTAAAAAGTTTGTTTCGAGAGAAAAGCCTCTAAGTAAAGAAAATCCACTACTTACCAGTCACTCCATTTGTTGTTAAAGAAATCATTTGAAGAGATATTTACAAACTGAATTGCAAAGAAAAAACTATAATTTTAAGAGACAGCTTGTGAACTTTGCTTAACTTTTAGCTTCCTTGTAGTAACCAGAACCTATTAACACAAGTGAAATAAGCAGGAAGTCTGATGAGAGAAAGGAAGCGACATGATGAAAGAACACAATGACAAGTAGTAATAGTACTTCCAACTTAAAGGTGAAGCAAGGTTTTTTAAGGTCCTCTAATACGAACTCAAGAACAGACCAGAAAACTTTCATCAGAAGGTTTAGAAAGCAGTTAATTAGAAAGCAGAAAATCTAAAACAGTGAGCATAACAATCCACCAGGTTTCTTTAAAGCTAGTTCTAACTGCAGAACACTAACAGTGAAGCAGGTCACCCCTCAGACTTACTGTATCTATCTTCCTAAAATACCTAGCACCATCCCTACTACCCTACTGCCAAAGCTGTGAACCTTGCATAGTACCTGAAACTGGACTTTGCTGGTTCCAAGTTAGAGACTGAATATTCAGCCCACTGAAGTCATCACAAAATTTGTGCTGACCTCAACATGGGCAGATTTCACAGCAAGTCTGGAAAGAAAGTTTCCTCGTCTGAACTTCAAGAGGCTGTCTCTGCCCTGATGAACTCCTTCTCAGTCCTTACTTATTTCTGAATTACATTCTGTATCAACATTGTTACACCAAGTTGTCGGCAAAAAGTTTTAGGACAGGCTTTACTGAAAGCTATTTGGAGTGAGGAAAAAAAACAAGGAGGAGACACTCCTAAATAAGGATAGCTTCTATTAACAGCAAGCATGAATTACTGGCTAAAAGCATTATTGTATAACCCACACAATCCTCAACAAGTTTAAACCATTACAGTTTCTACATTCGCAGATGCAGCTTGTTATTAGCCAAGAAGGAAGATGAAACTTCATAACCATCTCATCAGTCAGCCAATCAGTCCAAACAATCACACCACAAAAGCAGCTGATGTTACTGAGAATTCAAAGCGAAAGCAACTAGGAGTAAAATATCTAGAGCAGCTATGCATTTTTTTTTCTTTCTCAAATGAGCAACACGAGCAACAGGAACAAAGATTCAGTGCTACCAGGCATGTGACACAAAATGCAATTGATAATACCGAGAACACGCATACACAGAGAGGAAAAGCTCATGGTTCACTATTTACCACTGTTAACACTGCAGTGCTTGTAGTATCATTGCTTTGATCACTACTTGAGCAGCAGTTTCTATTGCAAAAAATAGTTAAAATAGAGGTTTCGCATCTGCATTTCAGTTGCGATACTTTTCTCAAATTTCAGTGTCCAATAGAGTACGCACTACATGCAGATACCACACAAATTTAACAAAGTGCTCTAAATTGATTTGGCTGTGTCTAAAAAGAATCACTCCTGGACACACTTGAGATTTACAGCTATTCCATATTGCAGGTAAATTTACAGGTACAAGTTCATCTACCAAACAGCATTAAAGCAATGCTACCAAATACACTAAAACAATGATTTTGGAACAAACATCTCTACTAGTTTAAACTAGTCAAAAATCATTTTTATCCAAAATCAGTACATCTTCTGTGTGAAGATACGGCAAACAAACTGGCAGAAAGCATCTGACAAACCTAGAGGAAGCGGAAAAGAAAAGTCCCACGCTTTCATATCTTTGCATTTCCTGCCGTGTTTGTCAACTTTTAGCTTTCATAAGTAAGTCCTATTCATCTAAGTATACCAGACTAAATTACTGCTATAGCTACTAAATTCTACCAAAGCACACGGCACACTATCAGTTCCTCAGCCTAACCATCTCGAAGCTCAGTAAAACAAACTGGAGTATAGACAGCTGTAAAGAGTCCATTCAGGTGTATGAATACCCATCCTTCAGTTTACTCAAACATCTGTTTACATCCTCTCTTAAGATACCAGTAGTAGGTAAACTGCATAGCAACCTCAGCATGCAGAAGCACGTGCAGTAATTTGCCAAAGTAGCAACCTAATAAAGATATACTGATTTTTATCTGTTACAAATATTTCATGCTAAAAAGAGAGAAGCGCAAGGGGAAATATAAGCAGGGAAAAAAAAAAGTCACAGTCAAGAAGGGGATAAAGACGGAGGAAAAAAAATCCAACACGTCTTTCCTCCTTTCACCTCTGCACACAAAACCTCAAGAAATAAGTACTAGCGCCCGTGGGCGGAACAACCACCAGTTGGCACAAGTCCGATATTCAAGACGATTAGCCTCTTTAAGGACACTAGAAACGTTTAGTGCCTAATTCTACAGTAATAAGCATCTTTATATTTAACCTTTCCATTACAGTTTACTCTTAAACAAGCTGACACACCCTTATCAATGGCATACCATCCAGATGTAATTAAGCCAATCAATTGGAAAGTCATGCCATATAAAAATGAGCCTCAGCCTCGGCACACGTGTTTCAAGAGCACAGCCATCTGCGCAAAGCACTCTAGTCCAACACGTTTCCCTCTTGCCTCAGACAACACAGGCAACAAAATCAGTTTCACTTCGAGATTGCTAGTACCATAGCATTTTCACTAAAGAATACACCATTTAAAACTAATTTCCTCTGGAGCTTGTACATATGTGAGTGCTTTTCAGAGATCTTAGAAAATACAGTAAACTCAATTCCCAAAAAGTAAACTTTAAGCCAAGTTTAATTCTACAAGGGACACTGACACAGACGCAATCGTTTGACTCATTTCTGCTTAGTGAGTCAATTTATTCAAATTGAAAATGAAATTAAGTACGGAAAAGTTACCGAACTTTAATTTGTACAGCTCATTACTCTTCTTTTTGACCCAACACATACCGATAGCCATACCAAATTAAATGTACATACCGGCCGGGGGAGGGGGAGGGGGGGGACTGTGACCTTAAGACCCGTTTTAGCCTCGAAGTTATTCGCCCCAGGAAAACAGACGGCATTATTTCTCCAGCTTTCTCCTGGCCCGGGAGCCAGGGCGCCTCGCGCTACCTGTGCGCGCTCCCGCCAGGCTGCAGGCGCCCCCGGCCGCACCGCAGCGCCCCGGGCAGCGCCCGGCAGAGGCAGCGGCCCGGCGCTGCCCCGCGGCGGCGGCGGGGCGAGGCGGGGGCGAGGCGAGGCGAGGCTGCCGCCCCCGCCCGCCCGGGGGCTCGCGGGCCGGGCAGCAGCCGAGCGCCGTTCCGGCCGGGACGCAGGCAGGGAAACACCAGCCCCCCCCCCCCCCCCCAAAAACGGCCCGCTGCAGGCTCCGAGCCGTGAGGAGGAGCCGGGGGCGGAGGGGCCCGGGGGCAGCCCCGGCGGGGCGCAGGGCCCCCGGGGACAAGCGCTGAGGCACCGCGGCCCGGGAGAGGCCGGCGGGAGCGCGGGACCGCCCGGAGGTAACGCAACGCCCGGCGGCGGCGAAGCCCCAGGGCGGCGGGAGGGTCCCGCGGGGGGGGGGGGTGGTCCCGGCGGGAAGCTCCCTCTCGGACCGCGCTCTCCCCCCCCGGAAACAAGCACCGAGCCCGCCGCGACCCACCGAGAGCGGAGCCCAGCGAGGGGGCCGTCGGCGGCACCCCGCCCGTCGCCGGCGGAGCCATACCCCGCGCCTCGCCGCGCTGCCTCCGCGCTGGCAGCGCCGCGGTCCGGCCTGGCCGTGCCCGGCCCCGGCCCCGGCTCCGGCCCGGGCGCGCCCGCCCCGCCCCACCCCGCAGGGCGCGTGCGCGGCGGCGCCGGCCCGGCCCGGCCCCGGGCGGGGCTGCGCGGCGCTGTGGCGGCCCGGCCCGGCCCGCGGACCGCTGCTGAGGCCGCCGGCGGCGCTCGGGGCGGCGGGGCGCGGCCGCAGGGGCCCCGGGGCGCGGGCCTCGCGGCTCCCCGGCTCCTGCGTGCTGGGCGCCCTCGGGTTGGCTTCAAGGCGGGGATTGCTGGCGGACTTCAGTGAAGCGTGTCGGGGGGTGTCGTTTGCGCCTCCTCGGCATCGCACGCTGTAAAACGCTGTAGGTCCGAGGAAAGGAAAGGACGTTTTCCTGAGCGGCGGGTGGCTGCTGCGCTGCTCCTTGGCGGCAGCAGGCCCACCGCAGCCCCGGCAGCCCAACGCTGGGGAGCAGAAACAAGATGGAAACCGGGCTCGTTTCTGAGCGTGGCGTCGTTACCCCGGGACAGGCAAAGCTAATCCTAACCCTGCTTATTTCAAAATTTTCTTGGGCTTTCAGTGGTTCCCAAACAGCCAGGGTGCAGCGCCAGGGCCCCGGGCTCGCTGGGCACCGCGCACGGCGGTTCAGCCCTCTGCCTCGAGGGGGCTCCTCGCCGGCGCCGCCGACCCCGGTCTCCCTCGGGGCAGGCGGGAGCAAGCGGTGCTGCGCCCCAGGAGCCCCTCGCTGGCGCAGGCCCGGCCTGGCCGCCGTCACTGCCCAGATTATGCCAATCTGAATAATTTATTTACCTGCTTTTACTCTTGTTGAGTATCTAAGCAGAAAACACCATTCATTTAAGAAACACTAATGCAATAATTATAAAGCTATATACATTCTTGAATAATTTGTTCGTCTACTACTGACTGGAAATATTCTTGGCCGGATTCAGTACGTCGGACCTTCTTGTTCTGAGCAACCACCCAATCAGATCTCTCTTCCAAATTTTCTTTTCTGGTAAAGAAAACAGGCAAAACATCATATCCTTAAAAACAGTAGATCAATAGCATTTGTGCATTTGAAAAAGATAAAGCAATCTGCAAATTGCAACTCTGGAAATGATCAAAGTTTTAACTGTTTTGCTCTGTGTTTGACTGTCAATTCCATTCATGGTACAAACGGTAGGCAGCATTTGGGTGTAGAAGTCGTCTTTCAGAGGTCTGTGTATGAAAGTACCAAGATGATTTATTACCAGAGGTAAACATGCTGACAAGCTAAAATAAATTAGCTTTCTATTTTTCCCTTAGGGAATAATGGAAAAAGTCCTTTTCCAGAGAATAAGTGTTTTCTGATCATCGTTTAGTTCCTTGTTTAGATTTCCATTTTTATCACCTATTCAACTAATTCTACAATCCTTTCACAATTCAGAGTTGAATGCTATGTTTCAGAAGTTGCTTCTAAGTTTAGCCGAGTTTGACTGTTACTTGTTCATCTTCGGCATCCACATAATCTGTTCTCAGGGCTACAGTTTATGCCGTCAGAAACAGTTATGACATAGATCATAGAAGGTTAAAACCTAATAAGAAAAGCTACTGAATACATACACAGGATATAATTAAGCATTGCCGATTTTTGTGGCAAGTTTGACCTCTATGTTAAATTAAGTGTTCAGCCTGAAGGAATTCAAGAACTTAGTGATTTTAATGTTTATAATTGGAAATGGTTTGTTACCTCTTTTGATTCAAGTCAAGAACTAAATCTCAGATTTCTTCTTATTTGAATAACTGGTGAGAGACATTTATTAACCAAGAAAACTAACAAAGAATGAGCAAAACTGTCCTTTTCAACAGAAGAGGACTCAAACAGCAGGAGATGGGGTTCTCCTGTGCTTACAGAGGCAAGTCTGTGTCCCTCTCAGGTTTCCTACTGCTGCTTGTCAAGGCTCCCACGCTGACTCTGAACTCGTGATTTGTTTTTTTAGGGTGTGGTTCAGTGTCAACTGCACCCAGTGTCCTACGGAAGCCAGATCAGGCGGAGCAGGGGGCGTTGCCTCCTCTACTGGGAAAGAGTAGAATTATGGTTCACACGTAATATACAAAATTCGGGAGGATTTGTGAACCACTTCTACCTCTGCAAAGAAAATTACCCAGAGGTAGGCTTTATCTCAGGGTCTCCTGCTGACTTCAGAAACATCCTTTGTGCATTTTTTTTGTTTACACTTCATTAGAGAACTGATCTAGGTTTACAGCACAGCCCACGAGCAGTGAACTGGCGCAACTGCTGAGGCAGTAACTTTCTGCCCTTCCTCACACGCTGGAACAAACACCCTTGGGCACAGGGGAACTCTCAAACCAGCTTTGCCACTAGAAGATACGTGAAACCTGCTGCTGGCTTTCCCAGAGAATAGCCTCATTCAAAATACTATAAACCACAAAGTTTCCTGAACAGGCTCAAAACTAAGCTTCAGGAAGGTTTAGTTAACCCCATCTGCACTAGTTGTTTCCTCAAGCTTTCTAATATGCGTCTTCAGTTTGTGCCTGTTAACTAGATATTGCAGTGAGTTAGGAAATATATAAGTAATTCTTCTAATGCAGAGCAGTAAAGGAGTTTTCTTATTTAAATGGGCTTTGACTTTACCCACTGTTAATTCTTGGTGCTTAATCTAGAAAACAAAAAATTTAATTATCTTATTTTGTACTTATTTTATGCATGCACTTCAAAAAGTTTAAGTTTTACCCCTTTTCATATGTATTATTACTCAGTTCTTCATTTCCCTTTTAAATCCTCACGACTATGATTGTTTCTCCTACTTTCTAAATAATTATCTTGAATAAAGAACAAATTCAAATAGATAGGCTACTGTTGAATTTCTTCAACTTGCTGCTTCCACATACTAAACAAAGCACAGAAGAGATGCCAGTGCATTGCACTGATAAAAGCCTCAGTTTACTGGAGGCTATCGCTTGAGTGTTGCAGCTATCATGGGAGAGAACATCAACACTCATTTCTGGATTTATATTACTCATAACGTGATCTAGGACACTTTCCAAAACTAAGTATTTAAGGGTTTGTTTTAGGGTTTGTTTTAGGGTTTGTTTCTTTTTTGTAAGTGGTACCATTCAATCTTTAATGTAGGAGAAAGGTAAGCAGACCTGGAAGCAAAGAATCTTGCTCCTTCCAGGAAGGAAGGAACTCCTTCCAGGAAGGAGTTTTCCTTCTCCCCATTTAAGTCTGAAAATCAAATTGCTCAGGTACAGTTGGAGTCCCAGTCATTTTCTTTCTAACTTTGGATAGCTAGAGCAGTAAATCCAAGGACTACTCTTGCAGCTATTGTCTAACTATGTGACTGTGATGTCACACTAAAAAAAAAAACCCAAAAAATCATCATACTGAGTAACTTGTTAGGTTGTTCCATAACATTCCAAAAATGTTCCAGCTAACATTTCTGCTATACAACTGTGCACTAACTGCATTTGCCTAACTGTTGAATTTATATTTTAGGTGGGGTTTTTTGGCAGTGATCCATTATGGCCTTATTTCAGATAGCCCTGCTCAATATCAGAACATACTGTGAAAGAATAATTTCTACCCATGAAATTTGGAAAGAACTTCATTATTAATTTACCTGCAGCTTGACTTCAGTAACTTCTGAAAGCATTGTTGCTGTCCATAAGTGTTCATGGAGTGTGTCTTTTCAGACTTAGATGTAAACCTAAGGCAAAACCAATTTTGCCTTACTTTTTAAGTACAAGTTAGAGGCTTAAATTCACTTTAAGAACCTGAGAAAAAATTCCCTTATTATACAAGTGCGAGAAAGTCATGTCATGAGAAGGTCCGCAGGTCATGTAAGAGATTAATATAAGGAAAATTTGCAAGAGACAAAATTTCTCGTGTGCAAAACAGCTTTCAGATGGAATTTTTGCAATCTGTATGATTTGTCACTTTGAAATTGCTTTTTCATACCACAGAGTCATAGAAGAACTGGGATTGGAAGGGACCTTTGGAAATCATCTGGTTCGACGCTCCCTTCAAGCGGGGTCAGCTAGTGTAGGTTGCCCAGGAGATCTCAAGAAGATCTTGATTTTATGAGAACTGTCAGTTCTGAAATTGTGATTTATTCTTTCTTACCTTAAATATCAGAAAGTAATTTTGTGTCTGGTAATAAAAGATGCAAGACAAGAACCTGAATAACATGCGGCATCATTTGAGGGGGCAAGAGATCTCAGGGCCTGATACTGCATCACTTTTCAAATGAGTCACTTTCACTTCTAAGGGGAGAATCATCTTAGATCTTAGATGTCTTAAATAGAAAGCCTCTACCAAAATAACATCGTTTTCACAAAATCTTTTTGCTTTGATGAAAGAGCATATTCGCTAAAATTACCTGGACCCCAAAGTGTCCAAATCGGATTCTAATAGTGTCAAAGCACAGCACAGTTAATGTCACCGATGCTGCATGTAGATTCTACTACAGAATCAAGTCTAGCGTGACTTCTAATATTTTCGGTGATTCTTGCAGAGTTTATTGGTTTTGGTTTTTTTGCAAAGTAGCAGAGAAAATTTTAAGCAAGCCACGGTTTGTCGATTAAGAGCACTATGATATGTGGATAAGCATTCTGATATTACATGACAGTGCCTTATCAAGCAATCTCAAGTTTATGCACATCAAATTCTAGACAATAACACTGAAACGTGAAGTTTTGTACGCACTTGTTTGTCCAGCAGTGACATACAAGTTTATAAGCAGGAACCTTTTAAACTCCCACAGAAAAGAACCTAGTAATATTACAATCAAGGAACCAATGTTCGTTCCGCAAATACAACTTTTCAAAATGTCTGAACTCTATTGGCAGGCTTCTTGTAACTCTTATCAAGTAAAAATACATCAGAACCAAATGATTTATTAGTACATTGACTTCCTGTAGCATAGCTATGTTCATGGTTTTCTAGTTTCCAGTGTTACTCTGCGTCATAACCACTCATTTTGAAATGCATTACACTTTTGTTTTATGAGAAACAACAGCTTCTTATAAGTGCTTGAAATAGTTATTTGGATTATTTCTAATCTGGAAAATATATGCCTTTTAGCCTAATTTTGGCATCTATAACTAACAGGCAAATAAGCTTTGCTTGATATATTTCCTAACCAACACTGGGTCTAGGAAAGTTGAACACATGAAAGTCTCTTTGAAATTCAAATGGTACATACTCTCACACCATTTTATTGTTCAGTTTTATTTATTACTAAGATCAATTAACCTTTTAGGATGCGAGCAGCTTCTTCATCTTATTTTATAATGGATCTTTCCAAAAACAACAACAACAAAAGATCTTTATGTGGGGTATATATACATTCAGAGTAAGAATACTCTTAAAATATTTTAAGGCTTCTGCTTAAGCAGTATTTTAAAAAAATCACGAGCATCAGAAAGGCACCCTTTGATATAGGTAGCTTGCCTGTTAGTGCTTCATTTTATAGACCAGAATTGGCAAAATGGTGGTGAAGAGAGGTGTTAACTTGAGGAGCTAGGAGAATGAGGAGGCGGCAGAATAATTTCACATGAGTGAGATATTAGGTACTCATAAAACTCAAGTTTAATTCTTGGCATTCTGACAGACTTTTCATGCATTGTTAGGCTCAATTCCTCATTTACAAAACAGACATTGCAAATTTCTGTAGGACTGAGACCATTTCCTAGTATGTGTATCTACAATATGAAGATTAGGAAATGCAAAGTATTTGTTTATAGCAAATTATTCTTTTAAAAAATCAACCTAATACAAGATTTAGGCACCCAGCCAGTATAATCTACCTTGAAAATGATAACTCTAATTCAAGACAGCTATATTCTTCAAACCATTAGTCAAGAAGAAGTTCTAAGGAACAAGTGAACTATTTAGAAGCTAGCATCCTAATTATTACTTTCCAGTTTGCCCTGTATGCAGCTGTGTCTGCTGATGAAGGTAAAGAGATTTCTAAAAGGCAGAAATGGAACCGATGTCACATGGAAAAAGAAATTTGCTAGAGCCTAACATTGCTACAAAGAAATGGAGTTCTGCTCTAAAATTCTAAACTTTTTACCTGACCGACTGCCATTTTTACAATATTTCAGCCTGTCAGGTTGAGAAAGTATCAGTAAACAAACTAATTTGTTAGGGTATGGTTTCTGGATGAATGCAGTCAAAGGGCATGTGATAGGAATTTGTGCCTAAGGATCAGGTTTTCACTTCGGGAAGAGTCATTCTGGAAGAGTAGTTCTTCAAAGCTCTGAGTCAGAAAGTCTGGTTCACTAGACAGTGGTTGGTACCTACTGCAGAATAAATCTCAGCTGATGGAGCTCTAGACAGAAAAATTCTAGATAAGAAATGATAACGAGATCTGGTTTTGCAAGGCAGGATCTCAGTGAGCTATCAGAACTATAGCTAACCAACAGGAAATGTTGAGGGCATAGAGAGAGCTTAAATCTATGCAGTTCCTTCATTTCCCTTCTGGATGTTGGGACTGAACAAAGGAGGTCTTAGGCGATAAGAAAATCTGGTCTAGTGGTCCCTTATAAATGTAAATGTTTGTATCTTGTTTGCTAGGGGGCATTTGAAAACTTTGGAAAGAGCCCTCTGTGTGTCTCTCTCTGTGTCTCTTCCCTTGAAAAATGGAACAGATTAAGGACAGTGTCCCTTTCATGCAATAAGCAATTAGGTTACTTTCTTTGTAAGCAAGAATTTGGTTTCATTTCTTTTTCTGCCTGTGTAAGATCAGGATTGTGGCTTTCACCTCTTAAGCACATACTTTAACCACTATATCTCTGGTTTGGTCAGGACTGTCTCCCTTTGTTTTTACTGGGGATGTAATATATTTCTTTGGACCAGAGAGAATAAAAAATTGGACTTGATTCTGTAGCCAAGAGTTAAGCTACATGCCTGAGAAGAAGACAGTAAGGTGATAGGCATAGTCCCAAGAACAGACCATATACTTTACAATCATCCGCATGAGGATTTAAAAAAAAAGCGGTGAAAACCAGAACTGGAGCCCAGCACATCCCTTCAAGATTGCAGCCCTTAACATTAGAGCACTCATGGTAGGGAAAAAAAAGGGAAGTGGTGCAATTGCCTTTAGCTATAGTTCTTAAACCTGGTGTGGTTGCCATTACATTTCCTGCGGCACCAGATCCTGTTGATATTCAGTAGATGTTCCCTGGCAATGCCTGATAGGTAGAGCTCTCCCAAGAGGATTTAAGGAGATGAATGTTGATGTTCTGGATTCTGATCGGGTGTAGGCATGATTTGATATTAGCTAGGTCCGAAGCATCAAAACAGAAGTGCCTTCAAGTGCCTGGGAAAGTTTTAGGGCTATGCTGTGGCGCTTATGAAGCTTAGGTGCCTCCCAAGTTAAGCAACAGCTTTGGACTTCAGTGGAATATAAACTCTTGCGTGTTATTGTGAGATCAGCCTCTTGGAATACGGAGAAGAGATCTCACGGAAGCAGCTTCTGAGTCTGACAGGAAGACTAAATAAAAACAACAAAGCCCGTCCTAAGTTGAGAGGAGTTGTGAAATGAGACTGGTTGTTTTGAATGTTATGGATAACAGTATTATGAATGCGCAGTGTGTAGTGTATGGTAGAGGCAGCAGGTGAAGATAAAGCAGGAAGTAGACTGAGTCCCTATAGATGGCAGCTTTTTGCTGGATTTTACCTTGGCACCATTGTTAAGGGATTTTTCATATGATAGAACCTAAATAAAAGTCAGCATGTAGATATTATATTGAAATGCTTTTTTTTTTTTTTTTTAGCAAATTAAAAGTGAAGCAAAGGTCTAGAGTAAAGAAATCAAAATCTCCTGGTTCAGGTTAATACATTCTTAAGCTATTATGGATTGAACTGATGGAGCTTTAATTTGATGGAGCTGGGCAAGTAAGGCCTCATTGGGGAATCCAATGATAGTACTGGTAGGTGGAAAACTAAGAAGGCACCATAACATTATGTGAAGTCACTAAGCATGAAAGAATTGGCTGCATTAACAGACTTTTTTTACAAGTACTGCATTCACACCACTACCTGCATAAAGCACTATCAAAAAAAAATTTAGAAGTAAAAGTATTCTATGAATATTTGTGTTCATCTGTATTCACTTTGGTGGCATATATAAATGAAACTACCAAAATAACTGAGGAAGGTCACTTTTGCATGTCAGTGAGCAGGGGAGCAGGAAGGCTGCAGGGAAAGGCTTGCATGGAAACCTAGGACTGCATTGTGGTTGTGGACTTTTGGCTTGCTGCATAAGAGGCAGCAGAAAATACTTCTGAGCAGAGCCCATCCTCAGCCCCTGCCTTGGGCAGATTTGTAGTGCCTCTCACATTGCGGTGTTTCCTGATTCCCAGAACTAGTAGGAAGATCAGTACAAATTGAAAAGCCTGGATATTCTAATTAACAACATTCTAGTGACTTACATCATCCAGCCAGTTCAAGAATGTTTCTTATCCTCATTTTCTCTACTCCTGTTCCTATTATGAAAACAGCATAACTGAGAGCTGGATTTCTTTCAAGTTATATGGATTTTAATGTTAAAAACTACAGATAAGGATTTGAACTAAGCCACCTTAACTTCTGAGATTTGATCATCAATAACAGCCTGCCCTTTCTGAAATATGATCGTAGTAAACTAATGTGAAAAGGAGAGTAAGAAAGTATTCTATAAAGTATAAATATTAATCAAGTTTTCATGTAATAAAAAATTCAGGTGCGACCTTGCCTAAATATAACAAAGAGATTTATTTGCTCTTCAATAGAAATAGACTGCTTTGCGCTCTGCATTTTCTGGCTTATTTATAGAGCAGTCCTTTTAAAACAGTCCTCTCTCTCCAGAGCCATTTCAGTAAGAGGTAGCTGTGAAATCCCAGTACGAAGAGAGTCTTTAAAAAGCAGTTTTGTTATACATTTGCTCCCTATGATTTCAAAAAAGCTCCTTTTTTTTGTAAAGTGTATAAAAGGCTAATGTGAAACCAATTGTATTTTGATTATTTTTTCAGTACTGGTCTGATGTAACAGAAGTAGCCAAATAGCAGTAATTTGTACAGATTATGCAACACGCAGCTTTGCTGTGGAAAACACAAGATATGCCAGACTATGAGCATAAATAAAAACAATAAACTAGTAAGGAAATGAGCATAAATACATCTATTTGGTATTCTGAACTCAAGATTTATGATCCTGGCCTGCCAGCAACATTTAAGCTCAGCTTTATTGCTCCCCTAGTTGCTTTTGGGGATTTCTAGAAGCTGCTGCCTCAACATTTCACCACTTGGGAGTAAATTTTTTTCAGAAAAGTTGGGAATTTAATTCTAGGAATTATGAATTTAATGTAATTTCCTGAGAGAAAATAGGATGTGGACCTCCAAGAGAGTGTTCATCAAAGGACTGAAAAGCCCTTCAGTTCTTACCTTAGAGGCTCACTTCCTCATAAAAAGGCACAGCTTTCTTTTGAACACAGTAGTGGTACAGTTGGAATAGCACATTCCTTCAAAAGAATACTACAGCTGGAACTTTTAAAGAAAATTTCAAGTTATACTACTGTAGTAACAATTCCTTATATATTTTCATTGCATGAAAATCTGGAAAGTGATCTATTAACCGGATATTGTTAGATCTCATGACGGTTGACCAAACTATTAGGTACCACACTTCAACTCCTTATGCATAGCTATGTAATGTGGGTGAAAGTCCACAAGGAACAGATCTGTTAAGATAAAATCAAATCTTGTTAGACCTGTTCATTTCCACTAGTTTTTATATGAAACTCTTCAGGTAAGAAGCCACACACAGATCGAAAAGCTGTAGAGGGAGAAAGAAGAGATTTGATTTGAAGTCCAATTCATTATATTTGCTTTTTTTTTTTTTTTTTAACTTAGATATATAATCTCTGGTCAGTGACCAAACATTTAGCACCAGGGAACACTTAAAAGCAGTTGCATGCAGATAAAAGCTGGATTAGAATAAGATATGCAATGGACATGGCGGTGTGAATACTTATTACATATGATAGGATATATATGATTTTGGTTCTTTTCTGTCAGAAAATGTTTAGTGCGCCTTAAAATAATACGAGTGCTGGGAATTTCTGCAGTTCCTTCTGTGGCTTTCTCTAAGCACAGCTGTACAGCAACCTTCAGACCAAGTCAGCATCTTGCAGTAGCTGCTGTACGGTTTTGTTGACACTTCACTGAGAGTGTCAAGAGCAAGCTCAAGTCTTTAACTGGTTTAATTAAGTAGCTGGTGACTGGAGCTGAAAGAGGAAGTCTCTGAGAAGGGTAGGTGGAGAAGGTGCAGAAATGGAATATAGGAAAACTGCAATTCTTGAAAAAGGGAATGAGACAGATGCGGTTTTACAAGGAGATGTGTGAGTGATGCTCAGCCTACACACAGAGCCAGGATTAGCCTGAGGGTGAATGAAAATTAGTATCACAGAATCATAGAAAAGTCTAGGTTGGAAGGGACACGTGGACATCATCTGGCCCAACCTTCTACTGAAAGCAGGGCCTGAGATGAGGCTATCCAGAGACCTGTCAAGCTGAGTCTTGAATATTTCTAGTGAGGTTAGTTCCATCGCTTCTCTGGACAACCCGGGCAAAGGTTAATTGTTTTCATGGGGAAGAGTCTTTTTCTTGCATCCAAATGGATTTCCCCCTAAAGCAAGTTGTCCCTGTTGCCTCTTGTCCTGCAACTGTGCATCCTTGTGAAGCGAGTACCTCCATCTTCTCCGTAACTACGTTTTAGACAGTGGAAGACTGACTAGATCTCCGTTGGGCTGAACAATAATTCTGCTATTAGAAAGCAGTGCACTTCTTAAAAGAAACAAGCAGAATGTGTTCTCAAACAGTGGTAGATAAAGGAACTGCTCACCTTCTATATTTTGTGTGGAGCGCATGGTCTTGTTAATTGTCCTGGTTACTCTGCCATATAACCTCCCCTTGCCAAAAGATTTGAGGTAAATATGTTTCACAAGGTGTGTGTGTGTAATAATAAAGAAATATGAAAATCATCTTGTAGTTCAATATTTTGGTCAGGGCATACCCATACCTGTCAAGATTCAGCGGGTTATCTCCTTTTGGCGTGGGTGAATTTTCTCTGGTGAATAGTAAACTCACTGGAATATATGATTTCAGATATTTCCAAACCGTCTATTACATGGGGTCAAATTTCTCGAAGAACGTTGTTGGAGAAAACATACTACAAAAGGTGGAATCAGACTCAGGTAGGGCAAAGGGAAGAGCTATTTTCTAATCTAAAAGCCCGGTATGTTAGCTTTCGTCCAAGACGTAGACAAATTGTTTGATTTCCTTCTGGATCTGAAATGACTTAAATCCATAGGTCCTCCGGTATTAAACAGAGCCTTAATCAAAGGGTTATAGAAGTTGAGTTTGGCTGCTCTTGTTCTCAGCTATTAATGCTTTTCTGTTTCATACAGCTAGCGAAAACGTCAAAGCAGCAGGAACTAGAAACCGGTATCTCATGTCCTAATCACAAAGCTAGAGCATAATTATCTCACTTTCGTGCTACCTCAATGATTATTTGAAGATTTTTTAACTTAAAATAGTATCCATGACTCAAAGTCTTATGATTTAGCACACTGTCAGCATACTATACTTTCAATATTCTGGGAGAATATACCAAACGCTGGACTATTGGGAAAAAGAAAAGGAACTTCTTCATAGCTAATAGTGATTTTTCCTTACGAGTATCTTCAATGAAATATTTAACTTTTTGTTCAGCAAAATGTTTCTTATGAAGTATTTTTGCTTTTCATTTTCAAGGAAGCCCTAATTTTAGTATCAATCAGACCCATTTCTTCCTGTCAGAGCATTAGAAAAAGGGGAAAAACAAACAAGAAAGAACAAACAAAAAATATTGCTTTGTAACCAGCCAAGACTTGCAAAGCGTTCTCTCAAAATAGTCCATATGATACTAAGACATTAAGATGAGGACAGATTATAACAACTTTTTCATATGAGTCACTATGTACGTGAAACACTAATCTGCAATAATCATATCCTTAACTGTCCTTTTTCCAAGAACAGTATTTAACCCAGCCTTCCTTAGGAAAGTCATCGCCTAGAACTATATTAGGTAAAACTGCCAGATTCTTAAATCTCTTCTTAGGGAACCTCTAAATAGTATATGGTACTAGCAAGTGTTTTCTAAGGATCCGTTTGACCTTTATTCAGCCTCTTAAAGAAAACATGTAAATTATTCCACGGCATCCCTCAAGAATGTTAAGTCAACAAAAGGTCTTATGTCTCCAAATATTTGCTTCTGGTGATAGCATATTACAAATAGAACCCATAATCAGCATTTCCACCTGATGTTTGTAAAATATAATCTTGTCTTAGCTACTGAGGTCCTATGGTAAAGGTAAGAAGCTGCTGCTGACTATCTTCACATTCTTTTAACTCAAAATATTTTGACTGAAAAAAAGTAAAGGCATTTTTTCCAGTGGTGTTTGTCCATAAACCACATTAACAACAGAGTGTAAGCCAAATCAAAACAATATTGCTGTATAAGGTCAGATCGTTCCCTTAATTCTGCACTTCATGGAATTCTGAGGAGAAATTTGGGTTTTTTCCTGTAAAATATGAAACACCCCATTTTTAAAGAAAAATCAAACTCAGATGGGAGGTAAATTCCGTTGAGAGAAAATAGCATCAAGTGGTAATAGGGATGGTAAAATTAGTGTTACTACTTTGTGCTGCTTCCCTCAGTTCTTTCTCCTGCCTTTCTCCCAGAGTGGTTTTCATGTGCTGTAGGAGGGCTTGGGAGCAGGAGGAAGACTGGCCACCTGAGCAGCTCAGAGTAAGTGGAATATCAGTTAGTGTCTACGAAAGGCTAGTGAAGCTTGCATTTGCTATAGATTCAGATTTGTGGACAGCTTTTCACTCTCTTTCATACTATTTATAGGCAGGCATCCTGCAAGTTGAAAAGCCCCTGAAATCTAGCCAAGAATAAACAATAGCAGAGTTTGAATTACATTTAGCCAGTAGGAAACAAATTATATAGATAAATTTTGCTGATTCTTGTGGTGCCACTGAGCATCAGAGCTGAAGGAAAGCCTAGGGACGTGATCAGAATAATAGGAAGGGGAGTAAGAGCTGATTAATTGGCACGGTGTTAGAGGTCAGCATTGCTAAGGCTTACATGGAAATGCAAGTGTTTTGAGGGAACTCATGAGAACGGATGAGAAAAAAACTTGAGAGCGGCCAGGTGAAGTCAGGGGGGCTTTCTTCAGCAGTTTGGAGGACTGGGTATTCTGTTTCCGAAAAGGAAGGGAAATGCTGGGTTCAGGACTGTCTTTTCATAAAATCACTAACAAGTTTAGGTCATGACTTCTGAAAGAGCTCTGCAAAGCCCTGACTCTTGCAGAGGAGATCTGACTTCGATGCACCTTCTAGATAAAAAGTGCACACTTGTTTCCTTCTGAAAGCAGACAGTGCATAAATAAGGCTAGGTATCAAGATCAGTTCAGCTGAGCGTTGCAGAGCAAGGAACTCTGCACCTTAAAATAGGAGCACCGATTTATTTTAGCAGCCAAAAAGGTTACCAGCTCCACTATAGCCAGGCCAAGAGCTTGCAGTTTCATGAGCTGAGGAAATGTTGGTATATGATCCTTGTATGTCACACAGGTATCTGCTTACAAGCCTTTTCAAGCTTTGGATAGTAGTGTTTTCGGCTTCATTTAGGGAGCTGCATGGGGGCAGGAAGTGAATTACTTTTGTTCCTTTGTGCATTCTTGAGGGTTTTGTTTTTCCCTGTTGTTCAAAAATGTAAATCTTATATTGCTGACTACTTCTGTGTTCAAAGGGCTATAAGGCTTCCAGTGGATAATTAATAGAAAACCGATAATTAATAGAAAATCTATCTGTGGTGGACAATTCTGTGGACAACTGTCCTATTTACACTTGGATTTTGTTTCACGCAGTCCTTCTGTTTTCCTTCCCACTACCTCTTCCATCTTCTGACGTTGATATGTTTATATTAGTCTATCTGGGCAAATGGAAATACTTGTGAATATCCCAAATAATGATGGCCGGGGTAGGGGGAGGTTGGTTAGTTGTTTTTGCTATGGTCAACACACGTTCCTTTCTTTGACCATTCAAATTTTTCCACATGTTTAATGGTGATGCTGACATTGCATTAACCAAGCAATCTAAGCTTCCGATTTTGCTGCCTTTTTGTCAGTGCTGGCTGAACCGGCACGAGCCTGTGAGCCATCCCAACAGTCCAGAAGGATTCTAAATAGCTTGTAAGTCTTACATGAAATGATAAATGGAAATTATGGGTTATTGTTTTTCTGGGGAGCTTCTGTCAGCTGAAAAGAGGCTGCTGTCTTAGATTCCGGCTGATTAACTTTAGATCTTCAAAGTATAGGCAACACAGGCAAAACTTAATCTCTACTGAATCGCTTCTGAGTCACAGAGTAAAACAGGCATTTTGTGTTTGAAAGACTCTCCTCTATCCACCACCACACTGCCGACTTAGCTAATTTTCATTACGATTCCCACAGCGTTCCACGTACACATCCTATATGATGTTTGTATGTGTATTTGTATGTAAGCAAGCCCATCTTATCTGCCATATGTATGTTGGTACTTGTTTTCACTATCTTCAACGTTGGCATCAGATTCCTGTAAGGATAAGCTTCTGGACTAAAAGAACTATAGGGGCTGCATGAAATTAGCTTGTCTAGGGTCTGATTAATTCGATTTTACTATAATGAGTAGACAATAACATGAATTGTTAATGGGAGATGTGGAACAGCTGATATTCTTCATAGTGTTCCATTAATTTTTTAATATAAGACGTTTTTCACTTGTGAGAGTGGAGAGAGAAAATTTTTCAGTGGTACATCTGAGTAACTGTGTTGATCCTAATGGATTTTTTTTCAACAGTTGCTGGCCTATTCTCTACAGTTATAAGATAAAAATGCTATTTTTCATAAAATAGACAATGATTAAGAAACTCTCCTCAGTCACACTGTGACAGAGGTGCAGTTTCATAACCAAGTGCTCAGAATGAGGTGAACTTGCTTTATGAAATACTTGGTGAGGAGAGAGGGGCTTTACCTTTTTTAAGAATCTCAGTAACTCATACAAATTTTTCCTAAAGATTTGTCCCCACACAAATATGCTGTTTGCCCTGTTTATATTTCTGCAGTGATGCTACTGATATTGTTTTTATGACTGATTATGGAAGGATTTTATAACAGTTATGGTGATACAAGTTTTATGAAATGAGAGATATGACAACCTGCAATATTATATTAAAACTTAAAATTGCTCAGAAGTCCTGGAACTCAACACACTAATTCAGAAGCAGTTATGACATGGAGTATTGTAGATGTGACTGAACTCTTAAGTAGTGCTGACTCTTTATAATCTGTCTAGGTTGTTACAAAACAAGTTAGCTGTGCTGCAAACATACTATGCTGCTGTATGCTCCTTGTCTAGCCTGTCTTAGAGCACATTGTGGCAAAGGATTGCACTTGTCAGTGGGTTACATGGTTACGTTTTACCTCTTCAGAGCTGTGATGTTCTCTCTATACCCCCATGCTGTATTATCTTTATTATTTGTAATAGGGTAGCACCTTTATATTATAACTATAGGAAGGTGCCTTTCTTGGGAAAGGGGAGAAGCAGGGCTTAATTTGCTTTTTAAGTAAAGTAACATGAAAAATTGAAAAAGTGGAGATGTATGAATACTATTAGTTACAAAATGCTTTTTTAAGCATTTTGCATTTAAAAAACATTACACCATCTTCCATGAGCTTTTCAAACTTCAGAACCTCTCATGACAGTAGATTTCTTTGTTTTCTTGATAACAGGTTGCATAGTTCTTATCTTCAAAACCATTTTTTTCTGCTGAAATGCGTGCTTTCTTGAGATCATTATTTTTAAAAATAACTCTAAATGTAAGGACAAGGTTTAAACTTGCTGCTCAGATTCCTCTATTTACTCATTTGAAATATGAAATTAAATAAGATTTTACTTAGTGAAGGCAAATAGTTCTAAGGGCAAGTCTAGTTCTGGTCTAGTATGCGTTTTGGCTTTAAACTGTCTTTTTTGGTATAGATTTCCACCCAAGCTTTTGCCCTGTGACCAAACTTGTGACATGCTAAAACTGTGCCTAAAGAATGCACAGATGTGAACGTATGCTCTTGGCTAAGGAGATTAGAGGAAGTAATCAGTGAGAAGCATCCTGAGACACAATAAACAGAAATGTGTACATCAGATCTACTAATATTTAGACTCCAAGATGAAAATGAATAATCAGAGGGAAAGCTGCACCTCAGTACCAGGATCCACTCTAAGGTACTGCATTTCACATAGTAACTATTTTTAAAATGTAGTGACTTCAAGAGATAACTGGCAGCAGAATGGATTGGAGGAAGCAGATTTCTAAGGAAGGAAGACGTGGTTGATGAGAACAAAAACTATGGCTTAGTCATGTTGTATTTAGAACAGCTGCTACTATCCAGCATGCAATTATCTGTTAAAACTTTTTTTGAGGAACCTTGTTCCTACAAGAACAAACAAGGCTTGCCCTTAAATACATTTCTAGCTACTTGATGAGTCAGGATTGAGGCCCATAGGTATTTAGCCAAACTAAACAGCCTATAGAACAAGGACTCTCCACATCTCTTTGGAAAGGCACATATATCTCAAAAGATAGGCATCTTTTTCTGTCTGAGTGGCTAGCAAATACTTTCTCTGTTTTCCAAAGAAGCATGTTAATCCAACTGTCCTGCTTCTAAAGAAACAACCTCAGCCATTCTCCCTCCTTCCGAGGAAATTATTAATCTTTTTTTTTTCCCTCTACCTGTGACAATAGCCCATTTTCTTTCTCTTCTACCCCACCGAAAGACAAGACTGTGAAAATCTCTAGGGCAGTGCTTGGGATGTCTTCTACTGTAATATCTTTTCCTTCACCAGGAAAAGTTTTAATTTGTTTTTTTGTTTTGTTTTGTTTTCCTGAGTAACCTATTGGTGTCAGAAGCCAAATACCGCTTTTAACAGACTTAATACACAGGATTCTCTCTTCTGTCTTCATGGAAAAATGTTGTCCTTCTATAGGAAATCTTTTGTCATTTATTGTCTCCTCATTAAAGTAAAATGTACTTCAGAGCTCTAGACAAGCTAGTTTCAGACAGTCCCTATAATTATGTTAACTGGATAAAAGAAGCTAGAAGCATGAACTCCAGAGAGCTGCATATGTAAACATGATGTGGCACTAGCAATATAAATTCCTCAGCAATTAAGAGAAGTATCCAACTTTCACTAAACCAACCTGGGCCCAAACACTGGAATCATGTTTTTATCACTTTCAAGTGGAAAATGCTATTTTCATTATGCCACATTGCTTAGAAATCAACCTAAAATGAAAATTGTTGATGGTTAACACACTAGATAACTAATGGCAGAAGAGAAAATTAATAGACCACAAATCATCTAAAAATAGTTATCCAGGTCTCAAGCCCAAGTGAACAGCAGGCGGTTTCAGGTTTTATTTCAAGTTCCTATACCCTGATGCTTTTCCTCCCTTAGCCCCCCTCTTTCCCAGGAAGGGAGTTCCTATCTCATGAAGTCTAAAAAGTTTTACTTTTTCCTCTGTAATAAAGACTTCTGGCTTGCAGTGTCTTATGAATGCTAATGGGTACTGAATATGCAGGTAAAATGAAGAACTTCCTCTATTCACTTTCATGATGAGCCTAAAAGCCTCTTAGAAATGAATTTAAAACAGAGCAGAACAAGTGAAAGGAATAGCATAGTGGGGACAAAAGGAGAGAACATAGCAGGCTTGCAAACACATTCTGGGTGTATAGCAATACATTGTTTTACATAAGTTATTCATTTTATGGAACATCTAAAACTGCCTGAGTGGGTGTTTGCCACAAAGCTGGTAACACTAAGGTAACCTCTAAGGAGGTATACGACCATCAGCCAGATTAAACAATAACTAGAGATTTACCAACAGTCTTCTGAAACCAGAAGAGTCAGCTTGAAAAGAAGTCAGTTTAAAATTTGGGACAGGGGAGAGAGAAGCAGGAACAGAGCAGAAGTCAAAACCTGGTTTGACGTTGCCAAGTCACCCCATGGGCATCGCATTCTCCGTCTAGGCCAGATACAGCGGCAGCCCTGTGAAATGCCGTGAGTAGCCTGCACCCAGCTAGTAGAGTGCTGCGTGGCCACAAAACCTGGGGACCCACAGCTTGGGAGTGCATAAATGACTCCATAAGGAGCTTTCTGACTGCCATGTGGACTAGCAGATTGTAGGGAGCAGCACAGGCGCACATATCGCTAGAGCATCCACGTTTCCAACAGGGAGTGGGTGCAGGTAGGGAACCTGCGTTCTCAGAGCGGGCGGACATGCTCGTAACCCATAGATCCTTAGCAGGATGCATGTAACTTCCTGAACGCTGCGAGGGCGGAGGGGATTAGAAGATTTTGGGTTAGTTATAGAAAGGTTTTTAAAAATTTGTAAGTGTTCATGACATTTGAAAATGTCTAACATTATGGTTTATCTATCTGTTGTACTACTGACGTTGATCTTAAACATATAGGTAATGGTTACTGGTTCTTACGATTTTTATTTCTCACGTTTGCCACAAATAGTAATCAACTTTCCTATTAAGATACCAAGACTGACACTTTTTTTTTGAATACTTCGAACACAGAAAATACTAGTGATACTTAATACTTGAAAGTTTAAAAAGAAAGTTAAGAAAATACTTTAGAAAGACACATCTCTTTTTAAAAAGATTGCAAAGCTAGTTTTATCAGGTACTGAAATATCCAATATTTTTAATGTTAGATTGCTATGTGTAAAACTTTTAATGCTGTTCAAATTTACTTTAATATTTGCTAAAATTAGTGACAGTTCCTCACACAATATAGGGAGGAGGGAGAAGCAGAGGATATATGTTTTAAAAAAACCACCTGAAATTTGTGTGCCATACATTTTGAGATGTGCTAGGAAAATTGCAGCTACTGTATGATTTAAAATTTGTAGAGTGGAGAACTGAGTGCCTTGTGTCTATGTGCATGTTTATTTGCTTTGTTTTTAAACGTGGGTTGAAAGTTGCATTTAATTATTTTAAGTAAGAATTTAGAATAGTGCATTCAGAAAATCTGCATGCTTGCCAGCCTTGCTGATTTGACTAGGTATGTATCTGTTATATATGGCATTCATTCTTCCAGTTCACTTCATACTTACTTATGTTTTATTTTACAAGACAAATGATTGCTTTAAGGCATGTCTTTAAATAGAAAAACATTACCTCATCTTATTGACACTGAATTGCTTGAGAATTCTTTAATAGTGTTTTTGTTAGGAAGCCTTTGTTCCAGCAAATATTTACCTTTATAAAGGAAATTGTACAGTTTCTTCTACAATAATATTGTATTACAACACAAAGGCAATACATAGAGTAGAATAATGAACTGTACAGTGCTATAATAATGAGCAAGTTTTAGAATGTAGTGTTAAAGCTTCGTCCTTTAATATGGTTCTTTCATCAGCTGGCACCTCCATGGACTCAGGGAGAGAGAGAGAGAGAAGGAGAGAAAGGGAGAGAGAGAGAGAGAGAAGAGACTGGATATGCTGTACAGCCACCAAGCCATCATGGACAGTATCCTGACAACCTCTCACTGTCCTTATGGTGAGGCGTATCCATCGTCCTTATGGTGAGGCGTATCCATCTCTGCTGACCACAGCACCGGCAATAAAAGCTTCCTCAAGTACACCAGAACTGGGTTATCTGAGGCTTGTTTATGGCCAAGCAGAGGCTTTATATCTGTGTTCATAAATGTAAACTACGTATTACTTAACCTGCCTGTAGATGTTATTTAATGCCATGATTCTGTCTGAGCTACTCTCTACCCTAATAACTGCCTTCTCACTTTAATAGAAGTTTCCCGGTTTTTTCAGATACATCCACTAAATGAAAAGTTAATGCTGCTTAAGAGCCAGGTAGCTTTTTGAAGGATAAATCTGCTCATAACAGTACTAGACATGGAAATACACTGCTTCAGAATTGAGGACACTGCAAATCAGAAGGCCAATCTCCAAATAATTTCTGAAACAGTGAAGGCATCAAGCCAAATAACTAATGAGATGTTTGCATTTACTGAGCACATGACACCAGTAAAATTTATTAATACAGGAATGGTTAGAGAAGCAAATTGTTCTAGGCGGTCGCAATATTAATTTCTTTCAATGATTTAGTCACAGAAGGTAGAATATAAAACAAAAACCATAGACCCATATTAAGTTTCAAAATGTTTATTAAAGCATATTACTGTATAATGATTTACTTACCAGTTTTCTATATATCAATACTTGGACTTCCCAAAGTAAAATTTAGTTGAATTCAACTTTAACTCAGAGTTTTACACAAAAAGAGATATGGGAAAGACAATAGTTTTCCAGATGATTGAAGCTCCCGTTATGCTCTCAGTATTCCTCCTCTTTCCTTGATAATAGAACATGGAAACAGGGATACTGTAGCAAAGCGATGAACAGTGCTGCTATTTTTATTTAAAACTAGTCAGTGACATTTGCTTTCTATTGCACAGTTCTTGAGACAAGCAAGGAAACTGCTGTGTGAAAAATATAGGAAGAGTAGCACTAAATTATCAACCATTTGCTATCTGACAGAAATGCTTTTCTTTGACAAGGCAGGACGTTGTGAATGCAGTTCAATCTCAGTTATTACAGCAATAGAAATTATCTCAGTAGTTATTTCTGCTATGGTCAAGAGAGGGCATCCTTTCCTATGAAATCATGACATGAATGTTAAATAATAAAAGCTTTGGAAGAACTTTGTTAAATTTTGTAACGTTTCTGTTGTATTTTAACAAAAAATTTTTGAAATTTAAAAATCGAACTTGCTGTATATGCAAGTTTACCCCAGCTGGCATCTGCCAAGTGTGTGCAATGAGAATACTGAATGTTCTTGCAACATGCTCCTTTGTGATGTATGTTCAGGTTAAGTAAAAAGATCTTTATAAATTCTAAATTACAATTACTTGTGGAACAGCATAAACAAAATTAAGCAATCTAGAGAAATTAAACCAAAACCAAAACATTCATTATCTTCATAGTCGGTATTTTCTCCAAAACGTTGCTCCCAAAGAGTACCATTGGAGCAGAATAAGTAACACTGTGGCGAGTATGTTTTCTTCACTCTAAATTAATCTTGCTTTTACCGTCCTACACACGACCTGCATTTTATGGCACCGTCCTGAGTCTCAGCCACAACAGGTAATGCACATACTTCCTTCACCACATTTCTTGTGTGCTTGTAACTAAATATATCGAATGACCATACTCTTATAATAGTGGTATGAAATTGGCAGAAGCAATATTTTTGTATAACTGTAGTTCGATCTCCCAGTTCTTCAAGTTCTTGTTCATTTTAAGACCTGCCATACAAATTTCTCAGCAGAGCCTTTTATTTAGTGCTTTTATGGTTTCGGTAAGGTTCATTATATTCTCTGCTAAGTGTAAATGATTTGCATTAATAGCAGTCTACCTCTTTTAAGTCAATTACTTAACTGTAGAGTTGTTTTAAAAAAGCAGGGTAGGGAGGGCATTTAGCGTTATCTTCTTCTTAGAGCAGCTTTCTCTGTCCCAAATGCAAAGCTATTGTCTTTCCATAGTTTAGATAGTATTTTTTCCATGAATGCAACAGCAGTGTACTTTTTGGATGTGAGCTCACTTTGATGGATGAAAAACTAATATTCCAACTTTAGTCGTGTTAACTGTGCAGTAGCTGTACATTATTAAAGCATACTATGCCATTTTTTTAAAGTAACCACCCTTCCCCCTTGATGTTGCTGTCGTGTCTCTCAGTCATGTATTTATAAGCCTGAGCATTCAATGGGAACTGCTGCAGGTTCAGCACTTTTGAAAAACAGCTTATTTAGAAGTCAAAAGTTGGATTTAGTAGCTTAACGTTTTGTGAAACTGGTCTATAATCGCCAGAACATATAGTTGTTTAGTTAGATAAATATGCAGTGTACTTATGCTGCAACGTTAGGTTTTTCTTTTTTCACTCCGTATAACTAATACTGGTTAAGGAGACCTTAACTATAATTTGGGGTCAGAGAATCATTAGAATAATTTTTAACCGCATATCTAGAACACATAGTACTGTGTTGTTCAGATCAAGTTATAAGCTTAGTACGTGTACTTAGGAGTCCAGAAAGTCACTCAACAAGGGAAGAAAGTTTAATTGCAATTACAGCATAACTGGAGGACATGTGAAAAATATTGTACACTACTCAATTCTTTCGTAAAGGAATTGAGTCAAAATAATCTGTGCGTATAGTCAATAATTCTGTGAAACCATAACATTTGATGTTTCATTTTTTGTCACAATATAATTTCAATCATTTGCATAGGGAATGAGTTTAAGATCATGTATCTGTTAGTGTAGCTGATCGATTTTATTTTTCACTTTAACTTGTATTCCTGGGCTTTGAAAGTGAAGCAACATCTAGAGCAAGGGCAGAAATCCAAAATACACTTGAAAAGAACTGGCATTAGTTCTAACTCTGTACTATCTGTTGGACAAACACAACCAAGTTCGTCCTTGAACTTGGAAACTGGGTGCTGTCTTGAATATGCCACAAAAGCATGTTTTAGTAAGTCAGCTGCCACAGGATCCAAAATCTGCCTGCCTGCCAAAGATCAGGAGTTTATGCCAAACTGTGGAAATTAGAAAAGACCTTCAATTATGAACAAGAGTCTTACAATAAACAATGGTGAAAAAATTTCCAAGAGGAAACACAAAACCTGACACACATCCTTGGGTTAGCTGGTAGACTGCAGAAGTGGCGAACAAATGATGCTAAAAAATCAAGACAGGAATGCAATCTGCACTACATCCTTCCTGCTCTTCCCCTGCTTCCCTCTCCTCTCCTTGGGACAGGAGAATACTGCTTTATTTAAGATCACCTTCTAGCGAGGTGCCAGACGCGCTCTTTGAAATGTGCAGTGTATGCCACAGCTTCCCAGGCAATTCCAGAATCCAAGATTTCTTCTCCCATTACTCCCCACTGGCAGTTCCAGCTAGCAAATAAAGTGAAAACTTTGAATACCTGTACATTTTTTAGACTGCACAAAGTAGTAAAGCTGAGACATTCATGCTCCGTAAGACCTAAAAACCTATAGCTAAATTTAAATTGTTAGCAGCAATATCCTATAATAGTACTTTTCTTTATTTCTTTGGGTATTACAAATAGTAAATTGCTGTGTCCTAGCTGGGAATAAATGGAGAATGGTTATGTACTCAGAGCACATTATAAATAGGGGAACCGGGTAGAAGAGTATAAATGTGATAACTGCATATATAACAGGAAATGCTCACTGATTGTGATGTTTACTTTATGTTAGAATTTCACAGATCTTCTGCTCACCTATACCACAGTAATGCACAAGTCACCAATGAAAAGTTTAGCTTCCTTGCCAGAACATACAACATCTCCCCTACGCTTGGAGACAATTAGATTTTTTTTATTCTTTATCGATAACAGATAACTGGTAGTCTCTTGTGTTGTTTCAGTCTGTGCCAGAGAGCATCCTATGTCAAACCTGTGAAGTGTCTTTTTACTGTGCCTATGAAAGCTGTAGTAGAGCATGGTTAAGGAATGGCCAGATAGTCAACATCTTAAACAGTTTCGGATTGTTGTTAGCTTGGTCACATACTCATCAGCTTACATCAACTTCCTCAGTAAATGTGCATTTTATTCTGTCCCAGTGCAGACTCTTCTATTAGTTGCAGAATTAGAAGTGATATTTATTTACTTGTGCTAACAATTAGTGCAATTTATGTGATGCATTGAAAATATAAGATGTCACTGGCACTTCCAACTTGCCAATGTTATCTCTACTTCAAGTGTTAACTGAAACATTGGATCTGACAAATTGGTGTGTGGCACTGACAAAAAGGGAAACGTATGTCTCCATCTAACCGTGCTGTGTCTGCAATGCCATTATTCCTATGTATGTCCGGCTGTGTGTGACAGCAAGTGCAAAGCCTTATTTAAACCTTGTTAAGCACCCGTTAGAAAAAGACAAAACAACAATCCACTACTGTCCCAGGCGTCTCTTTTTTTCTTTGTATTTTCTTCCTCATCTTTCCTTCAAGTGGTGGCATGCTGTTCAGTGTGAAGCTATGCCTAAGAAACACCTTATGAAGTGCAACAAATAACGTCCTTCACAGCTTATAGCAAAATGATAACCAAATAATATATTACATATCTATATTGGGGATCAAGGTTGAACCCCTTTGATCAGCCAGAAAAACAGCATCAAATGTATTTTTTATCAAAATCACATGTTTATTGAGAATTGCAGAAATCACATGCTGTTTTGACTTGGAAATGATCTTGTTTGTGACCTTGGCCTGAGTGGAAATTTAAAGTTTTCTAAATTTCTTTCAGGATTTCTCTTTTGTCGTATATTGCTCTTACATGCACCTGAAAAAGCCTTTGGGCTTAAAAGTTCCCCAAAAGGTTGCAGACTGATTCCTCATCTTCTGACCAACAAATAAGACTGACTCTACAGACTACTTTGCTATTACAGTTTACTGTTCTGCACTTTTCTTTGGCTTCTGAAAAAAAAAGAAAAACATTGCTATGAAGAGCAAATGTCATTCAGCCTGACACAACCTGGGCAGTATGACATGATCCAAAGCTGTCCTATGTTGTGGCTGACTCCGGGTCACTAGTGATGTTTGAGCTTTACACTCATTCCATGCTTTTTTGAGTTTCAGAGAGCAGTATGTTCATGGACTGTCATTCTCTGAGAAGAAATTACATGTTACTGAACCACCACACAGGACAGATTGGTTCACCTGTCTAGCTCTCTAGAAGTTGGACCAAGTCTTTAAAAAACAAAGAGTAAATGAATACTATATAAAATTCTAAACGTGCCTAAAAGTACTGATCATCACTGCTATGACCGCTTTGCTCATTTTTCTTCATGAGAGAATCTGTCTTCTTATCAACAATTGAAATAAAGTAGTCTACTTCTGCAGTGTTATGGATAAAGAAAAAATAGTTAACAATTCAGTAAGTGTCATTTAGCTCATAAGTGGTGTGAAAAACCTGTGCAGTTACAATCATAGCGAGTCTGACTTACTCATTTGAAGTTTTTGGTTTCAGTAAGCGTAAGTGAAGAGGTATGCTTTGCTTTAAATATTCCATAAAGTATCCACTCTGAAACTCTAGCATTAACTTGAATTTAGTAATAGTTCTGAAGACGGTTCAAGTAAAATTAACTACAGTATTTGAAGCTCCCCAAAACAGTATAAAGTCAGTAATTGACTGGTTTTTTGTTCTTTCATTTTGCTAACTTCAGCTGGTTTAGGTAGCAATTGGAGAAAATAAAGGAAAAAAGACACCATCCGTTTTTTCATAGGTGGTCAAACAAATACAACTTTTATCCAATAACCTAATAACTCAATGTTTCTCATGAAATACTGTAAGGTTTTTAGTTCTTTCCTGGAAATTTTCCTTCAGGGAAAAGTCACTAAGAAGGACATAATTCTAAGATTATCTGATATTTTGAAATTATTTGGATTGTATTAATTGCATGAAAATAGCATTAATCACAGGAGCAACTGCAGACAGCAGTTGGCTGTTATTCTGACTTTTCCAGCATCTTGTAGCCCCATTAGATCATAAAATTGTTAGAACTGTGACACTTTGCAAGTTGAGTAGCTTTGGCCACTCCGTTCAGAGCAATCTCAGAAGTTATCACAGGGCTTTCCTCAGTGACATAGCTGAACATACCCTGTGTGATGAATCCTACTGGACTTTTTCCTCCATGTTCTAGAATAAAATCTAATTGATTTATAGTCAACTTGAGGCAATCAGGAGGAAGAGCAGATGTTCTGAGGATCTGCTGAAGTCTGCCACTGCTTTTTCAGTTAAAGTCATTTGTGATACTTGGTCAGAGGGGCTTGCAAAGTTAAAGTCTTAGTGACTATTATCTTTCTGCACTTACGCAAATGCTGTTTTTATCTGTGGTTAGTTCTCTCCTGCCTTTTGAGGAGTGCAGCAGAAATTCAGTGACATTTCCACAAGGGCACCCACTTCCTCATTTGCCTCATCCTTTAAACATGGGACAAAGGGGATGCTCAGAGCGTTCCCATCAAAACATTGGTGGAAAGTGTCTGAACAGCTTTATCCCTCGTGAAAGTTCAAATCTAACATTTTGCAATATTGACAAGTTACTCTTGTGGCTCCAGGGTGTTTGCTGCTCCTTCTATATGCCTTGACAATGACTGTGAGTTGCTCAGGACCCCCAGGAGACTTGTGATATATCCTGTGCACGTATACCATGCCATTCTGCCTGCCCAGGGATTTTCCCCTCACATGGACCTGTACTGCAGAACGTCCTACTTAGCCAGATGCAGGGACACCCTGATCAGCCCTTATAACTCTCCCTGGAATTATTTGGTACCTGGTCTCACTCCGATTCAGACAGAGGTTGACAAAGTCTAGGGAAAAGCTCCCGAAGAGTGAGTGCCTTGCCCTGAAACTCTGGAGAAATCATACCATTATCTCTGTTAGTACTTTGGGAAGTTGATGCCAGCTACCTTGTTAAGCAAGAAAGAGAGTTCAGTGTACTCTAGACCATCCTCTGCCCAAAAGTTGGAAGAAATTAAACTGGCCAAATGGGTGTACCACGGCACTTTCAGAGGATTCCAGCCATAACTCACATTAAGTTATAGGAACTGGTTATACGGAGCATTTGCAAAGACTCTACGCTATAACCTGTAATTGTTCAATTAATGCATTAATAGCTATTCTTTTTATTGGCAAGAACACTGCCAGTTCTCCTGAGTGAAATTCAGTTACCAACTTCCTGTTTTTTCAGTTGAGGTCAGGTCTAGGTCCAAACAAAATAGGTTACTCTGGGTTAAAGAACACTTGCAAAGGATGACAGAAACATTCAGGACTTGTGAACCAGTGTCAGCAGCAAGAAAAGGGCCAGAAAGACACAAAGGCCTGCGGTGCTGAAGGATTATTAGCAAACTGCTACAGGAAAGAAGAGAAATGATTCCTAAAGCAGCCAAAATATTTTGCTGCTTTCCTTACTTCTGGGTTCCACTGATCTTTCACTGATCTCAGAATTTTTCCAAAAGGGCATTTTAAGTCTCTTACTTTTATTGATCAATAGTGCAGAAGGATATTCATTAATGTCTTCACAAATAAAATGTGGCGATTCTCTTGTTCAAAAGCCTTCTGGTAACATATTAATGAACTTAGAAAGGTTCCCAAATATCCGTGCAACTCATTATTTCTATGAAAATTTAACCAAGCAGTCCTCATTGTTGTCCTAATCAGCCATCCATTCCAGCGATATGTAATTTCGTGTATACACAATAATACACAGAAGCAGTACATGTTTTAGCCGATAAAGAATGAGCTAGACCAAACAACTGTAAACTGTGGTTTGCTCACTCATTGCTTGGCAAAATTTGAAAAGATGCTATTTATAGAATATTTATTCACAGATAAACAAAAAGCATGCTTTAACATGAGTAACATTCACAATAATGAGCAAGCTCTTTTCCTGAATGTGCTTTTAATCCTCCTACAGGGAAATGGAGTTAGCAAGCCTCTCACAACACTGAACAGGAATTATCCAGGAAGGCTCTGAAGGGGGGCTGGTGTGAAATGCTGCTGCTTGCTCTCTCAGAATTAATCAAAATTGAGCACTGCGACTGTGACTTTCATTAAGAACTTCCTGTGGTTGACTAGTTTGTCAAAAAAAGAGAAATAGAAGGCATATTAAGTTACAAAGTTAGAGATGAAACATTAAAAAAAATTCAGTTAAAAGTCAATTCATTAAATATTCACCCTTGCACACCTCTTGGCTTATACAGGATGCCGGCTTGTTCAAGAGTGTGTGGGGTAGGGTAGTGGAGGAGAAAAGTTGGAAACAGAATTTCTGCAGGTTATTTCCCTGTTCGCTTCCAAGTGAACGAGACATTATTTGTTCATGTTTTTCTTTAAGGGAAGATTTGGCCACACTGGTGGTAGGAAATCAAAAAGTACTTCGGACGTGGATAGTAATTTTCCTTGCATCCATTTTTGAGTCCTTTCAGTGCTATCACATTAAAGAAATATTAAATAAGAGTAGCACGTACATATTTAATGCATAAAGTGTAAGTAGGTGACTTCGTGTCTATATTTTGCTTACAATCTTTATCCCAGATAGGGGTTACTCAGAGATCATTGCTCATTTCCACTGTCTCCCCCTCTACTCAGCCCTGGTGGGGCCACACCTGGAGTACTGGGTCCACTTCTGGGCTCCCCAGTACAGGAGAGACATGGAGCTCCTGCAGAGAGTCCAGCGGAGGGCTACAAAGATGATGAGGGGACTGGAGCGTCTCTCCTCTGAAGAAAGGCTGCGAGAGCTGGGCCTGTTGAGCCTGGAGAAGAGAAGACTGAGAGGCGATCGCATCAACATGTACAAGTATCTGAAGCGGGGGTGTCAAGAGGATGGGGCAGCCTCTTCTCCGTGGTGCCCAGAGACGGGACGAGAGGCAATGGGCACAAACTGAAACGCAGGCATTTCCATCTGAACCTGAGGGAAAAACTTCTTTCCTGTGAGGGTGACACAGCATTGGAACAGGTTGCCCAGAGAGGCTGTGGAGTCCCCTTCCCTGGAGATATTCAAAACCCGTCTGGACGCGATCCTGGGCAATATGTTCTAGAGGTCCCTGCTTGAGCAGGGAGGTTGGACTAGATGATCTCCAGAGGTCCCTTCCAACCTCGGCCATTCTGTGATTCTGTGACTTGAGAAATAAATCTCAGTAGCCTCACCGAAACGCCCGGGAGAGGCTGCACTTTTAAAAGCAGCACTGTTTTTCCCTGTCGGGCAGTGGTGTGGAGAAGAAGGTGCCCCGCTCCGAGGGGGCGCCCCGAGGCCCAGGCCGGGCCCCGGGCCATGCTCAGCGCGCAGCCCGCCGCCGCTTGCCCGCGCCGGCCACCGCGGCCTCCGCCACGGCGGGCGGAGCGGAGGCGGGACGGGGCGGGGCGGAGCGGGGCGGTGCGCTGCGGAAGAGGGAAGGGAGCGGGGCGGTGGCGGGCGGCCGGCCGGTATGGCAGCGCACGGCTCCGCGGGGGACGCGGCGCTGAGCCGGGCGGCCGCGCAGTGGCTGCTCTGGGACAAGGTGAGGCGCGGCGGCGCGCTGAGGGGCGCCCTCGCCCCCCGCCGCTCCGTGGGGCGGCGGGCGGAGCCTCCGAGGCGCGGCCTCGGCGGGTGCCCGGGCTCCCCGGCGGGAAGGGGCCCCTCGGCTGGCTCGGAGGCGGGAGCGGCGCGGGGGTGCGGGCGGTTGGGGCTCAGGGCGAGGCGGTTGCGGCGGTTGGCCCGCGGGGCTGCCGTCAGCTCCGGCCCTGCCGGCCATCGTGCGCTCCCTGCCTGTGCCCTTCCCCGGGCCCTTTCCCACTGCTGCTGCTTCTGCCCGGGCATTGGCGTTAAGTGGTAGCAGCCCCCTGTTTAACTTAGAAAATATTCTAGATGGCTTCTGTGGATCTTGACAGGTTCTTTGTATCTAGTTTTCAGAGGTATTCAGTTTAAAATAAAAAAAAAATTATGTTGTTCCAAACCTCTTCTGTTACAGGGGAAATTTGTAGGCATAACGCAGCTAAGGCAGCACCGTGCTGTGTTGCACATCTCAGGGGTGTTACGAGTCTCCGGTACCACCCTGTTCTTGTTACGTGAAAATGCATTTCCAGAAAGACCTGTGGGTAGACATCTCAAGACATGTCTCGGCCGTCTTCTGCATACATGCTAATGAGACCAATATTGAAGTTAAACACCTTCCTGTTTCTATTTTCCACATTTCTAAATGTCCCTTTTGCCGTAGCGTTGTTCTGGAAATGCTTATGCGGGTGCTTCCCTCTGCTGATCCCATATCCTTTTTAGGAAGATGCAGGCCTGTATTCTCTCTAGGTGGTCTGCGTTTTTGTCCCTATGCATGAAACACCTTGATTTGGCTCTGTTAGAACACGTTTTGGACAAGTGGCCACAATTAGATCACTTTGAATGGTTGCCCTGTTTTCATCACTGTGCAGATCTGTCTAAGCGCTGTGCCACCTGTGGACTGGTTTGGGAAGTGGTCTTCCACTTGGAGTTTATCAGTGAAAACTTAGCAGTTTTTTGTATTAATTACACGTTCTAAAGGACATAATCAGCAATACCTCAGATTTGTTGTGATTCTTCATGAAAGACTAGTTGACTGGTTATGTGATCAGTTAGCAGTTTTGTTTTTATTAGTTATAATGCAATGCCAAACCAGCTCCTCTTTCAGAAATGCTGGCATCTTACATCAAATCACAGTAAGCTTTTGTGTAGACTTTTTCAGTTAAATTACGATTTTTGAGAAAACAAAATCTGGTTTAAAAGGGCCATTTATTTCCATAAAATAACTTTATTTGATTAATGTTAATTATATGTCTATCTTCTGTTCAATCATTTCATTTTTTTAATTGGTTTTTCCAATTATTTTCTGAGAACCTCCTGAAATGTAATATGGCATCTTTTTTTTTTTTTTTTCCCCCTTAAGGTTAACTCTTTACCAACAACTGTGTCTTTGACCTGCAGTAGTACTTGACTGGTGTGCAATACCTCATTGATGATTGTGCAAAAATAGTGGAGTATTTTCATTTCTCGGGGAGCTTCTACAGTGTTTGCCTTGAGTAACCTCCTGAGCCTGTATAACCCTTGTTCGTTACTCTTGTTAAAAAAAAAAAAAAAAAAGATTGCTTTTTAATATGAAGAGATAGGTTAATGATGATAAGATGCATGTTGCTTACAAAATAAAGTTTGCAAGAACAATCCTTTATGCATGAAAACAGTCATCCTGACTTCACTGGAATTAGTTACGTAGAAGACAGTTACTGTGCACGTTACCAAGCTGTTTCTGTCACTGTATTCGTTACACAAGTGTCATATTTTTCATTCTTTTCGTTATCAAACATAAAGTTAGGGACATTAAAAATAAAACCTGTTTAGCCAATAGCTATTTCTCTGCTTTTAAATTTTATGGGGATTTTTGCACTGATGAAATATCTGTGGTATGTTACTTTAGAGAAATTGCCCTGATCTATTATTCTTAGCACTCATGTTACGAGGTGATGCTTAAGCAAATTGCACTAATAGATATATTAACTCTGTGTGTAAAACATCTGCCACTGTACTCACAGAAGCCAGTATTCTCATCAGCTCATCCAGATTTGTCTGAGAGTGGAAGAACACTGCAACGTGAGAGGCTCAAAAAGGGTGGCGGGAAAAAAGCAGCACTTCCTCCTTCCAATTCAATTGGCTCCTTCTTTAGAAAAAACGGATAGAAATATTATTAGGTTTTGGTTTTGTCTTTTTCTTCTGCTTAAAGAAAAATTCTGTGGATTTTTCACTTTTATTTTTTACTTCGTACAGTAGCATCATACAGTTTCCCAAAAGTTCCATGAGGCTTTGGAAACAGAATGGGAACAACAGCCTGTGCTGTCAGAAAAATACAGATGCAAATTCCTAGGAGACTACAGCCAGAAACAATTATAACAATAATTCTGGAAAAATCCTTCTGCTAGATTAAACAGACTTGGGCTTGACTTTAACCATTACTTTTTATAGTGTTGTGGATATTTAATTGTACTATTTTTATTGTATAAACTTTCATTGTACTCCCATTAAAATCAACTTTGATAATTTATTAATGAGATTCTGACATTCTCATAATGCAATTTTTTTTTTAAATGAGCGCTTTTTCTTTGGCAAATGAGCAGAATTAAATTAAGCCTCCTACAAGGAGGTATCAGTTGCAACAATTCTTACACTAGTAAAATGGTAGTTCCTAACCTGGAAAACAGTAATTCGGAATTGCGTAATCACTTATTGTACCTAGAATTTTTTTAGGAGAAAAAGAAATATGGGCAGCTGATATATGTGTGTATATATATATGTGTGTGTGTGTGTGTATGTGTATGTATGTATGTGTATTTTTTTCCTGTTGTGAGTCCAGCTTATTCACAGAGTTATGTTGACTTCCTGATTACTGTGTTATGCAGTTTGCTAATTGGAAATAAGGGCTCTTCAGCTTTCTGAGTATTTTTTAAATAATCACATCTGTCATTCAGCAATGGTTGCACGGGCCAAAAACAGAGTAGGTGTCCACAAATTATGAATGTAGTGTGATGTTCAGGAAAAACATGTTTTGTTTGGAGGTAGTCTGGACTACGTGGTCCCAGTTTGATGCGCAGAACACTTATATCTTTGTATGCAACTTTACTCCCATGACTACTAGTACATGTGTTCTTCAGCATTTTCTGGAGCTGCAAAAAAATCTTTTTGCCTAGGATTATATGCCTTCCTTTGTAAGCATGCTTTTGTTGTCCGAGAAATAAAGGCTATGATTTTTATGAGGTCCTTACATTGACCAGAAATTAAAGCTTGCAACCTTTTGAAAATAATAATGTTTGTACTCCAGTGTGAAGTGTATGTAATTATGACATGATTAACCTGTGGAGGATGTTTCTTCATTACATAATACTGTTGCCTAGTGACTTGAGTGTGCCATCTGTCCTTTTGGCTCAGCAAGTTACAAGGAATTGCACTGAAGTAAAAATTTCAAGTCCCATATTATTAAAACTGAGATATTGGGGCATGCGGGGCTTTATTAATTCCTAAGTTTGGGAAGAGAGTTAATAACAATTAGATTATGTGATTCATATGCCAAGGAAAGGAGAGCAACTTGGAAGAGAACGTCCTCATCATTCATAAGCATCCTGATGAGACCTTTTACATCAGTCCTCTGCAAAGTCATTTTATTTAAGAATTTAGCTGTAGTTGTTAAGCTTTCATTCTGACTGTTATGCTTAAAGATTTTTACAACACGTATTCCTCTCAAGTATACCACAAACTGTCATCTTTATCTTCTGACTAGTCTGGTTTTACTTAGGCTTGCGTTAGCCAGCCTTTAAGTTCTTGAGGCAAGTATATGATTTTTTTTAAGTTCTACTTGCATTACCACGGAAGTAATAAATATTTCATAATAATCTGCCTAAGTTGCTTTCTGATATGCTTTCTGTAGTTCCTGTGTTCTGGTGACAAACACTTTCTGAACTTCCGAGTTTGTTTTTCTTTTTTTTTTTTTTTAAACAAAAAAATTAGAATCCAAATCTTAGAAATTTTGTCCTTTCCCAAACTGTGGTGTGTATATGCTGCTGTCTAAGCAGCATGTTCACTTAAGGTGATAAATCTAAAATAAATAATAGTAGAAATTGCCCTGACTTGTGAAAGATGTGAAGATGTAGCAAAAGATTTCAAGTTCTTGAAGTGATATGCTATGTTTTTATCCTGAAGTAATCCAGTAGAAGAAATGGGAAAGGATGTCAGTTCTGTTAAGCCTAAAGGTATTAAAAGAAAAAAGCTGTTCTAGAGAACCTGAATTTTGTATCTACAGAATCCAAAAACTTCTACAATAGTGAAGCAACTGGTTGCTGAAGGAAATGCAGGAGAACTACAGAAATATTTTGGCTCACGGATGGAATTTGGCACAGCAGGGCTCAGAGCTGCCATGGGAGCAGGAATTTCTCACATGAATGACCTGACCATTATCCAGACAACCCAGGTATTCTGTTCATCTTCTTACCTCCTATAACTGGTCACTCCTCTGACTGGAAAGGACTAATTTATGAGAAGTAAATGGGTGTTCAGTGGAGTATTAAATGTTTAGCTATTTACTCAGTTCTGATTTTTCAGAAATCAGTTAAATAATAGTAGAGTTAGCTGAGTACTGATCACTGAAAACATGCAGAGAGAAGCTCTAAAGCCAACAAACTGTCTTCCATATCTGATATGCAATTGGACTTTTACACAGCTACAGTTAAGTGGACCAGTTAATGCTGTTGTAACAAGTACAAAAAATGAAAGGTAGGCAGCATTAGAGTAAACTTTACATATTCTGAGTTTCAGTTTACATAGATGCAATGAATATATTTACACACACACACACACACACACACACACACACACACACAAAGTAGATTTACTTTGTTTAAAAAAAAAAAATTTAATCACGGCAGCCTGGACTACTGATGTATCTTGTCCTAAACAGGTATCATGATTAAAGATAACATTCAAAAACTGAAATACTGGCCCTTATGATTACATTTTCAGGTCTCATATGAGGAAGCGAACAACTAAATCATTTCTCAAAGTCTGCAATTCAGGCTGATCATACTAACTCTTTCTTTCTGGAGTTGGTTCTCATTTTTGGAAAAGTACGTAAATGCTGTCAGGCTTCACTATATGGGTTTGAAGGTTTTTGCTCTCTCTTGGTGTTTATTGGCCCTAGACAAGCTGAACTCAAATCCAGTTCAGTGCTTTCTGTACTCACTTTGCTGAGAAATCATCTTACTGCAATGATATGTTAAATATTGAGTTAATGAAGTGGCTTTGTTATTTTCTTCAGGGATTTTGCAGATACCTTGAAAAGAATTTCAGTGACCTGAAAGAGAGAGGAGTTGTGATTGGTTTTGATGCTCGTGCCCATCCTTCAAGTGGAGGTAGTAGCAAAAGGTACTTTTGAGGTATTACATATTTTGTAGCTGTCTCACATAATTCATCAATTTTAAAAGCTGTTTCAACAGGACTTTACCTTTCTGAAGATCAAATTAAGATGAGGGATTTATAGTATTTTTATATTCTGTCAATGCGAAAGTAGGTTTTTGTAGTTTTGCTGTGTCTTTTGGGAATAGGGAGAGAACAAATATTTTATATGAATCCATATAATAATTTGAACTGTTGTGGGTTTTTTCTGTGTTGAGGTTTTTTTGTTGTTGTTTTCTCAGTGAGGGACAAATAAACTGTGAATTCTAGGCAACTAATTAGTGAGAAAATGAATATATCTCCAAGGTATCTTTTCTTATTGTTTAGGTTTGCAAGACTTGCTGCTAATACTTTCATCAGTCAGGGAGTTCCAGTTTACCTGTTCTCTGATGTAACGCCAACTCCTTTTGTGGTAGGTTTCTCTATTATATCTCTCTACATGCACACAAATGCTGTCAGTTATTTAAAAATTAATACTTCTACTAAAGAAAACTAAGTAAATTGTTTCTGATGTGTAAGCCTTCTAACTGCGGTTATTTTTATGCTTGTTTCATTAGTTTTATGCTTGTTTCACTATATTTACTTTACAACATACACAGGACTAAAAGGAAGAGGCTTATTAGAATGTCTGTGACAGTGGGACATGTTTCCATGTTTCATTCCTGCTTTCAGGCTTATTTCTTGTTTATGGCATCTCATAGTTTCCTGACCGTTGTGGAGAAGTGATGGGAGTGCTTTTGGGACTTTTCGGAGCCCTTTTATTATCCTATTTGCTTCACTCGTGCCCCTGTAGCTTCTTTTCTTGTCCCTTGAACTCAGCTTAGTCCTTGATGCTGTACCCTGTAATGAAGCAGCGTGCATTTAACCTCCAATTTTAGATCAGTTTTAGTTGAAACATACTTTGGACTGAATTGGTCATACAGAAGATGTTAAGCATGAAAATGAGCAAGCTTGAAACTTGTATTTTTTGTTCTTGTGTTTTTTTGGGGGGAGAGGGGTGGTGTTCATCCAAAGAAGTATTTAAAAAAAAAAAAACAGGTTAAGTGCGGCGGAAGTTAATACTGTTATAGAATGTGTCTGCATTTACACCATCGGATCACTAGATGTCAGTGCTCTGGAGCAATAAAGGGAAAAAAAATTACCTTTACACTCAACACAACAGTTTGTCTTCTGTGAGTCCAGTTATTCCAGTGCCTGCTGTAGACATAGAACTTAGTGAGATGGAGACTTGGTGTGTAGTGTTCTTGTACTGATACAAATTTTGATAGACTTAGGATGAAACCCTTCATAGGGCAGCTCAAAACAGTGTTGCAAGAGCTACAGTTGATTGTCTGTCTCTTCCATAGAGAGCTAGGTCAAAACTCAAGAACTGGACTGCTCGTCACCAATAACGCTTAGTTTTTAACTAACTCCTGTTTTGGACTAATCTCCAAAACAATACCCCATTGTGGTTAAGAAGAGAGTTTACTCCAAGGACTTAAAAGGACTTAAAAGACAGTAGAGATTACATTGCTCTGCTTTTAATTCTTTCTACGCTAAGCAGACTTCTGTCAGTACCTTTAACAGGCTTTACCCCCTTTAAAAACCTGAAATATCTCAAGTCATTCTACAGTATGCAAGACCTCTTTAGTTTCATTCTATAACAACACTTGTGGTCCACAAAGCATCTGAAAGAACACTAAGAATATTTAAACTAGAAAAACGCACGAAAAATAACAAGTGAGGCCTAGAGGAGCAAGTACTATTTAGCTTCTGCTCTAGGGAGTCAGTCTGCAGGAATCGTTTCCTGGCCTTCTTTTTATTTAGCAGTATGTAACAATTGCATGTGAATGAGAATAAAGCTGCTTATAATATTTTGCACCTTTCAGATAGCTTTCTATCGTTACAGCCATACACAGTAACTCATCTGAAGCTCTGTGCTGGAATTATGGTTACTGCTTCCCATAATCCGAAACAAGATAATGGTTACAAGGTATTTCTGCATGATATATTTTCTATTTATATGTATTTTTTTGCATGTAGAGACATTGCCACATACTATTGTATGTCCAATCATGTTACAGAACAATAGAATTAATCGTTTATTCTTGAGATCTCCTTTTAGACATGTGTTGGGAACCTGGTAGCATGTTACACTGCTAATAATGTCAATTAATGTCTTAAATCCAAAACAGAGGAAGATAATTAATACCAGTGCATGTTTTGGAACACTTTAACATATTAACTGATCTGCTTCCAAAAAGCATTAGTAGTTAGATTCATTATTTCAAAAGATCTCTTTACAGTTACAAACACAGAAAACTAAAAAGTGTGGAACCTAATGGCTTGCTTGTACAGAACACTCTGAAAAAACTTCATTAATTTCATGGAATCTCGCTTCCTTTTTCTAAATGATGCTATTGATCAGTGTGACCTCTCCCCCGCCCCAATGTTGCAAGAAACAAATGGTACCGAAAGCCATGGTTTTGGGGCTTGGGGGTGGGGCTTGTTTTGTTTGGGGTTTTGTTTTGTTTTTGTTGGGTTTGTTTTGTTGCTGTTTCTGATGGAAAGCAGATGAGCTGCCAGTCTGCCAATCTTGTAGCTGGGCTATTCATATAGAGACCGTTTCCCAAATACAAAAATGGAGGTAAGGGCGTTTTGTTTGATAGAAAAGCAAGATATTCACGGGGATCATTTTTTGCTTTCTCTACTTTCAGAATTCTGTGTCTTACGGTTTAAATTGCTTTATTTTTTTAATTTTTCATGTATTGGTCTTGGTAGCTTTTCCACACACTTGGAGGTTTTAACATTACTTTTTTAATCAACTTCAGTTTTTGTTTAATTTAATGATCTGTATTTGGGCTACATATTGTTTATGTAGACCTAGATGCTATTAGGTGCCTTTTTTTAAATTCGTGGTCTGTAGATTTGTGTTTTGTACATCAGTAGGGGAAAGCGTGCAAATAGCTAGATAGAGGCAATGAATAAAAAGGAGAACAGTGAAAGTCATGAACACCTTAACACTGAGTTGAATCTGTGCTTGCTCTTGTGGCAATGTGGCTGCTTTACGCAACTGCAAGCTTTTCATGCCTTTCTCCTTAAGGATTTTTTGTCGTAAGTGTATTTTATTCTTACTAAAAAAATCTTGAAAGGAAAAAGCATATATATAATATTATATCTAAAAATCTAGGGGAGCGTTTATCGTGTATCATGGGCAAGTTATCAATTCTAAGGCTAGCAGACAGGCTGATATCTGTCTTCTTAGTAAATGAGCTGAATCTCGTTTTGTTTTTCATTGTGGACTTTAATTATGGATGTGAGAAGAAACACTGAGAATACTAACAGAGGAATACTATGGGTATATTTTAGCTGCATTTCCAAATTTAATAGATTGTAGCCAACAAAAAATAGCAAAGCTATCTGTAGGATACTGATGACCAAAATAATCTCTTATCCTATTATATCACTTAGGTTTACTGGGAAAATGGTGCTCAGATCATTTCCCCTCATGACAAAGGAATTTCTGAGGCTATTGAGGAGAATCAAGAGCCATGGCCTCAAGCCTGGGATGACAAACTTGTTGACAGCAGCCTGCTACTTCGTGATCCGTATGCCACTATCAGTAGGGACTATTTCAAAGACATACAGAAACACTGCTTTCACAGGTAACTGGTGCTAACTTTGTTAAGAATAGGGGAGTTTCCGTTTAGTTCTAGATATGTCAGCATAGTGGCTTAAATCGATGTAAGTCATGGCAGCCACGTTCCTGCCACGTTTTCTGATTCTGCCTGTGCCTTCTTGTTACCTTTTGTTGTAGTACCGGCAGCTGTGTGACCACGCAATATGTCGGTTCATAAAGCTAGTCTGGGAGAAATCTAACCCAGCAAACTAAAATAAGTTTTTTGTTATATCATCTCCCTGTATTAGCATGACTGTGCATCAAGCAATTGCCACAGCGAGATTGGCGGTATCTTATGCAGCTGAGGGTGAGCTGTGACAGTGGCTTTCCCAAATTAATGTTGTAGAATTCTATCTTTAAAATGAACTTCCAGTAGATAAGGTGAGCCAGGCTGTTAAGCCAGTCCTGAAAAGAGGAGCTCTTGCTCTGTGATGCTGGCTTTGGGTGTGTTCCTGGTGCTCTTGGCAGCCTTGCACAAGCTGCTTCCTGTCGCTTACTCAGCAAAATCTTATTCAACAAATTAAAATGCATGTTTCTCTTCACAATTAGCAAGTAGAGTCAGCTCATGGATTAGATGAGCAGCAACCTGTTAGATCTGCTTATTTAAACGAAACGTTTAACCACCACTAACCATGTTCTTACTGTTTTGCTAAAAGCTTTGAAGACAGTATTACTGGAAAGCCAGGACTATGAGAGAAATGATGCTGCTTTTTTCAGAGTATGAGTTAAAAGTCTTTTTAAGAATTTAAATGTCTTTATGTAAACCTCTGTAAAAACAGAGGTTTTTACATTTTTCTAGTAAAATACTTCATATGAATGAATATATTTAAGGCATGGTGTTGCAGGTTGTAGGAGATGGTTTAAATGCCAAAGTTGGGGGATGAACAGCCTTACTAGTAAGCTGCATTTGTTCTCCACTTGCCGCCTTTGAGGCCTATAGAGTGGAATCTATAAAGGTCTATCTTATCTAACATCCTGGTATGTGTAAATCATTTGAATATATAGAGTGATTTGTAGAGCTACGAGATTGGGCTAAACCTATTTTTAAGCCATTAGTTTTAAGAACCTCTCTTCCTTATTTTTACAACTTTAACAGTACTATAGAATACTTAGTCATATCTGTTATTGAAATAGTGAAATTGTATACAGAATATTCTTCAAAATTAAGTTTCTTATTAATCCACTTGATTCCAGGAATATAAACAAGGAAACAAAGCTGAAATTTGTTCATACTTCTGTGCATGGCGTAGGTCATAAATTTGTGCAGTTGGCCTTCAAGGCATTTGACCTTAGCCCTCCTTTTGCTGTTCCGGAGCAGAAGGATCCTGATCCAGAATTTCCCACAGTGAAGTATCCAAATCCTGAAGAAGGCAAGGGTGTGCTGGTAAGTAAATAAATAAATATATATATTTTAATAATTGTAATGTCTGTCAAAGTATTTCCATTTTGCCAACAGTCATAGCTATGAATATTGATCAGAAGTGTATTTTTATTTCTCTTTTCATGTGTTTTTACTTATCAAAGAGTTAACTGGTTAATTCTTTCATTAACATTTATAACTCTCTGTGAACCAATCAGATAATAATTAGCTATAATTTAAAACTGTACTTTGTTCTGCTCTCTAATGGAATGTGCTCATAGAATGAAGTGGGTTTAGGGGACTTTCTTGCTCTTTATTTTAAGATCGTACATTTTCACAGTCATTTTGGAGAAGTTTTAACAAATTGCATCTAAAATATGAGGACTAAATTATTTTGAAACAACAAAAGGAAAAATGCCTACAGTCACTTTTCTCGAAGGAGCCTGTTGTATCTAACTAGCTTTTAAATCAGCCTGCAAAAATAGAATGATGTAGGTAAAGTTAAATATCCTCACTCTGGGCACTACTGCTGCCAGGTTTATATTCTGTGAATTGCTTAAATATAAATGAAGTTATATTTAGAGAGACATCATGATTTTGTATGTTCAAGATGAAATAGAGAAAGTTATTTGAAGTATATAGAGTAAAAATATTATTTAGGAGAATTAATGCTCTTCTGGTGTTGCTTACCATGTTTCCAGACACTATCTTTTGCTTTGGCTGAGAAAGATGGAGCAAAAATCATTTTAGCAAATGATCCCGACGCTGATCGACTTGCAGTGGCAGAGAAACAAGAAAGGTATGATAACAACAAAATAAAAACCATAAATATTAGACTTAAAGGCCAGAATAATTGGGGGATGCTTGTTACCTGTGTTGCATAGGAAGACAGAACGAACAGTCACAGTATTCGTTTTTGGACTAAAAGTACATAGACATGTGAGAGGACAGCATTAAAGCACACCATGGCAGTAAGTTGAAAAAAGATTAATTATAGACAGTGCACAGAAGTCTGAATAAATATTTGACATTTGCTGCACTTGCAGTATGCACAGAAATGTGAATTGTTATGATTGTGCTATACCTTTCTAAAAGTAGATTTTCAGATAGAATTTTTCCACAGAAGACTGAAAAACATTCTTTAATACTGTGTTTATTAAAGAATAACTCATGAATATTCTACAGAGCTTTTATAGTATCTTGATGACTTCAGGATCAGGGAAAATCACTGTTTGTTAATATGAATCCCTTATTTCTCAAATACTGTTTCAGACTAAATGTTGTACTAGATAAGGTAGGATAATTATTGGCTGATTTGGGCCTCTCTCCCTCTGTTCCCAGCTTCTATACAAAACATTATGTACCTGCAGTTCACCTTAAATTTTGTCAGTGTTCATTACTTCTCAGTAGAGCCATTTGTTCTCTGTTTTTAAGTAAGAGGTGCATAGCTCATCCTTTTTAACTACGTATACCCTATCAAAGAACAGGGTCATAAAAGGTAAACTTGCCAGAACAGGGACTTCTCATTTGTCATACGCTCATACATGGAACGTGCGATGTGTAGGTTTCTTCGTGCCCCCTAATACCATGGGCCTCTACAAATCATTTGTATTTGTATATAGTGTTATATTTGACTGAAAATAAGCTGGATTACTGCACTTGACACCTCTACTTGCAGATATGGTGCTTTCTTTTCATCTAGCTTGAAGAAGCAGAAATTAATCTGGACAGTTGTAAGCTATAAATCTTTAATAAAAGTAAATGTTAGGCTTTCAGTTCACAGAGCAGAACAAAGATTCACTGCTGAGTCAGAAGCAGAAATAGTGTAAATGAATTCTCTCTTCATGAGAGCCAGCAAAGCAATACAAAATTAAGGTAACAGTCCTTGGTACCCATACCTTGAGATGGACACTTGCTACGTGTCCTCAGTGGTTGCTAATGAGATAAATATTTGAGTCTGAATCAACTATGCAAATTCCAAAACCCCAGTAAAAAGGAGACAACACAAGTCTCCCTTTTTTCCTCACCAAATAGCCTGATTTGGTCCTGTAGCAGCTTCAGAGATGGTGGGTTTTGGGGGTGGGGTTGTTTTAACTGTTTATCTTCACTGTATGAACTAAGGAGACTTTTCTGCCTGTAGAAGAGGAATGGTCTAGAAAGTCACTCTTTCTGCTCTACCTTTGAAGACTGACAGTAATAGCTGGAATATTCTCGTTCGAGTATTTTGGCATGTGCCAGCCTGGGCCACAGTTACTTCAGTAAAACGTTATGTTCTGCAGAGCTGAATCAGATAACTTTAATCAAGATCAGAATTTATCATCTGCTAGCACACCAACAAATATAAAAAGAAAAGCATAAGAAAATACTGTTAGCCAATCAGAAGAACGTTCCATGTGGCAAAAAAATGGCAGAGAGACAAAATGGTGTTCTCATTCTTCTATTTAATTGTTTAGTCGGCCTTAATTATCTCCTAAATTTGGGTTCTGTGTCCTCCTCTCCAACTCCTGCTGAAGCTATTTGTACACTACTCAGACTATTAATATAGGCTTCTACAGCATCTGTACTTCTTCTTTGACAGAAGCTCCTGCTAGAGCATACTCTCTCAGCTAAATTGCTGCTGTGCAATACTTTGTGCCTGTTGGCATCAATAAATGCAGGAGACTGAGTCTGCTTCTCTTTCACAACAGGTACTGTTTCTGTAGGTCTTGATTTTTGTCAGTTTAGTAGTGCGTTTGTTCCCTTTCACAACTGTGTTTTTGAGCAATTTTGACATCTGTCTCTCTTGCTCCTCAATTTTTCTTGTTCTCTCAATAGATTGCAAGTCAACTTAAATCACTTTATATTTCCCTCTGAGACTTTTCCAGTCTTCTTCCATGACCCATTGATGTGTTTGTGATTGAATAGAAAGTATTTGTAACTGAGCCAAGTGAAAAAAGTAATCATTGAGAATTGTAATTTTTTATCTCAGTGCTCATCTTAAACATTGTTTTTTTTAATTTGTAGCTGCTGTGTGGGTGGGTTTTTTGTTTTTGTTTTTTTAATATGTTGGAAAAACCACTGTTCCATCTTTGGATAAACTCCTAAGTTGGTAAATATGAGGGAGGAGGAAGGTAACCGCTTCAGAATTCTTTGGATGAGGTAATTTTTTGTTTGTTCATAATAAAACACGTGATATCTTGTTACTCTTAATTGGAATTTTATTTGCTAATTTCCTTGTATGTAAGAATCGTTAGATTTTCTTTTGTTCAGTGTTATCATTTGAATTCTTATACTTTTCTTTTTTTTTCTTTTTTCTCTTCCTAGTGGTGAATGGAAAGTGTTTTCTGGAAATGAGTTGGGAGCTCTTTTAGGCTGGTGGATCTTCACTTGTTGGAAAAATCAAAATCAGGGTGCTTGTGCTATTAAAGATGTCTACATGTTATCCAGTACTGTTTCTTCCAAAATTCTGAGAGCAATTGCACTGAAGGAGGGTTTCCACTTTGAGGTGAGCTGTTCCGTGTTATTCCGTGTTTATTTCTTTGCTTCTCTGTACAGTGTCTTACATGTTTCTAAAATATTTGCCTACCCACTTCCTGCTCTGCCCCCTTTCCTTCTCCTCCCACACATTGCTTTAGGAAACATTGACGGGTTTTAAGTGGATGGGGAACCGTGCCAAACAGCTCATGGATCAGGGGAAAGCTGTGCTATTTGCATTTGAAGAGGCTATAGGTAAGAAAAAAAAAAAATTATGTTCTGGTACCCTGTAAAATAATGAAAGTAGGACAACTGCAAAAAGAGTCCCTTCAACACAATAGATGCACGTATCTAAATGATACAATACATTCTGATTATGGGTATTGACTGCTATTACTAGCTTTTTTTAATCCTGTGTATCTATTTAGTGCCAAGTATGGTGATATGAGCTAGGTGGATCTTCAACAGCCTTGCTAAGTAGACAGGCTGTAGATTCTGCACACACTGGGGGTTTTTTGTTTGCTTCTTTTTTTTAACAAAAAAAAAGCTGTAGATTTCATAGACAGTTTAAAAGCGTCAGCTATAGATACTCTAAGCTTAAAAGTGAATTAAAAAGAAAACCCTCCCCCAAACATACCATGCTTATAAACTGAAAAGACATGAGTAAAAGCTGTGAATAAGTGAGAAGGAAGTTATAAAGCTATAGTGCTACTTCCTGAGTATCTCAGTACTTGAAAACCAGTGGAGAAAATGACTCTTTCATGGATAGTTACTAGCACTACCATGTGCTGTCATGGGTTGGTAATCACATTTGAGACAAACTGCTGCATTTAGGTTTTTCTGTCTTTCATGGCAGCTCCGAAAGTACTCGGGAGACTGTGTCACTGATATGACATAAAACTGTATCTATGCTGTAAATCCATTACATAAGTTGTTTCTTGAAATATTGACGTTAACAATATTGATTAGAAGATAATATTTTTCCAGACTGTATTGAGAATAATTTTGGTTTAATTCTAAAATGGCTGTGGTATGAAAATATATGTTTCTCCTTTTAGAGATGTTGGTTTGATTAGTTTTCAGTTTTTTCTCCTGTGTGTTGTCTAGTTTCCTCATACAAATTTCTGCTCGTGTTTTTGTTTGTTTAGGGTATATGTGCTGTCCTGCTGTTCTGGACAAAGATGGTGTCAGTGCTGCTGTTATAACTGCAGAGATGGCTAGCTTTTTGGCAACCAGGAATTTGTCTCTATCTCAACAGCTGAGAGCTGTCTATAATGAGTGAGTCTGATTATAATTGTCTAATTGTTAGATTTTCTTCATTCCACATACTTCAGTTAATAAGACTCGGTAGCAACCTATGGTATATGAGGAAATAAAATAAAGTACAGGAGTCTGTTAATAGCAATCTTCTAGAAAGCTCTGCGGTCTCATCAGCACAAATATATTTGAGTTAATTTTGTGTAATTTTAAAGTATTTTCCAAAAATAAATGTTACTACTTTCCTGTCAGCTAATGAGATTTTCAAGGCATTTTTGTTGTTGATCTGGGAGCACTGAGAAGCTGTGCTCTTGACCTCAAATCTGTCTGCCTCTTGCACAGAAGATTGTTATTTTGGCCAGCAGTATCCTTGAACCCTAGTCGTCATTGTGCCTGTTGCTGCATAAACATACCGGACATGAAAAAACATAATGGCAGAATGGCCCCAAGTAACTGACATATTTATGCTACCCATAAAAGCAAGCTTGCTTCTGCCCCTGCATGTAGGGCTACTTCTGATTAATTTACATTTAGCTGTCTCTAAAGTCAGGCTTTCTATTGTATTATTCTGCCTGTCTTTTTTTGATGGATGGTATACTTTGGCTGATTTCTCTTTCTGCTCCTGAATATCAAAGTTTGAGCTGATTAAGCAGAACTGATATGACTGGTCATAACTATTGGCTGCAAACAGCTGAGTGTCCTCATGAGAGCTTTTAATATGAGGCTCTACTATTTTTTTTTTTCCTTGTCTGGGAGATGTTCAGTATCTTCACAGACCTAAGGAAATCAATAGCCAAGATGGCTATTAATGGCTATTGGATTTCATGTAGGGGGAAAAGGAGACTGTTTGGTTTGGTGGGTTTTTTGTTTGTTTTGGAGGAGGGTGGCTGCGCAGTCTGGTAGACGTTCTCCCTCCACCCTTCTTGTCTGGTAGAGTCACTAGCAAAGGAATGGTAGAACCTGCAAAAGACTTGTGGAAAACTCCAGCCTTGGAGTTTACCTCCTGTTTAGCCAGTCCTCAGATGTCTTATTTGCATGCAGCAACTCGCTTGTATCTTCAACTGTTTAATAACTAATCAAGCAGTAAAGGTGTGCTAAAACATAACGCATAAATAAATCGTGGAATTTATTGCTACAGACTGACGTACATGGCAGAAGTTCACATGGGTTCAGAAAACGGGAAGACAAGTGTGTTGCCCTCCAGTCAGACATCTTATGTTCTCTTCCTGTGGTGGTTAAATTCCTTAAAGGTGTTAATGACCTTTTCTTTTTTTCTGGTTTAGAAGTAAACTTTCTTATTTTTAATCATTTAAAAATGTACAGACACTTTATAGTGTATGAAGTAGAGCAATTAAGGGCCTTTTAAAATAGAAAGGAGAAAATTTATGCTACAGTTGGGTGATCGTGAGTATACATTCTTGCTCTTACAAAAGATGTATATTGTGTATGGTGTACAACTGGAATACAAGGACTGCTTCTTCAACTCATTATTACTGTGTCTTGACAGATACGGCTTCCATATTACCAAAGCATCCTATTTCATCTGCCATGATCCTAAAATTATTGAACAGCTTTTTGAGAACCTTAGAAACTACGATGGAAAAAACACTTACCCAAAATTCTGTGGCAGATTTCAAGTTTCTGGAATAAGGGATCTAACTACTGGGTTTGACAGCAGCCAGCCAGATCAAAAGGCTGTAAGTAGGTTTTTTATAATGTGTGCAATCATAATGTATGTATGCGCACATATCTATAAAAATACTCTTCGAACACTCTGAAACGCATTACATTCTGGGTCTTAAAGTGGGTCAGATTTGGGATGCTTGTTTTGTCTTGGCGGGGAGAATCAAGGTTGATTTGTTTAAGATGGCAGCTTGTAAAAGGAGATAAGGATGATCTTGCAATTTACTACAATTTCCGCGGATTCTCTTTCCTGTTTTGACAAAGCAGTCTTGAATTGTTTTGTTGTAAGAGCAAAGCTAAACTGTCTGCTGAGATGTGGCTTTGGATTCTTTAGTCTTCCAGGATCCATGTTTGTTTTTCTTTATGGGAAAGCCTATCACAGAGCTTTTTCTGTTTGCAGTCAAAATGTTGACTCTACTTGAGATGAGCTCTCTAGTAGTAATGAATAACCAGATTCCAGACTGAGGGTAAGACTGTCATTTGCCTTACTGTTGTCAGAAGACCACAGTGATGAAGAAAAGAGATCAAAACTTCACTGATGTATTAGTTATATTATGTGATGTCATACCATGGGTTGCATCTCCTATTCATCACATGTAGTTCTTTTCAAACTTCTTAAAAGTTATTCCTTCTATTTCTAGATACTTCCCACTAGTAAAAGTAGCCAAATGATAACATTTACTTTTGCTAATGGAGGAGTGGCCACTATGAGAACCAGTGGGACAGAACCAAAAATCAAATACTATTCTGAACTTTGCGCACCTCCTGGAAACAGGTATTGTCAGTTGTAGGATTAAGTGTTGTCTAATAGTGGTTGTGTGGGGGTTTTTTTTGTTGTTTTGGTGAGGAAGAGAGCTCTCTGTGATCAAATAATATTAGTATAACCATTTTATTCTTTTGCAAATGAGTAACTATCAAGCTTTAATTCTGCAAAATTTATTGAATCATTGTTACTGAAATGTATTTAAAAATGGTTTTTACCTTCAGTGAGAACACAATGGCTTCCTTGATAGTGCCTTAAATGAAAGTGGATATTTTCCTGCTATTTGATATATATAATATAGTTGTTTCAAAGTTACAGAACCATATGTAAAGTGTTCTCATATATTATATACCGTTACTACATTTAGTCATTGTATTCTTGATTGATAGCCTTGGAAATCATTTCGTCTGAAAGATGAGCAACCATTAATCACTGTAATGGTTGTAATGCTTTCTTATAGATGAAAATTCACCTCAAAATCCATTACATGTATTATAAACGTTACTGATTTCTTATAATGATTATTAATGTAATAGAACTTCTGAATTCAAACCGGCTGTTCATGTATTTTAGATTATATTGCGGTGGTATGCTTGTCCATGGTCTTAAGTGCCTCTGTTGGAAGTAAACATCAGTGCATCATCACAAGAGGTTTTAAGAAATCAAGCATATTACTTTTAGCGTTAATAGAAAATGTTTGCCTAAAACTAGACTTCAGATTTTAGAATTGCCCTTAGACTGGAAATGTCCATTTTTAACTTCTTCATTGTGACACTTTTTTGTATTTGTGTGGATTTTGTTTCTTAGTGACATTGAGCAGCTGAAGAAGGAATTAGATGAATTGGTCAATGCTCTTGAAGAACATTTCTTTCAACCAGAAAAAAACAATCTTCAGCGAAAGACAGAGTAAAATAACAACATGTCTAGCTTAACTGCATTTGGTTTTGCAGCATTAGAAGTGCACTATTTAAGATGTAAGGATTTTTAGGACCAAACATCTGAGAATTCAGACTGAAAAGCACTTACGCTTTTATTAAGATGTATTCTGTGTACTCCTGGGTCAGGTATCTTATTTTGGAAGGGAATTACCTTTATCCTTAAAGGAACAAAAAAGACCAATCAACATATGAACTAAAAGTTGTCTGCAAATGTATTTCAGTCAAAACTTGTTTTAATTAAATACTGTAAGTCATATCCTATTTTCTGAAGTGCAGCCTGTTTTTTATGTACTCTGATAATATTATGAAATTTTACCTGGGTTTAGGGTTGTTTGTAATGCAAGAGCTTCTGTTAACAAGAAGCACTGGAAACCTATGATGAAACTTTGCTGAACTTGAGGTAATGTTTTGGGTATAGTGATCTCTTTTTTTTTTTTTTTTTTTAAACCGCTGGGAATTTTAGCCCAAGTAAGAAAGAAATTCATAGTGAATTTGCTGGGTAGCTTCTGTTTGCCTTAGGAATATGCATCATATTCCACATTGGAGATAGTAAGTGTACTAAACTGCTTTTCCTTAGAAGTCTAAGCGCACTTCAATACTGTGAACATCTCAAGACCCAATGTGCCTATCTAGTCCCTTTCTGTTACTTCATTGAACTAAGCATAATTAGGTCAATGTATACCTCAAAATTTCAGAGGCCTATCTTATTGTATCCTATCATGACTGGGTGCGTACTGCATGTCTAATTTAGAGTAGAAGTTTATATCTTGTTGCATGCTGTCATCTGCATTTGTAGAGCAGGTTATGTAGAAGTTACTAGTTGACTTTATTAATACAGGTTTTTCTGTGTTTTCAGTAGTTGTTTTGGATATAAGTGTAGCTCTAACAGTCCCAGTACTTCTTGGGTAGAGAAACACCTTTGCCGGAATTACTTCTGCTATCCCATGGAAAAGGACTAGTTGTCAGGCCAAGCACAGCTCAAATTGAGTAAGCTATTCATAAGAGAACAAATTTGCCATTCAACATCCACTAAATACTAGCTCACCTTTGTAGTTAAGATAGTTGTAAAGACTATCTGATACCAGTTTTCACCTTACGGACTTTAGAGTTACTGTCAGAGAATTCAAGGGAAGGTGTAGTCCACATACGCCTTGGCTGTCACTTCAGTTTCTCCCTGCTCCTGAGTCAAAGGCAGCATCTGAATCATTTGTCCTGAAGTATGTCTGTGTGGCATAGAAAACTAGTTTCAAAAGAAAATAGTTAGAAGGGTACTGAGGAAACTGAATATGCTATTAGTCAAATCCTGGTCCTTTGGAAAAGAAGGTTAGGGAGGTGGTAAGATTATTAGTCTATGCAGAAAGTGCTTGTTCTCATCCTCCATTTTCTCTATTTCTTTAAACTAAAGATAGGACGCATTTTCGTTGATAAATGTTTATTTGGTGCCTTGGATAATGTGGTCCATATTCCTGAATAGGACCTTAGGTGCTACTGAATGTAGTAATAGCTGCAAAGGAAATCTCTACATTGGTTTCAGTGCAATCAGTTTTATCACATGGCATGAAATTTTCTGCACGTGTCAACTATCACTGTCCCTTCCTTCTGAAAAAAAAATCCGAGCACGAGTCTTGCAAAAACAAATGAAAAAAAAACCCTCCCAGAAACCCCCTTTTCAAAAGCACATGGAAGCTGATGCTGTGATTTTAAAAAATAAGTATACTTTTGATGACATAGAACCATATAGTATATATTCTATGATGAGAAATCTACCCTGAAGATTAGATGTTGTTTCTGGTGTTGGACATACACAAAAAAATTCTGAAATACTTGTGTTATGTTAGGTATGCTAAAACAAAGCATATTCGGCATGTTGTAAATCTGAACTGATTCTTGAAAGCAAAGGAGTACTTCTTTTAAAACTTGAGGGCTGAATTCAGCATGTTTAAGACACTGGATCACCAGTCCTCTTCCACCTGAGCTTGAGGCTAAGCAGTCTGTTAATTTGATTTTCTACTTGTTTTGTTAATGAAATATGAAGGCAGCATTAGTAGTCCTACAAAATGATTTTTTTTTTTTTTGTTATCTTATTTTGTCCCTGGGAGTACGTTGAGAATATTTCAGTCCAGCACAGCGCTCATCATCTAGAACTGAGATCAGAAGTGGTTTCAAGGCAGGCTATTAGAAGGAGGCATGAAAAAAAGGGTGTATCTTGTTAAGGAATTAAAATAGCAATACAACAAAGTGGTCACCTCTAGAATTTGAGATGTAGTCCAAACATGAATTGCTTATCAATAGTGAGGTTCACTTGTTCTATTTCCTCTGCTTTCTCAGCACTTGTGATGCTGGGTTGCCAGCTGCCTGAGAACTAGAGTAGTAGATATGAGGTACAAATCTGAAACCAGAGTAGAAATGGAGCTGACAAATTGTAGAAAATGCGTGCAGTCAGGTTTCTAAAGTTTCTGTGAGAAGATTCTATATGGCAAGAGCTGAGAAGAGAAATTAAGCAGGAACCTTGTATTACTCCTGTACTCAAGCTAGAAAACAAGGCAGGAGGGAAATTGCTCCCATGTGCTACTGCTCCATCTTTCTTTACACATAGGTTTAAAAGAAAAGGGCAGAAGGATGAAGAGCAAAATGTAAAATCAGGGCACCACATTCTCCTCATTTGTCCTTAATTTGTGCCCCCTGCCATTTCAGGTAAGAGGGGTCAGTCCTGGGTCCAGTCTTGTTCAATATATTCATCAATGACCTGGAGGAAGGGACAGAGTGCACCCTCAGCAAGTTTGCTGATGATACTAAACTGGGGGGAGAGGCTAACACACCAGAAGACTGTGCTGCCCTTCAGAGGGACCTGGACAGGCTGGAGAGGTGGCCAGAGAGGAACCTCATCAAGTTCAACAAAGGCAAGTGCAAGGTCCTGCACCTAGGCAGGAATAATCCCATGCAGCAGTACAGGCTGGGGGTTGACCTGCTGGAAAGTAGCTCTGCAGAGAAGGACCTGGGAGTGCTGGGGGACAACAAGTTAAACATGAGGCAGCAGTGTGCCCTTGTGGCCAAGAAGGCCAATGGTCTCCTGGGGTGCATTAGGCAGAGTGTTGCCAGCAGGTGGAGGGAGGTGATCCTGCCCCTCTACTCAGCCCTGGTGAGGCCTCACCTGGAGTACTGTGTCCAGTTCTGGGCTCCCCACTACAAGAGAGACATGGCACTACTAGCGAGAGTCCAGAGGAGGGCTACCAAGATGATTAGAGGACTGGAGCACCTCTCCTATGAAGAAAGACTGCAAGAGCTGGGCCTGTTCAGCCTGGAGAAGAGAAGATTGAGAGGCGATCTCATCAACGTGTACAAGTATCTGAAGGGGGGGTGTCAAGAGGATGAGGCCAGCCTCTTCTCCGTGGTGCCCAGCAACAGGACAAGAGGCAATGCACAGAAACTGAACCACAGGAAGTTCCATCTGAAGCTGAGGAAAAACTTCTTGACTGTGAGGGTGACAGAGCATTGGAACAGGTTGCCCAGAGAGGTAGTGGAGTCTCCTTCCCTGAAGATATTCAAAACCATCTGGATGTGATCCTGGGCAATATGCTCTAGGTAACCCTGCTTGAGCAGGGAGGTTGGACTAGATGATCTCCAGAGGTCCCTTCCAACCTAAACAATTCTGTGATTCTGTGATTCTGTGAGCCTTTCTATGTTGAGCATCCTCTGCAGAAGATATGCTATGCTTTTTTCTTTTTTTTCCTCTCCTTTTTTTTTTTCTTTTAAGGAGGGGGTGGTAACAGTCAATCTAGTGTGTAATGCTAATAACACACCATCAGTTCTGGCAGAATAGTTAGAAGGATGAAGCCATAAAACTCAGGGGGAAGTAGAATCTGGTTTGATAATTTCAAGTTATGACTTTCATTCACAGCCATAGTTAACATACTTTTTATAAAAAGTAAGTTTTTATGCGAAACTTCAAATCTGTCTGTATTATATTCTTAAATGCCAGGCTCTCTATCCTCAGTTTTTTTCAGTACACCTTGAAGACAGCACTAGGTATGCACCTGGGTATTGGGAAAGCACCTGCTACTTTTCTCCTGAAAAGAGCAAGACATTTCTCAACGCCATGGTGGGAGAGATGCACGTAACCACGTAACATTCATGTTCAGCTATGAGTTGTTGCAGCCTGCAAGCAAATGTGATCGCCTCTTCAAGGAGTACAATTTCTTATCTGGTGGCGCTAGGTTGACTACCTGCCTTCCAGGTAGTCATCCACCACTTCCTGGTAGCAGCCTGTCACTCCCAGCCTGGGACATAATCTACTGAATGTCAGTGACTTTCTCTGGCCCCATTTCAGGTTAAAGAAGAGGAGGAGGAGACACAGGTTCACGGTCCCTAGAACAGAATAAAGGGCCCTATTTCAAGATCCTGGCTATACAGGAAAAGGAAGGGTGAAAGTTGGGCCTACACTTGACTTTCAGTCTTGGTTTAGCGAGTCTAATGTGCCTCGTTACTTAACCACAGAATACCCTTGCAAAACAGGGTTTCCTGCCCTGCATTGCACCCTGGGCCTAAGCAAAATAACTTTGCAGAAGCTACTAACCCAAATCGCTTACTGCCTGATTAGATGACATCTGTCAGTGCTCCCAAGACTGACTTGTTTGTGGTATCCAGTCTCTGCATGATCATCGTGGATTGAGGGTCAGGATTAAAACAGGCTACACTGCAGCAGCACCTGTGTCAGAGGACAGGTTGCTAGGGAAAATACCATCTCCGAGTTGTGCATAATCTTCCAGTGTGCTAAAGACGGAAGCTTATTGAAAAGAAAATGCCAAAGCAGGAGATGGAGTACGCATATACTCAGTAGCATCAGTAGGCAGAGAACAAGTGGTGCTACAAAGCTGTGACGTATGGTGGGCATGATGCATCCTGTACTACCTGTGATGCTACCTGTGTGACAGTCCTGCCCCATTTGTACTTGACCTAACCTACTGTGGGGACGGATGCACTGCACTTGACCTGGCCAGCCATGTTGATCCGTGGGGTGGGATCCCCACGTTCGTGGGGCCACAAGCTGGAGAGTGCAGAGAGAGGGGCAGTCCAACAGGAAGCAGGCTGGGCAATGCCTTCGATTTGGGCACTAGTAAGCTCTCCACAAGGCACGGGAAGATTTGTGGAGCTGTGCAAGCCTGTAGCTCTAGACTTCTTTTTATTGTCATTTGTATGGTGGGAGGTTTTGCATTTCTTTTGTTGTCAAGTGTAGTAATGGACATTTTACTGAATTCATGGGCAAGGTTTGAAGTCAGAGTCACGGTAGGCTTACTCCACAGCCTAGAGAGGCACGCTTATTTTACAACTGCCTGTACGCGCCAAGCCTGCATCTGGATTTTACTAATGTTTCTTTCACAAAAAGCCATCTGTATTCAACCTTGGCCAGAGTCTGTCAAGGTGCCTCTGTCTTGAGGGATGCTAAGGAAATCCAGATGACCTTCTGTCTCTCGGCTTTCTGTGACAGACTGGGCTTCTTCTGAGCTGACCCATTACTCATAGATGATCTACATGGCAAGATTCCAGCTACCTACATTAATTATTATCCTGTTCACTTTTGTCCTGCCTGGAAATCTTCTAGGGATTTCATCTATCATACATAGATAAATTTTTAATGTTTGCACTTTACAGAGTAACAGCAAACAGTCTTCATAAAGAAGATCACTTTCTATTGAAAAATGCATTAATCTAGCATTTTTCCCACTCCTATTTCTAAATCAAGGAACAAATAGCAAGCCAGGTGACAAATGCAACAAACCTGTAGCCTCCTACAGATAGCTGGGTAGTTGAAATACGATGCAAGATAAGTGTGCTGCATGTTTTGCGCGCTTATTTGTAGCAGTGGACACAGGAAAAACAAATAAGCAGTATGAATATGCTGTTATTGCACACCTACTCTGCCATGATAGATGTTGCCGTAGTCCATCTGCTTTGCCACCAATCTACGCACGCTTGGCGTGACCAGTTTTAGGACAGTGGTCACCTACTTTCTGGGCTGATGTGAGGGTTTGGAAACAACTTCTTTGCAGCCAGGGCCTTCTGCTGCCACTGTGACAGGGTGGGTGTTACTGAATATTCTCTGCTTGGAAAATGGCAGGTTTCCACTAGTTTGCAATGCTGGTGGAAAAAAAAAGTCTAACCAGAGTAGCAGGGTAGGCCTGACTTCATTGGCATGCAGGATTCAGCAACATGACTGCACTGGTCTTTTATACAGATGTTATACTGGAATACTGATAGGGAACCTGGAACATGTCTGATCTCTGGTACCAATTACAGGTTCGGCTACCATGCTGATAATGGAGCTGTGATGCTGTTGCAGTGATCCTGCCCCGTTTTGTCAGTCTCCATTGTTTTCCTTCAGGGAACCTCCTCATCTCTCTCTCATCCTCCCTGTAACTGATCCCCCCCAAACTGGTTACCTCTGTGTACTAGTACTGTGGGACTGTGACTGTTGGTCACCCAGGATTTAAAGCCCCATTTTTAGGTTATATGGAAGATTTTATGGAGTAGGTGAATATAGTCTAGTGCAAGTTAAGAAGAGCCTTTATAGGCATGCCAAGCAGGCCTGTGAGGTACGGTATGGTGCAGGCAGAGGGGATGCACCTGGAGAGCTCTATAAGTGTCTTAAAGACTGGCAGTGTGGCCAGCAAGAGCTTACTGAGATAGGCTCAGGATGGCTTGGATACCATCTGAAACGGTGTAGGTATGGTCAGGAAAGTGGTTGAATATGAGAGAACTCATCATTCTGTCTTCCCAGGGACAAGGAATCCGCTGCTGCATTCCCTGCTGTCTTAGAAACAGAAATTCCCAACGTTACAAAGGGAAAAAATAAAACGGATTTTCCAAGATGTTCCAACAAGTAGGACAAGCTACGGCATTACAAGCTGAAATTTACTGTTTCCAGTGTCTTTACTAACTTTGTCTTGCATCAGAGAAAGGGGCTCTAGAATTAAAATGAAGAACTGAAACACAAGCAGTAAAAGAAGGGAGGGGTTACCACACAGTCCAACTGATGTTACTAAGCCAGAACTCTTTCACTGCTTCCTCCATCAAAACGTTACGTAAGATAACAAAGCCAAATTCAGAGAATAGAGAGATGATTAGTCTCAGGACAAACATAAAAACAGACAAATGCAATTTGTGAGTAACCAGCCTCGAACTCGGAGTAGAGGCACTAACGTTTTCTCCAGAAATGGCAACTGCCAAGACTAAAATAAGGAATGTTTGCAGTGGACTGAACCCAGTTTTAAGGAAATTCCTGGCTACTTTTAGAGAAAGCTGCATCCCTAAGTTACCAAAACTCATGTAAAATGAGCCTAGTTTTTACAACAGATGAACACTCATAATTCTAATGGAAGTCAATGGAAGTTGTAAACATCTGATTCCCCCAGGAAATCATACCCATGGGGGCAGAGGGGAAAATGCCTTTAGACTGAGGAGAAATTGGCATACTAGTGAAACTCTCCCATTAAAAATGAAAGCACCGACATGCATTAAGACTAGACTAATGGATGTCACTTTAAGGTTATTAGTTTGTTTGCAAATTACGACTAAAATGCACTCCTAGATAATAGTTATTTCAGTAAATTTCATGAAACAGTTTGGCTGGAAGAAAATAAATATATTTCACCTTTCTTACAAACTGTGTGCTTAGTACACAGCATGTATGAAAAATACAATACTTATATTTGAGTTGTGGAAGGATTTATTTGAGACTTTTGCTGTATAACAACAAATTACTCACAAACAACTGAAATTCACTATAAAATAATATGAAAATCGTTGCTTATATTATTTTTTAAATATTCTACGAGTGTGCATTCACCAACAAAATTGTTCCCTGCCCCTTAATCTGCCCATAGGTAAAAAAAGTAAGTGGAAGGTAATCTTCATTAAAATGAACTAAATTGCTTTCTGTGCTTTCTTTCACAGTTTCTTTGCATTGTAGAAGCACAGAGATTCACTCAGGACAGTGTTTCTGCTCAACTTCCAAATGAAAGCAAATATTTTTACTTTGTATAGTGATTGCCAGATAACTGAAATTAGGTCATGCACCATCAGAACACTGTGCCTAACAGGATGAGCCTATTAAACTATCCAATCACATCCTAACATCCATCTAAATAAAATGTAATATAAATGATGGCATAGCATCAGCAGTTTCCAAACAAAGGGAAAAGCTTAAAATACATGATCATTGGTATGTCATTTTCAAATGTATTTACGGGGGAGAGATCTGAAATGTGCAAAAATACAGAGGCAGCAGGCAGGTTCTGTAATACGAGCTCAACTCTTTCCTAACTCTACCCTGATATGTGATAACCTGAAAGCCTCTTGTCTACGGAGATAATCACTAACCACTGTTGCTGTCATGCATTCTTACAGAATATGAAATAGGCAAACATATGCTATGATAACAGCGTCATTAAAATTTTGTTTATGGAATGCCTGGAACTATATATAAATAGCATGTAGAGATGCAATGTCACTGGATAAGAATGTAGCACTTTACCCAGAGCTCATTTAAGTCAAAGGACTTCAAAACAGTTTGCATCATGCCCTTAAGTACTGAACAGATTTATGTGAAACAAATCACAAACAAACACTTAGACTGTTTCATATAATAGCAGTTATAATTATGAGCAACCTAGGGGGAAAGTGTAGATGCTTATAATAAAATTTAAGCAAAATTTAGGTACCTGTGTTCAAAATCATAATCCAAAATATTACTATTGACTGCTAGCGAGCTATGGAGGAACTTCAACTCTGAAAGTAACTCAGGTGAAAACTTAAAACTTCCCATTTGGTTAGCGATGCTTTTCAAAGGATGAGGCTACAACCACAGCTGCCCAAAATTCCCCTCCTGCCCGTGCCTGGATGCACTTAGCTGAAATTTCACTGAACTGCCTGGTTGCAGTGTACCACCCTACACCAACTGTCAGCTCATGAGTAGGTGTTTCTCCTCCTCGGCCCACAAGAGAGACTCCATTACCTAGATGTTCTCAGAGCATGCCTCATGCAAGCCTATATGTTCAGGTTCTGTACAAAACACTGTTTTTTGTTTTGTTTTGTTTTGAAGTGCAGCTGGACAAAGAGACAATGGTGAAACTGGTGTTCTGGCATAGATCATTGTTGCTAGATGTGGGAAGCCCAGGTTCAACTTCCTTCTCGATCTGAAGAAGTTCATGGTGATATGAACCTGGCAATGTTGTAGTGATACGTTCTAGTACTAGCTACCCCTTCATCTCTCCATTTTAAAGCCATGTTTCTGTGAAGAAAAAAGAACAGGGATTTACTATTCCACAAAACTGAACAGAATTACTAAGTCTGGTGTTCAGGACTTTCACCTAAATGAAGATACAGGGATTCTCCTTGTGTATGTTACATAAAGACTTCTTACGGTCTGGAATAAACGACTCCCTGTTGTTTTCTTCTTGTTTTCACACATGAAACTTGGATTATTATTTTTTTTCCTACATAAGGAACATGAAGCTATCTACCACATGGCTATTCAGAAGCACTCCTTTGTCCCATATGAACTTTTTTTTCCCATGTTATCACTGGTAAGACCAAAGTATACATACAGTCACGTATACAAGTTAGCTTTTTTCACATCTAAACACTCTCTGTCAGATACAGCTTTAAACTCTTTCTTTGCATAGGTTCTAAACCCCCTTTGCCAGCATTTTGCTTTCTGTAGTAGCAGTGCTTAACACCACTGCAACCAAGGGTCAGTTAGCTGTACACTGCTGAATACGGTGGAATTTGGTCCAGATGCTTACTGTGTCCTATGCATTTCTCCACTCTTATCTTGTTCGAAATACATTGGTTTTATTACGACATTTTCATCTGTTGTTGAGCTGGTGACAGACATCAAACTAATACCTTTTAAATTCAATGGCAGATCTGGTAGTTTTATTACTTTGACTTTTTAATTAGTTTTAATAAAATACAAAATATTCTAAAATAAAATTATCACAAAAAAAGCAAATATTATACTCAAATTTTCTTTTTCTCAGGCACTCAAATATTACATTTTACTGCACTTTACCAATAAACATTATAGAAGATTGGCTGGATTAAACTGATGATGAGTCCCTGTTCCTCAATAGATTTTCAAGCTGTTTGCCAAAGATAAATACTTCAGGTTTGTTTTGTTTCCCATTAAATGTAAGAAAATATTTTAGGCCTACCTGAATGAAAGAGGGGAAGTGGTTCAAATTCAAGGCAAATGAAACTATTAAACTGATGTAAAAGTAGTTCTTATCCAAGACATTTCACTGTTTATAAAATATTGTATCAGAACACGATTAACTTGACAAAAACTCTGCTCGTCAAAGAACGAAAACATATGAGCTGCAGGATAATAATGATAATAGGAAACAAAACAGAAGGCCCCACTGATGAGCTTAAGCACAGTCCCGTTCCTTTTCCCAGCCATCCAAGAGGAGAGGGAGAGTATGTGTACGTGTAGTGCTCTACTATTGACGTCAGGTGTTGTCCAGGGATTTTCCCAGCAATAAGAAATAGTCTTGTAGGATTCTTATCAGTTTCACTGTCACATTTTGAAAAGCAACAGTGAAGCTGTAAAAGAGTCTTCCTAAAATCAACTTTGGTAATTTGGGAATCCATGACCCTCAGCCAAAGGGCTGGAGCTGCCTGACTGGGAATTACAGTTCACAGTTTTTCCTAACATGACTACTGGAGGCAGCACATAAAATGCTCAGGCAGCAGGCTTAAAACAAACAAAAGGATCTACTGGTCTCATATTTTGAGGTTGGTGGGTGATACCTGGAGTGAGAGTGCTGTCACTGGCCACGGTACTTTAGAGAAGTTGAGAGAGGTAAGAAAAGCAGGAGAGGTGGGGTTCCCTTTACTGCAGCAAAGGATGTTACTGAAAATGAAAGGCACTCATGCCTGTTCTCATATTTGAAGGAGAAGCAGCAAAGTACAGCTTGGGAACAATTGCTGAGGGAACTACTGATCTTTCATACTTATCATTTTACATGTCGGCAATCCTATAAAAATACACTTAGCAAGCAAAAAGTTATGTAGATACAACCACCACACACTTTGTGAGTATGGTTATGTGTTTAGGCACCAGAATGTGTTTGTTTTTTCCAGTTGGGGAAACATTACGCTTGCATTTGACAGCCTACTAGATTATTTTCCTCCTAGCAGAGTGCACGCGCAGCAGCAGAGCAAATTTCCTTGGGAAAGCTTTGATTCTACAAATGCGCACAGACTTAAAAGTAAGTAGATCAGCGGTCTCACTGCCAAGAAGCCTTGAAATTAACTGTGTGCAAAAGTGCTTTGCAGAACTGCAACGCAGGGTGCCTGGATCATCTGGAAAGAGCACTTGCAGAGGAGTATAATTAATTCTCCAGATCCATTCACTTCTTAGCCGCTCTGGCAATACAATGGCCAACTAGTGCCAGCTCTTACAGTTACTTTATACGTGTGGAGGTATGAACGAACGATGTGGCTTCTTGCGCAAGTGGAATGGAAGCACCCTATTTTTTCGGAGGAGCACGTGAGTCTTCAGAAGGCTCTGCCGGGCTCCCACCCCCGGAGGAGCTTGCCCACTTCCTGATGGCTGGCGTAGGGCTGGCGTTCAAGCTTGGTGAGCACGTTTCCCCTTAAAAGACTTTTCCTGCTTTCTGTGCTCACAACCTCGGCCAAGGTCCGCCTAACTGCCGTCGTGAGCCGACGTTATCACAGCAATACAACGACATCCTGTCCTCGTCCCTTGGGGAAGGGCGCCGCTGGGGCAGGCACACCGGCACGGGCCACCGAAACGCTCCTCAGGAGCCAGAGCCGCCTCCGCAGGTGCCCTCAGTCGCGACATGTCGCCGCGGCCTGCTCGGGCCCGGGAGAGCCGCGCGGGCGGGCGGGCGGGCGGACAGACACACAGACACGGACACCCCCCGCCCCCCGCCGCGGGCAGACCCGGCCGCCACCGCCGCCTCAGGCCGGCCGCCAGGGCGCCTCCGGCGGGCGGGCGGGCGGGCACCCCCCCCTCCCCGGCCGCCGCCTGTTGCTATTTTTATCGGCGCAGGCTGCTGCGCGGGGTACGGTGCCCGCGGCGCGGCGGGAGGAGCCCTGCGGCGGGCGGCAGCCCCTGGGCGCCAGGCCGGGCCTTCCCGCGCCGCGCCGGACCGGACCGGACCGGACCGGCGGCAGGTAGGGGCGGGCCGGCCGGAGCCCCCGCGCCGCTCTCCGTGCCGGGAGGCGCGGGCAGCCCGAGGCGAGGCGAGGCGAGACGGCCCGTCCTGCCCGAGCGGGCAGCAGCGGGGGCGGAGGGAGCCCGCCTGGGCCCCCGGGCCCGGCCGCCGCCCGCCTGGCCCCGCGGCGCGGCGAGGCGAGGCGAGGCGAGGCGCCCGTCAGAGGGCTCCCGGCCGCCGCCTCAGCGGGCGCTCGGCAAGCGGCGCCCGGCGGCCCTTCGCCGCTGCCCGGCCCGGCCCGCGGCGCTGGCTCGCAGCGAGGCGTCCCGCGCGGTGAGCCGCCCGCGGCGGGGAGCGGCAGCCCCGGCGGGCCGGGCCGGGCCGGGCCGCTGCGGCCGGCGGGCAGCGGAGCGGCGCTGCGGCGAGGAGGTGCTTTTTTGGAGGGGGTGGGAGGAGGAAAGAGGAAGAGCGGTTTTTCGCTTTGAGGAAGTGAAGCCGTTCAGAGGAGCAATTAGCCATCCGGCTGGTGCGCCGCCAGCGAGCGGGGCGGACCGAGCCGGCAGATGCGTGCTGCTTTCCGGGATTTATCCTCGCAGAAGTCGCCGCCTGTCCCCCTCGCTTAAGGGGCCGCGAGCCGGCTCCGCTCGCGCGCAGCCCGCGCGGGGCGCAGGTAGGCGCCTGGCGGCGGCGGCGGCGGCGCAGCCGGGTCCCCGCCGAACTTGCCGCGCTCGTCGCGGGCGCTGGCTGCGCGCTGGGGGGCGGGGGGAGCGCGGGGGGGCGGCGGGGGCGCGCAGGCCGCCGCGGCAGCGCACCTGTGGCAGCAGCGCCGCTGCCGCTGCGCAGGGCCCGCCGTCCTGCGCGGTCTGGCGCGTTATCGCAGTAGCCCGCAGCCTTCCCGATGCCGGTCAGGGACTTGCTTAGCTTAATGGAGCGTTGACGCGCCACGGTCGTCTTTATTGTTTTAATTTTTGCATTCTTTCCTGCATCGCTCTCATCCTGAAGTATCGCACCAGCAGGCGTAACCCCTTCCAGCACCTGCTCCTCCTTAGAGCAACGCAGTAACTTTTCCCATAACGGTAAAACCGGCCTTTCCTACCGCAGCACGCACTCGGAATTACCTTTAAAATCCCCACACGTCAGCACGGTATTTTCATAGCCCCTTGAATTCGTGTATTGAAAAGGGAGTGATCTCTTGAAAGTGTGCTCACAAGAGGTATGACACAAACGCAGTTATTCATAGTGCAGTTTTAAAAACATTGAGGCGTATGCTGTGTTGCGCTAGGGAGCGAGGCTAGCGTGGCAGAGCTACCCTAGGAGCCTTCAGCAGTGCAGATGGTGGGATTTGTGCCTGCACTTAAGCCCAGAGAGGGAATGAAACATTATGGGTCAAAATTAATAAAATATGCGTTTCCGGAATCACAGATGCCTCTGAGCTGATGAACATGATTATACCATTAACACTTGTAAGCGATGAAACAGAAAGTCACCACTGCTTGATTTGTAGGAGCGCTGAAAGCTGGAAGTAATATACAAAATACTGTTGTGAGAGATACTTGCAGGTGAGAAAAATGACAGGTCAGAAGGAACGCGCAGCACAGTCCGTGATTTGTTGGTGACGAATCATTTTTTGGCATTTTTTTCATTCTATAATTTAGTTAACTGAAAAGTTGGATGCAAGTGTATTGGCCATGGATATGTAATTGAATAAACTGGAATGACTGTCAAGATGTAATGTATCTAGTAAGCTTGCTTTCATGAACTTTTTGTATTGTACTGCACTGGTATGGCAGCCTAATATTTTTTTCGCATCAGTATAAGGCTGACTCTGAAGTATCAATGCTCTAACTTCAATCAGCGGAATATTAATTTCTGTGGACTGTAGTAAGAAAATAGCAACAGATGTCCAGGGCAGGAAGAGTGAACTATTTTCTTCATTTGCTAGTTGTTTATGAACTTGTACGTAGCACAGCCAAGAATATATTGCCATGTTGCTGGCATCTTTTTTTTTTATTAATACTCTATTGAATTATTTTTAACTTATTTGAGGCATAAAATAGATGTCTGTACTGGTAAATATTTTAGGTGTGATGATTGCCACAAAACCAAAGGATTTGCTCAAAGTACAAGGTAGAACATTATTCAGAGCCACATCCAAACCTTCTGAAGGCACTGAGAAGTCAGGATTTAATGCTAGTGTAGAAAAAAGAAAGGAAAGTAATAGTCATTTCTGAGGAGCTTGGACTTCTGCACTTCCACATGATCCTACATGCAACAGCCCTAGTTTCAGAAGGAAACAACCGATAATAAATTGTTATGAGATAAGATCACAACAAAAAAGTACCTCATGATTCCAAATGCCGGACCGAATTGAGTTAGAGCTATCTGAAAATTTAAAGCATCCTGCGGTATGATATCTAAATAGTCTAATTCAATTATACAAAACAAGACAAAAGCATTATTTGAAGCCTACAAGCAAAAAGATAAAGCTTGCAACTAGCTGCCCTAGAGAACAGTTTAATAGTTGCTATGTTGTGATACCACAGATTTTTCTGTATATTTTCGGAAACATGAAAGGACCTTTTCTCAGCAGTGACCATAACATATCTCAGCAGTGACCATAACACAACATACCTCATACATATTTTTGTTTGTATTCCTCTATATATCCTGTAAGGTGGATAAGGAAATCTGTCAGCATGGGTGAAGACAATTTAAATCTCTGTTGGGGATCAGACCGAGAGGGAGAGGAGTGGTATTTGGTTCTGGCCTGTGTTCTGGAGTTCTGGCTGCAGGCCAGGGCTCTCCTCATAATCCTCCAGTACTGTGATATTTCTGCTAAAATAATCAGCAGCAAAGTGCAGTCAGTACCAATGCCTGTGCTCCATTTGTCAGGAGGGCTCAGTGCTAATGCTGTGCAGAGAAGAGCTAAACAAATTTGCGCTCTCTAAGACCAGCTGTTCTTCATAAGACCTTGCTATACTCTTGGAAGTTTTGCTTACCTTCTTTGAGGCAAAAAAAAAAAAAAAAAGGATTTGCAAATAAAAGCTGTGCTGTCATGTCAGCAGCCTGATGTGAAGTAACTGTGTAGTTGTCCCCCAGAAGAACTGCTAAGGTTTAGGAAGTTGGGGTCTCTCCGTTCAACAACTCACAGGCCAAACTCCTCCTTTAATCTTTGACGTGCTGAAGCTCTGACTGCTTCCTTGCTTGACACATCTCCTAACCTCATCAGTTTTGCCAATGCTCCAACTGCTACCCACCGGAGAAAGAGCAGGAGGAGAATGGAAGGTTGCTTTGATCAATTAACAACAGTTAAGATCGCAGAAAAGTTATGTTTTGAACAAGAGTCTGAGTCTTCTGGACGCATCTTTGGCTTGAATTTAGTCCAGTCCAGAAGAAACAATGGATAAAGACTCTTCCTCGCTGTTGCAGCTGCTGCTTTTTTTTTTTTTTTTTTTTGAATCATATGGGTTCTCTTGGTTTAGAACAGTCTCTCCCCCTTCTTCATCTTTTTGTCTGTATTAGCTTGAGTCCATCCCGAATCTCTCTGGCCTTTCCCCAGCCGCCAGAACCTAATTTCCAGTACCCCACCCTCCCGGTTTATTCTCCATACCCCTAAAGAATCTCCTGCCTGACCACAAAGCTGACCTGGCCCTGTCTGAACTACAGCCCTATACTTTGTCCTTATAATGAAATCTTTACTCTCCTGAGAGAAGGTGAGTTTTGAGAAGTGTTATCCTATGTTATCCACAGCTGCTGAGACTGGCACCTGTGTCCTTTGTGCTATGGCACCAACTTTTCTCTGAAAGCATCCCTTTTAGTTTCCAGTGGCATGAAAAGATGGGACTGCGGTCTGATTTGGGCAAATGAGAGCCTGCTATTTTTATTTTAAACGCAGTGTCAGATTTTGCTAGACCAGGACTACCAGCATTGTGTTTGCATGCTGAGTAAACCTGCTCCCATCTCGTGAGAAGCAATTGGGTTGGTCCTGGTGAAGAAGCTGAAAACAAAGAGCACGTGTGTTCCCACGTGTATCTTTCCCATTAGCAAGCAAGTCTGGTGTCTCCTAGGACAGAAGGTGGGCTTAGATTTATTAGTATGGCTTTGTAGGGTGTATTAAGCATAACTCTGTGACAGCTGATGTGTGATAGCCTAAAAGTGTTGCTGGGCAGGCAGTTTTGAGTTGAGCATGCAGTGTACAAAATCTGTTCCATTATTCTGCTGTTCTTATTCACGTCAATTTACTGCAATATCAGTGATAAGAATCAGATCCTTGTCCTTGTTTAGAAACATTTACAATTGAGGTCTAAATCTCATCAACAGTGACAAGTGTGGAGACTAGGGAAGCTATATCCATTGTTCTGTGTAAATATCATGCGTGCCAGTTTGCCTGGCTGTTGTTATGCTGATGAAGTAAATGCAACTAAATCAAAGCAAGCTAAACAATGGCAACATTAAGATACAGTTAGGAGAATATTAAGATTTCTCAAAGAGACAGCAGTCAAGCTGCTAGCTGGCGAACGCTACTCAGGTTGATACCATATGCTCCTCTCAGCTCTGAGTGCAAGGGCAAAGGAGATACTAAACTTTAGAAGATGCCGATGGAGGGGAGAAGGAGGAGGTCGTCCCAGTAACGTCAGTGAGCACTGAGAGAGATACGAGGAGAGAATAAACAGAGACGTTCAGTGTGTGCTGAGCAAAGCCTGACGAGTAGCTGGGCTGAGTGGCGCTTCTTAAGCTGTCAGAGGAGGATTACAGGGTGGGTGGAAGGAAATGAGCAGACAGCTTTGTTTTATACCTTACCATTTTCTCTTGGATTAAAGGCTAAATAAGCTTCTTTCACTTTCAAGAAGCTGTTTGTGAGTTAATAAGTCAGAGACTTGGGAGCAAAGGAAACTTATCCAGGCCTGTTGTATTAATATGGCTGCTAAACAGGGGTGCTGCACCTGCAGCTCCAGGTCTCACAGGGATGAACTGTGTGGTAGCGACAAGAGATGGGAGAAGGTGCCTCAACTCCGTGTGGCAGAGTCAGGGCAGACAGAGAGGGGCCCAAAGCACAGCTGCTCTTTAATCATAATGTGTGCTTGATTTTGTGTCTAGAAATAGGCCTGTTCATCTTAACAGAACTATTCTTAGAGCTAAATTAAGCATGCATATGAATACATAATGGTCTGGGAGTAAAACCTAGTCTTTGATGTAAACTTAAAGCACATCAACTTCAGTAATACAAAAATGGTATAATTTGGGGGGGGGGGGGTTGCATGAAAATGAAGATAAGGACGATATTTGGAGGAAGTAAAGAATGAATGGCTGGGAAAAGGGAGACAAAAAAGTGGTAATGTGGTGGATTAGATGAGGAAACCTTCTGATACCGCTAAACTTGTACTCTGAGAATCTGCACTTCTAGTCCCTCATATTGTTAGGAAAAAAACAGCATTCTAACTTGCAGTTAGCTGTTTTGATTTAATATTGCAAACTGTTATTCTTTAGAAATAACAAATGCAGACACCGGAGCATTTATGTTGTTGACTTTGCAAGGTGTTTATTTTTTTTTAAAAGAAATGAATGCCAAGAAGCTTTGCATTTATATTAAATACATTCCAGCAGTACTGTGTTTGTTGAAGTATGACAGAGCGTTACCCTGTTTTTGTTTTTTTTTTTAATACTGTTTAGTCCTTAGGGTTTGCACTCAAAATAATGTATTATATTCTGTTGTGATGTTTATTCCTATTTGAGGCGGCAGTGCTTTCTGGGTCTGGGATAAAAGAGCATGGTGGATGAACGTTGATATTCCAAATGAGACTTTCTCTCTTCCTTGAAAAGTTGACTTAAATGAGGACAGCTCTGTTGCATGTTTACATGCATTTTATGTAATCACATTTAAAAAAAAATTCTGAGAAAACAAAACTGAAAACTGATTTGAACAAAGAGTACATGGCTGTCTAGTGGCGTAGTCTGCCTGATTTCAACTGAGAATGGAGTTTTCTTAGGCTTATTATTCTGAGGCTGTGATGTTTGCCACTAAGTAATGAGAACACTGTAACATATTACCTCAATATTCATGCTTTTTGGACCACACACCAGTGGTGGTGAATGAATCCAATCTTCCCTGCAAGCTGCTGAACTATATTTTCTTGTTATGCTTGAGGAGAAAAAATTCATAAGTGTGTCAAAGAGGAAGAGACAATTTTGGTTCCAGATGGAAGCAAAACTACAAAGATAATCATGTTACAGCATTCTGTTTGATAAGGTGTAAAAATGCTTTCTGAACCTGCTATATCCCATACTATGCAATGCATTTGTAATCATTGTATGAAAGGAGAGGTTTGTTCTCTTGCTTATTTGTGAAACAAAAAGACAAATGTGAAAAAATTTCAGTATAATTAAAATGAGGCATAAAAATTCTGTGTTTATATGCCTCTCCTTCCTCCCACCACCACACAGACACATGCACATGGATTTATAAAAAGGCTAGAACTCTGTGAATGCCTTTTTAAAAGTTGTCCTACGCATCTAGAATGTTACTTATTTTATGATTTTTTTTTTCAAAGAATGTCTTCAAAAACCTGCAGTATTGGATTCTCTGACTAAATTTGGCATCTCTGGAAGCAGTAATGTAGCCACAGAGTTTATCTATCGTAAGACTCCCAGAATTCCCAAAAAGTAAATCTACCCGAATGTCTGGTTCCTAGAGTTCTCAAGTCCTTACAGTTTGCAAAACTACTGCAGAACCGTTTTTTCCCATTTGAACATTTGCAAATTAGTTGCACATTAAGCATTTGTTTAGTTTAAAATATATTTCCAACTTGAAATTTTCTCCAAACAGTTTTCTTATCCTAAATTTGAGATATCTGCATTCATTTTCAACAAAGCGTAGCACCGTTTAGAAACTCAGCTTGAAAATATTGGTAGAAGGACGAATGAAGGACAACATTTAATGTAAACTCATGAGAAAAATACTGCTGCTTTTTGATCAGGTTTGTAGATGGACAAAGACAAGACATGCTGTTGTCACAGTAAACAGATACTATTTGCTAAAGTATTCGTTCAAATGTAATTAAAACATATATAATTAAAATGTATATAATTAAAAAGAGATCTTGACACTGCCCACGTTGTTTTTAATAGGTCTTTCATGGGAAAGTTTCAGAAGGTTGAGGGTAAGGTAGTGTCATGATATTTAAAGTAGGCAATTATAGGCCTGTCAACTTCTCTTCAGTCTCGCACAAAATAACGCAACAGCTGAAACCAGACTCAGTTAATGAAGAGGTAAAACATGATAATGTAATCAATAGCAATCTATATGTTTTTATGGACTCTAGGTTTTGCAGAACTAATTTGATAGATAAATGCAGCTGCTTGATTTTGTCACTAAAATTATTAATATGTAATAATAGTAGTAGTAAATGCTGGGTATAACAGGGTGTTGTAAGGTATTTAACTTGGTTCCATATGATATTTTAAGAAAAGAAAATGATACAGTATCAACGTGGCAAACACTAAATATTCCTGGCTAGCTGACAGGCCTCAAAATGCAATTATATATAATGAATCATCGCCTGTTTTTTAGTGGGTTCCTGTAAGGATTGTTGCTTATCTGTACAGGTTTATCAGTTATTAGTTAGTTCACTGTTGTTAGCTTTTTCGGATGATCTAAAGATTTCTGGCATGTTATTTAATGAAAAAGTCTGATTGGTAACAGCAGATGATTGCTTAGCAAACTATACACAAGTAAACAACCCCATATGAGTGGCCAAATTTAAAATCATCCAGCCTATGAATAAGAAAGGTAAGCCATTTTTTGAGTGTGAAACTATCATCTCAGCAAGCATTGACTTCAAACGTCATAGAGGTTGTAATAGCTAACCTGAGTTTTTTTTGTGATAATAAGATTGGAGTAGGCCAATGTGATACACGTGTGCAAACAGGAACAGACTAGGAAGAAGGTGCATTTTTGAGTGTAATTAATCATTAGATGATTTAACAAGGGTTGTAAGAGCAACTCTTAAATCAGGACTGACTTTTTTCCAGGTGATGTGTTGTAGTGCTATTGTGATGATTGGACCTGAAATAGTAAGATCCAGTGTAGGGAAAACATGTGTTTAGGTAGAGAGTGGTAAATGATCCGAATGTCTCTTCTGATCTTCTGATGTTAATCTGTTAAATATTTTCATTACCGACCATTCTTTTTTAATAGGAAAACTAAGCAGTTGTTGCAGCCCTTACATAACTATTTTTTTCCTTCCAGAATTCCTTAACTAAAGGAAGTGGCCAAGCGTCATCATTCCATGGACCTGAAATATCGGTGAATTATTCTAGCTTCCCTTCTGGATTGTAAAATGGAGCCAATAACATTCAAAGTTAAAAAATACCAAGCATCTAGTGATCTCTCAGTGAATTTCACTCTCCAGCTTGTTGGTTCTCTGCCAGTGCATTCACTAACCACCATGTCAATGCTGCCTTGGGTTGTGGCAGAGATCCGGCGGCTCAGTACAGAGTCTGTCAAAGAAGAACCCAGCACCAGCCAAATCCGGCTTTATGTTTCACCAGCAAGTCTGCGATGCGAACCAGACACGGGGAAAAACCAGCAGTGGGATCCTTTGATTTGCTCAAGTTTGTTCGAGTACAAGCCACAGCATGTCCACAAGTTGATTCACAACAGCCACGATCCAAGCTACTTTGCTTGTCTGATAAAGGATGGAGCAGCAAATCAGCAAAGTGTCTGCTATGTTTTCAAAGCTGATGATCAAACAAAAGTAAGTAAAAAGAAAAAAAAAAAACCCTAAGCAACCGATCCTCAGAATATTACTTATGAATTTACTCTTCTTCTGTTATCAAGTGTTTTACAGAGTATGATGGGAATGTGGAGAAGTCAGCACGACCTCTTGTAAAATGGAGTTGCTTCTGTGCTGTTTGAAGCTTCACCACAGTGTAAGATTGTAAGGTGGTATTTGCAGTTGAAGACTGGATCTCTCTAAAACTCACCAACAGGTTTCACGTCACTTGATGTCAACAGTTGTATTGAGTTTGAACTACTCAGTATGTGAAGTGAAAGGTGTGCAATTCTTTTGCAGGATCAGAGCCTGAATTGCATTGGGTTAGAAAACACTATAGTTTGGGTTACAGGCTGAAATCTTGGCCTTCTTTAAGTCAGTGAGAGTTTTTCTGTTGATGTCACTAGGGCTAGGATTTCACCCTTTAATCACTGTGAACTTTATCTAATCCTAAAGTCAGACCTCTCAGATTTCTGTTTTTCTGAGCAGAGACCTATGTGACTGGGAAAGAGAGGTGCCTCCTTCCTCAGAAGAAGGAGGGGAAAGGGTGGAGCCTCAATGCACAGCACGCTTCCAGCCCGCAGACAGTGTGGAAACCTCTTCCTGGCTCTTTAGTCCACAGAGCCTGGCACGTGATGTCAGAGAGCAGATGAGAGGCCACAACACAGAGCTGCAAATCTGATATGTAGGCTGGCCGCACGGGGTTGCAAGCTAGGACTCGGCTGTGCAAGTCTCGCACTGTGGGTGACATTTGGCTCAGTCTGCATTTCACACGAGTAACTTTTGGCCTTGCTGAAAAGGTTGCAGCATTAAAAATAGTCAGTTTTTTTCTTCTGTTGTTTGAGAATAATGTGAGACAATGACTCATGGGTGAGTAAGGTGAGCAAAATTTGGCACAAGGCCAAATGATAGGTTGATAATCTACTGCTGGCAGAGCAGTGGCGTGTCCCGCACCATGTGAGCGTAGACTCTATAGTTATGTCAGAAGAGAGCGTGTGTTGCTAGATGCTGCTTGCTCGACTTATAGGAGAAGTCCAGCTGAAGCACCTTGGAGATATTACTTGAATATGTAATGAATGTGGGATTTATGCCTTCCACCCAATAAGCAAAACATTGTACAGTTCCAAATCTGTGGTCTGTGGCTTAGAGCTCAAAACATATGGAAAAAACTTTAGTTAATTCCCCCTAGATAAAAAGGCAGTTCAGTAAATTACAAGGCAAATATGTTGTAAATCGTAAGCATTCGAGTAAGAGATCCTGTCAAGTTAAAATGTAGAATGCCAAATTTCTATATGTAAGGAGGTAAAAATAAGGAGTAGATGTTTTAGGACTTGGCATTGAATAGAGGCCGTTAAATGCATTTTGCATTTTGCTTACGTGCTTCATTTTGTGGCTTGTGGTTTTACAGGATTATGGTTCGTAAGCAACACTGATCACCTGCAAAACATTTTCTTTTGCAGCAGCAGATTGAAAAGCAAGTCTGTTTTCCATGTTTGATCACATTTTAGACCTGTTTGATCACATTTTAGACCTGTTTGAAACGAAAGAGAGCAAAATAAGTATCTAGTTAAATTTTCAGCTGTGTCTACATGTTTTTGGACAGAACATAGAATTTCTGGGTGCGTATTTTAACTATCTAGCAGCAGATGCACACAGCTATCTGTCCTTTCGAAAACTACCCTCCCCCTCGACAGGAAATTGAATTCTAGTCATTTAACTTGCCTTGACTGTAAGGCTGTTTCTCTTGACTTTTCTGAGAGCTAGGTTCCTAAATAGGAAGTAGACATCTAATCAGCATTTGTGGACCTATATTCTATTCTATTAGAATATAGATTCTACCAGGATGCTGGAAATGCCAGAATCTCCAAAAGTCAAGCCTGGGGTAATTTACTGAAATTTGGCGTAGTTTCTGAATAATCTACCTTTTACATATATTTCTTATGCTTTACAGGGTTTTGTTATTCTGCCCTGAGTACTTCTATGTAAATCTGATCAGCATATTAGTGTTTGTACGTTTATGAAGAGGAGAGAACTGATTACATATCTTTTAGATACCCAGCTTGGAAGCATAGGAAGGAACTGGATATCTTTGTTATAAACTAAGGGAGGTATTTGTTAAAAGCGGCTTGAGTTGGGATGAAGGACTTAGCACTAGGTGGCTGCAGCTTATGTTCACCTTCAAAAGAAACAAATCTTAGAAACTAGACTTTTGCAGCCTATGTGACTCAGCAGACTCTGATGCGGGCCTTCTTGTTCCCAAGGACTTCTTTTCAGTGTCTGCAAAACCTGCTCTGAAGAATTAAAAGCAGTCTTCCAGGCCGAACTGCATTGTCAGGGGTACTTTCCTGTCTGTTGAGCCCCCCGACAGACAAAAAATGTTTAGCATATTTTTTTCCATTAGCTTCAGCTGTGTAAAGGAGCCACAGTAGTCCAGATAGATTTAGTCACAGAGTTTGGGTGCTGATAACTCTTTACCCAGTGATCTTGGACCTTCAGACTTCTGTGATAACTGTACTTCACCTATTTTTATTAAAAACAGGTTACTGATTATACTATATTGCAAACTACAAGAGCTGCAATTCTTTGTGTTTTCACAGATAAATCTGTGCTGGGGCTATATTTGACAAGGAGTTCTCAGATTAGCTCAGGTCTAACTGAGAATTTGAGGTACAAGGTAATTGTGCTTTTGCAATTAAGTTCTGAGTTTATCTCCCCATTAGGATAAGTAGAATGAAAGAGGGCAGAAGGTTGTCTATGGGAGAAGTAGGCTAGGAAGATTAATATATTAAGAGGAAAGCAGGTAAGTGGAAGGACTAAACAGTGAAGGCCTTTGAGGAGGAGAAAAAGAAACTTGAACTTGATGCAGACAGAGAAATAGCAGTGGAGGTGGTAGAAGGTACAGAAAACCAGGCAATAGTCAGGCTTCTAGCATCAGCACTGGTGAGAGACTGGAGTTCATTCACTGTAGTCGTATTCCTTTGTATATACATACTGAGCCTGAACATATACTCAATTACTGAGAGATTAATTATCTGTATAGTAAAAAAGCATTTTGTTAATGGGAGACAATTTTTTTTCTGGGTGATTTTTAGTTAAAATCTAGAGTTGGTGGGCGTGGAGGGGAATGTATGTAGTTTTTTTTCTGGATATGAATGCAGGGTTGTCAGGTTCATTGTTATTCCATTACCAACATGCTCTCTTTAGAGAAGACATGAGTAGGTGAGTAATTAATGCTAAATAACGTCAGGATTCTTTGCTAGGAATTCTGTGTGCTGCTCCTTTAGAAGTAAAAGAACAGGCGGTGCCCTATTATGTCACTCTGTAGGATCTTGTATAGTTATTTCCATTGCATCATCATGGCAGTGTATGGCCTGCTTGCTCTGCTGGGCTGTAGCAGTAAATAGGGAAGGGCAGAGGGAGCATTCTTGGCAAACTGCTGCTTGACCCCTTACTTGAAAACAAGCACATGCACATAGAGATCATTCCACTCCATTTAGTACTAGAAGGAATTTTGAGGAGTTTGCACTGCCTAGGGACAGCATCTCTCATGGATTAGAGTTCTCCTTTCTAAGCAGATCTATCATCTCTGGGATTTGGAGCCTCCTTTCCTTCCTTATGGATAATCCCAGTAAGTTTCCACTTGTTAGCGATAGTGGAGTTGCTTATGCCTTCACCCCCATTCTGTGGAGGTTCTAATGTGGCTTCGTGTTTGAGAAATGTCTGCCCCATAATGGGGCTGAAGTGTTAAGGCATATTCTTTGTGGGTGCTCAGGGACAGAGATGGATTCAATTATATTGCCTGGGGAAGCTGACAAAGACTACTAGCAGGTCATAGGCAGAGACTGTGCATGCCATGTTGAGTGGTGAGAAGCTGCAGCCTTGCTGAACAGCTTAGTCAGAGCACTCGGGTGCTGTACAAGTGTAATGGCTTGACCACAAACATACTCATTACCAGCCTGCGTGTTTTCCCAGTGACTTGCAGTCTGAAATTTAAGTTTTATGGAAATGTGATGTTGTTGGCATCATTGTTGTTGAAAACTATTTACATTAAAAATTATTCTCCTTTTTTTGTCCTACACTTCAAATGTGGTGGTTTGGAAGATACAGTGTTTTGAACTGTAGATGAAGCGTACAGTTCCCTTAGTAAACTCATTCTCCACGTACACAACTCCACTTTCTTGCTATACGACCCCTTGCTTAATTGACTCTTGAGAAATGAAAGAGAAAGATAAGGAGAAGCTGACAGAATATTGTTGCAGCGTACCAGTCTCCCGATGGTTACGAAGTAGCCAAAGCATTCCTGAAAAAGAATAATCTCTGTTCCTATTTTCAATGTAGAAAAGTAATTCTGTGCCCCATGATGTTGATCCTGCTTTGGTGCATCAGGTGATTTGTTTTACTTGGCTATGTTTATTCCTATTTGCTGGTTGGTTGGGCTGGCAAATGGAGTACTGGTTACTGGTTTGCTGGCAAATTTATCTGATAGTGCCCTTGGCCAGTTCAGATGTAAGGCGAGCTAAGCTTGTTCTGTCCTTTCTTACGTTTTTATATTTATTTTAAATAAGGAGTAACAGTTCTAACATTAATGGTTTCATAGAAATCTGAGATGTCTCAAGGAGTGAAGGACTAACCTATGTTACGAACACGCACTCTGAATTTACTGGCAAGATGACAGTTACAAATTGCAATTGATAATGCAGAGTGAAAGTTGGCAGACAGCACTGCCACCTTTATCTAGTGAAGCAGATGCTCAAAATGTCTGGAAGTTTCTCTTCTTCCTTCTGTAATATAAACTGGATGTTTATAGGATTTGGGAGAGATCATAAAAACTTGAGCCAGATGTCTTATTCCTGTAAGATTATCAACAACTTATGCAGAACTGGGATATGAAGAAATATAAGTTCAATTTGGATTTTCAAAGGGTTAAGTTCTTTTTTTTTTTTTCCCACCCAGAAATCTGGATGCAAATTGTCATAACAACCTGTAATATATACTTGCGTTTATCAGAACTGTTACTGCTATAATGGGAAAACACTGATAGAACTGTTCTTTCCTATTATGTAGAGAGACATTGCTGCTGATTTGAGCAGGATCACAGATGCACAAGACATGCCCAAGTCTACTTGATTCTTCTGAATCTTCACTCTGCAGGGTCAGAAAGCGGGGACAGCCCTTGGGCCAGGAGTTGGTCTTATGTCAGCTGCAGGAATATTGGTGTCAGAGAGGCAATGTCTGTGCAGTAGCGGCTGACAGAGACTTGCTCTGGATCTGAGCCTGCTCTTTAGGTCCCTGGCACTCTTCCCATTGGTTTCAGTGGTGCCAAATCTATCCCATAGTAGGTGCAGATAAGCTACATCCCCTTATACTGAGGCACTCTTCAAAATGTGACGTTTTCCCTGTTGTTGTGCTATTTGGTTACAAGAGTGATTTCTCCTTTTGTCAGAGGTCTTTATTTTCTGTCACGCCAATTGCATTAACAGTCACTTTACCCAACCACCTTTTAAATAACCTTCACCTACTTTTATGAGTAACAATAGCTTATGCACTTAAGTAGATCATGCTGTATTACCTAGAATGCAGAACACTCAGTTATGTGGTTTGTGATCTGATTATGTACTGCAGAAGCTGGTTTCAGATAATCGAGACTTAGCTCTGTGCAGCCTCACAGGGAGCTGAAGCTGTGAGTGAACTTCACATTATTCATCTATAAAAGGAATAGCAAAAGCCCAGTGAACTCCAGCGCAGTTGTTGTGAGGCTTAGCTTCATAACTGAGTATTCTTACGCAACTTATTTTTGCGTTGGACTCTAAAGTATGGCCTTACTAAGTATCCTTTTATTAAAAGGACCGCTTCCATTTATTAAAGGAATTCAGGGAAGGTGATTGTAAAGATAGAGGAGATCTTTTTCTACTTTGTGTTATTGCTCGATGAGTCTAGGAAGATTAAAATTTGATTTTATTTTTTCTCTTTTGCAAAAAGCATAGAACTCCATGGAAGCAAAATGGAGTAGCTGGATTTACTGCACTGCAGCTGAGAGCTACATTTGGCTGTGTTTTCTCCCTCCTGTTCACATGGGCCTTTTTTTTTTGATGAAATTTCCTTAACTGCAAACCGCTACTGCTGTTTTTTTGGTTTAAAAAGTGTCTCCACATGTCTCCAAATGCTAGCTGGAGAAATTCATATAAAAAAAAAAGGCAGAAGGGAAAAACAAACAAATGAAGGATCAAATACATATTTGCGCAAGTATATAATTCAGTATATAAAGTAGATCAGACTTTCTCTGTAAGTCTTAATAGAGTATCCTGTGTAATGCAAGCAGCCAGCTATACTTTAGCCACTGTCACAAAGTAAACAGGGTCTACACTGATCCTGAGCGTACAGCATAACTGTGGCTGCACCAACTCTGTGCTTGAGATCTGTTCAAAGGATTTGTGTGTGTGTGAATTCCCTTTTCTTTTAGGGGGCTTTTGCAGCCAATGACTCTGTCCGTAGCAGTATGGATCCGAAGCCTTTATGAGGCTCTTGTCAATATGTAGAGTAAGTTTGTGATATTCCTGAATGAAATCCTGGCCTAATTGAAGTTCTCCTATATTCACCTTCTTTTTGTAAGAAATACTGTGTAATCTTCCTCAACCTCAGCTTCTGATCGCCACATGGAAGAATCGTCTGTGCAATACCATTGCCGTTTCCTGGCTTGAAGTCGGAGATAACATCATAACAAGGAAGATGAAATGAATCACATAGTTTGTTAGTCAGAGAGGTGCCTGTTCCCATTTTAATGGTGGTTGCAACCTTAAAAATGGTATTTTCTTGTGATTTCCTCAGTCTGCTGAATCATGCAGAAAAAGGTATTTCTGCTACAGAATGGCTATTAAGAACTCTTAACCTTACCTCAACAGTATAATATTCTGTGTACAAAGACATTGTTTTAGGATTTTTCAACTTAAATAATATTGAAAGTAGCTCTGTCTTACTTAATCTGTTATGAGCACCTTTTTTAGAGCGAAAGGTCATGCCAAGATTATTCATTGTCCCTTTATTTTTTTGGGGGGGGATTACAGCAGAAATACTGAACAGTGGAGCTGAGGTTAAAAAATAATTAACAAACTTTTGATGACCGCTTTTGACTACTAACTGTTCCTTTAGTCTGATGCTGGTGGTTTATGAAGTTCATCACAAGTAGTGGAATGGATAGGCTGTAATATTCAAGCATGCTCCAGTGTTGCAGTACAGTTCTCTTCAGAAATTTCCCTTTCACATGGAGAGGAAGTATTATCTCCATCGTACAGACTGGGAAACGGAGTACCAAGAGATTGAGACCAAAAAAAATGTAGGTGCCAGTGTCTGACAGTGCAGCATTCAGAACCCATGCCTAATCTCGTAGGATGTCTCACACTTAACACTTATGTTTTTCATCAGTAAAAGTCCCTAGATATGTGCAATTAATGTGCGTGACCAGAGCTCATTCTGTCTTGGAAGGATGAAGTGGTTCCAGGCCTATCTTCCCTCTGTTTGGCAAAGACTCCTGAATCTCCTGTGACTGATTTGATGACACTGAGCATAGAACAGCCATGTAACCTAGTGACTGGAGCATTTTTGCGGGAAGAGGCAGACTTAGCCTGCCCAGGGGGGCTAAAACTCTCCCGCTACCCCATCGGAAGAGACTGCCCTAGCTTCCATGGTTGAGTTACGCTGAGGGGCATTGCATATCCTTCCTGTTATAGAGGCAAAAACCAATAGTGTCAGAGATTGAAAACACGTACCTAGAATAGTCACTCAGAAGAAGGGAATCATTCTAGTCTGTTCTCTTCAGGAGCACGTATGAAACTTGCAGTAGTGCTGAGAATTTGAGCTTGATCTTCTGAGTTGCAGGCAATGTCTTAAAGATTCTTTTTTATCTCTCTTTAGAAGGCAAAACTGAGTTACTGCAAAGCCAGTGTGTTACCAGCCACCTCTGCTTTTGTTGCTTTTTTCACATTGTTGGAGGTTGTCTGCAGGCTTTGGGGGACTTTCCTGCAGAATATTTCGCTTTTCTAGGTGCAGCAGATCTCTGTGCCATTTCGCATACCTCTGGGCGTGGAAACTTTTGTGTTGCTTGTGCTGAAAATCTCACTGAAGCTTTCCACACACTTCAGCAGGTTCAGTGTGCTTGGGCCATAACATTACAGGCACAGTGACTGAAAAAAGCCTTTGGCTTGATTCAAGAACTATATTGTGTAAGAAAATATTTATGAGTTCTTAGTGTTAGAAATAATAATTGCACCATTGTGCAGTGAAATGCAATCATATATGGTATTGGAATATGGAAGCAAATGATTACAGGAGGAGACTAAGTATATATTCCATGTGCTTTGATTGAAGCTCTTCCATACTGCATTTGAAGATTTCATGTTCTGTGAAATCTGTCTGCAATGATTAAGGTGGAAGGGGAGGGAAGATGATGATAGAAGGGGAGAGAGCAAGGGAGTATATTAGACCAGATATATTTTACCTTTTTTCAAGCTTTCATAAGTTTTAATTTAAGCATAGGGATATAAAATTCGCGCATAGGATTCAAAGTGGCTGCTTGTGTCATCAGATTAAGTGCCTGCTTTTGCAGGCAACTGCAAAAGCATGTGAAAACAGTTTATTTGGAATAACTCTATGAATTATAGTAAGAATTGGGGCAGTAGGCCAGATTCTTCCTCTGCCTTGAATCATTTGCTCCATTCCACGCATGCAAAGACCATAAGCCTTTAGGTACTGAAGATGCATCCTCTACAAGTAAATTGTTGAATGGTATACGATATATACCGTATGCATGACATGTGAGTTTTGTGTTGCCTCCTTGAAACCTCCACCTTGTGATTCCACTTGTGTGGAAAGATCCTGAGGGCCTGTCAATATGTGGTCACATTTTAAAGTCCTGAGATAGAAATTATCTTTTTTTTTCCCCTTAGATCTTCTATGAATCACAGCTTAACTAATCTGATTCTTTACATATTTCCAAAGAGAAGCTTGATCTCTCAGCTGCAGTTCCATAACATCTTAACCTAGTCTGAGTCCAGGTTTTGGTGGTCCTGCACTCCCTTGGTCACTGACTCACACACCCTCACCTTCTCCCTTACTTACTTACAGTATCATGCTGTGGTATCACTCAATGAGCCAGTTCAGGGAAATGTAAATATTCCCAAAGGAAAAAGTGGTATATTTTCAATCAATTTAGCGTCCTGAACCTGACCACAGTACAATTTAATGAGCACTGTTGTCAGTGTCAGCGAGGAGCAAGGCCAGGCTGCTTTGGAGTAGGGAGAAGATGGGACTTCAGACCCCTGATATGATCAGTCTTAAACTTAAATGGAGTGCTAGTTCAAGAGTGAAGTCTGATGACAGAGGGAGGAGGTCCAATAGCTATCCTCTGACAAAAGAGGCAGTTCTGTTATTCTTTCTTTTCTCTTCTGATATATCCATTGGCATATACTCTCAGTGCTCCTCCTGTGCTGGCATCGGGGTTTGTCCAACTCTGCGCTGAGTTGCTTCAGGGGCTAAACTAGCTGAGAAAAACAACACTGGAAAAAAAAAAAGATTGTTTCTGCTCTGAACCAGCTCAGTGGTTGATCACTTTAGATGTTCTGTCAAATTCCAAGTTGACACAAACTTGGAATCTAAAATGATCGCATAAAGAAAGTTATTTATTTGGGACAGTTTGTTCCTAGTACTTCCACAGGCAGATGGGTAGAAATAGAGCACAGAACTTACTCCAAAGGGGTTGGGCTGTGTAGCAGGAACCCTAATGTTGTTTATTTGCATAGTGAAATGGATGTACAAAGTAGGATTGTGAGTGTGGAGGTGCACCGGTAGACTTGCAGACTTAATTGCTCTCTGTACAGGTAACCTAGAGCGACTTATGCATTGGAAGAGTCATAGGCTTTAAAGTCTACCTTCCTGGCATGTGTGGGAGGAAATCACTGTGTACCTGCCCAGTGAGTCCACCAATGGAGTAGCCTTGCTCTGAAATGAAAAGGCATAAACCAGCAGAGAGATTCTCCCCATGCTGTATATATCTTCTCAGTCTTGTCTCTGCTGCTGTTACAGGCCTGCCGATTGGGATGGAGAGCTTTTAATCCATTTCCATAACGTACACGTATTTGTCTTAAAGTTACTAGTAAACCTTCCTCTGAAGGGTTGAATGTGTTGTGAAAGACTCATATGACAACCTCTTTGTTTTTGTGGCTGTAACTTCACTCCGGCACTAATTTTCTGATACTAATCCTGTTTAATGCCTTTTCTCAGCTGGGCTCAGTTTTTTTGCTTTGCTCAGCAGTGCCCTCACCAGGAAACAAGTTAACCCTCTGTGACCAACTTCTAAAACCTTGCCAGAGTTTTGGTGATGTTGCAGTCTTCAAATTTGATTGAAATACTTAGAATAGCTTAGTATGGAAGATGAATGTGGAAAATTTTACAGTTTTTCTGGATCCACGCAGTTCTCAAAATGTAAAATATAGGTCCTCAGGTGAGAGGCTATATTTATCCAGGTTTTACTCCAGCACTACTCATGTTAGGTTCCCCAGCTTCACAACGGTGCCGGTAACAGCACACGTGAACAGCAGAGTTGCTCAGCTCACCTTAACTGTAGAGTAGCAAGTTTGACTTCTGCAAAGACATTGGATGCAATATGGGTGAAAGCAACTGCATGTAAGTGTGTCCTAGTCTCCTTGCAGCCTCAGCAAGCAGAAAGTTCTGGGCCAAAAAAAAAAAAAAAAAGAGGAGAAAAAAAAAAAGTATGAGTTGTGCCTGGGCAGAAGTTCTGAGTGACGAAGGGTATATGTCCAGAACCCTAGGTTGCATCTGCACATACAGAATTAACAGTTCATAAAATACTGTTTGATTGACTTCAACATTGAATATTAAGCTGAATGTGCGATACTACAAAGAGGAATAATTGATAAAGGAAGTCCATTGCATTTTCTGCAGTTACCCTTTGCTGTGGCTTAGTAAAGTTAATTTAAGACTAGGGGACATTTGGAAGAATGCTGCCCTATTGAACTCCAAACACAAGTCAGAAAATCTAGTCTGTTTTTAGTAGACAGTTTTTATTTTTCATTTAATTAATGGTCTTATGGAAGTTAAAGTATGTACAGCTGTGATGTTTTAAAATTATTTTTGTGGATATAGTACAGTGATAGTTATTTATAATTTAAAATAGAAAAGCATATATTTTAGAGGGGGAAAAAAACTGCCTTGGCAAAGGACAGTTTTCATAAAAATTAGTCATGTCTAATACAGTGTTAGTTTTCGTGGCACATAGTACAGTAACATACTAAGAACAATGCAATTTGGTGGAAAAAATAACATTTAGAGCATTTACAATCTGTTTTAAACATGTGGGAAGATAACGTTGCTCAAATATATGAAAAACCAAAGGCCATAGCAGTCATGTAACTCAGTGCAAGCAATCTGTTGAGACAGACTCAAGAGTGGTTCTTGTATGAATCAGATTGCAGGGCTGGGCCCTGTATCTGTAATTTTTTTTTCCTCAAGTCCAGTAAAAATAAAACCTTTCTATTTTCTGTTTCACAAGTTTCTCTGAAAAACTTGATTTTTTTTTTAGCTGTCTTGGAGATGCAGTAATTCTAGGTATATGTTAATGTTCAGGCAATTATATTTTCTTTTTTTCAGATTCTAAAATGGCCCTAATGAGCAGAGCCTTGCACATTAAAACACGAAGCCAATTAATAAATAATAATAATAATGAGTAAATCATTTTCCTAAAATAGCTCCCTACGTTCCATGCAATTGGCTTTTCTTTTAGAGTTTTGCTTGTATTGGGCTGACATTTATGCTGTGCCCTCAAGGTCATTAGATGGGGGCTCTCTGGTTGTACTGGAACAGAAACGCAAAGCAGAGGAGGCATATATAACTGCTGTATTTACTTAAGCAGCGCAATCTCCCATCCTGTTATATGTCAAAGTGAATAACAGTTACAAATTGTTATCGTAAAGTCAGTGCTTTCCCTTGCCTGCTGTGGGCACGGTTGTTCTATATTGCTGTTTTTTTACCCTCTCTGTGGACGCCAAGTTATGTAAAGGGCTGTGGGAAAAATTTTTCCTAAAGAATGATTTGTGTGACTGGACAAATATAGGCTTAAATGGATATGTGTATCTGCCCTAAAGGTTGACTATCGAGGATCTGATATAAGGATTGAGTGGATAATGCCAGTTTATACTTGGTTTGTCCTTTGTATGAAACTACTGATTGATGCGTATTTCTCCTTTCTTTCCCACCCTACCCCCAACTTTTCCCAGAGTGACGTTTACTGAGATCTATAGCTGGTCATGCTGACTTTTGCTAAGCATAGTCTCCCCATGTAACTGAATGCTTTCAGTTTTCAAATTTCTTGTTTCAGCCTTAAAACAAAAAAAAAACCTGCTAGTTTCACACATGCATAATGAGCAGAATGTGGTTAAAAGTTATGGTCTTCCTAATCATGATATACTATGACTTGTTGAGTTGCTTTGTTGCTTGTACGCTGTGTTTATAATTGTAATGTAATGAACTTTCACCGGAAGAGAGAATAAAAGATGAAATTCGTAATTTGCTTGATCTGAGATTTCTGTAGCTCTGTCACATTCAGCACAATAGTAAAAGTTTAGCACAAAAGTAAAGCTAATATTTGGTGAAGTGTTTTGCATCTAAACCTGAGGCTAATTAAAATAGACATGTTTCTTTGAGAGCCTAAAAAGTAAACTGTATATAAATCTTACTTCTGAGGCTTTGATCCTGAAAACGTATATGCACTTTTAAGGTCAGGCGAGTTCCATTAAAGGCAACTGAAATACTTGCAAAAGTGACATTGAGCACACTTGTAGACACTTACTTGGTTAGCATTTAAAATATCAGATATATTACTCTACTTGTAGTTTTTTTCTTCAGATATGTTTCCAATGACAGCTGAGTTTTTTCATAGAGGGAAAAAGATATCCAATTTCTGTAGTTAATTCCTTCAGAATGATTTTAGTGAAACAGAAGCCCTTTTAAAATGAGATAAAAAGAGTAACTATAATGTATTAGCCTATTCAGGGTGATTAACATGGTGGATTCAACAGTGCTACTAGGAGAAACAGTTCAGGTTTATTTCTTTAATTGAAAATGCAAGTGAAAGTACCACATATGCCTAAGAAGCAATAATGTACTAAACTCTTAAGAAGAGCAAAGCTTCATTCATCACTTTTACTTTGCTGCTGACTGCTAAAATCCAGTTCCAATGTGCTTCTGCTGGTGCAAATAGCATCGGTCCCTGCAGAGATCTTTAACTGAAATTGAACTCCGAGGCATTTCTAGAAGTTGTGTCAAGAAGTCAGGGCCTCTTTCGTTTGCCCTTCAGTCCTGCTATGACACCTGCATTTTTCTGGTCTAGTGCCCATTTCAGAATGGCCCAATAGTGGATAATGACCTACTCAAATGAGGCACTCTGATTTCCAGAGCAGGACTGAGATTTAAGAGAGGAAGCAATTGATTCTGTGGAGCACCGTACAGCATTTCTGGTAGTAAAACTTCCTTATGTAGTCAGGCCCTTAGGATTTCTGCAGGAAGTGAACTTGGCTGTTCTTAAGAGGTATTAGACATTGAACTGGGTAATGCTTTTTTCCCACTCTCTTCACAACAGTTTGCAGATTCATCATGGCCTAAGATGAAGTGTTTAAGTGCCACTTAGTGGCTGTCCGGAGCAAATGTAAGATACTGAGACATCTGTGAGTTTTGACCTGTACTCCTATTGCTTTCCACCAGCAGGGGAATTCCTCGCCTCATCTTAGAGTTACTGAAGGCTTGATCTAAGTCTGGCTGGTATCAATCCAAATACTCTGGTGGGCTTTAGATAAGAATTTATTTACCATGAATTCCATTTCTTTTTTTTTTTCCAAATTGTCCTTTTCAAGTTCTGTTTAGGTTCTGCTTGTGTTCTGTTTGACAATAAACACTTGTAAAAGGATTGTAATGCGTTGATATTTTGCTGTGCTGTGAACTTGCACAGGAAGCCAACGGTAGGTAAGTGCTATCTGTAGTACGAAAATGCTAGTGTTCCTGGAGTTGCTAAGAAAGTACAGTTTATTCTTAGGCATTAACATGGTCAAAACAAGAAGTGCTTAACTAGCATAAGTGTTTGGCATCAGCTGGCATTCTGGGATGTCTCAGTTCCCCTCAGCGGGATATCTGATAGGTGTGAGAATGTGTTAGTTCTCAGTCATGATACGATATGCTTGTATCTGGACACCTGGCCCTAAGGACCAAATATTCTCTTCTAGAAATTTGCAAGACTTCATAGTATTATTTACATGTATGTTTATTAACTGTCCATAATGAACTAGCTGTAACCCTAGGAGAACAAACATCGGAGTGTGTGTACTGCACTCGTGGATTGTGAGCAGCTTTCCTTGTGGCTGGTGGGAGGCTTTCAGTGGGAACTCTACAGGTAGCTTCTGTACTATGCAGAAGTACAGTACTGTTTAAAGTTCTTCCTTTAAAATGAAGGTTTTTGTTTCGGGTTTTTTTTCCTCTGTAGAAGCTTTTCAGTTTTGGTGTTTTAATAGAATATCCATATGCAATGGATTGCATAGCAGGGTTGCAAGAGTCAGAAAAGTTCCCAGGATCCTCAAATAAACAAGAACTGTACCTATAAATCAGAAACCTGTGCCTATGTTTTGTTTAAGTTACAGAATACAGACCAGCAAGGTCTCAAGATAAATCTCTTCACACAACTTGAGTCTGTGGACGTCCAACAAGCCATGTAAAAGCTGTATACGTGACAGATTTTCCTTATCCAAATACCCTCCTCGTTCTCACTCTCATGCACGCATGCACAAGCGTCTCGGTCTATTCAAAAAGTCTTGATGCCAGCTTGAGATAGCTCAGCTGCACCTGAATTTGCCTTCCAGGAGGCAGTCTCAACTGGAGTTTAGTCCACAATGAAAGACTTTTTTTTTTTAAGCTCTTACTGTTTGGTTGTACATTACAGCTTTTTGCGTGTTAAAAACAAACTGGGGAAATTAATTAAAGCTAGTGTGCATTTTATTCATAAACCTATTCTAACTGAAACCAACAAGAGACGAAGAATTTATAATATGAGCCAACAAGAGACGAAGAATTTATTATATGCCGAGGTAAAATACCCTTCTCAGCTAACTTCCAAGGTTCACTTATTACTAATTTGAGTCTTTGTGCCTGTGAACACATTGAAATATGTTCAAACTCATGAGGTTTCGGTGGTATCTGAATTCCTCCATGTTTCGAATTAAGTTGTGTTGCTTTCCTCCTCCGGTGCCTCCGTGGTAGGCAGATGTTGCCGTTGTTGTAAAGGCAGGATGGGATTGCCTGAGTGAAGAGTTCTGCCGTGTGCAGGCTGTTCTGGAACGCCACAATTCCACGCTGCTACTGCGAAATACCCGGGGGGGAAAGAAATGGCAGAATCACCCCTTAATTATTTGATTGTAACTTCATATATTTATTTATTTCAGTAGTGTGCCACATGGGAAATAATATTCTATGCTTTCTTCATGAAAAGATGTTTTCCGGAAGACATTTCTTGAATTTTACCTATTCCAGAAGCCTTGTACCACTCACGTAGGTGTGAAACAACACATCTGTCCAGGCGTTCTCAGTCCTAAGAAATGGTTAAAGAAACCTGTGCAGAATGAATCCGTATTGTCTGTGTGGCTTCATGGTCGCGGGGTAGCTGATTCAGCTTGTTAAGTGGTCCATTGTCTTAGCAGAGGAGCGGAAGTGCAGTCAGCACATGTGGCAGAAACATGCAGTGTGTCTTACAGTAATATATCCTTGAGCCCTTTGAAGTGATTCAGCTCTGTCAAAACCACAGAAGATCAATGGGGCAAATCCTGTTCCTATATTTTGAAAGTCTGTATTTTGTATTATAGTTCACAAATATTTTTCAATGTATGCTTAGAAGTCAAACAAAATTTGCTTAAAATACCAAGATGTATGTAGGGTGTTGTTTGCACTGAAGCCAGGAACTGCAAACTTCTGAATGAAAAACTAACGGAGGTGTGGGAAAACAGCGTTTTCAGATTGGTAGAGCAGCTCTTGGTTTTAAAGTTGTTCTGCTGCCGTTTTGTGGCCTTTGCTGTTATCAAAAGACAGTATGTCTTAGCCAAAGATATATATATATATATATATATATAAAAGCTCGAGAAAAAAAGAGTCCACGCTGTTGCCTAAGATACATTAAGTGTATCTTAAACTCTGAGAGGAGTATAGGAAGGGGAGAGGTGAGAAACGGTAAGTGAAACGCCTGTGTTAGGGAACATTGCTGATTCAATTTTTCACTCAAAATACTTGAGAAGGAATAAAATCAACAGCACAACAGTGCAACATAAAAGTTACAGATAATTTAATAAAAAGGCAGATTTACATACATCATGCAAAATTATTGTACATATAGATTGTGATATTAATAAGCTTCCAGTGGTATTCTGAATGCCACATTGCACAGGAAATGTCTACAGAAGCACTGTGCTGCAAACTGTAATCAAATGGAAAGGCTGGCGATGGGAAGGAGGTGCGGAGCGTGGGCTGGGCTGCGCTGCTGAGCACGCTTCTTAATTGGTGGCAACGGGCCACTGGGCTTCTCCAGAGCCTGCTGTGACTCTCGCGCTGAGGCTTGTCTCAGAGGACTGGAACAGGGAGGCTTATGATATGAGGGCAACGTTGCAGAAGTTAAAATTTTTTCAGCTTGATCCTGGAAAAGAGCAGGAAAATATGGTATTTGTTTTTTCGTTTTGTTACCTACCTTTAAGATATAGAAAGGATTTAGTAGAAACTTAGTCCGTGATTTTAGTGGGGGCAGGACTGGATCCTTTACAAATGAACAGCCTTTACACCCGCATGCTCATCATAGGTATATTGCAATAGCAGTGTTGCATTGTAGGCAAATTCTGGAGCCTATACCTACACGAGATGTAAACCTGAACTGTTAGTTTTTACTCTTATTTCCCAGCAAAGCTAAGAATATTATGATTTTATGAGGGGGAAAAAATGGTTAATGCTGAAGTTCTGTTCAAACTATTGATTTTTCTTATTTAGTATGAAGTGGATCTTGCTTTAGAATATCTGAACTAAAGTAAATTTATAGTAAAATCTGTGTACTGTCTATGGGGATTGTTATTGAATTTACAGTTAGGCGAAATTAATGTGTATTTTGTGTATGTCAGTGCTATTAGATTTATAATGTTGTAGAAAATTGAGAAGACAGGCTGCTTTACGTGGCAGTCCATACTGTGGAGCTGTGGATGCTTTCCTAGTCTCCTACTGTTGCAACTAAAGTACACGAAATATTATGCTTAGGGCAGTGGAACTGTTTTCATGTTTATAGTTAATCATGTTAAAAAAGAGTCGGGTTCTTACTCCATAAAACTACATGTACAAAATTTTTTATTTTATATTATTCATTACTAGAGTGTTGCAGATAAAGTGCATGTGGGCATCTTAACCAATGTGAAGACCCATATAATGGAAATAGGGATTTGTAATAATGTATCATTCATGGCACATGGGGAATAGATAAATTTTATAATTATGTTTTGATTTTAACCAGTCAAATGAGATACAGTCTTTTTTGTCCTTCGTATTTTCTAGACTGCTTTTGTTGCTTCACTTACCCATTACTGGAAGTAGAAGTGCTTAGTATATTAACTTTTTTCCAGTGTGAGGTAGTGCTTCTCCTCAAAGGAAATGAGAAATATTTTTGAAGAAAGTATCTTTCTTTCTAGCTAAGTAACTTGCTTTAACCGCATAAGGTTCAAGATCAAGGAAGACTTTATTTGTAACACTTAATTGTGCTCCAGAATGCCCTTCCTAAAAGGTGAGAGATGTTCTGCTGCTTGTGGGAGCCCTTGGTGCCTGCCTGGGGGAGCCCCCCAAGGGGAGAGGGGCGCTGGGGAGGAAGGGGAGGGCGGGAAAGCGAGAACAGGAAGCTGGTGTGAGGGGAATGTGGCTCCTGTTGCTGTGATTTTCCCCAGTGCCAGACAATGTTATCTGCATCCTTCATGTCCTGTTGTCAGAGGGATTTTAAAAATAAACGATCGGGCATCATGTTTCATGGTATATCCAGTGGTGTAGGGGTGGTGGCCGAGGCTGCACCCACCTGGCTCCCAGTCATGCTCATGCTCCAGTCTCTCTGCCTCTCCCTGAGCTCCCAGCAGCTCCAAGAGCTCAGCGACTTGTCCCCCAGCTTGATCACAGTGAGGGGGCCAACAAATCCATGGAGAGAACAGGAGATTTCCAGTTGTTTCAATGGCAGCTGAGACCTGATGAGCTTAAGTGCTCAAACTGCGTCTTTCTCACTGCACCTGGGGAGCATCTGTCCCTGTTTTTCAGCTGTTCCCTGCTGCTGTAGCCTGCTTGCTTCCTCCACCTGTGCTCCTCTCTTCCTGCCCCAGTTTCATGGCTGCCAGAAACCCCTCCATCACACAGCAGAATAAATGCTTGGACCCTTTGACATCTCTTTGTGCATAGCGGGAAATTGCCACAATTTCCTCTGTTGCTTACTCCCCACGTTGTCTATGGCATTTTCTTGCCTCCAACCTCACAAGCGATCTCTTCTCCAGATTGCTTGACTTGTCTACAGATTCAGGCAGTGTTTTTATGCTTGTTTATATGAGATATGGTCACGACTGGATCACTTGGTTGTGTACATTTGATCAAGGTCAAATGCGGCCATATGATCATACCTCAGCTGCATTAGTCAGAACCCATGGCAAAGCTCCTGAGAGCTTTATGATTTTTTGCCGTCTGCGGGAAGACAGAAGATGTACAATGCAGCATAAAGCTTGCCAATCCAAAGTTTATTCATCAATGTTTTTAAAACGTTGCAGTGGCAGAGTGAGCTCAGACCAATAATCATTTTGTGTTGTATGGCCTAAATGTTCATGAACTGGTTTATGAACTAGGACCCTAAAGCTAGTTTGCGTTTATTGTTGAACTATAGCCTTGGTATCCTCTTTCTTACTCTGTATGTTGCCTTTCTTCTGTACCTGAAGATCTTGGATACCTTTGGTATGTCTCCTGTTTCTTGGTCAGATATCATATATCTAAAGTGTCCTCTTATTGGTGTCTCCTCCTCTGGCTAGCTTCAGGTACTAAGAGTAAAGCTACTTTTATCTGATTTTAGATTCTCTGTAACATTTATCCTCAGTGGGTCCCTTATGGGATGAGGAGCCCTTGGCAGTATTTGCGCTAGTCCTTGTTCGGTGAAGGATTTCCTCAAACTCCTCCCCCTCTGAAATTTCTGAATCAAATGCTAAGAGCTGATCCATTCTACTCAAGAAACCTGAGTGGTCAGCCCAGCCTCTGCTGTCCCCAGAACTGCCCACCACAAGGCATAGGAAAAACAATCCAGCATAGCAAAACAATCCATTTTCTTTAGATAGGTCTTTCTTAAGAAAAAAGAACCTCTCAACCCTACTTTTTTGCCCCAAACAGGCCATCAGGAAGAATCTTAAGATAACGGTAACAACTAGGAAAGCTACGTAAACCTCATGATGGGTGTTATCATCTAACTCTCTCATGACCTCACTCCAGTTGATCTTTCCTTCCCTGGGGCCCAGCACTTGCCCAAGGAGGACTTTGCTCTGTTATCTGCAGCACAGAGCGACCTTAGGCTGTTTGCATTTCTCTCCTACCAGGTGTGGGATCACCTGTCCCTCACAATTCCTTCCTCCAAGATCCCGAATGAAAGCTCTGTTCTGCTCTGATACTCTCTAGGGGAGAGAATGGATACGGCTGTTTAGGAAGAGGAAAGTTAACCTCCTGCCAGCACCTACCTTTTGTTCCTGAGCAGGAAATGCTAATGTCGCTTGAATCAGGGCATTTTAGCAGTTATAAATTTTGTAGCTGAGAAGCTAATCATATAAAGGAGCTAAGCCTGCAGCAATAGTTAGAAAGTATGTGAAACCCTTCCATTGCTGAAGTTGTTGCCTAGTCCTCTGGGGAGGAGTCCTTCTCTCCTGCCTGTCTGCTAGGAGAGGAGCGAATTGCGTGTTATCTCTGGGCCGTGGCCCAAGGTCTTGCCTTTTTCATGTTGGCTACTGGTTAGCAGATAGCTGCAACACTGTAGTCTATGCTCTTCACCTTGCTAACAGTACAAAAGAAGATTAAACCTGAAACGCTGTCGTTTTCGTTTCCGCTAAGTATCTGAAAATCGTCAAGGAGTCCTGCCATTTTCTTCAGTGAGAGCTGGATGTTGCCTTTAGCCTGTATGTGCAGCCTAGGCCAGTGGCCCCTGTGTTTGCACTGGTGTAAGCAGACAGCCACTGCTGCTAGTGCTTAGCTGGCTGGTCTTACTGTTTCCTCTTTTCAGTGGGCTGAGGCACATCTTGTTTGGTAAGACAGTCTGGGTTTATGATTAATCTTTTATTTTATCATATTTGAAAAAAAAAAGAAGAGGGATTTGTTTACACTGTGGCCAAAAAGAATAACAAAGCTTACTCTTTTCTTCACCATAGCATCTTTTCAAAACCCAGCTAGTCAGGCTTGCTCATGTCTTTGGATAGGTTGAAAGCAAGAGGGAAGTCTGTTCTCTTCACTGCTCTCTCCCTTCAGTGGATACAGATGAATCCCTTGTCTCATCTTCCATGTGTAGAGGTGGCATAAAAGTCTGAGGGTTCTGTAAACAGAGACTTTTGTTTTGGTTTCTTTTCGTCTAGGTATATATAAGAACTAAAATGTGAAAAGGTTGACTGTAGTCTCCTTCCTTCTTAATATGTTCTTACAAATGCTATATTTTAATGCAGAGAGCTTTGTGTGAGGAAAATAATGGGGAGATTTGTGTTTGCGTAAATTTGTGAAAGACATCTGTAAAACTGAAAGAGTGTTTTTCTGAGTATGTAAGCTCTAAGTTGTGGCTTTGAAGTATTTTAATTGCTACTATTTAAAAAATAGCCACAAAGAGCTTGCTAATATTTTCCATGATAACATGGAAGAGTTCATAGGAATGAGGATTTTGTTTTGTTTTTTATTTTGTTTTTAAATATCATAAGCTTGGATAATAGGGTGTGAAGTGCTACTTATTTTTTATGCAATAAAAATGTCATTGCCTGGCCCTGAATTTTTCCATTTACCTAAAATGGATATATACTACATTTGGAGAGACAGTTATTTGCACAAGCCAAACTTAAAATAGAAAAATATAGAGGTTCCATTTTTAGAAAGTTGAACATCCTGAAAAATGAATGCAGTTATTGTTCCTACTGCATTACTGAAACTGTCTTTTTTGGAAGGTGGGCAAAACAGTAACCTTTTCATTTATGCTGAAGAGTTTTGCACGTTTTCAAACATTTTGATATCTGCACACTTAAGCCTAGGTGCCGGCTGTTTCTCAAATACCAGTGAATGTACCCACTCCTTCCTACTTCAAGGCTGGCAAACACCATCTCTATTTTACAGATTAACTAAAGTAGAGAAGGTGGCTAAGTAGCTTCCCCCAAAACAAGTTAACAGCAGGAGATGGAAGTCGTTCCCTGTTAGTCAAACTCCCAGTTCAGTGTCTTCACCACAAGATGACTCTCCCTCCCAGTACTGTAGCCTGTAGAAGGTTTCAGAGGGCATATAAAAATCATACAAATATCACTTGTATGCAGCAGGTTGAGAAGCTGATGTAGAGTGAAGTGACACCCTGGGGATAGCTCTTTTGAGTCAGCTGCAGTTGGGGCTAGCAGCCAGGTCTCTTGACTGATGGCAGGGTTTGGTGGAGACCCAGAGGATATGTGTACTGTTAGTTTAAAATTGCAGAAGGGTGCCAGTCCGGAAGGGAGAGCTGGAAAAACTCCCGTGGAGGCAGATCTCCTCAGAGAACGGGGCAGAAAAAATTGTTTAGAAATAATGCTGTTCACATGCAGCACTAGAGAAATGTAACTCTAATGCTGCCACCAAATAGTAGATACACAGTACAATTATAAGCAGCACATAATGAGGAACAATCTGCCTTTCTCTTGCCCTCAGTTACTGTATTAAATACAAGTAGACCAAGTTATAGACTTTAAATAGTAAGTACTTCTAGTGTTCTTGTGAGGTGCCTAATTTAAAGCTCTGAGAACAGATGTCCTTTATCCATGTATGTGCTCTGTATAGTATGAACAGTGGTAGCAGCGAAAATTGCTCTGCTCTGTCATGCCAATAAACCCTTAGAGACCACCACCAGAGTGAGTGTCGGTCATATTTGGTCATCTATTTGCCTTAAGGCTAAGAAAGGCCATTCAGTCAAATTGTCCACAGCCAGGTATCATAATGAAAGAGTAAGCCTTGTTATCCTTGTTATCCCCCTCTAATTTAAACTGTAAAACTATTAGAAAAATGGATCTCTATTCTCCTTTTATGAAAATATGAAATGTATTTTTTAGGGTTTTAATCCCAGAAACTGTAGCATAGGTTGTAAACTTGATTTATTGCCTGCTCCAGGGAGGCTTTTGGCTCTCCAAGCGTGAGCAGGTCACCGTAAGTAAATTGCACATTAGTTTATTAGCTCATACTGGACAGCATTTTGTGGCTTCCTGGCAAATGCTGCTTTGGGAGAGAAATCTTCATGATTTCAAAGTCCTGCATCAGATTTCTTCCCTTGATGAGCTATGTGCCTTTGAGCAAGCCACCTACACTGGTAAAGAGTTATGTCACTTTTACAGATGGGTAAACTATTATTTAGATTGAAGAGTCGGCTAGAAAAGGCTAACAGCCAGTGGAAGCAGATTTCCTTGTTCCCACGAGGAAACCAGCTCGGCGAGGCCTGGGAGCTGCAGTGCCAGGAGCAGGTATGCACTGCCACGCACTGCCACCAAGTAGCATCCTCCACGATCGGTTACCTCCGTTCTCAGAAAATCAGTGATGTTCACGACAGAGATGTCATAGCTTCATTATTGCTTCATTTGTGTGTTCTAGCCTCCTTTTATGATTCGATCTTAATATTCTTTGTAGGTTTTCAGATTTGTTATTTTCTGATTTATTAATCTGCTGTTCCTCAGGAGAAAGTGGATCGAAGTGCCGTGTTTAGTGTTGCAAATGCTGCAGGTGCAAGCTTCGAAAAATTGCGTTTGTGCTCCCAGGAGCTGTGCTGTCCTGTCAGCCGCTGTGGCCCCTTATCATGCACGAGTACTCTGGAGCTAACAAATGCAATGTTAGCCGCAGTTACTGGACTTCTACAGTCAGTCTTAGAAACATTACTCGCAGTTCAATTTGAGTGTAATCATTTAAAAATACTGTGTCCAATTACAGCTGATCAAATTCTTATTGCCTTTTTTGGTTGTTTGGACTGTATTTGGTCAACAGTGAAGTGGATTAGATCCAGTAGGAAAGAGAAATGAGAACGCCTTGCTTTCTGATTATTAGGATTGTTAGCTTGTCCTCGTCCTCCCACCTAAGAGATAGGAGGCTCCTCTCCAGGCTCGTAACCTCTCTCTGCCTAATTCTGTGCTGCTAAACCGGCACAGGAGGTGTGCGGGAATAAGGAACTGTGCTCTCAGCTGCTGGCTTGTGCGCTTTGTGTAAGATAAGAACGGAGCTGCAGAACTGTGCACTCTGGAGCAGGGTAGGAGGGCCTGAATCAGCCCCTTTTCTGCCTCACTGAGCTCTTAGATTGGCTCTGCTTCTCACCAGCCCGTATGCTCAAGTTTCCCTCTTCTCCTCCAATGAATGTTTAACAACTTGGACAAGTTGACCACCGTCAGCTTTCAATCAGGGGATTACTCCGTCAGCACTAAGCATGCAAGTGCTCAGTGGTCAGGACACTGTCCTAGTGGTTTGGTTGTCCGTGGGCAAGGAAAGACATGAATCTGGCATGTCAATGTCTAACTTTGAGCTATTGAATTGTATTGGGAAGAGGTACAGAACAGACCTCTATTCTTTCTCATTATGTTTTTGCAAATCTAGTTCCTCATTTTCTTTCTTTGAGGTGACTGAAAATAAAGGGCTTTTTTGTTTTGGGCCAAGTGGAATATTCCCCATGAAATCCAAGCCTTTTTTCCTAATTGCTTGCCCTCCTCCAAGCTGAGAAAGCAGTTGTTTTCACGCAGCTCTCCAGGCAGCTGAGGAGGTGTTTTGTGTTCATAGGCAGTCTAGCAGAAGGAGTGACAACTGCAATTAAAACACTTCCTGTCTAGATGGCAGGTAATATCCCCTGACCTGCCAGAAACTTGCATACTAGTGGCTTGAACTGAATCTGGTCTTTGGCAGCTTGTTTCTTTAGGTAGAGATGCTAGTATGTGAGGCTACATAGCATTTAACGTTTAAATTTCCATTTAAGCTGTGCTATTTATCATAACACATTTGTCTTAAAGAGAACGTTATTTGCTTGATTTTTTTTTTGTTGTTCACTTTACACATCACTTGGACGCTGGAACATTTCCAGAAAGTTACACGGGCCGCGTGGGATGCACGTGTATTTTTTTTTTCTTCCTAATAGCTGCGGATGCTGCGTGTAGCCGTTTGTCCTTTTTACTCTTGGGCACGTTGTTGCAGGGCTGCCCGGGGCGAGCCGCCGCCTTCGCCGACCGGCCGCGGCGCGGCGCGGCGCGGGGAGGCAGCGGCGGGGCGGGGCCGGGGGCGGCCCGGCGCCGGCGCCGGGGCCGGGGGCGCCGCCGGCTCTTCCGCCGGCCGAGCCGCGCGCCGCCGCCGCCGCCGCCCGCCCGCCCGCCTGCCCGCCCGCCCGTGCGCGGCTCCGCGGCGCGCCTAGCTCGTGGCTGCTGCCGGCGCCGGCTCCGCGGGACGCTATCGCCTTCCGGCAGCGGCGAGCGCGGAGCGGCGGAGGCGGCTGTGGCCGTGGCCGGCTCTCCTAGGATGTCCCCGCTGTTCAGCTGGGTGGCCAAGGTAGGGGAGCCCTCGCCCGCTTTGCTCTGCTCCTTCCAGACAAAGTAAAGCGCAGGAGTTAGCCGGCGCTCTCATTTGGCTTTAAGGCAAGTCCAGTGTGAGGGAGTCCTGTTGTGTTGTTCGGCTGGGTAAAGCGCGGGGCAGCTTTGTAGAAGGGAATAACGAAGGAAAAGGCGTATAATGCGTTGCTTGGGTTGAGGAGGAAGGTTGAAGCCGCAGGTCATGCTGGAAGCTCTGTCTCGCCGCGGATTTGTGCAGAGGGAAAGTACAATTGCAACTGCAGGGTAGGTAGGTGTGGTCTCAGCGCTTGCCGAAGTCTGCGGCTTCTGGTGTGCTCTGGGAAGTGTGTAACAGCACTCCCACTGTTTGTTTGGGGCTTTTTTCCTGCCTTTTTTTCCTCTTTCTTGGTTGTATTCAGAAGTTATGAAGAGCTGTAATTTAGCTTTTAATATGGGACTTCTTTGCCTAGATGTGACTTAATGTATGTATCAAGCACTGGCTTTTGCATCCGTGTGTCTAGTGCTACCATAGTATCTTCCACTGTAGCTGTGAAACTGTACAGATGGATGCAGAGCAGCAGAGATGGTTAAAAAAATCTAGAGTATGGTTTTGAGATGATGTTATAAAAAGTGTTTTTCAAATTAACAGTAATTCTGAATGTTAAATAACACATATACCATTCTGAAGTGAGGGATATAGTGGAAAGTACAGAAGAGGACAAGTGGATGAAACAGAGCTATACGATAGGCAAGAGTTTGGGTTTCCTTTGAGGAATTGCCTGAAAAAATAAAAACGTAGTTTGAAGTTAAGCAAGCAGGCAGTCTAGACTACTAGGTAGACCTATAACACGTAGTTTACCTGTCCGTTTTGGCAGGTGTAATTGGCCAGTTGCGTAATCATTGTATGCATCCCTCTCCCTAAATAGGTGACCTAGCCTGGGAAGATGGTGAAAGGGAAATGCTCAACACGTGACTTTGTTACCTTCATTAAGATCCTCAGATAGAAGGATTTGCTTTCTCTTCTGTCTTCAAAGGAATCTGCCCTGAAAAACAGAAATTTATCCTTTCTTCTTCCCTCCTGGCTTTTTCCTCTGTTGAAGTAGTTTCCTGGTGGGGCACTTGTTTAAAAGTAGTTCTCTCATCTCTTATCTGTGTATCTGCTTTCTGTCTGTGCCGTGCGGCCTGACCCGCTGGGTTATCCTAGGCAATGCTAGGAGTTGATTTCCATGCCAACTGTTGCAAACCTACTGATCTCATATACAGGTGGCTGTTGTAGAAAATGAGCGATTCTGTTGAGTAATCCATGTCACTGAAGGGGGGAGCCCGTTTACCCTGCCAATTGTGAACTTGTCAGCTGGACAAAGCCACTAGTCAGAAAGAAGTTAGTCTTGGAAGAGGGACAAGGCAGAACTTGTAGCGCGGAGGCTCGGCAGCTTCTCTAGAGAAATAACAGAAGCTCTTGCAGAAACACACACTTCTAACTTTGGTTTTTGAAGTGTTTTCTGGGTTTCAAAAGTAACTGTTATTACACTGTTTTAGTCTTTTTAATGGCAAAGGTTTATTCTTTTAATGGCAGTTAATCACTAGTGCTAATTTGAGAGGGAAAGGAAAGCAGTTTGTTTAGAAATGTAAAATGAGGCTTATTAAAAGAGAAAGGTTTCCTGCCTGCCAAAATCCGATCAGTAAAAATGAAAGAACTAACTGGTGTACGCTTTCAACACAAACGTAAGCCTTTCCAGTGCTTATAAGATGGTGGCTCATTCCAGAATAGAGAACGACTTCAGGGTGCAGGGGGAGGAAGCTGCCCCCCGCAATACAGGGCTGTGCCCCTATGTCTGTTACTGAAAAATGAGTTACCCTCCAGCCAGTAACGCAAGTGCTTAGTGGCACTGTGCAGGTCCCCAGGCCTGTAAATGCTTCAAGGGAAGCAATTTACTCCTGTGCACTGTAAAATTGGACCCTAGTGTTTATTTTAACATCTTCGTTACAGGCTTTCAGGTGGTATTTTACCCAGCTTGTCTCCCGTCTACATGCAGAATCAATCCTTTGGGGATGCATTTGGTAGTGCTGCTGGTGCCTGTTGCAGGGCCCATTCTGGGCGGGAGCAGAAAGCCCTTGTGGGTCTTCCTTGGGTGGGTATTGCTGGCATTGGAAACATGGATGCTGGCTAAACCACTTGGATGATGAACGGATAATGAATTCTTAAGTACTGACTTATTTTAGTCTATTAAAATTATTTAATTTAAAAAGAATAGTTTTGCATGTTTTTCCTGCATGGTTTTATTTAAAAAAAACAAAAAAACAAAAAATCAGACAACTGACTTCAGGGAAAATCTTTGCCTAAATACTTTAAAACACAGTTTGTTGAAAGTGTAAACTAACTTTGGACAGTTTTAGGTAGACGCTGCAGCTGCTTTTGTAGCCATAGAAAGAATAATTGTGTTATGTTAATCATAAATGTTAATCATTAAAATGTATGCAGTTTAGTTCATTGCAATGACAGTTATTCAGAGTAAAAAAAAAAAAAAAGATTTTGAAGCAAAAAAAACATGAAAGCTTTCAATCGGCAAATAAAAAAGTAGATTGAAATGCTATGTTTTACCAATTTATGGTGTATTTGTATACCATTAATTCACTAATTGGAGATAATAGTCCTTTGATACTTTAAAAATGCATTTTTGCCAATATATCCATTGTATTTAATACTGCTTTGGATTAGGTAAAAAGAACTTTAAAGTGCTAGTTGTATACAATTCTGATTTTTTTTCTAGTTTCTACTCAGAAGCAGCTTGATAAAAATCACTATTAAAGAATTGATTATTGAGAGAATAAAGAAACAGTTCTTAGCACAATGAAATGTAGAAATTGAGAATACGAGTAAATGTATCCTCAGGTTCTCAGCCACTTAAGCGATTTATCCACCGTGTGTCTTTCCAGTTAGCAAAAAGGAGAATGTCATATATAATGTAAAAACTGTGTTTTGCTTCAACTCGTTCTGTCTAAATATTATAAACCAACAAGGAACTAGCGAAGAAAATAACTAAGTTAAAATGCAAAGCAAGACTCTATTATTTAAATCAAGGTTTATTGTAGAGTGATTTTGGTGATATGGATAAATCAGCCCTGGCTCGCTAGCCCTCTGCTGCCTTCTGCAGTCCCATCCACCTCCAGCCCGCAGAAAGGCAGGATTCCCACTGGTCCCGGGAGCCGCAGGGTTTCTCGCTGCAGCCCGGAGAACCTCGGAGAACGGGCCACCAGCACCCACAGAAAAGTGTGTGGCCCTTCTAGGGTAGGTGTGCAGTGTAGCTGGTCCCAGCTGGGTTGCTGCACCGGGAGCTCAGACCAAGAAGCTGATCATTTGGATTTCTTCTGCTCTGAAGAGCAGCTTTTAGAGTATGTCTGCAATAGATGCTCTGAAATTGCCCATGGGAAAGCAAGAAATATTTTTTTCAGTGATTGCTGAGGCAGATTTGGATATGATCTCTCTTCAGCTGGGAAGCTGACAAGGCATCAAAAAAAGTAAGTTCCTATACCATTCAGTGCAGAAAGGCTCTGTTACTTGGCTTCTACCTTTAAACATTACTTAAATATTGATTAACATAAGAGTGGAAATGTCACTTATTTTTTCTGGAGTTCCAATATGATTTAGTGCTCTTGGTAGAATTGATCTTGTGGATGTTTTGGCATTATTTCTATTGTTTCCTAAATAATGAGAGGGCCTAATAGACCTCTGAGGGAGAACACGTAGTCGTAACAATGTGTTACTTAGTATAGGCCAGAAACTACAAACGAAATTGCTTTGCCTCCTGGAAGAGAATGAGGAGGAATGAGAGGCTGGAAATCAGGCAGCCCAAGAAATTTATCCCCCCTCCTTTTCTTCCTGTTAAATAGTGTTTTGAAAGGCCCATTTTTGTCTTTTCTCCATGTCCGTTTTATCATACTCATTTATGTGGACATTTTGTTACAGCTCTACTGACTTCCCTCTTTCCCTTATTCCCTACAGCCTCCAGCAAAGTTGAGCTTCTTTGGGCATCTTGGTGAATGTCCTGCGTTTTAGCCAAATAAGTCAGCATTCGGCCTCTAGGAGAGACCATAGAAGCTATCATTAAGCTACATAAAGCCCAATAAACCTGTACTTCTACGATAAGTTATTTCCAGAGGTGAATAAATGGTGGCGGTGTCTGATGGTGTACAGCCTGTGTTTGTGCTAGTGCATTTCTCCCCGTAATACTTTCGCTAAATAAATTTGAATACTTGGATGGTGTAGCGAGAACTAGAGAATTAACTGAGAAATAGCGTCACAGAAGACTCAAGAGTAGCTAGGAGGAAAAGGCTCAGATGCTGCTGTTTCACTTGCAGAAGAAATCTTGAAGCCGTTAGCGCAGCAGGTAGGGCTGGAGGGGCAGAAGCCTCGCTTGCCTCCCAGGCAGGCCACCCGCAGCGCAGCGAAGAGAAACTCAGAAGGCTGCAGGACCCCCGTTTCAGGGCCCACGTTCAAGCAGTGCCCCACTCGGAGAACGCTAGGTTGCTATTCAGTGTCTTTCTCCAGGTCAATTTTTGTTTGGGGAAAAATGTTGTTACCAGTTGACAGTTCAGGGTTAAGCGCAGACTATTGAACATGCTGGGCATTTTAAGCACGTACAGTTTTCTGTATGCCAGTCACTCCCCAGCTTCCCCTGCAGGGGTCTCAGTGATGACTGAGGAATATGCGCTCAGCATTTGAAATGAAGTCAGTCCTGGGGGGAAACTGCTCTGTTACTCAGCAGTTAGGTTCTCTTCGGAGCTGTTCGCTTTTATTCTTAGTCCTTCCGTTTCTTTCTGTGAACGCAAGGCCCGAATTACACCCTCTCTGCTTCGGTGTCCCCAGTTACGTGGGAGAAGTGCAGAATAGAGTCAGGCTCACAGAGCTTTCGTGTGGCTGTACGGGTGTAGTATGTCAGTGCGCTTTACAGTTCTGCAGTCCGTTAAGGGTGCTCCAGAAGTAGTAAGTTGTTTCTGTAGTGAAATTCCTGGGCATGTAAATTTTGGCTTACAAAGTCTTTCCTTTTGAATCATTTATGCCTTTTGGAATTAATTTCTTATGAATATCTACTTTCAGATTCATGTTGACCTTCAAATTTAGTAGTAAGTCAAGACCAAGTAGGTAACTGGGCTTGCTGTTTTCTACCGGTCCTGCCCTCTGCAAGTCAAAACTTTGAGATGCCAGTTTGCTTTCCTTAGCTGAAAAGCTTTCTGGAAATTGCTGTTATTAACTGGCTTCATATGGTAAACATGTTTTGGGCCAAACCAGTAACAAAAATATTAATAGATTCTGCTGGAGCCGGTAAAATTCCCTGTTCCATCAGAGACGGTACAGCTAAGTTTGTATTTTATATCTGCATACACATATGTATATATAGCATTGCAGTTTAACTTTGTTTGCTCTACATTTAATGATCTGAAATGCTAGTTCTTGTTATAGCCTGCTTTTCCGGAGGGCTAATACAATGAAACAGTCTTTTATGTGCAACAGAGGTGTCTCTGAGAACACAAAAGCAGCAGTTTGGCTCTGAATTCCCTTAATAGAAATGTCTTTAAAGGTGTCAGGCAAAGTAGTAGTACCACTTTCTTCGCAGGTCAGCTCACAGGGCTGCAAGACAATTCCAATTTTTTATTTCCCATTGTCCTGTGAATATAGAAGTAGCAGCAGCAATTCTGAGAAGTCCCTATCTTAAGGGCATATTATCATGTGTTTTCTGTGCCAACCAATAAATGCTTAATGGTTTTAATAGCAAATGCTTAGAAAGAATTCTTGGAGTTGAAGGAGCTGAGACTGTGTATGTAATATGGGGGTTGCCTAGTGGCTTAGCAAGTAAATCTTTCATATGAACACAATCGGAGTGTTAATTGAATTACAGCCCGACTATAAATATATTCTTTTGAATTTACAGCTTTAGTGTTAAAGCTGAAATACGAACGGATGGCAATGACTGGGAGAAGTGAAAAAAAGTCACAACCTCTATTTTATTGTTATTTTACATAGCAGCAAAGATATGCAAAATATGTCAAGAAATGTGCCCAAAGAGAAGCTTTTTTACTAATATGCATGGAACTGGGAAAGGGACAGGAGCTCAGGACAGCAGGTTATGGTGGAAGTAGGATTTTTGCTTTTGGCAGCTGTGAGCTATTAGGTCAGCTTAGCTGTACTGACAATTTGCACCCTGATATAGCCTAGGTAGCTCTGTACATTGTTGCATTTTGTTGTGGGCAAAGAGACCATGCCCCCCACCAAGTCTGATTTGAAAAAAAATACATGCTTTATTTAGTTACTGTAACATTTTGAGGTGTGTATGAGAGTTCTGAGAGTTAGTGATGGATAGAAGGAAGTCTTAGTGAAGCACTGTGAAGTGACAGTAAAAGCATGAATCTCCTTCCACACTCAGTGCAGCACGCACCTAAGCACACATGCTGATAGTCACCTTACAAAAAAAAATTATAATCATCTTGGTGAGGTACCTGAAAACTTCTTCCTTACCCAAAAGTTGTTAGTTGGGACACGTGAATGCTTTTCTTTGTGCCTTTATCATATCATCACTGAAATTAAAAACATGTATTTTTTCTAGGGGAAATCTCTGATATGCAGTAACCAGACAGGATTTTCAGGTACAGAACTGCAGGTTTGGGGAGAGGAGACTGCATGTGCATAGTCACACAGACACACTCCTAGATACTGAAAGTGTCAAAGCTGAGCAAAACTAAACAGTCCCTTTCTTTTTTGGTCAAACGTTTTGCGGTTTTGTGTGCTTATTTCAGGGAGCTCTGTAACCAAATATCTTATTCTTATTAGATCTTAACAGTCACCTCTCTAAATTTACTGGACCATTGGTCTGCTGTCATAGTACCAATGAAGGGAACTCGCAGGAACTGTTGTCATGGAAATTTGGCTGGCTAGCACTTCTTTCTAAATGTTTCATGCTGTTTTTGTTTCTTTGGACATTTTTATAACTTCCAGTCTCCTCAAATGCAAGCCATGGAAAAGGGGGTTTATAGAAGTGCTCTGGAGTTTTAGACAATTATGTACAAGAGGTCTGTCTTTAAAACTGTATTGGTAGTTACCCAGACTTTGACCCAAAAATACATGCTGGAATTTCAGATTTTGGACAAATCCCATTGAAATATAATCTGTAGGATTTAGCATTCTGTGGAAGTGATTGATATTTCCATTTGACATATCATTATCAGAGGCTGACTCTTATTGACTTTAGAATTCAGAAATGTTTTCTTTTATACAAAAACTTAGTTTACAGATCTATCCCTGTATTTAATTCATAATGTACAGAATCATACACACAATTACTTACTGTAGGCTGTTATGCTTCAGATAGGTTTTTGTATACTCAAAGTTTGGTATTTTTAAAGACTTGATAATGCTTTCCCACATATTTAAAAGAAACAACACAAAAGAGCCCAGTGCATGTGTATATTAGGTGCGGCTAAAATTCTGGCAGTCCCTAGTGCTGACATCATTCTTTGGGGAAAGAAAACTGCACTAAAAGAGTTTTTCCTTGGACTCTTTTCTTCCTTCTTTTCCTACTATTTTCCTTCAGATAGTCTGTTAGTATGTCCTTTTGGAGTATTGTCTTTGTATCCCCCTCCAGGTTTTTGTAGGGTTCCTGTAAGTTTCTTATGCTTATACAAATTCTTACATAACTGGGCAATTTTACTTGCTCACGCAAACTTTCCCTACATTCTTGCATGTAAATTCTGTGTCAGTCTTGCAGTCTTTCTCTGGTTAACCATCCTTTGACTTTGTCAATCGGTTACTGTAAGGTAAGTTGCCGTGTGAAATTGCAACTGCTTATTTGTCTTGTATTATTCCTTCTGTGTGATTTCAACACACAGAAAATGAAGGATCTGAAGAAAATGGAGAGAGATGCAACCACCTATTTACGCTGGTGAAGAACATACATGCAAACAGCTAGGGTGGAGTGGTAGCTAATGAATAAAGTTCACAATTGTAATGTTTATGTGTCCGGACTCCTAAGTTAAGACTTTTCCTGTCTTTCTACACAGAGAGGTAAATACAGATTTCTACACAGATAAATTTCTACGCACATAAAACTGTAATTATCTCACTGTCTGTTGCTCTCTTGCATCTTGGTTACTGCAGCAATGCTTTTCCTTGTCTTTGCCTGTAGTCTTTCTTTGCTGATACCCGTGGAGAATACTGCTGTAATTCTCCTAGCCAACTGTTCCGCATCTCTTCATTCCTTGACTGGTCCCCTGTTCTTTATCACAGTACATCAGTGAAAACTGTGTCATTGCTTTCAGGGCCCTCTGCAGTTTACCTTTACCCTGACATCTCTTTCTTAGTGTTGGCAGGCTCACACCCGTATACAGTTGGCTGGGATGCTAGTCTCTACTGTCTACTTGTTAGTGTTTCCAGCAAAACTTTTCGTTTTCTTCCATGTTGCTCATCACAGTCAGGTGGAAGAGTTCTCCGTAGGCAGCCACAAAATTAACTCATGATTATGATTCCTGTCTTCTGCCATGGCTTGGTCTACTGCCTGTCATACTAACTAATTTTTTCTCATAAAGAGTTCCCTTGTATATGTATCCTTTTACTTTGACTGGTCTTATGTCTAGATAGTAGGACTAGTATTTTATTTTGTTGTGTGCAATGCATAGCAGTGTAGGGGGTAGCTCTGCAACTGGTTCTTGTAGATGCTTCAGTATGCAAAAAGGAATAACTTTATAGTGTGTGAAAGAATGCTGCAGGATTTGACCGTCAATATATTTTTGGGGGTTGGGGAGGAATGGAAAAGAGGAAAAGTTATGCTTTAGCAGTGGAGATCCTGGTCTATTTTTCTCTTTATAAAGTTTTATATAGAGCCAAAAGTTTTAATGTCAAGGACAAGGCTTTTAGGGTGACTTCAACTTTGGTCATCCAACTCAAAGCACCCAACATCTATATTTGTTAGAAATGTTGAATACTCACCACTCCCTTTTGGGTTTCCTGGGTAAGGCATTAAATACAACACCTTGGAAGTACTGTGGAGTTCAGAATTCAGGAAGTGATTCTCAGAGGAGTCTAACATAGAGTGAACTGTACAGCTCAGCTGAATTTCAGTGTTCGGCAGCTGTCTACCTGCTTTACAACTCTCTACAAGAACCCAGTCTTAACTTGGGAGGGGAGAGGGGTGAAACCCTAAAAAGTGAACAGATTCTGAATGTTTTCTGTGTCTCTTTATAACTTATGGCTGAATGAAATATGATGTAGATCGAAGTTGATATTTATTATGTGGTAATACAAATAAGTGGTGGCAGTTGCAGACATGCTCATGATCATGGGCCAACATGTATTATTGGAAGCTTTTGTTTACATTCTTTTATCAGTATCTTTTTTTTTTACTGATCACAGTTCTCTAGATACTGCACTACTGTGTAGTCACTTCCTTTGGAAAGGCACAGTGGTTAGGCCTATTTGGTGATTTTTAATTTCTTTTCCATCAATCCAGCTAGCTTGCTCTAACTGTAGTGATTTAATAACATTCTTACTACTTCAGCTACTATCTTGAGAATATTTTCCATTTTCAGATAAATCAGTCTGACTGTGCCTGTTTTCTGCTTTTTTACATAGAAACAAGAAGAATTTTGAGACCAAGACTCCAATTTCCCTGAATTTCTTCTCTTGCTGTTTGTTGGTTGTGCCATTTGTATTTCCACATTCCTATCAGGCATGGTGTAGGACTGGGTACTAGGTACTGTCATTATGGCAGTCCTTTAAATCAAGCAGATGATAAAGGTAAACAACCTGACTACAGTTTTAGAGGACTGTTGATAACACTGTAGTATGCCTAACTGAAAGGACAGAAGAATGAATTTCAGCTGTTACTCTTCATTTACTAGGGCTTTCCTTGTTCAGCACTGCTTCTGAGCTCAATTAGCAGTGTCTACATAAGCCAAATAATGATGCTGAGCTGTGATGACCAACAGAAAGCTATGGGCGTAGGCTGCAGATCTAGAAATCTGTCATACTAGATCTGCAGTGAATGCCGTACAGGCCATCAACATGAGAAATGTCCTCAGCAGGGAGAAGCATGTTGGCATCTTCATAATCTGAAAGCACTGCTGTAAGGTCTGTTCTGACTTCTTGTTCGTAGGTATTTCCAGAGTGGCAAGTTGGCTTGGCAATGGGGTGAGTTTCAGGGTTGAGGCCTTAGATCCGTTCATCTTGGTGGTGCCTTTTATCTAAAAAGGTCAGTGACATGTGGGTTTTTTGTTAGAACGTACAAATTCACTATTGACTGGTAACAAACAGAGCATGCTTGGCTGCCTATTATGGTTAAAATGGAGAGAGGACAGCCAGTGAATATGCTAACATTTAAACGGAGGATGAGGTGCGGTTAAGATGCCCAAAGGCACAGACAAGTGATATTAGGTGTAAAGTAGTGTTATGTGGGGTGGTATCAGAGGACTGCCAAAAGTAGGATAGTTTGTCTATAACCCTGCTTTGCAGTTGATGCATTCCTGCAAGCCGTGATGGCATTTGCAGTGGAACGCTCTTTTGCAGACAGTCTGAAATTGAAAGGCGTGTTTTCCATACCAATAATCTTTCTTTGAACACATTGTTAAATAACCTTCAGATATCTAGTGTCCCATCTGTTTTTCCTTTCTCCCTTCAGTCTTCTAGCATACTTATATACTTAAGGCAGACGTAACAGGTCCCTTAGGGTGACTGTCAAAGGCACCTGATGTAAGGATTTATAGAATGAGCACTCTATGAGCATAACGTTTTCCAAACTTTTTTCGCCCAAGATTTTTGTCAAATCTGGATTTGAGAGAAAGAGCAGAACATGGAAAAGTTGAGCTTTTCACCTGCTTTTAAAACTTTAAAGGGTACAGCTATCTTAACAGAAGGGAAGCAGAGTCTTATTTGTCTATCATCAGCAGGAATCGGAAAGACCTACTTTTTAGGCCAATGATCCACAGAATCACAGAAAGGTAGAGGTTGGAAGGGACCTCTGGACATCACCTAGTCCAACTCTCTTGCTCAAGCAGGGTCACCTAGATCATGTTGGCCAGGATTGTGTCCAGGTGAGTTTTGAATATCTCCAGCGAAGGAGACTCCACAGCCTCTCTGGGCAGCCTCTTCCAGAGCTCTGTCACCCTCACAAGAAAGAAGTTTTTCCTCAGGTTCACATGGAACCGCCTGTGTTTCAGTTCATGCCCGTTGCCTCTCGTCCTATTGCTGGGCACCATGGAGAGGAGTCTGGCCCCGTCCTCTTGACACCGTCCCTTCAGAGACTTAGACACATTGATCAGATCCCCTCTCAGTCTGCTCTTCTCCAGACTGAGCAGGCCCAGCTCTCTCAGCCTTTCTTCAGAGGAGAGATGCTCCAGTCCCCTAATCATCTTAGCAGCCCTTTGCTGCACTCGCTTCAGGAGCTCCACGTCTCTCTCTTGTACTGGGGAGCCCAGAACTGGACCCAGCACTCCAGGTGTGGCTTCACCAGGGCTGAGTAGAGGTCGAGAGATCACCTCCCTCGACCTGCTGGCAACACTCTGCCTAATGCACCCCAGGATCCCATTGGCCTTCTTGGCCACAAGGGCACGTTGCCGGCTCATGCTTAACTTGTTGTCCACCAGCACTCCCAGGTCCTTCTCCGCAGAGCTGCTTTCCAGCACGTCAACCCCCAACCTGTACTCGTGCACTGAGTGACTCCTCCCCAGGTGCAGGACCCTGCACTTGCCAATGTTGACCTTCATGAAGTCCTTCTCTGCCCAGCTCTCCAGCCTGTCCAGGTCTCTCTGAATGGCAGCACAGCCTTCTGGTGTGTCAGCCGCTCCTCCCAGTTCAGTGTCATCAGCAAACTTGCTGAGGGTGCACTCTGTCCCTTCCTCCAGGCCACTAATGTATAAGCTAAATACTGGACCCAGGACTGACCCCTGGGGGAAACTGCTAGCTGCAGACCTCCCAACCAGGCTCTGCGCCACTGACCACCACCCTCTGAGCTCGGCCATCCAGCCAGTTCTCAAGCCACCTCACTGTCCACTCATCTAGCCCACACTTCCTGAGCTTACCTAGGAGGATGTGATGGGAGACAGTGTCAAAAGCCTTGCTGAAGTCCAGGTAGACAACATCCACTGCTCTGCCCTCATCTACCCAGCCAGTCATTCCGTCATAGAAGGCTATCAGATTGGTCAAGCATGATTTCCCTTTGGTGAATCCATGCTGACTACTCCTGATCACCTTCTTGTCCTCCATGTGCTTAGTGATGACCTCCAGGAGGAGCTGTTCCATCACCTTTCCTGGGATGGAGATGAGGCTGACAGTCCTGTAGTTTCCTGGCTCCTCCTCCTTGCCCTTTTTGAAGCCTGGGGTGACATTGGCTGTCTTCCAGTCCTCAGGCACCTCTCCTGATCTCCAGGACCTTTCCAAGATGATGGAGAGTGGCCTAGCAATAACATCCGCCAGTTCTCTCAGCACTTGTGGATGCATCCCGTCAGGGCCCGTGGATTTGTGGATGTCAGGTTTGCCTAAGTGATCCCTAATCTGATCGTCCTCCAACAAGGGAGAGTCTTCCTTTCTCCAGCCTTCCTCTCTTGTCCCCAGGGTCTGGAATTCCCGAGGGCTGGCCTTAGCAGTAAAGACTGAAGCAATGAAGGCATTCAGTAGCTCTGCCTTCTCTGTATCCTTTGTCACCAGGGCACCCGCCCCATTCAGCAGCGGGCCCACGTTTTCCCTAGTCTTCCTTTTGCTATTGATGTATGTGAAGAAGCCCTTCTTGTTGTCCTTGACATCCCTTGCCAGATTTAATTCCAACTGGGCCTTAGCCTTCCTTGTCGCATCCCTGCACACTCTGACAACGTCCCTGTATTCCTCCCAAGTGGCCTGTCCCCTTTTCCACATTCTGTACACTTCCTTCTTCTGTTGGAGTTTTGCCAGGAGTTCCTTGCTCATCCATGCGGGTCTCCTGCCCACCTTGCTCGACTTCTTCCTCAGAGGGATGCACTGATCTTGAGCCTGGAGGAAATGACGCTTGAATATTAACCAGCTTTCTTGGACCCCTCTTCCTTCTAGGGCCCTACCCCAGGAGATTCCCCTAAGTAGGTCCCTGAGGAGGCCAGAGTTTGTTCTCCTGAAGTCCAGCGTTGCAATCCTACTCATTGCCCTGCTCCCTCCTCGCAGGATCCTGATCTCTACCATCTCATGGTCACTGCAACCAAGGCTGCCCCCAACCTTCACATCTCCAACTAGACCTTCTTGGTTTGTTAGTACAAGGTCTAGCAGCACACCTCTTTTCATTGGCGGCTTTACCACCTGCGTCAAGAAGTTATCATCAATCCTTTGCAGGAACCTCTTTGACTGTTTGTGCCTAGCTGTGCTGTCTTCCCAGCAGATGTCAAGGTGGTTGAAATCCCCCATGAGAACCAGGGCCTGTGATCATAAGGGTACTTCCAGCTGTCTGTAGAAGGCCTCATTGATTTCCTCTTCGTGATCAGGTGGCTGTAGTAAACCTCCACAACAGTGTCACCCATGTTAGCCTGCCCTTTAATCCTTACCCATAAGCTCTCAACTTGCTCTTCGTCCACCCCTAGGCAGAGCTGCACACGTTTTAGTTGCTTCCTCACATAAAGAGCGACTCCACCACCTCGCCTTCCTGGCCTGTCTTTTCTAAAAAGCACGTAGCCGTCCATGACAGCGTTCCAGTCATGTGAGCTATCCCACCATGTCTCTGTAATTGTAATGAGATTATGGCCCTGTGACCACACATGGATCTCAAATTCTTCCTGTGACTCTTCAGGAATAAAAGTTCAAACTCTTCTAAGGTGATATGGCTATGTCTTAATGGTGAAGATTTTGAGTAAATGTATTTGTTCTTCCTTTTGTTACCCTATAGCATCCCATTGATTGCTTTCCTAAAGACATCCTGCATTTACTGAAAGCTATGTGTTTTGGACTGTCCTTAATAACATAGTTTAGCAACTAATTCCAAGAGAAAACCATGACCTATATCATTTTGTGGCTAAAATTCATCACAAAAAGCTGAACAGTTCTCATTCAAATTACATAATAAATGTTTTAGATTGAACAGTTCTGGTGAATCATGGGAGGTCAGTAAGCTTTCTGTGATTCACTCATTTCAAAATTCAAAATACAGTCTAATTTTGTAGGATGTTAACACTTTCCCTGTGTACTCCTTATGTAAGAGCCTTGCTAGTAGTTGAAGGCTATGTAAAAATGTGCTGTTTGTATTATTCTCCCTCCTCTTCCATTATATCGAATGCACCATGTATCAGGAATGTATTCACTGCCAGCCCCCATTTTGTCAGCTATACATATTTTGCAAAGTGTGATAAAAGGCTGGGAGCAAAGGAGGCTGGAAGAGATCCTGTTTTCTCTTGTACAATTAGAATTGAATCTGACAAAACATTCCCCCCCCACACACACCAAAATGTTTTTAGTAACTCATTTCCTGTTTTAAATCCTGTTGGTGCCTTTCAATTAAAAAGAAAACACACCAAACAAACCTCTCCTGAAAGCTTTCAAATGTCTCTGCTTTCTTTCTATTTATAACTGTCTAAGACCAGGATTCCTCTGGTTCCCTCACCCTCAGCCCTCAACTCTGCCTGAGGCCTGTCTCAGCCCTGTGAAGGGAGCTCTATGCAACTCCCAAAGCCCCCCAGAAGGGTTCAATCTCTGTTTATAATCAGTGAGCACAGATGTTTCCAGGAATTAACTTTGCAACAGTTACTGCCTCCTTGTTAGATAGTCACCTTGTAAGTGTGAGCCAGGAATCCTTTAGGTATGACCAGTAATCACTTATGTCTTCAAGTGCCATTTTCGTTTGTGAAACTGTGTGAAAAGAAGACTTTTGAACGAGACGTGGAGGAGGTGACGCCATGAAGATGTTAGTCTGTTATTTAAAATACCTATTGATTTGTTCTATGTCGCATTTGTCACTGAAAAGTTTTGGTACTGCATGGAGGGACTGATGAAGCTGTACAGCATGAAAAGGAATTATTTGTATTGCAAGGACAAAAAGGGCCTGGGGAAGAATGAATAAAGGAACACCATATGATAAGTCGTACAGGTACAGAGTATACTAATAGGCTTCGCAAAAGCAGATTTTGTAGGAGTAGCCCCTTCAAAGCCAATCAGATGCTATGGGCTTTGTGCTGCACCACAAGCCTGTGGAAGCATTCCATCACCTGCAGGATATTTTGGTTCATGCTTTTTTGGGCAAGGGGTGGGGAGCGGTGTCCAAAAGTAAGCAGCAGTTTGGGACATGGAGGTGTATTTGTGACAGGTAACCAATTTTTGTAAAGTGCTTCAGGCTTCAAGGAAGGTATATCTTGGGAGCATGTAAAAGAAAAGCTTAAAGTGTATCAGCCACGTGAGGCATTCCTCTAGGGGAGGAAACATCACAACAAAATAAAGTACTCCAGCTTCACTAGAACACTTGAGTACAATTTTGTTCCATTTCTGAGCTTGTTTACAATGATCTATGAACAGACATTGTTTTTTAGAAAGGAGAGAGAAGCTTTTTGTGCCTTTATCAATTTCATGGAGAGCTCTCCACTCGCATGACTGTGCCAGAAAGGTAACTTTGCCATCTCTCTGAGCAGTTGTAAACAAAGTTCTGAAGCTGAGAGTTGTCTGTAACGCTAAAAGGATTGTGATACCATGAAAGCAGTACACACTACTGAATGTATCAGTCTGCATCACTTAGCAATTTTGTGTCAGCATCTTTTGACATACCTGGGAAATATAGTCACCGTGATGACTTTTTATGGTAATGCGCGCATTGTAAGAGTACCTGTTGGCCGGGTGGAACGCCACTCTTCAGCTAGAGCTGACTATTTTGGTGTCATTACAGAGTACACCAGGGTCACTCATTCACCGTGATCCAAGTCAAAAAGAACGGGATTTAAACAAATGACTCTCTCCTGCCCCATATAGAATGTCCTTACTTTGAATTCTAGTACGCTCTTGTTCATCAGCTTCTTAGGTACGTCTCTGCAAACTGAGTCTTTGCCCCATCCCCCTCGCTGACCCAGTTCTCTGTGTGATACCTGTTCAAACCTAGCTAACCAAACAACTGCACCAGCAAGTAGATGTGCAATCACTTTTCCTTCCATAGGTCTATGCTGATATTATTCAACCACTGAGCTTTGCCATATGAAGGGTGAAAAGGCTTCTCTGTATTCGCTTCACATATTAGCTATGCATTAGGTACTATAGAGAGAATTGATGCTGCCAAATATTATTTACTACTTTTATTATGTTCCCTTGTGCTTGGAACCTGGGCAGTTAATGTTGATTTTTGGTGGCAGTAGTAGGGCTATGAGATAGATCAAGGTGCATGGATGGTAAAGCTGCTGAAAAAGGCACCGGTAACAGTTGTTAGTAATTTGAACAGCATAATACAGTACAGCAGCAAAGTTTGGGGCTCTGTACATAAAGGGATTAAGTCACAAAGCAAGGGTGAACGGTCTCTCCATGCACCAACCAATTGTAAGTACTTAGAGAACGTATTAAGAAGTACTTAATAAGAAACTTTGTTTCTAACTGTGGTAAGTTCATTGTGTACGGAAAAACAGAACAAACTGAAGGGAGCTTATAAAAGATTGTAATCTCTGAGGAAATGGAGGAACCATAAACTTACTGCCTCTCTAAATTAACTCTTGGTTTGAAAGTACTATGTGGGAGGAATAAAAGTCAGCCAATAGTAGTAGTAATTAAAGTTCTCCAAAGAACTGTTAATTACGAATCAAGGGGTGAAAATTAAGAAAACAAGAATTTAAGTTAATTACTGGAAAATGTTAGTGAGGTGTAGGAAGCTGTAGAGTAGTCTCCACGCAAGCTAATAGGAGAAAACCCTGCTATGAAGACACTTAAGATATGACTATAAAAAGTCGTTAACTGAAATGGAAATGAATTTGAAAAGCCTATTATTCTTTCCTACCTTGAATTTATGCTAATATACAATTATAAGGAAATTCTGTCATTTCAAACTTTTCTTTAACTTTAGTGAGCGATTAAAGATCTTGGTTTTGTCCTGTATGTTTCTAGTTCGTTCTTTGCTGAAACTGGTAGACAAGATTTCTCATGAAAGAAATCTGTCGCTTGTGTGTTAACATCCTTTTTCTGGAAGACATAGATTTTTCCGTTAGGAAGAAGAGGTTGCCCAGAGAGCTTTGGGATCCCCACCCTTGGGGATACTCAGAACTCAGCTGGATGTGATTCTGAGCATCTGATCTAACTTGATCTATGTTAGATCAAGCCCTTTGTTATGTGGGAGGTTGCACCAGATGACCTTCAGAGGTCCCTTCCAAATTAAATTATTCTGTGATGCTAAAAGAAGTAACAGTGCAGAAAATCAAACTCGGTCTCTCAATTAAAAAAAAAATCTCAGAGTATAAGTTAAAATATTTTAGATCTAAAATTGCCAAACTTCAAATTCTTTGAACGGAGAAAACTGTTCAAGAATGTAGCTGACAACTAATGCCCATTTAGGGAGTGATAAGTGATTGAATTCTGTTTTATTACTGCACAGCTGTTTGGTTAAAGTGTACTGAAAACAAATGAATATCAAACTCCTAAAATCCAGGATTTTATGCAGTCTTTTAAAAGTATCAATAAATAAAATACATTGCTATGTCATGTTTCTACATATGCTATGTATGCTTCAAAAATGATTTACCTTTCTTCTGTTCCATTACTTTTACAAAATATCACGTGGTATGAATTACTGTATTGGTCACAGATATTGCTATATGTCCTAATACAACTCGATGGCTTCTGCAAAAATCTGTAGCTGCAGGATCACATCTTCACTGTAACTGCACCCTATAGCAAAATAGAAAAGAAAGGTATTAATAGCAAATTATAGTTCAGACTTCTTAGCATACGTTATTGCGTCTTCTGCAGAGAGAACAAGAGGCAAGTAAATGTCGTTAAAATAATTCGGGTAACGTATGCTCTGACACTTGAATAGGCAGACATACCTCACCTAATCAAAACACTTGCTTGTTTCAAGAGCTTTGTGAAAGGGTGTTAAAGCTCTGTTCCAGCAGTGTTTTCCTGGTATGTTATCTTCAGAGTCTTGAGTCAAGATCTTATCCTGAAGATGTTCAGTCTCTAAGAGTTGATGTAGTCTGTAGTATAAGATCAACTCCTGACAACACTGATCTTTCATGTTAAATGAAACCACTTACTCCCTGAAAATAGTTAAGCCTGTGCTTGACCTGAAGTCTTATGAAGGGACTGGTGCCTGTCTGGTTATGAAGACTGCCTAGGATCTAAAATCATCCAACTTTTTTTTTTTTAAACGTGCATCCTGGCCATCTCAGTTGATGTGTTAACAGTTCCTCTTCTGTAGCACGCTCTGCTCTTCTATCTACTGTGTATTAGAGAAACAGGGAATCTTTTTTTAGTCTAGTCTTGTTTACCAAAAGGCAGCTGTTGCATTCAGCTGTTACTGGTCTTTCTTCATTAAAATAGTTTCTCACTCTTTCTCAAATCCACTGACAGGCTAAAGACATCTGACATTTTACTGTGTGCCTGTATGTAAACTTATAGGGTGACTTCTAGTTTCAGGAGAGAAAGAATGCAAGTGCAGCTTCTCTTTTTCTGAGGGGAGAGCCTGCTGTGGAAAGCGCTGATTCTTCCTCTCCAAACAAAATTAGCAAACCTGTGTGTGTTTAAAGATGACTGCCTTTTCTCGTGATTTGGTGCAGGATGTAGTAGTTATAATTGTCAACCTAGTAACAGACAAACATGCATTAGGAAGTTTTAGGTGTTGATTTGTCTTTTGCTTAATTATCCAAAATCAAGTCACAAGAATACTCTGCATTTTAATTTTAGGCTTTGTTTATATATGTAACTGTATACGTGTTTCTGTTACAAGAACATTCTAGTTAGGTTGAAATGGCACAGTGTATGTAAAAGATCACAACAGTCCAATGTTAGCTTTAATAGTTATAGGTATCTGCTTTTCTGTATCTAATTCAGACGCTTTAAATGCAAGATACTTTTCTAATAAGCTTTGATTTTTATCTTCTGTTCACCAGTACTGTTGTGCCCAGTGTGAGCTGGTAAGGATCTTACATGTGAAGGCAATGTTTTGTGTTTGGTAAAGGTTCATCTTTGCTTACACTGTTCTATACTTAGTTTTGTGGTTTAGGGGAAAAAATTTAGGTCATCAGCAGTTGTTTGTCTGATTATAGAAGTAATCTCTCTCCACTAATTACATATTTATACTGTGAAACAAGCCAGAGAATACTTAAGAATAGAAGTATTCTAGAAAATAAAATTTGTGCGGCGGGAAGAAATCATACACGTATGTGACAGGCCTCCCCCAGTGTCTTATGTGAGTACAGGTTAGTGGACACAATTGCTCATTTGCTTGGTGTTGGTATCTAAATCACAGAAAAGCTGAGGTTAGAAGAGACCTCTGGAGATCATCTAGTCCAAACCCCTGCTCAGAGCAGGGTCACGTGGAACAGGTTGTTCAAGGTCACGTCCAGTTGTGTTTTTAATATCTCCGAGGATGAAGGTTCCACAGCCTCTCTGGGCAATCTGTTCCAGTGTTCGCCCACCCTTGCAATATGTTTTTTTTCCGTATATTCACGTGAAATATTTCTTGTTTTAAGTTTGTGCCCATAGCCTCTTGTCCTTTCACTACATACCACTGAGAAGAATCTAGCTCTGTCTTCTTTGCGCCCTCCTATATAAACTTTGGTAAAATCCCCCCTCAATCTTCTCTTCTCCAGGCTGAACGGTCCCAGGTCTCTCATCCTGTCCTCATATGAGAAATGTTCCAATCCCTTAATCATCTTCATGGCTGACCATCCCTAGTCTGTCCACGTCTCTCTTGTACTGGGGAGCTCAGAAGTGGACACAGCACTCCTGATGAAGTCTTGCCAGTGCTGAGCAGAAGGAAAGGATTGCCTCCCTCGACCCGCTGGCAACACTCTGCCTAATGCAACCCAGGATACTGTTGGCCTTTGCCACAAGGGCACATTGCTGATGCATGATCAACTTAGTGTCCACCAGGACCCTCAGATCCTTCTCTGCAAGGTTGCTTTCCAGGAGGTCAGCCCCCAGCCTGTACTGGTGCATGGGGTTTTTCCTCCCCAGGTGCAGGACTTGCACTTCCCTTTGGTGAACTTCATGAAGCTGCTCTCCGCCCATTTCTCCAACCTGTTGAGGTCCCTCTGAATGGCAGCACAACCATTATGTGTATCAACCACTTCTTGTTTCGTGTCATCTGCAAACATACCGAGAGTGCACTGTATTCCCTCATCCAGGTTATTAATGAAGATGTTAATCAGTATGGACTCCAGTGTCAACCCCTGGGGCGCACCACTAGTGACTGGGCTTCAGCTGGACTTCATGCTGCTGATCCTAACCCTTTGAGTCTGGCTGTTAAGCGAGTTTTTAGCCCCCGTCATGGTCTATTTATCTAGTCCACAGTTTTTCAGTTTGTCTATGAAGATGTTATGGGAGATAGTGTTGAAAGCCTTGTTAAAGTCAAGATAAATAATATCCACTGCTGTCCCCTCATCTGCCAAGCTCTTCATTTCATCATAGAAGGCTATCAGGTTGGTCAAGCGTGATTTCACCTTTATAAATCCATGCTGACTGCTCCCAATTACCTTCTCATCCTTTGTATGTTTTCAAGTTTCTTCCAGGAGGATTTGCTCCATCATCTTCCCAGGGATCGAGATGAGGCTGACCTGCCTGTAGTTCCCCAGATTCTCCTTGCCCATCTTGAAAATGGGAGTAATGTTTGCTTTCTTTTCAGTTCTTGGGAACCTCCCCTGGTTGTCAAAACCTTTCAAAGGTTCAGTGTTTCTTCCATGAATGCAACACAAAAGCCAGCTGTTATAAATGATGCAATTCAAGGCTTAGTATGTGTTAAATAAATAAATAAGCACTCCCCTTTCTTTTTCATCAACAAGCCCACTATGTTTCTACGCACATGAAGTTTATTAACCGTTGTGAAGTAATCTGAGTTCTCTGAGTGATTCTGAGTTTCTTTTTCTAACTACGGTCTGTATAGTCCAGCCACTGCTGAACAGCAATTTTGTTAATGTCCCAGGTGTTTGATAACAAAGAAATACTAAAGAAATCAAATTCAGTAACAGTTTATCTGTGATGGGTCGCAAATATCTAGTCTGGCTGTACTCCAACTACAACCCCTGCAGTATATGCACTGCTGCAAATTCTCCTTATAAGAAGAGTGCCAACTGTGTGGCAGGAAGTTATCCCTGGCTGAGATTGTGGAATGCTTTGCTTGGGTCAGTACTGACATTCCTTGCTTTGATAACATTAGCATTTTCCAGGAAATACCTCATTCCTTTGCTATCACCTCTGCAGCCTCAACAAAAACATTGATGGGACTGCCAATCTCTGGGAGTATTCTGGGTAACTTAAAAGTAAAATTGCCTGTAGTTGGTATGTCCAAACATTGCCGCAAGAGTAAAATAAGTTTATTAGAAAATGCTAAAGCAGATGCAGCTTGATATGTAGATAAAAATTTTTATTACAGCTGTCTGTCATCCTAGTATGTTCTGTGGCTAAAAACTGGATCTTTGAAGGAGTACCAGCCCCTGATTTTTCTTTCCTTTTTTTTCCCCCTGCATCCTGTGTCTTCCCCTGGAAAGTGGGTGGATTCCAGTTTGAGTTAACAGATGTAGGTTAATAAGCAGAAGACAATGTTGGGCAAACTAGCCTAGATTTTTGGAACCTTTAACCCCTGGCCAGAGGTTTTTGTGAAAAGGCCATGGATGGTAGAGAGGGAAGATGAAGGTAGGTGCAAGTTAAATGAAAGCAAGGTGAACCTTGGGTTTGCTGTTTAGTGAATGCACGTTATTTGAGGTAATAAAGGTTCATATTATATACCTTTATGTCCTTCTTATATAGGATAGGAAGTTGGGCACAAAGTTGTCAAAACCCAAGGCTTTCTGGCTAGTTAGAGACGTAGCTGAGCTCAGACTTCTGAAGTTATGACCCTGGCTCTCTTAACTTTTCCCTATTGTCTTTACTGTATGATTTAACTGATGATTCATGCATCATGCTCTAGGGTGAAGTAATGTTTGTTGAGTCATTTTATTTATTTATTTTGCAATCCATCACTTGTTTTAAGTCGTCTAGCTTTAAATGTATACAAGTTTATTTCCTTGTCTATAAAAAGAATCCTACTAAGGTCTTCATGACCTCCCAAAGGAGAATCATTCATTTCTTACTCTTCAGCTTTTTTCTCTAATGCCTTTGATGTTTCCTGTGTTGGTTTATGTGCGTAACTGTATTGTGCTTAAGCTATTAGAAAACCATAGAAATATCTGAAAAAGATAAGGTCATGCGTCCAAAGCGTTCAGTAGGTTTAGGAATGCCTTTTTTTGTAGGGAAGCTGGCTCTTCTGTGTAGCTATTTTAGTCTGCTACTCCCAAACTTCCTATGTACTCTCAGAAACCAAATATTTGTGAAGTAAACTCCTATTGATTCTTGACAAAGGAAATTTGTTTTGTCAGGAAACCCACGTACCTAGGTTGTCTTTTTCTCAAAGTCATTCTGGGAAATTAAAAAATTGGCACAATTATCGGTTGTCATAAATTGTGGCCATGCCCAATTTATTGTTCTGGCCACAGCATGTGCTGCAGAGGAACTGTAATTTTTAGACTAATCTGAGCAGTGGGATGTAACCAAGGTTTGGCCACACAGCAGCCTGGCAGATAGCAAATACATGTTTTATACCCACGTTGTAACAAGATCAGACGCTGTGGTCGTTTAGTGTTACTTAATATATCAGATGGTTGTTAGGTTTACGTTGATAGTTATGACATCTCTGGGCTGTGATAGACTGCTCTCTCATACAGAGGCCCTGAAAATGATAATATATACTTAAGTAATACTATTTGAGAGAGTCATCTAGGACTGTAGAAATGAACCTTTAAAAGAATTGCAATTTCTTTAAAAAGCACAGCTACTTACAGTAAAAAAAAAAAAAAAGCTAAACTGACATAACAGCATGATACGCTGCTGTGGAGGTGAAAGCAAATTTACAAGAGATTCATTAATGTACGTGATGCAAATGCTTAAGTAAGAGAAGGGAGGGGAAAAAAATAACAGAGATTAAATAACTTGCCAAATTAATTAGTTTGTTGCTTCTCTAATCTTGTCTGAGGTATTTTTTTTTCTTTAGAGTTTGAATTTGTCATGTTATACTGGTTCCAGTTCTTTTAGGTGCAAATATTTCACATATTTCTCCGTATTTCACATACGGATAACATACAGTATTACAAGAAGGAAGCTCTTTTGATGGTGTCTTGATGGTGATGAACTCCTGACAGGAAAATAAAGGAGCAATTCATCCAGTCACTGTCTAACTCTCACAATGTATCTGTTGCAGAAATATAATATACCTTCCACTGGTCTTTCAGAAACCCAGAATAGCCACTCACCTTTTAGTGTTGCAACTTCTTTGTCATAAAGAGCCCAATATTAATTTTGTGCATTATTATTTTGTTTCCTTTTTTCCCTTGTTAGGTGCCTGAGATTATAAGCTCTATTCGACAGGCTGGAAAAATAGCTCGACAAGAAGAGTTTCAGAATAATCTCTCCGATGTTGAAGACCCTTTTGCCAAAAAGTTTGAGGTGCTGTTCTGTGGACGGGTGACAGTAGCACATAAAAATGCACCTCCAGCACTCATAGATGAATGCATTGAGAAATTTAATCATGCAAGTGGTACAAAAAAATCAGACTTCAACTCATTGTCCCAACAACATGAAACTGCCAATAACTCAGGAGGCTTCTCTTTCAGCGACAAATTTCGGTCCGTCTTCCACCCCTTGGTCAGTGAAGAGGAGGAAAAAAGGCCAATTAGGAAATCATTTTCTCAGCCTGGGCTTCGTTCTTTTGCTTTTAAGAAGGATTTGCAGGATGGAGGCCATAGGAGTAATAGCTTTGTCAGGTCTTTTGAGGAAGATGCAATTTCGCTGAACCTAAAAAGTCAACTTATTTATGGACACAGTGTTGTGCAGCCAACAGACATTGCAGAAAACCGGACGATGTTGTTTACGGTAAAGCAAGATTTCAGCTATTGGTGACGGTTTCACATCTCTGAGTTCTGAATGGCAAACACCAAAGCAGATTTCCTGAGAGATGGCAGTTTCTTCTTTAAAAACTTAATTGCATATACTGGATCTTAACTTAAACATAAACTCACATATTTCTGTATAAAGCATTGCTACTCAGTGTAAACTGTATTATGTAGTCAAAATAAATGTATATGAAATAGTTTAAATCAGCACCAGGTGAAGCACTGGGCTTCAAAAGACAGCTTTTAGAATGATACAGCAAGTTACTAAGGAGTAGTTGTACAATTGCAAAATGATATGTATAATTACACTAACTAGTAACAGCAGAAATAAATTTCCAGGTGAATGAGATTACTTGTAACAAAGAGCAGAAGGACCAAACCATGGCTGTGGGCTAGTAGACTCTTTCATGTCCCACAATAAGCAGCGTAACTCATGAAGGTGTGCCTGCTGCCAATGTGTCTGCGTAATGCTGGAACAGAGTAGTAGCTTCCTAGGCTGCTCCACACACCTGTCCTTGCATTTGCAATGCTCTTGCTTTGATAGCTGAACAACAAAAGTATCTTTCAAGATCTTAGAAAAAAGTAGGGTTTGCTTTATTTACTCCTTTTAAAATCCTTATTATAGATCATGTATATTCATAAGCTATATGTTATATAAGCATAATTGAGGAATGAAGCTGATATTACGCTACCTGGCTGTCATAAGCTCCTCTGTGAGATGTCAGCTGCTGTTGTAGTTGGGCCTTTCTAAGGACAGTAGCAAAGAGTGGAAGGGATGCAGTCACAGGGGTTTTTTTTAGAGGGAAGAAAGAGAAGCGCTGCTTTAACAGGAACTGCCAAAGTATTATGACTGTAAAAAGTAATACGCAGAGGGAAGTGTGGTTATTTATGCCTGATTTAAAACCATTGTTTAGTCGTGGCAGACTGGAGTCAGAGAGAGAGGTGGAAGAAGGTGGAGAGAAATGTTTATGCTCCAGTAAAAACAATTTCATCTTTACCTTCTTCCCCTGAGTAGGTATTTTGCATTGAAAATATAAAGGCCATTTATAAATTCAATAAGGCCTAACTTTTAAACAAATACTAATTCAATTATTAAATAATGGCACATATTTTAGAGATGGGGAGATAAGGGATGGACATATTAAGTCCAGATCTTTCTACTCTATTATTTAAATTTTTAATGTTTATTAAACAGATGCAGCAGCTCTCAAAAGAGGCATGCAACTTAAGCCCTTGTTTACAGAGCCAGCAACTGGTTTAAACGTCTTTGTCCATCCAGCTTGAACATGATGTCACTCACCTGCTGATGGGCACATTTTCCATACTCTGTGCATTTGCTGATCTGGCTTTCTATCTCTGATACTTTGTGCCTGGAAATATGTTGTTTAAGATGCAGAACTCTATTCTTTTAGTCTAAATTAAGCTGGATGCAAGGAAGTGACTGTGGTTAGTGACTCTGGTATCCACAAGCCGGTGTCTCGCCACAGAGATGAGTTTGGTGGGCCAGCCCCAGTATCCATCAGTTTCTGAGTAATGATATGTGTACGGTGTGCACAACATTTTGTCTTTGCACATCAGTTTGTGTATGGCTACATATGAAATGCTTTAAAGTAATTTTATATCTAGAGAAAAAAATTTGTTTGTATTTTCTCAGTTAAAGGTCCTCTTTGTATATTCCCTAGGGTTGTAGTGGAGGTTGGGGATATGAAGTGTGAAAAGTGTTAAGACGTTATCTGCCAGCTCTCCTGACCTGGGTTCAGGTGGTCCTGATTTTTGTATCCCATCCTCAGGAACTGCCTCCCTAGCCAATTTTTTTTTTTGGGGGGGGGGAGGGGGGGAGGCACGCACATGTTTGTTTTTTTTTTCCTCCCCTTTTCTTTTTTGTCCCGTCCTTGCTTAGCTGGCTTCAAATGATCTCTGCTGGTCTTGGACAAAACGTAAGAGCAGTTATGTGGGGCTAAGCTAAGAATGAGCCTCTTACCACAGGAAGAGGAAGGCAGAGAGCAGTAAAAGGCTGTTGCGTAGGTTTGGAAAAGAATGACCCCCTCACAAATGATGAGGAGGTCAGCCCCAGTGACAATAGAAGGAAACCAGTAGTGAGCAGAGGAAAATTGTTTTGGCTGGTAGAAGTGGAAAATGAATGCCCAGGACTATTTTCAGAAAAAAGGGGAGGCACATCTCTTTATCCATTTCCACTGGTTTCTTCCTCCCTTCAGATGTCACAGGCATCTTGGTGCTGCTGATATTTTTATGTGTGTCTTTTGGGTTCTGGTATGTTGATGAAGCTTCAGGAGGTTTGTCTTAGTCATGTTCACATATGGCTCCAAGTTCTACCCATTTCCCTTAAATCTGACTTAATTTCAAGAATTGCCTAGCAAACTTTTCTGATGTGCTAAGAACTTGGAGGAATTTAAATATTAATCTGTTAAAAAGTTACAAAGACATTGCCAGAAGTTGAAAAATCTAGCACAGTAATTTCACCTTAAAAATAGTCATTGTCCATCAAAAATTCTCATCAGCTCTTAGTTTGCTGCTCTACAAATGACCTACAGTTAAAATTAAATGAAGAAATATACTCCCATAACCTCATTTTTGTATGTGTGCGTCTTTAAAAAAAATCAAAACCAAACCCTGAAAAAATGTAGGTGGAGGCCCATGCTTGGTTTTAGATCACAGGAAAACTTCATTACTTATCTTTTGGGAATCTGGTATGTGCCAGGCCTCCAGAAAATTAGCACAAAACCATGTACATATATTTTTCCCGGTGTGGAATGTATTCCTTGTAGTATAATATCATTATCATCTAATTAAACACTATTCTCATTTTCTTTGTTTCAAACATAACTAATCTTAGTTCAGTAATGTGCAATGCTCTGAATGCCAATCCAACAGGTAATAAAACGTTTGAGGTTATTTTTGTCCAGAAAACATTTTTATAGCAAGATAAAAGTAAGTGTGATGTTACCTGTTATCATCTTATTTATTTTACTTTTTTTAGATTGGCCAGTCTGAAGTTTACCTTATCAGTCCTGACACAAAAAAAGTAGCAATTGAAAAAAGCTTTAAAGAAATATCCTTTTGTTCTCAGGTAAGATGGCAGTGTGTTCATTTTTTAAGTGTTCTTGAATTGTGAATGCTCATATACTCCTCTCTCCTAGCATTTCAAATGGATACTCAGTTAGGCAGTTTCAGTAATTGCCACTGACAAATTGCTAGTTAATAATTTTATAAGAGCGTCATTCTTTCTTCATATGTCTCCTAGTAATTTCTCAGATAAAGACCCACTTCTTCATGTGGTGAATGAATAATACGAACTAGGAGCACCCTGATTAGTTCTGTGTCTAAAGTTCAGCAGACATGATTCACAGTTTGCAAATCTGGGCTTCTCTGAGCCATGTCAGAGTATTTTTCAATGAGTGATAATGAAATAATATGTAAGAGTTCTCTGAAAAACTCTTCAAAAATAATTTTTTTTCGGGAGTGTAAATTGCATATCTGTAAAGAAGACAACCCTTTGCAATGCAGAGGTAATGTGTGTGATACACGGAGGAGAAGTTTATTTCAGAGCCTCCTCTCCCATTCTCAGCCCCTACTTCTTGTCCTACATAATTTGCTTCCCTAGTCAGTCCCCAGTCCTAGGCTTCTAATTTTTGTGTCTCTGACTTTGATTTTGAGTGGCCCATGGAAGGATGCAGTTTATCCAAAGACTTATTTTCAAGTAGTGATAATCTGAAAGAGATTCAGTTTACACATGTGAAAATACAGCAATTGCGTAGGTTACAGAAATATATATTTTACACTCAGTTACTGCAGTGGATCAGCAGTATGAGAGGGCAGAATAGTCACTGTCACATCAAGAGCACGTGACAGTTCAGACAGTTGCGGTATTTTGAGGATCATAAGAGATCTATTCCTTAGAAAACGCTTAACTCCTTTTAGACCCATTGTGGATCATTTTAGTTTAAGCTTCTGAGAAATTGACCTGAACTAAAATTATATAAATCAACTTAAACTTACTAAGGAATGGACTTCTCCGCTAGTTTAACTAAACATTCCCCTTCAGCTAAAGCAGTACAATAGCTGTTTGTACTGTAAATCTTCGTTGGGACTAAGATCTAGTATGCTAAGAGGTGAGTTTTGCCACTCTTTCTTGCACTGAGAACTATTTTGCACTTAGCTTGTACTACTCAGTGCTTCACTGACTCTGATCTTAATGATATTTGGGGCAAAATTGGAAAGCTTATAATAGATTAATTTACCCATTTTAAAATATAAGGATTATGATTTGCCATTATTTCCTTCTAGCTTAATATTTTTGAGGTAACGACTTTTTTTTTTAATTTGAGGATAGCTTTCATCATTAGGCACAAATTTACTTATTCTGAAAAATTCAGATTATATTTTTGCATGGTATCAGATCAAGAGCTTTGAAGAGAGCTTGTTGATCACAGGAGAATCTTTATCCTCTTTTTCCCTTGGGCCATTTCCTCAGGCAGGAGCTAGTTAGGCAGACTTCGTGACTTGCCCTAAAGGTTGGTGCTTCTCTTGTGCTTCTCAGAGCAGTTGGAGAAGTGAGGTTCTGATTCAGTTCTCCCCTCAAGTCTGAAAAGTGCTTTGCTGGGCAGGTGTTATGTCAGTTGGATGAAGAGCGGTAGTGGGGTGTAACAGGCTTTTCCCTCCAACTATGCAAATTTCAGAAGACTCTGTAGAACAATTTTACGGACTCATCTTGATCATACAAGAATGCTCTAGTCTTTTCTGGAGACACTGGAGTTAAAACATAAGGGAGATCAGAATCAGGTTGCGTCAGCCTGTTCCTGCTTTACTCTGTATTCACCTCCTACAGTGCTTAGCCTGGACATCACTGGAGCTAAAGTTTGGGAGTTGAGGACTTTACATCATTTGCATGTTCTCCTAATCTGTTTGTTCTCATGGTATGTTAGCAGCTGCTGTTTGTCTGTGTAAAAAATATTTATTTTCTATATGGAATTGTCACACACTGAAAGGCTGGGGGTCTCCACAAGTGTTAAATGATTCTCCTTTATGCAGCTGGCAGGCTCTGAAGGTTTGCCATAAGTATTTAGAACAGTAAGAAAAAGTTATTCAGATTGCTTAAGGGTATCTGATGCTATTAAATGCTCTTTTTTGGGACCACCTGCCCATTTTGTTTTATAGAAGTGTTCACATTTTATCTTTTTGTTTTCTTGATAATAAAATGAGAAGGAGAATACTCAGTGATTCTCGCTATATTAACAAGGAAAAGCAAACAAAAAAGTCCTACTTCCTGTATCCAGGTTGTTTAAATTTCGCTGAAATTTCTGACTATGAATCATCATTATGACTTTTTGATTTGAGAGTCCATTGCCTCTTTGTACCTCAGTTTACTGTTCTTGTTCCATGACATGAAAGTATGTGCAATGCAAGACATGCTCTGCGAGCACCTAACTCTACTCACTTGAAAGTTTTTTCATAGAAGAAAGTTTTCTCAGCAGTTAAACAACTTTCTGAGCGTTTTATCGGGACCTACTGTTTGTCTACTGGTGCAAGTACAATATTTCATAATGGGTTCTATACTAATATTGTTCTTTATTTCCCCTAACATGGGGTTCCATTTTTCCCTTTAGAAAAAATTTAGCATTTTAGCAATGTCTGTTTAGCAGATCAGTGTTGTCTGCCAGTAATACGTTACGTCCTCTTCTGTTGGCTCAAGAGGCCTTTCAAGAAACTTAACATTCACGAGCTCTTGAACAGTCTGCCATGTTTTCTTCTGTTTACTCGGGAAGAAATTGTGTTGTGATACTAGATGCTATGTATGAAGAAAAATGGTAGACTGTGCTCTCTTAAAATTATTGCAGCTGCAGAAATCTAGAACTATTGTATGAAGTAAGGACCAGACTGGATTATATCTTTCTGGTGAATTTTTGAAATTTGTGTCTAGTAACTTGCAGAAACGTATAGTCAGTTTTGACCAGCAGTTTAAGGATAATCAGTTTGATATTTTGTATAAAGATGTGAAGGTGTGCCTTTTCTCCAATTCTAAGCTTTCTTCTCTACTTGTTGGTCTTTCTCTGACTGTGCATTCCCTTTAGGAGGTCCAAGTATTTCCATTGATAATATTTAAGTAATATATTTAACCCCTTTCATTTTTTAACGAGCCAAACTTTTCTTTAGGTACCAAGAAAGATTTGTTTATTCATTTTACACTATTATTTTGATTTCTTCTTACAATTAAAAGCTGCTGTGTGACCAGCTTAAGCAAAGGAGAAAACAGGAAGAAGATTTTTCTCTCCAAGCCGTTTTCAATACTGAATAACATACATACTGAATATTATTTCTTCATCCCTATGTTCTATGATAGATCTGTTGTAGGTAACTTCTAAAAAAGTTCTCTGACTTAAATGAAATGAAAAAGATTCATGAAATAATAGGTTCTAAAACAGAATAGGTTCAAAATGACCAGATGACTTTATTGTAGCTGTGACAGAGATGCTAGATGTTTCTGTGATGCTCTTGAACCTGTAAGGGTTTTCTTGTGGAAATTACAGGTACAAAACATTTAATGTAAATATGACTGCTTCATTGTTTTTGTGCTAGGGAATTAGACATGTGGATCACTTTGGGTTCATCTGCAGAGAGTCTTCAGAAAATGGAGGCTTCCACTTCGTTTGCTACGTGTTTCAGTGTACGGATGAAGCACTGGTAAGAGAAAAACGAAAGGACTAATCTCTCCTATTGCTCATTGCTCTGTGTATTTTGCTGATTATCTTCAAATCCTGCTCCACTGAGAAATGTAATTATCTCAAAAATGTAATTAATATTGCAGGCTACTAAGGAACTTTTAATATTTTTTAAAGGCAGAAGATAAAATTGCCTTTCAAATCCAGTAAAACTTCCTTTCCTTGCAAAAGTGAAGTTCAACTATATGCCTCTTATCTGGAAGAATCTTTATGGTGGTGGAGGATGTCTGTTTTTCAGAAAATCAGGACCACGCTGCTGTGCTGTAGGTCAGGCCAGGGCCCCACAACTGTAGTAAGCTTTTTTTGTTTTTTTGTTTTTTTGGGTTTTTTTTAACCATAGGCAAGACAAGGTTTCTAGATAAAGGTAATATCATTTGTTAGACTGTAATAATAAAATTGATTGTTCTGGAAGAGACATGACTTCAGCCAATGAGTTTTGTCTTGTTTGTGTGTTTGTACACAGCAACAGCTCTTCTTCTTTTTTTTTTTTTTTTTTAAACCATAAATACATTCCCAAACAAATTACAGTATCATTCTAAAAGATTGGTTGTGTTTGTGTTAAGAGAAACAGAAGCTCCATGGAGGCGGAGTGAAATTCTGTTCTTGCTGCACTCCATTCTTTCAGGTTGATGAAATCATGATGACACTGAAGCAGGCTTTCACTGTAGCTGCTGTGCAACAAACTTCCAAGATGCAGCCTCAGCTCTGCGAAGGATGTCCTCTGCAAAGCTTGCATAAACTCTGTGAAAAGATAGAAGGTGAGAATTAAAGAAATTTTCTGATCAAGTATGTTTTCCAACAATTTTATTTGGGGATAATTTTACATATAAAATTCTAAGGGAATGAATACTAAAAAAAATTGCGTATTAATTTGGTTAGGAAGGAGGATTGAATGCCAATCTTTTTATTTAGAGGACTGCCAATATTAAGTTACCTGTCAGATGATAATTTTCAAACAAAAGCTCAGCTTCCTTCTTGTGTTTTCAGTTGATTTTTAAAAACTAATTAAGCGTCTAAATTTTAATGAATTGCTTGGCTCTCTTGGCTGTATAAACACAGAAAATTGTAGATAATGAACTTCTCAAGAATATGTGCCGCAAAAGCTATGAACTGCTGTCCTTTTGAACCCAATTAGACAATGGCATTATACTTCTACTAAGCATGTACTAGACAGTTTTTTATTATGTTTGTGTTGCTGACCTGTACTGCTGTATGAAAATATGATAGTTACAATTGTAGTGTTTGCCCTGAAAACAAGATTAAGACACAAAAGACTATTTGCTTTTGAGCAAATTTCACAGCTGCGTTTTGTTCCATTAAGGAAGGTCTGGGGTGAATAAAGGGCAACAGCAGCTTGTCAGATAAGACAACAGTATTTTGTTGGACTACAGCCTATCTGGTATTACTCTGAAGAAACTGGAGAATTTCCAGAACTATATTTCACACTATTTTGGCCTGAACTATCTATGATTTTTTGAGAAAAATTTTAAAGGCAAATGAATCTTAATGACATTAATTGTGCTATCTGCTTCTGGAGGAGAAATGCCATGATCAGAAGCTGAAGTACAGAGCATGGTTGATGGCTTGCTGTTTCTCGCAGAAAACATAGAAAAAGAAATTTAATCCAGGATGAGAGCCAAAAAATATAATCTGAATAAGAGGGTAGTCTGCTTTAGACTGCCAGTAAATGTTTTCAACAAAAGGCAGAGCAAAAACTTTGCTAAAATGCAATAAATACTCTGCTCTTCAAAAGAGGTCAAGGCATAAAAGTAGGAGAAAAATCAGTGGAAAATATATTTATATAACTCCACAAACAAATGCAGCCAGTACTGCATAAAACACCAAGCAATCTGTTAAAATGCAGTAGATTGTGGGTTTATTTTATCGTGTGTGATAATGGAATCTTCTCAGTCAGCTAAGGAGTATAATCCTGGTCCGTGCTCAGCAAATCTCCTCCTCACAAAGAGTTCATGTCCCTCCTTTTAAAGACATGAGTAAAAGTTCAGTGGTAGATTTAAATTAATGTAAGTTCTTTCTAAAGCCCTGTTCTGAAATCAATTTAATGGATCAGCTACACTGGTAAACTTCAACTTAAATTTTGTGCGTATTTATATGGTGGATTTATTTTGACAAATTTGACCCTGTGATTTGTTCCTTTTTGATCCTGTCTTAATAGGGCTACATCCTTCTAAGACTAAACTAGAACTACAAAAGCATCTAACAACACTAAGTAGCCAGGAGCAGGCCTCAGTTTTTGAAGAGGTTAAGGTAAGCTTTCTGTTTCTCACAGGGCTTTTAAGCAATTGGTAATTTTTGCTAACATTAGTGTGAAGCACCAAAATTATTTTCATTTTTTTGTGAATTATTCACTAGCACTTTAGTAGTCCATTAATCACCTTATGCTTTAATTCCTGGATCATTTTTTGTTTTAGAACTGTTAAAAACTCGTCTTTTGATAAACTGGCTTATTTTACTGATTTTGTTTTTTCTTTAGACTATTTGTTTACCATTACATTGTTGCCTATTAACTGAGGAAAATTGAATGCAAATTTTTGTGGGTGAAGGTAGTAACTTTTACTCTGAGAATGTTCAGATGCTACTTTGAACAAAGCAAATTACTGTAGTATTTCCATATCAGAAAATTTCATGTTAAAATTTAACCTGGCTCTTATACTTGAGTTTGTCAAACTAACTAAAAAGTTTAACTTTCAGTCTTCCAAATGAAACGCAGGTTAGCGTGGAGGAAAGCATAGCCAGATTTAGACGGAGGATGAAATGTTGTAGGAAATGTCATTGGGCTTGGCATACAAAGATTAGGAAATTTCAGACTTTTTTTTAAATAATATTTCCTTCCTGTCTTGAGTCATTTCGGTTTCTTTCTTTGTATGTTTCCATGTGGCAGTTTATCATCCAACACCAAATTTGGAAGTTATTCTGTGGGAGTGGGTCCATGAGCTAATATCTTAGGATATAACAGCTACCTGGCACTAGTGTCTTTTTAGCGTTCTGTACACGTTTTAATGGGCTAAAGCTTGTAACAGTCACAGGAAGCGAACATAACTGTGAATCACTTTTGGTGAGAGTCTGCAAATGATTAACTTGATAAAAACAAGGGTAAAGTATGTTTCTCGTGTTTTTTTTTTCAGTTGGCTTTTGAGCTGGAGTGCCTGAAAGTTTTAGTCGTGTTCTTTACAGCTTAGTATGTTGTAATCATGATTTGCATTTTGAGATAACTATCTTTCTAAGAATATTTTTATTAATCTAAGGTGCTCCCCCAGCAATAGCTACCTCATACTGTATCCTGTGGATTACGTTAGTATGATTAAAAACTATATACTTCTCAAAAGATCTGTGTGATTAAATTCTGTAATGAATTGTCTTTTAAACTATTTTCTCTTGTAATAATCCAAGTCTGAATAGAATGCAGCAGAGACAAGTGTATTCACCTTGTACTCTTTTGTGCACCAATTTTTAAAATAGCAATGTTATTTCCCAAAAAGGAGGTTTCCTATGAGAAAGATATGTAGTGGAGTGGTCACGTGCTTCTTGGTAACTGAGAGGCAGTGCTCCCTGTGTGCTACAAACACAGAACTGTACTATTATTTATGTCAAAAACAAATGGATAAAATATATTTTGAAGTCTTTATCCATTTGTGGCTGTTTATGCCTTAGGTAGCTGGCCCTAGTCTTTACCTGGGACAGGGCTCACTTTCACGCTATCTCTTGTCATTGGTGAAGCGTGCTTCAGGGGTTTCTCTGCCTGTTGCTGCTTTGCCCAAGACGCTGGGGTCCTCTAGTGGATTGCTATGGGAGCATTCACTAAGTTAAAGTTGATCTCGCACTAACTGCTTATTGAGAGTGACAGAATGAAAAGGATGAAGCATTTGAAAACTCCTACATAAACAGTGTAATTACTATGCATGTGCTTTTTTTTTTTATATTAAAGAAATTAAGACCAAGAAATGATCAAAAAGAGAATGAGTTGGTTATTTCTGTTTTGAGAAACATGTATGAAGAAAAACAGAGGGACCATGTTCACACTGGAGAAGCAAAGCAGGTAAGTAGTCATTCAGTTTCAGCTCATGTAAGGGGCAGGCAGGAAAAACCTCCCGTTCCATTTTTATAGTCTTTCCAAAGGTAAATTTCTGTCACTGGCATTTTGGAACTTTAAAGCTGTCAGCAGTGGTGAAAGCTGGTTTTGGGTAAGATTTATAGGCTTTTGTCAGGTGAAAAAATAGACGTATGTCATATGTTTCAAAGTGCCTGGTACAGACTGTTTTCAGGCCTTGGAGGTGTAATTAGGTAAACCACGAATTTGGTTGTTTCTTTCTTCTCACTGCAATGGAAATTCAGCACATCTCAGGGATTATATAGAAAACTTGTACTTCCTCTCAGCTAATCTGTGGCACTTGCCCTGTCTGTCTCTGTGTGAGTCGGTGCCCTGCCAACGCGCTGGAATTGGTCGTTGGTAAAGACTTGTGTTTACTCAATAGCTGGAAGTTATTTTTTGCGTGCAGACCACTGAAGCGGCCTCAAGGAGGAATGGCTAAGGAGCAGATTACTGCAGAAACAGGAGCATGTCATGCATTTCCAAAAACCTGACCTACTTTGTTCTATGTCAGGGCATTAAGGAATAGGTACAGTAAGACCAGGTAACCGGGCATACGGCGGATGCTGTTTAACTGGCTATGCTTATTCAGCACCATTAAGATTTTCAAAGGGGATTAATGATTTTGGATGCCTTGGTTTGTGACTGACAAACTTGAGACACCTTGAGGAGCCTATGTTTCAAAAAGATGTTAGCACCCATTCTCTGAAAGCTTGCACTTTGGATCACTTGACCCTTTCCAAAATCTCGACTGACTCCCACCACCACTGGTGGATAAATCCACTGTAAGGCCTCCTGTTGTCCATTTATGACATAAACTAGTAAAAGACTATATGAAGAGTGATTAGACCCCGGAAAAACCGGGGAAATGGCAGCCGCTCTTCATTTACCGTGAGTTTATTTTGTTCATCTCTTCTCTTTTTTATGACTTGCTGATTAATTATTGACCTCTCTGAGAAAGCAGGAAGAAAACTTTGCACATTTTGTTTTCTGCTTTTTGTCTTGGGTGTCTCATCAGAAATATGTGGATTTAGGGGGAAAAAACAGTGTAGTTTGGGCAGGACAGGAAGAAATATTTCCTGAGTTTTTTTTTTTTTTTTCATCATATCTGAAATATTTTCATTTGGATTAATGCCAACTGTCAAATAGTTTTCAGTCATGAATGGCTTGGAAGTAGGTGTATATGAAACAAGATGATGTATCTTTGGTGTGATTTGAATACTCCCAGGGCCCACTGCAGTCTGTTTGCTCAACTCCTGGAACCTTAATTGGTTAATCTAATACTTGCAGAGATGGCAGGGCTCTAGGAACAGAGCTGATTTGCCCTTGGTCCCTCGTTTGTCTTAGCATAATGTTTTATATTTACTCTGATCATTTATCTCCAGAGCTGTGTAATAGCAGATACCTTGGCACTTGTACTCTGGCAGCGTATTTGTCTTGGAGATTAACCCATGATATCCTGCTATATCTGTTTCTTTCTTTTCTGCACAGATATTCATTTTCATGCTTGCCTCCACCTTTTTTTAATTAATATTTAAATTGGGGAGGAAAGAAGGTATAAAATGTCATAAATATATGGACAAAAATCACCTTCAAAATCAGTGTTTTTTCATAAGAATATAGTAGCAGGCAGCATCTGACTTGCCCTTGGTGGATGAGATGAGCAAAGATAAAACGAAGATACAAAAGTCTCTCGTTTTGTCGTACTGGAAACAGAATACTTGAAAATTATATACACCCTCATTTGGTGATGATGTGCTAGTGTCTGAGAGCTATGTCCATGTACTAATAGCATGTGCTAATGTTTACAAAGGACAAGCGTTCAAGTCTCTGAAATTAGGGCCAGGTGGAGAAGACTGTGATGCCTGGAAGCCTCAAGCTGAAGCCCCCCAAAATAACACTGAGAACTGTGCTCTGGTTTATACTATGAGCATTAGGTTTGGGTGATAATACTTGCATCATAGTATCTTTTCTGTATTTGCTACAGCACATGTTCACAAGCTCTAAAAATGGGCTGAAATAATTAAAAAGCACAACTCTCAAATGACTCTTAGCTTTAAAGTGGAGGTGTTCCTGCTGGTGAAATGTGTAGAGGAGCTGCATTATTATACATCTTCCTGGCCCTCAGAAAGCCACATTTTGTAGTGAATGGAGACACTAAGGGTTCCTGTTAACTATGGGCTTCATCTAGTTTGATTAACCTTAGAACTAAAGAAAAGTAAATCTTATCAGAAATCTCCAATCCGTTACACTTGTGTTTACACTTATGTTTTGAATTTATACAGTTTTGTCTTGGCACTGAAGAAAATTTGTCAACAGAGCCATAAATCTCTGTTGAAACAGCAATTCTTCTCAAGTGTGCTGTACTGTACTTAACAAACAAAATTTGAGCAGATCTCCTGATTTTTTTTTTTTTTAGGGTATTTTGGTAAATTTAAATATAAGTATCAGGAGAGAAAAAGGCATGAGTAGTCAAGTACTCCAGGAGAAAGCACTGATATATGTTGCAGGAAGTCTTTGGACTGTTCATTGAGATTTTACTCCATGCGGTTGAGTATTTCACATTTACATTTTTAAAACTTTACAGACTTCACAACCCCCTACTGAGAACGCTGGAAATGAGGGGCCCAGCAGTACTCCAAGGTTCAGATTAGATATGTTAAAGAACAAAGCAAAAAGATCTCTAACAGAATCATTTGAAAATATTTTATCACGTGTAAGTATCTTCATGTTTATTGGCTCTGAACATAATTTCATTGCTTTATTTATTTGAATGATAGATATATCATATTTGCTTTCCAGACTGTAGCTAAGTGATTATTAAAAGCAGAGTGATAAAAATGCTTGGATGTATATGCTAGAAGAAGAAAAACAAAGCATAGCTTTAGTAAAGAAAATACCAAGGTCTTGGAAGAAGTGAACTAAATGCTAGATGAAGAAATAGTGTATATAGGCTTTTCAAAAAATGAGTATGAAGTCAAGCATGAGAACTCATGAAGAGTAACCATCCTTTTAGTTCTCTTTTGGATGCAGAAAATCAAAAAAGTAAGAATAATTGTTCATTTTTTATGCAGAAGGAAATAATTTGAGAACTGACTAAGGATTCTTAATAAGATAGTATTAGTGATATAGAAGAACTGATAAATAATAAGGCATCAGAGTTCTTAAATGCCAGAGATCATTTGTACACAAGGAGTGTAAAGAACTTCAGAAGGCACTAACAATGCGGAGGCGTTTGGCAATAATCACGTCAAGTAAAATTTGTTGTAAACAGCGTGTGGCAATTCCGATTGGTGGGAACAACTCCTATGTGATAGTAGTCTCCAAGTAAACGCACTGGGAAATGGTTTACTTTTCATGAACAGATGGCTGAAAGTGTATATCAATCACTAAGAAAACAAATCAGATATGAGGTTTAAGCCCTACTTAAACCTATAGAATGCCTTCTCTTTGAATGTTCTTTGCTTTGCACCTCATTTCAGAACAGATACTAGGCAAAGCTGAAGGGGTTCAGGAAAAGGACTGAGGAAGATAATTAGACACTTGGAAAGACTTCTGCCTGACGTTGGATTATAAAATTAGAACTTTTTTTCTTTTAGGGAGAAAATGAACAAGAGCTGATAGGTGGCAGAAAACCAAGCTACAAATACTAAAGAAGATTAATTAGGCATTCTCATTTCTCATAGGCAAACAGTTAAACAGAAGCAAGATCTAGTATTTATTGGCAAAACGTTCTCTAATATAGATTTAGCTTGTACTGATAAAACTAGGCTTTCAAAGCTTACTTCACACCTCATACCTAACCTGTTCCCATGAAACAAGCAATAATGGCAAAAGCACATTTTCCCATTACAATTATGCGCATAGCTGGGATTTTTAGCTGCATATCTCCCCTCGTTGCTTCCTGAACAGCATTTGTGGAGTTGACCCCCATGAAATCCTGATGTGGGTGTGTTTGGGATGTGAAACATACTGTTAATGTAATTACACTAACACTAATAATTGTTACTGTCCTTATATTTGCCAGTTTGTCCAGACTTTTATAAGCTGTGCTTATATAAGCACAGTTGTATATAATTTGCATTTTCACTGTTATAACAGTGCTGCTGAAAATTCTTCATTTTAATCAGATCTGAGGTAAAACAGTTTGCCTGGAGTGCAGAGAAAGAATATTCACTGTCATTAATAATACCGATTTATTACATTGTACCGGGAATAACAGTTTAAAGAGAACATAAGCCTTTACTTCAGAACATAAAGTAATGTTACCCTTTAAGGTTAGGAAGATGCTAGTTCCGTAGGCCTGTACGCACACAAGAATCCTTCAGGAGGTTTCTTGAAATTTGTCTAAATTCCATGACATCAGAGATTAAGAGATTATGCGAAAACATTTGCTTATGTTTTCTGATTTGTAGACATTGAAATGATATGATTTGCTGTGCATTAAATTGATATAGTTTTCAGTCTTTTGTAATAGACAGCCTTTTCCTCTTTGTATATCTTGACAACAGGTACCTAGTGTGAAAGTTTTCTGTTTGGACTACAGAAAGTAGTTTAATGATAGTTACAGTGCAATGCATGCAATATATAATTGTGTACATATCATAGAAAGCGTGTGTGTGTATTTCCACAGAAGAGAGTTAGGCTGTGATGCAACCGAAAGCTCGTGTGTCCGCAGACATGCACAAAATTGCCAGTGAGAATTCACTGATTGCATAGGGTCCTTTAAAATGTCAGTGACTGTCCTGAATGAAGCAGCTTAATTAAAGGGAATTAAATTTGATACTGACCTTGGAAGTTACAGATTCTGACTGCATCAAGCAAAGCTTTTTTGTTTTTATTTTATGACATGCCAGAAAATTTCTGTATTATAATCCTAATTGTTGGTGTGCTTTATTTCTCTAGGGCAGTAAAGCCAGAGGACCATTAGATAGTTCTGGTAGCGTGGATTTGGAGAGCTCCACGTCCAGTACATTAAGCAGCACAAGTAAAGTAAGTAAAGCCTGTCGTGAATGTATATATTCAGAAGCTTCAGTTAGTATTCCCTAAAACAACTAGTCAGATGTGAAACACAGTTACCAACTGATCATATTACTGTTCTTTGTTTGAATGTTTTGCATTTTATTTTGATTATTTTTGAGAGTAGACAACCGAACTGATTGCGTGTGAAAAGAAACAGACCACAGAACAGACGAACAGAATGGTAAGAGCAGTATGACAGAGTAGGTGGGTAGCTAGGTGCCTTTTTTCTTACCAATAAGAATCCTGCTGCTGCTTGCTGATCCACACGGTGATCTTTATTCCTGTGCAGAGTCCCTCTGAAGCTAATGGGGCTGCTTCCATTATAGGCATCGTCATCAGTCAGCCTCTACCTTTCCCCTTTGTTTTTTTCTAGCTTGAAGCTATTTTGCAAGTTTTCAGAATTTTTAAGTTTGTTACCTAGATCATTTTTCGTGTGTAGAATATGTTAAAATGTATTTGAATCCTCTGAGGAACAAGGAACAAAGTAATTTCCCTGCTTGCTAATAACAGAGGCTCAGATGAAGAAATAGCAGTCATATGTCAGTAAAAGGGTAACATGTAGGGAGCTGTTATCTGTAGGGTTTCTACCAGATTTCCCTGCTTTGTGACAAGGTAGGATTCCTATTAAATCTTAAGTTTCTGTTCTCCAGAAGTTTCAAGTTGTCTTTAGGCCTTTCAGTCCATTTCCAGCACTCAAAAAGAGAATGGTGCAATTGGAGTTCCATTTGAATTAGAAATGTGTTATACTATATGTAAATATGTATGTAGTATGTGTATTTCTTATTGTGTGTATCTATATATTTGAAATAAAATATAATTAGCATCACTGAAATCTTGCAATAATTTGAAGCAAAACCATTGCAATAATTTCCATGCTGATGATCCCAACCTGATCGTCATAATCTGACAGCACTGAAAGTACCTGCTGTGAATGCTGGATTACATTCGTAAGAACTATAAAACTAGACCAAAAATGGAATAATTTCCCCCTTTTGCATGGTTAGAAAGCTTTTAGTCTGAAAAAAACAGTATAAACAAACAACACAGAGGAGAAAGATGGTCTTCCTCCTTGGATGTAGCCTAGTGCTCTGCAGACTTGGATTCAGCTTCTAATTCTGTGCCATTCGCTCTAGCATTAAGTCACCTAGTGGGCTCCTGACTTCAGGTAACGAAGAATCTTCCCTTTCTGCTCATGTGTTTTAAAGAACGGCCGACTTTGCAGGGCGCCCATAAGGTGGGGAATGAAGAGAAGTTCACAGTTTGAGACTGGCACAGACATAAGTCCTTCACACAAGTTCTCAGACTAGAGATTTAGAATTTATAAAATAAAATCTTACAATGTTTTATGGGATGCTAAATATCCAGTACTCTGAAATGCTTCCTTTTTCATTGTTGTCGCTTTACGCAAACTTGCCCAATCTGTTCATTTCCCCTTTCTTCTGAGTTGTCCTCAACATATTATAAAATACAATTATTTTTGATTTTTTTGGGGGGATATTTTTATTGTCCTCTATGCAGTGATTTGTTTGATTCTATACTTTGTGATTTGTTGATGTACTTGATTAACAACAAAACCAGAAGATATCCATCCTTCTGTCTTTGAGATATCATGATAAAAATGTCCAGGTTTGAAGCAGGTCTCTTTGAACTGTGCGACATGGAACTGCAGTCTCAAAAATTGATTTTATCACCACGTATTGATAACCGTATTTTTTGCGTTGCTAGGAAGCACCTCTGTGTGAAAAAGAGAGAGAGAGGCTTCCTACCCTTCCTACAGAAAGCTCTGTCAAGACCAGTGGCTCAGCGGGTGATCTCTCCAGTGACCGGGATAGTTATCCTGTTGAGCAGGCTGTTAAATTACCTCAGCAAAGCTTTCGAAGGCGAGCAAATACCTTGAGCCATTTGCCAATGGAAAGCCAGGAACCTCTGGAGCCTGTTGAAACGTCACCACCTGTTCCTCAGAGGAAACTTATGAGGTATCACTCTGTGAGCACAGAGACTCCTCACAAGAGAAAGTAAGACTTATTAAAAGCAGGATATGATTTGGTTTGTTGAGGGCATGTTTGGGGATGATAATTGCATGCCAGGTATGTCCTCTTAGTGGATAACAAATGTATCATAGCAGCGTGTCATTCTTCTTGCAGATTTGTAGGTATCCTGTTTAAAAACACATTTAGCCCTGTGTGCCCCACAGGGGAGATAAAACATGAAACATGCAATTCCACAGTAAATGTTACAAAAATAAGTGTAAGCACAACAGAGGATTGCTTCTCAGGAATTAGATTGTATTTTTGAAAGCGATATTGAATAATTTTTGTTGTTTTGATCTGCGAGCAGTGTAATAAATTCTATTTTTATGTACTCTGTTCATGGAGAGAAATCCTGTAGCATTTGTGATGCTGAAAACTTTATGATTTGGTGAATTTGTCTGTGAAATATTTAAGATCAGACTCTAAATAACACACAAACCTGACCCAAATTGCCTAATTTTTGACAGAGGTGAGACTCCTGTCCAGCTTTTAAACAAGCCTTTGCAGTTTTTACTCACAAAAACAAGCTATTGACTGGCTTCATGTGAATATTCTTCAAGCTATCCTTCTCTACAAGTGTGTCTCTACATCTCTAAAATCTCCCCTTAACTTTATGGCAGTTTTCTTCCTTCCCTCTGTCTGGCTTTTTCCAATTATTGTGGAAACATTTCTGTCTGTAGACTTCTGTTTTACTGCCAAAACTGCTCGTTTACGCAAGTTAGATGGTAGGAAGTCTGTGTGCTTTCCAGCTCTTTTCCCCTGCAGGAGGCAGGGCAGTAAAAGAACATGCCTGAAATAGATGATGATAGTGGAAAAAAAGAGAATTTTAATATTAAAAAGAAAACATAGCCAGGGGTGCCTTTTTGTCCCTTCTTTGAACCTTTTCGAGTCTTAAATATTAGAATGCGTTTGTAGTGCAGCTTAGAGCTTGTGTCTTGCTGGTTTGCGGCCCTCGTGAGAGTTGTCCTGACACTTGTTCGATCAGTTCCCATTTTAATATAGAAGTGCAACTAAAAGTTAAGTATGGCTATTGCAGTTTGGGTTTGATCGTGTAATTTTCAGTAAGACCTGAATGTACCTGTGCCCTCACATAACCTGAGCCAAAAAGAAATCACTTACTCGCCTCTCATGGTTAAAGTACAGAACCGGGGGAAACTGAAAACTTAAAAGAAAATTCTACTTAAAATTTTCAAAAATCATCTAAAGGATTGGCTATGAACAAGTCATGAACGAGCATTTTGAACAGCTTACCCCAATCCATAAGTTGTTTCTGAAGTATAAGGAGATTCAGTCCTTCAGAAGGTGTAACATCTTACCAAGGGGAAGTACATATGAGGGAGAAGAAGGGGGTGTGCCATTGATATTACTTTGGAGTTTAAGTTTCATTATATACTGAAATGCCTTGCTGAAGCCTCTGGGCATATATTTGGGACGTTTCTGCTTCGATTATAACGTTCAGCTTCTCACGGTTAGAGCCTTAAATGTGAAAAACATAGAGAATAGTTCATTTGTACTGGCCAGGTCACTTTCAAGCAATTTCACATCTCTCTCTCTCTCTTTTTTTTTTTTTTTCCCCCCTCTCCCCTCTTCTCTGTTTCTGTGTTTTGTTCTTTCTGTTATCTCAACTCCATCCGTCTGGTTGGAATCCCGCTATACGGCCTGAACACATCTGTCGGCGAATCTAAAAGTTCCTCTGGTCAACTTGCACCTTCTCCTACTCTAGCTCGACTTAATCCCTCAGCCTCTTCACCCAACTTTTTTAAATATCTAAGGCATAATGCAAGTGGAGAACAAAGTGGGCATTTTACACAGAAGAGGTGAGCTAGCCACTGTATGTGGTTTGGGGTAGCATTTGTTCTACTGCATTATAAATATGAAGCTCTGCAGTATAAATAATATTTTAAGGTGGTAGATTCGAGGAGGAGAGGGGAAAATCTCAACTCCTCTGCTAATGACTGTAGCACTGCATCATGGTGTAATTTTTTGCTTTCATGAAATGAAATTCTTTCTGACATGACTTATTTTGGGACCAGTTGCTTTTGTTATGCAGCAGACAGCAGCACTGATTAAATTGTGCCAGGGATTTACTTGCCAAGAATCTGTGATCCAGCTTTGTCTGTCTCTCCTGAATCAATCAATCAGTTCTGTTTGGCTTTGTTCATGGTAACGCAGAAGCATATTCATTTTTTGGGGGGGCTTTTGATGTTAGAGGCAAATTAACATTATAAGTGGAGCAAGGAAAAGCTGGACAGTGGAGAGCAGATTCAAAAAGCAGCTCCTGTGTTTGTCTTGGTTACCTTTACCAATATCAGGTGCTATTTTTCTGTTACATGTGTTTCTTGAAATGAAAATACATAGAGAGAAAATTGAGACAAGGACGTTAACCCTTCATTTCCCTGAAAATCTGAAATGGTGGGCTCCCTAAAATTCTTCACCATGAAAACCTTCAAGTTAAACTAGCTTCCTGAGCTAAGATAGTAATGAAGCAAATGTCCTTGGAAGTACTATGAACAAGCGCTGGCCAACAGCACTCAAGTTTTGTTGTTGCTGTTTATTGTTTGTGTCGTTCTCTTGGGTGAACGTTTCCCCAAGGTATTGATTCTGGTGATCCTGAGGAAGTACTCAACCAAGGACCTGTGTTTAACCCATGCCTTCAGTTTTATTTGCCAAAATACTAACTAGCATCTCTCTTAGTTTGGCTTCACCTCATATGTATGATATAGCTCAGGGCAGGAAACGTGAATCTACAATGTCCTTACTCCTTAAAATACTCCTTATTGTAATAACACTTATGCAGATCTGGACCCCATACTAATGCCCCCTTATTTGAATCCTGAAGGCTAAATTCTCAGAAGTATTCTTTGAAAGTAAATTTTGTAATAGATTCTGTATTTGTAGTATAGCAAGTTCTTCCCTTTCCCCGTCATTAAAGGGTGTACTGCATCAAACCTCTAAGCAACCAGACTTACAAATGAAGTTGATAGGGATATCCGATAAGTTAATGAGTTTAAATCAGTAAAATCAAACTGTCCAGGTTATTGTAATTCCTTAAGTGAAATTACCACATAACTGTATTTGAATTGCAATCCAATAGTAAGTGAAACCTAATTAAAGGGCACACCATGCTACAGCTTGATTTTCCTTGCACTCATTACTAGCTGTGAAAGAACTGCTTCACTTCATACTAGTGATCATCCCAAAGTCTTCCCACCCATCCCCACTCACGTTTTCTTTGCCAGGCAGTGCTATATGCCATCCATGTATGTCATTGTGAGTTATCAGAAGTTCTTTTTATAACATAGTTTGTAAAAGGAGTAGGTTCTACTACTTGCATGTTTTTGTGTACTTTTCTGAGATGTCTTCTAGCATCATCAGAAACTTTCTAGGTTTTTATTCTATAGAGAAACTTTTACTGAGTAGTTCTCATTTCCTTGTATTAACCTTATTCTGAGTGTGCTGGGAGCTCATTGCTTAAAAGAAAGAGCAGAACTAGAAATCATGTTGGTCAGAAGAACATTAATAACCTTTGATTAGAGCTTCTATCTGTTGCATAAATAGAGCAACAATCTCAAATAATCAGTCAGAAAACTCAGCTTTTGTCTTAAAACTTCCAAGCTTGTCTGAATCAAACTGTGTTAAAGCTTTACAAAATGCTCTTTACTGAAGTTTTGTTTTTCATTTGCCGGCACAATGATTATCAGTGTCAGCTTTTCTTACCCCTTCTTCCAAAAATTTAGTCAGTCATTGAAACTCATATTTAGGTAGATGTTCAGTGGTAAAATTGGCATCAGTTCTTACTAGATTAAAGGAATTTGCTTGAAACATGCGCTAGAAATCTTGGGGTATAGCAATGATTAATAAATTTACTGGAAATAAATTGATTTATATTGGAACCTTTTAGTTGGCCCAAATACATATTTCAAAGTAGCACTTTGTTAATAGCTTTAGTTTTGACTTTGGTTTCCTTGGTATTCATGCCTTCAAGAGTGAGCTGCTTTTTGTTTGAAACTTACTGTATGTATTATTTTTATTCTGTGCATTTATGCTTCCTCATTCTAAACTACACTTTTCCCAACTGCACTCTCAGCACCTCCTACCGTACTGCCTTAAGGAAAAAGCTTCATTCTTCCTCCTCTGTGCCAAATTTCTTAAAATTTCTGGCTCCTGTAGATGAAAATAACACCTCTGACTTTAGGAGCACAACAAGGTAGGGTTCTCCCTTTAAGCCTCAAGGTAAAAGTGTACTTTTCAAAGGTTTCTTTGTCTGAAATGTTTGAATGCTTTTTGCACTTGTGAAACACGATATGTGCAACAGTTCACTTGCATGTACTTTGCATGTGTTCTCTGTGAAAAGGATGGAGCTATCCTAGACTTTTCCCTATAAAGATTGCAGAAATCATTTATTTTGATATTGTGATGATTACACAACTTTCATCTGTGTACTTCTGTGACTACTCCTGCTGAAGGATTTTGTTAGCCGTTTTCAGTTAATAGAATCTGTGGTTCGTCCTAAGCAATGTCACGGTCCTCAAGTGGAAGGAGAGAATGATTTCTGGTCTGTAAACTGCTACTCCCAGTTGCTGCCAGAGCTAAAGTTCACTTATACTTTTCAGCTTGAGCAAAGACTCATGCAACCCCTTAGCAGAGGGCTGGAGCAAAGCAGTGAATAGAACTATTTAAAGATGTAACGAGTGAAAGTTATTAGTGGGATTTTTAATAGAATGCCAGCATTGCTGTTCATTTATTTCATTTAATATTTTGACAAAAAACCTCTCTGTCAGTGATTGGACAGTCAGTGGATTACATCAAAGAAGTACCAACCAGGGCTTCGAGTGTATGTGTAAACGTCCTTAGTGCGTTGTGTGTTTGATACACTGCTGCAAAAAAAAGCTGAAAATTAACTAAAACTTTAGACAGCACAGAGTTGATGCTGATGAATGTGAGTGGTGTGTGCTGCCTCGTATAAGCCTGCTACCATGGAGCAAGTTTCACCCCCCAAACACTTAGAGCTTGACCCAGCATGTGCACAGCACACTGCACTCCTTGGTTGATGGTTCTTTTTTTTAAATGCACTGTAGACAATGTGTCACTGTAACTTGCAGATTCAGGTAACCTACTTATAAGCCATTCTATATTCCACAATTTTAGCGACTACGAATCCAAACACAGCCAGCAAGCTGTTGGCGCTGACAGCCCTGTAAGGACTCGGCGGCATTCATGGAGACAACAGATATTCCTGCGAGTTGCAACCCCCCAGAAAGCGTGTGACTCTCCCAGTCGATATGATGGTAAAGTCTTTGCTTGCTTGCTCCCATAAATGTTGTTAATGGATATGACGGCGGAAATGTGGATTGCTTTGTCTAATGAGTGGGCATGTTTGCCAGATGTTCTATTTGTATTGCCTTTGCAGTTTCCCACCTACTTTTAGGTCGTACCAAGCTCATCAGCTGTTGAGTTTTTATTTTTCAGCTTCATATGTAACATAGTTCTGATGGTGTTAATTTAACTAACTTATCAAACGATGATTTTTATATGTATTGTATCAGGCATCATTATGCCTCAGGGAGGAAAAAAAAAAAAAGCGTCACTAAGTAGTAGTCTGAAGAAGGTGATTCTTCTACTTGATCTTTCCCTGCTGGAGCATAGAACTAAGGCTTCCGGGAATAAGCCAGGCCTGGCACAAGGAATTAAATTTCTTTTATGATCTCAGTTAAGTTGTTTACACTTAATATTGGACTGAATTTGGCCTCACATATGCTTCTTCAGTCTGTGATGCTTTGCCACTTAAGCCATGATTTCCTATCATTCCCATATTTATTTCTTGAATTTATCTAGATCTGAAGAACCACGGACAAGAAAAATCACTGTATGTGAGCATGCAGGTGCATCATTGCATGCATTTCACCTTATGCAAGCCAGACTCTACAATATACACTGAGGCCAAAAATAAACCTGCTTATATTTGCTTATTTTTGCTTATTAGTGAACCCTGTATCTACAGATAATGGTTTCTGGGTCACTAAAATTGCATTTCAGAGTTTAAGCACTGCAGGTTCTACCTTGTCACTCCTGGAAGGCCACAGTACAAAAAAGTAACAAGGAACAGGAAGGAATGGTACATTTTATGTAAAAAAATCTCAATTTTTGAAGTGATGCAGAAGCTGCCAGTTTTGATAGCTAAAGAGACACATTTCTTGGCCTCTTAAAAGGGACATCCTTGGTTAACTGGACAGTGCACATAACAAAAGCGTTTCCAACGTTAATGTATGGTTTGCAATGTAACTGAACTTAACATAGGATAAATTGTATATGGGGGTAGACGCCTCTGAAATTTTGTGTGCTTCAAAACTAAGTGATCTCAAGAGCATATCAGTGTATATATACATGCCTGTGTAAACACAGATGTGAAACACTCTCCTTTGAAAGTAGCACGCTTAAAGGCATAGGGAGGACTATTCAAGCTCAGCTGTGCTATGAAATGACTATTTTTGCAAGTTTGACACATTTTTTGTGACTGAAAATAGTCTTATTAGATTTTGAAAGCCACAAAACTTCCCCCATATTAAATTGGAAGAAAAAAAAAAACACCACTAAATTGCCCATCGAAGCTTTTCCTCTGAGATTTAGTAATACATAATAGCGGCAAGATACAATCTTAACAACCTACAGCTGAATAAGCAGAAGAGTTGGAGAAATAAATGTGTCCAAAGTGGAAAACAGGAAGTTCTATTAATAGGAGGAGCAATTTAGAAGATCTGGCCTTTTTCTCCACTTGTTGTTTTCTTTTTCTGTTTCTGTTTCAAAGTACATGCTCAGTTTATGAACAGAGGGAAGACATGAGAAGACTTTTTTCTTTTAGTATTTGTTTTAAAAAAAAAATTTTTCCATATGGATTTTTGTGCATCTCCTTCTGGAACATTTTTGGAAGCAAAGGATACTCATGCTGAAGTCTGTGTAGTGTTCAAGAGACCTGTTGTACAGAGGATCTTTACATTGGACTCACCACAGTAGTTAACTTCCGTAGTTCCGAGGAAAATGTTAACAAAGAAAATGTAATCAGTCATCACCTTGTTGCTTTTTCCTTCGTCTTCTCTCAGTGAAAAAGGTGTACATGCAGTGGAGTTTCTTGATTTGATAAGAGGTTACATGTAGAGTTGCTTTTGCTCTATTTTTTTTTAAGATTTTCTTGCTCTTATTTTTTTAGATTGACTTCTTTTGGAAATAGAATTTATGCAAACAGCCAATGTGTGACCAAAAGGCCAATTTCAAACAAGTTGGACAGATGGAGAAGAAGGTTTTAAAGATGCTGTGTTTTGTCAAATCCTGCAAAACTAGGCAGAAATGGAGAGAAACAAGGGAGCACTGATGAGTTTCCCCTTATAAATGATGATTCCATTGGCCAGTGTCCTCCAGGAAAGTACAGTAGTCCACCCGCTACTCCAGGGTACTGTACAGGAGAACCTTAAGAAAAAAAGGCTGGGAATTTTTAAATTAGTAAGTCAACCAAGAGGTCCAGGTCTCTGTGAGTCAGAGATGACAGAAAATTTTACAAGCTTAGCATAGTCTGCTTTGCTAACTTTGTATTAATAATCTACCAGTATGCCTGAACTATATACTGCATTGACCCAGTATGGGCAGGCACTGTCAACCAAATGAGACTGCTCTGTGATTGTAACTTCTTCAGGTTGTATTTAGTAAATATGCCCATGTAAAATGTCATGAACATTAGAGACATTTTTAAGCTTTATACAGACAGAAAGATCCAGATTCTGACTTCTGTGAACCCGTTTGTATCAGCAAGTGGTGAGCTGAAGCTCAGGATGCATTATGCTCGTTGCCACTCCTTGTGTGGTTAACAGGGGGCAGGATATGTATGATGAAGTATTTATGATAAATATAAAAAATCCAAACAACTGATACGTAATTATGTAGACACTTTAAATTTAATCTTACAAGATACTGGGCTTGAGAGACGTCTGATATCTGAAGTCCCCACATTTTGCTGACTGCCCTGTGAGTTGCACTGTCTTGCACCTCTGGACCCTGTACTTCTGCAGGAGATATTAATAAGTATTCATAAGAGTGCTAACTGAGATAAACCTTCACTTCCTTTAGCTTAGCTGGAGAGCAGTGATTGTTAGCTGTGCTTTAGTGGTGTCATTGCTTATGGAAAAAGTCAAGAGCACGCTCTTTGTTTCTCAGTCATTTAAATGTACTATTTGGCTTATACATGAAGGAAGGTGTTGGTTTCTTTTGGGTCAGGAGTAAAATCAAAACCAGCTTTCAATCAGTAGACCAAAGAAACTACTGCAAATAGACATCCTGGAATACTGCTATAACAACCAAAGTAATATTTTCATGTTGACATTTCATTTTACTGGCTGAATGGCCGAGCTCAGAGGGTGGTGGTCAGTGGCGCAGAGCCTGGTTGGGAGGTCTGCAGCTAGCAGTTTCCCCCAGGGGTCAGTCCTGGGTCCAGTATTTAGCTTATACATTAGTGGCCTGGAGGAAGGGACAGAGTGCACCCTCAGCAAGTTTGCTGATGACACTGAACTGGGAGGAGCGGCTGACACACCAGAAGGCTGTGCTGCCATTCAGAGAGACCTGGACAGGCTGGAGAGCTGGGCAGAGAAGGACTTCATGAAGGTCAACATTGGCAAGTGCAGGGTCCTGCACCTGGGGAGGAGTCACTCAGTGCACGAGTACAGGTTGGGGGTTGACGTGCTGGAAAGCAGCTCTGCGGAGAAGGACCTGGGAGTGCTGGTGGACAACAAGTTAAGCATGAGCCGGCAACGTGCCCTTGTGGCCAAGAAGGCCAATGGGATCCTGGGGTGCATTAGGCAGAGTGTTGCCAGCAGGTCGAGGGAGGTGATCTCTCGACCTCTACTCAGCCCTGGTGAAGCCACACCTGGAGTGCTGGGTCCAGTTCTGGGCTCCCCAGTACAAGAGAGAGACGTGGAGCTCCTGAAGCGAGTGCAGCAAAGGGCTGCTAAGATGATTAGGGGACTGGAGCATCTCTCCTCTGAAGAAAGGCTGAGAGAGCTGGGCCTGCTCAGTCTGGAGAAGAGCAGATGTGTCTAAGTCTCTGAAGGGACGGTGTCAAGAGGACGGGGCCAGACTCCTCTCCATGGTGCCCAGCAATAGGACGAGAGGCAACGGGCATGAACTGAAACACAGGCGGTTCCATGTGAACCTGAGGAAAAACTTCTTTCTTGTGAGGGTGACAGAGCTCTGGAAGAGGCTGCCCAGAGAGGCTGTGGAGTCTCCTTCGCTGGAGATATCAAAACTCACCTGGACACAATCCTGGCCAACATGATCTAGGTGACCCTGCTTGAGCAAGAGAGATGGACTAGGTGATGTCCAGAGGTCCCTTCCAACCTCTACCTTTCTGTGATTCTGTAATGCGTACGAGGCCTAGTGTTGTCTCAGTGTGCTCATCTCGCCTGTGGGAGCATGGCTGGATCGAACCTAGCCATCAGGCAAGGGAGGAATCTCACCTGACAAGAAAAGAGGCAATGTCCCACGTGCCTTCCCCTCTCCCAGGTGCCTCCAGCTTGCAGTGCTGCTGCTTTCCCGTTTCCCTGGCTCCTACATGTAAGGAAGTGTGTGCAGGATAAAAGGCATCACAAGATGCAGGTGTGTTGTTTCCCCCGCCACCCTCACTAGGCAGCCCTGAAGCACAAGAGACTAGCTCCTGTATAGTGGCGCATGTAGGAGGAGCGTCATGAAAGTTGCTGCCTCGCTGGTGGCAGCCTCTTCCGCCCGCCTGCCTGTTGCGGGATCTCTGGTGAGCTTGATAATGAGGCTGACCTCCAGTGTGGGGATCTGTGAGGGGTTTTCTGCTTACACAAAATGAGCTGGGTAGGTTTTTATTGCTTTCCACCTGCCAGCTAGAAGTTTAGGGGGCTGAAATATGACACTTCTAATGTAGCAAGCCACAATTTCAAATATCGAGCCTAATTTCATGGACTCCTAATTCCTTGGCAGAAGGGTTTTGTACATCTGACTGGTTTGGTTTGCGGTTTTTGCTAGAATTAGCACATTGCGAAGTTATTCAGCCAGCCAATCGTACTTGGAAAAAAGATGTAAAAAGGCTTTGGAAAATGAATGTTTCTAATGGATCAATACTTTTTTTTTCAATACTTCCAAAAAAGTATTGCGTGTGGAGCAAAGAGACCATATCACAGGGGATAGGTGAGGTGTTAGGAGCAGTTTTGCTGCTGTAGGTGGTGTGGAGCACTGGGGGGCAGCGTTTCTCGCACAGCTGGGTTGAGACAGGATTCCCTTGTGTCCTGTTCATTAGTAATTTTCTTTTTTTGTAGGGAGAGTAAGTGTTATATGCTTCAAGGTAGAGAGATGGAAAAAGTACACTTTACTGACATAATCCACTCTATTATGATCTGTTGCAGTATGATATTTCTTTTGAAAGCTGATTATTCAAGCGTTTCATTAATCTCTTTTTCTAGACTTTTTTGTTCTGTTCCTATATCTGAATACACAAAATTCACTCTGAATCTCATGCACAATCTCCTAAAGCTTCTACATAGTAAAAGCATTCCTTCAGTTCTTTGACTGGTAGCTGTATGCCTACTGGCCATGCTTGCAACCTGATGGCCATATTTATATGGAGGGTGTCTAACACCAGGTGCAGTGTCTCTCTGCAGGTGGATCAGGACTTTCTAGTTCTCTCTCTTCTGGTAAAAAGATGAAGGGAACAACGTGGTGATCATTTTAAACCAGCTGAAGTTTGGATTCGCTCAGTAAAGGTGGTTAGTTTTCAGTTGGGTCAGTCTTCTAGTCCGCCGGCTGTATTATGGGAGGATGAGAGCAGGTGCGAGGTGGAAGGCAGGAGCCTGTATCTGGAAGCTGAGGGTGGGTGCTGTCACCCTTTTCAGGAGTAAGACATGCTTAGATCAGTGTAGAGTGATCATGAAACTTCACCCTACGCTGCACTGCAGCAGTATTTTTGCATACTTTTATTCCACGTTTACAGATCTCTGCACAGTGAAGCATTTTCACTACAGTTTTCACACAATGATTATCAGAATTGCTCATAGTGTGAGAACTGTTTTGTAGATTGTTAGAAACTCCCGACAGAGTAAAGTCAAATGTTAGATTTAAGGGTGCGTGAGTATAGTTTTCTGAAATAAATGGTTGGAAAGTAATTCTGCTTGCCACGCACTTTCTTGCTGTGGGAGATGAGTAGCTAACAAATTTTTGACAGCTGTATCAGTTTTGGGTTGGAGAATGAGTGATCTGTTCTGAGGGGGGTAGTGGAAGGGTTATACATTGAATAGTATAAGAAGTTGTACTTTGCAGGAATGAAATATTTGGCATTGTACAGCAGTACTCAGGAAAAAAAAAATCTGGTGGAAAAAGGAACTCTAGCCAGAACAATTATACAGTAGTTGAAAAATTGACTTGTAGAAAACTTTTCTTTTAAAAAGTACAAGAAAATTTTTCTATGAAGGGAAAAATCTTCTGTAAAGGGAAAAAACTATTCAAGCATTAAAATGAATTGGGTTTCATTCTCTGGCAAACAGAGGCAGTGGACTGTTAAATTGTTACTGGTAAAGAGAAGGTTCTGTACAGTTCTTGAGATATGGAGAAATGGTTTTCTTAAAACCAGTTGTGGTTAACAACTATGTTTGCTTTGTGGTGAGGGTTATGTCTGTCCCATTATATATGCAAAATATTTTAAAAATCATTTTGTAATGATATTGCAAATACTGTAAATTATTGCATTAGCTCTCTAGCCTATACTTAGAAAGTTTGCATAATGTAAACTATTTGTAATGTTTCCTCCAGTCATATTGTAATGGTTCTTTTTTGGCAATAAAATGATTATTTACTAATGACTAGTTTTATAAGTGCTAAGATTTATTAGAATTGATTAGTCAGTGCCATCCTTTCCGAGTATACATATGTTCATAATCTTGATTTTCTACATGGAAGCCAAGGTATAAACAGTACCGTACATAATGTGTGACAGCTGTTGTGCCCATTAAAATATCAGGACATTCATTTCTGAAAGTTTGATAATACTAGTAAATGAAGTGAATTTAGAAGTAGGTATTACTTTTGAAGAAGATCTTTGCTTTGAAAAGAAAAAAAATCAAACATAAAACATCTCTTAGTGCTGATTTTAACCAACTGTACTGAAAAACATGAATTTTCAAGAATTCGTTATTGAGCCATTCCTTTAAGCCATATATGAAACTAGAAGAACTTATTGCTTCTTGTGATTCCCTATCCAAAATTTTCTGGTAACAAAAGGTTTCCAGTTGTTTTCCTGTGTTTGCTGATGGAGTCAAATATTCCAGATATCTACATAAAGCAACATAAATAGTGTCTATATCCTTGGTTATAGAAGTTTGCAGTTCCTTATTCTTTTTGTCCCATGTATGAAAGAAGGTATTGCCCTACCTCAGTACAGGGTCGGGATAGAGCTAAGGATGCGGTGAGAGTCCTTTTCTTTGGGCAATTTAATCTTAAGTGGATGTAAAGACTCTCTCGTTTGTTTGCTGAGTTCAAATTTTTAATGTTTAAAATGCAACAAAGAAAAAGAGTCTGCTGCAAAAAAGCATAATTGGAATTCTTGTATCCATATTCTCATTAAGGTGCCTTGCCTGGCTTATTAAACCTGAAGAGAGGATGTGACTGGTAAACAGCAGGCTTTTAGGCAAAACACCGTATTTACAAATTAATGTGTAAATAACTCCATAGCGATGTTAGTAACATGTTAGTAATCTAACTTTATATTTGAACATCCTCCTCTTTAATTTCCTATTTAAAAAAAAAAACCCAAGCACTTCTTTTCTATCTGCAGTATTGCAGCTTCTAGTCAAAGATAAATCTTGTAATCTTGTTTCTGATATTTAAGATTCATTGGACTAAGTGCTTCTGAATTTTTTTTTTTCATTTAGACTTTTAGGTGGGTTTGTAACTTCTCTTGATTTTGGCTTTGTATGTGTTTGTGGTTTCTCTTAGTCATTTTTTTCTTGTCTTTGGAAGGCCTTTTTTAATATGGAGATTGTTTGAATAGGAAGCTACTAGTAAAGTTACTAAAGTCGGTTATTAATGAAACTTCTTAAATAATAAAGTTTAAGGCAACATTTTGACAACTCGCCACTGGAATTCTGTAAGGTCTTCCAACAGGCCCTAGCAAATGCTCTATGTTCATTTTAGCTTCTTCTGGAGTTCATGGAATTTCCGGGTTATATCACTGCAGTTGTTTACCCAAATAGTCAAATATTGCCCATTTTAATGAATATTGTAATTGGGCACCAGCTTTTCACTTACAAACTCTTCTTAGTGCAGTCCGGGCAACCATATACTGTAACACTTTCTTTGTAATATTTAGTGCTTTGTTTTGTGTGTCATCTTTGCAGATGATAGTTTTGTGTAATTCTTTGCTGATGCTTTTGGAGTGTAGGGACACTCTACATCTTAGGACTGAAACTCTGCCACCTGAAGCCAAAAAGATCGATAGAGATAAATGGACTGCTGCACAAATTCTGCCTCAGCCCACTGTTACTACTGGCCTGCTCTCAGCTTGTCCTTCCGGGGGTAGTGAGCAAAGGGAGCCTCAGAGCAGTGCTTCCGAGATACTTACAGATGCATGAGCACAGTTGTGCAACATTTCCATCTACTTTATGAGCAGTTCCATCAACAGCTTATCACCTTGCAGGGCTCTTACAAGCCCAGGGCAGTGCTTTCTTCTTCCCCAGTGAAGTACATTGTCTTTTCCCCAAGAACGCTTAGTTTGGACCCACAGGCTCCTAGTAGAGCCTCCTGTGCAGAAAAAGAATTTTTATGAGTAGTGCAAGCATGGACTTAAAATGCAAAACAACCTGTAGGTTGACAGGATGCAATAATAGTTATTAAATCAACCTGCCTAATGCAGAATCTGAAAGAGTAAAACTATGTTATGCCTGCAAATAGAGTTTTATATGGAAGTTGCAGTGAAGGGTCTTTTTCTGCTCAATATGTTTGAAAGATTACAGGTCAAATATGGAATAGGAGTCAACAAAAGCTGACAAGGTTGGCAGATAAACAGGGAAGCAAAGTCTTGCAATGTGCACTGTGTGCTGAGGTGTTTAGATCCTGCTTAAGTGTGCTTATTAGTCTCATGAAAGTTTTGAAAGTTGCACGGAACTGAATGTTAACACATAGCAGTTTGATTCAGTGAAACGTGCACTCCCAGTTATGTTCGGCTGAATTGCTCTACTGTTTATCTTTGCTTTCTCTACTATCCTCCCAATCATTTATGCATAATAATGAAATATTTAGTTTCTTGTTTATAGTTTTTCTACTTCTGTCAGTTCTGCATGTGGAAACCAAACTACATGTCCATCGTTCTCTGTTATATAATCATGGACACAGGTTAGTGTTGTCTTACCAAATTTCTGGTTTTTGACTTTGCTTTGAGGGATTATCTGCACGTTCTGCCTCCCCCTCTTCACCAGCCAAACAGCTGATGCAACTCTGCAAACTTTAAAAAAGCCATCTGGGCAGTTAAACAGGTTCATTTTGGTTTCTATGCATCCTGCTGCGTGCCAGCAGGGTGATGGGAGGGAAGGCAGGTTAACGCTTTATCAGAGTAGACTTTGGACTTTCTTTCAAATGTCCACAAATGATAAGAGGAAAGAAAGAAAAGATAGAAAAGGAGCTGCCATTTGGAAGGTAAAACCAAGCCTAGGACTCTTCCACGGAGGAATTAGAGGTAGGGTTGATAATCATAATCATTCAGCCTACCGAATTTTGTAACCTGTCATCTTTTTTTTTTCTTTTATACCCTTAACCATTGTGAATTAAATTTATTTTAGTGAAAGCTGATCTTATGAGTTTAGCTAGTAACAGAAAAGCAGTTCTCATCCCAAGTGGAAGCAGGACCATGCTCTTGAGTAATCAATACTCTGCAGTGATACAAGTGTTACTTCAGTAAGTGATCATTGGAGGGGTAAACCTGAATTACCCTTGCAGTAAATTAGATGATGTTGGTACCTGGCGACCAGTCCACAAGATAGGCAATGAGAAAGTACAATGTCTAAGTTAAAAACAGAAAGATTTATAGTTCTTAGGTAAGTTCATTCTTACTTGAGGAAAGCGATGTGTCTGTATTTAATCTGTTTCCTTGCATGTGTTTTGACAGCCTGTTTTTTGAAAACGAGTAACCATAAGCTGTCTTTAGAGATGATCTGATATTTTCTAACCAAAGTGTGTACTTGTGCACACACATGTACACACAAAACTAGAATATGTGTCTGACTCTAGAAGAGATTGAGAAACCACTGATAGAGTGAGTAAGGTGAGAAGAGGAGGTTTGTTTCCCCCAAGGTGTAACAAGAAGCAAATAGACCACAGATAACATTTAGTGGATAAAGACATTCCTGTCTGGGCTGCTTTTGCAGCCATTCAGTAATGTCTGCTGACTGTTTTCATGAATTCCTTTTTCATAAGGTAGTGTTAGTTTGTGTGTGTGTAGTGCAGCTGTAGAGAAAATAACTTTCCTTGAAGAAGGTTTTTTTTTTTTTTTTAAGTTTCGAATCTATGAAAGAAATTTAATCAAATTTTAGCAGCACAAAAAATGTACAGAACATTGCTGATAGTATAGTGTGTGTTTTCGAATCAAAATAATTTCTCTTTTAATTCTCAAACCAGATCAAGTGGAGAATTGTGTTCCTTCCCTACCTGATGATGTGTACGTAATGCTCTTCTATGGTTACAGGTCTTTGCTCAGAGAAGCCTTTTCATTTACCTGGAAAGAAAAAAAGTTAAGGAATGCTTCTCATTTTTTTTAAAGGGTCTAATATAATTTTTTCATTTCATTGACATTTTTAATAACCAGCAGTATTTCTGAATCCATCTGTTAGTGTTTCCTAGTTCACTTTGTGACAAACGGTGATTGCCATTAAAGCGTCAAATATTTGCCACTTGCCTAGTTCACCATCTGATGAAGTTTGTTATTCTCTGCAATGCTGTAGATACCTGGTGACTAATTACATCCAGAGTATGAGTTTATGAAGATTTAAATTGTGCCTGCTAGTGGGAGAGGTTGTCTTTATTTTTATACACGTTTTTTAGCCCTTTGAATTTAACTGTGGTAACATGCAGATAAATACTGTATGAGGAAACAGGTGGTATTTGGACCCACCATATTTGCCTCTTTCAGAGGAAAAGACTGACAGTGGAAAAACTTAGAAAAGCCAGAGCGAACAGCTGTGAGCATTTCCATTCTTACTTCGTGAGGTGAGTTCCCTTGTGCGAGCGCCTTGGAGCAAAGGCAGACTGGCTGCACAGGAACTGCGTCTGTCAATATATAGTAGGTTTCTGAGCAGAATTTCAAGGGGTGAAAACCTTCCCATTTTGGTAATTTGTAGAGAAGCAAGAGATAATTTTTGTGTGTATGTTTCATTCAAAGTCTTTATTACAGTGTTAGCCAGTGCTAAGTGCAATGGACCACTGGGCTACTACACAGAAACCTTTTTTCAGGAGTGTTTCTTCTCTAGGAGCCAATTGAAATAGCATGTACAAATGCACTTGTCCTTGGCTGGGCAGTCTGCGGAATGGTTTTTGGTATGCTGCTTTTTAAAGCGCTTTCTTGCATGTACAGCTAGGCAGCTTGTCCCCTGGGAAGACATTTCACAGCCATTCTGTTTGGCTCAAGGAGGAATATTACTGAGATGGCTTTTCCTTTGGAATTTGGTAGAAAGAGGTGGGTGGGTTTGATCATTCATTTTACATGTGGAGAAATGAGTGATTTTTCTTCTAGAAACAGTTTGTATCGGAGATTATTGTGCCTTCAGAGTAGCTGTATAAAATAGCCATACATTCACTGATAGGTAAAAATGGTACTATTAGTAGATAGTTAAATTAAGTGATACCACAAGCAGAAATAAAGAAAACAAAACATAACTTAAGTTTCCTACAAAAAAAAAAAACTTCAGCTTGCGTGAGATTTATTTAATGTTCACTTTCTTTTGTAATGCTTTCAGTCTTTTTTATATTACTTTGCTTGCTTGACAAGAAGCACAATTTGTGTGAGATCAGCAGAAGCCCCCCAAAAAGAAGAAAGCATAGTGTGTTATGACGTGATTAAAAACTAAAAGTGAGAGCAAACATGTCATAGGTTCTTGTCTTTCTTTCTGAATATTTACTTTAAGAACTGATAATCATCCCATTGTATGACCTTCGTTGGTGTTGTGTTTGTGCAGCTAAGGGTGTGCATTTCCTTAATCAAATGCAGTTTAGGGTGTTCTCCCTCCCTCTGCCTTTCTTCTCCCTCCCTCTGCCTTTCTTCTCCCTCCCTCTGCCTTTCTTCTCCCTCCCTCTGCCTTTCTTCTCCCTCCCTCTGCCTTTCTTCTCCCTCCCTCTGCCTTTCTTCTCCCTCCCTCTGCCTTTCTTCTCCCTCCCTCTGCCTTTCTTCTCCCTCCCTCTGCCTTTCTTCTCCCTCCCTCTTTTTTCTTTTTTTTTCTGACTGTGTGGGTGCTCTATTTGTTTTGATCTGTTCTCTGAATCATGTCACATTTCAGCTGTAATTGTATTTATATAATTTCTCAAACTTATCCATTCTTTTTTACTTTTCTCCTTCTGAAGCTGTAAGTAACATGCTCTGACCGTGTTATATGGTAGGGTATTTTTATGAAGTTATGGGGAAAAAATGTTTTAGGCTTTGGCCAGTACTTTAGACTCAGAAAAAGTTTGTAAATCTGCTTGAAACTGGTATTTGGGAAACCTTGCTTAGGTTACTACTTCCTGAAAAAAGAGCATGCATGAGAGATGGGAAGCGCTGGAGTGCCCTGTGTCTGGCAGACGGTCTTCTGTGGGCCCCTTGCAGAGCAGCCTGCAGTACCCTGGGTGCCAGGCTGTGGAAGCGGCATGCAGTCACCCGGGCCTCTCTCTTCCTCACCGACCTCTAAACTGAGCATCAGTCAGCTAAACTTGAGAATGAGAATTAGGATTAGACCTGCACCCATCTCATTTGACCTGCTGTGTCTTCACTGTTTCCAGGACAACATCCGTAAGCCATAAAGGCTTTCTTGTTTTCACCCCATCAAGTCGCAAGGGCTTAATTCTCTGTATGCTCCAGATGTCTACTACTGCAGTTGCCAACATCTGCCCAAGGGCTTGGCATGCAAAAGGGAGCTGCTCATTCCTGCAGTTTCCCCGACCATTCCCAAGAAGTCCAGGCAGGAGAGTATGAGACATTTTGGCACGAGTTTGTTCCTGCTGCATCTGTCCTTTGAGAAGTGACTGTATTTCAGCCTCGTTTCCTGGTGGTTTATCAGTTAATTGGGGATACGGCAGGCACTACGCCTGTTTTCAAAGGGTGGGGAGGAGTGTTGTGTGGCGTTACTGTCTAGCACTGGTACAGGCCTCTCTGTGGGCTGGGTGCATTCACAGCTCTTATTTGTACAAATGTAAGGAAACGGACACTGGCTCCCTGATTGTTGCTTAACAGACCGGATTTTTCAAGAGCTGTGTTAGCTGTAATTTTTAACCTCGTGTACAAAAGTACTGAGTATAGATTAGATTTTAGGCAAAATCAACATAGGTTCTAATCCAGACAGAGCTCACTTTAGGATGACCCCTGCATATATGTATATATGTGTACATACACTTAAAATGTGCATATGTATGTGTGTGTGTATGTAAACATATGTATATGAAATAAAATTTAAATGTAAAATGTATATTTACATATGTGTACATATATATACACACACATAGAGGAATGTTTTAGGGTTTGGATTTTTCACGCAGCCTGTAATCTGAGGACACACAAGAATGTCAGAGTTTCAGTATCAGACTCTAAGCTGACTTGGCCAAAAGAGAGGTTGTACCACCAGCCAGGATTTTTAATTGGCAGAATGCTAAGAGGAGACTTGGAGTATAAAACAGTAATACAAGGTTAGATGTGTTCGCAATACAAGCACTTGTCCAGTTAAGTGTAAAATGTGCTTTAAAAACTACAGATATTTTCAGTAAACTTACATATGCTCAAATGTAACTTAATGCTTTTCCCGTTGCCTGTGGAAGGATGTTAAGGTTGAAATGCACGTACAAGGCCTAGAGACCCCTCAGGTGTTTGCACTAGGGAAATTTGGGTGGATACTTTTTTTTGTTTGTTTTTAATATACGCAACTGTCAACTGATCTTGGAAGGCACGTCCCTTTATTTAACTACTCATGAAATTTAAGTGGTTCACAACAGCTTCTCTCTTTTAAAGATTACTCTGAATTGGGAGAGCTTCCACCCAGATCTCCATTGGAACCAGTGTGTGAAGACGGCCCTTTTGGGCCAGTGAAAGAAGAAAGGAAACGAACACCTCTTGAGCTTCGTGAGCTGTGGAAGAAAGCCATTATTCAGCAGATACTGCTTCTCAGAATGGAGAAGGAAAATCAGAAGTTACAAGGTTGGTGAAATTATTGATTGCACACTGCTGCAATGCTAGTTCAGTTTTTGGTTTGCTCTGTGGCCTTTGCAGGACATAATACCAAGCCTTGCTCTTTTAGAAACCTACAAATAAGTAAGTTCAGTAGCATCTATGTCAGCTCTCCTTATTGTAGGTACTGATTTACAGTTTTTTGTTTTTTTTTTTTATTAGCGTTTCCCCTTACGGTTCATTTGCTTGATCTTAATTGCTACGGTTTTTCTGCAGCTGTTTGTTTTGGTTGTAGCTGGGGATTTTTGTTGATTTTGTTGTTATTGTTGTTGTTTTTAAGTCTGCTGCCTGGAAATGTTGATAAGGAACTCAGCGTTATCATTTTGAATGGAATTCTTTTTTACGTTGTCATCCATAGGTCAGTGCTTAAGTATTGATCATGCAATGGTCTGTTTAGCCAGTGCTGAAGTTACATTGAAGTTCTTAAGGAGCTGGTTGTGGACTTCAGCCTATGGTTACTTGCCGTAGTACGCACAGTGTGCAAGCAGGGTTTGTAGGGAGAAATAATGACATAGATCAGGGGTACAATAATACAATCACTACATGCTTTTAACATAGTACTACTTTTTTTTTTTTTTTTACGTAGGCAGATCAGAAAAGAATAGAAGGAATTAATGGTAGAGCAGAAAATCTGAATGCTTTCTTCTAGAAAATTATTTCTCTTCAGCTTTATTTTTAAACCTTACACTCGTCATTAGCTTTTCTAAATTTTCTCTGCAAATGTTAAAAAATCCAGTTTGTATTTCTGACTGGTATTTCTTTGAAAAGAACCTGTGTTTCTTCCTCTCCTCCCCTTTTTATCAGTATCTTATTTGCTCCGTATTTACATCACTTTCATTTTCAAAAAAAAAGTTACCATATATTGCAACATCTACTTAATTTTGATTGATATAAAGCTAGATGGGCAGTCCTTTTAACAGAAAAAAAAAAGTCTTCTCTGCTTTTCTCCAAAGTAATTCATTCTATATCCAGCCGTTAATGATAATTTTGTTATAATGGGTTCTTTCCTGGGATAATGATTTCCTTTGGGGTTGAAACCTTGAGTAGTCACCACGTTTCTGAGAGAAGCCTGAATTCAGTTGTCTTTGACATTCTTTGTTTTGTCTTCCACCTTCAGTTTGGGTGTTCCAATCATATACACAGACATGTCTCCCTTTCTCCACTTCTTTTGGAGCATTGAATCCTTTTATAATATATGATTCAGATGCGGAAGATGATTAAATATTTTTAACTGACTACCTTACGCATTTGGGTTGATCATCCTATTCTGTTCCTCCTGGTTTTGATTTCAGATATTAAGTTCAAGCTCACATCCTTGTGCATCACTTTCACCTCTTCCTTCAGCCTCTTCATTCTGACATGCAACGAAGTCACAGTGGTTCTTAACCAAAAGTTTTCTGTGGCCAAATGCATAGCCACAACAAATGTCATGGTGGCAGTTTTGACAAGTCAAAATGCACCCGACTAAGAATATGCATTTTATTGTACAGAATTACAAGTGATTACCCTTACAAGTTGCTGCTTAAAGAGGAAAAGGACAGTAGTGTTTATCTGGCTGATGTTAGATGTTCAGCAAGCCACCTGCATCCCTCCTTGCCTTAGGAGGTGGGTACCTGGCATGAAAATGGCAATTCTACTTTGCCTTTATGTAAACTGCAGGAAGGATTGTCTTCGAGGAAGAACAGCTGTGTAGAGAAAGGGCCCAGGAGTGTGGAAAAGTCAGTACACCAAATGTGAAATCCTTTTTTAAGCTTAGGCTGAGTCTCTTGGCCAGAAGGAGGAGACTTGTCTCTCGGACATTGGATATGCCTTTCCAGTGCTCTTAGTCCAGCCTGTGGGCTACTTACTCATCAGTACAATTAGGTTACTTTTTGTTCTGGGGGCTGAATTCTTGTAGCCAAGCTTGACAGTAACAATTCTGATTCCCAGTAGTATTTTTTTTTTTTTTTAGTTGGGGAGTTTAGAATGAGGAAGATGAGATGAAATAGCATTTTACACTTCATATTTGTGATCAGAGTTTTAAAAATGTCTGCAGTCTCTTGAACTTTCCTTTTTCCTCTTTTGAACTTTTCCTTTGACTGTGAAAATAGACAAATGAATCACCTTTAAGGTAAGTTTTTTAATTTGGCTGAAGTTATTACTAACCTTATTACTGAGCTGTATGCATAATAAATAGGGACTGCATTATTTTTGTATTTTTGTTTGGTGCAGGGCTTCTGTGCACTAATTCTTCTAGGAGTTGGTAAGGTGAAAAATCCTGTTAAGAAAATCTTGCTTTTTTAAATCTTCAGATTTAAAAGTTGAAAGGTAGTTCATTTAACAGTTAATATTGCATGGAATATCTTTAGAAAAAACACAGTCACAACAGTTTAAACATTTAAAATTTCAAAATTGTAAGCTTCAGTTTTAGGCAGGGTGCAGGATGACTTTTTGCATGATGAAGTCCTAAGTTAAATGAATCCATTCTATAGTGGATATTAACTGTTAATAGTAAATTGTTAATATTAACAATATTAACTGGTGCATTCATGATACCATTTCCTAGCTTCTGAAAACAATTTGCAGAACAGACGCCTGAAACTTGACTATGAAGAAATCACACCATGCTTAAAAGATGTAACTTTGATTTGGGAAAAAATGTTGAGTACACCTGGAAGGTCAAAGATTAAATTTGATGTGGAAAAAATACATTCTGCTGCTGGGCAAGGTAAGCATAGCTTGTTATTTTGAGATGTAGAAATACATGTAAATTATATTAGAAAAGGAGGAGGGTTTAACCACTCCTTAACCACTCCTTATAACCACTCCTCTTAACCACTCCTTATAACCGGCCTCTTACTGGAGATGTTCCTCGGCTTGCTAACGAAACAAGTAAAAAAGTTTCTTATCTTCATGGTTATGCATGTGCAAGTAATATTCCCTTTCAGAAGAAATTAATGTACTTGCCATTCGTTTTTGAATAAAACTTACTGCAGGAGAAGAGTGTATAGCTGGGGTATTTCAATTGTTGCAACTTGATTTTTATAAATTGATTTTAAAAAAAAACTGCATAGAGAACTGAAGAAACTATCTATTATATGGATATTCTCTGTTCTAGCTTGGGTGGTATATGTATATACAAATAGTATACATGTAGATATACATCTTCGTATGTATATATACCTCTTCATAGAACCACTTTTTTCTGAATACAACAAAGCACGTACTTACAAATATTGCTTGCAGTCTTCCTCACAACTGTTGGTCTGAGTGACCAGCCCCTCTCTTACTGCTTCAAAGGTAACATAACGTAAGGATATTTTTTAAATACTTTAGGAAATTGGATTACTGCTCAAAATTACTTGTGCCATGGTTGAATCCAAAGTCCTCATGCTTGATGCTGTATGTAGCAGAGAGCAAAGAAGGCCGTTCCAAGGAGATTTTATAGTTTTATACAAAGCCTTCCAATGTGTAAGAGGTAACAAGAATTCACAACTAGCAGGTATTTAATATGTTAAATATTGAGCCTGTCTATACATTATCATCTGAGCAAGTTACACTAAGTTGACTGTTTATGATGACTAGGTAGGTCTAGATTTCTTAACAATACCAAATGACCTCTGCAGAATAAGGAAAGCTCATAACCACAAGTTTTCCATGTTTTATGTAGATAGAGGGCTCTGTCTGGTCAGTATCTGAACATGAGAAAAACTTCACTTTTGCTAATAGTCTGGTGATGCTGGCCTGCTTTGGAGTTCAAAATACAAGTTAAAAGACTTGGAGTAATGCCAAAAATCCTGCTTAATGAATTGCTAATAATAAACACAAGCAGCCAGTGGATAGGGGAATATTTCATAGCTCTTGATGTTGTGAATAGCTCTCTCTGGAGACCAGTTGTGGTGAACCAGAATTCTTGGGGTGATGTGGTATTGAATTTCGTATCTACAGAAATGAAAAATGTATTTGAATTGATGTTAGCAGATTGCAGTTTAGACAGAAAGCCATAAAAATAAGAATAAGCAAGGCAAATAAGCAAGAAAAGTAGGATTTAGTAGGCATTGGGGTTAAGTTAGGATAATAAATATATTGTATTAACCTATAATATACACTATAATAGATATTTAAATGTAGTATATATTTCATTTAAGAGGTAGTAAACTAAATACTTTTATTACATGTACAACGCAGCGTACACAGAAAGAACTTCAGTTCTAAAAGAACTTCAGTTAGTCTTTAGATTGTAGATTTGTAGCTATAAATGTGCACTATTAAGCAAATTCTACCCTGCGTTGCACATTCAACCTCACTGAAACTAATGGAATTTTAGAAATATAACTGAATACAAGAACTTGGGTCATTCGGTGTCTGAAGCAGCATTTTTCCTCATTGTGTCATGTCAGAGGCTTTTCTGTAATCAAGTTTAAACTGTCCAAAGTAATTTGCAGAAACATTCTCTAAATACACTTGTGGTTTGGATGTAAATATCATACATTTCTGCTAACGTTTGATTTTAAAGCCGTTGTCTGTAGATTATGATAGTCTTGTACCAATAAGTATTAGAGATAAATTAATATAGTTATGTGCTTATATAAGAGAAGACAGTAAAATTGTCCGTGTAGCTTGAGTTGATTTTTATTGCTTTTATTATTGTAGTCATCCGTATGTCACCAAAACATAGGTTAAATACCAAAGAAACAATCCTTCCAAAAAGCCCTAAGTTGCTTCAAACCCTTGATATCTGGTTCCAGTACCTTATCGACTAGACAGAACACTTTACCCAAAAATAGTGTATCAGTTTATTGTGTAGCTGATTTAATATTGCTCGTCTTATGCTGAATGATATATGTCTGCAATAATAAACATTTTGGTACTTACAGAGTTTTACATACAGATACAAATGAAGGCTTCTCATACACGTGTGAAATAGTTAAGTAGCTCCATTCCTTTTTATAGAGAAGAAACTTCAAGCTTTAAAACACTTGTGCCGGTCATTCAGCAAGCCAATAGCAACAATGGAAATACACTGCTGCCTGATTATCTGCCATTTGTTGTAGTCCCTGGATCATACCTCACTTGTACTTGTTAATACTTCCGATACGTGTGAATCCTAGCTTGCTAGAATTTACTTCCAACAACAGTGGCTGTGGTGTGTTAGGGGAACATATTGATTAGTTCTGCTGCAGTGCTTTATTATGTATTTTGACATGGAAAAAATGGGAGAAAAGCATATAGCTTTTCAGCAGCAAGTATTACATTTTTTGCTGCCCAAGAAACCTCCTGTAGTAGGTGTGAAGTGCTATCCTTACACGTAGGCAGCTCACCTGGTTTCCACCTTCAGTCTCTCCTGTTAAAATGCTCACATCTTTCGTTGTTGGAGGAAGCATAAGCAGTGTGGTTTGATCTGCTTCTGTGGTACAGGAGATCCATATCTGCTAGATAATTCTTTCAGTTCCTTGACCCTGTTGGCTTGGGTCATAGCTGGACCCTTAGTGTGAGTGGCAGTTACTGTTTTAATGACTGCCTCTTCTCTCAGGAGTACCACGTCACCACCGTGGAGAGATTTGGAAGTTTCTAGCAGAGCAATACCATCTTAAACATCAGTTTCCAAGCAAACAACAACCAAAGGACACACCTTATAAAGAGCTCCTGAAACAACTGACTTCTCAGCAACATGCAATACTTATTGACCTAGGTAAGTAGAGCAGTGTTCTGAAGTTAAAATAAGAGCTTTATGATCCCTGGAAGAGAATTAAATAAAAGAGAGCAACTCATAAAAAAAGCCTTGCAGAGTTTAAGGTTGTTAGTAAAAACTGTTACTTTGACAGCATTAGGAAAATGCTAAATCTACATTTCAAGCACAGAGGTCCTTTGCAACATATGATCATTAGAGGCTGATAGATGTTTCTGTAATGCATCTGTATTTCAGATATTGACAGTAATCTCCACAGGCCAGTGAAATAGAAGTTGTCAAAAAAACTAGTCAATTTTTAAGTGCAGGTGTTGATAATAAGTGCTAGTCATTTCTAATGCCTGGTGCTCTCTTTTAAACATTTGAAAATAACGTAGATGTTCTGACTCTTTTTTTTTTTTTTTAATATGGGCAATTGGTATTCTTACCTTCATTAGAACAATTCTACAGGAGGCCCAAAAGCTCTTTTTAAGGTATTTCTCAGCAGAGTATTCACACCACCTAATTTTAAGCAGTAACTGGCTCCTCATTTCAGGGCTTTGAATTGGTCTGTGGAGGCACTTAGCTCTCACCTTTCAGCATAGTAGAAAGATTTGGAACCAAGACTCTTAACTTTGAAGTTGTCTCCTAGGCGGACATAAGACAGGTCTTCTGCCTTCTCAAGTACAAATATCCCTTTACCCTCACACTTATTATTCAAAGGCTGTAATGGTGTTTCAAATACCAGAAGGAAACACAAGAAAGGAAGTCTAGGTGGGCTTAAACAGTTGTTTTAAGGTGAGGCCAGAGGAGATTGCTCCAGGTAAGTGTAAAAGAGCAGTCCTCACTCACCTCAGAAAAACTATTCCATGCTTAACCATTCCTTTTAGTTTTTCTGTACCTCTTCATTTGTCACTTTTAGTTCCCTTGTGTAAGATTCTTTCATTGGCTCTTATCCCTGCTAGACAGCAAGGACGGCCAAACCCAGGGACACTTAATAAGATCAAAAATCAGTGTTGTGTAGGATTTGGATCTGTGTTAAACATTGTTACTGGTTGCTGCTGATCGTAGACAGTGCTGTTAAGGTCTGTATCAGTGATCTCCATCGCAGCAGCTCCTGTGAGCCAGCTGTTTGTTTCCTAGACCTTGCGGAGGTAGTTCCATGCACCTTTTCTGTCCTCCCTCAGAAAGGCTGTTCCCCTCTCACTCCAGTTCTCCCTCCAGGCAGCATATTGCGCTCCTCAGCTGAGTGCCAGGCACAAGTTTGCCTTGATTTTTCTGGACTTTTCACGAGCCCAACTTCAGGCCTTTGCTCATCCTGCTGATTTAAGCGTTGTTCTGTGGAATATGTGGTGGGCATTAAAGCATTTCTAACATTACAATACCTGTTTGGCTATAAGTGCTTGTTGAGTCATACGTCCACATGTCTAACCTTTACCCACGTAACAGCATGTGTGCTTGAAAAGAAGTCATCAGAAGACTTTTTTCCTCTAGGTAACACCCATACAATGAAAGGCAGCAGTGGCTAGGCTGGAGGCCTTTGGGGGATGAGACAGCAGACTATGGGAATTAGAGACAGGTAGACCACGATGGCAAGGGAATACTGAAGTAAATTTCCCTTCATATTAACAATACATGTATATAGCACCTCAATGGTTTACTGCTGAATTGGAGGTTTTTACAGATAGTCCATAGGTTACACTTACGAATATACAATCTTGGTGTTTTGTTTTGTTTTTTAAGATACTACTCTCTCCTCTCTTAGAGGAAGATTATTCAGCTTGTGGTCTCAAAAACCAGGAGCTGGTCTATTTTTCCAAGAGGATCCCCGCATGTGGGGTAGTCCTTCACTAACTCATTATTCATCATACTCTTCCATAATAAACAAAAAAAAAATCTCTTATTCCAGAGCATGATAGAACTTATATTTTAAAAGACTCGTGTTCTGAGGTTTGTGGCTTGTGTCTAAGGAGTGAAAGTGGGAAAAGAAGGCGTTGAAGAGGTCCAAAATCGTTAAGTTTGATAAGATGAATTTGTCATAAAAAACCTGTTAATTGGGGAAGGTATTCACTGCAGCTAATGGAATGTCATTTAATATAATAAAAATTTATGGAAAAATCTATCATTTTTGTTTAATCTGAATTATTAATATATATTATAAGATTTTTACTTACGTGATTTCTGTAAAGAAGTTGTGGAGAGCTGTCCTGTCATGTTCCCATTCTTACAACTGTAGCACAATATGCAAGTGTTCTTCATTGCAAATGTAGAGGCGGTGCACCCTTTCTTCCACAAGGAAGAATTGCCTGATGAGGGATGAACTGTATGTACCTAGAGCTGTTGAGGAGCACCTATTTCTGAATCACTCATCATGCGGACGGTCTTCAGCAGCTATTGAACTGTGAGGAAAAATTGTCAAGTTTAGATGGTGGCCCAAGCTTTATATGGTAAATGAGAGTATTTTCTCCTTTTTTCAATTAATGTTACGCCATACATGATAAAGTAAATACAGTAAGTCAGAGTATCAAGGCAGTGCATACAAAACAAGCATCTTGCAGAGCAGGTAAAATTCTGCTGTGCATAAAGGTAGAGAGGGTGATTGTCTGTATTACCTTTGCTTTCCTCTATTTGAGAGGCCTGCCAGGTTTAGATTTGGCGCTGGGGAAGTGTTTAACAATCCAAGGAGCCTTAATGCAAGCTGGGAATAGGTAGTTGCAATGTAAGTTGTTTCCCAGTGGATTTTGTCACACTGACTCTAGGAACTCCCCTAGATTGCACAATCCTGAAAACACTTTTTGTTTTAAAAAGAGACATTTGTGAGTAATCAGAGATCATTTGCTAGGAAATACCTATCAGTCAAGTCAGCTTATGTAGTATTGATATATTTGGCATTGAGCGTTGGGATTCTGTCATTCTGAAATGCCTTGATTAGGGGTGAATAGTTTTGTGCTGGATTAGTGAGTTGAATCAGTTCAGCAGAGAGTCCGCTATGCACCAGAGCTGGTGCAGGGGGATGAGATAACCCTTTTGGCAGCAGGAAATGGAGTGTCTGAGTTTGGTGGTTTGCGTAGCAGATTGGGGCTCACTGGCTCAGTAAGCTGCTTGTGTTTTCTGTCTGGTTCTGTACACAAACGCTTTGCCATCTTAGCCATGTGTTCTGCTTATAGAAACAAATGACTACAAGTGTTGGCACATTAGTAATTGTGTACAGCTGTTTGCACACAATGTCATTTAGGGGGGTGTGTTTGCTAGCCCGTAGTTCAGGGAAGGACTCGGGCATGTTTTTTCAATAAGGTGAAAGCAGCTAGCTAAAGAGTTTACTGAAGTAGAGTAATGCTGCACAGTAACAGACAATATAATTGCTAGAAGGCAACCAGAAGGAATTTGTATGTTTTGCCTTGTGTTTCTGCAGGCTATCAGAAATGTTTACCTTAGATAGATCTTTAAGGATCCTGCTGAAAGCATGCACGTCTCTGAAGTGGAATTGTGTAGGCTTGAGAGAAAAGAACCCAGATTCCTGCAATGTGTGGTTACAATATTTAAAAGCTTTCCCAAATTAAGCTAAAGAGGTTGTGCTGACAGAAAGCGTGAGCCAAATCCGTAAGAGCATTGCTCATGCTTAGCTGAATCGATGCATTTTTAGCGTTGAATAGAGCTTCCTGAGAATCCCGTGGTGTGTATCTGGATGCACAGTAAGGTACAGCATCCACTTTCCTGGCCCTGGTCATTGTCACAGTGCTATTTCTTCTGTGGTGGCTGACATATGGGAGGAACTAAGTCATGACTATCTCTTCTCTGCAACCAGCTCATGGCCTATTGCCTTTCCTCACGTTGCTTGGGTGAAAATGGCAGACTGTGCTGTGAATTTAGAACTGTTTATAACTGCCAGGAAGTTCTGCGTGAGCTGAACTCGTGCAGAACTAGTATCTCCCAATGAAGATGAGTGTGTTGTTGCTGCATGTTGCCCTACTGGAACCCCTAACGTTACTAGAACAGCACTCCCCTCCTGCTACACCGTGCCAGTACACTCTCTTGTACACCGCAACACGTTTGCCTGTGCCCTTCTGAAGCTGATGGCATCCTGAACTATGCTAATGTAAGTAGTACCAGCTAGAGGATCGTGGTTCAAAATAGAGATAATTTTATTGTATTTTTTGAATTGAGAGCTACAACGCTGTGTGGACAGGCACTGTGTGGGCAAAGGACAAAACCACAATTGCACAGAGGCTTTTTTGTTTATTTCCTTTTGTGGCTTCACCTGCAAATCCACTGCTGTCAGTAGGGATCTTGGGCCCTAAGCACCAAGTTTAGGCTCAGTAGATGATCTCTTTTCTTGATAAGCGGGAGTAAACTGATGACTTGCTGATGCTACCAGTGTAGAAAACCGCTTTGCTTATCATTAGATGTTTGCTGAACACAGCAGAAATTGTTTTGTTTTATTGTATTTCAAAAGTAAAACAGTAAATTTTTACCCTCTCATTCTGGCTCTCTTGAGATAGCATGGTTCATTTCAGCCTCTTTTCAGCAGGACCAGCAATTGTTTTTTCTTAAGTAAAAGCTAAAACTCTTACTTAAATCATAGTCAGGACACTGAGAAACAAACCAGCTTGTATGTTTATGAGTTATTCCTTTACTCCATTTACTGTTCTTTTTAGGACTCCTTTGCATTTTTATTCTAGCTTAGCTTATAACTTTTCTCCTTCATAACTTGAATAAAAGGAACCTTGCAACGTGAATGAGAAAGTACAAGTCTACCTTTTAGACTATATTGCAATAACTGATAGTTCAGGCGGAGAAATCTTTGCAAAGGAATGCAAGCTCCCCTCTGTTTTGGAAGCTAAAAACATTGCTTTTGTAACATTCAGTTCTTTGACAGCCTGGCCAGGGCAGACCTGACAGCAACTGAAGGCTGGAGCCCTGTGTGATGGGCCAGGGCAGCTACCGGGATGCAGAAGGCCCCTGCCTCAGGCTTTGTCTTTTTGAAACAGGAGCTCTGCTGTTATCTGGCAGCACAGCAGCATTCCAGGAGCTAAAGGGTGGGGTGGTATTTAACAAGTGGGCAACTGAAAAACAAGCTTCACTTAACACTAGAACAAAAGAACTATTCAAATTGCCTCTCAGTTCAGGTATTTTGCAGTGCAAAATCTGACTGGGGGAGGTTTTTTTCCCCCCTAGATAGAAAAGTACTCCCTTTTTGAAACATTTTCTAAAAAATCTATAAAAACAAAGCCTTTAAAGTATCTGTTCCAAATATATGTATGTGTAGCTGCACAGTTCTAGGGTTACTGTATGTGAGCTTCAAAAAAAAAAAGCCAAATTATGTTTTAACTCACTGAGTAAATACTGTGAGTCCAACTGGTTATGTAAGTTACATATTTGTACTGATTCATTTTAACGACAAATTGATCCCAGCTCTATATTAAAGTTTACAGATAAGCCAGTCTGGGGTGGAGATCATCTTCTTGTTCTAGAACTAAAGGGTTAGAAATGGCTTGGTTGCATTCCTACAGCTCTGCAATTAACACAATTAAAGTTTACTTTAGGCTGAGATTTAAAGAGATGGGGAGGACAGATCTAGTAGCCCATTACCACCTTGGGAAAGTTTTGTTCCCACAACTGTTGCTCCCACCTTCCTGAGTGACAGGACAGAACAGCTAGCCTCACAAAAAAGGGGAATTTTCTACCAAATTAGTGACCTCAGTCAACTCATGAAGGAGGCCAAATTTCATGTTGCAGAAGAGGAGGAGGGGCGAAGGCAGGGAGGGAGGTCGGAAGGGACACAGTTACTGGAGAGAAAGACAAGAAGAAAAGAGAAAGGGGACGAGCCCTGACCCAAAGAACTCATGTTTTGAATCTTTATTTGGATCCTAATAGTTGTTCAAAAGCCAACACTGAGGAGCAGAAGACTTGGTGAGGCATGGAGCCACTGAGTCCTGTCTCTCTATTTTAGGCAACCATACCCTGTAAGCCTTTTTAAAAAGCTGATCAAGGTCTGATCTTACGAACCAGTCACTCAGCTGTTCCTAACAGCAGACTTTCCCCATCTCAGAGTCTGTCTTCTCTGACAATTTGTAAATTAACTTTGTAACTAATACAACAAAACCAATTACACGCTGTAGAGTGTAAGGTTCCTAATTTTATACTGTTAACTTTCTTATGGTCTTCTTGAAGTTAAACTCAAAGAGAATCCACCTTTTGAAAAGATTATTCAGTTTAATAGCAGTACCAGTGTGGTTTTTGTTTATTTTTCAGTTTAAATCGCTAACCTCCCCTGTTTTCACAGGACGCACATTTCCAACGCATCCGTACTTCTCAGCACAGCTGGGAGCTGGACAGCTGTCACTCTACAATATTTTGAAAGCCTATTCCCTCCTGGACCAGGAAGTAGGATATTGCCAGGGCCTTAGCTTTGTAGCAGGTGTTTTACTACTTCATATGAGTGAAGAAGATGCTTTTAAAATGCTGAAGTTTCTCATGTTTGACATGGGCCTCAGAAAACAGTATCGTCCTGACATGACTATTTTACAGGTATGGTTTCTGTTTCTCTGATAAAAGGATGCTAACGCTAAATAGTAATAATGCAATACAGATAGGATTGTCAAAATGTGCACTTGAACTTAGATTCAGTACTCAAAAATGAAGAAGGATAATCCGCGAAAAGAATACTTCATCCTAAATGCGTTAGTTTCAAATAAAAAGATGCTACTGGAGAAACTATGAAAACCAGAAGTGGCAAGAATTCTGCTATATGCTGTATGAGGAGCAAGTAACCCTGCAGATGTACCTGTTGCAGGCTCCCGGGTGACCCGTTCTGGGTCTCTGAAATGGCTCTTGAGTACTTTTTTCGTTACAAGTCAGCCTGAACATCAATTGATAAGTATCTTATACTGTTTCAAGTAAGAATGTGAACATGGACTTTGCTACTCTGTTAAAACCTGTTTACCTTTAGTCTCTTTATTCCTCTTCCATGCAGATCCAGATGTATCAACTGTCTAGACTTCTTCATGACTACCATCGAGATCTCTACAACCACCTAGAGGAACATGAGATTGGCCCCAGTCTCTATGCTGCTCCTTGGTTTCTTACCATGTTTGCCTCCCAGTTTCCACTCGGATTTGTAGCCAGAGTATTTGGTAATTCCTCATAAAACTTCCATCTGTTCTTTTAGAAACTTTATATTCAAAATCTTGCTACTAGGAAGAGCATATCATCCAGTTTGTTTCAGACCTCTGGGAGAAACGTTTAAGTTACTGTTGATGAGCAGAAGAAAAACAACAGAAGTCATCCTATAGGAAGCTTAGTATTTGCAGTAAAATGGAAAGAGAGTGAAGGAGAGCATGGGAGGGTTCTGAACTGTTCTGTCTTTTCATCTTCGTTGTTACCTTTTACCACCCTTTAACTGTTCTTAGAGATGATGTAAAATTTGGTGCCATGAAGGCATAGTATTATAACAATGACACTTTAACACCTAGAGTTAGTTAATTTCAAGCTGAAAAGAGATGTAACCAAAGCATCATCTGAGAAAGAAATCCATTTAGTCCTTTATCATTGTCATGAACAGTGTCAGTGGAAAATGGTTTTGAGGATTATGTTTCTAAAATACTCCCACACACCCACCCGCATACACACACACTCTTACAGTTTAATCATTACTCTTCAGAAACACAAGGCTTTTAAAATAGTGTTTGTTATCCTTGCATTTTTACCCTGAAGGATAATCTCTTCACTTTCTGGGAGGTGGAAAATGATTAGAAGCATATGGTCTGTCAGTTCCAAAGTCACTTATTTTACCCAGTTTTTGAATCTACAGAAGTCATGTTCTCTCTCTCTCTGTCTCTCTCTCTCTGTCTCTCTCTCTCTGTCTCTCTCTCTCTGTCTCTCTCTCTCTGTCTCTCTCTCTCTGTCTCTCTCTCTCTGTCTCTCTCTCTCTGTCTCTCTCTCTCTGTCTCTCTCTCTCTGTCTCTCTCTCTCTGTCTCTACTAAGAATTTACCTCAATGCTATCTTTTGGATGTGTATTCAGTAGATTTGGGGGGGGGCGGTATTTGAGAAGAGACTTGGGTTTGTTTTTTTTTTCACTTGTCTATTTTTCAGTTTCGTTGTGTGGCACAGGATCTTGTATTAGTAGCATATTGAATTGAAGCTCTCTCTCTACTTCTTCAAATAGAAAGCTATTTGTATTTTTCTTAATCATTCTTACTTAAGAGATTTAAAGAAGCAATGATTTATTAGGGTGTTAGTATTGACACTTTCCTAACTTCTGAAATTGTGGTCTCATCTACCACAAGAACAAAAATCATGTAGGTTCCAAGAAGAACTAACAGGAATCCAGTCCTGTTTCTGTTCAAGGCCATGCCAAAAGCAGTGTTACAGGAGACCATAGTGATAAGAATGGTATATGCTAAGTAGAACTACAAGTCCTGTAATTAACATCTTAACTCCAGGGAAAAAGGCATTTTTTTGAGGAACGATGTAATGTTCTAAGCAGGTTTTGGCTTCACACTGAGAGGCATCAAACTGACAGTAATTATCTGCAGGAATTAAAGGAAGTGCCGTATGCACATCGTATACTGAGTTTATAATCAGTTCTCTTTCAATCATTCATAATCAGTTGTAGTATTGTACATTTTAATAAGTGTCTTTGGACTATTGACTCCAGTGAGACATATGAAAAAGTGCCTTGTATATCCAGGATATTTGGATTTCTGCCTTAATACACAGGTTAGTATTTTATCTGTCACTGGAGGATTGTAGAGCATTAAAAAGCAAAGGTTTTAGATCAGAATAGAGAGCACAGATACATTCATAATTTCCACAGAAGTGATTTTAGGTCAAGAACAGAAGAGCATGTGTGACTGCAGCCATCACCTCAAATCTCTGGCAAAATTTAGCTGACCAACATTTGCAGTTTGTAATGTTTCCAAGGATTTGGTGATTTCTTTAAAAAAGTGTTTGCTGGAAGTATGTGATTAGATGAGAACATAGAATGTAATTCTTTTACATTCAAAAAGTAAATTGCACCCACGGTGAAGACTCTGAAATGCAAAAAAACAACCTCAAACCTAAAAAAGGCTAGAGTTGTCACTTTGTTAGGCTGTGGTTAGCAGTGCTAGAGTTGTCACTTTGTTAGGCTGTGGTTAGCAGTACTGCAAAAGCTGCTATGATCCAAGCAGTTGTGACCTACCTTTTGCCACATTTTTGCAGAATGCGACATGTGTTTTCACTGCTCACTTGTTAGAACTCGAGAGGAAAAAATTTTGCCTTTTAATATCTAAGTAACTCAGGTATGGGGTATTAAGACAAGTAGAATGTGCTGCCATCTTCTAACCTTTTTAGCCATGGTATGTTCGAAGCCTTGATATTTTAAGCCCAATGCTATTTAATAATATAGCTGTTACAGAATACCTCCTTCAGATTTCCATAGAGCTTACTGCTTTTCAGTTATTTTTAAAAATTTATATACAAGCAATATATAAAAGCAGTAGGCTATGAAGAGGTTAACCTGACACTGTTGTGAGTCAAATAGCAATGCTACTACTTACTTTTTAATTACCTGTCTAAACTTTCAGCACTTCTCCTCAGTAGAATGTAATGAAAGTATAGCATAACAAAGATATGGGCTTAGATACCGCCTATTTACTTAGTAGTGGAGGACACTTGGTAGAATTAGGTTTATTCTTTTCCAAGACTGTAGATAAAACTTGATTTTAAATCCTGTAGGCTGCCAGTCATGCTGACAGTAATTCAGGTGCCCTTACTGCACTGTCGTTGGCTGACAGCCCACTTCGAGCAGGCATTGGGAGTGGATAACAAATGGGTCTTTGTTAAGTACTCTCTATTTTAAAGGAGAGAAATGATTTCAGACAAATATTACCAGCTCAGCTCATACAGACGCTTGTTAACAACTTACAGGTCACCTTGAGTTAATCTGCATGTTTGTATGGGACAGATATTGAATCATAAATATGTGTTATTCTCAGCTCTGTGTTTTCACTTTGTATTTCCTACCTCTTCCTTTAGCATACCCTGTCCTAAAACATAGCTTTTCCTGTAAAGCATTTTCCTGTATTTTTGCAGTTTCAGTTGAAGTAGATGCTCACTCCATTACCACTTTCCTGCTTTTGAACTTCATGTTGAATCAGAGTTGAAACATTTTACACTACTTTTAGAATGAATGGTAGCGAGTGCAAGATTTATGGTTAGTTACTACTTGTGCTTTTCTTTCTCAGAGACAGAGAGAGAAAGAAAAAAAGGGAGAAAGGAGTGAAATGAGTTACAGCTTCAATATTAAATGCAAGAGAACGCCAGAGGAAATTTCAGTCTGATACAAACTCGAAAAGAGAGGTTATTTTTACTGAGAAAGGCAGTTAGCCAGTGTTTTCCTTTCTCTCTCTCTCTCCTCGCCCTTCTTTTTTTGCTCATGAAGACATACTATCCACTTGGCATCATTGTGCTACTTTGTAAGTCATTGCGACTTCATTCACAGTTTCGATGACAGGGAAGGGAAAGAGAGAGAGAGAAAAGCCCTTTAAAAATTAAAAGTATGTTTAGGAAAAAGACACTAAAACTACAGTATGTTCTCTTCTTTTTCCATCTCCACCAGTACCTTTTCATATACGCTAGATACTTTTGTCCATGGTAAGTCCCTCAGTAAAACCAGGAGTAGAGCCTGAATTTTAGTAGCAGGAGAGTCAAAAATGCTGATTTTGGTCAGATGGGTTTGTGAACGATATTCTTAGTTGCTATCATCTATATCTCACCAAACAACTTAAATTGATTATGTTAGTGAAGTGTACTATTCACATTTGAATTAATTAGTAATAATCCTGATCCTGCATGATTTCTCAAGCCGTACCTGTTTGCAGAGCACCTCTAGCCTCTTGACTTGCCCCGTAGGAAGTTGTTATCCTTGGACATTTTATTGTTTTAATATCCTTGACAAAGATGTGGTTGCTTAATGTACTTTGTTTTTTGTTTTCACAGATATGCTCTTTCTTCAAGGGTCAGAGGCTATATTTAAAGTGGCGTTAAGCCTTTTGGGAAGTCATAAGCCCTTGATTCTGCAACATGAGAACCTAGAAACTATAGTTGATTTTATTAAAAGCACTCTCCCAAACTTGGGTTTGGTACAGATGGAAAAGACCATTAGTCAGGTATGAAATAATCTGAACGTATGAGTAGTAACTAAAGAAATGGCACACTTTTTAATAAAGAGTTATTTATTGATAGAAGAATCACAACAGATTAAAGTGTGTATTGTGTTATTTCCAGCTGCAAAGAATTCTATTTTTGCAGTTTTGAAAATGTTGAATTTTTTTTGGAAGCATGTGACTTATTTAGTGCACCTATATTCTTATATGTTGGTTATTGTCATTTTATGGAGGCTTTAATATTTTATGGAGGCTTTAATGAAAATTGCAATTTACTTTTTGAAGTATGCGTAATCACAGTTATTGGCAGCAATATTTTAGTCCATTTACAATACATGTCACAAGGTAAACGGCAAGGTGGGCTAAAGGCCTTCTGGCCTTTCCTGTCTGCAAAGAATGTTCCTCTCTAAATCTAATTTCAAAAGCAAAAATTGATGTACAAGAGCCTCACAAATGCTGACTTTCCTTAACCAAATTAAAGGCCTCCCTACATTGACTTTGTCTGTACTAGCTTTTGTGGTGTTAGTTCAGTATGCCGGAGCAGTACCTTTACTCTTCCAGAGATGATACATGGGGCAATGCAGCCTTTTGTAATAGGCAGTGATTCTAGACAGCAAAGCCTGGGAATCCTTGAGATAAATTTAAAATCGTAGAGAGGTAAAATGATGTAATATTGCTAAGCTAAAAGAGGGCTCCGGATTTTACCTGTGGGATTTGAAAAAATCACAGATCATTACAGTTAAGGATTGCCTCTTTATGAACCCTGACTGCTGTAGTTGAAAAGATCCAGCGGTGACAGCAGGCAAATAGAAGACTCTTTTTAGCCTGTTTTTTCCAAAGGCCTCTTGTGGCCCGAACTACTTGGGGGGGGGGGGGAAGGGAACTGTGCTGACTTGCAAATACCTGCCACTCACCTAGGACTGAAACATGTGCAAAGCCTGTGGCTTGATAGAGAAAGCAGGCGGCAGCGCGGTATGCTGCAGGCTGCTTGTGAGGGGTTCTTGTCTGTTCCCAGCAGCAGAGCTTCCAGGAGGCAGACACCCAAATTTGGACTGGGAGAATTGCTCCTAGTGCTTAGTATTGGATGAAGGAGGGAGAATTAGAGAGCTTGTATAGGTGATAAAGGGCAGCAGGTTATCTACCAGGCACAAAGCCCTGTGTACACAGCTCCGCAGAGACTTGCAGTGCTTAGGCAAGCTGCAAAAAGCCCCTGGCTTTGAGCAGAAGGAAGGAAAGATATTCTGATTTTAGGCAGCTCTATCTGGCTGCTCTAAACTCAAACTGGGCAGGTTGAAGTGAGTTGAAGAGAGAGCAGTTCCTCTGCTTTCATCAGGGCCGCCTTTGAAGGGAGCAGCTACAAGGCTAATCCCGAAGCCCCTCACCCCTTTAGCAGTTTCTTCGGTGCTTTCGAAGGAGATAATTAGCTCAAGGACCTTAGAATTATGTTTCCTAGCACTGAGCTTTCCTGGATAATTTGAAAGCAGATGTTAGCCAAAACGAGAGAAAGGAAAAATACAATAGCAGTTCTTTCCTTTGGGTCTCTCTGTGTGCCTCAATTTCTTTACCTATTTTTAAAATCAAAGGTTTTCTTAATATTCATGTATAAGATTGAGCACCAAGTTCTCTGGTTCATAGCTAACAGTAATAGGAAACTTGTTTTGACATTACATAATGTTTCTATTAAGTCTATTGCAGTAAATTTTTTTGTTTTCTTTCAGTCTCTGGGAGTACAGTAGAATCATAAATGAATCTAGCAGTACTTACTGTTTTCATTTGAAGCTTTCACTCCGCTGTGCTACTAAAAAAGTCTTGCACTTGTATGTGTGGCACAGGGGCTTGGACTGCACTTTAGAAAAGTGACAATTTTGGAATATGTCTAGGAGGGGTTATGCCCATGTGAGCTGCATTACATTTGAAATTTAAAACAAACAAACAAACAAACAAGAAAGGCTTTGTGATTTCCCTGAAGTCAGAGAGCAAATCAGTGGCAAAGTTTTAAACAGAATCCAGATCCAGTGCCTTATGTCCAGATCTTTAGTGCCTCAATCTTGCCATCTCCAGAGTAGGAAAAATAAATACCAAAAATTAAGTCCCTTTTTGTAGACAGAGGATTAGATACCCCTGTCTACATCCATAGACTTAAAAACATTGAATGAGCTATGTTTTTGATTTGCACAGCACCTAATGTATTTCTGTATGCAACAGGTGTTTGAAATGGATATTGCCAAGCAGTTGCAAGCTTATGAAGTTGAATACCATGTGCTTCAGGATGAGCTTATTGATTCATCTTTAAATGACAATCAGAGACTGGATAAATTAGAGAAGGCAAACAGTAGCTTACGCAAACAGAACTTTGATCTCCTGGAAGAACTGCAGGTACAATTTATATTTCTTAATTAATTAACATTGTAATTTATCCATCTTTTCAGAAGAGACCATCCCACATTGAGACCCCAAGAGATTGGTGTTCCATGCAGTCACTTAAAGTTTTGACACTTGTAGTTTCATTTAGTGCCTTTCAAGTTTCAGTGCAGAAGAAATGCGTAGAGATGGGTGGATAGAACATATGCTTGCAGTTAGTGAAAAGTTTATTCATCAAACTAACTCTCCTCTTGTATTTAAAATTATAGCTGTAGACGATGGCTAAAATTACACTAAGCGCTTTCTCAGCTTCGTTTTTGCACTTTCAGTCACTGCTTTATTACAGCAGAAACACTAGTCTATGACAAAGGGAAAACAGCAGTGTCACAAATGAGAGAAACATTGACAAACGAGAGAAACGTTGTCTATGAGATACATTATTATACAGACATAGTCCTTCTTACAGCAAATTTTTTGGAAAATCTATTATCCAGCTTGCTTAGAAAATGTAAAGTAACCACTAATGTATACTCTGTGCCTGTTCTGCAGCTGTCTCAATGACTAATTCTAAACTTCCCTTCCAAGGGGTAACAATCATTAGACAATTTTTTAGAGGCAGTACTCCTGGTCTCTGTAGGAGTTATTCTTTGCTGAACTGCTCAGGAAACCAGCTTTCTGCCTGCAGAACAACAGGACACTTTTAATAAAACTTTTGACCACGTAGCTAGTCTGATGGAGAAAGGGACTTCAAAGGTAAGAAGTAGACAATGTGCTCCATTTCCAATTTCGAGCCCCTTAATCGTTGTCAAAGACACAGAACTTGTAAGAGAGTAGATGAGGGAAGGGGTTCAGGTTTCTCGACCGTAGGTCCTGTATCATGACTAAGGCCAGCTACCAGTGCAGACTTGCCTCTTTACCAGGAAAATCTGCTTAATCTGTAAATTCTGATCCTGTGAGGAAAAGTTTGCCTTGTTCCAGGTTCTAAGACCAGCCTTAGAGAAGTCAGAGTAGAAACTAAGATATTTTCACAAAGCTTCAGGCATGTGGGCAAGGAAATTGGTGGATATAGTGTAGGGGAGAGGGATTTCCAGAATGAGATTCAGGATGACATCATCCGTGAAGATACCCCATATTAGAAGATCTTCTACCCCCACTAGCCCCTTAAAGACTTTGCAGTCCTAAGCAGTTTTTTACAAAGCTCATATCCTCTTTTGCGCTGACAGCTTGGCACCTAACATCATAGCGTGGAACTTGACTGCTACAGCACTGCCGTTTCGCGGTGTTGGAGGGGGGGCTTCATTAGTCTTGGCTTCCTATTAAGGTTGTTAAAGGTGATCCTTTGCTGACATGGAGAAAATGTAACCCCCAACAGCATGGGTCATGGTTTGTCAATATTTTGGCCCCAAAGGCTGATCTTGTTAACCTGCCATAATTAAATGAAGGTCAGTGAGCTCACCAGGCAGGGTGAGCTGTAGCCTTCAGACGCTGGCAGTGTTGAAACTTCCAAATGGATCTCTGCTTTTGTCAGAATGCCCTCAGCTGCAGGTCTCATACCCTGAGTTTGAATGAGCTGACACTTTGTTTCACCGTGAAGCGAAATGTAGGTATGTACAGCCTCTTGAAGGAGAATGGGGAGTACACAATAACCGGAATTTTTCAAGATGTGTTGTCCATTTGTTTATTACACCAAATCGCCTTCTTCCCCTTTGCCTCCAAGTCTGCATTTGTTGGACTCAAGAGTTGATGCAGCAGGCTAGGTTGTCTTTGCTTTGCAAAGCATCTAGAATTCAACAAACGCAGCTGGCCTAAAGTAGCCTCCTGACTGTCCCATTCAGAAGCTTATCTTAACCTTCAGTTCACTTGAGAAAACCTTGTCATTTTGCCTTAGGAACCCAGGAATTTCTGTACCCTGATGCCTACAGGGTATAATTTTCTAGTAAATAAAATCTTAGTTAATATAAAAATTGTAATTACAAGACTTCAGCCAATATACTTAGAAATTTAGTAAGTAATTCATATACCTAGTTAGTCTGATCCACTTTGCATTGTAGTCTAAGTTTAATTATGAAACAATCAAAGTAATCAAGCTAAGAGAGGGAGGTTTCTTGTTACAGGCAGTGCCATAGTCGTAGGCTGAAGTACACATGTCTAATAACGTTCATTGCATTTACCTTTTCAGTTTCCCATTCTCTTGGAAAGTCTATTTTACATGTATTAATGTATCTAAAAAAGTCATTTAGAAACTGGTTCCAGTTCTTAATGATTTTTTTTTCTCCTTCTTTCTTACACTGAAGGTGGCTAATGGAAAGATCCAAAACCTGGAAGCCACAGTAGAGCTTTTATTGACCAATGAAGGCAAACTGAAGCAGTCCATTCTCGCTCTTGAGCAGGAGCGGGAAGCTTTGATGAACACAGTGGAAAAGATGCAGAAAAAGATTGGTGACATAGATGAGAAACCTCTGCTTATTAGACAAGAGCACATGGATGCTGACTGACAGCTGCAGTTGTAACAGAGCAGACAGCTGAGCAAAAAACAAAGGGAAGAACTTGGTCTTTTTGTACGGATACCCTGGGGACATGACATTGTCATCTTCATTGTTACATGCCTTCCTGTAGCAAAGCAAGGTATGGGCCTGGTGACTGTCCAAATCAGAGAAACTGGTTCCTCGTGGAGAAGGCTCTTTCTTGTTAGTGTGTAGAAGTGCTATGAACAGTAACATGCCATATGATCATAATGAGCAGGAGAAACTTTTTTTCCAGTAAATAGCATGTGCAGTCATACATGATACACTGTAAAGCTGTCCTGGATTCTTCGATAAGTGCTTCTAAACCTAAGTGCTTTGTATTTGTTATGTATTTTGTTTTTCATATTTAGATCAACGTCATGTTAAATAGCACATTCTTTAGAAGGTTGAAGGATTATGGCAGTGTAAGACCTTTGATGGATGACTGCCTCACTGCAGTTACCCAGGGGTACCATTTGCAGAGAATTTTGTGAATGGACTCAAGATAGTTCTGACAGTGTAATTCCCCAGCAGCTTTACTGCGTTCTGTTAATTGTGTTATTTACGCCTCAGATAACTGCTTCCTAATGCTTGAAGGTGTCAATCTGATGGACTCCAGAGAGCTGGACTTCACTGTATGTAACTGTGCTTAACTGGGGAGTTGCCATCTGTTTTTATAAGTACATAGTTCTAATACATTTTTGTTTAATATCCATTGGTTTAGAGTATTGTTACTTGGCATTATCCGATAAACATACTGTATAAAGTAAGTGCATTATGTTTAGCAAAATGCGCTGACAATGGTTTGGTGAAGCCTGTGACTCTTGCAACATCATCCAAGGATTTGTGTTCAGACCTTTCAAGTATCATTTTATTTATTGCTGATCTGCTGTGTGATGTAGGACATCCTTTTGCTGGGAAATAATGCCCCTGATCTTTTTTCCTTTCATTTGGTACTCTGTGCCCACCCATTCTCTGGGAAATACTATTCTTCAAGACTTTTTTCTGAAGTGGCAGAGGCATTTCAAGAGCTTGATGTTGTGCCAGATAAACTGCTTTATAAAGGATATGGGAGTTTGAATTAGGACCCCATTCTCTTTACAATGCATCTTTTGAGTAAGATTACATGTGTAAAACAATCTCACTTTCCTTCATACTATGACAGTTGTTTTCAGGCCAGTTAAAGCACCACTGCTACAAGTGCAATAATATCCATGAATATTCAGTTTTTTGGGTTTCTTTCAGAATCAGACTAAATAGTGCCATAGTTTTGTTTAATCCCCAAGCACAGTGTTAATAGTGTTGTTATGGTGCAGATTCACCCAGGAGGTGTGTGTTTTTTTTTCTTAAATTGTTATTTTTCTTATTTTTAAAATTTCAAAGCACAGTTTTTTTCTCTGACTGATAATGTAGAAAAGGTTTTGTTTTGCCTTTTCCTCTCCTCATGCAAATCCTTCTGACACATTCTGGTTGTAGTTTAAGAAGGGAGCTGTAACATTCATCTACTGTGCAGAGCAAATACCTCCATGTAGGTCAAAAAGAAAAAGAGAATTTACTCTTGAGTTTGTAAAAGCTTTGTTTGACTTCTGTCATGTCTTAAATATGGCTAGTTCTTGCAAATTCTCTCTGTGTTCACTTAGTAATGAAATTCCAGATAAAACATTATTATTAATCCATTTACCTCTTAGGCTTGTTTTCCCTTTGGAAATCCATATTGAAGCTCATGCTTCATGTTTAAAATATTGTCATAATGGACCTCATATTGTTCGAACACTCAGTAATGTTGTATTTTGACACCTTAGTGCCATAATTCATCCACTGACTTTTTAAACAAAAGAGCAATAAAAATAATAATAATCTATGCCTACCTCTATGTATGTGCATTTTTTTAATATTTAAAAACAAAAACATCATTGTTGGGGTGACAGTTCAGAACCTGATAAGGTGAGACTTTTCTTGAAACTGCAGTATAAATCTGCAATGGCTATTAAGGAAAACTCTTAGACCCCAGACTCTCCTAAACATGCTTAGGATCCAGTTGTGACCTTGGGATTTGCATCTGCAGATGTTGACTGAGGTGAAGTATATTCTGTGTGACTGCAGGAATGCATTCCTGCTTGTGATGTTTTGCTTCTCTCTGAGTGTAAGTAAGTGGAGGACTACCTCTAGTCCAACGCCTTTTATCAAGAATTTGTATAGTTCCAGAAGTAAGTGCTTAGGGTAGATGGGAACTAAAAAAACTTTTCTCAAAGCATACAGATGTTATTACTAGATAACTAACAACCTTATGCTTTCATGACCACATAGATGTAATTGTTTCATTGTACCAGGGAGCTGAATGAGATGCCTGTATGGGTAAACCTGTGCATATGCAAATTATTAAGATTTTGTTAAAGATGCAAATACCAGGCAAAGTAAGGGACCATATAGTCCAGTAGTCCAAGATCCGAATGTTAATGAAATAGTTGCTTTAAGACTTCCTGCTGCCTAAACTTAAGCAGATATATGGTATGTTGCTTCAGTTTTGTCTTTTACCATCCTATGCTGATTTTTTTGTCATTAGGCCTCTCCAGTTCAAGGGGCCAAAGTGGTAGAGTGGAGGAAAGCAGTATCACTTACCCAGTTCTTAACTTTTCAGAAGCCTTGGGCATTTCCCTTCAGAAATACGAGAAAGAGGTAACAGAGCTCAGAGCTAGTCCCAGCACATACATCCTTCATGAACTATGTTCTGTATCTGAGCATCCTTAAGGGTATATAGGTTTTCTGTTGTGTTTGAGTAACAGCAATGGTTACCACATCCTATCTTCCATGTGAACAGAAATTCCCAACTCAAAGCTGAATGTTTTAAAAACCTGCAAATCCATACGCTGATCCTCAAAGGAAATCCCAAATGAACTATTCCTGGAAAAATCTCAGTTGAAATAGTCAACGCTTGCTCCATCTCACTGCTTCTACCTATAGAAATCCCAGCAGGGATGCTTAGTTCTTGAAGAAAAGAAAAAAGCAGCAGGGTGGGGGGGAAAAAGGAAGGAGGGAGTTCATTTGTATGCACATGCTGGGCCTCAAAAGGTGCGTGATAAAGGCAGCAAAGTGTGCTGCATAAGGGTGCTAGTGAATCGCAGGGATGCACTGCTCTACAGAGGATAACCTGAAATGTGGAAGGAACTAATATTAGCATGTGCAGCAAGAAAATATCAGCTCCTCTAAAAATAAGCTTTTAATGATAGCAATGAGCAGCCCTTTTTAGCTGGGGGACCTGCCCTGATATGTGTTATGTCACTCAGTTCTGTTTTGGTTTGGGTTTTTTTTCCAGGCTAGTGCATATGGCATCATGGATGAGTACCTGTGACTCCCTGTGCTTCTGGCTGTTTTGTGTATTTTTATGTTTTGTTCTATTGTCTATTTCAGAGATCATTCCTTAATACAGAACCTGAGAAGGATGATGCAGTGCTTATCGCATGAGAAGGTCAAAACACTGTGTGGAATTAGGCACATTATAGGTCTTCCCTTTTTTTAGAGTGGGAATTGAGTCACAGAGGACTTCAATGACTTGCATCAAATCTTGCAATATATCCTAAGTTTCTAGGACTGAAATCAAGATCTTCTAAGTCCTGGTCATAGGCTCTCTTGTGTTTGTCTGAAAGATTGTTACTAAGGTCTGGCACACATACTTGGCCCATAGTCCAGAGGATGCTGTGCTGGAACGGTGTGAAAAGGGGGAAGTGCAGTCACTGGAACCTTTACCTTTTCCTGGCAGCTGTAGCTCTCTACCAGCAATAACTCAGTCAGTCCCTCTAAAATATATAATCTCTTCACCAGGTCCTGTGCAGGTGTCTAGCACCCTCCAGCTTCTGCTTGGTAGACTGGAGTGGGTACACTGCCAGTAATCCCGAGTAGCAATGGAATAGTATCACATCACCAGTCAACCAGTATCCTTAAGATTTTTTTTTTTTTTCAAATACAGTAATCTCTGATAAGAGTCACTGTTACCCAGGACAAAGTTGTGAAAACATTTGCAGCTAGCAGGACTCTGAATGAAGGATAGTAATCTTCATGGAGCAAGGAGGAGATGTCATTAAGTGATTTTCCTCCTTTGGGATCTTACAGCTTATGGTGGAACAGGGAGCTGAACTCTTTTGAGTTCAAGACCATCACAATAGCTGCTGGAATTTCACCGTAAGAAAACAGCCTGATTTGACAACATGGCACAACATACCAGCGCTTCTCAGCTAAGCAGCATGGGAGAGTGTCAGGGCCCTGAGCGCATTCCCTCCTCTCCTGGGGATTTAGCTGCCTAGGCTCAGGGCCAACTTAGATAATGCAGGCATCTGGCTTTGAGATGCTTCAGCTGGCCTCAGAGACATTCAACAGAAAGTTGGAAGAAGCCTGAGCGCGTGCTTCCCACCCCTTCACCCTCTCTTGGGAGCTGCATTGAAGCTGAGGTCGTTGCACTTGGTCCCTGCCTGAGCTGTGTTGCAGCCATCCTTATGCCTGGTCATGTACTCTGTTGATCCTGACCCATGAACTTGGCTGCCTAGCTTGACCTCAGACCTGCCACAATCGCTATGGACTTGCCTAGCGGTCTGGACTGTTGCCTGATCTTGGTTACTGTCACTGGACCTACTTTGTTTGTCCTGTGCAGGTACAGTGGGACGGCCCCCTTGTCGGTAAGGTACTGCTCTTGCCTGCCTGCCCCGTCACCCTCAGCTTCTGGCGCACTTTCATTTTCAGAGCAGCGCCTGCCCTTGCTGCTCCCTGACATATAGCCGTTTAGTATAGCTCAAGTTATTTTGTGCTGCTTCTCAGCTGGCATACCTAAGTTGCTTCTGATTCCAGTGCTAGGCTGGTCAGAGCTTGTTTAGGTGTCTCTGCCTGCCACAGTACTACACTAAGCAAACAAACCAGTTGTCTTAGAGCTTGCTTTGGGACCTCTAACACAATGGTCACACGGTGCAGAAGTGCTCTTATTAGTCCCCCATCTATTTCAAATACTGTGATCAAGTTCTTTTCCACTTTAAAGAGTATACCATATTTGCATACTATGTTGATGGCACCCAAAAAGTGCCTGAATTGATAAGACTACATTTTGACTACAGTTGGGTGGATGCCGTGATTGCTTGAGGCCAGAGGGACCTTAGATCATTGTGCAGTATTTAAACCATGTCACGCCCTGTGATGTGAAATAATTCTTTCTTTAACAGAGCTTTACTGGAGCAGGTATGTGGGAGGAAGAAGAATGTTGGCAGCCACGCTAACCAACTGGAGTGCATCCCAGGCATTGCCTCTGGAAGGAACGTGTGCAGGTTACACCACCTTAGTTTTACATAACCTAAATTAGGGTGGATCACTCGGTACTCATTTGCTCATGTAGCTACCAGAAAGTGTTCCTTTCATCTAAACAAACCTAAGGTTGCAAGAATTCAGTACCTCAAAGTAGGCTTTTTCAACATAACCCAAAGCAAATCAATGAGTACAACATTATGTAGAAGACTATACTTACTCCTTTGTATAAGTGTTTCTCCTCTTCTAGCTAATTGTACTGAGTATTTCCAGTTTATTTGTAAAAGATATTTAAAAAAAAAAAGAAACGCTTCTTACAGGAGGTAGAGATAATTAAAATAGGGTTTTTGGAAAAGTTTGAACTAGCCCCCTTCTTGTCTTCACCCGCCCCTAAATCTTTCTCATATAGTATTTCAGAGCCCCAAAGAGATTCTGGGAAACTTTGTTAATGTTTCTAAAGGGTTGTACTTCACAAGTAGAAATTGCTGCTACAGAAGGAGATGAAATTGGGATTATGCTTTTAGTTTGGAGTAAAATGACTACAAAGATCTTCTGACAAAGGTCATACCAGGCCTAGATTCAATTGACTGCCTACTTCTTTCTTTTATTGTTCCTCACTGTTCCATGATATCTTTATTTCCATTAACATTTTACAGTATACTACTTGCTAGAAAGGTGATATAAATACAGTTTTCATCTTCCAGCTAAAAGCGGAATGCAGCAATTACCTATTGTATCTGTCTGTTCTTCTGTTACTAATGAGACAGCAGGTTTCCATTTCCTACTGGTTATTTGCAAGTCAACCTAATCAAAACGGTCCTCAGGAAAAGAGAATCTTCTTGCTACCACTTGACTCAACCTACTTCTCTGAAAGTGCTTGGTTCTGATTGTTTCACTAGCATTTAAGAAGTCTTTCTCTGTTTCAGAGTTATTTTTTTCTCAGATTTATTTTCATTAGCTTTATAGGGTGAATGAATAGCTATAACACTACCATACAGAGTCTTTTTTCTTCCATATTTCTAGCATCTGATGTTTCTGCTTAAGATGTTTTCTCTGTAGACAGTGAAAGGTCTTGCAATGTAAAAGACCTGGAATTGCCAAGGCAGCAGCTGACCCCACAAATGTTTCTTGCATGTATGACTTAAGAAGAGCTGAGCAGTTGGAGAAGTCGACCCCTGATTCGGCTTTTGTGCTCATGAAGCCATAGCTACTGGATGGGATTAGGAGGACGTGCATGTCTCCCCAGCTCCATATTTGCACTTTTCCCTTAGCACATATGATCACAAAAATCTGATCCCAAAACAAACTAAACAGAAATTGCAATGTGGTTGCTGTCTAGTATTTAATGACCTGCTGCATCCATAATGTCTGGTACTTTTGGTAAGGAATCTCGAGTGGTGGTTTCAGTGGTTAGAGACAGGGGTAACAGACACATAAAGGAACAGTGAAGCTTGTAATTGACAAAGTAGCAATATAATGAACAGTAGGTAAGTAAGGAATAATTACAGAGCATTTGGAGCCCCTTCTGCACAAGAAACTAATCAAAAAGGTGGTTAATAAACTTTGAGTTCCTTTTGAGAGAAGGAAATACTAAGATGCTTATTAAAAGTGAAAAGGGATGGACTGACAAGAAGAGAGTATGTAGGGCCCACCATGATAATACTGTGACCTTTTTGAGACCTGAATCTCTGCAGTGAGATGCCTAACATATCATGAAGAGGTATGAGTGCAAATATCTGTTGAAATGAGGGGCAACATGAATTTGAGCACAGTGAAGCTGTCTCAGTCAGCTTCCAAAAATCTTCAGGATTTTCTGCAGTCGGTGAAGTACATGTATGGAGGCAGGCTCAGGGCAGTCAAGATTTCTCAGATTAAGAAAATGTGCTATTCTTTTCAAACAGTGGAGAAGGTCAGCTAAGACTTGATAGCATAACCTAGCCCTTTGGTCATGAAAGGGTTTTTCCTGCTGGAATGGAAAATAAAGGAAGTCTTTGTAATAGGAAACTACCTTCAAACAGCATCTGGCATATCTCTGGGACACACAGTAACTTCTTATGGTGCTGAGAACAAACTTTGGTTTCAATAGTATTTAGAAATCAAAATTGAATAAATACTTTAGTTACGACTTCTTGCCATGGACACTATTATAATGTATAACCTCAGTGGATTTGAAATGAAGACAACCCACGGTTCCGATCTGCAAACATAAGACCCCTGCCTGAAACTTTTTCTCATTGTTGGTACGAGTTAATCTCACCTGCCACTCACCTTACCTTTAATAACAAGAAAAAATTTATTCATGAAATTTGGGTTTATTTTTGACAGGCAAATTCTGCAACCTTAGCTTTATTGTTTGGCACTAAGCTGCTAAACTATATCAGCAGAACTGAAAGATTGCTTTAATGCACTGACTTTGCAGGAGGAAAATAAAAACGATAGTGGGTCAGAAGAGAAGAGGGCATTTTGTCCTACCTGTGCAGATCTGTAATCTGCAGAAACCGTGGATGGCTCACTCAGCTCCTGCAGGATTTAAACAGACTGCCTGATGCAGGCATATATAACTACTGATTTTTATATTATGGTATGCTAGTGTAGATGTGCTGGCTAGAATGAAAGATGCCGTGACAAGCCATTATTCATACTGTGGTAGCTGTCGAGTTCTGTATGTGAAAGGAAAAACATAGTCTGTTCTAGCCTAAATGAAACGTGTAAATGGTATGTTCTATCCTCAGAACATCTTTAGGTATCCAGAATTATTAATATATGTATTTTTTAAGTGCAACATTTTAGATTCTCTCATAATTTGTTCTAAGCAACTCAGTTCCAGAAAGGAGTACTAGTTTCACTGTGCCAAATGTTTATAAGATGTTACTAAATAGGTTCAGAGTAGGGCAACAATTGCTTAAAATTGTGGACAAATTAAAGGAATATATATTTGAACATCTGAGTGGATCCATGCTAATTATTATTTGCTGAGTGTTTGTCTGTGGCCCAAGTACAGTAGATCTTGTTTCCCCTTTTTTAAGAATTCATGCCTTAAAAAAGGAAAAAAAAATACATTGTCAGCCTTTGCCTGAAAAAGAAGTAGGAAGTTCTATGGTTAAAGGAACATAAGCATATGTGAGAGAAGGAGGAAATGAGAATTTAGAAGCAAAGAGCTGACAGCAGGGATTTACCCAAACCCTTTGTGTGACCTCCAGAGAGATCCTGGCAAGCAACATGCAATGTCTCACTGCTATGTGGCCTACAAATTCCAGTAATATTTAATCACAGCAATGTGATTTCAGAGGAGAGGTTATAGAAGGGGCTTTTAAGGGAAAGTATACTATATTCTCCTCTCACTAACAACTTTATCTTGCAATCTAAAGATGGGACATTCATGTAACAAAGACACAAGGCACATTGTCTGCAAGCTCCGTTGTGTCACTTAACCAGCATATCATGATGAAATGCCAATGAGTTAAGATGAAAAATCTAGTCACTGGGGACTGAAGTATGTGCTTTAGAGAGTTTAGGGTCAGCAAGAGTCACTAGATCACTTGATGTCGCCTGCTCTTTTACAGACTCCAATCCTGTGCATTTTGCAGAAGCATATCTTCTGGAAAAACAACAGGTTATGATCCAGAAGGCATCAAGAGATGATCAGTCTTTCTCTTTCAATGGCAGTTTGATCTAGGAGAGAAGATCAAACAAGAATGAAGTCCTGAAAACTAGAGCCAACAGACATGTTTCCTGATCGACCATCGGAATAAAGAGCTCTGTAAGATTTGACGTTTTCTCCCCCATTGTCCTGGCTACCAAGTATGGGTTCTACCCAGCAGTTGCTAGTACTGTCTGTTTCAAATCCAGCTCCTGCCTTCACTTCTTGACCCTTGGCTACTTTCTTGAGGCATGTCTTCACAGTTTTCTATATGTAGATTCAGAAAGAGCTGTCTGTGATCTGAGATATTCTGAACCTACCAAATGAAACAGTTGTATTCATTTGTCACAGAACCTAGCCTTAATTGTTTTGCTTCCTAGCCAAGTTTGTTAGCTTGGGCTCAGTGTAGTACTAATGGTAGTTATGTGGCTTCCAGTGTGGAGCTGGCCTACGCCCAGCAAGCTTGGAGTACAGCGTGAGCTCAGTTATGTCTGCCTACACCATTCCACGTAGACGTAGCTTTGGTGTTATTGGGTCGTCTTTATGTCTGCTCTTAACTAAGGTAAACTGAGTATGCAAGCACTATGAAGCATTTTCCCAGCCCTTGACCGTTTATGAGGTGGGCTTCTGCACCAGCTTTCATTTTCCATAACTGCTGGAAAGATGGGCACAGAAACTGCATGTAATGTTCTATTGCTAGTCCTTTTTTTCCACATTTGTAGATGATGTTAGACCTTGTTCTGGCATGCCCTCGGAGCTCACGGCCAGCTTGCTGATGATGACAGTGACTCCTAAGCCCTTTTCAGTCATGACCATTTTTCATGATCCAGATGTCTATTGTATAGCAATAGCACAGATTGTTTATTCCTAGTTGTATAACTTTTCATTTAACTACACTAGGATTTTTCATTTCCTCAAGCCTGCATCCCACTAAAACAACTAACACCACCCAGAAGCCTTCCTAAGCTTGCGTCTTCTAAAAGATCCTCTGGAGGTAAAACCTCCGTGAATACATTTCTCATCCTCCCCCATGGAAGTCTACAATATTCACTTTCTGTTTCCAGTCTGGAAGTTTGTATATCATGATCACCTACCTTCTACAGTTTCCAGTCCACTCAATTGTGTGTGTAAGCAAGGCACGGGACCATGACCAGATCATTATTGAACTTTTTAACTTGTAACAAGCAAGCAATGCAATAGTTACTGACTGCATTAACTTACCAAGCTGTATGAACATTCAGCATATACAAAGGTTTTCATCAGCTGCTGAAATGGCCTAATTCTGCAGGGAGAAAAAGCAGCTGTAAGTCACATGGGAGGTCAGACAGAATGGTGAAAGATGGGCTGAACATTCCACAAGAAAAAGGCCAAGCTCATTCACTTGCCCTAACTCGTTTGGCCTTTTGTCTTGACCATTTTGCTACTGTTATACCAAAAAGGTGGCTTTTTCCTCTTCTCTGTAATCGTCTTTTGCAAAAGGATGGTGAAGTCAGGCAATTAGCCTGACTATGTAGCCATTGCTATTACCGGAGAAGGGTTGAAAATTAAATAGCTGTTATATCCAGACCTATCACAAAAATCAGGCTGATTATAATATGGGTTTACACCAGGCAGATGGTAGCTATGTTCTTAATTACAAATTTTGAGGACTTTCTGTCTCTCAGACCTAGCATATTCTGTCTATATAAGGAAAGAAACACTAACACAGGAAAGTATTGCCCTGATTACCCTGCTGTATTTTATCGTGAAGAAAATGCATTTGATTGAAAAAAAGAAAAAAAAAAGAAAAAAGCCCATACAAATTTTGGCAGAGCTTTAAATCTCTTTTTTGTTGTTGTTTCATTTTACTCTTCCTTTAGTGTCTGATATTACAGGACCCAAATTTGTTCCCTGGGGAATTTAATCACTTATTCTGACAGGAACAAAATGGTACTCTTATTATTTCTAACTCAGATAACGTTCTGCCTCCAGGGACGTTCTTTTTTTTGTTACTGAGTTTTTTTTTTTTAATGTGTTTATTACCCTTAGAGTTTAAGACCTAAGCCTATAATCTCCAAAGCAAAGCAGCAATTGTGACCCTAAGCAAAGGAGGTGCCACAGTACTGGTATTCAGTATTATGCAAGCTGCTGACTGCTGTGCTGTGCAGAATGCTTCTGGTCTCCTACGGAGAGGGACTTGGAGAAGATGCAGTTCTGGATGTTTCTGGGAGTTGTGCAGAATAATGAGGAGCAATGGGGAGCTGGACCGGATCTTGTAATGTCTCTTCACATGTGCACATATTGCACTAGACAGACATCTTATACACATGACTATCTGGACTTAACATGGGTGGACTTAAAAGCATTTATCAACCTTGATTCTTCTGTCAAACTTGCTACTTTGGCATTTGAGTGCTGTATAAACTTAGGGTCTGCAAAGGATGATGTATTTTCCTTTCAGTTAACTTTTGCCTAAATTGGAGGCTTTCAGGCCATAGGGGAAGATACTGAAGAGCTAGCCTGGCTTCCTGCATAGTGCAAAACTGTACACTTATTTCAGCTAATTTGCTGAAAATGTCGCAGTTGGAAAGAAAGCATGGAAAGACAGGAGAAAGATGTGGGCGATGAGTCAGTTTTAAAAGTAGTTGCTCTGCAACCTGCAGCTCCTAGTTCTGTGCTTCACAGCTGAGGCCACACTGCAATGTAGGTTACAGTGCCAAGTGCAAGGGAAGCAACTGGTGTGACATGTTAGAGAAACTTGTTAAAAAAACTGAGCATCAGAGAGAAAATCTAGAAAGGGCAGGGTGGAGAGCAGGAAGTGAAACCCCTGTAGCCAGCACTACTGTCCTCCTGCTGCTATTGGACTAATTATCGGCATCTGTCCTGCACATATGAAAACCCTGTATAGTATTTGGTGTTAGAGATGTCAAACCTCCTGCGCATAAGGGAATGAACATTTGAAAGACACCTGGTAGGTCCTAGTGAAGTTTCCAGGAGAAGCCATGTAGCTGAGTCTGCATTAAGATTTTTGTTTACACCAAGCTGAAACATGAGGATTTTGGTTTGATTTGTACTGATCACCTTCACACTCCAGTTTTGACATAATTTTTATCTAGAGGATAATTGCATTTTTCTGCTACTCTTTTCCAGGAATGGATTTAATTGCTTTACCAGAGTGAACAATATTTCCTTTTGAAATCTTATGGAATTAAAAGTATCTAGATAATCCTGAATTGATTTCCTGTTTCCACAATTTTAATATTACTGATCTACCTTATCAATCAAAGACTCTTCTGTTCTTAAACTAAAGTGGTCAATCAATCTCAGGCACTGATTTTCAAAATGAATATTTAATTCACTTCCTAATTCTGCATTGAAGCAATAGACCCACAAAGTGTATTTCTGTATTAAGAAATGCACTTTAGCAGTGAATTAACTTGTCCACTAGATGGTAATGTTGTTCAGATGATTTGTGTTGAATTATTGCTTCTCTGCCAACAAGGAAGTTGAAGTCATGAGATTTGTTCAGGAAACAATCTTAGGAATTTTGGAGATTTGGGGAAGAAAAAGTTCCAATTTATCAGAAAATCGTTTTTGCTTTGAAAAAGTTTGGCTGAAAACTTATGCTGTAATTACTAGGATAATGGATGTCTTACTTCATGAGATAACTTCTGAAAAAACAATTAATTAACTTACAGAGAATGCAGAAGACAAGCAGAATGATCTCTGCCTTATGCTCTTATCCATTGTTCATCATTGTAGCTAGTTGAATAACTCAAAATCCTTTATTAGTTATAATTTTGCTAGGAAGTAGAGAATTACTTTTACTCCCTTATTATAAATGAGCAATGGAGACATTTCGGTTTCTGCAAAGGTACCTAGCAGCCATGTCTCACTGAGTTCAAGGGAGATAGTTCCTAACTAATCACATGTGAAGTGCATAAGTATCTTGGGGGTGGGGGAGGAGTCCTCTGAGTAGATGGACTAGGTCATACAGAAAATCAAAATCAGGAATCGTCTTATTCCTGGGCTAGCACTCTAATCATGAGTTATTCTCATGAAGTATATGTAAGGAAGAATGATAACAAAACATCTAGGCATTCCTATTTACGCTAACTTAATGGGGATATTTTCCTGGGTACAATTTCAGTCAAATAAGCCTCACTAGCCCCAGTAGTGCAATCCTTGGGGTAGAATAGCAGCTGTTTTCCTCTGTGCTCCTCTTCAGCCATCTCCTGGCTCTAGGTACAGCTAGGCTTTACAGCAATGCTGGGAGCTCGGGGCAGGCCCTCCAGCCAGGCACCCCCGCGCTCAAGGGCTCTGCTGGCACTCTGCAAAGAGACTCAGCTGGTTTGCTGAGTGGTGATACTGGGGATTATCACTGTCATGAGGCTTCCAGTAAAGTTAGTCCACTACAGCAAAAATCAGATCAGGGAACAATATCTTACTATTCACAGTGAATGTTGGCTGTAGAGTTGGGACCAAAGGGTGTCCTTTGCCACAGAAATATGCTTTACCTTTATTTTCAGTCAGCAAAGCAAAAACACCACAACGTGACAAGAGTATGATGCTCCATAAAGAAAAGTGTACTTCCTGTATGTGCTACAAAGAGCTGCAGGATTATTCCTAAGCAATATCTCTGGCCAGCAGACCTCTGGAAAATGTTTTAATATGTCTTTAAATGGCATGTAGCATTAAAGCTAAATACAATTTCCACCTTGTATCTTGACTTAAGGTTTTCAGCTTCCAGACTAGGTTTTAGCATGAAAGTCAGTGGATCTCTGTTACGTTAAACTGTATCTCAATGTATCAACAGTTCTAAACTGCAGTATTAAAAACAGTAACCTAAATTACATTAATTTGTTTCTTAGAAGTAGTCCATAAATGTTACAAATTAAAAGCAGAAGTATGCTATTTGCAAACAATAATGTGCTTTCTGCTAGCAGTGGCTAAGAGGACATCATCACTGAATTTACATTAAGTAAGATAGAAAAAGACTTGACTGTTCTGAAAACTGCAGGTTGCAATACTAACGACACTGGATATTCTGATCATATGAGACTCAATTATACATCCTTTAAAGTTAATCTATGCTGCTTTTACTTTTAGTTGTTAAGTATTTAAAAAAGACCTTTCACCTTTTGTTTTGGACAGTGGAGTAAGACAGGTATCACCAGGAAAAATTCAGTACAGGTTTGTTTTAGAATAACAGTGCCTGATTCTGATAGTTCTGCATTGTGATTAATTGCTGTTAAAGGATTATTCAAGCCTTGGCTATAGGTATGGTTATGGTTATATCATCTATAAGGAAGGGTACAGTTTGGATGTAGAGAGGGAACTGCAATGCTTCTGCTTAAAGTTTGGATTAGTTTCCCTATTCTGTGCTCTGTGTATACTTCAGCCTGATGGAAACGTGCAAAATAATGCCATTATTTTTTCTTTAAATCAAAGAAACAGAGGTTTACCTCGCTCTCAGGAGAAGTACTAATGTCATACTTAATGGAAGTGTTTGCAAGCCCTTCTAAGGACCATGTGCCAGTTGTCAATTGCTGTATCTCTGGCTTACCTAGAGAGGTAAGGTTTATAATGAGAGGTGTAATTTAATCAGAGCTAACACATTTGATGACCTTAACACATGTGATGACCTTTCAGGCTCAGATTCTATTCTTCTGTCCAGATAGGAAGCTGCAAAATCAGAACTGAATAAAGTTTAGACATACTTGCTCTTATCAATAGCATAACTCATCAATGACCATGATTCCTTTTGCTGACCTACACACCAAAGACACCTTTTTTTGTGGCTGTATCTATTTCAGTCCTAAACTAACTAGCAAGCATGCTCGCAAAAAGGACCTTAATTAAAAGACAAATGTATTAATTCTAAAGATAGTAGGCTGTACTGAGCTTTCTCAATCAAAATTGCTACTGGTTCTACTGGAGTATTGCTTCAGAAAGGAGTAAGTGCAGGACTGAAGGTTAAAGAACAACTTTGCCTGAGAAGAAGGATATGCTCATCCTGACTTCTCAGCCTTCTTTTACTCCACTAAAACTTGGAGACTGCAGCATATACTTTTAACATGGTGTTCTGTCACAAACAGCTGCTCTGACAATTAACAAGAGAATTTAAGATTGACAATGTATTATCATGACCTTTAAGACCATTGTTTGGATCTGGCTTTGTGGAGAGCTAAGGTCTTCATGTTACAGATCATCTGAACACAGACAGACAAACGTTTCTCATGCTTTCTGTAGAAAGAACTTTTAGAAAAATCTCTGGGCAAACAATCTTCTAAAAACAAAACAAATTTATGCTTAGCTCCAGTGACACTCACTGGACTTGAATAACCTAGTAATCTGTGAAGCATGCTCAATTTTACATAATGCAAGAGTCTCTCAGCCTGTCTGTAGACAGAACAACATAACACGCCTTTCACAGAGAAAATATGGACGATACCTTGAAAACCTCTCTTTTTTCTTGCTTTTTTTCTAATTTGCATCCACTTTCCTACCTAGTTATGAAATGTCAGTAATTCCCAGGAGTGAGAACAATATTTGACAACAGTTTTTTGTTCTTTGCTCAGTTTGAGGGATAGAACCTGTGTCATGTCGCCTATGCTTGGCATCGCTGTTGGGACACCAAATGAGTTCATAAATTCACGCCGTGCCTCCATGGGTAACTCTCATTGTTACCTAGACTTCATATTTAGCTACGAAAAATATGGATTCACATGAATAGCGTTGTGTTAGAGCTGATTTTCACTGGGAAATGAATTTATAACTATCAATATAGTTCACAAAAATACGTCTGATTTGGTGATATTTTTATTGAGAAAAAAATCTAAATGAGGTAGGTGTTTTTGTTTCAGATGAAATGTATCAAATGTTTGTGTTAAATGTATCAAATGTTTGTGTTGTATTTTACTTTTATTATTCCCATCCTCTTAATATATTATGAAAAGTAATTTAATACTGGCTATTGTAATGTAGCATTTTAAAAAACTTGTACAGAAAACTTTTCTCAATTATTTCCACAAATTAAAATTCCAGCAATTTTACAGGTCAGTGTTAGAAAAGAGCTAGCTGGAAAACGTTATTCAATTTCTCTGCTTTTCTACAGAGCAGATCTCAAGTGCTTTGCAGAGGACATCACATTTTCTCCCCCTTTATAAGCAGAGAAACTGAAGTGTAATGGGTTTAAATGGCCCTTTTTGGGCCCATGCTGCAGAGCTGAGACAAAAGTGAGATGGGAGCTGAAGGGCCCTTAGCCCTCTTCCAGCACTCTAACCCCTAAATAGCGCTGCCTTGCATGGGTATAAACTGTTAGTTAAAGTGCAGAGCACGGTTAATCAGTGGCACTGAGCCAGGAGAGAGAAGTTGAACTGTAGTAGCAGAAAGTATTGGAAGTTATTAATGGTTTGGGGGTTTTTTAGTGCTAAGACATGAATAAGCAACAATCTGCAGGCCGCTGAAGGTAAAGGTAAATTAAAGGTAAATTGCTTTTGATAAAATTGTAGATGTTTCAACTGTATGACCTAAATGGACGAATACGATTAATGTGTATCTTAACCTTTAGGAAGCAAAAATACTTAGCTGTTCTTCCAGGAGCGTGCCCTAAAGTTAAATGACCCCAGATCCATCTTGCTGACAGCTCTGCGCTGCAGTTGTTGCTTATTTTTAGCAAAAGGTGATTAACTCCCCCTGTCCAAATATATATATTTCCAAAGAAAACAGGGGCCCTAAGGCTAATATTTTTACATAAGCCGAAAGAGAAATGAGTGCGACCAGCACAGGCAGCGTGTGGCGCGGAAACAGGGAAGATGAGTCTCCTGGAAGGGATTGCAAGCTGCCTGCAGGGCCTACAGCCAGCCCGGAGGCCATGGGTTCGCACCCAGAGCAGCGAGGTGCCTCGCGGTTGCGTTTTCTTGGGAGAAATGGACACGGCACGCGCGTGCGCCGTGTAAACGACCCCGCTCGCCGGCTCCCTCAGCACACAGGGCCGCGGCAGCCCGGGGAGCCCTGCGCTGCTGGGGAGCGCCGCGGCCCGGCGCAGCTCTCCCGGGGAAGTTAGCCTGTCGGGAAGGAGGAAGGGGAAGGTCCGTGCCTGTGGCCTCAGCCTGGGGTTTTGTCCTCGCTGATGCCGCTCGCAGCCCTGCGGCTCCGAGGCACGCCGCGGTTTCGCACCGAGGCACCTCGAGCGGCCACGTGGGCGGCCTAGCGGGCCGCCACAGCCCGGGACGTCGGGAGCGGGCGTTGTGGGCGGCCTCGGCATGGGGCACAGGGTGAGCGGGAGGCCCCGTCACCGGCGCCGCCGCCCTGGGGCATGGCGGCTCCGGGGCAGCGGGGAGCTCCCTCTCCGCCAGGAGCCGGGAGGAAGCTGAGGGAGGGCGTTTGCTTCCTGCCGCAGGAAGAGAAGGAAGCTGCTTTTAGCAGCAGCGAAAGGGGAGCGGCCTCTGCACCCTCTCTCAGTGATAAATACGCAGTCGGGCCGCGAGGCCGGGCCGGTGCCCGCGCTGGTCCTGAAGAGCAACCTTGGGAGAGGGATCGGCACGTGATAGATGCTGGACACCGCTGAAACCTAACTTAAATTGTCCCACTCTTGGCCTAGATTATTCCCCTCCGTTGCTGCCTGCGCGTCCTGGTGGTGGAAGACCAGGCTGGACATCCACGCGCACAAGCTGAGTGGCCAACAGGCCTTATTCCTCCTTTTTGTGACTTTCCCTTCAGAGAAAAGCACATGGTGGGGTGGAGCAAAAAACCCCTCTGGAGAAGGCAACCCGCTGGACTGAATTTGCTCCACCGAGGACACATAATAGCGAGGTCCTGTGCTGCGTCTCTACAAGGGGCCATGCAGAGCCCAAGGAGAGGCTCTAACTAACCAAATTTCTTTGCACCCACCCAATCTTGGGCTGTTCACAGACTGGAAAGAGCACCCTGGCCTGAGAAGCCTTCAGGGTTGGCTTCCTGCTGGCTACCCACCTGGAGGACATTGCTGCTGCGCTGCATTGCTAGCTGTACCGAAGCCAGCATGGGAGTGTCTACTTGAGCTAAGCTGTCATGTGAGATACATCCCAAGCTTCAACAGCTTCCAGGCTACCTGAGCAGCACAGCTGGCCAGCTGCAAGCTGCACCCCAGCACAACCTGTTTCTATGACAAATGCTGAAAAATCTGCTCCCTCAACTGCTATCCCCAGTGCACCCTTGCCTTGTCCGAGTTAGGCCTCTTTAACAAGCTGACCACTGTGTGACGTAAAAGAGATGACGATGAGCTGACTAGCTCACCTATAACATCTGTATGTTGTGATAATGACCAGGACTGAGGAAAGAACGCATGAAAAAATAAAAAAGGGTTGTTTTTAGAAGGCAACAGAAAATCACCACTTGTATGGGTAAAAGCTGGGCTAATGAAGCGGGACAGCAATACTGAAATAACAACAGGTAGGGGGGAAGCCCCTTGCAGAAGACTTAAAAGTGCCTAAACTGCTTATATGATGTGCTATGAGTTGGCATTCTGATGTCATTAGATACTAGTTAGAAGGGCGATAGGTAAATACAAATGCTGGTTAGCAAAATACCCGAGTAAATTTGGTATCCGGAGATTTTTAAGGAAAAATATGCTGATGAAGCAACAGGTGCTCTCTCTCTGTTCTCTTTGAACCTAATATCCACAATAGGCAGGAAGGATTAGATCAAAACTAGGATTTCCTTCTAGTAAACAATTTTGAATTATTCAATTTCCCTCTTTTAGCCTGATTATATTGTACTAGGTGATGTCCTTTTTTGCTTTAAATTATGACTGAAAAGTTATATAAAAGAAAGAATAGAAAAACAGAAAAATAAAAGAAAACAAAAGCTAAAGTACATACCATTGCATTATCTTTTGCATGCAGAACGAGTGCAGCTAGAAGTGGTGTGCATACAAGTGTACCTGTGCCTGAGCTGTCCTTCTTGCACTCCCTCACAGCAGCTGGTACACTATGAGTTTGGGTTATTTTCCATGTATGCTTGCTTGTGCCTACTAACAAAAATCAAGCCTACAATCATATGTTTCTTCAGTCGGGTTTTCTTAATTTAGCCATTTCCGACCACTTGATTGCTTTGTGGATTTCACCTCGCTCTACTTTTCTGATTTCACCACCCTCTAGCTTTCTCCCTCCTTTTCTCTGCAAAATTTCCTGTTCATCCAAAGAAATCTCATCTCCTGACAATCTTCCTCTTTCTATAGTATTTTAGCTGTAGGTGCTAGAAGGTTTTTCTTATTGAGAACTTGTAAAGTAGAACATTTTTGCTCCTCTGTCCCCTTTACCTGTGCAGCACTGACCAACACAGCCTTTGGAATCAATCTCCCAGCGAAGTTTTTTCCAAAAATGCCTGTTTGCATAAGGTACTGGAAGTGAGGAAGAGGGAAAGAGGAATTAAAGCAGAAAAGACAGGTCTCTGGATGGGTAAGCACAACACAGGACACCCGAAAATCTGCCACAGAAGGTACAGTAGGGAAGGAAAGTTTCAGGAGGGTTGCCCTGTGAATTGGGCCACTGTGACCCACCGACAGGTGTGGCTGCTGTTTATGGGAACAGCATATTTTCTATTGGGAGCACCAGTAGAATGCAAATGCAAAAAAATTGGCAGGAAGGGTATGCTGGGGTCAAAGCCAAGAAATCACATCCGCCTTGGAGCTCTTAAAGCTGTGTGCTGTGGTCCAAGCATCAGGAAGCGTCCCAGAGGGTCAGGCAGCCCTAGCAGCTCTGCATTGCTTCATTAGATAGGCAGTCACTTGGCAACACTGTGTGTCCTGCTTGCGCAGCAGCGTGTTCCTTTCTTAGGTTTTGGGCAAAGTGAGGGTCAGGGAGGAAGGGAGGCAGCTTTTGAAGGGAGGGAGGGCTGTTGCTCGCCTTGAGCTGTGACAGGTACTGAAATTAGACTGTAAAAGGTCACAGTGTAGCTTCCTGGATATGTCATAGAAACAAGGCTGGCAAAGGGCTCATGCACAGCATCAAAAGACCTTGAACTCTTGTGCAAATTTACCAGGGGATGTGGAAAAGCAAACACAGAGAAGTGCAGCGAGTGCTGTGGTGGCTAGAGCTACTTCTGAAGAAGCGCTGTTCTTAACTAGAGTTGGTCATGAATTTTCTGACCAAATGCTTCTCCTTAGAAATTGCCTGCTCTGGTCAAACTCAGAATTTTTCCCTGGGATCTGTATGTATTAAACAAATCTTTTTACTTTTTTCTTTTCCTTTTTCTTTTTTTTTTTTAATCTTTTATCTTTTTCTTTTGAGAGAGAGAGAGGGGAGTGCTCATAAGGACAAAAAAAGCCTATTTGGCCATAACGGTCCTGCATACAGCCAATAGTGGGGTGATTAGAGGCCTCTTCTGGGTTGAAGAAAGAGCCCAAGTTTGAATGCACACTCTGCCAGCACCAGTCCGAAGGAACAATGCTCACTCTTTTCTTTCTCAAGCATTTTTCTCTGTTGGGGAGTGTTAAGGAATGTCTTTTACAGTGTTTTCTGTGAAAGCTCCTATGCTTGTTACAAAAAATAGTTGATTTTAGGGAAGTAACTAACTGTTTCATTTTTTATTAATAATTCCCCTTACATTAGGCCAGATAGAATAGATGGCTGACTTGATAGCCCAGTGAAAGAGGCAATCAGTACTGAACGCCTCAACCATTAGGCTCTTGGCTGGTTGGGAACCTCTTGGTTTTTGCAAAGTCCTTCAAAAGATCTTGAACTCTTTCCAACTCAGGATAGGAAAGACTTTGCAATTTTGGAGTTTTTTGAGATGAGGAAACTATTTTCCACCAGACATTATTCCTCAGCACATGTGTCAGGAATCAGCCAAGGAAACTGGCTAAGCCTTCGTGTGTCAAGCTTATTTTTAGTGGGGTCAAGGAACGGCAGGGTTTAATTAACATCAGGGCTTTTTATGCTATGCCCACCTTCGTAGAGCTTCATAGATTAATTCCCTGAAGCATCTTCAGGCAGCTGTGATTCCAAAAACTGAGCTAAAAGGTATTTCTCTTTGAGATTGGATCGGGAATCTTTGGGACTTGGAGCTTGGAACTGGAGAAGATTTACAGCCTGACTGTCTATACCTATGTCTGAGGTAAGATAACTGCACATCTAGTGAAAACATGTTTTAGCTGTGGTGTGATTAAAGGAAAAAAGTTTGCCTGAACAAATATTTGTGCATACATAAGTGGAATCTGCTGCTATGATAATAAAGAGTTAAAAGGACAGAATCAAGTCTGTCACTTTGATTTCTAAGTGTTATTGTCACTCTGTAGCAACTAATTTACTGGCTAAGCTTCTTGAGGCAGGAACTGTCAATATGTCATGAGTGAAATCACTGGTAATTAAAGATGAGTGAGTATTAGAAGATTCAGGATCTGCATTTGGGAAAATTTGTGTTCTTACCTGTGCATTTAAGAATTTAGTGGCATATTTTGGTACATCATTATCACCTTTTACTTTGGTGTCTGTGTTTGGTGTTCCACAGCGGTGGAACTGGTAGTTGCAGTCTTGTAAACCCGGGGGTGGGAAGTTTAACAATAGCATTCTTTAAGATTTTTGATATTTCTGCTTTCAATACCCAGAATTGGTTTCATTTCAGTTGAGCTTGAGTTGACTGTTACTTTTATTCAGATCAATTTACACTTTTTGAAATAGTAGACAGTAAAACTTTGTTTATGATGCAATTAATAATTCAGTATGTGCATTATTTATTTGGTACATTACATCAGTCTTTTTGGCTAAGGTGTTCCCTGTTTGGTGGCTGAAGCCTGCTTCTGAAAATGAGTGTATAAATGTCAAGTCTTCCAAATCTGTCCAGTTTCAATAGACTGCATGATAAAAGATTATATTTGGTTCTGATGAATAATTTATTCCTGGACTGATAAGCAGTAAGCATGGTGCAATTAGCCCACAAGTTTCTTGACATGAAAGTTATGCGTATACTCTAGTTTCTTCTTAGGGTTTAGTTAGCTCACCCCAACATTACTAGCTATCTTTGCAGGCAGATACGGAATAAAAATATTTCTCTGACTCCTCCCCTGAGACCAGTTTGTAATGTAGATTGCTGGGAGGGAGTTTAGTGCCTCCGTAAAGTGCAGCGGCTGGGAAAGGTCGCTATTTTGGGTTGTGTGGAACAGAGTGAGAAATAGGAGTCATCTGCAGTGAATATGAAGAGAGAAAAGAGAAGAACAGGCTGAGGTCACTGCAGCGTAGCATAGAAAAAAACTGAAATGCATCTTTGTCTCAGCAAGTCCATCGGACATCAGCAGTCACTCAGAATAGTAATGCAATATGAACAACAGGAATGATTGGTTTTTAATGACATTTATGCTTGAGTTGCCGTATATTCCAACCAGGTAATGGTTAACTAGCCAATGCATCTCTAATGTACAGAGATAGCATCACTCTTCAAGAATATATGCAAACTCTCTGTTTAACAGAGCACTGGTTTCCAGTGTACTTCATGAAGCGTTCTCTGTGTAAAAACACACTACAGCAAGTCTTCTGCTAATATTACTTGTCCAGGAGACTCTTAGGGCCTCTGAGATGATCCTCTATTCATCTTTGGTTTTGAGCGCAGTTTGATGTCTTTCCAAGCCAGACATATCTTCCTTGGGACAAACCTTCATGGTCTTCCTTTTTTATTGTATTCCCTGTAGGCTTCACTCTAGGGCTTGCCTGCTGGGTCTGGTATCTGATTTCCTCAGACGGTGGCTAATCCATTTGCACTTTCTATAACAGAAGTTTTGATGGATCTCTCTTGTATTATACTGTGCTCCCATTTGTTATCCATCCAACCATCCACTACTGTCTGAAACATGGAGAGATATCAACGTTTAAAAGTATTTTCATCAGTTCCTTTGTAGTCCCCAGTGTCTCTGACCAGCTCAATAAAATTCCTTTTGCATTTATGTTCAGAATTGAGGTTTATTTCACCGCTAAACTCAATTTCAACTTTTAAACGAATAAAAGCTGCTGGCGCTTCCCCAGTCCCAGCACAATTACCTCCTTTAACGTTATAGGAAGAGCTCACAAATTTTCCAGCTTAAATGAAGCTCTCTACTTTTGCAGTAGGTAAGCTTTCCTACATTCACTGTCCTGTTTATCTTCATTGTCTTTATCCATTTCCTGCTTTATATGTTTCCCTGTCTCAGTTTCCTCCTGTCTTCTCAATCACAGGCTAGACTGTGATTCAGATAACATCTGTAAAATCTAGGTCTTCCATGATTTTGAATGATGTTCACTGTATCCCTGTCAATAGTATTTTCCAGACCATAAACGGAAGAAGTAGCAAAAGTGTTCAAAAAGCTGCCTATCTCACAACAGTCTGTACTTTGAATGATTCTGAGAAGCAGCTGCTTTCTCAGCCACAGCATAAAAACATTTTCGGATATTAACAAATTTTTCCAGAATCTCATATGTTCATGGAATTTTTAAATGGCCCAGAAAAATGTTTTCTCAAGAAGTATGAAATGTATGTATTTCTCTATGCTGAGTTTTAGCCTTAAAATTTCTAAATTAGGAGTACTTTGATTGCCTCACATTCTCCAGAAATATTCTTGACAAGAGCTTATAGAATCTCCAGGCAGTCAATCAAGATACCTCCTTCCCATTCATGGGGGACATTTTTTGTCCTGTCAGATTTATGCCAAAAAGTTCATTCACAGCGTCAGAAGAAACTGGACTTCCTGTATTTAACAACACAGCCAAAATTCCATCCATTCCATGGGTTGCGTATTCATTTTGCAAGGCTGGAATGGCTTTCCACAATCCAGCATGTTTTTAAAACCCAGACCAAGAGCGAGGCAAGAAAATTAGGAGATTTACATATTAGCACACGGAGCTGTTGATTTTTCAAAGGCTTTTAGTTTGGGATTTTTTTAACATTTAGATCTTTAACATGATTTTTGAGGATCATTTTGGCCATCAGAGATTCTCATCCTGCCAAAGCCTCTAGTCATGCAGATATGACTTTCGTTGTCTTCAGCTGAAGGGAATAGAAGATGGGAATGCTCAGCAGCTGGCAGGAGTGAGCTCTGATAATCATTAGACAACCTGAACATTCCACAGAGCTGCTTGCCAGACAGCCAGTACCTGCTGTTGTAATGACAGCTTCTGGGGTGTTGCTGGGTGGGGTGGATCATATACCTTGTCAAAATTTCTTTGTGGTATTGACTAGAAGGATGCCTTCTCATGTTTCAGTGTGCTGACTTTCTTATCACAGAATCACAGAATGGTTGAGGTTGGAAGGGATCTCTGGACATCATCTAGTCCAACCCCCCTGCTCAAGCAGGGTCACCTAGGGCTCATTGCCCAGGATTGTGTCCAGACAGCTTTTGAATATCTCCAGGGAAGGAGACTCCACAACCTGACTGGGCAACTCTCCAGTGCTCAGTCACCCTCACAGTAAGGAAGCTTTTCCTCATGTTCAGACAGAACTTCCTGTTATACCCCATCCATTCACTAATATATCTCCCCAAATGTCCTTATTTTTGTGCTTTATTTTCTGGACAATTTCACTGATTGGCAGAGAAACCACTTTGATTATTCAAGACTGGCAGACTGAACATGCAGGCATTCCCAGGGGCCATTGGCAGAGTTAAACGGTGCCAAGAACCTATGTAACTACTCTTATTAGTGTAAAGTCTAAAAGGTTTATGTATGTTTTTTCCATTAAGTGCTTCTCTCAGGACTCAGGTTCATACCCGGTCATTGTCTGAACCAGCATGAGAAAGTCTAGCTGAGCCTTTCTGAGCCATATCTCAGTGTGGACAACAGTAGCCAGCTTTTCTTTGGACAAATACCAGGGCAGGCATTTCTCAGAAACACGGGACTATGTTTATGGAGGTGACAACACCAGAGAGTCCCATGTGGAGGCTAGATTTCACATCAGGTCATTACAGCGTTCAGCTAAAACTACACTTGCTTTGTAGAGATGCTTGCAGCCTGGGACAGAGTTGGATGTCTGTGGCCAGATCACAGCTCCTCCCTCCTTTCCTGCAAGGGAAAGGGAGGACAGTTGTCCTGGGTGTGGGATCTGGAATAACATCAAGGAAAGAGAGTGGTGATTGGGTCAGGTGTGGGAGCAATGAAGGAAGCTGGCAAGGGTTCTCCAGGGCATGAGAAAGAAGAAGGAAGGAGAGACAGGAGATCCTTCCCTGTGCTGAGATGAATGCTGGGTGGAGCTGGTATATATCTTTATCCCAACAACTATTTCCATCCTGAACAGCTTTGGGTAGCTCTAATGAAGAGATAATATGTGGCTTTTATCTGTGCACTGTGAGAAAGTACATGGAAACTTGCTGCTGGATCCAACTATCCTTTTAATCTTTCTACTTAGAGGAGAAATGGATTGGCCCACTCTGGGGAAAACGTTAAGGTGATGTTACATGGGGTGCTCTGTAGAGAAAAGCTCTGCTCACTGTTTATGTGTAGTTAGGAACTATATCACAACAGATGTCAATTATTGGTAAAAACTGAATTTATTGATATGAAGTAACATAGATGAGTTTTCACCTTATTTTTTAAAATGGTCAGGACTAGGACTTCTCTAGAATGCTTTCTCCCTCAAGAATCTCCCAGGAAAAGTCTCCTTCCATTGGACAATGTATGGCCAGGTGTATAAGGACCTTTGAAGGTGGTCACCTTCAGGCAGCATCAAGCTCCCCAGCTCTCCAGAGTGTTTGCTCCTCAGCTGCATGTTTGGTTTGTTTCAGAGGCAAACTGAGATTTGCTACACCCAAGGGAGCTGGGAGTGAGAGCTGGGGTAAGAGAGCTGAGCAGAGACTAGAAGGGAAGGCAATTGCGGGGCGGGGGAGTAGAATTTACTATATGAACATCAGGAAAAAAAATTTGTACAATAAATATTATTGGTATAACTCTACATTTTTCTCACTGTAGCTCTTGCCTCTGTCCATCACCCTTAGATTTCAGTATCTTTTATGCCACAGTATCTTTTTTGTCTGCACCACAGCTGCAGATGTGACAACAGTTTGCACAGGCCTACCTAAACTAACTCAAAAAAAGCCTGCCTGGCAGTGTGGTTGGAGTAGTAGCTAACCCAGCACAAGCTGCCAAACTTGCCTGGGAGGCAGGTAAATACTGAGATGGATTTTGCAGCTGATGCTGATCTCTGTGTTGCTATATCCTTGTTGGTGTCAGTACTTGATGGAATCATACATGCAGGGGTTTCCTGGTTCGCTTCCTAGGAGGAAGCATGAACGAGTCTTAAAAGCGCTAAGCGCTGGCCTAAGTTTGTATGCACTGATGTGAGTAGGAGTTTTAGTGTTGACTTGAAGGAGAGCAGATTTTTTTGAAAATGCCACTTTTGTATTTACTTCGGTTTCTCGCATGAAATTAAGTATAAACGTGTCAAAAGGCTGATCGTTTGCCTGCACATTTTTAGTGAGGTCTGACAGGTTGCATTGACTTTATGCTGCAGGCAATACTGAAGCGAAAGTGTGCTGCTTACTTATTAGAGAGGTGGGACACAGGGCGGGGTGAGAAGCTAGGATCTTTTTGACCTGATGAACCAGATCATCTGGATACATTTCAGCAAGGCATATCCTTGCAGGTTACTGAGTAATCCTGAGGTAGCTGCCTGAAGCCATACAGTTTATCATTCAGTTTCTGACCTGAGGTCAGACGCCTTGCAGTGAACTAATCCCTTTCAAACACACCCTTGCGTGATTTATTTGAACATCAAACTGGGTGAGCTTGGTGAAGGAAAGTGGATGATAGCATTACAGTGATTACATTTTCATTTGCTGGATGCAATTTGCTTTATTCAAATACCTTTTTCTGCCATTGTAATTACATTGCTCATTTTTTGGTTTTTGTTTCTTTAATCTTTGCCATCTCACAGAACATAGTATACTTTTTAGTTCTTTCATGATCATTTACAAAAAGCACAAAACCAGATTCTTGTTTGGTTTATATAGGAAACCATTCCACTGAATATAAAGTCACTGTTCTGGTGTTACATGAGTGGGGAAGAGAACAGAATCAAGCTAAGGTTTCAATTTCTGCATATTTAAAGAGTGAAATCCTATTTCCATAAAAACCAATGGCTAAACTTGCCCATGGACTTCAAAATGCAAGGGTTTAAGGCAAATTCAGATGCATAGAATTTGACATGAGCAGATAATATAGTTAGTCAGTGTTCTTAAGAACTTTCCCTGCAGTTTTGAGAAACTCTTGTTCAGCCTGCTGTTTTGTGCTGACCCTGGAGACTCAAGGCCCCGGAAACATTCTCTGTAGCTCTGATTCGGCAATAATCCCGAGGAGCATGTTTTCCTTTGTTCAAGCTACAGTTTACTCTCAGATTGCCTAGCTTTTTAGAGCTTACTGTCCTTTTGTGCTAGGCAATGTATAAGCACAGCATTTGAGCTTCAACTATCCAGTAACAGACTGACAGCCCTGACAAGACTATCTAAGGTTTGCTTTTGTAAAGTTAATTACCTTTCTTCATTCGTACCATCTGACCTGCCATCGAATGGCTTGATCTGCTTCTTATTACTGAGCAGGAGAATGCCTGATTTTCACAAATTTTTAAAGTCAAAAAGGACAGTGATGGCACCTTCTGCATAAGACAGACCATAGAATCTTTCTTCCAGTGATTTCTTCATTGTCTAATAATCTCTGGGGGGGGGGGAACCCAAAATGCTTTCAGAAAGACATTCAGTCTTAATATAAAGACTTCAGATGATGGTCAGTCCATCACAGCCCTTGTTGAGGTCCTCCAGTTGTTAATTACCCTCACAATTAAAAATTTGTACCTCATTACCGGCTGCAATTTTTCTAGCTTCAGCTTTGTACTACTGCATCTTACTATGCCTTTGTCTGTTAGATTCAATAACTAGTACTGTGAAAAGTGTTCTCTCCTCATGGATGCCCATATCATCTTTTCAAATCTCAACTGGCTTAACTCCTCACTTTTCTGTAAGTCGTACTTATCAGAGCTCAAAAAAAATGTTATGGTTCTTTTTCAGGGCCCTTTCCAGTACCCTTTAAATCAAAAACTACTAGCTTTTGTTGCTCGACAAACATAAATAACATTATTTGGGGCCTCTCCAATTCTCCTCTTCAGAGGATTTTAATACAGAAGAACCCCCTTAAGACAGCTAATTCCTATATGTGGGAGCTTAAATAATGGCTCTGCCTAATTACAGCTATAGTTACATTTTCCATTTATTTCCGTGTCGGTCCTTTCTATAAGCTTCTGCCATGCCTGCCATTTCTGAGCAATGAGCACATTGGGAATTCATATGACTCTACAACGAGAGAGGAAAGCTAGTTGTACCTCTCCCACTACTTTCCAGGTTTTGTATGTGCACAGAAAACAAGTTAATGATACCACTAGGAATAAGGAAGAGGGGAAAAGACAAGTTGAAAAAAGGAATTCTTCAGCCAAACAGCAGTATTTACTTTGGAGTCCTGACCTGACATTTAGCCAACTGCTTTATATAATAATGACCGTTGGGATAAAATCCGTGAGCTGACAAATTTCAACTAGGAAAAAACCTTGGTAACATGCTTTATTATAGACATAGAGGGCTCAGTTATGCTACTCCCACAAAGATGTCTAGTACCATTAGAGACTACCCTAGGCAACCCACCTGGTCCTCAGCTCCAGGTTGCTCATATGTTCATATCTCATATCAGATTTCTCATGTGTCATATCTACCATGTGGATGTCTCAAATACCTTAGGAGCTCTTGAATGAACCTACATGCCTGTATGTGGACAACGGAGGCAAGCCCAGAGTTTGCTCGCTATCAGAAGCAATGTAACCAACAGATAGACAATGCACGTGTGGTGTTCATGTGCTGCCCCTCTTGCTTTCTGAATTTAATGCAGTTTACAAAATATTACCTTGTTTGGGATTTTCTTTCCTCCGGCAAGTCTGAATTGACCAACATGTCACTACAGAGCCACTATTACTCTCTTCCAGACTATGCATGATTTACAGTGTATGATGATCTGCAGACTATTATATCACCAGTGAGTTGATTTGTGTAACTTAGTTACAGTAAAGTTGCCTTCAAGTAAATTACTATTTCTTCTAAAAAAGAAAAAGACAGTATGGAAAAGGGAAAAATCTATTTACACTTTAGCTATGAGGGAGCATGGTAAAAAATTAAGTGAGTGCACATAAGAGTCACTGAAGAGCAAGTCTCTGAACATGTAAATTAGAAGTGATTTTCTTCATCTTAGCATCACTGATCACTATAAAGCACTGTGTAATAGAGATGGTAGGTTGATTGTTAAGTATTGTTTCGTAAAATCATGTGCTTGATAGTGTTATGTGGCACTGGACAGGGCAGGTGGAGAGAAGTTCTTCACGTACATGCATGAGCTGGCATGAAGACTTGGATTCAAGGGGCTTTGTGAGCATTTTGCAAGAAAAGAAAAGAGAGAAGAAAAAGTGAGAGACTGTTGAACTGCTAATATGTCCATTCTTACCAGTTCAACTACACTTCCAGCCTGACCTTGTTATGGTTGTAGTCACTGGAAAAGTGAGCCTTCAGAAAATGAGCCTGATACCTCTTGTGCTTGAGCTACCATAATAAACACCCCAGTCAGCAGCTGGGGTATGTGTATTCCCAAGCTCTAGAAGTGCATCCTGAAAGCTCCAGAGCTCTGATTTTGGCTCAAACAGCAACAGATGAATTTCTGAAGACCTTGAATTTCAATGAGAAGTAGCAGTAACAGAACTCATAAGGACTGCAGAAACAAACATGGCCTGTTTGCCAAGGCCTACCTCTAGGTTAAAGCCTTCCTCTAGAAATTACATCTTTGGTTTAGACAGACCTGCCAATATTTTGATATCTGACTAATATCAAAGTAAGATAGGAGGAGGCCCCTTCAGTTTCTGCAGTATCTGGAAGAGCCACCCCTGTGCCAGAGGCTTTGAGTTTTTAATTGGTGGCCCTATTGATACCCAGAAGGGTGGGACTGAGGAAAGGTTTTCCTCAGATGGAGCATCAGCAGATATGGCTGAACTTGCTCTTTGAGAAGCCCTGCAAAGCAGGCATAAAGAGCAGGCTGGTTCCTTCGCAAGTCAAAATGTGTGGCATATCACTACTTCAAAATGATGAAAGAAAGGCGTTCAGAAACACGTGCAGAATAAGTGCTGGGGGATGAAACAAAACAGTCATTACAAAATGGGAGTTAAGCCTGACAAGGAGGAGGCCCATAGCTTTTACCCACTGGGCTAACATTCCCCAGTTGCATCTTTCTACACCTTGACAAATTCCCTTCCACCAGCATCCACCAACTGACTATTCTTTCCTATTCTCAACCCAGTCAAGCTAATCCACGATCTTCCCAGCTCAAGCTTCATCGTATACTCTTGCTTCCCTGCAATTCTGTCCACACTTGCTCAGCCCATATCCCTACAGTCAAGTAGGATAATCACAAGCAACATTACTAATTTACCCCTAAAGATTCAGAAAAATCAATATTTAGAAGACACATCCACATCAATGTAGCTATTTGGCCAGGAAAAATATGTCGGAATGATAGGACTCTTGGGGAAAATATCAGGATACCAAGACTTATTTTCAACAAAAATCTAAAATTCTTGAAGACAATACATGCCTGCACAATGTAGCATTAGGACCAGCTGCCTGTTCTATTATCAACATTTTAATCAGTCATCACTGGTGTAGGCTACTGAACAACTGAAGTTAAACTGAGTAAGGACTATAGCTGAAAAAAATGCCTACTAGTGTCTTACCTACCATGAACTTGTTTACACAGTCAAACATATTATTATTTCCTTGCTGGTCATTTAAGGATATGACAACAAAGAATTGCATTAGGATGAAAGGTTAGGCTTCACTGGGGATTATGAAGAATTTCTGCCTTACCACAAATCAGTCAAGGCTTTGTCTACACACTTATTTGATTTAGGCCGAGATTCATAGCACTGATAGCTGACATATTTATTCATTACTGATTTTGTTAGGGGAAGTCTGAAAAAGGACTTTTAAGAAGGTCGTTAAGGACAAGAAGTGGGTAGGGCTGATGTTTCATTTAAAAAAAAAAAGGAGTAAGAAATTGAGCTATTTCACTTCCTGGAATATTGCAAGGACTAATCCAGAACATGGTAATTTCAATTACAAGGATGTATTTTAAGAAAATCTGCCATGAGTCAACAAAAGATCAAATTAATTATTAAACTGAGATCAAACAGTGTATAAGCCACTTTGCCGTTAGAGGTTTGGAAATCTATAGATCAATTTATTGACTGTGTATCAGGAAAGTTCTCATTTTACATTGTAAACAATATGGGTCACAACACCGGCACGCATATGTTCTTGTCCAAGTTACCATATATATTTTTAGGAGATAATTTTATTTAGAAATGAGAGATGGAGCGCTCACAGCATATAAAGCCTTTTCTTGATTAATTGCCTTTACTGTTTAGAAGTTAATTGCTAGTCTGCATTTGCTTCACTTCAACTCACAGCCTTTGAACTTTGTCTTACCTTTGCCACACTGAACTTACTTTAATTTCTGAAATACAAAGTCCTTTATTTTGGATAGCTAGATCATGACAGTGGCCTAGTAAGCAGCTTGATAAACAGGGTCGCAGGAGACCTGAGCTCTTTTTCAGCTCTACCACTGGCTGGTCTTGAGCAAATAGCCCCTCTCTGACTCATTTAAGGATACAGATCTCAGTGAAGTGCAACCAAAGAGCATACCTATTAAATAAACCACCACTGCTGCCAATTTTTTCATCTAAACAGACTGACACATTGAGTAAATTCCTTTAAAACATGTACTATAATATCTTACTTAGCCTTTGGTCTCCCTTAACTTTCTGCAATATCTCTTTTCTAGCTCTGAGTCTCGGTACTGGGTTGCCTGTTTCAGTGAGCCACCACATTGCTGCTTAGTACAAAGACAGCATAACTTCACTGCTTCTCTTAAGATGCCTATTTACATCATGTTGTCCCTTTTGGCAAGAGGTCCATGCTGGTTGTTTGCCTGTCAGCTGTGATGTCCTTTTCAGAGTCAATATTTCTAGGTGTGGAGCCCCTCATACATAAATATAGCTGCATTCCTTAATCCTAAACGTACAGAACCTGACACTGGCAGTACTGAAACATGGTCTGTTTTTTCACAGCTCACCAACGGCACCAGGGACTCTGAGTTAGTGTCCTACCTTCCTCTTTAGTGGCTTCCTCCTGGTCTTTGTGCCAGCTGTACAGTTTATCAGTAATAATATAGCATGTCCTCAAAAATGAAATGAGTGAAGGGCCAAGAGCTGATCCCTACAAGAGAATGCAATCGCTCCGTGGGCATCCCATTCTCACCATTGCGTTTTAGGCCCCTCAGTTTCTAGTTTACTCCATGACCCCCCAGAAGGCTATTTAGGAATGGGTGAATGCACATGGGCCCAATCAGCATCAAGTTGAGCCGTCCCTTGAACTGCACTGAATTGTTAGCCTGAACTTGCCCTGGCTTTGACAAAAAACAAGCTAGTTCACGGCCTGCCTGCTGATACAATACCAGCACCTTCCACGAGTGGGGCTTTCCAGGAGCCCTGTTTGCTGTGGCAGATAGGTTTACCACAATGCTCATGGTACGAAGATCAGCATGGCTCCCACACCTACTGCTACTGGGAGGAAGCGTTGGACAGCCTTCCCCTGAAGAGTGTTGCGCGCGTGACTCAGGAGCAGGAGAATTTTGTCATATTCATTAGAACTGGGCATGGACAAATAAATCACCTGGTTTGTCTCCAGACAGCACTGCCTCAGTGGTATTTCTCCACCCCTCTGCGGGTGTGCCCGGTCTGTGCTGAAAGGAGACACTCAGGAATGTCTCCCCATCCCACCCCCTGCCACCAGGTTGAGTGTTCTGTGTGGGGTGCACGTGGACACTGGCAGAGGGCTCCTGTGCCTGTGGGATGCCAGGTCATGTGGGAAAGCAGCCAGGGGGAAGAAGGAAGTATGGCAATGGCAAAGGCTGCCTGCCCCTGGGGAAGGCAGTGAGGGAGGATCACCATAATACAGTCAGGTGCTGCAGATAAACATTTCTTTGCCTGGATGCTTTATGCAAACAAACCTCTGAACCTCTCTGCTCTTAATCCTGCCCGATTCTTCAGCACTAAGTTCTCTTTAATAGCTGGCTTCTCTTTAGGGAAAATAATCCTTCTGGGACGAGCTAGGCTCTCTCCTTGGCCCTTACTTCTTCAGCTTGCTGAATTAAAATAATGTTATTCCAATGGTACGTGATTCTAGCAATGTTCAGACCATAGGAGAGTAGTACACAATGAAGTTGCTTAAAGAAAGTTTTTTAAAAAAATCAAATTACTTTTAATAATTTTAAAATCATGACTATTCATCAGAAGAACCCATTTTTGAGAGTGCTATCCCTGTAGCTAGTTTTGGGGTGTTTGAAGGTTTTATTTTATTTCATTTAGGAAATAAAGTCCATTAACGTTGAGTTCCTTTACTTAATGATACCACATTTTAGATTTTTCCTCAATGACAATAGCCACTTTTAAGAGCAGCCCTTGGCAGTAGAGCCCTTGGTCTCTTTTGTAGGTTGCTGAAGCTGGCTCTGCTTTGCACAGGGTTTTGGACCAAATGACTTCCAGAGGTCCCTCCTGACCTAAATTATGAAATAACTATAAGAAAGACTGCTTTCTGCAGTGAGATGGATATTCTTCCTACCTGTGAACAGTAAACGAAGAATTTAAGGCACTGACTTGTAACCGTGTAGCCCCATAATACAGTATTGCCATTGCTAATAACAGGCCATAAGCTTTGAAATGGGTTTTCAAGGCCTCAGGACTGAGGCTTTTCAGGCTTGCTCTGTCTGAACTTTTCTTGACCTGCTTGTAGCTTTATTTCACTTGGTTTAGCTGTGACAGCAAGTTCCCTAATTGACGAAGTTTCTATTGCTAACTTGTTTACTTTTGTTTATCCTTGTGTGGTACAACCATAGCTTTACAGAGATAACAGTAACAAGCAGTTAGCCTATGCCGAATGAGATATTTACAGCTAACACAACGATGCAGCGTAGAGAAATACAGGCCTGGTATGACAGTGGGTGCCCTGAGAAGTGGAGACACAGGCTGCACCATGGGGCACAGGTTGGCACTGCAGACAGCTCACCCAAGGCCAGTTAAAGAAATATAGACCCAGTGCTGGACAAAACTGTTTGCAGGGATAACAAAGAGAACGAAGAAATAGTATCTAACTTACATAAGAGACAGCATATATAGTAAATTTGAATATAACATGGAGCTGTAGAACAGTGAAGAAAGAGAAAGGTGAAAAAGCACATTATCAAACGTATAAAGTGACCCCCCAAATGGATCCTAGAGAGAGGAAGAAGAAACCAACAGCATCAACATCATATTCCTCCCAGTAAAGAACTCCAGAGTCTGATGCCTTACAGTCATCCTCTTCAGCAGTACCAAGCTATTGACTTCAAAACCCAGAGGAGCAATAGAAGGGTGAGCACAACCCCAATAAAATGGATGGAAACTAAGAAGTGTGTGTGTGTGTGTTACAATTTTAACTGTATTACTACTACCATTGAGACTTTTTCTGTATAGAAGTGTTCTAACTGCATTAGAATTCTTTCTTTTTCTGTAATAATTAGATCTAGATTAATAATGATTCTTGAATTATATTGTTAAGATTTCCATTATTTTAACAATAAATCCTTGGATTTACTTATATAGAAGGTGTGCTTCCTCTTTGCCCATGAACAAGATTGTGAGCATTACAGACTCACCAGTTCACCTACACATTTATTGCTTGGGTCCTTCACAGATCATCTCACTACAAATTACCAGTAAAAAGCCTACGAATCACTTAAAAGCCTCAAAATCTGTTGAAAAATAAGAGATACCTAGTAGATCTTGTGCTCGCTTCTCCTGACTAGGAGCAAATTTCACCATGAGTGAGAAACTCAGAAACTGAATTTTTATTGTTTTTTTTTTTTAAATAGTCTCTATTTATTTGATAAATATGTCTATTCCTGCACAGAAATTGATTAAGGGTAGTAGAAGCCAGGCATCGAAATCACTTTCATTACTGATGAATTCAAATCTCCAAAATAGTATGAGTTATTCTTATTTACTGTTGAAGTGTTGGTGGATATCAGGGCTGCACTGTGCATAGTGGCCCCTAAGAGCCAGATGGGGTTGTCAGACTTTAGTGTGGGAAACAAGCACAGAGAGGTGGCCCAAAGTAACACACAAGAAGACAGCCGCAGAGCTTGACAGCAGCACAGAGAACATATAATCCTGGCCTCCTAACTTCATGCCAAACGCCCTTTTTGTTGGATTACAATACATCCCTCTCAAATCAAAGCTAATGCTTTATCAGGGCCTGCTACATCTATTTGGGTTGTATAGGACATCCTTCTCAATCACCCCCTCTCCACGTTCCCCCATGCCTGAGACTTTCCCCTCCTTATGGCTTTCTCTGTTGTCAGAGCTGAACGTGCTTTGGCAGTATGACGCTAAGGAGATTATTTCTCCCCTTGCAGAGTCACTTGACAGCACAAAATGAACTCCAAATGAATACAGAGCTCTTCTGCTGCAGGCACTACACAAAGTCCCTGCTCAGAGTTACCTCTCAGTCTCGGTCCTGTACATCTCAGGACCTCTTGGCACAGGGTGCCACTACAAGGACGCTCTCCTGGTGGAATTGCGCTGAGGCTTTCATCTTAAAATATTTATGTTTTCATGTAATACTTTCACATACCTAGAATTGGGAAAACTAATTCACAGTGACAGCACAGCCAGTATTCCTGCTCTGAGGAGTCTGGAATATTAGGAGGGATGTGACAACAGGACTTGTGATGTCTGACCACAGATAGGAATAAATATATAAGTATAATTCTGCTTTCCCTTTGTGATAGACAGTGCATTTGGGCTTTAGTTGGTTTGTGGGGATCTTGGTGAAGTCTGCTATTGCATTATTATAATGGGATTAAACAATGATAAAAGGCCATTAAGGCTGCAAAAGCAAAGCTCCAAAGCTTTGCTTAGGAGGTGCCTAATAAGTTAGAAAATGTATGAACGTCTTTAATTCAGTCCCTTTGGCATACATTTTATGATACCACTTCTATTACCCGATGATGTTCTACTTTTTCTAGAGGCTTTCTGTTTCATTCAATGCACGGCTGATTCTTTTAGAAACTGCCATTGCATGGTACTAACAGGGGCAGGGGGGAAGTAAAAGGCAGCATGTGTGAGAGGATGTTGTCAGACAACACCTCCCTGCGAGGGGTGATTATTTCAGGTGTTGAAAGCAACATAGATGAGGCCTTGAAACCCAAACATCTCCAGATACAGAAAGAGCGCTAATACAGAAGATGAATTTTCTGCCCATAAAGTTCAAGGGAAGTGAATTTTTAAATTTGAAGACAAGCATTCATTTTGCTAGATTTAAATGCATGTAATTAGCCATTGCTGGAACTAGGCATTCATTCTCCTTCTTGACTATAAACAAAGAAATTAATCCAAATCTTGTTCTGGCCTTGATCAATGTCCTTTGACCTGATTTTGGTTTAGCAAACAGGTGGACTTACAAAACCCAGAACTTTTTTCACTAAAGCCACAATAAAATGAGATTAGCTAAAACGAGCATGCAAGTGCAGACAAACGGAGATACCTCAAGTTATCTTACCTCAAGTTGTGCAGTCCCTGCATAACCAGTTCAGGTTTTTTAGTCATTTATTAAGAAGTTCTTTGTTTGATGATAGAGAGATACTTCATTAAGTGCAGCAGCACGGTTATTTGCTTTCCGGGCTTTTGTTTCAGGGGCAGGGTGAGGGGAAGGTTGACCTTATTCACAGCAAAACAGGCCAACTTACTACACTTGATTTATAGCACCTGACTTGGCAGATGTGGGAGACTTAGAGGCAGTCACCTGTAGCTTCATTAGCTAGTAAAGTGTCTAGCCTTTGTGAAATAAAAAATATATATTGCTCAGCTTTCAAAACACCTTTTTCAATAATTTCTTGGCTGAAGTAAAGAAGTTGAGATGACCCATACACAACTGCCCAAGGACTAAGTGCGTTGCACTGGTGATGTCTCCCCGAAGAGACTACAAAAACAGGAAAAGGAGTCAGCCAAGAGACAGATTTAAGAGAAGGTTCACAGATTTCCTTATCACCTTTCGGATTGTTTCCAAGCTCTCAACCTAAGAAAGAAAAACCTGTATTTGGCAAAATAAATTATCTGTACTGTACAATACATGATGTCTCAGGATGATCTGTGACATTTAGTATTACCGTATGTCAAGAACAGAACTGAGGGAATAATCCTCAGAAATACAGCTGGTTGAAAATTGCATCCAGGACCATTTCTAAATGCACAAAGAAATCCCAAATTTTGCCCATTTTCTCAGAAGTGTAACATAAAAAACTGTTTTCTGTTCACAAAGGAGCTACAGAAGAGTACTCTTTTAAAAAATGTTCTGAGTTGAAATTATTTGGCAGCTATCTTTTGATGTTTTTAATAATTTGTTATTTTAATTTTGACATGTTTGTGACTAGAAGAAATCAATCCCATAGGACTGATATCATAATATGGCTCTTTATCAGTAGTCCAACTTACAGTGGACTTTCAGTCACAAACACTAAAGAAAAGCAAGGAAGGAAAGGAACGTACATTAATTACACTTAAGTGTACACTTAATTTTTTCCCTGCTTGGCACTAGCTGTGTTGGGGGACATGATGCATACACAATAATGGGAAATAATACCTTTTATGGCACTGTTTGCCATTTTTTAAAAGGAAATCAGAGCAGAGAGGTTTTTCTTTCTGTTGGAAATTTGCTGGCAAAGAGTTACTTTTTAAAATTCTCTCTTTAACCATCTCAAGTGGTCTACCAAAAGTAAAATTAATATTTATGGACCTTAAATCTATTATTCTATCATGTATGCTTTTGTTGACGACTCTTGCCAGAAGACAATGTTCTCTGCGGTACTTGAGCCATGTATAACCTTTTAAGTACCTGCAGTTGTTGTTATTCTGTGAAAAGTGATGTAATTTAAAGCATTTATAGACTATGGTTAAAGGGGAAATGGTCTTTTGCAATGCTATTTTTCTCATTAGAATGAAAGAGGAAGCAGGAATTTGCTTTCAATGAAGACTGTATGTCTTCATAATAGGCTTGAGCCACATTACATTTCAGCCAACTTTTAGAGACTATTACTATGTGGAAAGCGTAAAGTACACCACAAACTGAGCAACAACCTGCTGTTTTCTGGTGTCTTTTGATGCCATAATATACTTTCTGCCATAGGTTGCGTGCTTTGTAGTACAACACACTATTTTTACCATCATTCGTGCAGTGTGATAAGTGTGCCAGGAGTACAATTGCAATAATCTCTGCTAATTCTTGCCCTCAAACCTGTAAGTCCATTGTCAATGACCAGATACATTCAAGCATTATCTCTGACCAAAATTTTCATTAATTTTCAGAATCCTCAGCAATGCTATCGTTACTACAGACCAAATAGTGTCTTCTGTATGTGTGTATCTCCTGGTGACTACAAAAATAAAATATGCAGGGAAAAACAGATCCATAGCCCAGGCTTAAGTCTGCATTTGTGCGAAAGAGATGCACAATCTGCAACAGGAACTCTTAAACACTACCTGAGTATAATACAATGCCGTAAATGAAAACCGCAGTATATGAAATCAGAATAAGATGTGTCTAATCTTCTGATTTCTAGTTATATTTGTTTTCTCATTCTAGTTAGATTACGTCTTTATTAACTGAGATATTTATGCATGGCTTAGATATTTATGCGTGGCTTTCATAGAACTGCAATATCATCGTTTGATCACATATATGTCTGCCTGGCCAAGGAGAAAACAATGTAATCTCATCTTGTTCCATATTCTTAACAGATCATGCCTGCACATAGTCACATTGACTTGAGCCTGAATTCTCCTCTGCCCAGACCACTTTCTTGCTAGCTTGCACAGAGGGCCAATACTTTCCAGCTGGTACACAGGTGCTTCCCAGGGCATGTAGTGCACTTCCCAGCGCAGTTAAAGTGTCCTTATCTGCTGTATGTGTGGCCCCAGCACCCTGCACCTACTCCATTAGACCTCATCCCTAGCAGAGCAGTATCAGCAAGGTGGATCAGGATCAGCAAGGCAGTGTGACTCAGCCTCCCGCCTGGAAACGCACCATCTGCCTCAAAAACATTTCTAACAGGAAGCCTGAGCACAAGCTGCCTCCAAGAACGGTATGGACGCCGAGGGATCAGCCTTTCAAGAGACCACATTCACCTCCACTGGGGTCAGTGCAGTGAAATTGAGTATTTAATGTTTAATATGATAATAGAATGGTAGGAGACTGTAGTTCAAAATCTGTCCTAACGCAGTGGAGTAATGAACTTCTCCACTGTCTGGTCTGTGTATATGCACAGGCAGAATAACATTTTGCACAAAAAAGCAGGATTTTCTCAATCTCACTTTTAAGCAGGCTTAGGTAGAGAAACTCTCTACTCTGACTAAAAAAATTGCCAGAGTATTTGAAGACATGAAAACTCCATCTCTAGGTTGTATCCCATAAAGTTTCTAAGATGAGTCCTTTCATGGTGTGTCCATAGAAATAGCACCTCTGAGGAGCTTTGAAGAAGCAGGCTTAGTGCTTTTCATTTTGTGAACATTTTTTTAGAGAACACTTCTGGTGATGCTCTGTAGTTTTTGCCTTACAACTAAAGGCTTTAAAAAGGCTTCACGCTTCCATTTTAAAATAAAATATTTAAATTCCAGTTCCTTCTGTGCTTATCTGCCAAGATCTGAATTCCTGTAAATGTAGGGGAGGACTCCCAGGCACAGCAGAGCATTTCCTCTCAGAGCATTGCATGCCAGGCATTTTGTCAGAAGGCTATTTTGGCAATATTGCTAGGATTGATGAAGATTTATGCCTCCCTCTTTCCACAAACTGGGGGATGGGGGGCTCAGTCACCACCATCATTCTGATATGGAGTTCCTCAGAAAAGCAGAAGGAAATATTTTTTGTTAAAGAGTAATTCATCTTATGGCAGCTCTTTACCATAGGGCTAGGAGGCGAGGCACAAAGAGGGCCTTTGCTCTTTGCCATTGCAGTAGTGAATAGTACTAGTCAACAGTATCTAGGAGGGCCATGCTGACATCTTTTCCACAAATACCCTGAAATGTCCCCACATATTCTCAGAATAAGTTTCTCCCTTTGGAATTTCTCCCTTTGGAATTTCCCTGTTTCTCCCATTTTGTGGCCCCTGCTCATTGTCACTGGCTGCAGTCCTCCTCCTGAGACAGCCCCGGGGTGAAGGCGCATGTCCAGGCAGGATGCCATTCCCACCCCGCTGCTGCCTGCCCCTGCTTGTGGGTCTTGAGGATAACACACCTTCCCAGGAGAGGGAAGGAAGTGCAATTCCTGATTTGCGAGGTGCACAGTTGGGTGCCAGGTGGGCGGGGAAGCTATATTCAACACCTTAAGGAGTGAAACACTGTGTCTTCCCATCACACTCACCCAAACCTACTTCTGAAAAGAACGTCTCCTCCAAAGTCATTACAGTCACTCTTGGCCCCTTTATAAAGCAGTTTCATGCTGACCCCTGCAGAAGGTGGTGGTACCAACTTCATAATCAACCTATTTTGCGGCTAGTTTCTGTAATTCCTAATTTTGAGAAACTTTGATTTGCTCCCAGGGGTAGTGCTGTTTTATGGATTTAGAGTCATAATTATGTATGTTTAAGTATTTACAAAGTTTCTGATTCCTTCTTAAACCTTCTAAAGGAGGTTAGAGGCTTATAACTGAGGTTTAAAAGGGAGAGGATAAATCCACATAAAAATGCTTAGAAAAATCTTTCACCAGTGCTTTATACTGAAGGCTCTTTAAAAAAATTTTAAGACAAATAGAGAATTTTCTAAAATGAGTAATGAGTTTTTCCCCTCAGAACATCTTGATTCATTCCTAAAGTTCTATATTAAATAATATTCTTGAAGCTAGTCAAGGAAGGAATGGTTTCAGATTTACTTTAGAGCCTAAGTTATTGTAGAATAAACACTTAAGCAAAGTAAACATGCATTACCTGGCTCTACAAAGAGGAAAAAAAGTGGTGTTTTCCCTTTTGCCATGTTTGTCCTTCAGGGTATATCATTTCTCTAAGGTACTTAATGAAGGAGGCTTCTTAATACTTTGGTGTTAAGTTATGGCTCCCCCATGACGTGAGTGTTAGAAGACAACAAAGGTGTCTCATTTCCTCCTAACCGTTTATTTTTTTGCAGGCAACCACAGTTTGCCTCACTACATGAATTAGGTGTCTTAAGGAGGATCCATAGTGGCCATGTGTTAGTAGAATGAGTTACGGTAGTGGCTCCACTTCTGCAACCTGGACAGCACCATGGAAGCTGGAGTGACTATGTCACAGCCTTTCCATGGACTTGTCAGAGGAGTCTGCCAGGTCATGTCATCCCACCTGCCAGCTAACTTGGAAATACTATGTCCAGTCTTGCCTTATGCAAGCCCACATTACTTCCAGCGCTGCAAGTTGCAGTGCTGCTCAGTAGGAATCTTAATTTAGCTCTGAGAAGCAAGAAATACTTGTGCTGTCAAGCCAGTGATATTCAGGCATGTCTCCAGAAGTGTAATAGTCTTCTTAAGAAGAATGTTCTCTAATACTGGGCTTTGAGATTTGCAGTGTGATAGCAATATAGCCCAAATGAACAATTAAAATTTGGCAAGCTACTTTTCATTTCCCATTTAGAATAACAAGAACGGTGTTAGAGTTTTATTTGATTAACATTTCACTATCTGTAGTGATCAAAGGACTGTGTCTAAAAAATTAGCATTTTAGGAGCAGGTCTTCAATAGCCAGCAATAAAATTCTCACACTCAGCCTGAAATCATTCCCATCTGCTTTCTTTATTAGTTTATAATTTATGAAGTCTCACTAATGAACTCAAATAGATAGTCAGTTCACACCTGAAGCTTCGTACTAATACAAAATAAAGCCTCCACATGATTAGGATAATAGCTATTATTTTACTTCTTTGCTCTGCCCCTCCTGCAATTAGTCAGATTCGCAGTTCAAGAGGGAAAGAGTCAAAGACTTTTCATGAGATATTGCTTTAATCTTGCCTTGTGCTTTGTAGGTTCCTTCTTCTAAGCAAACTAGGTTCTGACTCTCTCTCCACTGTGAATCTACCAATTAATGGCTACATCGTATAGTTCGTATTCAGGAAACAAATTGGTCACTTCAGCTGGAGTTTTGCTTATTTAAGGACTTAAGTAGTGATTATGCTATGGTATCAGCAGAATTCAAAGAGCATGACTTACAAATCATGTACTTTTCCAACGTGTACAGTGCCACTGGACAGAGTACTTGAAGAAACATGACTGTTTATTGACATTCAGTATACTGCATAATTCAGAGAGCACAAGGGACAAGAAAAGATTATTGTAGTAGGAGCTGGTTTGGGCTATTTTCCAACCCTGAAACTATGCAGTGTAGACCTTTTATAAAGACGGCCTGCATCATATATTGTGTTTAACCTACTAACGTGACAAGGAATGTTTTATTTGGGTTTATGCAGTTTTAACAAAGTCTGGTTAGTAACTATCCATCATTTATTCCTTCTGATGGAATATTGTGTTTTAATAAATGAAACTTTCAGATGGAAAAATGTCTACAGAAAATTGTAGGCATTTCACAGAACAGAGGTGTAAAAAAATTGAAAGTTTATAGCGTTCAGGTGGAGAGTGAACATTTCCCATTTGGAATTACAGATCAGTTTGCATCTAGGAATAATAACTGTTAAACCAAAGTAACTTGTTTACAAAGAAGCCAAGAGTTAAAGATGGTGATGACGGAGTTTTTAAAACACACTAAGCAGCATTTGCAAGGAAAGTGACAAGGGATCCAACAAGGTCCTGTTTCCTATGTAATCATTAATTAGCTAGAAAATGTGAACAGGATTTGAGGCATTAGAACCTAATGGAACTGTTTCCTCTTACTCGGTTTTGGAGCAGGGAGATGAAAAGCAGAATGATTGTGAATGTGCCATTGTGTTAAGTGTTAAACTAAGCTGTGTGTTTGCACAGGTTTTTCTGCATGGGTGTATCAGAAATTTATCATGTACATTTGTCTCAGAACTGAAAGACTGCGTAACACTACCTGTTGAAGACTCAAGTATCCCACAAGGGAAAAAATATGCCCATAGTCTCAGTTCGGCACAGGAGGCAGCTGGAAAAATTTAAAAATCTGACACTGAAGCCAAGATTCCAAAATATTGTGGCAACCTGAGAAAAACACATTTTAAAAAGTCACATTTTCAAAACAGCCTGTAGAAAGCAGATAATGACTCAGTGATTTGCAAGAAGTTAATGGTATTAGAGTAGACCGTAATTTACAACTTGTCCATTCTTGCATTGGTAGAAGTGGCCATTTTTCTGTTCTGATCTTAGTAAATTACATTGTGGAAAGCAATATTTAAATAAACGTAATGGTTGATCAATCTCTCAGATGAGCAAAAAGAAAGCAAAATAATCCCACCATCACCTGATGCAATAGTTGTTTGCAAGAAAGTACATGAAACTGAAGATGCAACAGTAATGTTTTTTAGATCGTAAATGGAGACGGAGATGAACTACAAATGCCTTCTCTGAATATTCTGGAGGTTCCTTCCAACACATTTAGACCTTGGAGTTTTAGCAAAAAGTAATAACAACAGACCAGCATATCAGCTACCTACAACAGTGCATACAACATGGTGAGATTGCAAAGGTGAGTAGGAAAACATATCTGAATCTGACTCTGTGGGATTGCACCTGTCACAGGCACATACTGGCAGTGAATGATTCTGTAGAAGAGATGATAGATGACAGAGATTTGTCTCATATGTTGACATTTCCATCAGTTATATAGCTATACTGTGCGGTTTCACAGAAATGCTATGAATAGTGGGAACATACTGCAGTGTTATGGATGAGTTTGAACCTTCTTGGGAACAGTCATGCAGTCAGTTCTGTTATGGAACAATTGCCTGGCTTTATTCAAGCACTTAATCAAACAAGATGCTGTTTATGACCAATGTAACATTAATATGGGATACATGACTTGGTTTGACAAACTTGTTCCTTGAACTGTAAAACTGGCTTGCAGCATTAACAGAAATGTTGAGTATTGTAGCTTATGATAAACAACCCTGAATTTTTCTTGAAACGGCCCAAGAAGCTTTGAAAGGGTTGGTGCTTTCAGGTGTTGACCTGCAATTCCAGAAAATTATAATGAGCAGCTGTCTTGGATGCCTTTGAGAAAAGTTTAAGGAAAGGAAATCTCCCATTAAATAAATGTTCTAGGAGAAGACGTGCACTGGGAACGAGAAAGAGGAGGATTGCTTCACCGCTAAGGAAATATTAGCTTCTGTGAGCCATAGACTGTTAGCTCTCAGAAACTGTTTCAAAGGGGAATTCACATTTAATGACAATAGTTTTTGAACATGCACAACATTCCCATACAGAATTCCGAAAATTAGGCAGATGAATTATCAGGGCCGTTTTAACTCAAATCTTTAAAGCCTACTGTCAAAACTCATTAGCACAGCATCTGAGTGTGCTGTGTGTGACACTGTCACACCAACTAGATACCCCCTTGGTGGCAGAGGACTTGATTTATAAAGCTTATTGATCTACTTATCCAGCTCCTCAAACCTCAGAAGTACATAAAATCAAGCTACTAAAGAGAAGATGCAGCACAAATAGCACGGTCTGCACACCATCAGGCAGGAGCACTGTAATACCACTGGTCCCGAATACTAGTAGAGTAAACGTAATCAGTTCTGTAGTCACGAGACACAGTATGGTTTGTTAACCTAACATGGGAGACCATCTCTTTTTCCTGATTGAGATTACGGTGCCTGACCACTGTGGTCCATGGCTGTGCTGCTGTGAGCTGCCAGGCCCTGGTGTGCAGCCGTATCCCCTCGGCACCGCTGCTAACGAAAGTCTAAGGAGCAATGTCTATGATGAGTGGCAAGAAACTGCGAGAATAAACCATCAGGTGCTTTTAGACCTGCTAAAGTCAATAGCTACAGGAGGACAATACCTACTAACTGAAACACATGATCTCTTCCACCTGCTATAGAAAATCCTTTTGGTGAAAAAGAAATGCCTTTTATGTTGCCAGCTCACCAAATAGCCATCTTATTCAAATCATCAACACTACTCTCCTAAGTTCCTGCACTATTTTCCACACTTAAAAGTACGTGTGTTGACTGGCAGTAACTGGAACGTGCTAAAAGCTATCCAAGAAGCATGAAAAGTGGCATCAGACTGCATGAGCCTACAATAATCCACTAATCTTTTTGAATAGGTTCTTTTATTGAGGCAGACTTCAGTTATTATGTTTGACACATATATTACATATTACAAAACTGATTATTATTGTGTAGTTGACTAATCCTCGCTTTGAGGAAGGATTGGTTTTTGCACTCAAATAGAAAGGCTGTCAACATGAGAACTATTAAGTTCTTTGTTTCCAAGTGTATGATGTACTTTGTTTCAACAGCATTATTACAAACTTGATATACATGATAGGTAGATTTTCATACAGACAAAAATGTGTATGCTGTGAGCACAAACCTGCATGATGGCCAGTGATCTCAGTAGAAATGGGTTTGGTTCCCTGTGAAGCATTTAATTTTTTGCTTGGAATTAGATGAGAGATCTGTTCTAAAAAGTAGGCATTTAAGCATTTCTGTAAAGGCAAACATAACTTTGTTAAGTCAGGAATAAAACCACAGGGGAAATATTCATTCATTCAGAAGATGTTTATTTTGATGCATTTATGCCTAAATAATAAAAAAAAAAGGAAAAAAATGTTAAAATTAGAAATAAGGATTCATTTGTAATTGAATTATTTACAAAAATACCACACTTTTGTGCAGCAATATAGTATTTTCTTAAAAAAAAAAGGAGAATATTTTCACAAACTTGAAAAACAATGTCAATCAGATCTTGCAGAAGTAATCAACATGTTTAAAGGTTTCCAGACTACTATAAAGTAGAGTACAATAAGATTACTGAGTGATAGTTATTAACATTGGCTTTTTGATGAACGTTTCTTAGCTGTGCCCTTGAGTATATTCTTCTTTACAAATTCTCAAAATGCAGTTTCGCTATTTCTTTCCAATGCCTGTGTTTTATTCACCGTTACTTGAACAGAACAGAACTCATTACGTATTAGTTACCAGGGCACAATGATACTTCAGCCCAGACCACACAGCAGGATTCTATTCCTTCTCTGATGTTTCTTTTTCAACTATGAATGAATGCTGAAAGTCCAGGAGGTCCTGTTTCCCATCTGAATGGAGGCCTGGAAGGGATTTTGAGGGACCCATTCCACATCAGTTGTTTCAGAAGTGTAAATCTACAGCACCTGAATATCAAATCTTTTTCATTTGGATATTTAAATACACATTTAGACATTTAATTCTAGGTTATACATATTTGCCTTTGCTATATGGATGCACAGAGGTCACTGATAAATTCAAAGGATGCTAATTTAGAAATGTATATGTACCTTTATGTTTTTGTGACAAGCATGTAGTGGCCTTGGTTGCAGGTCTTACACAAAACTGTGAAATAAATTAAGTCTAAATAAGTTATTATCTAGGTAGTGAGCTTGAATAACATTTTTATTTCTTCACTGATGTAAACTTTTTATTATCAGATTTCACAGAATTTCAGACTTGAGGTTGGAAGGGACCTTTAAAGATCATCTAGTCCAACCCCATTGCTCAAGCAGAGTCACCTAGAACAGGTGCCCAGGACCCTGTTCAGATTGGTTTTGAATATCCCCAAGGATGGAGACTTCTCAAGCTCTCTGGGCCATCTCTCCCAGTGCTGAACCACCTTCATAATAAAAAGCTTTTTCTTAAGTTCAGATGGAACTTCTCGTGTTTCATTTTGTGCCTGTTGCCCTTTGTCTTGTCACTGAGCAACACTGAAAAGAGTCTGGCTCCATCATCATTTCACCCTCTCTTCAGATATTTAAATACATTGATAAAGTCTCCCCTCAGTCTTCTCTTCTCCAGGCTGAACAGGCCCAGCTCTCTCGGCCTTTCCTCATATGAGAGATGCTCTGCTTCCTTAATCATTTTAGTAGACCTTTGCTGGACTCACTCCCGCAGGTCCATATCTTTCTTGTACTGAGAAGCCCAGAACTGGACCCAGCACTCCAGGTGTGGCCTCACCAGGGTTGAGTAGCAGGGGAGGATCACCTCCCTCGACCGTCAGGCAACGATCTTCCTAACGCAACCCAGAATACTATTGGCCACCTTTGCCTGTGTAATTTTTCCCCAGGTACAGCACCCTGCACTTGCCTTTGTTGAACTTCATGAGGTTCCTCTCCGCCCAACTCTCCAGCCTGTCCAGGTCCTTCTGAATGGCAGCACAGCCTTCTGGTGTATCAGCCATTCCTCCCAGTTTTGCATTATCAGCAAACCTGCTGAGGGTGCACTCTGTCCCTTCATCCCTGTCACTGATGAATAAGTTGAACAATACTGGACCCAACATTGACCCCTGGGGGACACCGCTAGTTACTGGCCTCCAACTGGACTCTGTGCCACTGATCACTACGTTCTGAGCTCTGCCATTCAGCCAGTTCTCAATCCACCTCACCAGCCACCCATCCAGCCCGCACTTCCTGAGCTTGCCTGTGAGGTTATCATGGGAGACAGCATTAAAAGCCTTGCTGGAGTCAAGGTAGACAACATCCACTATTCTCCCTTCATCTACCCCGCCAGTCATTCCATCACAGAAGGCTGTCAGGTTGGTAAGTATGACTTCCCCCTGGTGAATCCATGCTGACTACTCCTGACCACCTTGTTGTCCTTCATATGCCTGGAAATGGTATCTGGGATTAGCTGCTCCATCACCTTCCCAGGGATGGAGGTGAGGCTGACAGGCCTGTAATTCCCTGTGTCATCCTTCTTGCCCTTTTTGAAGACTAGAGTGACATTTGCTGTCTCCTAGTCCTCAGGTACCTCTCCCAATTGCTATGACCTTTCAAAAGCGACTGAAAGTGGCCTTGCAATGACACCAGCTGGCTCCTTCAGCACTCATGGGTGCATCCTGTCAGGGCTCATGGACTTGTGTATGTCCAGTTTGCTATGTGATACCTAACCTCATCCTCCTCCACAAGGGGAAGTCTTCCTTTCTCCAGACTTTCTCCCTTGTCTCCCGGGCCTGGAATTCCTGCAGGCAGGTCTTACCAGTAAAAACTGAGGTGAAGAAGGCATTCAGAATTTTAGTCTTTTCTGTGTCCTTTGTTAGCAGGGCCGTTGCCCCATTCAGCTGTGGGCCCACTTTTTCCCTAGTCTTCCTTTTGCCACTGAGGTACTTATAGAAGGCCTTCGTGTTGTCCCTGACATCCTTTGCCAGATTAAACTCCAGATGAGCTTTGGCTTTCCTAGCCCTGACCCTGCATGCTTGGATAATGTCCCTATATTCCTCTCAAGTCACCTATCCCTGCTTCCACCTTCTGTATGCTTACTTTTTATGTTTAAGTTTTGTCAGGAGCTCCTTGTTCATTCATGCAGGTCTTCTGACACCTTTGCTTGACTTCCTGCTCATTGGGATGGATTGTTCTTGAACTTGGAGGAGGTGATCCTTGAATATCAACAAGCTTTCTTGGACCCTCCTTTCCTCTAGGATCCTATCCCGTGGGATTCTTCCAGGCAGATCCCTGAAGAGGCCAAAGTCTGCTCTTCTGAAGGCCAGGGTTGTGATACTGCTTTTTGGCCTACTCCTTCTCCTCTCAGGATCCTGAATTCCACCATCTTGTGGTCACTGCAGCCAAGGCTGCCCCTGACTTTCACATTCCCAGACAGCCGTTTCTCGTTCACAAGTACAAGGTCCAGCAGAGCACCTCTCCTCGTTGGCTCCTCTATCACCTGTATCAGAAAGTTGTCACTGATTCTCTCCAGAACCTTCTCAGTTTCTTGTGCCCTGCTGTGTTGTCCCTTCAGCAGATATCGGGCTTGTTAAAGTCCCCCATGAGGACCAGGGCCTGCTGACATGAGACTACTTCTAGCTGTCTGTGGAAGACCTCATCTACTTCTTCCTGATCAGGCGGCCTATAGCAAACACTCACAACAATGCCACCCATTGATCTGCCCCTTAATCCCTACCCATAAGCTCTCAGCTGGCTCACCGTCCACCCCTAGGCAGACCTCCATGCCTTTCAGCTGCTGTCTCACATAAAGGGCACCTCCACCTCCTCACTCTCCCGGCCTGTCTTTCCTAAGGAGACTGCTTGCAGCTGTTGCAGCATTCCAGCCATGTGAGCTATCCCACCACATCTCCATGACCCCAATGACATCATAGCTCTGCAACTACACACAGATCTCTACTTCTTCCTTTTTATTCCCCATGCTGCATACATTGGTGTATGTTCGGGCACTAGGCAGAGGCACCCAAGCGTGCTGATTTCCCAAAAAAGGGTGTGCGAGGGTTTTACAGGCTGTTACTTGCCTACATGTAAATGCTTGAGGTGCCATCACTTAACCTCAGGGCCTTTGCTTGTCAGCCCTTCCATTGCTCCCTTGCATGGCTGCTGGTAACTCTCTCCCTCCCCCGTTGTTCCTAGTTTAAAGCTCTTCTTCCTTTGTTTTGTTCTTATATACTATATATTTAAAGCCACTTGCTCAAAGTTTGAACAAATGTGATCCATATCTAATTCTTGTTTGAATGCTACTCTAGGATAATACAACACTTCTTTTCAGTAAATCAGACCTAGATATGAACCACAGCAAACCCGGAGACATGCTGTGTTATCCAGATGATTAGATTTCGATATAGGACGCTTATATAGGTGCTCTCTGTTCTGGAAGTCATATGTCTTTTCCTTCTAAAATGCAATTCTCATGGTGATAACAGTAGCCAAAAACCTCTGTGCAGCTGATTGGCATAAAGTTAATACCACAATTTGCCCATATTTTAAAAGAAGTTTGTTTAGGACTTATGTTTGGGATGTACGCATAGATCTGCTGTTTTGCTTTGCCCTGCAATGATTTCACACAGTGGGAATGTTAATTTGCACATATTATCCTATTATCATACCTCTCTCTGGGGTTTATTAGCTTGGGTGCAATACTGCATGAACACGGCTAGACTGCCTTCAGACATGAGTTAGTTCATGCAGAGACAATATGAAAATCTTCTCTCCTTGGAGCTTTGTAAGTTGCTCTCATGCATATTTTTCCATATTGTACATTTTTATTAGTCTATGCCCATAAATACTATGTTAGGACTTACGAGATTTTCCACCTATTTATTGTACGTTAATCAGTATTATTAGTTAGTAACTTGTCTTGCATCAATACATGCCAGCATTTGTACATGGCAAAATGCAAATGATGATATTCATTCCCAAATGGGAGATGCATTATGAAGGTAATAAAAACTGAAAAACGTAACAGAAACAAACAGCTGGGCTAATATTCTTTTATTTAAAGAAACTGGTAGTGTTTTTATACTGACTGAAGTGGAGAGCTGAGAGAGTGTGAAAGTTGTTTGACTGATGACATCAAAGACTACAGATCTCTATCCAAATACCACGTGGGCAAGGCTAGCACAAGATCCTCATCAGTTGACTATCTGCAGCAGTATCAAACTAACTTAATGGCGCCCCTTTACTCCAAGGCTTATCTGTCACTAAAGGTGCCAATTAACATCAAATGCGATGTGTGGGTACTTGTAGGTCTCTGAACTGGACTCCAGAGATACAAACATGGTGTGAAAAATGCCAGTTCCTGGTCAATCTGTTCAACAGGACCCCTGTTGCAGACCTCACAATGTGACATTAGTGCCTCTGTCAGGAAAGAAAATGTTACTCACCCACAAACATCACATCCAGTCAGAATATATTGCTGCCTCTCTGAAAGGTTGTGCTGTCTCACCAGCTCAATGCAATTTGACAGCCAGCACGTGACAGAGGAAGTACTCAGGCTGAGGTTGCAATGATCAGTAAAGCAGCAAGAAATATTAAAAAAAAAAAATAAGGCAAGCATCTTTGACAGAAGGGTAGTCTGGGCTCTTTTGTGACTCTGATATAGCAGCGCCTGAAGACCTAGACTCCCTCATTCTAGTCAAAGTAAGGTGTCGTCTGTAAGAATGGTTAGCTTTGTTGTTTTATTGCAATCTATTAGTGCAACACACAGCACCCTACAGGCATAAACTCCAGTTCTTGCTGTGGTCATAAAAACATTACAATCAAATTTTCAAAGATGTTAGGCAAGTATCCAGCATTAGATCCACCTTTCTTTAAGAAGAGTCTCTCTCTCTCTACCACCTTGCCCTACCCCAATGTGCTGTGAGCTAACCTCTCCCCACCCTGAATCACAGCATTAATTAAGAAAGTTTTTGACTAATTACATTTCATACGGCCTCTTAGGCTGACCTAATTTGTGCTTGGCAGGCTCAGTAAGGAAAGTCAGTCAGTGAAGAATAAAACACTGTGAGCTGCAGTAAACAACTCAATGCAGGCAATATCTAAGCGATCTAAAACATACATCTATATCTCTTCAAAGGTAGAGACATAAAATGAGGTTTCTTTGTTGTTAATTTTATAAGCGCTTTCTGGGGCAAAATTAAATGGTGTATATGTTATAGCACAACATATTGTTTGGGAACCGTGCAGAAAGTTAGTGAATCATTTCCTCTTGGAGGCATTGTTGCTTTACAGCTTTCCCCAAGCAAGGGGAAATATGTTGCCCAAAACAACCTACAAAGTACATCTGGACTCTGAGTTTCATTTGATCTTCCAGATCGCTCTTGGCCGTGGAGGACTATACACAGCAGCGTATGCACCATGCTGCATGCTTGTGCAGGCACACCAGAGGGTAAGCAGGGTGGAAGGAACTGGGCAGAAATCAAGGCTCCACCCAGCCTTGACCTTCCTACGTATCTGCACAGTGGGAGACAGTGTTGACTTGATGATGGAAATGACTTGTTGAAGCCCTATTTCCCTTCAACGATGCATATTATAACTTGTCAAGGGAGAAAGGGGAGCCTTAAGCTCCTTTCCTTATTTATCTGGCAATTAGATTCCATTCTCAGTTGAGTTCTGCAGTTCTTACACCCACACAGAATGCCTGAAATCTAGCCAGAAATGAAAGAATTGCATTAGCAGGGCTTAAGTCTGAGCAAGAGTCATTACACGTGTAGCAGTGCTCTGTTACAATGCATAAAGATACTGTCCTCTCAATAGCTCACTGCTGACCCTTCTTGAAGTACTACCTGAAGATCAATGGCAAGCAACATGAAGTCACAGAAACATTGTCACAGAAAAGATGCCTGTGAAGGCCATCGAGTGTATCCTCTCTCTGGCAGCAGGACTAATGCCACCACTAGATCAGCTCAGCTGTGTCATTGCCTAGTCGAGCCTCGAAATCTCCAAGGGCTGCGATTCCCCAGCCTCCCTGGATAACCTCTTTCAGTGCTGCACTACCTTCCTACTGAAAAACTGTCTTGTAATGTCCGATCTGAACATCCAGTTCGTGGCCATGGCCCTGTGTTATACCATCGGCCATGTCTGAGAGGAGTTTGGCTTTGTTATTTGCTTCTGACAGTGCCAAAACGCTCGCTAAAGTCAATGCATGCTCCATCTACCACTCCTCTCATCAGCATAGGCTGATCGCTTCATAGGCTGATCACTTTATCACAGACTACCCTGCTCTACAGGCTCCCATCACTTCAAAATAATTCCTGGTGCTACTCAGGATATCAGTTTCCCCTTTTAGAGCATATTATCCATGTCCTTCATTTCCTTCACTTAGAAACAGCTGTCCGGTTGGGAAATGAGTAAAAAGTCATTGAAAGGAGGGATAGTTATGCTGACTATCGGCTACTGATAAGCACTGGCTATTTTTTTTTCACTGAATAAAGCTTCAGATTTTCAGCCTTCAAGACATGTTTCAAATCCTGACTACTTGTTCATGTTATTTCCCTGTAGGAGCCCTACACTTTTCTTCCTTTTTTTTAGGAGTACAGACTATTTACTGCTTTTGCTAGCTACTTGCATAATGCTTTTTACGATTCTTTTTTGGGTACTAACAATAGAGTTTTATGATGGGAGAATTTCACAGAATCACAGAATCACAGAACGGTTCAGGTTGGAAGGGACCTCTGGAGATCATCTAGTCCAACCTCCCTGCTCAAGCAGGGACCTCTAGAGCATATTGCCCAGGATCGCATCCAGACAGGTTTTGAATATCTCCAGGGAAGGAGACTCCACTACCTCCCTGGGCAACCTCTTCCAGTGCTCTGTCACCCTCACAGGAAATAACTTTTTTCCTCAGGTTCAGATGGAAATGCCTGCGTTTCAGTTTGTGCCCATTGCCTCTCGTCCTGTTGCTGGGCACCACGGAGAAAAGGCTGGCCTCATCCTCTTGACACTCCCCCTTCAGATACTTATACACGTTGATGAGATCGCCTCTCAATCTTCTCTTCTCCAGGCTGAACAGGCCCAGCTCTTGCAGTCTTTCTTCATAGGAGAGGTGCTCCAGCCCTCTAATCATCTTTGTAGCCCTCCACTGGACTCTCTCCAGTAGTGCCATGTCTCTCTTGCCAAATTTGCCAAATTAGAGCAAATGAACTAAATGGCTATTATTCTTTACTCAAGTTAAATTATCTTTGCCAAAATATAAAGTTTACTTAAGGATTTCATTAATGTTTTGGACATGCAGAATGTATACTTACATTATGCAGTTGAATGTAAAAAGCCAAGAAATACTCCTTATATGACTTCATCCTGCAGTTCATATATCACATAATAATAAAGCTGCTGAATGAGAACACTTGGCATATAGAAATTTACATCACAGAAGGGTTTTTTTAAATAAGAAGTGCTTCCCTACTCTCTTTAGTCCCAAATGTCATCCTTATCTCTTCCACATTCTGTATATCTGATGTAAATCCTAGTCAAATGGTTACTTACTTCCTACCTTCCTTCCACCCCTTCTGGTATCTGAAATCACATATCTGAAATGACATTAAGAAATGAAATTTCAGGAGCTAACAGGGTGACCAATCATATTTACCTAGGCTGTTTTAGTAAATAGATTTCCCTCAAACAAATCAACCTTGATATCAATTAACGGAAGCAAATGAACTGTAAGTGGAAAGTCTGCTATGTGCTTTGTATATGACCCATCCTCTAGGCTTTTGCCTAGAGAATCACTTTGATAATACACATGCATATGTTCCTTCAAGATGTGTGCTAGGCCACCCACCAAAAATTAACTGGCAGCTTTATCCTGCTCATCCTTCAGAGCTAGTTCAATCCAGTTTTGGTGCTTTCTCCTCTCTGAGCTCCCAGTGAGGTGTTCTGCCCTGTGCACACTCTTTTTCCAACTCACAGTTCCATGAAGCAATGGCAGAAGCAAAGCTGGACACCAAACTTAACATGAGGAAAGCAGAAGATTCCTCCAGCGCTGTAGTAACTGTACATCAAGTATTATGCTTTTCCTGTATGTTACATGGACACAAGCAGGTTATCAGCAGGTATGTGGAACTTACTGGAACTAAAATGTTCTCTTGGTTTACCGCTGTTCAGCATCTTTACCATATATACAACTAACTCTTGCTCTGACCTAATCGTTACAGCTCACTAGCATTAGCCAGTAATGGCATAAGAAGAAAGAGAAGCCAGAGAGACTGAACAGCAAATAGGAATTGCCAACAGTAAAGACTGGGTCTGTGAAAGAGAAAGAGCATGAGCTCTCCCTCTCAAAGTTTGAATGTACTAGCCTAGTTTTTCAAAGAGGCTTAGCTCTTGACTGCACCCATGCATCAACCCATGCATCAACCTTGCTCTTCGCTGTAATTCTGTCAGGTATAATAAAAGGAGAAACAAAACACTTTGGTAGCCCCAGTCACTGCTTTCAGATGGCTCTTGTTAGATTTCTACCCCGTGGATCAAACTCTCCATGACAGGACTCACCATTTCTCCCTTTTCTTTTGCTAAAGGAATAATGCTCTATTGTTATTCTGCTCCTGAGCACATTCCAAGATGATGTCAGGTGAGTGCCCGGTGTTCCTCTTGCCAAAAACCCTCGTTCCCCTGCATCATTTAGGGTTCGTTTTCAAGTCATAGACAATTACTTTATCTGATACTTGTCAACATGCAGTCAGACAGGAATTCGTTACCTCCAAAACTGCCTACTCTGCAGCATCCTCTGCTGACTTTGTCCTCCTTTCAGCCTCTCCAGAAGGGATGGATAAGTTGTAAAGGAAAGCAACGTATGCTATCAAGCTGCTGCTCTGGGAGCTGAGCTGGGAAGCACTGTCTATGAGACTCACTGAACAGTAGCCAGAGTTCAGCTAGCAGCTTGTACAAAGTGTTAGACACACAGCCACTCTGGCAGAGCTGTGACAGGTACTTCACCTGTCTCATCAGACAGCCACTGACAGTAGCAGAGAGGCTGAGACCCAGAGTTTACATCAGAGAAAAACGTGAACATTCATTGTGCTGAAGTTCTAGGTCAACCAACAAATAGGAAAAACTTGGTGCTTTGCTTTCTTATTCTTGTTCTTGCATTAATTTTCTGTCTCCTTAAACATAGTCAGCCAGTTGGTGTCAATTCCAGGTTACACAAAGTAAACTGTAATGCCCTGGGTAATGCCCTGCGTTTTGTAAAGAAGCATATGAATGGGTCAGGAAGTCAATGCTCACCTTACACATCCCTACCAGTGGTAAGAAGTCAGTGGATCTATTCGTGGAGCACTATATTACTGAAACAAGGACAGAAGGGCAGGGAACAAGACCATGCAAAATCTGACTCAGTTACCTATAAATAAGCTTAATGTCCTGGAATATATTTATTTACTGATATTTGGCTGCAATCAGTGAGAGAAGCAACACGAACAAGTGATTACAAGACTGTTGGAGTTTCAGGAAAGGTTAAAGTTTAATGTTGATATTTTGCCACACAGGAACGAGCAAATTTGTTTTCAACAGCTTTTACTCCAGGTGATTAGATGGGGTGAGACAGGTTTGTTACTAATAAACCATTTATCTCTCTTTTCAAAAAGAGTACACAACATCTATGTAACAACCGATCAGACACACCCTATAGGAGATACACCCTTCCTACCCTCGTAAATCAGCAAAATCTACGTTTGCATCTCAGACCAATAGCGTGAGGCATGCTGGATGCTCACAGCCAGCATCTTACCACATATAAACCGAAGAAGCTCTTGTCTAGGCAGTGGAGCAATGCCAGTCGTACTGTTTCAGATCAGATCTACATACCCTCATACATGTGTCTATCTGCCTACAGGAGCAGTCTGCAGTTATCTGCTTAAAGAAGTAGGCCTTCAAGACATATGTAGAAAACATATTGTATGAAAAATGTATCCTTTTCAGGATTCGTGAATCCAAGGATCTTTAAACCAAGAGCGAATTTTACTCAGACTTTCTGCATAATACAGGCCAGAAAATGTCATCAGCAATTCCTCATTTAAGCTCAGTGCACTGTGCTTGCACTTGTTTTTACTTATCTAAATTTCAGATGTCTACATTAATATCTAAGATTACAATTTTATGTAATACAATATCTTACAAGCAGGTACAGATAGAAGGACTATCACATACAGCCTATTCTGTCTATAAAACGGCCTCCCATTCAGAAAATTGCCTTGCAGGCACTGTAAACCTTTTAAAACATGAAATAAAATTATTTTTTGAAATAATTGGCCCCTTGACCTGAGCTTTCACTCAAATACAACCAATGGCACATAGTTCAAAAGAGCTGTCCTTCTTATCTTTTAATAATTAGGGTTTTGCCTGTTTATCCAATTAAGACATCTGAAGAACTCTAGCTGTTTGTCCTGACAGATCTGCAGGAGGTTAGTCCGTTCCTGATTTCGGCATAGTTGTCATGTTCTCCTGTAGGTACTTCCCGTACTACTGTCTTAGGCTTCTCCACTGATCCTCCTCTCTCTCTCTCCCCTGCTACAGGGCTGGTATCCCTCGGTTTCCTGGGACACATGCCACAGCTTATCGGAGACTCCCCAGCCCTGTGCTCCTTGAGTACACAACCAGAGTGAGGGAGAAGCTAGCCTGGCAATGCTTCTCCACAAGTAAAATCCCTTTCTTTAGTGGAAAATATGTCCTATGTGACTCCCAGAAGATGCACAGCCCATGGGATAGCACAGTAGGCAGGGAAGAGTTCAGCTTCACCTCTCCGTTGAGTTTTATACTTGATTTGCATGCACTAACTAATAACAATATATTAGAGGATCACATTCTCCTCTACTATAAACCAGCAGGTTTGGCTGATCCAGCATCACAAAATAATGCACATCAGCGAAAGATCTTGACAGGAATACTGCATTGTTCTTAACATCTAAGAATTTTGAACAAAGACAAGCATATGCATCTACACACACTTTAGTACATAGACACTGTTTAAATAGTATTAAATATCTCCTCAAAACAAGCAAAGTAAGATAAGGCTGAAATTCTGGGGGTAAGCTACCATAGTTTCTAGTCTGCTTTGGTTTATCTTCTGTTATCATTGGTCCTTTAACATCTGAGATAACAAAGTAAGCAAAGTAGTATTGTGATGGTTCAGTAAATGCACTCAGTTTGATATTAGGAACATCCTGCATATATTTTTTCAGAGTTTATAATCCATTTCTATTGCAAGGCTGGCCTTAAGTTATTTGCTGGCCCTAATTTACTGCAGACTGTCGGGGACTGGCACTTCCCAAAGCTCTACCATCCACTGGGACTTCTGCAAGTGGAATTATCACCACAAAGCCTGGCTGACTCTCCCTTCAACATTTCCAAGATTCAGTCATATATCTCATACTTTGAAAGGTTTATGATGAAAGGAGAAAGTGATGGAAATTGGATTGTTTTGTCTTTACTACTCTGACATATCGGATAATCAAGCTTTTATTAGTCTCTGCTGCCAATGTATTTAAAATTCAAAAATATATATTATATGGCAAACCACTATGGTTTACTGGACATATATGTATTTTGATACATTGCACAAACCATATATCATTTACCTGGCAGAACATAAGGACTAGAACATTAATCCCACTAAGTAGTAACTTTGCAGATTGTTCATGTGACTTTGCGTCAGGTTGACAGTTGTGCGTATGGACTAAATCTCTGTTCTCCTACTAGAATATTGCACAGAAAATCACCTGCCATACAAATTTCTGGAAAAAACAGGGTCAGAAAAGTATGAACCTTCCATCTTGCTCAGAATACCAGTCTGTGAAACTCTCTCTCCACTCCAGTGTGGTCAGTGCCACTTTTGACATTACTTTATATTTAAGATATTTATTTTTTATTTTAATCAGATTTTAAAGCAGAGGAGGTGTCAATGAGAACACTGCTATGCCTAAGGAATGACAGGGCAGAATCCACTGCATGTAAGTTAGACACCTGATTTAGACAGAGGTATGCCTGTTTTAAGCCTAGGTGACCAGCCAGTAGTAAGTACCAAGTTCTTATTTAATCAAGAAAAAGAGGAACTGATTCTGAAGACCTCCAGAGGGAGATCCTGTCCACCTAAGGTCATCGTCTGCCTTCCTCCATGGATGATGTGCAAAGGGACTAGGCCCCTGCACTGAGGCCACAGGCAGCCTGCAAACGTGCTCCGGTTGTCTTCTGGGCTCTTCACTAGGACGTGAGGGGTGACAGTAACGCCTCCTTCCTTTTGCACAACACTGCTGTCTGCAACACGTGCCCAGACAGCAGGAGTGTGGCACCTGTACGAATAAACTAACCGTGCTGCAAACACTCCTGGTGTGCTCAGGCCAAGTGGCACCATGCTAACAAACTGCCCTGGCCTCCAGAGCAGGGTGTTTGCATGCACCCTGCCTTTGGGGGATCGTTCCTGGACCATCCTAAGCACCAAAGCGACCAGGAAAGGTGCCGGGAAAGTGCTTTTTGGAAGGGCCAGACCTGTGACAGTGAATGTGCTGACAGTTTGCCAGTGCAGACAACTGTGCTCCCATGCATAGGAGCACCGTGCATTTGTTAGAATAGATACTGCCTTACACTTCAGGTCCTCATCTGACTGCAGGGAACTGAAATTCACTTCTCCTCTCTAGAGGGATGTCCTCAGTGTGAGGTTTGAAGGGGTAGCGGGAACAGGCCAGGGAACCCCTGCACCTTCCCATTGAAGCTTTGCTACCACTGGTCAGGAACGCAAGGGCAGGGCCACCAGGAGCCACCAGCTTCAGCCTCGCACTCCTGCATTACAGGTTGCACAGAGGACCAGCTTCCATGGGAGGCACAGGGAATGGGCTCCCCCACAGTAACGCATCAGTCATTGAATGAGTACAAGTTTTTGGGCTTCTCTAGGGATTCACATGGTGCTTCAGCAGCTGTCCATCTAAACCAGGGTAATCAGAGCTGCAGGCACCTGTCCTTGGAGCAGACCACTCCACAAGGCACGCAGGGTGCGGGCTTCAGCTCAGGCAACATCTCAAGCACAAGACTGCATACGGCTAAGCAGTGCAGGTTGCATCACTGCCAGGATTTCGGGCTTCTCAGTCCCAGTTAAGGCAGGATTTACGTAGACTAGAGTTTAGCAGTTTGGGGTCTGGTCTAAGCCAAAAACTGTTGTGAACAGAAAGGATGTTTCAGTAGGAGAATCCGGAGCCAGAGAGCACTCCTGTTATTAGCTCCACAGGCCACCCCACCACTCACACGGAGACAGTCATGCTCACCTTCAAGTACTGGCAGCTGCTTTCAAAGCGTAAGGACCTGGAAGTGAGAGCGCATGATCTGCAACATCAGCGCTGAGAGAATTGTCAGGAGACAGGAGACACCTGAGGGAATAGTGCCCTCCCTCTTTCCCTTTTCAGCTGGACCAGTGAAATGGAGTTCAGTGAAGCATGTTATTTCTTGTAAGTCACAGTAATTCATTTCAGAAACAGCCCTAATTCCAGTAGGAGATTTATACTCACTTGGTATGCAAAAGCAAGTTTCTAGTCATAAACAGCTGTGCAGATAATACTGATAGCTTTACATGGTAAATCAAACTTTCTTCAGAACAATAGTGACTATAAAGTTGATAAGGTTGAAATGACTGATTGAGCTGTATTGCCTTTTTATAGATAAAGCAGTGGTGCTACTTTTCAAAACAGTTCCTAAGAAGTGAACTTTAGTAAGTAACAGAAAATCTTCAGTAAGGTCTTATAAAATCAATCCTTTCCACTGTTCGATGCTTCACAGTTGTATGAAATGAATATCTGAAGTCTATGGCAGCTTTATAATTAGAAAGTACTCTACACATAGACTATGAACTTTCTTTATGATGGGTATACTAGACAGCCCTCTTCAAGAAAACTGTGACTATAAAGTGTGAAGATAGCTTAACTTCTCATGGAAAATCCCAGAAACATGAAGCTTTTAAAAAGTGCATGTTTGCAAGATGCCTCTGGAGATGTTTTAAATATTTCTATAGCCCATGTGCAAGTGAGAGAACGTACAATAAGAATGTTGTGCCAAAGCTGTTCAGGGTAAGAATCTCCTTTCCAATGCTTCCTTTTGGGACCAGCCCAATATTGTTACACTCTCAGCCTCCCACTAGCGAATTCAAGAGCAGGAGAAGCAGCTCTGGGTTGATGCTTGGCTAGCTGGTAAAGGAAAAAAAAGCGCATAATAACTGACACAAGCAGCTCTGAGAAAAAGCTAGAATATAACAGAATGGAGACAAGTAAGGTAAATGACCTGAGCACCATTAGACCTGGTTAGAGCATGTAAGCCTTAATTAACACTTCTAAAACACTTTGATGTCCTTAGGGAGAGAGCATACTAGGTTCAAAATGACTAGTTAGTAAGTGAAATTTTCAAAAGCATTTAAATAGTGAAGGAGTTCCAGAGACCGCTAAGTCACACGGGTACTTTGAAAATTCTCCCTAAAGATAAGAAATGTATGTTTCACTATTTGTTAAAAAGTCTTTCTTCTGCAATGATGCTGCATTACTTATACCTATTTTGTAGTCATGTTTTTGTTCTCTAACTGAAAGCATAGCCTCAGTGTATCTCTGTGTATGTTGTGCAACAGCAGATTTGGAATTTGCATTTTTTTTGATTACCAGACAATAAAAAAAATAGAGATTGCACAGATATGCACCACCCTTCATTAGAGGTAGTGATATTCTCTCCCACCCAGCCCTGCCCAGCCAAGACGATATTGCACATACGCCTCCAGACAATGAGACTACCACACCTTTTGCCTCTAATTAAAATTATTAAGTCGAGAAGGAAAAAAAACGTATTTTAGTCTGTGCTTGTTAGCCAAATGTCTTGATAAAACTGAACATGTTCTGCTGCTGCCCACCATCTGCTCTTATAAGTACTTCTTAAAAACACTGAACAGGAAAATAGATTTGTCATCACTGACTATTACCATTTTATACTGGCTCTGCCCTCAGCTTTTTATTTAGGCAGACTAATAAACATCTATGGAGTAGGATAAATTTTTCTCCCATTAAAACAACTTCATGTCTGACATAGATTTCGAGAGAACAGATTCAAACCTAATACCTGTAGAAAGCTGACAACGTAGAGCAATGAAGACATCTTTTACACAGTATTTAAATGGGGCAATCTTGTTTTTCCTCTCTCTCCCCATTCGTTACATATTCTCAGTCCTCTCCCTGTTAGACAAGTAGTCACAAAAGCACTACAACTCTGTGTCTTTGATGAAGAGGTAACTTTTCAGAGGGCATCAAAATAGCTTGCATCCTCTCAACTTCCTTTGCTGCTGGGAATTAAAACAGCACCTGCAAGAAAATATGCCTTTTCCACTACTGAGTGAAAAACACACTTAACTATAGCATCCATCCCGGCCATGACTGATACAATGAGGAAATCCCAGCTGATGCAATATAGCAGCTCAGCCGAAGGTAAATATGGGTTGACAAGGATGTTGATGCTGCTCCTCACTGGCTCCCCGTTGAATTTTGTGTCAAGTCATCAACCTAAGCCTCATGCTGAGCTACTTTAACTAATTTTCCATCTGTAGAAGCTTCACTTTAGGTACAAATTACAGTCAATGAGGTTTGTAAAACAAGGGAAAATGGAGCCTTCCTGAGGCTGGTTGCTCATCTCTGGAACCATTATTTTTCAGTGCCTGAAAAATAGCTATCTTTCCTACTACATTCAGGACAAAATGAATAAATAACTAAATACATAAATAAATAACTCTTTCCATAAATAACTAAATACAGTTCTTATTTTTCCTTACTACTCTTCTTTCTTCTCATAGACACTCCTCCCATCCAGTTCCAAATACAGAAGTGGGAATTGGTCCAGATATTTATAAAATGTGACCTCACAAGGTCACATTTTACACAAGGAGGGGGTTCAAGAAACAGTACCAGAGATCAATACTATCCTATCACAAGAAGGTCCAAAATGGATCACACAGGTACTAAATTACTTAATGGCTTGACTTCAGGCAGAACAGAAGCCACTTTTTGTTTGACAGTTTTTGGTTAGATACATGCTAAGTGTGAAGATTTCTGGAATACCAGGCCTGTTTTAAGAAAAAGCTGCTCAGCTGACTTTAAATCAATTGCAGAAATGTTGCCGCTAATCCGGTCAAAGACCCACAGCACTGCAGGTCACTTGAGGCCAGAACAGTTCACGGAGCTGCGCAGCTCTGCACAGAGTAATTGTACTCCCTCCTCGGGTCACTGCAAAGCTCTGCTTGCCACCAGGAGGGAAAAGAATAGGACTAAAAAATCTCTAATATCACCTATAAGAAGGGTGTGATTGATCTAAACTGAGAAAATACAAGTTCAAAAAGAGTAACAGCTGCATGTCTTGAAATTATAATATATATATCTAAAAGGGTTCTAGTCTAGTGCATACACAGAAAAGTGCCTTTTCCAGTCTTTTACAGATTAAACTCCACCATCTACAAATGCTCCGTAGATGTTTCTTAGGAGTAGGTTTTCCTCTGTGATTTCTGGTACCGTCCGTTTCAGGTTAGACTGGAAATATTGTGAAAGAGCCTCCTGACTTTCTCACATACAAGGTTCTTTTCTGACTCTCTTACATTTAAATCCACAAACTTCTCAGGAACTTCAGATATATATCGGACTAAGGACATTATCTTGTAAGACCAAGAACATTAGACTTGCTTCAAAAGTCAGAAAAGAAACTCTTTGCATGCTTGCCAAAGCTTCTTCTATGCCAGCCAAGGTGAGAACAAAGAGAAAAAATGAGGATGAAAATGGGCACTAGACTGTGACTGTGATTTGTTTCTGTTTTTTCGCCACACATTTGGTCAAAGGTTTGAGGCTTTTTTCTTTCCCTTCCTTGTTTTCAGTTGCAAAGCACTTACTGAGGTGAACATTTTAAGCTATCCAAAGCTTTCTGAAGACAAAGGAAGGGAATTAAACTGACTGCAAACAGGCACTGGGTCGATCCATGGGATAACATGGCCTTTTTGGAAATACAACCACATGAAGTGTTCCAAATGTTACTTCATATACTTCAGCTACCTCACACTATACCTTGTTATTGCAGCATAAGGGCATCTCAGATGTTGTTTACAGTTAACAGTTTCCCCCTTACAATCTCAATAAATGCACAGAGAACTTTGTTTCAAAATTCTGCAAAGGAAGCTCACCTTCTAAATCTCTGCAGTTCTGGAATTCTCCCATTTTTGCATCCTAGACCACAAAACAAGAAGCTGAAAACACAGAAAGAGAGTACAGAAAACGATTGGCACTTGTTTCTCTTTACCTGTTTGAAATATGTAGTGCTTTCTGAAGTCAATTTCTAAATTAGTTAAATTAATAAAGAATGGATGAATTCAGTAATTATCACATTAAGAGATGAATTCATAATTCTTGTTACATATCTTATACATATGCATGGGCTCACACGTTACATGCATGCAGAAGTTGTTGGAGCTGGAATCAAAAAAAATATAAGCAGTACATTTTTTGCCCAATCTACTGCCCATCATTGTCAATGGTGTCTGGAAAAAAATCTGTCAGATATGCTGGTGCCTCGCAGCATAACTATATAAGCTTCTAGCACAACCGCAAAAGCTTAGACAGACACAAGCAGAACAAGAATGATCTGATCCTTGATTATTATTAAGGACCATAAGTTGTCACTTGGATTCACAGAGATTTTAATAAAAAGGTCCTTTAAAAAGAAACCACATTTTTATAAAAAAAAATCACTGTCAGGTCAGAATTTTTTAAATTTCAATTTTTCCAAATGTCATGATGCTCTTTTTTTTTTCCTCAGCCTGCATCAGACTATGGAAAACTAGCATTAAGAGTTTTCTTATTTGTTTGGATTTTTTTGCTTTTTCCCCTTTCTTTTTCTAACTTCCCACTCCGCTTTGTTACTCTGTAACTTTTCAAAACTTCTCCATCTTGGAAGCATTATTGTGGGAAAAGGAGAAGTTGGGATAATAACAGAGTAACTTTTGCTAATTTTTTTTTCTTTTTCATTGCTTAAATTTGTACAAGTCAGAGAAGGTTTAGAAAAGTTACAGCAGAGCAAAATAACAATGTGTGTATTCACATGTTGCAGGAGGGAAGAAAACGTTTAACCTGCTTGTAATTGTCTTCTTCCACCCAGTAGAAAAAAAAGGAAAATTAAAAGAAGAAAAGGAGAAAATGCAAATCTGATATTTCAAATGTGCAAAATTTTTCACGAGTTGAACAAAAAATCCAAGATAGTTTTTTCTGAATCTTACAAAACAATTTAAAAGTGCCTTTCATCCATTCCTAGTTGTAGCTTCTGTCCTATCTTTCGGGAAATCTGAATAACACATAGCAGTATTATAACTCTTTCCTCAGTTTCTGCATGGTGTTTTTAAACTTACGATCCTTACTCCCTCTGAACACCTAGTAGTTTTTTTTTAAATAAACGTCATCGGACACGTGCAACTCATTAGTGATGATGGTTTAGCTTGGGACAACTTTGGTGGTTTCCACTCCCAGCTTTCTGCCCTGGCTTTCTCTTGACAGTTCTTTCTCTTGCTCCGGGGGTAGCTCAGCAGCACATGAACCAGCTCCTTCGCCACTTGAGTATGCAGAAAACCAGGATCTATTTCAAATTCCCTTAATACACTTGCCTCTAATTTATGGCAGCTCAGCAACTTCTCCTGAGTAACCATGGTACCTTTGCAGCAGGGTGAGAACCTCTGAGAGAAGAGCAGGGCAAATTTCCTGGCTGAAATCAGGGGAACAAACTAACAACATTAGCACAATGGCATATGTGGCATTAAGGACATTTGAGGAGTCAGGCACTCAGGGAAAAAATAAACTAGAGCAAAATAGAGCTTGATAACGAATTAGGAAAGGCACAGTTTTTAATAAAAGTCCAGGTGGAAGCATGTACCTCATTGCCTTCACTGGTATTCCAAGCCCTTTGGCTCAAGGTATAGCATTTTTTTGGAAAGGCTGGGGTGAGTATACAGAGAAAACATTAGGGCATGTTTTACCGGGAATTCAGACTCTTTCAGCACAACTGACTTAAAATTGATCATCTGTCATAAAGATCATGCTACAGAAGTCTGCCTTGTTGCATGTATGTACGTATGTATGAACGCAGCAAATTATAAAACAAAGCCGTAGTCTTCTTACTTTGTGACTTAGATTAGCAGGAGTGAAAGAAGTGAGGATGCTCAGCAGGTCTTCTAGAGTTGAATGTCTAGCATCTACAATGAAATCCTTTATTTACATGTAGGCCCAAAAGAATTAAACAAATGCATAAGAAGAGAACGTTTTTTGGAGATGTGACTGATTATTTTTCCAGCCTGACTGTGTCACCAGCAGTCTAGATGTGACCCTTAGAATGAAAGAACGTGGCCTTACAGTATACATTTTTGTACATCCAGGTCCTTTTTTAACAGTCTTTGTTTTCTCACACTGATATTTGAATTGTATTTCACCCAATAAGTTTCACGGCAAAACAATAAATGTGTGTTGGTACAGACAGCTACGCAGGTGACATTTTGATTTAATAAAGAATAGTAGAAGAAACTGGGAAAACATCACATTAAAAAGTGATTCTCTGAAACAAAGCAGGCTGAGCTTTGTTTGTATTGCCAAGAAGTTATTTGCCTATCCTACATTTTATTTCCATTTTTCTGCAACAGTCTTGCTAGGAGGTTCTCCAGGTAAGCAAGTGAGTTGTGTTTAGCAAGTCTGTTTGGGCTCCTAAGGATGTTTGCCAATAGGTTTCTGTTTAATCAGCACGAGCTTAAGCAGTCTGCAGGGAGGAGAGGGATAAGAATAAAACAGGAAATTACATTCTGCTGTCAAGATAGTAAAATCCATCTCAAAACTCAACTTAATAAACTTCTTGTTACAAGCTATTTATAGTCAGACTCTCATCTATGCCTAACACTGATAAATTACTGAGTATTACCAAGAACAGAAAACCTACAGCATTGGTGATGCTGGAGACTCTGAAGGTCTGTAGCTCTCTAAAACGATCAATAGACAAAGTAAAACCCTTGTAATGAGTTCTGCCCAGGCTGTTTCTGTCTCTCTAAGGAAAAAATGCTTTCCACGTTGAGATGGGAAACAATGGCCCTAGCGAGTGCAATTTCACAAGAGACTCCCTCCTCCTCTTCCCCCAGGCATTGGGCAAGGCCAAGCACGGCAAACTGAATGGATCGATCCATCCACTAGATCTTGCTCAGTTAGCACCAGGCATTGCCATTCCCTAGCAGCAGGGCTAGTATTTCGAGGGAATTGCACAGGTCAATGCAACAATGCAAAGCACCGCAAAGGCTAATTTAACATTATGAATGTATTCAGCATAGTAAGTCAGGTAAGAGCATTTGTAATTGTGTGTTCTATTAATACTGGGCTGGGTTTCTTGGAGGAGCTATTAAGATTTGGCTCAAGAAGAAAAATGCAGTTCTAGAGACTGCATCTTTAAGTGCTGAATCACCTCAGACAGAGAGTCTGAAGAAAAGATTGCTGTGAAGTGCTTGTAGGTATTGTTAGTTGGGCCTAGTCTTGCTAACACCTTAAGTACAGAGCAGCCACTGGATACCGCAAGAAGCAAAACAAAGCTGCATGCCCTATAATCCTGTCTTTAATCCACAGCTGATAAATCTTGCAGAGAATTATTAAAGCGAACATTAGCAAGTTAATCCATGAAAGAGAGAGGCAGAAACAAACAGATAGAGGCACCTTAAGTTACAGACGGATTTGCACTCTCGAAGGCTGTATTATCTTGTTTTCTTCTCCAGTCTGTAACTAGGTCTCAGCCATACTTATGTAAGAGTTTTTGCCTCGTCATCTTTACATTCCACGCAATCTGGTCCTTTGTGATTTTCACTTTGTTTTCTGTATCATATCTAAGAAATCTTGGTCTTTTAAAGTATCAGAAACTGGTGATAAAGATCATTTGGAGGTGAGCGTTTTCAGATACATGGTAGAGAACTTGGCTTTTTACCTCCCAGTAAGGCTGAGGAGAGGAACTGCATGAACACTGTGTAGTACGCAAGGTGCTGCCAAGACATGGAGCAGCTGGAAAACTCTAAAACAGCAGGGAGATTTGAGATAAATCAGTTTTCTCTTTGGGGATCCACAGAGCGTATTTGGTAGAAGTGATGAAGTCCACTGTCTTGCTAGACCGTCCACTCAGAAATTCTTCCCCTCAAGGGGAGCGCCACTGTCTTTAAGGGAAAATTTTGCTTGAGGCTGCTGCTACTTCCACCAAGCCCCAGTCCCCCATTTAATGGCGGCACATTCCCAGGTATTTTCCTCTGGCTTCCAGAGTCTTTTAAGGAATAAAGTTTAAGAGACAACAAGGAAAAGCCCATGCAGTCAACTTTCCATTATCCTGGTCAAAGGGATGGAGGGAGAACACTCTGGATGATTTACTTTAAATGGGAAGCTGAATGGAACAGGATTAGACTAATTTAACAGAAAGGGATTTTTAGCTCAAACAAAGCACCACAGGAATGCATGAGCTGACAAGTTCAGTAGGAGCTGAACTGCTGCAGCCCTCCCCAGACGAGGAGCATGGTGCTGAGAAACCCTAACACTGCTGGTTCTGAGTGGTACAGATGACCCTCTGCAGACCTAAGCTGCCTTTGTGCAGAAGCGCTTTCATGTCTGTGAAGAGCCAGAATGGCTTTACTGGGGATCATTCACTCAGCTTCAGGAAAGACCTTTCTGGACCTCATCCAGCCCTACATGGTGCCAGCCCAGGCACTCCCAAAACCATGGTGCATTTACCCACAAACCACATAACCCATTCAGAGGTAATGGAGCTGACTGGTCCTTTTCACACCACATTGGATGGGGAATCTCTGCATGGATCATAAGGGACAACGTACATCTCATCTCCGTTGTACTTTCACTCACAGGAGAAACTCCTTTTTCACTTTACTGCCCATGTGTTCCCTCTTTATAGATGTGCATAGAAGAAACCAGGCAGACAGCTGGTGTACAGCTGCTACCTGCAAAGGACCACATCTCAGTGCAACAAAACTATGAATAAAGGGCTTAGGCTGTATGAAGCGACAACCTAATAAGCAGATTCTCTTTCCTATACATTCATTCCTGAGGATCTGACTATATTTGGAAATAGTTATGGTGTTCAAGATGTTTTGCACCAAGAAATAAGGTTTCTTAAAAAAGGTGGGGGAACACAAAGGAGCCTAACTGTGGCTGAAGGGTATGGTATTCTAAGAATGCACATCTTTACATCTGGTGCCGAACTATATTTTACACAGATGCAGATGCAGAAATGTCTGTGGAGCAGGGACTACTCCAAGCCTTACTCCCCTTCCAGCTCTGCTCTAGCCACTGCACTCCAGTCTTGCTGCCTCTGGTTGTTCTCTCTCTGGCCCTCTGAGTAATGGATAATTTATTCTGTCCAGACTGTTTCAACAACAAGCTCTGAGGTACCTCCTCTCCCACCCCTGGCCTGCTTGTCAGGCTGTTCTCTTGGGAAACATAAGGTTGAGCTTCTCCAGGCTGAGGAAGACCTAATATTGAGGTTTCCTGGGCAGGTACCACAACCATTAACTAAAAAAAATCATGGTAGTACCATCACTATTACCTCCTCCATCATAATCAAGGCGTGATTTCAAACAGCTTGGTCACTCCTGAACTGTGCAGGGAGCCTGATGCCACCCGTGGGTGTTAGGTGTGCTCTGAGAACACCCAGTGGGTCAGGCCCTGGGGGAGAGGGGCCAAGCACTGCCGGCATCCCAGATCCAGGCGTTGCTCTCTGGCATCCCGGCAAGGAGCCATGCAGACTGAGGCTCTTCTGCCTGAGCACTGAAGCAGAGTGGAAGGTGCCCAGGAAACCTAAGGACCTCCCTTGTGAGCACAGACACTGCCAAGCTTGGGGAGTGGCTGAGCAGAGGTTTTCTGGATTGCTGTTTTGAGCACAGGTAGCCTGCTTGATGTGCCCTTTTGAATCTCAGGCCCTGTGATGTAACTAATTTACACATTTACAGCTTCTTTACACTTTATGCTCACATCCAGCCCTCTGCTTTAAACAAGTTTTGGACAGTGTGCTGCCATCTCTCTATAACCAGCTTCTCACCTCTCCTACTAACCCTCCTTCCTACTGTCCTTTCTATACTGCAGTGGTGCCCTTCTGGCCAGGCCACCCACAGACCTTCTTCAGTGGCCATTTTCGCTGAGTCTGTGCCCCCAGCAGAGCCAATCTGCACATGCGCAGCAGGGCAGATGCTTCCCAGACATGCTCTTGTCATGTAACTGGGCCTTCTGGAAAGAGTCCGGTCCCCACAATTGCTAGAGCAGCCCATACAGGCTGCAGCCTGCTACAGAGGGAGTCCCGAGCAAGGGACGAATCCCTGAAACAGATAGAAATAGCCTCGGGTCTAGACTGAACAATAACCCAACATCCTGTAACTCCTCCAGCCTCTGATCCCCAGACACTCTGTGAGCTTTGCCTTTGCCTTACGCATTACATGTTATGACTTTTTTTTACTGTCCCCAGACTTGCTTTGATTTGGCACTACTGCAATTCAACAAGTCTAGCACGGACCAAAAGTGCCATTTAAGTTTTTTGTGGCCATGCTCAAGTATTGAAATTTGATTTTTGCTTTTGTTTTTCAGAGATGAAGATAATGTCTTTCAAACAATTCTTCTGTCAAATGTGTATTAAGGCATCTATTCATGAACTAAACCTCTTGCTTTCCCTCTTTGGAAGGCTTATATAGTTTGGGAGCAGAGCACTGGTCTTTCAGTATCCCCTGTCCAAGTTTCTTTTGCACTGCCCACTTCCAAATGAGGTTTCCATCCTTGAACACTGGGATTCCAGCACAGCAGAAAGTGAGTCAGGATCTTTGTCTAGGAAATTACCTAATCACCAAGCCACAGAGTGTGAAACATGCCGACTTCTTTAATTACTTTGTCTGCCACTCTTCTTGACAAAATTGATATATCTTCTGGAAATATTTTGACTTTAAAAAATCAGATTTCAGAGAAATTTCATTTAAATGGAAATCAATTGTAGTCTTTTCTTGTCTCCTGGGTATTCCAGTCTCCTATTATACCGCTTTTCTCTTTCGTTTTTCCCTTTTTAAAATATCCTGAATTTTCCTGTGCTGGCCCTGTTCCTGCTCAATAATAAACTTTTCACGGTACAAAAAGTACTTCTTTTTACATCTTAGTTGGTATAAGATGTAATAAACTCCCTCATGGTGGTTTAAAGTGGTTATTATGGCCCTTATTAGCATAATCTTACGGTAATGTGTTAATATTTTACATGAATAGTCCTCACTCACCATTGAAGGCCAGGAGATCGCAATCCACTGTAATCTACTTCACTCAGTGAGACATCAACTACAATTTACAAGAATGGAATAAAAACTAACTTTTCCTTCTTTGAAATGGCATAGTTAACATTAAGGTGAAGTACACAGTTCAAGGAAATTGCGGGATGAAACTGAAGGGCTGAAATACCCCAGACAATGGAAAAAGCATACAATACAGATATTGGACAGGGTGACGTAGAGACTTACAGACAGTGTTGTCCAGAGAGAACACTGTATTAACAACGCTGGCACGAGGCCAGAGGTAATAAGCCTACTTATCCCACCATGACTTCTTCTGAGCAACTCAAGCTTTTCTGAACCACACTTTTTTCTTCAGTACTCAGCAATCTGGCTGGATTTACCGTCTTGGACTTAATGCCAGTGACGCCAGACTCAAGTGTGCCTGCTCCGCAGCCCTTGTAGTGGGAATGCAATAGAGGGAAGCTGAAGTGGCTCTGCACAGAGTCAGCTTGAGCCTAGGGTGAAAATGACAGGGGGAAACTGGGGGAATGAGGCGAAAGGAAAGAGGGAGGAGTGGGACCAACCCACTTAAAGGCAGGGAGCTCAGTTTGGCTTTGCTGAGTAATTTCATTTTCAGGCTGTGCCACAGAAATACAGTAAAACTGCTCCCAGACCTGAGCTGTCTCTGGAAGCAGTGGAGCAGCATCTGGATGATGCCATTCCTAAAGTAGCAAGTGCAGTTGATCCCAAGTTAGCTCTGCCAGCTATTTGCATCCAGTAAGATAGTTAATTCACAGCCCCCAAAGCACTAACAGATAATAGGAAGTTAACTAGCTTGGTAATTTATGTTGCACAGTTGGTGTTACAAATATCTGGCAGAAGAATGTCAGGACCAATTATCTGTGGACTCTGTCTAAAAACTCAAAAACCACAAGCTCAAGTTTCTTCCTAGAAACCCAGGGATCGAAGTTATGCTTTCTGGGTGCTTATGATGGGCACTGTTTCTCCACTCAGGTGACTTCATCTGGGTATCACACAGCCCTCACATACATGTTGGTATAGATGTGTACTTTGGTGCTCATCATTAGCAGATTAGCAGGGGGTTTCCCTCTTGGCTTCACAAGGAGTCCAGCCACCTCTTTTCCATATCTACAAACAGGTACGAACAGTGAACTCTCCCTGCTCCTTCAGCGACAGGCCACAGGGCTTGCTCTGTGCTCTCAAAGTGACTCTGACAAGGTAGTTGCTCACAAGCCTTCCTCTAACACAATTCATCCCACAGTCATTACTTCTAGAAACATCTGTGCATAAATGTGGGCTCAGTCTCAATTGTGCTCAATGATAAAGCATCCTCCTGCCTCAAAACAATTCCGTGCAAGTGGCCTGAACAACGTAAAAATTTGAAGGAACTATAACATTCTTCTGAAAATACCAGTCTATCCCTTTCCTAATAGAGCCATAACCTTCTCATGTTCATTACACTGTGCACAAAGCAGGAGACTGGGCAAGCCGATGGGCTACCTGAAAACAGAGCCACTCAAGTTTGCCTGAATCACTATGAAAATATTTGTAACTTCTTAGAACAGATATAGAAGGACAGAATAAGATGAAAGAATATCTTTTGCTCTGTAATATGCTTAGAAAAATCCTGACCATTGGAATTATGTACATTCATAGTGTGAATTCCATTCAGAGACACCATGAAGTCTCTTCTGTGTCTACAACTTAAACTCAAAATTAGTTTTGTATCAAAATACACTAATATTCTCCCTTTAATCCTGATACATTTTCCATTAAAGTCACTGGAAGCTTTTCCACTGGCTTGACTCTATAAAATGTCTTTTGAAAAAATCCACACATAGTTATTACAGCTCCTTTATAGTTAAATATAGTATATGGTTATACATATATTCTATATAGCTAAACAGTAATAACTGTATAGTTATATAGTATAGTTAACTATACTGTAGTTAAATAGCTATTATAGCTAATTTTACTAGGTCAAGGAATATTAAATTTTCACTGGAACAATTTAACATTTGCTAGTGAAAAACTATTTAAGAGCGCTATGTTTCTCCTCTGTCCTAGTTATGCTCAGAAACTAAGTGCAGGATGAGCACCTGGCTAAATAACAATGAGGCTGATACATGGGACTGAACCGTTTTTGCAGATCTTGTGGTCTGCCTTGAAGAGGAAGCAAGGAGTCAAGGGTGTCTTGCTACTTCCATAATTACGTCAGTGTTGAGGTCCATTTCTCCTTGCTATAACAGCACAGAAGAGATCTCCAGAGCGCAGCCAGTTCAGCCCCTGCACCAGAGCAGAATCCATCCATGTGCGACAGATGTTGGTCTAATCTGTTCTTACAAACCTCCAGTGAAGGCGATGTGCAACATAGCCTGCCTAGTGCTTATCCCCTAGTTTTTATATATATATATGTGTGTGTGTGTGTGTGTATATATGTATATGCATGTGTATGTGTATGTGTACAAAATAATATTAATAAATTAATAATATATATAATATTATATATTATATATAATTATAATTATATATATTATATATGTATAGTTTGAATCTTCTTTTCTGCAGATTTGACTCTTGTTTTATATCCTTCCCAGTGGGCATGTTAAACATTTAATCACTCACTGTACTCTTTAAAAAAACATTTAAGGAGTATCAGTGTTTTTCTGCTTCACAACATACTATGCATTTTCACACTAGCTGAGCAGCTGGACTGTGATTTTAAAGGGGCAGTTCTACAAGCTACAGTCCTTCTGACACAGGACTGATGATGGGAAATGAAGATCTATGCTTTTATGTTTGAGTGTTTCATGATCCTAATGCACTCACCTTTGATAGTGACAATAAGTCACTGCGAGTTTATAGCTCTGATGGTGACCTGTAGGAACCAGCTGTTTGAGGATGGACTGCACCAGCTAATGACAAATAGCAAGGTGGGTACTGCATCCTCAGAAAACACCATGGATCATCCTGTCATTATGTTCTCAGCGTTGCTCCCACTGCCACTGTTAAATTCAGTTTAAAACGAAGAAGAGAGAAAGAGAATTAGTACTTTGTTTCCTCTTACATTTGCTTTCAGCGGCTGGTTGTTGAAATGTTTCAGCATCACGCATCAGGATTTTTATTTCCAAGTAAGATGTTAACTGACAATTTCTGCTTTCAGGAATGGTCTTGTTTGTTTCTTATGGATGCCTGATGCATTACCTTCCTGTGAATGGACCTTTGCAGGAAATTCTTGTAACTGTTCCTGGTTTGGCATGGAAAGTGACTGCTCTAGAAAATAAGACAATGAAGAAAATATTCCCACTCAGTATCAGCTTGGAAATCAATACTCCTGGGAATTCTGTTCACAGAGAAAACAGCTCAGCAGCAACTGTTATCTTCTTCTTAATGGCTTGGAGATTTGTCTTGAACTCATTACCTGAAATAACTCAGGACTGGATGACCTAGATACAGGACTGAAAGTTGTGTGACCCACTTTACAATCCATCACACTTCATTGTTATTGGCATTCTTTGGTATGTATGGGATGTAATGGTAATGTCTCAGGACCACATGCGGAAGGGAAAGACAGGAAAAACTAGGGGAAGAGCAGAAATAAAAATAAACACAAAATAGCAGCAATGTAAGTTCCTTTTGATATACTGAGAATTTCAGAGGAAGAAACAAACTGTGCTGCTCTCTTCTGTTCTGGCACAGCTCGTCCTGAAGGCCAGTGAATATACAAGGCATAAAAACTGAATGAAAGAGTAAAGGAAAAGGAAAGATAAAGCAGAGTGTGTCTGAGGCATTGGACCATACGAAGAAGGGAACGGAACCCAAACTGGAATAACCTGAAACCTTGGAGAAGCAGAGAAGTGAGCTTAACATTGAGCGTTATCAGAGGTATCACCTTATTAGCAGCGCTGAGCCATTGGTGCTTATCCCACACTAAGCTTTCAAGGTTCACAAACAAAGCCTCTCTCTAACTAGGTCCCTGCAGAGGTGTGATCCATTAGACCAGCTGTGTCCTGGCTCAGCACGACCCATCAATGCTGAGCTCAGTACATGGCACACCAGAGGAGCAGTGTTTTTCAAGGATGTGCCTAAGGGACAAAGAAGTGGTGCCCCCCTTTTGCATGCTGTCCCAGGACAGGAGCGCCCTGCCAGGAAACAGGAGAACGGCTTACCCGGGAGCGCGCATGGAGGCGCACAGCTCCCCATCCCTGGGGCACGTGTTACCCGTGGGGCTAGTGGCAGGGCTAGGTGGGGGCGCAGCACCTTGGTCGGCAAGGGCAAGAGAGACTTGATCTTTTATGAACTTTAACAGGGAGCTTGTGGTTGGCTGCAGCATGGGAGAGGGCATGAAGCTGTCTGACAAGGAGGCTGCCTGGGGAAACGTGCCAGGGACGGTCTGTCCAAGGAGCTGGTCCCTGGGCTGTGCTCAGCCGCCAGCCAGTGCTAACCTCAAGAGGGTTAAAAAGGAGGGGGATTTCTGTCCAAATGTCTGGGGACCCCAGCAGATTATCTGCTCCAGGGATCAAAGATTGAGCAGAAAAATCAATACTGTAGGTGTATTTGCTGAGTACTGTAGGAAAAAAGAAATGAATGTTTTGCTTAGGTATAAACCTGAAATAACTGAACATATAGAAAATTAAACATTTGAAAGGAGACACCTGGTACTAGCTTTCTCTCTGAGCCAGATGTGTCAGTAGGGGACTGGAAATTGCCCCTAAAATCAGGGTGCACCTTTATGAACATTCAATGCCTTTTCATGTGGTAACATTGTTCCTCCGACCACAGTCAGGTTTATACTGAGTATTCAGGGTGTTAGTACAACAAAGCTCAAAGACAAGCACTGAAGAAGTAAATTAGGAGCAAAAAAGGATTTGAGGCAGTTCATGGCCTGGAAGAAAGTTCATGGCAAGAAGCAAATAATAAAGCAAGGGAAAAGGCAGTGCTGAAGAATATCTAAACAACAGGAAGGGAATTGTGCTTGAAGAAAATCAGGTTGAAAGACCAGGCATTTTGTTAAATGAGTTGATACAGAGCTGAAGGTCACATCAGGAAGGAGGAGAAGCAGAGGGAAGGCTAATTAATGAGATAGGCTCTCAGGATGAAAATACAAGTCACTGAGCATGAGAGCGATGGAAGAAGAGAACCAGAAAGCAAGGCAGTGAGGTGCAAAAGCTGGATGTGATCAGGCATGGTGAACATCACAGGAGCGCACACTAGGACAAAGAGTCAAAGGGAGGATCAGAAATAAACTGATAAAAAGTGGAGAGAAGAGAGTGGCTAGAGGGAGAGGAAACGTTAGTTTTCGGTGATGCTACTCATCATTCAGCTTCTCTCCTGTGTATGAACCTGTCACAGGAGGCTCTCACAGGAGATTACCCTCTGCGCTTTATGCACTTGTTGCTCAATTTGAGATATTTCTTCACAAGCAACAACTCTGGTAAGTGTTCCCTGCCATTAATCTCTGTGTGGTTGTGGGCGCACAACCTTCTTCACAACATGAAATGGAGTGGTAAGAACCATATAGTTTCCATGCAGGCAAGGTGAAGTCACCAAATGGTGTTGTTTTGAGTGGAGAAAGTGCAGTCAACGTGGGAGCTGCTGAAAATTATTCATGTTTTAGTGGTGTAACTATGCCACTTTCCCTGGTAGTAAATACTCTCTGATATGTCAACTTTACAGGGGACTATGAATAGGTTGTAGCTGATTCCTGAACTGAAACCCCAAAAAAAGTGAAGTACATAACTTTTGTCATTTTAACTGTGTTAATTGCATTCCTGATCTCATCAAATGGACCCTTTTCTCCTCTCAGTCCTCTGACTTCCACACGTCTGCTGCAGTAGAGCCCCATGACTCTCCCAGGCTCAGGTTTCCTGTGGGCAGCTAGGATTACCTCATGGCCCTGACTCATCTTCACTTCTTCAGGCCTCCAGGAACAGAGAGAGTGGTTTCCATTTATGAACAGCTTTTCTAAAGCAAAGTCTAATTTATTTAGAACAAGGGCAAGGCAGAGAAAATGGACCTAAAACAGAAAAGCTATCTACATGAACGTCTGCCTGCCTCCCACTAAGAGTTACTGTGGTGGCTGCTTCTCCCTACCTCATCAGAGTATCTCCTAGTGTCACCCTGGGCCTAGTGGCAGCTTCTGATAACTGACTGCTCTCTCTTGAGAACAACTTCTTAACCGTTTGCTGGTGTTTGGATTTTCAAGCATATAAAATAGCAAAATAGAGCCTGAAGCTTTTCACTTAACAGAATATAGGATGCTCAGAAGGTCCAGCTTTTCAGTGCTTTCTGGGATATTCTTGTCTGGAAAGTCACTGTACAGCCTGGCATTTTTCTTTTTCCCACAGCCCTGCTTAATTAGAGCAATGCCAGCTAGCCAGCAAGCATTGTCCTACCCTTCTATAAGTCAAACAGATTAGCTTCATTTCCAAGGGTACATTTTCATTGCAGAGACCATGGTGCAGAGATCCCCAAGCTAGCATTGAGCTCGTCCGGCAAGTCCACACAGCACAGTAAAGTATCATGCAGATATGCCAAGTGGGACTGAGAGGCAGAATAATCATGTTCAGCTGGCAGAGCATGCAGGGCTATATTGCTTCTGTTTCAGTGCTGGCTTGCATGGAGTCGCTGCGCTGTTTCCCAGCTCTTCCAGCTGTGGGAGTAAATTGTGCAGCACTGGCTTAGATATCTTTGTGCACACCCTAAATTGCTGACCGTATTCTTAGATTATTACATTGCAGCTCCGCTCCATCACAACCTCTATCTTTCAATCAGTGAGAAAAATGTCCTTTGGTATGATCCATTTTATCTTCGCTTCATCCTGATACACTTTTGACAGTGATTTTTAAACCTATCCTTGATAAAGTCATATTGCATAAACCCTCAGCTGTTTGTACTCATTCTGACCCCTTCCTTACATAGAAACTCTTCTGTTTCATTATACTTAACTGGATGGGGAATGAAGAAAACTCTTTCCTTCTCTTCAGCATATCCCAAAGCCTTTGTGAGAAACAGTTATGAAAAAGAAAATTTATTAATATAGAATCATGACTTGGTATTAGATATGGTATGAGTAACAATTTTGGAATCATCCTATATTAGTTACCTTAAATTCAAGAAACCATTCTTTCTTTCAGGCCCAGAGTAAGGAACAGCCAGCACAAGAAAAATTACCATCTTGCAAAGTTTTTGTAGCACTGACTCTGTGTTCTTGAAAAGCAGCCAGGACTCCATCCCATCCACTTGTAAATGCTCTGCAGTTATTCTCTTAATAATTCAAGGTTGATGGATGAGTGTAAGGTTAGGCAGCTTTGTTTAATAGCCTAGGGGAGAGAGAGAGGGAGGGAAAGAAACAAGTATCAGCAAATATATTGTGCAAAAGACAAATAAAAAGAATTACACAATACACTCTATTTTTTAAATAAGCCTTCTGAAATGTTGTCATTGCCACCAACTGATGTTGCTTAGAAAAATTCACCAGCTGACACTGTCACAATCCCACTAATAATTTAGACAAATGAGTCCAAAACATTGTACCCTGCTAGTGCTTAAAGGAGTGTCAATAATACAGAACAATATTTTCAGCAAGTTGCATTTCCTAAAGAGATTCTCTTCCTCTATGTCTCTTCTGAGCTTGAGGAGCATTTCAGGAGAATGGGAGAAACGCCTCATTTCAAGTCATGAGGTGGAGGGGAGGCTTGAGATTTTCCACTCTTCAAAGTCACTTTGCTAGTGCTTAATACAAAGCTTCTGTTAGTTTTTTAATTCAGCAGTTTTCAAACTCCTGGGAGAGATAGAGCAAATCCTCTTAAAGATTTCACAGTAGGTAAGTGAGAAACACAGTCACTATTATCAATGCACTTAAGTTTGGTAGAAATGGGGACTGCCTCTCCACTTCTTGCCATTGTCAAGATCATGAAAGTTCATTTTAAGTCTGTTATGAATTTTTGTAGTAATTATCACTGGACTACCTTCTACTTGAGGAAAGAAAAATATAAAAGTCCTTTCTTTTCCTTCGCTTCTTGTCACCCTTAATCCATTCTTCCTTCCATTCTCTCTCCTTACAGTTTAAACGACTGCCTCATCCCATGATCACCAGAACAAAACAAATAATGAGACCATCTTTAGCATGAATTTACTTTTTTTAACTGAGGCAAGAATTTTGTGATTGGGAATGTATGGAAGGATTATGAGAATCATAATGATTTTAGATCATGTATATGCAAAAGAGCGGAAGTTAAGGGCAAAGTATATGGTCATGCATTGGATAGCTCATGGATCTCTGGGTTCATCAAGCAAACCTCCAGTGAGAAGGTGAGCACCTACCTCTCCTTTTGATGTTTGGGCTGGGCTCAATGTTTCACATAATTAATACACATTTTTCAAAACCATCAAGCATAGTATTCATGCCTTGATGAAGGAAAGGCACATAGCATATGCAATGGGAACTCAAGTGTATACTTATTAAAATAAACATCAAAATGCCTCTTGACCTCAGTTGTGATCAGCAGGCTCTGGTCCTGTACGAGAACAGCTGTCTGGAGCTGACTCGTAGCAAAAATCAGCAAAAAGTTGCTGATAACTGTAGGAAAACAGTTTTTGACGTTTTTGTAGCCCCTACGTAGCACAAGCTCACTATTGGCTAAGTCAGTCTGTAATTTAGTAGTAGCTTTGAATTCCTGGCTGACAATAACTGCCTGAAGTAGCTTCTGCAAGTAGTGCTTGCCAGACTCTCTCCCTGGTGTAAAGACTCCACCTGATGTGCTTTGTGGTGGGGCCTAGGGAGGTAATCTTCCTGATCCTGAATTTCATGGTACCAAATCCCAAATATTGCCAAACATGTTGACAGAACATAGGCTGCTATGAACGAATTTGACCTGTCCCGTTTGCTACCCTGGCTGTCCATGGCACTTCAAGTCTAGTTCAGTCTCTTCATCCTTGAGATTCTTCATGGTCACTACAAAAGGCCACAGAGAGTGACAACTATGATTAGCCTCGTGCTCTCAGCCACAGTCCTCTGAGATACAGAAACCTGAAGGCTGTCACAAGCCGGAGAACTTTCTGCTCCAATTGTATTTGACCTTGTCTTTCTAACAATAGTATTCAAAACCATGCTGACTGATACCCCACTGAAACAGACTGCTGCAGAAGATCCATCCCTGAGGAATGGCTGACAGGGCCCATCATGACAAGCACACTCATCACAGCCAGAAAGCATGGTTATCATAACAAAGACTGAAGAACTATATCAAACAGAATACAATGCCCATCCAAACAGCAGGAAGATCAGGATGCATGGCAAATAGCAAACAGTCAGAATGGACCAATGAATAGGCAAATATCCTTTAAATCAATAAAGCTCTTAAAGACAGAAGTGCTTTGCTGCTCTTGCTAGTGGCTTCCAGATAGCATGCTATTGCTGCTGTTCACCATGTTCAGCGAACCACCACAGAAATTGATTTCGTCTGAGGAAGCACTGTAAAATGTAGTCCCACATTCCTTCTGCTGAAGCACAATTTTAAGCTATAACATTGACCGACCAGAACAATTTATGCTGTAGTGTATCATCAGTTACACCAAAATGAGCACGGTTTTTAATTTTACTTTTTTCCATATATGCAGTTAGGAAGTAGAGGACAAGGGTTGTTACTCGCATCTACTTATTGGGGCATGGAAATAGAAAGGATTAGGCCAAATGTTGTGAGGGTACTTGTGTAAGTGCCCTAACATGTATACCAGTGCTCTCTGCTATGCAGCCAATTAAATCCTCCATGAAATTGAGTCTAGAAGGCAGGGGTTCCTGAATCCAATACCATACTTAATTCATCCCTCATTACCATAATACTGAATATTATAGCACCAAGTAATCCAGTAATTACAGTTTTCCTTTTCAGATCTACTGGAGTTCATTGAAGTAGTTGACATTAAAACACTCCTGAGGTGTTTTCAACAGAACACCAACTCCAATATGTCTTTATTTGCAAATGCATTTATTCATATAAACAGATTAAAGCTAATTTCAGAAAAACATCATGTGAATTGAATTTCCTATGATCCTGAAAGAGGTTTGACTGCATTGGTGATAAACATACACAGTCCTACTTGGGCAATAATAATACCATCTTTTTCTTTCTAAGGAAGTCTGTCTGACTTGCTAAAACATATATTGTCAAACGTATCACAAGCACAGGTGATTCAAGAGAGATGACAGTACTAGCAGTCATAAAGTCTGCAATTCAGGTAACTGCCATAAATAGCCATGAACATTTAATTTCTATGCTATAGTTGCTGGGAAGTTGTTCTTTCAATAAATTAGTCGTTATAAAGATAGGTTATCAGTTTTTAAAATGCCAAGTTAAGAACACAGAAAGGAATGGAGGGGCTAGGAACTGTCCTGACATTTGTAGACCAGACTGTAGGCCTGATGCAGATCAAGTTTTCTTTTGGACATAGGAAGCTTGTATTTGCAGGTTTCTCCTGCAGCCAGATTAGGCATATTAAAAATAAAAATTTTGGAGCAGAGTTATTTCATAGAAATCAAGCAATCATCAGACTATAAGAAAATCAGCAAGCTGGAAAAGCCAACAAAAGTGTAAGCATTTCTGAGAGCAAATCTGCAGCCTTTCACTTGGGCCAAAAAGCCAGGTTGGGCACAGGTAAGGTGCTTGACCTACCAATATCTTTACCGGCTGTAAAGATATGTCCGGCCTGTCAGTAGCCGCATTGCTGAGCCTTTCTTTACAACTGCGCCTTTGTCTTTATGTGAATGCTCACCTATGAGCCTATACATATGCATGTACCTGAACAAAATCCAACTGATCAACTTGTGCCATATATGTTCCTGCACTTCTCTATACATGTATGTATATGTGCACGTGCGTGTGTCTTCTTTCATTCTCTCCTGTTCTCCTTACTTTCTTCCATCCTGTTTCATTTATATGCCACTTAATAAATCTCCAAGACTTTCGACGGACATAAAACAAAATGACAAAATCATGAGAATAACTTGACAGTTATAAACTCCCAGTACTTTCTCTGCCTGTACACCATATCCTTCCACCCAGATTTCTTTGACAGTCATAGCTAGTCTGGGACAAATATGATTGTACACTGTATGAGTATATAATGACTCTTGCTGATCTTGATAGAGACCTTTAAGATTATTGAAATATAAGTAATAATAATATCTACATGCCAGATATGGCCTCTTCAGCAAAGGTTTAAAATCAAAATTATAACTCCTGTGGGAGTTTACCAAAACTGAAGAAAAAGCTAGAAATACACTAGTCTGTATTCAGGTCAGCTTACCTCATAGCGCTTGCTGTAGTAGTATGAATCACATTATGCTCCCTTGGTATTTCTGTGATCGCCAAATTTTTATATTCAAATATTATAACTGATCCTTGCAAACAATTAGCATGAATTCATAGCTGAATGTAAGAATGGCTGGGTCCCATGGGACAGGCTTGCTTCACTGCGAACCCCTCTGTGTTGGTGCTGAGGGGGCCACCCTGCCTGTGTCCCGACAGTGCGTGTGATACACATGGGGGTGCACCAGCTTCCTCAGTGACCTCTTTCCCCTTGCAAACCTGCAAGCATGCAGTCAGAAAGGGCAATGCTGTCGATTACACTGGAGCATATTGAGTCTCTAGTAGAGATACTGCTAACAGCACTGGCAGAAGCAGAATTAATCAAATCAGCGTTGAAGCAGTCCTCAAGGCAGTGGTGGGGTTTGGATTTAGGAAGGAAAGTGCTGATGACAGAGATATAATGGAGGCATCCATCATAGCCTATATAGAGGAGAACTATACGTTGTTGTAATATCGGCCAAAACAGCTGGTAGCTGTCAAATATCAACCCTTGCTATTCCAGTTTTTCCTTTTTTTTTCTGCGTACATCAGTATGTTTACGGAAAGAGTGGACTGATCAGAAATAGCCTAATTTCTCTGAAGTGACAGAAAGTCCAGAAGTTTTTGTTCCTTCAAATAATGCTGATACATACCCTTGGATGCTCAGTACCTTTGAAAATCAGGTCATATACGTAAGATAGGAATGCTTGGCTCTAATTTTTGGTAATTTTTTTAAAAAAGAATCTGGATTATAGTACTGAGAAGGAGCATAATTATGAGACATTTGTATTGCCCTTCATTTCCATATGATACAGCTGGATGTGGTATTTTCTCTGGATGCACATGTTCATTTTTCAGCCAATCTGAAACCAATGTATACGGATGCATACAATGCACAAGCATGTAGTTGTCCTCTTTGCAAGGACCTAGGGAGTTATGCCCAGGCCCATGAGGTTATTTAGGTGCCTAACAACCAATGAAATCAGTAAGAGTTAGCTGTCTAAATATCTTCATGCACCCGGGATCTACTTTGTACACGGACCCCGAGCAAAAGAGTTTAGTCCTGTGAGAAAGAGAACACAAGTCAAAGTTTGCCCACTCAACTTCCTGCATCTATCACGGGCAATGCCCAAAACAGTGACTCCTGTGTACAGTAAGGTTGGGACCTTGCTGAGTGCTGCAGCAAGGTACAGAGTGGATCTGCTAGGACAAAAGGGCCTCTAGCACCAGCTCAGGTTTGCTTCTCAAAGCAAACTCAGCCATGGCTCTCCCTGTACCAGGATAGGCAGAAAGGAAAACCCACACCAACATGTGCTCAGGGGAGTCCTGCCATTCCAACACATGCAAGAACAGCTGCAGAGACCACCCAGGCGAAGCACAGAGCCAGTCTTCCTCCCTTGCCACGTGGTACTAGGTCCTGCTTTTACTTGAAGCTTGCCTGGTGTTTGCATGTACTTTGTGACTATTCAGAGATAAATATGTGCATGAATTATTCACAAGTATCCAGAAAATCAGTTCTGAAAGTTGTAAAACAGTAGTGTGACGACAGGCTGGTCAGATCTTCAATGGTTTGTTTGCCACAAACAAACTGGAAGAATCAGCAAAGGTTTTATATTAATTTCTAGTTAAACCTGCCTTGTGTAGGAATCAGTTCTTCCTGAAATTTCATCTATGAGCAGTCAGATCTCCATGCAGCATTTCTGCCACTTGCCTGAGTTACAGATGGGCAGGTACCAGCAAGGAGGGTAACACCTGAGTGTTGCCCGTGATACAGGCAAAAAGCTGCCCCGAGGCATCGATCTGTGGATTAGCTTGGGTGCATTTCTTACCTGGGACCTAGGTCTGCTCTCCCTGAGTTAACAAGTTTGTGAAGGGGCATGTTCAGGCTTCCAGTGTACTAGTACTAATGTTAATGATATTATATGTTATGGCTGAATTATGTCCTGGTGCTTAGAAAATAAACAACTTGGCTTTCCCTTAATGTTTATCTTCAGTAAATACCTCAGCTTTGCTTCAACAATTATCTCTCTGCAGCAGACCATTATGCAGTAGCAACATATAATTCCATTAACATTACCGTTTAAAATATATCCTTTTTGTGCAGAAGAGAAAGCAGTTGTGTGTGGGAAATGTCAGGGGCCTCATGTATTTTTGGAATTAAAACAGAAATTAAATCATTCAGCCTATTCTTTATCCTCTCAGTTTTTGTTTTTCTATTTCTTGTTTTGCACAACAATGCAAGCTCTTTCTGGCTTGTGAGGAGATTGCAAATGGAGAAATTTGGAAGGCGCCTGGGGAAAGCCTATTTTATCACAGTCCTGTGCCAGGGGCTACTGATAATAACTGATAAAGGTCCAGCATATCAGCTGAATCTGCTTCAAATTGGCAACAGGAATTTAGGAACAGGTAGATGTCGGGCTCTTTTATATTTTCTAAGGAGGAGGTGTAAGAAGCTCCTGGTGATAATTGTTAAATATTAACAGTGTGTTGACATTTCAATCTGATTGCACACAAGCCAGCAAGACACCCAGAGGTTAACAGGCTGTTTAAAGCAAAAATGATCTCACTAATTTCAGTGCTAGTGTAGGAGCAGTGTGGGAGGAGCCACTGCCACGAATATGGTGTTCTGCACAAATGGCCAGAAGAGTAGCATCTGGAAGCTCACAGCTTTCTATTATGCATAAGTCTTTTTGTCCTCTGCATTCTGTATCGAGCCAGCTATGCAGTTAGCACTTAGAAAATATGCAATAAGACAAATTAATTGGGACAGGATCTGTTCTCATGTGTATCATTCCAAATCTAGAGGAACTCTATTAACTCACTGAAATAAATGAGATGAGGACCTGGCTCATTGTGTTTATGGCCAGATAAACTTTGGCAAAGATCTCAAATAACAGGATCTCTATAAGGGAAAAAGTTGCAGCGATGGGAAGCGGTTAAGAAGGAAAGGACAGTGGCAGAACTAGGCAAAGAGAGCCCAGGTGTGGATGGAAACAACACAGAGTCTGCAGGCAAACTCTCCAAGGCTAAATAATTCCAGTAGAGGACACAGATGTCTAGTGAAGAAAAGGTCTTGGGCTGTTTGGGACACTTGAAACCAAAGCCATTGCTGCCCAAGCTCATGCAGTACCTCTCTAACAGATCTCAGCAGCCCCTGGGCTTCTTCACAGCCCAAACTTGCTGCTACTTCACATGACCTGAGCTCTCAGTGCCTATTTCACATCTACAGCTGTGTAAGATTCATGGACTAGGTGTTCTTGTACCAAGGTCCCCAGAAGGGCTCACTCTAGTAGACACACTCTGAATGCACCTCAGGACTGAGTTTCATACAAAGTACTGCAGAGAGGGTCCTGTGCCTCATGGGGGTGCCCAGTATTTTCTAAAATAACCAATGGTCCACTTTCATCGGCCTTTGGCACCTAGTACTTGCAGAGGCCATCACACTAGCATGACCAACAGGAGCAGCCAACATTCCCCCAAGGCGAGCAGCTATCTCTACCCTCACCTGTCATGAGCCATTAAACAACTTTTCTGCACTGCTGCTGTGAGGAGTTGGGGAGATCGGGGTGGTGGGCTGTTCTGAAGTTTGGGTTAGGGCAGGATGAGAAGTTTCATGTGGTTCTTTAGAAAGGCTTACTATAGGAACTGCTCTAGTGAGATTCTCCACCTCCTTTAGGAACAGTGACCTAGACGGCAGCACCATGTGGGTAGGAGTTAGCCTACAGGCCACCGGTATGGCTGAGCAGGTCTGGTGAATTTTGCATTTGCTGAATAACCAGGAGAGATGCGCTAGATGTCCTCCTCGATAGCTCTGTTACCTTTACTAGGCAGAGAAAGTTAGGTTAAGTCTAAGAAGCCGGATTCAGCCTTGAGGTTCAGGAGTTCAGGTGGGACAGGAAGGTCTTTGTTCCCACTCTTCTTATGTAGGTTATCCAGTGTGAAGTGCATGGATAGCCCTGAGAGGAATGCTTGTGTGTACGAACCCAGGAACTCTGTATACAACAGGAAGGGTTTATAACTAGTCTTGGTTTAAAAGTGTCTCACACCTACAATTCAGGAAAAATGTTAACAGATTAAGAGGTTTCAGAAAAGAGTCCAGTGAATGATCCAGGACTGGAAAACATGCCTCACAGCAAGAGGTGCTCAGAGCTGAAACTCTTCACTAGAGCAAAGGGAAAGGCTCACGTAACTGCAATTTAAAAGGACCTGTGTTTGGAGCAAAACTTTGGAAATGGGCTCTCACATATGTCTGTCTAGACAATCTGCCTTAGAAACAAGGCATGTGGTTTCAGCAAAAAGGTAAAACTAGCTACTAGCTTACAATTTAAATAGAGGGGAAGGTAGATTCTTTATCACCAGGAATAGTTTAATTAGACTTGGCTGTCCTACTCAAAGAAGTGCTGCAGTTCAAACAGGAATGAATGTAAGTCATGCACTTTGGTCTGTGTTACACAGGGCAATGCTAGGTGACCACAATCAATGAAAAGTGGGTCAGTCTGTTCTTTGCTCCCTCTCCTCCCTCCATCCCTCAGCAACAGGTCTCTGCACAGTAGGAGCGAAGTGAAGCATCTCCTAAGTTGCCTTCCTCCACCCTGGGATGGGTGCAATTCTGGCGTGCAGGAACTGAGCTTGGAAATTCAGGAATTAATAGCATTTTTCCTGGGCTTGCATAACTAATTGTTGACCAAGAAAAGAGAGCAGATGTGGGCTGGTAGGATCTAGAATAAATTCATTAGAAATTAAGAGTCCAATGATCAGCTGGAAACTTCCTACTCTTCGGAGGCCAGAGAGAGTCCTTACAAAAGAGAATATCTCCTTCTGTCCACATGAAAGAACTGACAACACTTACTCTCTTTCTCTTTTATACACACACACACACACAAACACAAACAAACAAACAAAAAAAAAAGAAAGAAAACATAGCCTTTTTTTAAATACCTCATAATGTTATGGTAATTCCGAAGATTAGGGGAGTGCTGGGTTTTCTTCTCTTCTGGGGCTAACAGTCCCTTACGAGATCCAGACTCTATGCACCAGGCAGCAGTCCCCTCACACTTCCCACTCCGAGTGTGTTATCTCATGTCTTTGTGAATGTATCCACAGAGGATGCCACAGTGACCTCTCTTGGCAAGCTACGCTTGTGTCAAATTGCAAACATATCTTTTTTCTCAAGCTACTCTTTGCATGATGTCTGCCAGGAGATGTAAAAGAGAAATCAGCTGAAAAAAAACAATGCTAATTACTTGTAAGTCAGAACATCACCTTAAAAATCAGGAAAAAAGCCTCTATCCATTTTTATAATGTTAACATAGCCCCAGCGTAGCAGTTCAGCCAACAAAATTTGTCAAAGACCCAGTCTAGATTATGCACGAAATATTTAATGCCTGAATACTTTTATCTCCTGTTTCTTTAAAGGGAATAGCACTTACTCTAGAGTCCCCATGAATGCATTAACCTCCCTTGACAGCAATCTTCTAAATCCCAGCATAAAAATAAGATGCAGTCCGATGATGCTTATACAAGCTTTGAAAGCTCAGACTAGTATTTATTTCTCCAACTTGTTCCTCCTTGTTCACAAGATGTATTTCAGTCCTCTGAATTTGCAGTCCATGCTTTCTCACAGTATTGCTCTCCTCATCCCCACCCCAAGCTGAGGGAAGCTCTATCTTTAAGACACCGTGCAAGTCACCAAGAGTGGTGCAACACGTAGCTCCACCTGTATGTGGCCAGACAGGTAGATCTGGAATCCAGCCCATCCATCCCATCCAAAAAAGAACAACTTTCTAATATGAAGGCTATCGAAGCACTGGAACAGGCTGCCTGGGGCGCTGGCAGAGTCTCCATCAAGGGAGGTCTTTGAGAACTGGTTAGACAAGCATCCACCGGGAGTGATACAAGTGCAGTTCATTTTGCCTTGCAACCCTATTTTTCTTAGATCTAGGGTCAAATTCTATTCCTTAAGAACTGTTATGAACTTTCTTATGTTTCCTGCATCCTAGGAAGATAAGAAGACACTGTTTTGCAACTTGCACTGAAGTAAGTGGGTTGCAAGCCCCATTAATAATCTTAGAAGAGCATTAGGCCCTTACTGACTATTGTCCAGCTACTAGAGTGATTGGTATTGACTGGCATTTGAAGCTCAAATCCCCAAATCAGCAATAGCTTCCAGACTTTTATAGCTTGCATTATTTTTAGAATATTACACAGTTTTCACGACTGATCAGCCTGGAGTGACTTTGCTGTGAGTCCTAAGGGAGGGGAGAGAAAGGGGTTCATGGAGATTTAAATTTCCATGGGTGATAAGCTTGCATGTGCTTTGAACTGCAAAATGGCAGCTCGTTGTGAAATCCTCTAAGAGCATACCTTTTAAATGCCAAACAAGCACAGCACCAAAAGCACATAAAGAAATAATTGAAAGGCTCTGGAGGGAAGCCAAGAGGACGTGGCTAATGTTTCACCTAATCTCACCCCCTCGCTCTCTCTCCTCCAACAGCTCTGCCTGCATGACGTGAACTTCAGAGCTTCAGCAGGCAGCTGCTTCTTGACTGCATGCACTGTCTGCCTCGTTGGCAGCAGGACAAGAAAAACAAAGAAGCTAAAAACATAAAACGGTGAGAGATTAGGAACTGTGCGGCTGGGAGGACAGAGCTCTCTCCCTTCACCGTGGGTCTGAGGTTAAAGTCCCTCTCAAGATCCTGCCTGAGCTGGGCTTGGAGGGCACCGCTGAGATCTCTGCTGGCAGGCATCCACTGCACAGAGCCACCACACACAATTTGTGTGCATCTCAGCTGCCTGTTCAGGAGAGGCCTGGCACAGAGGATGTCTGAAAGGCCTCCCCTCAATGCTGTGAAAGAACCAGGTGGTTCTTTCAAGTCGGGCAGGAGATAACTGGTGGAGCAGTATGGGAAAAACTTGTAATGAAACTTGTTAAGCTGTACCTTTCCTTGGAATAAATCAGCTTCGATCCCCCAGCCTCCAGTCTCCTGTCATTTACCTGAACACAGTAATATATCTCCTTCTTTCATATGCCCCCAAATACCTTTCTTTTAACACAAAATATTTTATGATGTGTCAATAATCTGTACTGGAAGTAATACTCTAGAGGCCCTTCCTAATAGCCCTGCTCTGGGACTCCTGCTTTCTCTAAGTTACTCCGAGTCGTGTGCTTACTTTGTGCAATTAGTACCATGAACAAATGCTACTCAGGGTATGAAAAAGTGCATAGTCACACCTGGAATTCTGTTGTTATCACTTCCTGGACAGGTTAAATTCAAAATGCAGCTGACAAACCTGACGTGCTTAGAGCAACAGAGCTATTATGTATGCAGGAATTTGGACTTATTGGAGGCAAACAGAGTTAATTATTGATTGGTCATATTCACCCCAGCTCAAGTGAAGTTTTTAGGACTGACCTTTTGCCTGGCCTTAAAATATCAACTGTCGTTGATGGGGTAGTAGAGCTACAAAGCTTTTCAGTTGATTTAGAAAGGGCTCTTCATGCTACAAACAACAAAAGTGACAAAAGTATTCCAAATGTTAAATGAAAAAAGCAAGTCATAATTTTTTACTAGGTGCTGACCAAAAACCTGGAGTTTAAGTCATAAATCACCAGAGTTGTGGTCTCACGACATAAGCAGTAGCATAGCAGGAAAGCAGTGACTGAATGGCAGTGAAATGGAAGTAAAGATTGGAGACCAGTAGGGGACTGAAAGCAAATGTGATTCTCCTTGGTAAGATCATATGAACCCATAGGGAAGAAAAGAACTAAAAACGAATGCACAGTTTGGCCCAAACCAGACACAAAATTAAAATCAACTGAGTTTCTGAAGGTTTGGTCTTGTTTGTTTATTTGTTTACTAGATTTATTTTTGATCCGGCTGTTTTTCATTTTGGTTAGTTTCATTTTGAGGCCAAGTGATGAAACAGTACAAGAAAGGAAGTTCTTGTGGTTTTTCAGGGCCATCCAGACGCAGAGTAATGGAAAACCAACCATAGGCAGGAAGGACTGGAAATCATGTGTGAGAGCTTTCCTATGCAAGTTCTGCCCCGTTCTGCAGATTAAAGGTATAGCATGAAATACAGGCTCTTTCTTGGGGTTGTGCAGCTGTGTGTAGATCTAGGGTAGGCACTGGGAGATATTGTGATAAACTTCTAGAGAGTACCAAAACCAGATTGCCTTTGGAGATATAACGATCCATCCATCCCCTTTGCAGCCACCCACTTTGCACTCCTTCCAGGATCTGTAGTCTTCGTGCTCCATTAGCCCTAGGACGCACGTTGTGTTCAGCCAGCAAGCGCTGGAGATGTATCCTTGTGCTCTCTTCCCTGCTTGTGCACCCGTGTCAGGTCAGGCACTTCCTGGCCTTAACACAGTTCAGAGAGTTTGCATTAGCATTGCACAAGCGTGAGCCAAACTGCCAAACAGTAGAACTATCTTTTTTTTCCTTCCACTTCTCAGTAAAAACTCAAGAGCTCCAGGGCAAAGCGCATGGTGCTGCTCTAGATGGTGCCTTACTTTAGCTCACTGTCTTTGTAGAGTAAAAGGTACTTCCTGCAACAAAAATATGCATGTGTGAGTCCAGCTAGCTAACTAGCTACCTGGCTAGCATATTTTAAGTTTGCTTTACAGGCTAGTCAAAACCATTCTCATCCAACCACTGTGCACAAGCAGAAAGAAAACAGCATTAAATCTAAGCATTTGACTGATCAGGCCCAATCAGACCCACACAGCGCACCAGACTCTCACCTGTCATCAGCATCAGGTAAGGTGAAAAATATCCAAGAATTCACATCTGTACACAGCTACAGAAAAGAGAGAGCACAAGGGAAAGGTAATGCCTGGCTTCTATTAGACAGAGGTTGGCTTATATCTCAAGAAGGAAGTTTCGTATTTTTTTGTTCTGTCTGTGATACATATATAGCTACTATCATTCAAGTATATGAATGCTTTGTGATCCATAATTCACATCTTTTCATAACCTCCTATGAGCAGAGAAGGATAAAGTTCTTACCTTCACTTCGTAGGATACGGTTTGGCCAAGGTCCTAAATGTCAGACAGAGCCGTGAATTGAATGAAATTGTCTCAGCCTATAGAACAATTGGTAAAAGTTTAACCTTCTCCTTTTTATTGTTTATTATTCATTAAGTAGCTACAGAACAGATCTTCAGCTGGCTAAAGTATGCTTATCTTCCTTTCTTCGTGGGGATGTTTGCCATCTTGCCCCATCTCTGGTTTAACCCTATAAACGTCAAAAGGATCGGCTTCTGTAGCTGCGCCAAGAAGTATTTGATGACCTTCCCATCCTCGCAGGTTTCCCAGCATGCAGTAGAAGACCATCAGGTATGTGTCCATGAGAAGAGAGGTGCGAACGGAGTGAGGGGCCGCTTCGTGTTCCCCCGCACCAGGTCTGGCTGTGCCCAGGCTCCCTGTGGCCCACAGCTCCCTGAGGACCTTATGGAGCTCTCTTGCCCCTCTCCCTACATGAAGCTACTACATATAGCGGTGACAAGCTTGTGGGTCACACTGAGACTGCCCTTCCAGCTGGTGTACACAAGAAAGCCTCTTTTTATGCCGCTGTAATACAAATAAAACAATTGCACAGGATAAAGCCTGCTTTCCTTTGCACTAAAAATCTGAAATGACACCATCTGGTTTCAGGAGACTAGCTCACCTTCCTTCTTCTAGCCAGTCCTAGAAGAAAATTATTTTCTGTGCTCCAGGTAGGGAGCAGAGAATCCCAGATGTGACTAATTTATGTGATTAATAGCTGATGTGAACTATCAGGAGAGGAAAGTTGTGAGGGAACAAAAAGGAAAAAATCATTTGGGGAGTCAGTCATATATGATATTTTATTTCATTTTATTAATAGTTTGAAAAACAAATGTAACCAAATTCAACCTTCAAAGGCCTCCACTAAAAAAGTGCAAAAGATACCATTTTGAAAAATAAGAATTATTTCAATGATTTAAAAAAAGATTTCTTTTCTGATGAGGCTATTCACTGAATTTAGCATAACCTTTGCAATATTTTCAGTCAAACCAGAACTGCTTTTTTTTTGTTTTACTACAGCAATTATTAATCTGAAAAAATATATATTTTTGTACTGGACTCATGCATGAAAAGTGTTTTACTTCTGTGAATATTCTCAGGCTTTATACTCCTTTATTAGTCTTTCTTTAAAATATATATCAAAGAACTGAAAGATTTGATTTTCTCCCTTGTTCCTTCTGTGCTTTTCACCTTACAAATAGGATCTCCAATTGTTTATGAGTGATTGCAGATTATTTCTCAAGGATGTGACAATGAAATTAAAGGCAATTTTTAATCAATGCCATTAAACATGCCTTGCTTTTTAATCTGTTAATTGTTTCTTAGAATGCTTGTTTAACTCAAATACCCAGCAAACATTTTTAAGGGAAACAATTCTTTCTTAAGATTCAACACCCTGTTCCATCTGCAATGGGTGGGAAAAACTCAAGAATACAACTTCTGAGACCACCCAAAAAGTCATGGGGAAAAAGAAAAGAAAGACTAGACTTGACAACTTTGTTGTTACTTTGTCTTGTGAGTTTTATTTCTAAAACATGGGTTCTGGACATCTGAATAGTTTTCTGCGCTCTCCTGAAAAAAATTGTACTATAGAGCAATATATTTTCAGCTTTCTAAGCAAAATTTAAGTCTGTTCTTCTTCCTATTCTGTGCATTTTAATGATCTGCCAGAAGTGTTAGGAATACATCATTCTTTTTTTGCAATAGAGAGTTTATGTATTTACTCAATCTTTTTAGCTTTTTGCTACAAATGTGCATTTGTTTCAACTCGTTCTCTTTCTAAGTCATGGTATTAAAAATGTTCTGCACAGGATACAAATTATGAATTGGCTAAGAGATATATTTAATAATTTTCAATGGAATTATCATCTTTCCTAGCATCTGGTCCCAAATAACACTGGGCATTTTACTCTGTCAAAAAATTTCCTGCCTTTATCAAGTCAAACGCCAGTCACATTTTTCAGCAGAAAAGATAAACAGGAATTAAAGAGGAGGACCCCAAGGAAAGGAACCTCAATTTATCAGTGTAACACCTACAAAAAACTAAAATAGTTTGCTCTAATTGAGGGGTTTTAGCTAGCAGAGGAGTTTCCACACCATTTTGTTGGGCTAAGATATGTCCCCCATTAATCACTGCATCCACAGGGCTCTGCACTTGCTGAAGTGAGCTGTTCTGGACAGGTACACCTCCATGCAAAGTTCATCCTTTGCTTCCCGAGCTTACAAACCTTTCACAGGATATTTAGACAAGGGAAAGTAGTGCAAAATGTCGGTTTGAGAGTGCCCATGAAAGTCTGAAGGGTTGCAGACTAGTTCTTTTCAAAAGAGGGTGGATACGTCTCTTTATTGTATCCCTTGGTCTGCATCACGTTTGAGACAGAAAGGAGAAAGCCCAGATGAGGGAAGGGAACAAGAGACAGAGGCCTCTGCAACACAGTCTCAAGTAGTCAGAAAAACAAAATCTAAGGTCCATCCCACTCCTTTCAGTGGGAAAGAGGTAGTGTGACCTCCTGCAGCGACCCTGCCCTTTTTGAGAGGACTGTAACACTCCGGGTGCTAGAGAAAATGTAGAAAAGCAGAAAACCTTACTGCACCAGTCTTGAGCTTCCTGCCATTAAATCAACGGCTGTTGGGTTGCTTGGGCAGGGGAGATTTTTGTGGGCAAAAGAACAAAATACACACTGAAGACAGAGATGAATAGGATAAGAGTTATGCACACACTTTTTAAGTTACTTCAATTTTGGATGACGTTATCTTGACACAAATCCTCAGGAAAATCTTAAAAGGTCTTGAACCACAAAGGTATATGGCCTTATTCAGCAGGGTGGTGCATCTTCCCTAGTTCAGAAATGAAAGACAAACACTGGCTGTCCAGGCAGTCAGTCCCAAAAAAGTTGCTTTGGCTTGCAGTGTGCAGCCTGAAATTGAACGTTATCTTTGCCTGTAATTCTCCTTTACATCTACAGATTGCTTTGAAATACACTGCAAAACGCACTAAATCCCCTACTTGCTCATTCTAAGGGTAAGTACCCCAGAATGCCATACATTTTCTGCATTTTGAAATGTCTCTATGGCCTGATCTGGATCATTTAGCGTATGAAAGATCAACTGCACTAAAAGCCAAGGGTGCTAATGACGTGGTAAGCCAATGCGCTTTTCCTATTGATGTTTTCTCATTCTATATCTGCAGCTACAAAACTCTGCTTCCCATGTAACGCGTTTTATGTGTTTTGACTACTGCAAAACTGACATCTTGCCTGGGGATGGGGAAGTCAAGCTGAACAGGCAGAGGGCACGGGGGAACCAGCCTGGACAAGTGATACAGATGTGGCAAATATGGCCTGTGAGTACTGGACTGCAAAAAAAGGATCGAGAAGCATGCTTATTCTCCTGTCTCCAGGCACAGCAGTGGGCAGGAGCCTGGGATCCCTTATTCTAAGGTTCGGTAGAGGTACGTATCCCTTGAAGAAATAAGGTTGCTGGCAGTGTAGCACGGGTTGGGCAGCAGGCAGGAGCGCTGCCAGAATTCACCGTTCTGGTCCTCACCATCGGTTCTGTCACAGTCCTTCGCCTGGTGTCAGTACTTCATGAAAGAGGGCTCGTCCTCCTTCCCAGGGTGTCTACGAGAGCTAGGAGCAAAGACGCAACTCCCCAAACTTCAGGAACTTCAATGAGATCAAGGAACAGCCTGAACAGTAAATCTAGCAAGTCCAAACATCGTGGGTATCTCACTACCAAGCCATTCCCACAAGCCTATCAGTTCACATAACTTTTAATTGCCACAGTACGAACATCCTTCTACACAACTTAATGAATCAAGGAATTTTTTTTTCCTCATTTACAACTTTTAAAAGATCATTTAATTTTGAAAAAGCTTGATTTTTTTTAAAGTTCTGGCAAATTAAGAATAAAATCGGTTACTGAAAGTCAGTCAGGATGCTTTGTTTTGACAACATGTTTTTGGTTCATGAAAATATCTCAGCTTGAGTTTGACTACCTCAAACATTTTTAATGCTTTAAATACCATGAAAGGACATTTTGAAATAAAATAATGATGAACCAGAGGCCAAAAGTACTTAAACTATCACAGTGACAATTTAGTATATAATAAACTCCTTTATTAAACAGATTTTTATTATGTAAGCAATTCAGCAAAATTTCCATGTATTTGTGAAAGGTCTCAGTGTTGTTAGAGCAATTTTCTCCATTTAGACAGAGTTTGTTCCTCATGTTTCATGAAGCCCTGCCTTATCTCACTCTGCCGTATAGAGTTGAAACTACATAGAGTAAAACAGGGAAGTTTGCGAAAACAATAATTGAAAGGTTAAAAAAAAACAGTTTTGGATTACCTCATTTTTTTCTCTCTTGCCTTCAGTTTTGCTCCATGGGAAAAGATTTTTTTGACAGCAACTCTTGGATGTTCTGGTTTGGGGGAGTTCAGTGATCATTTTTGTTTTGTTTGCTGCGTATTACAATTCCCTGTCCTATTATTCTAGTCTGAAATGAATTGAGAAACTCAGGGCAATTCTCATAAGACACACTGAAGTTGGGGCTGAAATTATGTGACTCATACAATAATGTCAACTTTTTGTTAAATCAAAGCTGTCTTTCACAGTCATAATGGAAGTAAGCAGCATCTTGAAAGGGTGAATGGATCTTTATCAGTCCCTATGAACCTGATTGTCATTTCACAGATTAATGTTGTCAATCAGAGGCAGAGAAAACATTGGAGATGGGTTAGTGTCAAACTAGTGTAAATGAAAGCAGGACTAGGTCCTGCATTTCAAACAGACAAATATGCATATTAAGAACTATTCAGTCAGGACTACTATATGGAAAGTAGTCATCTTACTTTAAACAGTAAGATTTTTTACAGAAAAGTGCAGGAACTGGAATATTAAAATTGTTCTTGCACCTTCTGGAACCTTTCTTTCTAGTAGATGTTATTTGGCATCTACATCAGAAGGATGATAAAGGAAAAAGAGAAAAGTAACTAAATATATAGCAATGAACCAGGAGTTGAATAGAAATAAGACTCAAATTTGCTAAAGCTGAACAGGAAAATAAAAGAAAGAAAATATACTAATGTGTCCACACAAAGTCAAGACCAAGGCAGCTGTCCGTTGGTATGGTGATACCTCAGCAGAGAGTCTCTGGAGAGTTTATCCTTCATCTGGAGGAAAAAAACCTGAATGAAGAATTACAAGTTGAAATGTACATTCTTAATGAAGCAAGTGCGTGCTTCTCAAAAAAGTATGCAAAAATATTTTATCCTCTAAAAAGAAGTATTGGCCTCATGCCAATACTTCCTGTCTTCTAGGAACCAGCCCCTCCACTGAATCGTGATAACTGTGGGTTTTGCACACCTTCATCAAGTAAATGAAGTAGAAGTCATAAAATTCTTCAAGAAGGTAAGTTTCACTTGAGTTAATGGGAGTACTAGCAAAAAGTAGAAGAAATCATCCCAACAAAATATTTCCAGCAGGGTTTCCCCAAATCAATGTTATCAGCAAGCAGTAGTGAGGTAGTATGCTTTTTTAAGTTTCATACCATCCGACTTTTCCAGAAATTGTTCAATATGCCCTTAGGGTTTTTTGTTTGGTTGGTTGGTTGATTTTGTTTTTTGCTTTTTTGCAGTGAGGATTTCATGATGAAAGGCATGAATCTGATCTTGATTTTATGTTGTCCCATCGGGCTTGGTTTCTTCCTGTGTTGCTGAAGATTTATGCAACTGACCTGGTTGCGTATAGAAGTCACCGTTTTGAGCACGCAGCCATGAGAAATGAACTCAGGAAAGTGTGGTTGCTATGTGTATAAGACAAGAAGCAGGCCTGAGAATGTTTTAGAAAACCTGATATACCAAGACCAACTATCGTTTTCTATCAGTTGCCTTATCTTAGTACATCAGGAAAGTAAACACTAAGAAAGGAGAAGAGTTATTTAAACCGGTGAACAATGTTGACCTAAAACCAAACAAATGTTTTTGGCTGGAAGTTGGAAGTTTTTTGTCAGACAAGTACTGGAACAACCTGTCATTAAAAGCAGAGGGAGGAAAATCTTAATATTCTAAGATAAATCTGAATCTAAGATAAAGTCTGATAAATATAGAGATTGTATGACACGATTTCCTGCAGTAGCAAGATAATGGAAGTGACGGCCCCAAAAACCCAATCTGAGCTTACACCTTATGCTCCCTGTGTTCCCATCAGAGTTAGAAAGCTGATGGAAGTAAAAGAGTAAAGAAATATGAAATACACATGGAAACGTCCTGGTAAGCAGTGATTCCTTCTGTGTTCAGCCATTTCTTTTCCTCAGTATCCCTCTCAATAGTGTGAGTAGTTCTCACACACTTGACTTGGGTACAGTTGTACATGGGTCAGTACTCCACTTTGTAAGAATGTGACATCATATTATAATGGTGTAGTGCCTCTGAAAGGTGTCAACTGTAGGTTTGCTAGCACCTCCAGGATGCAGTGAGGAGAATGCAGTTAAAGCTGGTCTTTTGGAATTTCTCCTTGTGGTATTTTCACAAATATGCTTCACTGCTTTTGTCCCCACAGCTGCTTACATGTAAGTGTCTGTCACTTAGTATAAATAAAGGTAATCTTCAGATTTCATACTGCAAGCACATTATTTATTCTTTGTTTTTCACTATTCCATTGTCAGAGCTTTTTGGTTTTTTAGTTTTTTGAATGCGAATCTCATCAGAAGATTTTATTATTATTAGAAAGAACAGCATCTTGTTAAGGATCAAACATCCTAACACTTAGATAAGCTATACACATTTCCAGTAAAAAAGCAGTACAAGTGACCATACAGCGAATATCTACTGTTGTGAAGCGTATTTTTATATCTCTGTCTGTTTACAACATGAATAACTAGTCGAAGGACTAGGTCAGCAAGAAGGTTAAATTACACAAAAATACTAGTTTCTCAGAGGTAGTATTTCAACAAGCTCTGTTCATGAAAGCATAGATACTGGGAAAAGGAAAGTCAAGGATTTCCTCAAATGTTACTTGGCTCTTAGGAGAGTGGAAAACGCAGTGAAACATATTTCACCACCAGCAGGGAGAGAGAGGCACTAAGCAGTCGGTCCCCGGTAGCCAGCATTAGCAGGGAGGACTAGATTAGAGCCCCTTCCTGCCCGTCTGGGAGGGAAGAGCACTTTTGTGGTTTTATCTGAAAGGAGAGGATATGCTTGGCATAGAGTTTTTGCAGGTGGAGCTGCGCTGCTTTAGCCAGACACCAAGGCAACAATCATTGGATGAGGAAAAATAGCACAACTAGAAGTAAATGAATGTGTCTAATGCAAAGTAGTCACAGGGGAAGAGACAGACTATCGGGTTGTGGGAGAGGTGGGAGTGTGTGAGTAAAGGAGATTAGGAGGGTATTGGAGACTGTGAGGGAAAGGGCAGGCCTGGAAGGTATGTCATGGAAGCTGTAGTCTGAATTTTAAGGCTATTAGGAAAAACACACTGAATAGGCGCAATAAAGAGGAAATAATAGGAGTGTGGGGCATGGAAAGAGTAACGCTTGAATCTACTCTGTCAATCATATTCCATTTCAAACCCTGATTAAATAGGCATTTACTTATACTGAAAAGCAGTAGATGACTACAGTTGGTATTCTGATAAAACCTCAGAGCATTTTCTATCTATAGAAATGCACAGTGAAGTCTATTTAATATGGCCCTCATTTCAAATTGAGCAGAAGAATTTAATAGACTGCTGCTTTTTGTCTAAGGACAAAGGCAGGGGAATGTGTAAAGCTGAATACAAAATACACAGGAGTCTGCTTCTAGCTGGTACTTAAGGCTCTGTTTTACAGTTATGGAATTTTGGGGAAATGTTCTCTATTAAAAGAAAAAAAAAAAGAGCAGGAGGTGCTTTTCTCGTATACTCTATTACTTCCTACAATTCATGAGAACTCTTTCCTTGTGCATAAAGGTCACCCTTCATTTATGTACCGTATCTGTTTGTTTTGTTGAAAAAGAGTGTCCTAAAAACATATTTAAAAAAAACATGGAAGGAAATGTAAAAAGTGTGGTTAAGAGAGTGTCTTTCATGGCAGGACTTCTATAAATAATGACTGTTAGAGGGAGTTGGCCACTGAAATTACTCCATACAGAAATACCCTAATGGCACTACAGATCATAGAAGGAAAAAAATGACATTTGCTAACTACTGTTACCACACAGGGACTTTAAAGCCTCAGGCCCAGACTACCCACTGCTGTCATGAATGGCCAAAAAAAATGTGAAGACATGAAGAGAGATGTGAAATCTGGCAGAGTAATGCTACAACAAAGAGAGAACCAAAAGAAAACTGGGAACCTAGAAAAAACAGGGGAGCGAAGAGACCCATTTAAATGACGGATGCATTCAGGACCAGATGGCATAGTACATTTGCCCGTGCCCCACCGATGCCTCTGTGCAGAACTATTCCCACCTCAGGCAGACCCTCCAGGCCAGGAGAGCAAAGCAGGGTATTCCCGTAAGACCTTTCAACTCCCATCATAGATACGGTTATGACAACCAACCAGTAACACTAACGTCAAAGGCCTGCATGTGAGGCCACTAGATACGTCAGCTGTGCTTTTTTTCTCTCCAGTTGCGGCCCCTCACCACACCCAGCCCAGGTCTACTGCCTCTCATGGCCCCAGATCCCAGACTTTCCCGGCAGTCCACATCAGGCCACTGAGCGGGGAGTGGTGGCATCAAAGCATAACCCAAATATACAAGACACAAGTGGACAGGGGGAAGAAGCACAGGGTGTGATGCAGAAATGCAGCTCTCACACTCAGCATAGGAGATTTGGTGCATCTAAATGGAGTGTGTAGGCAGATGCCTGGGTAACATCTGGGAGGCCGCACCAGCTTGCGATGGGACACCCACCTACTGTAGCAGCAGCTGCACAACTCACCCACGGTCTTCCAGGGGCCATTAGCAGTGGTGTTTTCTTTTGATTGAAATTGACTGATGATATTTTCACTTTTATGGTAACTCTTTAACAAACCCCCACCATGTTCAGGGAGAGAAAAATGTGAGCTATTGTAGGCAACGGTTAGTCGGTGCAATTCATCCCTTCCACAGCCAAAGATAATTACATTTGCAACCACTCCTTATAAATCCTGAACAAACTATGGCCAACAGCTAACGAGTGGAACTAAATCTACATCAGTATTTCTATATGCTCTCATGAAATGTGTAAAAAATGTGCATCAGGATTACTAACAGTGAGATTCAGCTGCTGGAGCTGCACAGTCGTAACTACAGCTGCCTTCTTATGCAGAACTCATACATGGCAGGGTGTCTCTTCTTGCCTTGAACTGTACACAAAACCAAAATGTCTTTCAGGGCCTTCCCAGCTTGTGACCTCCACCTAGAAGACCTGAAGTGCTCAAAAGTAATTTACATAAAAGTTAAAAGAGGAGTGCGTCGTGGTGAACATCAATAATTGAAGCACAGCTGCCATGACGCTTGTGAGTGACCTGGCAGAGCAGGGAGGACTACGAAGAGGAGGGTCTAGCTCCCCTGCGGATGGCTGAAGGTGCAGAGGGAGGGAGAGAAAAAAGAGTCAGCCCTGAGTATGTGGCTCTCGTACACCTGCAACAACAAAATAACTCATGAGACTTTGGCTAAATGCAACATGCATGGGCAAAGGCGAGAGAGCCCAAGAGAATCAAATCAGGAAAAATTCAGAACTAGAGAGAGCCCCAAAATCAAGATTAATATCAAGCCTAGGTGTTTTAGAAAGCGCTGTAAACAGGACATTTCTTTGGTCAAAATGATAGGGAGGGGAATGCTAGGGAGGTATTTGGGAAAACATTCAGCACTTCCTCTAACAAAAGGTGCTAAGACCAGGCAGCTGAAAGGGATCAGCGCAGCAGAAGGATATCAGGGTGTGTCGGCAATGTGAGCAATGAGGGACAACGCAGAGCTGCAGCTCTCTTCCGCCCTGGCCCCCTCCGCCAGGCATCCGGATTCCAGGCGCAAAAGGGCAAAGTCATTTTTTTCCTTGCATAGCCTTTTGGGACGCTGCGAGGTTGGCCTTGAGACTGTCAAAGGGCTGCTGCTGTCTGTACAAGCTCCTAGCACGAGGTTCAATTAATCATTCTCTCTTGGTTGTAACTGTAGTAGCCCTGGAACCAGACATTGTAGTAAAATGTCTTGAGCTTGTTTCCTTTCTCCTTGCCTGTTATTTCTGTAACGCAGCTGATGTGGTTTGTCACTGGCAGGTAAAGGAGCTGCGGCTCTGCTGTCAGTGAGATGCATTTCTAACATAACAGTGCATTACAGACTATGTTACTTATGTCCTAGCTGCATTTTTTTCTTACTCTTACTCTTCCTTAAAGCCTTTTGACTAAAGTTGTTACTCCACATTTAAAAAAAAAAAAAAGAAAGAGAGAGAGAGAGAGAGAGAAATACAACTGGTATTTTGATTGAAACAAAAAACCCCACCCCAAACAGTCATATTTTACCATACAGGAGTTCCCCTAGACAAGCAAACATTTAGCACTACTCTACAGACCATTTGTATATGTAGGACTTCCACCTTTCTAGAGACCAGATGGCTGGAGAGTATGTCTTTGCCTAGAAATAAATTGATACCTACAGTAGAAAGCACAAAATATCACCAAATAAAGTCTTTCAAAGAACATCAGGTCTTGAGTTAGTAGCAGGAGAATAAAAGAGGTGATATCATGAAGATTTTTTTCTTTGTTTAATGAAGCATTGAGCAAATAAAAATATGCATGTCTCTGTATTTACTGTACTTTTCAATAATCATTCTGTATTGCTTTCATTCTTCATTTCATTTGGATGAGTTTTATGCAGCTGCTGTTGTGCTGTGAATTTTTATCATTGACATTGGATATGTTCTTTTTTTCAGGGTACAGTATTCCACCAGAAAAATCTCTTTTGAAGGGGGGTTTTGGCTGGCTCAGCTTTGACAGGTACTTAGAGTTGGTGGATGTTTTCAGGAGAGGGAATTACATGAGACTACAGAGCAGGAATTAGGGAAGGATTTGGTTTCAAGGTCAAGAATCCCCTTCAATTTGGTTGTGAGGTTTACTACCATGCTAGTAACTATATAATCACATAGCCATTCTGAGGAGGAGGTGAAACACTAAAGCGCTAAAGCCAAAAGAAACAACCAGAGAGAGAGGGGGGGAAAAAAAAGTGACTGAAGTGATGCAGGGGATGCTAGAAGACATAAGGCATGTGAAATACAGTAGATACACAGCAGTCAAGTATGCCTAGTAATCATCAAGCATAAATGTTTTCAATGCATTTAAGCTTATTATGCTTTTTTGCTTCCTACAATTTCCAAGGCTGTCGTAGTCTAAATACGCATGGAGATATTGAGGCTGTCCATCCCGGCAGCGGTAGTTCCTGGTTGATCCTGGCAGAAAGGAGCTCTGGTGTCCCTCCAGGTCCGTGAGGACATCTGCCCTCCTCATCTGCCCTCCTCTGCTGCTGCTTCCTCCAGTGCTCCCCTTCAGGCAGAGCTGAAGGCAGCTGAGCTGCTGCTCCGGCAGTGTCTGTTTATCAGCTTCTCCTAACCTGCCTCGGCCCAGTGAAGTGTTTTTAGTGGCATACAGACATACGAGGGAGGAATCAGCAGCAGCGACAACACACCAACTTCAGTGTGCAAAGAAGCAGGACTCACTAAACACAACGTCAGGTTTTATACTCGTGGAGAACTTGCTTCAGTGTAAAAGACTTTCAGTATACATCAGGATTCGAATGATGAATATGAAATAAGACACTGCAGGTCAGAGGCATTGCTCAGAGCAAGTCAAAAGGTAGGTTAGAGTTTCTAGTAAAGTAAACCTGAAGTATTTAGATGGGAGAATAGTTAAAGCTATAGAGTTCCTGGAGACACTTCTTACTAGTAACAGTACGCAGCCCCGTAACAGAAGATTATACTCGTCCCATTTTTCAAAGAATTCAACTTTCCCAGCAGCAAATTCACATTTCATAAGACAGGCAACGGAAGATGTCTTGCTACTCATTTCAGGCAGTTTCAGTGCTCTTAGTATTCATAGCTTCTTACAGGTAACGTCTCTGGCTTTGTTCCATCCATTTTTTAATGGATTTTTCAACCCAGAGGTACTGAAGTACCCTATGCAAGGCAGCAAGATACAGGTGACAGCAGTAAGGCTGTGGCAAGTGTTACACAGTGAATGCTACACTCATTAATGTACGTCACTTGTCCCCAGCCCACATATCTTCTCAGCGATGTAAAATTGTTTTTTAACACCTCGACTGTATACTGGCCAATACCCTGCAGAGCCCCTCGAAGCAGAACGACCTACACTTGTTCCTTTCCACCTTCCTCCCATGTGTGCATCAGTTATTTCATCCATCTCTGGCACTAAAAGCATATTTGGAGTGGTAAAGAGGAGATATTCCTGAAAAAAGGCATCATCTTTTCCCTTGTCTGAACTTACAGAAACTTCCGTCCTAGGGTCATCCTAGAGACGAAGGACAAGCAAATCAGCCTTTCTCCAGCCCTCCTCATTTGCCAGGGGCCTTGGCAATAATACAGCCTGATGAAAGGAGAGTTACAGTTGTAATATCTTCTCTAGACTTTTTCTTAGTCATATTTTGGAGAATGATTTTACCAGTACTAGCAACATGGAGTGCTAAGAGGACCAGAGAAGGCATGGAAGGAAAGTGAGAGCATGAAAAAAACACACAAAAATCTGTCAAGAGCTGGGCCTAGATGGTAAGTCCTGATTTCCACTTAAATTATAAAGTGTTGGAGGCAGAGGGAGTTGAGAAGCCTACCTCCTACATTTGCAAGGAAGCGTTTTCTTAAGAGCAATCTATTATTTTTCATTTCTATTTGTATTGGGCTGTGGCCTGAATCCAAGTCAGGGGCCAGTTCACAGAAGGAAATTAAAAGACAGAGCCAAAATCTAAGAACCTTATTATTTCTTCCCAGCTCTGTAACCGTGCCGTCAACTACAGCTGGGTGTAAAATGCAAGCACACTGGGAGGACTATGCAGTGTGCAAGGCAGTGGGTATATCAGGCCCTTGGGAATGAAATAAAATAAATCAGAGGTTATTACTAAACAAGATTTAGGATTACAGTCACCTTAACCAGACTGCAGGGACCAGGACTATGGCTAGATGAGGGTGGCTGAAGGAGCTGTCGTTGCTGTCCTCACGGCTGTGGGGTTTCCACCCTCCCGGTCCCCCCAGCGAGCCAGCATGAGGGTGGGCAGGCAAGGGAGAAGAGCTGACCAGAAGCGACCTCCCTGTAGCAAAGCTGCGTGTGAGGCAGAGGAAAAGAGAAAAGCAATTTTTTCAGGTCTCCCTAGAGCATGGGGAGAAACAGCAACGGTATCAGGTCTCAGCTGCAGGTTTTTCTGACCGGTTTGGTCAAGTGGGTGTTAAAAATCCCAGGCTGGGGGGCTGCACTTCCTGCAGCCTCCCCCGTGGGCTGCACCAGGCACTTCACCGTCCCTCCACCCCCGGGGGGACACCGCACGCAGCTCGGGACACCGTTCTCAGCTCGGTGCCTCCCCTGCCCGGGCCTGGCCTTGCACTCCCAGTACAGGCGCTAGTTATTTCATCCACGGATCTGCAGCTCCCCGAGGCAGGCGTAAAGCAGGGATTGCAGCTTGCACGGGAATATTTGCCTCCCAGCGGGGTGAACATGAGCCGTTTCAGGGCTGGACAAACAAGGCTGTGTGATATTCAGTATTTAAACACCTCACAGCATCAACTGTATTTATGCTTGGCAAACAAGGCTTTATCCCACAGCCTGCACAGGTTACAGAAATCAGTATTTGTTAAAAAATGCAAAAAGTGAGTCCTTCCTGTGAGAAGCAGATTCTCCAAACACTTCAGAAGGACAAAAAAAAAAAAAAAAAAAAAAATTCCTGTCATACAATAGCCCCAATAAGAGATTCAAAACATCTGTACATATACAGAATGAAGGGGACAAACAGAGAGAAACGTATCTCAGTTCCACTTTTTAGAAAGTGGCACCACTAAAACTAGCTCTTCACTGAGATCCTCATCAACCTGCTGTCACAGCTTAGTGATGAAGGAAGCCATCCAGCATCTCCAAGTGCTCCAGTTTGACCATACTATTTTCATGGAATGCCTGAAGCCCAGTAAAACCGGTGAAGGCAGCAGGACCAAGAGAAAAATGAGTTCTCACTAGCTCAGAACTAGAACAATTTTAGCAATAGTCTATTTACATTTCATGTTTAGGCCCAGATCAAATAAAACACTAAGGCTCCTAACTCCTATCTTAGGCTCCTTATTTATCCCTATTTTCTGAAAATTATTAGCCTAAATATTCTGTTCTTTTTGGGCTGTGGTGCCTAAAGTTGCTCCAAAATTTCAATTTTTTTTTTCCCAATGAAAAATTAACTTTAAAGAAAAATACCCTCTTTTTTTTGCAAAAAAAAGTTGCTTCTGATGGAAGCTTCTGTTACTTCATCAGAATATTCTCACCCTGAGACAACGTTCCCAAATATATACTCCAGAATATATATACATTCCAGAATATTCCCAAGCACTGCTGCCATGAAAACCAGAGCCGCACGGCAGCTCTGCAGGCGTGGGAGTGGGCATCTCCTTGCTGTTACGGGGCTCGCGTCTCCTCCCCAAAGAGCAGGGGCTCGCTCGGTGGCCGGCCCACGGCCACGGGGCAAGGCTGGCCAAACAGGCGGCCTCGAGCTCCAGGCTGTTCCCCTAACGCACTTCATTTCCCCTTTCCCATCTTTGCATGTGGCCAGTTCTCCAATGCTTCAAAGATCACACAGAGGAAGTAACTGAGTAATAAAATAAATTTCCTGTTTGTTATAGCTCTGCGCCAGCGATTGACCCTGTGAAAGAGAGTCCCACAGGTCGGCCAGCCACCCCGTCCAGAAGAGCGTCTTGTTCAATGTTTCAAAAGCGTATCATCTTCTGTCTGTAACTTTAACATTATCCCTCATCGTCTGCAGCTGATTTTTGTCTGCAAATCTTTTCAGAAGACCTGGTGGGATGCCTGTAGACTGTTCTTATAAATATTAGATGGGCCTGGGCTTGTTGGAGACGAGGGTTTGTCAGCAGTGGTGCAGGCAGGGCCGGGCCGGGCCGGGCCGGAGCGGCAGCCGGCCAGCCAGCTGTCTCCCCCACCTCACGCCGAGCTCACTAACACGGTGCGATTCACCTCGGCTTGCAAAGACACACCGAGGTTTCTACAAGGGTCCGTGTGTCTTCATTCCCTGTGATCAGATTGCGCCTGTTGGTAAGCGGAGGAATAAATAACGCGCTGAACTGAATAAGCTCGTTTTCTGTGATGTCTCAGTCGGCCACAGTCACGTGTCCTGACGTCCTTAAAGCTCCTGCTACTGGTGGTACCCACCCAGTCGATGTAGGGGGCAGAGGGGAGGCTGGACCCCAGAGGCACGGGGTAGCCATCTGCCAGCCACGTCTGCCCACGGCAGCCTTAAGCCCTCCAGCTCACTAATATACCAGCCCCACCTCGCAACACACAGTCTCAGTCTTGGGCAGGTTTGCAGCCTGCAGAGCTCAGCACTCTTCCAGGCTGCCCTAGGGACACACTTCAGAGCGAGCTTTAAGCTAATGCAAGTACACCTGAACGGCGTTACAGTCACAGCTGCGGCTGCGGCACAGACGTACCTGAGGAGGGACAGGCCTGCAGGGTGCAACCCAGACACGCAGCAAGGCAGCAAAGCCCGTCCCCAGGGGTATGCCTTGCAATAGAGTAGAAATGATCTAAGGCAGAGATCAGCCAGGACCGACCCCACTTACACAGTCCATCCCGTGTACTCCCTCGCTTTACCTCTGCCAAAACTCTCCATCTGTGTCTTTGTCTCCACTCAACCTTCCTATTGAAAATCCTTTTCTAAATCCAAAAAAATTATATTCTTGGATATGTGCATGAATACTCCTCTTCACAGGCACAGACAACTTCTGTTGCCACATTCATTGCTAAGCATACTGCCTCTCTATCCAATCCAGGAGCCCATTCAAAAAGGGCTTCTTGTTTGTCTGACACCATGAATTTCCTTATTAGCTTAGCTCACAGGCTTTACTTTCTCTCCCTTCTTGCTCTCTAGTTCCTCCCTAGTTCCTCTGCTAGGATCCTTTTTTTCCTGGCCATTTCTGAGTGCAGGAGTAGAGAAAAAGATAAATAAATTGTCTTCATCTCAGCTGCAGACACGTGGAAAAGTATTAGTGTTTATGGTTGCCACAGGGATACTCTATGTTGCAATGAGCAAGCTTAACTTTATTTCTATTTTTTAATTGTAGCTCAAAATTCAGCTAGTCCTCTTATTTAGAAGTCAGTTATCAATCACTGGACAAGAGAATATGCAATTTCTTTGGACAGAAAAGCTATTAACTTTGCCAAGCTGGCATAAATGGTAATCATTTTGGGAGTAAATGATCCAGTGTAATTCATTTCCTTTTTGTTCTTTTCTCTCTTTGCCTCTCTCTCCATTTATTTCCTTCCATATCTCCTTCCTAATTTTCCATCTGATATGTTTATTTTTCTAAATTTTTCTTAATATTCAATGAAAAATCAGAGCGTTTCCAGTATTTTCCTCAGTAAAGATCAGATGGTTGCTTACATCTGACTGCTCCTTTAGAAAGAGACAACTTGTATTCATTTGACACTTGCAGCAGAAAGTAGCAGATAAGAGCATGCATAATTGGAGCCTGGGCACACTCCCAAACGGCTGAGCACACCCTTCTGCAGCCAGGAGCTGCAGACCTCTCCTGCCTAGTACAGCTGCACCATTTAACGTAGGGTTTTCCAATACACAGAAGTCCCTCAAGAGACCAGGCTAGTAAGCCAGATTCACAGTTTTATTTTTATTTTACCCAACTTTCTAGTAAGTCTTTTCTTGTCCTAGATAGTTCAGTGACATCATCTACATCCTCTTAAGGTTATACCTGCATAGACTCTGTTTTCCATGCTGAGTTTTCACTTAAAACTCTGGTCCTAACCATCTTCCAGGCTTCCATAAAATTGTGCAAGAAGATGGTCTGTGATTTAAGCTCCCACTCCCAGAAAACACGGCTTTAAAGTGTATTGAACATGATGCAATGCCTATAACTCTCCAAGATTCGCTGACAGTAAGAACATCACTTTTACAAGAATAAGGCGTGTTGGGTAAATCAAGGAATCTGTTCATCAGACCCACTTGTGAGTGATTACTGACGGCTGAGGTTTCAGGGGCATTTTATCGTTGAATGGTAGCGAAAGACTAAGACTACCTCCTAGCTCTTTCTGGCACAATGAATATTCAATTCAAAAAGGAATTGCTCCAACAGGACAGATTGACTTAATAGCTTGGTACACTGAATATTCACCCGGGATATGTATACCAAGGGTTTTAGTTCCTTCCTTGCACTAGGAAAAGGAAGTGTATTTGAACATCGTCAAGCTAGAACTTCCATCTGGAGCTCTTCTGTTCCCCAGAAAAGGACCCCGAAGACTAGCATAACTTTTAAAATGTAAGGACTACATAACTTCTGTAAAACAAGCAAAGCAAAAATCCACAGGCCATGGATTCCATTAGTCTTTGGTGGTTAGGAGATGAGGGGAATCACAGAGAGAGGCTATAAATATAAAGTTACATAAAACAATTGTTTTACAAACTCATAATTTTACTGTTATAGTTACAAACATTTTAATTAAAAATACTGGTAATTCCTGCCAGCTCCCAGCTATGTTTGCATAGCTACAGGCACGAGCTACAGCTAGAGCCAGTGACTGTTTCACAGGCCACTAGTGATGGCCCATGCATCACCAGCCATCCATGTAGTGTACCAGACTACCTGGCAATTAGAAAGTATCATCCTTGTGCCTCTCTCCCCAGATGTTTAAAAGGTGCAAGCCTCATTCTGCATCAGACCAAAACCAAATGTCAAAACCCTCAAAAATGCTGACAAACAGGTAATGTTGTCTGCAGTACAACTGTAGCTGCAGTACCCTCTCCTATACAGCAATGCTGAATTTCATTCGGGGAGGTCCAAAACATTGATAAGTGAAAACATGAAATAGACAGAGAAAGCCATAAAAGAAACCACTGAACAAAGCAGAGCCATGAGGAATCAATCGTTTGTTATTATTCCTTCTATAACTGAGATCACAATAATAGGCAACATGAAGTACTGGAGCAGTTAAGTAAATGAGCAAATTTGTGAGGTCCAATTTTACTGACACATTTAATTTCCCTCTAACTTTACTATCCTAATGTCAAAAAAGAAAAAAAAAAGCTTAGTAACTCTAAATGCAAAACAGAAGTTACAAGCTAGTCTATTCCCTTCAACTTGCAGGGAAAAAAAGGGGAGATAGACTAATCTCTCCTCTAATAGATTGCAAAATGTTAATGATTAGGTACCTGTGCATAAACACCTGTCCATAAGAAACGCAAAGCTATGGCCTCTGCCTTGCAACGTAACTCACAAATAGCTACTGCACCTCTGGAGAGCTCCACAAATTTCAGTGGAGGACAGGCAACACACGGCCTGTGTTGTCAATGGTCTACAGAGGGATAATTCTCACATGGTCTATGGGAGGGATAATTCTCCAAGGCTCAAACACTTCTTAAACAGCTCTTGCTGCCATTTGATTGAATTTCAAATAGTTCTTTGGTTCAGCCATTTTCAGCTCCTTTTGAGTCACGAGGCCATGAGGGCTTGTGAGAGTTTGCACAGCTCCGCAGCTGATGTGGAGGGAGCGATCAGCAGGGTATGAGGGTCGGGCACAGCTGGGCACCATTCGCATCCCTCCTGAGCACGCCCTCGTGGTTGCGCTGTGACTAACTTCATACAAATAATAATTCCACATACAATTGGAAGAGCAAGAGCATTTGTGCTTCATCACCCACTGTAGACTCTTTTTGTGCATTTGCATTGTTCTTGGTTTAAAGAGCTTCAGTGAATCAATGAAGACCAATAGAATACATTTTAGCTGACTGACTTACATAACAAATAATCAGTAGTGAACTCCCAATGTGAAAAGTCTGTGATAAGTTTTTGGGCTAAAATTTGCTCCTCTGAGATGCCTCAAAACACTATTAATTAAAGCAATGGTAAAAATGCAGAGTATTTCGCAAGTGATCTGCAAGCACAGAAAAAAAAAGGCTTAAAGTAATTGACTAATGTGCTTATGTGATCTCAAACACATTTTTTAAATTAATTTAAAAACTTTACTGTAGCATAAAACCTAAAATTTGCACAAGGGACTTGAGTCCTACGGAGAAGGGACAAAATCCCACTGCAACAACAGCATTCAGTGGAAATCTATATTTACGAACTGATTTGACTCAAGGGAGCTTGAGTTTGCATCTCCCAGCACATTTTTGTTTAGCTGAGGCTTTCTCACAGACATAAGCTCCACTGTAACAGGCTTTGAAGTCCTGTGCACACCTGCATAGATTACAAAGAAGGGAAGGCAGGTCCCTCCACACCCAAACTGTAAATTAACAATGCAACATGTCAAGTTAAGATATGCCCTCCAGCACCCTGTTTTAGCAGTGGCTGACAGTCTCCTGATATAGTTAACCCTTTCACTAGAATTCATAGCCAGGTTCCAGACTCATAAAGGAAGAAACTAACTTTTAAATGATTGATGATGTGATTTTATTACATAATACACTGGTTCAAGCCTCAGCCATCTGCTTTACTCTAAGCGGGGAGTTGAATCAGACCATATTTTTCTTGCACAAAACAGAAGAAAGCTACCATTCCAGTAATTTGATTTTTGTAGTCTGCCTTGTACATTTGTGCGGAGCAATAATTTCACCCTGTGAGTGTGCTACAGGTTGAAAAGAGCCAGCCTTTATCTTTCCATATCTCCTGTTACTTGTAGAACACACTGCTGGTATGGGTAGGTCACATCAGTTTTTGGCTTTTTTCCTCCAACTCCTTCATGAAGCTCTGCTTTTGCACCAGAGAAATATGTCAACAGTAACATCAGCTTCAAAAAGGACTTATACTGAGCCAAGAACAAGTACACCCACCCAAACTAAGCAATCTCATAGTCTTATTACAGTAACCTCTTTCCTTTCTTCCTCCCTTTTCTCATGGTGGGCTCCCAGCCATACTCATCACCTTCTATCACTTCAGGCATAACAGTAGGTAACAACTAATTCCAGTACTGTTTGTGGTGTTAATCTCCCCCGACCCAATCTTCTGTCCCTATCTCATCTTATGGCTCCTATATCCATATCGAACAAGCATATGTGAAGAGAGGACCCTGCAGAATGCCTTAGCACAACTGCTGTGGGGAGAGAGCTCTGGGCCCACTACCACTCTGCTCTCCAGCACACATTTATTTTTTATATACAGCACTAAGCCGGCCTACAATCAAGTCCAAACGTGCAAATATCCTCACTGTGTGGCGTGAGCTAACATTCAGGCACAGGTTTGAGGTACAGACAGGGCATGATGGGGATGGGCAGGAGATGCATCTGAACCTGCTTTAGACATCAGCACAAGGCCAAGCATGCCGCCACCTACAGAACAGGCTCCCCAGGCACCTTAGGCTCCGGTGGCCACCTCCGTGTATCCTGCCTGCTCTTCCAGGGAGCTCACACGGCCTGCTCTGCTCTGAGGCCCTTCCTGGTGGAGTACCAACACCATCTACCCCAAAGAGGAGAGTCTGGAGGTGGTAAAGCTTGGGCTACCCTTTTATAATATGGACCTGATGGTCCGAATCACAGTCACCCCAGAAGGGATAACACTAGACAGCTAAGCTGAGCCAAGGAGGGACCAGACTGTAGTTCATCTCCTGGTGCAAGCCCCAAAAGACAGTAATAATTCCTGTGCTGAGGTGCTGGTTCTTACAGTAAGACTCTTGACCAGAAAGGTCAGCCACACGTCCAACAGTAGTACTGGAAAAGTCTCATCTGCCTACCATCAAGGATATGCGATTAAACTGACAGATGTTAGAAGGCTCTTTATTTAAGAAAATTTCCGAGAAGAGCCAGGGGGGTTATATTATATTTTTAAGCTTAACTGAAATTTTCAGAATTTGATATTCTTTGGCAATAAAATAGATGTCTGTTTTGGGAAAAAAAATAAAAGGAATAGATTTTACTCTATCTCCCTCTTCTCTCTTTCTGTCTCACACCCCTCTCCTTCCTTGTTGCAAGCCCATGAGGCAGGTCCCAACCATGTTTTCCAGAAAGTAAGAATGGTCTGTTAAATTAAAAAACACTGACTTTCACAAGTCTCTCGTTTCAGTGGAAAACAAATGTACCCAGAAAAACATTAATTTTTGGTGTGCCTATATTAAGTGACTTACCTTCAGTATCTAAATCCAGGCACTTCTTATTCTCAGCTGCATCAAAAAGACATAAATATCCCAGAAGACAAGCAAAGAAGGAAGAAAGAAGATAAGGAATGGCAACCACCAAGGAGTTTTAAAAGATGAGAAGAGAAGAAAGAGGCAGAAATAGGACCTGGCATCTTTAGCTGAAGATGTCACTGAAAGTGGAACAGCACCTAGATAACAAGAGCAAACCCTCAAATTGCCCAAAGAGTACGTGAAAAAAAAAAAAGAGATTTATCAATAGGAAAGATGTGAAGAAGAAGCACTGCAATGCATGATGGAGTTTTTATCAGTTTTACAGGGATCTTAAATTCCAGGCTGTTTCTCCAAGCAAGGAACACCTGAACTCAGGTTTTCTCGTTTCTTTCTCTTACAATTATGCAGCAAAGTTGACTGGAACAGTCAATCTCACATGTCATTTTGTAGCACCACAAAATGTTATAATTGTTCAGGAGCAGATAATGTAGGGAAATGTAAACGGATTTTTCTCAGGAAAGGACACAAGCAGGGGCCCCCTGGGTCAAGCTGCAACTCACTTCATGTACAGAGTGACATGCCAAGCACTATCTGTCTCCTTTTCTCCTGCTTGGTACTGAAAATAGTTAAGATCCCAGACTCAAGGTGGGAGAGGGCCAAGACAGGGAATATTCAGTATCTTGATGAAAAGTCAGTATGACAATGACTTATCACCTATGGAATTTCTAAAATCTAGGGCAACAAACAATCCCAAAAACTTTCTTCAAGAAGCCCGGATGGGAACTGAACTCCAGATAGTCCCAGTGGATCCAAGGCAGCAGTTGTCCTTCATGGAGTGTTAAGGGGATTTTAAGTCCTTTCGATGAGTCCTTCAGCCTGACAACAGGTCAAAACAAATGTACACACAGTTTCAAAGCTGTATTTAAAATGTACGCATGTATGTCTATACAATATAATCGAATGCAAACAATCAGCAGTGCTCAAATCCTCTGCTTGATAACCAGTTCCTTCTAGAAAATATTTAAAATAATGCTAGCTAGAATTTAATCTTATTTTCCTCCTTTCTGCTTCTCTGCTTTTCACCTTTTATCTATCTCAAGAAGCCTCTGTGATCAAAATTTCAAGAATCCATGTCTTAGAACTCCCTCAACAAGATAATATAGTGCATTAGCTGTAATAAGCACAATACTAAAATGACAGACTGCCCTGATATTGATTTTCTTATGTTAGAGGCAGTAACACAGAGAGTGCGACAAAACCATAAAAATGGATTGCTTTCATTTCAAAGGAAAGGGCAACTTGATCTAATCTGAGAAGTGACTTAAAATGGCTCCAGGGAGTGTCATGTTTATTGTAATTTACTGAATTTCATACCATTTCAGCTCAGCTCAGTTCACCTCACCTTCTGATAGTATACGGGAATTTGAACTCTGGGAGGAGAGGCAATCAGTTCTCACCTGAGCTCACCTTAAAGGGCAGAGTACCTATACACTCTGTAGTAATATGTCTCTTTAATTTCATGAAATATTGACACATAAACTGGGGGAAGTGTAATTACCCGTCCTTGAAGCCCATTGCAAGTAAGAGCTGAGAGTTCCTCCTGCCAAAAGTTCAAGCTGCCTTGCAATGTATCAGGGTTCGAATTGACTTTGTGTCACAAAGACACAAAGCCAAGCAGGGTTTAGAGAGTCACTGCTCAGGGAAGAAGGCAGCTCCTTTGAGTATGTGGTGACCACCAGCCTCCAAACCTGCTGACTTCCGCTTTCACTTAGCAGCCAAACTCCCACCCGCTCTGACCCTTCCAGCTCTAAACTATCCACCCCGTTATGTTAAAAACTGTTTTGATTAGCTGGAATACCAGAGCACCCTTAACAATTAATCAGTGGATGCCCCCTTTGTCCTACAAACATCTTCACACTGTTTTTGGTAGCAGTTCTGTCAGGGGTCAAATCTCATTCAAATGGCTCCTGGAAGCTCATTTCTGCCATGATTCCTGCAAGCAGTGATGGAGTAGTGCTTACTGCTGTATCCTTTCCTTCTTCTTATCATAAAAGACTTACCCTTCTGTTGGCCTTACTGTTTTTGAGAGCCCACCTTACAGTGGAGTGAGGGATTGCGCTGGAGAGGACAGAAAGGGTTAATACAGTAGGGTCCGATATTGTTCCTCATTCATTCGTAGTGTAGAGGTGCCCAGGCACACTTGCAAAGATCAGGACTTAATGGGCCAAGCACTATACAAACAGTGAGGGACATTGCCTGCCCGTGAAGCCTGAAGTCTAAACAAACAGGGTAAACGAAGGCTGAGCTCCCATTTCGAGTTTACACACAGGAGGAGGTGAAGGATCCTGTCCGGCCATCTCCCCTGTTACCAACCTCTCTGTTTTGTCACCTGCACCTCAGCTCCAAGGCATGCTGCAAGAAGCCCTGGGCACCAGCCCCCACCTTTCAGTCTTCCAGCAGGAACCTCCATCTCCTGGCAAAGAAATCCTGCTTTTCTCAGAGACATCCCCTCCCACACCGAGCGTTTCTCACTGCACGTCTCCCACACAAGTCCAGGGCAGACCTGCACGCACCACATGTCTGCAGCAGCCCCCAAATTGCTGGAGCCCAGGTATACCCACATGCAGGCACCCACATGCACACACAGGGCTCATAGTCAATGGCTGCTGCTCTGCCCAGCCCTGCACACCCGCAGAGACCTAGGCCTGCCTCGTTTGCATTTGGGCAACATCACTTCCTTGCATGCTGTTGCCCAGCCTGCAACACCGTCTGCACGGAGCTCCCCAAGCACCACTTCACAAGGGAGCCATGGGGGCTGCTCCTTCCCAGGAGGAGAACACATAGCCTTGACTTTATCCATATTACATTTAACGCTGGAAACAGCCAAGTTTTTTCAGCCTAATATGCATGCCTAGAGGTGCACATTTTGTCATGATACCACACCCCTTGTGCACACCAATCAAGCTGGGCCTCACAAGTGCCTCCCCTTCCTTCTTCCCCACCCAGTCCGGGCTAGACCAAGTGTCCAGTCCTAGCAACATCCCATCTAACTCCAGTCACTACTAGGCTGGCAGCCAGCCTTTGCCTGTAAATGGCAAGTTAGGAAATTGAAGAAAAAAATAAATTGTAGTGGTAGACATGGAGGGAATGAGACACAGAACCAAACTGAAGGCATTTAGTTCTGGGCTCTTGGTGGTACCCCTGAGTCCTAAGAGTAGACGCATACCCTGTGCTCAATACTATCTTTACAGCAGCTGCTCTGAAGACAGGTCACAAGAGGATGCAAACTTTAAATTGCCAGATAATTAGCATTATCCAAGTATAACTTCAGAATTTCTTCTTCGAGGATAAAACCGTGACTGTTCACAAGTTGAGATACCCTTAAGGATAGAAAATAAAACTAATTTAACAGTCAAGTTGCTATAACTCTTTCTCTGGAATTCCCCAGACAAAAGGGTATGTGAATGAACTCCATAGACTGTGTGTTAAAAACCCCACATGACAGGAAGTGCCCAGACTGACTGGGCACATGCCCTGCACAAAGATTTGTGGACATTCGGTATATCTGACAGCCTGGGAACGTGTTGGACTTACCAGGCACGTGTGACTCAATTGCATAATGTAAGCATGGCAAATCCAAAGTCCAGGATGCTTTAGGCCTACCACACTATCAATCCACATCAGCAGAGCAACTCTGAAATCCCTGGGAGTGTCCGGCTGACCGTGCACACGTCGGGTAACTAATCTATGCATGTGCTGTAGAAACATCTAGGATTTCCAGATTTATGACAGCTCAGCCAGGGATCTATCATGTAGTCACTCAGCAGGGCTGCCCAACGTCCAGAAACCCTGGGCCAACGTGCAAACCCTGAAGTTCTGCCCGTGCAATGTGTCTGCATGGGAAACAGGGTATCTCCAGGAGCATGCACATATATGGTGGCTCTATGTAACAGCGATGTCAGCGCAAGGGCTTGCTTCTGTCTGCCTCACCACTAACAAACGATCTCTGTTTCTGACAGAGCCCAAGCCTGGTGCCATTATTGGGAAGGTTGTGCTTGTTTGTACTAGCCCAACAGCAGGCAGATGAGGAGCCCATGCAATGCTAATTATGTACTGTAGGTACATGCTAATCCATTTTACAGAGACTTGTGTATCTTTATAATTTAAAAGGACAGACACAATGAGTTACATGCAGATTAGGTCTGGCTTAGTGTTACAGCATCTGTGAGGGACACGATAGGGACAAATGATCCAGAGAGCCCTTTTCTTCACTGCTCTGACTGCAGAGGGGGCAGTTAAAATGCTGAGGCCTGCATTGCCGGATGACAAGGAAGTGATGTTTCATTAGCACAGCCTGAGGCACTGCACTGCCTAGGGGAGAACTTACCAGGCAGGAAAATGGGTGTAGCAGAGGCCTCTCCCTGCCAAATCCCTGCAGGTGGCTTCAATGGGTGCTGGAGGGCACGCCTGGCGGGAGGCTGCACCTAGGCTTCCCCTCCCAGTGCCCCGGACAGCCTCTCGCCTGGCTCCGCTGCAGCCTGCCCCGGCGGCCGCTGACGTGCCACCGCTCGGCTGCCCGCGCCTCCTGGCAGCCTGCGTGCCACCGCCAGCGGGGAGGAGACTACCCTAGGAAGGAAATGGGCATGAGGAGGTAAACGAGAAAATAAAGGAAAACATTTGGGAATCAAAGCTTGCTTTTCCTATGGCCAAGTTCCCAGAGCAATGCAATTTCTTTGGATGTTTATCACACATGATGACACATTATCAGTCCATAAACAAAAAAACAAACAGGCAGTGATATTCAATTCCTTGCTGCGGTGCAACTTGAGGTTATGACGATCAGCGAAGGGAAAAACTTGGCAGGATTTTAGGAGTTTGGAAGGAACTGCACTCACATACCTCATGCCACATTTCATCTACTTCACTTTTACACAGTTTTACCTTCGGTGGCTTTCATTGAGCTAGTCCTGATTTATAGATAAAATGTGTTTGGTCACCTATTGGCAAAATTTTCATACAACAAACACCATCTTGCTGCAGCTAGCAATAACTAGTGATGCTGATGGCAATTCCTACAGAGGGACCAGCAGCTTAAATGCCTATTAGAGTGAAGTACCAGTTCCCCCTTCAGGTGATTATTCCAGATCAGCAGTGAACAAAATAGTAGGGCATCAGGAAGAAGCCATCTGTGGGCAAAATTAAAATTTCAGCATCTAAGCTGGCACTTTCATAAACCTGAAACAACCTCTCAAAAAGGTACATACCTTTTGGAAATCCGGAAAGAGCGATATCAGATTCAGGAGTCCTAACTACTGAGTATTACTACTGCAGGCAGAAAGGGTACAGAAGGTCTTTTACAAACTGGATACAGCTATTGAAAGGCCCACCCTTCTCCTAGTGCTGTCTTCAACTGTGGATGAATAGCCCTAAGTTAAGGGCTACAGAGGGTTGCTCACTCACTGGGCAAGTCACCTTTCCCTCCCTACTTTCCTTCAGGCCAGAGAAACATCCCGGGATTAGATCATCGCTCAGTGGCAGGCCAGGGCGCTAGGTTGCCAGCCATGGGTGGGTGTGTTATTAGTCACATTTACATGTCTAAAACATCATTTGTGCAAGTGCCCCAGGGCATGGCTATGAACGCACATAGAATACAAATCTGAAAAAGAAGTTCAGTATGTGGAAAAGCAATGTTTAAATTCAAGTACACCTAAAAGTAGGCCAAATCTACTTGCAACAAGTTGGCTAATACGATTTCTCATTGGATTTCTTTTAGAAAGTGTTTCTATTGCTTCTTTCAATGTTGTTCACATTGCTCTGCTGGATACAGTATGTGTTCAGTATACAACTGCAAAAAGCAGAAAATTACACTAAAGCGTCTAAGAGAAGTGGCAGGTGTGAATGCACGCCCCCAGAGGAGATACTTTGAGCCTCTGCGACAGCCATTAAATCAAAGGTACTTCTTGGGCTGTTAACCTACATAAGATTTCTTCACCTGCCTACCTAACTTGACAGCTGTATGCTGCCGCTCTGACTCTGTAACAAATATTTCACCCTTTGGTGCTCGGATGCTGCTGTCACCTGAGAGTAGTAAAAGCCGCAATGAACTCTGAACAGAGATGGTAAATCTTGAAGCAAATTTCAGAGGCTGCAACAGATCACAGGCTGTTGACTATGGCTGAAAACACGCTGGAAACCTGTATTAAACATTTTCATCGCCAAAAAATACATCTATTTTAAAAGATCCTTGTCATTCTTCTTTAATTAACTAGAGAAAATTAATGGCTCCAAAGTCAAATGTTGTTGAGCAAACTAGGCACAGGAGCACGAGCCTGGTGGAGAGTAATTTCAAATTGTATTACTACTACGCTATTAAAACTTTAGAAGTAAAACAGCTGAATTAAGGCTGTTGTTTAAGATCTATTCTCCTGACCAGCTGTCTCCAAAGCGGTTGTCATCAGAGGAGCTGTGGCCCCCTCCTCCTTCCATAGCACTGGGAATGAATGAAGTCCTCAGACTGCAGCTTCACAAGGGGAAAAGGGAAAATCTTGTGGAATCCAGAACAAACACAGAACAAAGTAATCTCCTGAAGACTGGGCTGCCTGTCAGTTCAGATGTCTGGTAATTTTGCTATACCCTCATTTCCACACATGCACTCCTCCTCCCTTCTGATGGCAACCTTGCCAGGCCTTTCATTTCCTTTCTCTATAGTCACAGACAGCTGCTTTTGGCCTGTTTTCCAGAGCCCAGTCACTGTTAGAAACAGGAACGACTGAGCCGGTCGCATGCATACACTGCCCATGTAACCACGCAATCACATTCTTGTAATCCTAAACCTGATGCAGCCCAATTTACTTGATTACATCCCTTTTGTTCACATTAAGTGTTCATTGTGAAACCCTCTTGAGGCAGGAAAAACTAGATAACAAAGGAAGAGCTGCTCTATGAAGATTGCCACAGATGGCACCTGTGAGGCATATCCCTTCAGCAATGTATGTTTTATATGAGTTACATTCAAGAAATTAGTAGGACATCCAAAATGTCCAAAAATTTCCTTGAGATGTCCTAGGCATGCCATCATTTTTTACCAGTAAGCTGTACAAGGAATAAAAGATTTATTTTATTTTAGTCTGTACTTATAAAACATACACAAAAATTCCAAAGCAAGACAGCCTCCCTGCCTCTGGGGAAATTACAAGGAACGTAAGCTAGATTGTAAAAAATCCTCTTGAAATAATTTGATTATAGAAGAAAAAAAGATTTAAAACAGTTCACAGGATGCTGGGCACACCTGCTTAATTATTCAGATATGGTCGAAATCAGCAACCTCAATGAGAAATGAAGATCATGTTAAAACTTCTCCAACTCTTCCCAGAAAGAAGACAGACTAAGCCCACTCTTCACATTTGTTTTTAACAACTCATATCATGACCCTGGGCCATGCTTTCGGTCAGTTCTGTCCCAGAACCATTATACCTCCATAGGGACAGCACAGTTCCAGCCCTGATTTCTCTTTTTTTATTTTACCCATCCAAATAGCCTTCCTTCCTTCCTACCTGCATTTTATTGGCTCATATAGTGGGCAGGGTGGCAAATTCTGTTCCGCCTGCAGGGAGGGACTATTAATACCTTCCTGTTCCATTGAAATGCAGGATTTGCCTACTTCACTGCAAGCCAGTTCTAAGTCTATTTTTAAATAGTACAGTCTTGATTTCTGGTATTTCAGTTTTAGGAAAAGCCTCAATGTGATCTTATCTCACTCTGTTTTCCTTAACAACCTCAAAATATGAAGTTGGTTGCCTGTGATCCAGAAAGAACATAGCGGTTAGAATCACTTTATAGAACAATATGCTCCAAAACACTCTCATATCTGCCTAGACCCCTAAGATAAAATACTATTAACTAATTGGACAATTTGAGACTTTGTGGTAGCAAATATTTGCTGTTAATTGACTAAAAATAAACTACTGAAAATATAGTTATATTCTCTGCATTTTGTTAGCACTTCAAATGCCTACATGTAGTATTAGGTACAAAGTTATTTGCCTAACAATTTTTCTAAAAATATGCTAAGCTACTTTATTCATGTTGTTTCTATTGGTTTAAAAAAGCAAACTATTAGTTTGTAAAAGTCCCTTTTTGGACTACAGGGACCGTAAGTCACAGTTTTTGCTCTGTTTGTTTTAGTATTATAAAATCTCTAGGTTGACATAGCTAAATTAATGAGAATATATCATTTAAGACTCTGATGGTCCACTAATGATTTGCAATTCCATATTGTAAATAGTGTCACTAGTTCAGTGGAATAACTTAATGCCAAGCACATGAATACAGGCTGTGACTTGTAAACTTGCACACGGTAGATCACAGACATTTTATTAAATTGAGAATTGACAATATACGGGGAAGAGTTTTGATATGATTTATATTAAATGTTTTTTTTTGATAGAGATGGTATTTTTATAGAGAGTATTTGCCTCGTATCTATGTACAGGACTACTACAAAACACAAGCCAAGAAAGCTACGCTGGCATAAGGGTCATTGTTGAAACACAATTCTAATTCCTTGAAGAGTCATGTTTTATTGTTATTTAAGAGGATATATTGGTAGAACCAAAACTGTTTGGAAACCACACCTAGCAACAGTTCAGGGAATTATATGCTGAGCAAAAACTTTAGTAAGGGTACAATTTCTCTAAATATATGTGGAAATTTTGAATATGAAAAAGTTTTGAAGTAAAATGTAGTTGAAGTTTGCTATTCAGGTAGCTGAAGTTTGCTCCTTTCTCTCCTTAGTTACTGTACCGACCTCAGGCTATCCCAGAATATGTCAACGGAGAACTGCAGCTAGCCAACCACTAAAGCTCTGCCCTGTTCCTAGAGAAGCCAATGTGAAAGTCCCATTGATTTTGGAGGTTCAGAATCAGTCTGAAAAGCTTTGGTAAATCAAGGCCTAGAGCTCTATGCTGAAAATGGTCATGTGCAGCTCCACGCTAGGATTCCTCTTTTAAGCACGCCATCCTCAGAAATTGTTAACACCACCAGCAGTGTACACCAGCATTTGCCCTAGGTTTCTCCTTCTGCACTGTGACTTCCCAGTCAGAAGGAAACCGAAGAGCCTTTTAATGCAGAAAATTCAGCCTATCCAGTGAGCCTATCCCCTTCTATGAGGCCCTAATGCTATAAAAATGATAAGCTGACTCATAGTTCAACCTAATAGAAGAGCTGCCATTGACCTTAATAGGAATCAGAATGGGACTTCATTAGCGCAGTGCAGATGATTTTTAATACCTCTCCAGGAAAAGAGACGGATCTATTAGCATCTACAGGACAATACTGGCATTTTGTGCGTGAAGAAGCAAGTGAGTCCGCTGCAGAGAGTCTGTTGCTGATTTATGATCCATGTGGACTTCAGAAATATCATTTCCTTAACAAGGATTGAGCCATGGCTTTGATTTGTTCCCTCCTACAAATGACAAGTGTCTCCCTTAAGTTCATCATTCTGCAGTGATGTTTCCCAAAGCGTGGCCTGTGACTCCTTTGAAGATCAGAAAGAGTTCAAAAGAGGCCATGTAACATTAGCAAAAGCAGAATTAGTCAGCAGCAGCTCAGTTCTTCCAGGCAAAGAGTTGTGTTTACTGGCTACCAGCATTTTCACCAGGCAAGGAACTGTGATCTCCCTCCCATTACCTTCAACTGGCTTGCATTAGGTCCCTTCAGCACATGGGCATGAGTGTTTATACTTGCAAGCAGCAATTGCCAACATTTCTCATTATTCCATCCTAAAGGGACTGACCTGCTGTCAATTCAGGAAGTTGCACAAAAGACAGATAAACCAGAGGAGGATAGATTTATGGAAATCCTTCTTGTATCACGCCCAAAGGAGGATAGATGGCAAGCAGTTCCCTAATTATTGATGAGGTAATAATGTATAGGCTTGAAACTGTGGAACTGCAGGAGAAGGGGCTGTGCCTTCAATGGCCTCCACACCTGTAGAAGAGCTCACCTTTTAGGAGACAAGTTCACTTTATGAGTTAAGAAGATGGTAAGCTAATGAAAAAGGAGTGAGCAAAAAGGGAGAATCAAAGAACACTCATCAAAAGCAAGATGTTGAGAACAAATTTAGTCATGAAGCCAAAGGACATGAAAAGAAGAAAAATATAATTGCCTAATTATCAGCACCAAGATGTTGGAAAATAGAGGAGAGGGACTGGAATTCATGGTTATGAGCAATGTAACTTAGCATTACAGAGCCCTGCATGATGAGAATGTTAAAGCGAGGTGTTACAATCTGCGTAGGCACAGGGAACAAGGGAGATGGTGCTGCACTTCATGTAAGAAAGGTCATTACATGCATGCAGCTCAGAAATCACTCACAGCCTAAAACCTTGGAAACGATCTGCTCATTCAGTGTCTGTGTTCAGCCCAGCCAATGCAGGCTCTTCACAGCCCAACTGCTCTCTGTGCAGGTCTGTGGAAGGCGCACTCCCCCATGGCCAGCTTCTGAGCTGTTGGCACTAAAGAAAAACATGATCTCAAAAGCTTATGAATTAATATTGTCACAGATGAAGTTCAAGATGAGTGAGCAGGAGGTCTGTTTGTGGGATTATCAAATCAAATCAATTAGCTAGATGACTAGATCTATAATGAGCTATCTGTGATGCTAGAGAAGAAAGCTGCATTATCACACAGCTGAACTCTGCAAACCAAATGAAACATGCTGGAGGTCTGCTGTTGCCACTAACAGAATATAAAAGTATAGGCGACCATTTCCTAATAATAAGGTAAATCTGTATTAGACCTCAAAGAGAGTTTGATCACAGAACTAAATTTGGTACAATGGATTGTATGCCACATGTTACCTGTAAAGAGAATCAAGTCTAAACTAGTAATGTATTCAGCTGATGACTTGAAAGGACAAATTTTCTAAGCAGAAAATAGTTATGAACTAAATTAATTGAGATAAAGAATTTAAACAAAAATATGTGAATGATAACTGGATGTTCTTGAGAAACTGTAGTAAACTGTAGCCACAGTTCCACAAATGCCAAAAACAATCACCTTGGCTTAGAGGGAATGTGAGAGCAGATATTACATATACTCCTATGAAGAAAAGAGGAAGCTGATGATACTAATTAGCAGGCAGAAAATAGCAGCCAGTAGAGAAAAGGAAAAGAAAACAAAACACAATGGCGAAAGAACTAAAGATAGTAAGTTTTTAAAGCATATTATGAATAAGAAATTTATTCTATAATGAATAGATTCTATTATTCTTCTTTAATGTATAATGAGAAGAGAATGGTAGAATTATCAATAACAGTATAGAAAAGGTAGAAGAGCTAACTCTTTCTATTCTGTGCTGGGAAAAATCCCAAGTGGTATATAGTCATAGAAGATGGTGATGACAGGCGAAGCCTTGAAGCTCTATGAGTCCTATTATTTGGCAGAAAAACAACAGAACCAAAGTGCCAAACTTTCATTCTTATCTCAAAATCTCATGAACTAACTCAAAGATTCAAAGATTATGAATCTGCTGTGATCATCTAACCTGGCCTCCTACATAGCACAGGCCACAAGACTAACATGAATCTCTTCTTAAACTACAGAATGTCTGCTAGGAAAACACCTGCTCTTAAGATTAGAGCTATGGAACTGAGACTTTCTTTGTTGTTAAAACTTGTTGGGATTCTGGCCCTTGGATCTTGCTGTGTATCTGCTACACTGAAGAATTCATTACAAAAGAATATTCTCAATTGTACTGTTCACAGGCCACAACCGCAATGTCCTTTACCTCCTGTCCAGTAAAGTATGACTTTCTGGATGTTATTAGGCACATTTTGCCACTTTTAAGGGGTTCATAGGACTTTCTCTGCACCATTGCTAATGTGTTAACATTCTTCTTGTACTGTGAATGCTTGGAGTGGACACAGAACTCCAGTAATTGTTAAATCAGTGCTAAACACAAAACTAACAGCAGTATCTACATGAGAAAACAAGCAATTCAATGTCACTCTAATTATATGACTGACATTCCCCCTTTGACATTTGTCAGTCTCTTCAGCACTAATCTCCTCTGCAAATTTCATTGCAATGGTTGTGTTTCCTTTCATCTATCTGGAAAAGGTACTGACCATCATAGATAAAAGAATCATTTCTCAAAGAAAATTGCTAAAATAACTCTGCTTAAGAAAGAGAAATTTTCACAGTATTAAAGAGATTGCAGAATCTCCACCTTTGGAGATATTCAGAACTCAACTAGACAAGACCCTGAGCAATTTGGTCTGACTTGAAGTCAGCCCTGCTTTGAGCAAGGAGCTGGACTAAATGACCTGCAGTGGTATCTTCTGAAATTCTGTGATGATTCTCCATTTGACCTGTCAGCTGGCCAGTTTTCAATCAATGTAAGATGTGCCATGTTAATTTTATATTGTTTCGCTTTCTTAATTTCAGTCTCATGTGATGCTCAGTTACACACTTTCTGTTATTTTTGTCATCCTTATAGAGCTAACTTGCCATCTCATCAAAAAATGTGGAAAATCAGTATCTGGTTTGCATATAATAATGTGGACTAATATAAATTACATTTTTCTCTTTTAATTCTCCTTTAATTTAGTCCTGCGTCAGCTGTTCATTCTTCTGCCCCAGGATTCGTAAGAGGCTTTAACTTATTCTAGACTCCCAGCTCTCCCACAGTGTTTCAGGAGTTACTGAACATCAGGGGAAGAGGCTTAAAGACTCTTCAGTTGATGCTGCTAGAACTTTTGGATGCAAGTTATCTGGACTGTCTGATTGCAATGTTTAACTTTGCCCTAAGTTCCTAGCAGAGTGGAAATTGTTTCATCCTAATCCTGAGATATGACTGCTGTTCTTGACTTCTTTCCAAATATAATGTTCATTGAACCCTGCTGTCTTTTCCATGTTATTGTTACTGGCAGTTTTCAGGGCAGACTCCAGGCGCAGCCAAGTAGGAAGTCACCCAAGAGCAGGCTGGGGGGGGTCTGTAAAAGCAGCTGTAGTCTTTCTGCCGACTTGGCCCATGGCAGGGCCCTGGAAAGCCGGCCTGAAAGCTGCCGTCGGCTGCCACGGAGGGAAGGGCCGGGCTGGAGCGCAGCTCGGAGGCTGCTGGCGAGGGCTGGGCTGGCGGGGTCCCCACCCTGCCGCAGGGTCCCAGCATCGCTGCCCTCGCCCTTCACGCCCTCTCTCCTGCCCGGGGAAGAGCCGCCCGGCTCTCCAGGCTTCCCCGGGGGCTTTCTGTCCCCGCCCCAGCTCCTCCTGCCGTTGCCTCCGCAGCTGGAGCAGCCCAGCCCTCACCCAGCACAGCAGCAACTCCTCAGCCCGAGGGGGCAAACGCAGTTTAGCTTCCTCTTCTGAGGAGCCTTGTTGTGGAACAACAGCGTAACTGCGGTACCTTTTGCTCTTAGTATACGAAAAAAAAAAAAAACCTTATTAATTAGCTGCGTGCAATTCAGAAGTTGCTCACAGCTACTATTTGGTGTATTACTTTGCGTATCAAAAAGGTCTGTTTGTCACATGTGGCTAGAATCCTCTCTCTTTTGCAGGACGATCTAATAACAATAAATTCCAGGAGGTTCTCACCTTTTGCCTGCCTTCTCTGTTTTTTGAGTCAGTGAGACGTTAGCATTTATCTACTGTCTCCATATACTTGCATACAATTTATATTTGTCAGTACCTGCGGTACATACAGAGCCAAATTCTGACACCTCTGTTTCCGCTTACAGCAGTCTGCCAGTATAGACAATGGATTAACATTCCTAAAATGTCGTAGTCTGACAAATTTACTAATATTACAAGTACTACTGAAAAAGTACAACTGATATTTCTGTATTTACTGTTGCAGCGAAAGAGAAGAGAAATCCTTTTTATCATTTTTTTTCGTCCCAAAATGCTGTCTAGTTTTGAAAGAAAGTTTAGTAGGCAGCATTATATTTTGGTAACTGACATTAAAAATAACATTCATCATGCGCATTTCAAACTTGTGAGAAAATGTCTTTTAACTATTTCTCACTACTAGTTGCAAAATCTGTTTTAATTTTCCACCCTGTCAACCCTATGGGCTTTCCTGTGGCAAACTGTGTTCTGCTTTTTGGTCTCCAGCCAGCCAGTGTTTTGAATCCAAGTTATCGCATACAGAAAAATAAAGTGATTTTTCATATCAGCAGGCATCAGTGCTCATCATCTGTCACTTCCTGAGAAAGAAACCTAACCTGATCTTTCCACTCTGTTTTTAGTTACTGTTCTGAGTACAAAGCCCCCCCACCCCCCACCCTGAAACACCGCTCTTAGGCTCTCATGAATTGGTAGAGTTCATGATAGATGCTTACGGAGGAAACCATTGGTATTTTCACTCTGCCCTGCTTTACATGCTGCCAAAAACTGTGTGTCTTTAACAGCAGCTTCCTTTTGCCTGAGATGTCTTTCACAAACAGTATTTAAAGTATATGATGAATACAAGGAGAGTGAGCACCATTCGCAGACCCTGCAGCTACGGCTCAATTAATAAATCATTGCTTTTGGCACTGGGACATTAATCCTTCCCTCCCTAAGAGGCAGTGAGATGCCCCACCCTACACACCTTATCTCCCATCTCATTTGGATTTTCTGCTGTTGTAAAAATCTTGGGACAAAATGTTGCCCATTCATTTGCAAAAGATTGTCTTCAGGAGAAGAAATGCTGAAGTTCCATGAAAAATCTTATCTTTCTGGAATTGTATGAAGCAAAATTCACAGTTCAACAATAGCTCTGCTTCTGATGAATAAATGTGGAACAGTTAGGAGATTACAGGATGGGCCTGGTAATCAGCCAGCTTCAAGTGAGTAAGTGGCCACATATACTTATTATCCAAGGCCCTATCCTACAAGAACTTCAACATATCCTGGAAGAGCCCATCCGGTCCTGTTGGAATAAGGTTATGATGATAGCACCACAAATGTGCACAGGAACAAAAAGGAAAATACAAATGCTGCCCAAAAGCTTATAAAGACAAATTGAAGCACAGAGCCTCAACCCAGGCATGGAGAGCTGCATATATCAGTGCAGAAAAGCATCTAAGATAGAAATGGAGCTCTACAGAGAGAACAGAGGCAGATGGTCCCTGTTAAGATGTAAGCATGGGACCTGTGAGAATTTCTGTCAATTCCCTCCACTTTCAGAGACATCCGGAGTGGTTCAGGCGAATCACTAAGGGCTAAATGTGTAAAGGGACTCATTCTCATCCTTTGGCACATAGGTGTCCGCTGCCTTTCACAGTCCTCAAGCTCTTCGTTCACCCTGTGAAGAGAATGAGCAGCTCATATACAGCGCCTATGAAAAGAAGCTGAGCATGAACTAGGAAACGCCAGGAGAGGGACAAGTACTAAGCCAGGTCTCTGCTAAAAGAGCTGATGCCTGAGTCCATGCTGCAGGGAGATGCCTTCCTCCAATGAGGAACACGTTAAACCAGGTCAGCGATTTTGCATACAAAGAGGAGGAGGAGGAGGATGTGGTGACAGAGATGCCACCCAGTAGCCCAGGGGCAAGAGAACTTACCTGAGAGGTGGAAGATTCAGGTCTGGATGCCTTCCCTTCCACCTGTTTTGCAGCACAGATTTCAACACAGGTCTTCTGTCTCCTAAATAAGTGCTCTGCATGCAAGCCATCCGTCACCCAGGTTCCTCAGTATAAACTGTGCTACATTATATAGTATTTGTAAATATTCCTTTGGTAAGAGAGAACAAAACTACTTTCATGCCCTGGTTTTGGAGTATTCATCTGGGATGAATGCTCCAGCCCTCCTGTAGTGAACATTTAAGCACTTTATACAAATTGGAACAACAGAGAAACCCACCTCAGAATATCATCTCGTCTGTTGAGCTGGGCAGTTTTCACAGAAAAACTGGATTCAGACCTAGCAAAAGAAGGATCATGGCCTGTATTTCTCCCATGCCTGTGCAATAATCAGAAAGCGTTGGGGCATGAAGTGGAGACTCCTGCTTCTTGTGTTTTGGGACAGCTGCAATGAAGAAGGTGTGTTCTATCAGATTGCACGTTTCAGGCAAGGTAGAGAGACTTGGAGCTGTCAGTGCCTGCAGGATACAGGTGTTAGCAGCTGAGAGCCATTAGGGAGGGAAGGAAGGACTGTGTGCATGCCCAGAGCAAAAATCTAGGTGCTTTATGGCCTTCGCTTGTCTCGTCATCAACACCAAGGGACCTGGGTGCCTCTCTGGTTAAGTAGTCCTTGCTGGGGAGTGCTGATGATCTCAGTGACATGCAAACACTGTCTTAGCCAGACACCAGCCAAAATATTAATCTAGCCCATAATCTCCAGGCTGCATTACACTGTGGTGTGGCAGCACCGTAAAGATCAGGCTCCAGGCCAGACTCACCTCCTATCCATTTTACTCCCTTGCAGAAGCACCTTCAGGGCTGCTTCTGGGGCAACCCAGCTGGTACTCACAGGCATGAACTCTTTGTGCACCCCAATCTCTGAAGTGCACTCATGGGCATTACTTCTGTGCAGTGCAAACAGGCCCTGGGACTCTGTGAAGCCTCTGTCTATGCCTTTCGCCCTTGCAGTCACATCCTATGGCTGTTATCAGGCAGATAAGAATGCCTGGAGTAAGACAAATATGTCTCTTGCCACAGATGGGACTGGCAGGCTACTCAGACTCAGGCTGCTGCATGTGTGTGCGTGAATGTGACCATGTGGTTCTTTGCTGCAGGAGGCTTTGGCACCCGGTGGCGCGGGAGCCACGGCTCAGGGGCAGAGCTGCCTCCCTGCCACTTGCAAGAGTCATCTGGGGGTCATCTCCCACCAGCCACATTGTGCGGATGCAGGCATTCACATGCGCTGTCTCACATAGTGGGTCCACTGTAACCACCAAAGACAGAGGCATTTCGGCAGAGCAGGAAAGCTGATCTGACAAACCCAAAGTGGAGAGGTAGAAACTGTTTCCATGACAGACTCCTAGAGAGCACAGTAGAGAATATGAGCGAAAAAATGAATGATAACATCATTGCCAAATCCCAGCACACCAGAGATATGATTCAGTCCTCAAAGAATGATATGATTTCAAAGCAAAATGATATTTTGTTCTTTCTATTTGCCTTCTGATTTTTGAATCCCTAGGGTTAACATTCGAGCTTTTCCTCCGTTAAAAAAAAGATGAGATTTTGCCCTAATCACATACCTCCAAAGTACGTAGTTGTAACAAAATACACCAAGCAGCACAAAGCTCCTCATAAAACCACCAGAGTTGACAAGCCTCCTGTTAATCAGAGAGCTGGAGAGAAAAAGGAGGGAAGAAATGAGCAGCCAAAAGCTGGATGTATAAGACAGAAAAGCTACACATAGATCTTTAAGCCTTTGCTTAATGCAGTAAGAGACTGAGAGGCAGGATATAAATTAAAGAGGATGATAATAGCAATATTTTGGGGGAGAAAATGAAATCCTCCTTAGCGTGTCTTCCACCCTAAAGAGACTGCAGAGAATGTTAAGTTTAGCTATGAAATTTAAGCATTGAATTTTAGCTAGGAAACTTAAGACTGTTAGAGATGTATAGTACGGATAATAAGTGACATGGCTAATTAGTGACTTCCCCAATCTGTTCTCCTACTGTGAAACATAAGATGTTTCATATTTGTTTAGATTGCAAGTCTAAAAAGGATAGAAAAGGAAACATCTGAATATTTGCAAACATTGCAGTACTTTTTTAATCAATCAGGGTGCTAGTAAAAGAAATGTATTTAAATATGTTTATTCCGTTTTTTAAGCTTCTTGTTAGTGCATGACGCACACAGATGAGGATGTCCTGGGAAAACGCAACTGGACATTCACTGTGCCTTCCCAACAACTTTTGCTACATCAGTGGGTTTTTTTTTTCCTATCTCTGCATGTTAAAGCTCTCCACTCTTGTCTGGAGAAAAGTCCTGCAGATTCTGCAGCTGAAGCACAGATCTCAGAATTTTTATGCATGTTGGCAATCAAAATGTAATTGATGGCTTACAGGAAGCAAAATAAAGAGGCTTCTATGTCAGTGTTTACAGCGCTGTGAATAGGTGAACTTAATATCTGACCTGAAATATATCCAGGTAATAAATCACGCCACAAATAAATCAAGGTTTTATTGTACCGTGGACAGCTTTTTTCTAATTCATTCTTCTTTGACATGGAGTCTTTTTCCCATTATGGAAATATGTATTTCTCAGTAAATTGCTTTATCAATTTGCCAGTCAAGCTTCACAGCCATACAGAAGCACCAGAACTGTAATTCAGTAAAAAAATTCTAAGCTTAAAACTGCAGACATTTAGTAAATAATTACTGAAATGTCACTTCAAGTCCTCGTCATCTCAGTCAAGACTATTCATTCAGATCCAAACTTTTCTTTCCAGGTAAAGCCCAAGAAAAAGTTAAAATCTCAGTTGTAACTTCAGACAAAACCTTTGTGACTTTGGAGGAGTGTGCGGGGGAATGTTTTGGTTCCTTTGAGCACATCTGACCGCGGGCCCTGGGTGGCCGTGGCTCTGGGGCTGCCATGCGGCCATGCTGGCCCTCTGCCAGCGGGTGCAGAGGTCCTCCCGCCGCCCCTGCCGCCGCCTCTGCCTTCCCCCGGGGCATCCAGGGCCCTTCACCTCCCCAGCTGTTTCGCACAGGAGGGACTCGTGCGCCTCAGATTGTTATGGGATGGGAGCAGAGCTGCTTGGAGCATCTTCACTACTGCCCTGGCGGAGGACGCCTGCCAGCCGTGTTACCAGCCCAGCGAGCAAAGCCCGGTAGCTACAAGCTTATCCAGATTCGCACCAGGTCAACATCACTTTCCAGCACTCCTCTCTCCCACTCTGCCCTTGAGAAGCCATCTTCCACAAAAGGGAACCTTTCCGGCTTGCCGTCCCCTCACATCTTTCCAAACTAGTGAGTGCAGAGATGACTGAGCTTTTCCTTTGAAACTGAAGAAATTTAGTTCTCTTCACAGTCCTACTTTGGTGTGCTATGGCAGAGCGCAGATCGGTCTTTCACTTTGTTTAGAAGATGTGACGCCAGTAGCCATTGTGGATTTAATTATGTTTCAGCTGCAAGAGAATTTCAGTTATGTTTTTTTATGTGTCTTCGGACCTCAAAAAGCCAGCTTTAGACAGGCAGAGCATTCTTTAATATCAGTGATTGTGTCTTGGACTGGCTTATGTCCTCATTATAACAGAAATGACTCTTCTTTGTCCAAAATGTTCATTTTGGCAATATCCAAACTGTCTCCCTCTCTCATATATATATGTATACATGTACATACATGTACGTATATGAACAAATGTCATCGTATAATTGTATAATGAATTGCATAATCAATATTTGAATTTCATAATGAAACTGCATAATGAATGTCTCAAATATATCTGTATATTGGCACATAAATACAAGTCAATATCCAAACTATCTGTCTTATATGCACATCAGCAGCAAAACTTCTCAGTAATCCTTAGTCAGCATAGCCTCAACATCCTCAGGAGAAAATATATTTGTAAAAGCTGAATCATCTTGTCAAAGCCCTCTCCTCAGAAGAAGGAAAGCTATAAGATATAAGGACAAGAGGGTGGGTCTGACTCAGCCCAGCCTCATATCGGCTTCCCGCTGAAGTGACACCTCGCAGCAGCAGGGCTTTTGAGCTGGGGCTCAGCCCGTGGGTGCTGTGCACACACCTTGCAGCTTCTGGCCCTTGCTTATCCTTAAAAGCAGCTTTTCCCAAGGGAGGGCAGTATACCATTGGATCATATGGCTAGATAGTCTATGAAGCTTGCCTGCAAATGCTCATTACAGGGTTACTTCAAAACTCAGCCCTATTCCAGATACCTAGACCCAGCTCATGTCAGTGGTCCTGGCCATCAGCTCAAAGAACCAATCTGATGTTATATGTAATACTTCATGACAGAAGGACTGAGGAGGAGTTTTAAAAGTCCAGGGGCTAAAATGGCTTCCGCTCAAACTACGCCACAAAATCCAGCCCCAAACTTTCATCAGGGTTGGGCTAACTTCTATGCATAATACCTCCCCTTTCTTCTTCCATTTGTTTCCAGCTTGGCCTATTCCCATTCCTGTCAGTGGCATGGCTTTTGTGTGTCATTTGGCTGAACACCAGGGCAATATAATTTACATGAAACAGATATAAGATGTTGGGCCTCTCCTCCTCTGTTCGAGAGTCAACAGCCTGGGAGGTGGGGGGGAGGTTTATTTTCTTTCTTTGTTGTGCTGGGAGTGGTATGGGGGAAAGAGCTGACAAAAGTGATGTTTAGACGATGGAGCTCCATTTAATAAAAATAAGCACAGAGAAAACTTTCTTCTTTCCCCCTTCTTTGTGATACTACACACAGCCCACCAGCAGTCTTGGTGCTCCGGGGATATTTTCCATGCAGGGCTGGGTTGTTCTCACACACCATGGCCATGACAGCAGCAGGCAATGCTCTTCTCTGATCTTGGAATCAGAGCTCTGAGAAACACAGCCTCACGACTGAAGGCTGCTACCCATGCTACGGTTCAACGACACTGTAAATCTTGTTTTGAACCTTCCCGATTAGAATCAAAAATACCAGAACCACACATGCTAAGCAGCGATCTAGTATAAACTCGCTTTGCCAATTCAGACTGCACAAAAAAGCTCTGATGGGTTGACCTGGACTGATACCGGTGGGCTTTACACCTGACTGATCACCATGCTTAGCTTTTCACCAGGCAGGCCAGCACCTAGAGCCAAAAGAAATGTGCTTCGGGTGACTGCGCAGAAACGTGACCATGTGCCACACCTGATCTGAAGCAAACATGCACTTCTGGGCAATCCAGTCACACACAGATCCAGCAGTAATAACCACACAGTTGCACCAGAGAAGTTTCCAGAGAAAACCACGGGTCCCGGAAACAGGCAGAGATTCATGGAATTTGAAGACAAAAAGAAAACCTTGCCATTACTGTAAATTGCTCCTTTGCATAACAAAACCCCTAAAATCTTGTTCTTTGAGAGCTATCAATTAAGCAATTTTTAATTCATTTAATTCGGTGGGATTGTACTGCTTTTCTGTCAGGCACTTTTTCAATCAATGTCACAAGGACAAATGCCTTTCAGAAGTCCAGCGGGTAGCAGGAGTATTGTTAGTCCGATTTATAATTTGGAAAGGGGGCGGGGGGGGGAGAAATTGCTATCAAATTTAAATCTAGCTACGATAAAACTACATTAATGGGCATTAATTATGCAGCTATCCTTTATGTTCTCTAATTGCATGCCACAGTAGCTTTCCTAAGATTTTGCCTGAGATTGAAGCAGTGTCGCTGTTCAGTTTACTCACATTTTTAAGCAATATCACACGTGGATTTCTGCAGGCCTCCAGATCGTCTCTGCGCACCAGGCTTTCAACGCTGGTGGCTCAGAGAGTCCCTTTGCCAGCTTTGTGAATGCTCTGGGGAGCGAGCTGCTCAGTCCTGCAATTTTAAAAATGTTTAACTCCAAGAGTTTCTACTGAGTGCCCTCGCGGGTTAGGAGGGGGGCTGGCTCTGCCCAGACCAGGCGCAGCCGGCGCGCCTGGGTGTGAGCGCCGCAGCCACCCAAGGGCGTTGCAGATCCCTCGCCGCCGCCGGCCCCAGCACTGGGTAACGCCTCGCTGCCCCTCGCCACCCGCGCCGGGCAAAATGCAACGTGCTCGGCCCGCCAGCGTGCAGCTGCAGGTCTCCGGGCAGCGCGGCAAGGCGGCAGCTACCGGCAATACCGTGTTCCTGCGCAGCCTGATCTGCTAATCCTCGCTAGGCTGTTCACAACGCTCTTGTCGAAGCGCAACACCCTGGCTGCAGGCTTTAGGAGACTGCTTGCAGTAATTACAGTCTGTCATAACACGAGTTTATTACAATAGTCATATTCATGTGATGGGCAGAAATGTTTCTTCCCTTATGAAATACACAGATGCTAGATTTATGGGGGTAATGCAAACAATAACGCCGTCCCAGCTTATGAACCACAGCTGATTTTCGTATACTGTTTTGTAGAAAGCATGACAGTGAGTTATCAAGTTATCTGCCTAAAGCCAGGATTTCCGTGTGATTATTTGCCTTCCAGGAAGGTCCCATCTCTCGGTGATGCTCCTGTTTATTGACAATCACAAGCTAATTGCTGCCACCTAGAAACAAAAGAGGAGGGGATTGAGTGCATCTGCCTGTTTGGGGGGAGGATTTCTGCTGGCTTTTTAAGTATTAACTGGCCTCTCCAGGAACCAAAAACAGCATCAGCCAGCGTGACCAGGTAATACTAGCATGAGCAGGTGTTAATTCCTGAACTCTTACTATTTTGACTGCTTTGATAGCCAGAATTAGCTGCCACTCACCCTCCAAACATACTGGTGGCGACTTTCTGCGCTGCAGAGCAAACACCCGGACACCTGCAGCGCAGTTTGCTCAAAGGGATTACGGGAGCTGAAGGCTTTTAACATGAATGCTATACTTCCCTACTCAACTTGATCGAAGAACTACCTAACCCGGGGGAGGGGGAGGGAGATGTTCGAGTCATCTGCAGTACAGCCACGATGGCTTCCGTTTACAACCACCAAAAATTAGGCTAAGCTTTCAGTGTTCATTTAGAGCATTTTGTTTTTACATAGCTCATTTCCTCAGGCTCTCCTGCTTGGAACTGCAGGAGAGGGCTTTATATTTGTTTTACTGCACTGTGATCATCTCACGAAGCCTTTCTGATGGCTGGGAGCTCATCAGCCATCCCCTGACGCTGGGCCGAGAAGCGCTGTTTTAAAGGCATAGGCCTGACAAAAGATGCACTAGGCAAGCAGTTGTCAGGGAGGATGGCTTATGCAGTGTGTCTGGTTACAGCTTTACTTCTGAGAGTCAACCTGTTCCCGGAGGTACTGCTACACCTTCCATCCAAGCCACCATGGCATTGCAGCAGTAAGAACCAGAGTCCATCATGAAAAAGTTTCTGTGGCATGAGTGCAAGTTCTGTGTAAAACCTATACTTTCCTGTTGAAAGTTACATTTATGTGACCACATTTATAGCTCCACCCCCTTACTTTCATTAGCACAAAATATGCAAAAGTATTTGTTTGCATTTGGCAGGATGGTTTATTTGTTTGTGCAAGCCACAGGAATATGTCTTTCTTTAAGTCAGCTCTCTGTAAGGAGGTGCCAGCACAACGTGCAGAGATAACAAGAATAGCAGTAAAGCAACAATTCCTTCTGCTCTGATTGTACCTAAGGTATTTTCCTCATGGAAAACAGCTAAGTAGATAGGTAACAGACACTGGTGAGGCACAAGTAGGAAAAGTAATCAGCATTACCTATCATTTAGTAAGCATCACAAAAATACTTGTCACTGTGCAGAATATAAATTCAGAAGTGTTAGAGAAATATGCAGAATGGTCCCTGCTCTGAGGAATTTAATTTAAAAACACAAAGTGATACAATTAATGAAAAAAAAAGAAACAGAATAAACATGCTATTGAAAAAGATTTTATAATGTTCTCTACCAAGTAAATGTATTTGCTTAAGTAGTGCTTTAACTTTATTGCATCCTTTCAGAGTTCTCAATGTACTTAGTGTATTTTTCCTCATTAAATTTTTCCTCATTAAATTAATTACTTTTTGAACCCATACAAGATTTTAGTATCCACAGTACTCAGTGGCAATGAATTCTGTTTTAACATATTGTGAAAGTATCATCTCCTTTCCTTTATTTGAACTTCCCACCTGATAATTTCATTCAGTGTCCCCCAGTTCTTGCATTACAAGAACAATTAATCTCTGTACCCCTTCTCCCTTCCGTTCAGTTTGTAGATTTCTAGTGTATCTTCTCCCAGTTATCTCTCCCCAGGTTCAGGAATCTTAGTCTGTGTAAGCATCCCAGCTATGAAAGCTATTCCTTATCTTTTATGATATCTATTGACCTTCTCTATACCTTGTATAATTCTACTATACCCTTTTTGCTAAGAGCACACAGTGTTCAAAATGAGGGTGTATCATGGATTTATACAGTGGTATAATTTTACTGCTATGAGTAATTTAGTATCTTCAGTTGCTAATTCAATTAAATCTTGGAAAGATCCAAAATTATGACAAAAATAAATATAAATCTGTTTGTAAGTTCAGTGTCCTCACACTGATTCTGGGACTTGATATTCAAGCTTGAGCATCTCAAGTCTAATTACTGATTGGGAGAGTCTAATTGCCTTACTTGGGCACCTAATTGCAAATATTTTTGAGGCTATATACACAGACTTAAGTGCCTAAATGCAGTTTGATAACTGAACTCTGGTTGAAATAATGCAATCTTTTTTGTTTTTTCTTCTCCAGATTCCTATGTGGGAGTCGGGCAGGAAGTTAAAACCCCTGATCTAGGACCTCCTCTTCTTAAAAGTTAAAATGTTACAGATCACCCTGTGTTCCATTCTTTTCCCTGTCCTCCCCACCCCTTTTTACCTACTGGCGTTTCTCTGTTTGCTCCCAGAAGCTAAAGATACTACCTGTTCCTGGTTTTATCCAGAAATAGAATCTTAAAGCACTCTGTTAAGCAAAACTACTGTAATCTGAATGGTCACATAGTAAGAAAAGCTTTAAATATATATAATTTGGAAAAAAGTTAAACATGGTTATAACACATATATCATGTATGCAAGGGTATACTGCGTGGGTACAGCACTTACTCCTAAGACCCACAAAGCATTCAGATCCTATGAACTCAGAATGAGCCTAGGTCAGCATAGGTTCATTGAAGTTAATGGAAACGTTCTGGTTTAGATTCATTTCAGTAGGATGAAGCCGCTGTCCGAGCATGGCAGAACCATGGGGACTGCTGTCCCTTTACAAAGGACTTCCAAGGGCTCCAGCAGCAGGATGTAGGCTGTGATGGTCAGTCTAGGCAATCTTTCACTGCATTTGCAAAGCTTTTGGTCCCAGCCATACTGCTGACAAAGGCATTATTTACACCAACTGGCCTGATAAGAGAATGTAAACACCTGAAAAGTGCCATTCCTATTGCACAATTAGCTCTGGGGTGCTGCATCAGCATTCCTGGCCAGCACTTCCCGCCGGCAATGAAGCGCCTTACCCCCTTCTGTTGCCATCACACCAAATCTCTTCCTCAGGGCTCTCCCTGGGCCTTGAGGAGCCTGGCAAGGCCTTTTGCCAGTGAGCACAAAATTGTCCTACTCTTATTCTAATCCCAGTATTTCATAAACTAACGAATCAGAAGATTAGCCAGTTATGATAGTACTTCTTTTTATTAGGGCAGGAATAACTTGTGCAGAATCCTTTTAGCACATGCATTTTTTTTCAGGTCAAGTACACTGTTCTTGAATTATCAAACCTAAACCCCCAAAAGTAAAAGTGTGAGGACATCCCAGTAATAACTACTGACTGTTTTAAATTTTTTTTTTATATTTATAGCTTCTTGCAAAAGCCTTATGACTCCAAATAGTAAAACACTGAATTATTTGGATAGAGACAGCTATAATACTGTATTTGCAAAACACACAGCACCACCTGAAATTATTCATCTATCCTGGATAAAAATCAATGTATTTCAACCATGGATATAGGTTTATCTTTGATCATCTTATAGGAGATAACAGCACAGCTGATTATATGATCAGACAAGGATTTGTGAGCATATTATCGTATTTCCTAAGGTACCATTCCATACCTGTCTGCACTTCCCTGAACCAAAGCTACCATCTGCAAGCTGCAATGCAGTAGTCTATAGTATGTGTGCTGCTAGTCTGCTGGAATGCAAAGTAAAAATAAATGCACCTAAACCATTTACTGAGTGCTCACTGTACCTATCTTACAAAAGATGACAGAGCCAGACTCTGCACAAGGATAGGATGAGAGGCAACAAACAAAAGGTAGAACATGAGAAATTCCAATTAGATATAAAGAAAATATTTTCAGTGTAAGGGTGGCAATGCACTGGAACAAGTTGCTCAGAGAAGTTGTGGAGGCTCCATCCTTGGAGATATTCAAAAGCCATCTGGACAGGGTCCTGGGCAACTTGGAGGGATGCTGGACTGGATAACCTCCAGAAGTCTAACTTAAATTATTCTGTGATTCTATGAGTTTGTGGCCGCTTACTGTATTTCAGTGGAGGGAGTGGTAGTTAACAGGTTATAAGGATTTTCATATCACTGTAACTATCAAGGAGAACTAGCAATAAGGAATTAAGGAACATTCAGTTACAATACAACAACTATTATTTATTGCTCATAATACACAAAAACATATGCATGCATGCACAGAAACACACACACACACACACACACACACACACACAAAGAACTGGAACAAGAATGCCTGCACTGAAAATTCAGGAAAAGTGGTACAGCAGAATCAAAATAAAACAAGAAGAGAACATCCAAATGGAATCTCCCATTCCAATTTTGAATTTCTTTGAAATTTGCCTATTCAAAAAGTCAGCTGATGTCAACATTCTACTTCATGAAGAACATTTCACACCACCATGGACCAGCATTTTCCAAAGGGAAACATTTCCACTTCAAAACTTTATATCAGTTGTAGCGTCAATAACTCAGCTGTTCTTCCAAGATCAGGAATAGCTGAGGAGTGTGGATTTTCTTCATCAGTTCCTCCTTATTTTTCCTAAGCCAAGATTTTCCTCTCTTCACAATGAAGCAGAGAATTCTTCATGTTTGTTACACATTCCTTTGGTGTTTTATAAAAAGACATCCACAAATATTATTGCCTCATTTCTTTCCGGACTACCCTAACAAACAACTTCTGCTTTATTTTTAGAATTAGGCCTTCTTGCTGGCTTTTATTTTCCTGTACAGCCCTGACATGGTCTACTGTAATTCAAATTTAACTCTTAGTTTGCTGCACCATACAACTGACAATATGGCACAAATAATATCTACCTATTTCTCTCACTGTCTAGGCACTTCATGTCCCTCGGCACTTTAGAGGATATGAATACCTCAAATATTGACAAGCAGAAACAACATAAATAGTATAGCTCTCTTACTTTGAAGCAGAAGGCAGAAGTAATAACATTATTTTCCCAGCAATCCTAGCAATCACTCCTCAGCGACTGGGTAAAAGGCTATGACACTATGATTATTTTCTTGAATGTATGAGTGTAGAGTTTAGAGAGATAAGTTATGCCCAAGAAATGAGGTTTGTACTTCTAGTGATGTGATACCACTAAATGTCATGTTAGAAGAACCAATGTTCAAATGTTTCAAACTGATAGCAGTGAAAAATGAGACCATTTTGCACTACAGCACCCATTGTATGAGGTAGCTGCTGCTCTACGGTAAAAGAGTCAGTCATGAAAAGGTTAAGATTTTCTGGAAGTGGTGTCTCCACAGATGGCAAATTCCTCTTTCTGTTCAAATGAGACTGTCAAAATCAAAACAACCTCTTTCCCAGAGAAAGAAAACTAATTTTCCACGAATTCAACCCTTCCTTCTTCCACCGTTTCCTCAGCTGTTGATTCACTGCCAGTTTACTGCATCCTCAGTCTTCAACTCCCTTTGGTTCTCAGAAAAGATCATGTTTGCTGTTTGCTGTTGTTTCCTAGCCCAGGTCACCCTGCTCTTACAGTGTATATTATATCTCCATTTCTCATGCTCATGTTCCTGCTTTTTCCTGTTGCCTTTATGATTTCTTCTGCAGTCTGCTGTATCATATATTGTTCACATAAAAGACACTATCTCTTCCTATAAAACCTGACTGACTTATTCACACCTCTGAACTCATGGAGTTAATTGCCTCAGGGTTTTTTCACTTTGATGGCATCAAACTAAGCCCATTCTCCTGATGATTCAGTTTCAGGTCTATGTATTGCCAGCTACTTTTTCAAATCTTCTCTTTGGTTCTTCTCTGATAATCGTCATTTGTTTCAGCAGGATCCTCTTTAGACTTCTTTAGCCTCAACAGATTTCAGGAACTGCAGTTGGTAGGCTCCTTTTTCCTCCAACCTTCTTCCAAGTGAGAAGAATTCACCATATGTCACAACTAGTAGGAGCTCAACAATCAAAGTTAAATGTCTTGACTAACCCTTCTATCTTTTTCAGAATCTCTGAATACTCGTCTGTAAGAACGCGCATGTATAAATTTGCCATTATATGTACTAGAAATATTTGCAGTAGAAGGCCCATTTCTCCACTAGAAAATCTAATTCAGTTCATATTCTCTGGCTCTGGCATAGCAAGATGGTCAGTAACCAACACTACTGCATTTCCAGTCAAAGTTTCATACTTTCACACAGTTACAGGAATTTTTTTTTATATGCTAATAAATTATATCAAAATCTGCCCAGGAATATAATGAGTTTTACTAGGTGAACAAGCTGGCAAGAAAATAAATTTCTACTCATCACAAATTGACGTGCAATAACGCATTCAAATGAGAAGGTCAAATTTTCCAGGAATTTCCATGAAATTCCTGAATCTCAGCATTTATTGTAGGTCCTGGTTGCATGTGATACGAGATATGAGCTAAATGCAGGTAGGCATTTAGCTCGTATCTGCACACATGAATCAGATGGCAAAACTGGAGATGTATGCTGGTATGGCCAGGCTGGCTGAAAATGAGGTGGCTGGCTATAACATTTTCATCGTTTTCATGCAATTCAACCTCATATAATTGCTTTGTTTTGAACACATACAAAAACCATGGCATACTTAAGGAAGAAAATCCCCAGCCTCTGAACAGCCAAAGTATTTGTGCAGCCGGATCATTCCTGCTCTTGCAAAGGAGACAACAGACAGCCTCCTACGCAGCCTTTCAAGCCACCTAATTCCAGTGCTGTGCTAACCCATTGGACATGCCACTTCCAAGCATTATTCTGCCTGTAATTTCAATGCAAAACACACACAAGGATTCCTTTTTTAGTCTCCTTCTCTCTCTGCAGCTTAGTATATTCAAGTAACAGAGTCAAGGCAGCTACTGCCTTGACTACTCAGTGGATACATAGAAGATTAACAGGGCTTGCCCCTAAATGAGTAAAAAGTACTCTTAAGCAAAAATGGTCAATATGGGCCCCATAAATATAGTACAAAGCAAAATCAGTAATGGCTTTATCTCCTGCTAACATGCAGGACAAAATGGCTAATAGTCCCATTCCACAGCTTTCCACCGCATTGATTTCCACTCCGTGAGAGTGCCAGATTGGGGAACCTGGCTGAGCATGGATGATTCACTGTGTCTCTGCTTGGTTACTGCAACCTCCACTTTGAATACATGGACGACTTGCCTTTTCCCCCAGGCTTCTGCTGCTTCCGTATTTGTCTAAAATTCACAGAGAAATCTTACCTCTTCAACACACACACAAAAGGAAAAGATCATTAAACTCTGATGACCAGCCATTCAACTAGCAAATACTTTTGGATAAAGTGAGAACTACCACAGAGATAAATGGTTTGTAGGTAAGTTGTAGGTCTACACACATGAAAAGGGGCCTTTGTTGTCTAGTGATGTTAATGAAAAGCTCACCTGAAAGGGTGGGCTTATCCCCCTCCCCCAAAAATTCCAGCTTTACCAGACACAATAGAAAGAGAGAGGAGATAGTAACAGTAGAAACAGAAAGGTGACTGCAGGAATATGAATATGATTTAGAGAATAAAACATAGACTGCATAAGTGGAGTCCTAGGCAGCTGAAATACCTTCTAGAGTGGCAAGATGACTGACAAAGGACAATACACACAAGCACTTACCACTTGGTTTAGCTCCATGTACTACCTGCAGTAGTTCCACTGATGAGTGACTTGAGGGAGGATGCTTAGGGAGCCTACGTGTGCTTCAGACGCGAAATGGACAGGATATCTGCAAAAATTTATGCTTGCAGTACCAGGGCGTCCAGGGCCAAGCTTTAGTCTTACAGCAGGAATTTGTAATAGAAAGTCCCACTTCCATCACAGGATCCTGCACAAGATACCTACATTCAGGAGAAGCACAAAGAAGGATGGGGAAGGAGCCAAGGGCGCTTCAGCCTCCTCCTATCCAAGTAATTTTAAGAGCAGGTCTAGCGTGGAACATGCCAATCTAGCAGCCTCCAGGAGAGGAGGAAGTTCGTAATCTCCCAAAGCATGGACCAGCTCCCTGTTTCGGTATGGAGTGGCAACAGCCACCGGGAGTAGTTCTGCAGTTGCAGTCTGTGACCGCTGCTGCCGACCAGCATTGCAGAAAGCACCACATGCTTCTCCTTTCAAATTCCCATTGCTACTGGGATGTAAGGGCTTTGGAAAGCTCTTGTCCATGTTAGTTTCACCCTAGTATTGCTAAAAATCACAAAAATGAGGTTAAAATTCATTTATGAAATGGAGCTATTAAAAACACCAAATATTGAGAATTGTGATAAAATATGGATAAAAGTCTAGTCTCCACAGCTTAGTATTTGAAAGTCTCGTGTAGACTGTGATTTTGAAAGTAACCTAAGGATTAACATGCTTCAGCAAGAAAGAGGCTACTAAGTTAGCACCAGAATGCCCTACTAAATATTTTCCACAAGAAAACTGTGAAATCCTTTCATGCTGAAATATTATCATGCATTTTCTAAGTACACGGCAAATTAAAATGATTACTTCCTCATCTTCCTCATCTCTTTTTCTATTGCCTCTCTATACTTTTAACTCCACTTTCACTCCCCGCTTTATTCTAACCCTCCCTAATCAGTACCTCTCCCAAAACCAGTGATTTCTGTCAGCGCCCGGCCGGATCATCCGAAGTTCTTTTTGAAACGTATCTTAACTGAGCAATTCACAGGTGACTGTGACAATTACCGCTCATGAGAGAGGGCTCAGTGGGCAAGAGGAATGGAAAGTGATGCCTTCTTTACTTAACAATTCAAGTTGTGCAAACAGACCCACTGCCGTTTTTCTTATGCCTCTTTTCATTGTAGTGGCCATGAATTGTCATGTCATCTTGTAGAAACTGTACAGGCTGAGTAAGTTCTTTAATTGGCTTTCCTACACCTTGGCTTTCCTAACTCAATCGAGGGTGAAGCCTAGCATGCTTAATTTCAGTTAAGGACCAATGTGTTTCCTTAACACTGAAACGAACCCAAGCTAGTCAATTTTTACATCAGGAGATGTAAATAACAAAATATGATTTTAGTAATTCCGGGGAGTTTCTTGACTGCTAAATTAAATTCTGCCCTGACAAATTGACACTTTTAAATAAAATGCAGCCTCGTAATTCTCATGTTTCTGTAGATAAATGTCAAAGGAGAACAGTGTGGCTAACTTCCAGGTAGCTTTTTGGAAAGCAGAAAGGTTAATTAATCCTCAGCGTAGCCTAGCTTTAATCTTGAAAAAATAAAAATGTTTTAAGAGCTCCATGATTTGGATTCCAAATGAGACTGCTATGCATGCAGCAAAGTTATGGTGTTCTTCATCAGCGCCTGGTGCTCCCCAGAGATTTTTCTGGATAAACGCCAAAATTTAGTATTTAAGTTTTATTTACGTAACAGGGCTCAGGCTCAATGGCTAAGCTAAGCTTATCAGAATGTTTGGGCATCCTACTGGCTTCTTCTCTTCATGTTATCCCTTTTTCCAGCCCCTTCAGGGCCCGACCTCTTATATTGTCCCTTCAGAGATTACCCCTGCCACTCCCATGCCACAGCCAGGCCATGACCCCCAAACTGGCTTTCCTTTCCACTACTGCACCCAACAGGGTGCTCCATGATAGAAATTTGCCTATTAAAGACTATATCTTGAGAAATCTGTGACATGAGAAAGCCTACCTCACTACGTCATTTTTTCCTGCTCTAGGCACAATCTTTTCCCATGTCTCACTTGTCCATTTATAGAAAAATTAATGGAGTGTTTTCCTCTGTATTATAATTAGATAATCATTTAGTGAGAAATCCTTTTAAGGAGACCACTGTATTTTTAGGTAGGGTCTGATTCTGATCCTGCATAAATCAGAGGAGTTCTTTCCATTGACTTTGGTGGGAATTGAATCAGACCCTTTATCACTAACTCCCCCTTGAAAGGTCTTTAGAGACAAAGTCTGAATTTACTGCTGGCTATATAAGAGTGAGGTATATGAAATATTGGAGCTGCAGTTCAGGTACCAAGGAGCTTAAGAGAAGTATGTAATTCAATTATTTGTGCAGTGAGCGTGACAAGTACAATGACTTACATAACAAGCTGACACACCTAGTATCAATGTTTAAAAAGCAAGCCTACAGAAAGCTGAAACTTGATCTGATACCTTTGCAAATCACTGGCAGAAGGACAGAGGGGTAAAGGATCATTACTATGTATTAGGAAAGGGATGTAAATTTGAGCTGTGAAACATTCCTTACAGGATAAAACTGAGATAGGCCACAGCCAAAACTACAGTTCTGAGTTTCATGTTTCTCCGCTGTGAGAAAACAGAATGTCTGATACAACTGCACCTAAATTCAGGGATTAGGACTTTGGATCTGGATTTAATGTTCCCATCCTTGTAGGTTTTTCAAAATGATGTTCAGATTCGATCTAACATAAATTCAGGCTCAGATCCAAAATCTTGATTCAGACTCATCTCAATAAAAAACATGTTACCCAATTTACACCATTCACATCCAAATTTGCTCAAATTTCTAGTACATTCAACCTCAGCTGAGCTGATTCAAAAGTTCTATAGTGAACTTCAGATTCAGATTCCTGAAAAGTCAGGAGCGATTAGGACGCCTAGAGGAAGAGGAAAACACAGGGATGGAAGTTAGAGGCAAAATAGTAAGAGAACCGGCCGATTGCCAAAGTATCACGAGAGGAAAGAAACATTGAAAGAAGGGAAAGAACAAAATGCCGTGGCATGGCTCCGTTCACAATTCTGTCAGGCAGGACATAAAAGCCAGTTCTAGTCTACACACCATATAGATATGCTAGTGCACAACATGTCTATTATAATAAATCTGGCTTTTTGGGTAGATTTACTGGAGCAGGAACACTCCCATACTAATCAGCTAGGCAGCTCAGGGACTGGAACTGACTTGCATTTTACTTGGAAGAGCAAGCACATGCCTGCTTCCACCTATGAGCAAATATCTAGTATGCTGTAGAGCCAGCACACGGACATGACTGTGTAGCTGTGACATGAGTCTGGGGAAACAGGTCAAACCGGAAGCAACTTAAGTCACTTGACCAGTGACGTCTCTTAATCTGTTAAAGACCCTCATGCTTGCCTCTTGCTTGAATGCTGCACTCCTCCTAAACTGAAATGGTAAAATGCTTTCTCTAACCCTGAGAAGGCCTTTTCCATAAATGGAGCTGCATGTGGAGTATTACTATTTCAGCTATGCTATTCTTGATGAAGAGGGAAACAACAAATTCTTGCTTGCTCTCTACTACAGAAAAACAGAAAGAAAACCGACTGGCAATGCTAAATGACCACTTGCTGTGCAAGCAGAGCCTGAGAAGAACGTCAAAGCTAGTAATAAACCTGAAGCAACCCTATCTCATTCTTAGCGAGACCAAGCTTACAAACCTCCTCACACACAGTGTCTCTTTGATCAGCAAGATCCACATCAGCTATTGAACTTAACAGAAACAGCTCTCTGTTACTGCTCACTCTCTCATTTCTCATGTGTACTTATAATTTAATGTAACTCCCCTAGGTGCTGCACAAAACAGTGAAGGTCATTCAAACAGGAGAGGTACACGGACAAGATATGTGCAAAAAGCACCCTGCCACTGCTCTTACAAGGGCAGTGAGTGACATTGCAGAAATTCTGCAAAATTATCATGCCAAACCCAACATGATTTTGTATTTTTGCTCTTTTCTATTATCTACGTTTTTACTTACATATTTACCATGTGTGCTTGTGAAAACTGCACATACAGTCACAGAGGCAATTGTTGTTACACAGTTTTGCACACAACTCCAGGTATGCAATAACAGAAACCAGAATGAACATTTTAGTTCTATGGATGAATAACAAAGACCATATCTTAGAAATGCTAAAACGAAAGCATCAGCAAGGCTCAGACACAGCTGGGCCAAGCACAGACTCCAGGGAGACCCATGCAAAAAGCTGATGGTTACGCTGCAGAAGCACTCAGGGGCAAGAGCAGGACGAGGAGAGGAAAGGGAACCCAGATTATGTGTCAGAGATGCCTGATAGGGCAAAAAGGCTGGAAATTGCATACTGTTTCTGAAATTCAGCTGAAAGACTTGCAAGGGACTGCAATGACCAGCAAGCTGGACCGAATGGAGTCTCTCATGAAAAAGAGAGGAAACCCTAGCAGTATTTGAAAACTGCATATTTGTTGAGCTTAGAGATGAAAAGGAGAAGAAATAAGGAGTAGTAGTCAGAGAAGCAAATGAGGTCAGGGCGAATAATTTTGTTAAGATGGGAGAGACTAATCCTTGTTTATATCATGGGGTGAAAAAAAAAAGCAGAGAACATGAAATTACAGAGGAAAGTACAGGAGAATAGGGATGAGAGGGGTTCTGAAAGAGATTAGGGAATGGGATGTGATCTTTGAGCCTTGAGGGGAGGTGAAATGTAGAGATCAGATGCAAAATTTTTGTTCTGACCAGGAGAATAAGGGAGAGTTGTAGGGGGGGAAAGGGAAGGAAAAATGGCCAAGTCTTGTCAGACTGGGAGAATTTTCCCTTAGAAGAAATCTGCAGCTGCTAACATTCAAGTAACTCTCAGAAAATCAGGAATAAGATATGTTTCATTTTTATATTGCTATATAATTTTGCAATGTGGCTTTAATGCTATTCCTTCCTACTCCCGTATAACAGTAGCTTTCAAACTTCCATGCCCATTCCATGTAGTAATAAAAAAATGCCACTTGCCCTTCCCCTGTATTCGGTAGTCCACCTATTCGTATGTCTGCTGTTAAGCACTGCCGAAACTTAAAAGAATGCCTCCTCTCAATAGCCCTCTGCAGAAGGATTGTTAGTCCCATTTAAATGATGGAGATAGGAGGCGCAAGGAGCTTGTGACTGCCCCTTGCCCTCCCAGCAGAGATCAGACTCGAGCAGGGGTATTTGCCCTCTCTCCATGAGTCCGTACAGTCCCTAGGGTGCCTGTAGCTTGAACAGCATGACCATACTCTTTCAATAGCAGCTTGACTGCTAGCTGCCCGTACACCTCATTTACTGTCACGAGACGCGCTACCAGGACCTTTTGGCTGGCCAAGTCTACCTAGGTGAAATTGCTGCAGCAGGCTGAGGAGATTCAGTCAGTGACAAAGCCAAGGTGGGCTCTTGCAGCCCAGCGTGAGCATGGACAGACTTTGCACTTGAGAGCAAGCCCAGGCCTGTGCTCAAAATGCAGAATACTTTTCTAAAAGAATTTTTTCTAAAATCGCACAGGAAATATATGGCAAAGCCCAAAAAATGAAAGCTGGTCTCCTGAGCATTATGCTGGCATCTAGACCACCGAACTTTTTCTTCTGTGCTCCAGACATGGTGATTTGTGGATCTATGTGTGATTGCCCACATAGCGAATTGCACTCATTTGACATTACCCGCACAACTAATGTTAGGAAGCCTCTTCTGAGTTAAACCATCAACTAAATTACTTGAAAGGCCTGAAAGAACTTGAGGTGAAGCTTTTTGTGTGTGTTTGCTTGAGACATTCAGTACTTGGCTTAGACCTGGTAATATATTACATGAACTCAGTGCTCATTTGGACATACAGACATTTGAGCATGTTGAGCATCCCTGAGAAATGGAGACACAACTCTGAGGATAAGCTGTTTTTTTAAGGAATTACTTCAGGTTACCTTTAAAATCATAGGACAAATGCCAACAATAAAACAGGTAATAAATTATTATCACAGTGAGAGCCCCAAACCTCCTTGTAAGCAAATATCTGAATGAGACCAAAGTACCGGCAGTGCAATAAAATACAAAGGGTGTGGAGTTTGTGTAGTATGAAGTCATAATTTCTGCTTCATAGATCTACTTATAGAGAGAGTAAAGAATTTTCTGGGAAGTAAGCAAGTTTATTTAAACAGAAAAAAAAACTTGAAAGAAAATTATAAAAAGGAGTGGGTAAATGCAATGATGACTTTGTTTGGACTTAGGATAACTGCTCAATAAAAATGTTTACTCTGCAATTTTTTTTTTCAATTTAAATATCATAGTTTCTTTTGCTACTTTCAGCAAAATCCTGCCCTTATCCACTGGAGACACTTCCCTTTTTATTCCTTTCCTTAGGCTTTGACCTTGACGCTCCATAAGGGCACGAGAGTTCATCCACTCACTCATCCTGTAGCTCACAGGATTGGGGGTTACTTATTGCTTGTCTGAGGGTGCGGAGCGATGTTTTCCAGATATGGACACCAAAGCTCTCCTGCTTGAACAGTACAGGTTAGCTCAAAGTAGGAGAAACTGGATGTGTCACTACTTTAGGAAAGAAAAGCACTTCCCTCATTATTTCTTTTCAAACTACAGTATAATTTGAACTACAAGGAATCTACTACTGATTTTTTAACCTTAAAACTGCACACTTTCAGAGCAGTGGGCTGTCAGCTGGCAAGTCAGCCCCCTGCTTTTCTCTGCCTCTGATCCCATTTCCTCTTTTAAAAGATGCTTTATGATCCTCTTCAGTATGGCATATCAGACACTCACCAACCAAAAAATAAAATAAAAAGAGACTTAAGGGCAAAAGATGTAGTTTTAATTTACTCACCTGTTACCTTTGAAAAGGAGGTGAGATTCTCCGGAAGGAGATATGCTGTAGCAATAAATACTCTATTTTTTTTTTAACTGATATGTTTTTAATTTTTATCAAATGAAATAGCCAACAATTTCTTACCCACAATTTCCTTATTCTCATGTGAGCTGAACCAGATGACATTTATGGCTTTAACTGTTGGCATGCCACATCTGATACATCTTAATTCACGTGTACACTCTGCACAGAGCGGCAAGGACTGCCAGAAGAAAATTAAATTTTTAATAGTTAAATTTCCTGTGACTTTTAGTGGATGTTGGGGGCCTGGCTCTGTTCTACGCTTCTGAAAAACCTAACCAATATTCATATTTAGTAGTTTTTATAGCAATCCTTATACAAGTCTTTTAATGTTCTTTAAACAGATTAATGAATCAAATCTTCTAACACCCAAGAGAGACAAGTGTTACTTGCATATAACAGATCCCAAGACCCTGAGAAGATAAAAATAAAAACAAAAGCCGGCTGGAGTCAGAGGACAGTGACATACACTGACAGCAGGGACTCGGGATCAAGGCTGCGGTCGTTGGCTTCCCTCGTCAGTCACGGTGCTGAAAGCTGGAGAAAAAAGAAAGCTTCATGTTTCCCCGCAAGACTGTCCTCCTGTGAAAATCAAACTCACTCGAAACATGAAACGTTTCTGGAGATTGTGGCATTGCTTTGAGCTGGTCAATATTTTGTGCTGTCACTTTTTATCAGGCTTTTCACACAGCATTATCACCAAAATAACCTTTTCTTTTTAAAGAAGCATGCTTGGCCAAATTCTTCGGAATAACTTTTAAAGCCAGAGGGCATTCAGTAGCCAAAGATCCTTTACACTTATAACCAAGTACTTCTATAAAATGTTGCATCAAGCGGAGAAAGTATGGCAGATAAGGCACTGTTGAGTCACAGTTACATTTTCCTCAAAGTAGAAAAAACAATGTCATGGCTCCCAAAGGCACCATCTCTGTACGCTTGAAATAGAGCAAAAAGGGAAGAAAAAAAAATATAGGCATTGTTTTCCATTTCTCAAGAACAGTCAGTAAGAAAAAGACAATGGATGAGTCTTTCTTGCATTATATATAATACTTTTGCGTCATCGCGAATGTTACGCATCCAGAGTACACATGCACACAAATACACCCAGATGTCATGAAAAAGAATGCCAATAATGCCACCACAGAGTTTGAGAAATCAAGCACTTCAAAGGCAAAAAAATGAAGCCTTAAAATAAATTTTTTCCCTTAACTTCACTGTCGTGTATTCATTCTAAGATATGGAATTTGTTACAGAAATGAACAGGGGAAATATTGATGATTCCAAAAGCACAGACAGCATAAAACTAATTTTTGTGCAACTCACCATAATGTCCTCTACCAAAAACAATATTTGGCCCTTCCAGATCTGTAGGCTGCAGAACTTCAATTCAGCCAATTTTCTACAACCTTGTCGTATTCCTTGAATTGCAAAAGATCTATTAATTAAGCCAGCTTTGATTAAACTACCTGTTACTGAGCTATACTTGTGCAAAGTTTTATCTGGGGAAAAATTATTTAATGCATTCAGAATGAAAACGCACTAATTGCATTCTCCTTTCTGCAATGAGACAAACTGCAGAACTCAATTAAATTTGATTAAGTTGTGCAGAACTGGGACAAGGATGTAGAAGTCTAAACTGAAGATCTCCCTTAAATACACAATGTTATTAGTAATATCTTTTTGCCCATTCAAATGCTAATGCTCACATAAATTGGACATCATAAATTCTGAGTACCTCTCTTTGTTTTATGTGAAATAACAATAATGAATTAATTAATTCTATGTGTCGACATCACACACGGACATTTCACAAAATGCTTTACAAGTTCACTTTGTGAACAAAGTGTGCCTTGGGTTAAAAATAAAATAAAACATAATAATATAAATTCCTGCATTTAGGGATTTGAAACAAGAATTTCCGCTGTGGGTTGGAGGTAATCAGCTGGAAACACAGGAGAGACGAGTGAGGATATGAGGATCTCAGGGTGCCTATTAGACCCACATGTAATTGTGGAATAAACAATGTGATTCTGGGATATTTCAAACAGAGCATTTCCACTAGAAATAAAATAGTACTCATGGCAATGTACAAAGCGCTGCTGCACCTTCATCTGAAATACTTTGTATACAATTCTGATCACCCTTTGTTGGATGAATTCAGGACGAATTCAGGACACAAAGACAGTGCAAATGACTGGGATGATCCAAAGAATGGACAGCCTCATTTGTTTACCCTAGTGAAATGAACGTCAAACAGGGATACAATATAATCGCCAGAAAGCTAAAATAACTTTTTCAGCTACAGGATAATGCTGGCATTTGATATAAATAAGAATGAATAAATCTACACCATAATTTAGACTTTTAACCAGAAAGGAAATAGGGTTCCGAAACAGATAATAGGAAGAGTGGGAGTAGAAAACTAACTGGTTTTACAGAGGAACTTGCTTAACTTATGAAAGGGATTGTATGACATGATTGTCTGCAACAGGAGAGACTCAAACCTGATGACCCAAAGGTCCTTTTGAATTATATCATGCTATGTCATAGGTATTCATCCTATATGGATAGGGGTACCCCACAGGCACTCTGTGGGTCAGCCACCCATAGAAGATAGGACATTACCAATGGTTCAGGTACTGCAAGAGATGGCAGGAACTAGCACCTCAGAATCACTTATTAATTTGAATTGAGAGCTCTAAGGCAATGCCTGCTCACATTTACTGATTTACTGAAAACACTCAGGGTTGCTATGGCTACATCTGCACTGCTGTTGGTTGTCCCCACCCAAACCACCTTGGGTCAAGAAGCAGAGACTAGCTTATGTCTGAGCTGTTTGGGGGCGAGGGGGTCACTCCCTTCTCCTGGTCCATGCCCTGGCTTCTCTGCCCAAGGAAGTTCTTCGCTGCCCCATAACACAGTCCCTCTGCGAGCTACCAGGTGTTGAGTGCAAGCGCTCGAAGAGCTGAAAACCCGGCATAAAACACACAACAAACCAAGATGACGGTATGAGTGACTAGCAGTGTTCACCCAGCCAGAATTTGGAAACACTGGCTCTCAGCAAGGAGATAGTCTGTTACATGAGCTGTGGATCCTGGAGCTTTCCAAGCCCAGCTCTTTGATTTCTGCCTGTTTTTGTCAAAGATTGTCCTTGTTGATGAAGGGGGCAGTCCCAGGCAGGACTCACTTTCTGGTCCACCCGCCACATGTGAGCCCCACGTGATCTGGAAAATTGGCTGCTTCATACTGAAAGAAGCCTTGCCCATCTACAGCAATTGCCTGCAATTCCTTCCGCAGTCTCATTAAGCTTTGCTTTGCTTTGCTGACACCAACATTGCCAAAGAGATCAGCTGGTGAAGGAGACAGTATTAGTAATGTGGCTGGCATTTTGCCTCCTGCAGTTGAGATCACTTCTGAGCGCTAACTCTCTACTAGTCCCCTTGGAGTGATGGCCTAAAACTCTCTCTCTTGTTCAGCTTCCCACTGGTGTAGTGTATTTGCCACCGAGCCATTGCACTGGTCTTGCTATATATTAATGATAGTATCCATAATTACTGTTTTTCTTGTCTTGTATCTTCTCTTCCCTAGGTAGTCACATGAGTTGTTGAAGTACTTTGTGAGTCTGCATCCCCCCTCCATTCCTAAATTTCCAAGTAGCCTTGTAGCCCATTCGTCGTCACGCACGGGGATGCCTCTGCTTTGCTGGAAGATTATATTTAAATCTTTTGTTTCTCATTTGGGTTAGAATCTTTCTTTTCTAGGCTCTTCTTTGTGAAACTATAACTAATTCCTCTCATTCACACAGTTTCTTTTTATTTCTTTTTATTTCAGAGCTCAGAGATGTGAAGCATATCTTCTTTGTACAGTGCATAAACAACCCTAAATGTATGTGCTGGCATTCAAAATGGGATTAATTTCACTTCACCATCTAAAAGCTAGCCTCACTCAGTCATCTAGATTGCCTCTATAAGGATCGGAAAGGGGAAATTTTCTCCAGAGGGAAACTTTTTTCATGCTAAGACAGGGGGACATCTCACCTTCCAGAGATGCCTGTCTCCACTGAATGCAGAGGATGTCTCTGAAACCATCTCGGACTAGACACTAACATTCAGAAAACTAAAGGTAGGTGAGATTGATGATTGGTGTTTTATGTCTTGACAGTGTTTTGTAAACAGCAACTAATTAATTCTGACCCTTATAAGGTAAGTAAAACTCTCTATCCCATTTCAGAGAAGGTAAATAGAAGCACACAGAAAATATATGGCCTGTCAAAAGATAGGCTAGCGATCACTGTCAAAGCCACAAGAAGAACGCAGGAGATCCTTAATCACAGTCTATGTTAAGACCATTAAGCCCTGCCTCTTTCAACAAATATCTTTCTTCTTGTTGTCAGCAAACATCTCAATAACTGTTTTATACAGATTATTAATTGTTTGCAGGGCTTTATCTTTGACTACTAATAAAAAGTGCTAACATAGAAAGAATTCCCTGGAACTGGGCTGCCTGTTCATGTCAGCTAACCCCTGCGACCCAGCTGAAGAAAGGAGTCAAGTGCAGGACCCAGAGGGGTTCAGAGTGGTCCCCGCTGTTTGGGAACCAGTAAAATCCCAGTGGAGACAGTGTTGTACCAGAAATGCAGTTGAGGGGGCAAAGAAGGGATATACGCAAAAGCAATCTTTTCTCCAGTTAAACTATAACAGGCTTGCCAGTATAGTCAAACGTGCAGAACTCTCCAAAAACATTGCCTGGTGTAGAGCAGACCTCTAGTCATCCCCCATCGAGAGAAGTCTGGCCAAGGACCTTCAAATTCTCAAGTTTACCAGGCCACTATAAATATGTATCTCTGTGGTGTATCTGTATTTATATATGTACATATGCATATTTGTGTGTATGCATATTTGTGTATGCATATGCACACACAGAATTTTATAATCTTTAGGAACTAATTATTGATATTTAACCATTTGGTGTTACTAACAAGGTATATGGCTCATCAGAAATTTGTAGGCGCTTGAACTCTACAGTTTGGGTTTTTTTTTTTTTACATTATAGAGCCAGATCCAGCCTTCAGAGCCCTGAAGAGACCCACAAGGCCTGGGAGGGAGGAGTATGGCTATAAAACCAACGTGAATAATTAGTGGTGTAATGTAGTTCGAAAATCTCTGAGCAAATACATGCTGTGCCTCTAGTCCATCAAGCTGCTCAAGTCCCTGCCAGCCAGGGAGGGCATGTCACAGGGGAGCTCAGCTACGGCATAGCACAGGTTGCATAGGACTCCTGAATTTGTACTGCCAGTCTGTAAGGATTTGATCTTTTGAAAACAATTCAGTAACTGAGACCAGAAAATAACGTTTTTGTTTGTGGTACAGGTAGCAATACATCCCACGCTCACTGTGCTACTGCACAGAAAAAATAAAGGAAGAGTGCAAAGCAATCGCATTTTAAGTTCAGATCGCAAATACTATGCCCTGCCCTTCACATCCCGTGATTCATGCTGTGGAAAAGCTGCAGCACACTGAACAGGAGCTCTTTTTCAATAAACAGAAACAAAATTGAGGAAACTGGAAATTCACATTATTTACTGCATCTAAATCTCTTTCATATGGTAAGCAATAGCCCTAGCCAGCAAGCTGAAAACCAAAAGACACCTTAATGGACCAGGAAGTTCAGAGTTCTCAGAGTCAAATATTGTGCAATGCAGGTGCAGGCTGCAGATGGGAGGTTTGGGTGTGAGAGCATGCCAAGTGCATAACAGAACTCAATTGAAGGAAGCCAGTTTTTAAGATCTCGGTCTGAATGAGCTGAACATTGATGGCAGAAATTGCATAGATACCCTCCCTGAGAAATAAGGTTTTCAAGGGTCTTCGGTGTGTGAACCACTGTTTTGAAAGGGGAACTCTGCTTTGCTTTGCTTCCTCACAATTAAAGTTATCACTAGGCACACTCAAGCATTCTGTAAAATTTATAGGGGCAAATACTTTCTTGATACAACTTAACTCCCTGAAGTTAGCAGGGAATTTAGCCTGTATCCACTGAATCAATGTTTTTTGGTATTTGTGTCTACTTATTTTAGAAATAGGAGCTCAAAATTTTGCTGAAAGCAAGAAGGCAGAACATCCATATTTGAATCCTTTTCATCTTACTTTTTTTACTAACTTTCTGTGTACTTTGTGTTTCGTTACCCACTGGGATATGGCATGCCTCTTTAAGGTTGAAAGAAATCTTGTTTTGGTGTGTTTTCCTTATCTACCTATATAGAAACAGGCACTCTAGTCTTTAAAATTTACAGAAGTTCAAGCAATACATTGAATTATAGGAAAAAAGAAGAAGAAGAAGAAGAAGAAGAGGAAGAAGAGGAAGAAGAAGAAGAAGAAAAGAGGGAGAAGTACTTCCAAGACAATCAGCTCAGTCTGAAAAGTCAGAGTGCTGATGGGCATATACTTCAATACAGTTCACAGAACAGGCTTTCAACTCTAGAAGTCCTCCCCTTTCTACCACATAGCCCAATTAATAGTCCATCATTTGAGAGAAGGAAGATGTCACAAAGAAAATACAAAGCTAATGTAGCATCTTGTTCCAGCAAATGATGCTTGTTTGGCTACACCACAATGTTCAAGCAAGGCCATAAGTAAGGCTGGCACCCATCCAAGAGAAATCGACCTTGCATAATGCTTTCCACTGAAGGTGCAATAGCCTTTTGGTGACCCTATTGGCTCAGACCTTCCTTGAGCAGGATCTTTAAAGAACAAAAACAAATCTGATAGACATTTTTTTCCTCTTTGTTAGGCTCCCCAAACTGCATGCTGAGTACCCGTTAAGCTTGAATTTTAAAGTGAGAAAGCTAGAGCAGCAACTTGCCTTACTAATGCATAGCTATATAGTTACGCAAGAATGACTTGTTTGATTGATTCAGGTGTTTACTCCTAGCCGTGTTCATTTATTTGCCAACAGAAAAAAAAAAAAAGAAGTAAATATTTGGTTCTTACCTCAGCGTTCCATTTCATCTGTAAACTATAGTTGATAATAATATGAGTAACTGTTATGCATAAAACTTTGTGAATGGTCTCATTTCTGCAGCCCTACCAAAGTAGCCCATTTAATTTCAGTAGAAATGAAATTAAAAGACGCCAGGAACGCTAACATCTTGCATCTGGACCATTGCTTATACTGTGCTTTGAATATCTAAAGCCCTATGTACATGCTAACCACTCTGGTACTGCTGACATATGCTTAAAAATAGCTCTTACGAGGTATTCTTAATGTCTTGCATTTCTTTGCTGAGGTCCCAATTCTGCCTAACCTTTCCAGCAGACGTTTTGAAGTTTACACATTACTAGTTATTATATCAGAAGTATTTGCAGTATATTAAGTTAAGCACATACGTAAGTCTTTGTAGACTCCAGGAGAGTTATTAAATCACAAAGAATGAAATTCTCCCTTCTAGAGTAGGCCATTGAAATTACTGCTAATAGCATTAACTCCAACTTAAGGATGTAAATGAGACTTATGTGGGAAATGGGCTTTTGCTGGCTGTCTATACGTTTTGTTCCATGGGCGTGCATGTGGATTTTGCACTCCAGAATTTGTGATCCCCCCAGCTCTTCATTACTACCTGCCAAAAGCACTGGTTTTAGTTTTTCTTTTTATACACTTGAAGTCATATTTATTATCTTTGTGGTTAGAATATTCCATATTTGATCCTTCTTCTATTTACCTTTTACTCTCTTCCCCAGTCCTGATCACGGTTGCTAAAAGAGTTTAAAGGGATGAGTGACCTTTTTATTAATCCTTTTTGTAACTAAAAGCTGCTTTGTTAACAGAGTAAGTCCCAGTTTCTGGAGTACCATGCAAAAAGTATATAACTGAGGACTTCTCTAAGTTGATGCTGTCTGTACAAATGTAAGAAGCTCTAACTCTCTTAAGTGCTCATTTCTGAGAACTTCCAGCTCCAAAGGACCGATGTTTATCTTTGTGATGATCTCTGGGAAGATTTGAGAGCTTAAAGACTTTAGATTTAGTAGCAAATTTTGCAGAAAGTACACAGTCCTTAGTGAGAAAAGATGCCCATTTGCTTTTTAAATCATTTATTTTCCCCAAAGCAATAAAATTTAACTGTTTTTAAACTGTTATCTCTAACTGAGATGTTACTTTACCTAAATGTCATAAATTTTAAAACTAATACTTCCTTAAAGCTTCCCACTTAAGTTTAAGCATCTTTTCTATTTTCATTTTACAGTTTAAATAACTGAAACATTTTGTTTTCATTTGTGAAATCCAATAACTAAAAAATCTGTTATGAGGTTGCCCTCTTCTGAATTTATACCTCTTAACTATTGTAAGAACACTCCAAAAGGAGAATTAATTTTGCACCAGAATATAAGCCAACAATTAAATCATATTTTCTTTTCAAAAGCCAAACATTCAGATATGATAGAATAAATCAAAATGTTGTAAATTGCATTATAAGCAGTAATTTCAAAGCAGTAAGCTTTGAAATGTTCTGCTGGAGAAAACTATTAGTGTTATCCATGAAAAATGATACATTTTCTATAAGTCACTGGAGGCTCCAGGAGCCCAAAACTGTACATTCCCAACTCTTTGTGGAATGCATTGCTCACGAGTATGTCAACAGTTTTTTCTAGGCCTTTTATTAGAAGTATGCACAATATGTTGTCCTTTTCTGATGTCCTTTGCCAAAGACTTCACAAAAAGGAGAGATTGCAACAGACTCAGTGGACCAAGGCCAAAGGAACATTTTGGATACTGTATACACCAATGAGATGACAGAGCCGATAGGATGCCTGCAGAAATAAACACGGCACAAGGGCCTTGAAAATATGTGCATAGAATGAATAAGCATGAAGAAACATAAATGGACACCTTGTTGTGCTCAGGGATGAGTATTGAACACTCACAAGTGCATCAAAGCAAGTTTCAGGATTGCTACAGCAGATTTCTATGATGATATCTTTACACAACTGTTCACTGAAGGTGAAATTTTCGCTTTTGACATAAATCTGCTGTGACCATGTCCCAGCAAAAGACTTTGCTGAAGGAGCTTTTTGAGAGGTGATCACCATAGGAGTTGCGTTGCTATTCACAAATGAATCCAGCATGAACACAAAGAGAGCATTCTTTCAGTGCAGACAAAGCTTGACTTCAAAGCCATCTTTGTCTTCTAATCTCGCTTGGTCTTCTCTGCTATGCAGGCAGTCCTGTGTGATCTAGACAACCCAGAAGACTCCACAGTGGGTACATGAGCAGCAGCACTAGTACACTTTAAAGCCCAGCCAGTGTTAGCATGCCCATGGCTCTTCCCACTCCCATCCCGAGTAAAACCCCTCGTACCAAGTTTCTGAAAGGATCTTTGGAGAGCAGCCATACAGCTGTCATCCCTAGTTCCTCTTCCAAGTAAATGCTCTGCTTCCTGGAACGGGGGTTTGTGAAGACCTCTTCCTCTGTTCCATCCCTCCTGCATTCTGTGAAAGAAGAGTATAGGGATAAGGATTTAATCTATGTTTTATATGGACTGAGCAACCCCTGTTTTGCTGTCTGTGTGACCCAGGAGAGGTAAGAACTCACTTCTGGATAGTTTTCAGTAACTTTTTCCTGTTTTGGTAACTGTTTTATTTCTGTTTAAATGTTACTATAGATACTGGAATTCAGCCTCATGAAGTTATATAACCCAAATTTGCAGAGGCAAGGGCAAGGATGTCAGGGGGGACAGTAACCTCCTCCTGTAAGAACCATATAGAGAAGAGAGGGTTCAGCGTGAGCCCATTCAGAGAGAAAGGAACCCTTCATATCTCACTTCAGATCTGGGAGTCTGTGTGGTTCCCCTCAGACCCATAAGGATCCAATGTGTCTGCAGCATCTGGGACTGATTGCGTGAAACTAGTCATAGGATGCTCATTAAAAATATTGAAAGGAGAACAGCAGATTTTGTTCAGACGTCAAGAAATGGCAACATGTACAAACAGACATTCCACAGCTGAGGGAAAACCGGTGGCAGACCTGAGATAGCAGCAGCTGAAGCAGAAATGGGGTACAATGTCCAAAAATGCTCAAGTGACTTAGGCACTTGTGTTCCATCGGCTTGCAGTACTGCTTTAGGTCTTAAGCATTTGTCCGTTTTGAAAAAAGGAATAAAGGTACACTGCATTTGCCTATACTGTTCAGGACAGTACTGTGCAGAGGAATCATCCCACCTTGGCACAAGCTAAGTCTGGTTCCAGAAGCAGAGGGTCAGTGTGGTCATGCCCATGGCTAAATAACCCAAGGAGCAGCACCAGTTAGCTTTTGCCTTAGTGCTGTGCTGGTACAGCTCGTCTGTGTCCAAGACCTGAGGCAGCGGATGGCAAGGCAAAGTTCAAGTCACACCAGCTTGCTCGGAGCTAACTCCGAGCAAAATTACCTAACCATGGTGGTATGCTGGATGTCCTCAGACATTTTCCTATTACTCATGAATATATCTCTGTCATATTGTGGGGGAAAAGGAGTCTCTAAAACCAACTTGTGAAAGCTGAAATGTGTTTGGCTTTGCCGCCACCATTTTCATAATTTTGGAAATGACTAAGAAAAAGTTCACTGGCCTTGAAATGTATCAGTTTTCTATTGCTCTACCAAACATAACTGAATTCAAAACAGATACCAGTATGTTAACAAGGAGAAGGATGGTTCCCTGATTTATGTGCAGTTTCTCAGTGTTTTCAAGAAACTTGGGTTCAGCTCTTGCTGAAACAGCAGAGTCTAAGTCCGTATTTCAAAAACGAGCCAGACATTTGAAAGGTCCATATAGAATTTATTGATTTAAATGCTGTAATTATCACCCTTACCTGCTAATATTGCCTCAACTTTCCATGAGTGAAAGGGTAATGATGTCTCCCTATTTCACGGAAGCATAGCAAAGGCAAATTCCCTTAGCGAGTATGTGATGTTGAGCATTGAGGTTTAGAGAGAAAGAAGGTACCAGAGATTCCCTGCAACACGAGCATATAACATGCCCAGCTCTGTTTTTTATTTAAACTAGTGTCAGTTGTAGTCTCATCTTTTTTAGCATCTACTACAAATGCTCCTTTTACAGCTATTACAGATGCTGCTTCTTCCTCAGTGAAACAAGGAGAGTGCTTAACAAGACAGAGAGATAAGACACAGTCATTTAGGATGGGAAGTGAATAAGAAGTAATTAACATAACACAGCCATATAGGTAGGCAGATTTCCTGAACAGAACTCGTTTCATCTTTCCTGTTTATTTGCATGTACCTGCCACCCCAGTTTTACGTCTCATAACTCCTCAAATACTGACACTGGAGCTTTTAATCCATGAGTAGGTTTTAATCATGCAAACAAAGGCCATTTAGATATTCTTCAATGATTCAAATATTTGCAAGCTACATACATACACACTACGGTACTTGAAATAGAGCCTCTGATCCCACTTAATACATTCTAAATAAGTGTACAGTTAGTCCACTTAAGTTAGTGAAATTTTCCTAAATTATGTAAATATGGTCAGAGACAGGCCCATTGTATTTGCATGTTAAAAACACAGAGTTTATGTAAATATAAAGAGGGATATTAAAATGATCCAGCTCTGATAAGGCTGCTAAGGTGGCAGCGACTCCAGCTCTGCATATACATATAGTGCATAGATATATATATAGGCATTCCATTTCTATTTCCTCCTTCAGTTACCAGGAACAAAGTTAAAAACCAAAAATACAAAAAACGCAGTAGTGATTCATAATTCCTCATCTGAGAAATGCCGAGGGAAAACAATTTCTACAATGTACTGACTCACCCATTTTTGGACAATCTGGTTCCTTCAAAAGTGTACTGAGATGCTCATTGAAAATTGAGGACTTATAAAGGACCTGGCAATTTTTAGAAATACAATACAGATGTTAACTGTTCTAGGATAGCTAGGGAAGCGCAAGAAGGAAAAAAATGGTAGGTCTTCCCTTAAAGCTTAGTCTGAGGAAGGTTTCTCATACCTCATATTGAATACTTATATTGAATATTATGTATTTAATATCTATTAATATTTTAATATTTCCTCAATGAAATCCTGAACAACAAACTGAATTGTAGACAGTATACTTATTTAGTACCCAACGCCTCTAGATGTTCTGAATGCCACGTCCCCTCCTATTATTGTATCTTTTCTTTAACAATTCCACAGACTTTGTTCAAATTCTAACTACTATCATCCAAGTAAATTTTACTTTAACCAATCAGTTGTCTTTAGTGTGGTTCCTTGCTCAGAAATGCCAGTGTGACCTTACCGTTTAGCTGAATCTGTAAATAAGTAATTATTTGGTTTACTTATGAACATAACATACCCTAGCTAGGATGAAAAACCAGACCTACAAGATAATCATCATCTCAAGTTTCTGCTGGCTGTACTGTCTCAAAGTATTTGCCCATACTATAATAGTGAAATTTCATACACGCTTTGCACTGTAGCTGGAAGTGCGAGGCACTGGTGGTCAAAGCAATAGTCATCTAACAGGTATATTCCCTCATAAATTTATGAGCCCTGGATCCAGTTTTGCAGACAGGAAGATATATACTCCTCAGTACAGAAATTGTATTGCTGGGATGTAATTAAACTTTTTCTGTCAAATAACTTTCCATTATAACGGGTAGATCAATAATGGTACTACTAGATGTCTCTGTAGGAGGCAAAGGATTACATTTCCAATTAGGGCAGTATATTTCACACTACAGCTGATATAACCTAGGACATTCATCTTTTTATTGAAACTTTAAAATTCTAAATAACATTGATTACAAAAGTAATGTGGAAGCCCTGAGAAGATAGAAATGATGTTCAGAAAATTAGACATGTTGATATAAGAAAAAATACATTTTTGAAATGATACACCACTATATTTTCCCTAATACCTTTTCAATTTTAACATTTAGAATATACAGTAAAGGAAAAAAACAAAAACTGATGCTATCTGTTGATAAAAACAAAGAATAGATACTGTTCTCGCAAAGGTAGATTGTACTACATAGATGTATGAAAGATGGTAGCCACTAGCTGTTGCTTTACTTTGCTGATATCGTCTGAATTCTGGCAATTTTAACTTGCAATTTATTTTCATTCAGGTTTTATTGTTAACAACTTTTTATAGGTGGTAACTGCCATGAAAAGCCTGATTTTGGAGCACATAATGATCCTTATCTTCCCTAAGAGTGGTACTTCTGTAGCATCCCAGAATCACAGCGTGGCTCAGGTTGGAAGGGACCTCAGGAGGTCATTTAGTCCAACATCCTACTCAAAGCAGATTCAGCACTGAATTAAGACCAGATTGCTGTAGGTTTTGTCCAGCCAGATCTTGAAAACCTTCAGGGACAGAGATTCAAGAGCTTCTCTGGGCAGCCTGCTCCAAAGATTCATAGAGAAAAAATATTTTTCTTTCTATTGGGTGGAAACCCCTCTCCTCCATTTTTATGACCACCATCTCTCCTCCTCCCGGTGTGCTCCTCAGCAAACAGCCTGGTTTCCTGTCCTCAACAACCTCCTCATAGGTGCTGAGGGGTTGCTGGTAGGTCGCTCAAAAGCACCTCTTGTCCAGGCTGAACAAGACCAGCTCCCTCAGCCTCTCCTCACCAATAATGTTCTGCAGTACTTGAGTGAGATCAATTATTCTACCCATATACTTGCATATGTATAGCCTCTACTGAATTTTTTTTTTAATATACTGAAGTATACAATACAAAGAACTAGATAAAGATGGCCACTAGATTGTTCCAGGGTTTAACCCAGTCCAAGCTGGGCAAGTTCCACAGAATTTGTTCAAACAAGGGAATGAACCAATTTCATGCCAACTTCAGTACATCTCCTCAAATTAAAGAATTAATTCTATGCTTTGTCTGATAAGCTGTTTCAGGATCTCACAAACGAGCCGAGAAAGGTGCTAACCATTCAGTAAGTATTTAAGGACATTAAAGAGAGACATTTTTCAGTTTTATATTAACTTCCCAAATTGTTAGTATATATTTTTCTTGAAATATCAGATTTGCATGAAAAAACAAAACATCGTTTCCCAAAATTACATGCCTTTGGAGGCTGTTTTTGAATATTGGGCATTATGAGTCATTCATTACTGTGGAAATTCCAGTAAGTCAATGGAGTTATGTCAGACCTGAATTTGACTCTGAATTTCTGACTGTACATCTTAAACTGTTCAAGTAAACAAACTCCCCAAATGTGAAAGGAGAAAAAAAATTGCAAAAATGTGTTAGTTTCTTCCTTTTTTTTTTTTCCCAGACACCTCTCAATCATTCTAATTAAGCCTGAAGTTGTTCCTCTGTTCAGGTAGAAGGACACCTAAAAACCTGTGATCTCTAGATGTCTCAGAGCTCTCCAAAGGTCAATTTGTACCTTAGTCAAGCTATATAAAGTGGAAGGCATACATAACAGAAAATTACAAAAGGGGGAAATAAATGCTTTAATCAAACCAAACATTTAACAGAGTATTTTAAGAATCATCTATTTTCCCGTAGTCAAGCAAATAAATAACAATTGGTGACCACAGATATAGTAGCCCTAACTATCTACTGGCAGATCCAGCTCATATTTTTATACTAAGAAGAATTTGACATTGCACCCTTTGTTGAGTTGCCTGACGGAGCAAACTCAGAGTAACTTTTACATAACAGGAATCTCAACACACATAAATTGACACATCTACATTATTTTTGGTACAGCAGAGTCAACTTTTATTTGTTAAGGGTTTGACTTTCTGTCTAACTGAAGTATAACAATCTAGATTTTCTGAGGACAGTAAAGAGTAAAATTACTTCTCTGGACTTCCCATTGTTTCAAGACTTCCTCAGCTTATTTTGGAAGGCAGAGCAAACCTTTATACAGTGAAAGTCAACAGCTACATTAAGAAGACTGGTTTACATTATATATCCAGTGAACTGAGCTGAACAGAGTAACTCATCCACACGTTCCCCATTGCTTTCTGTTAGGGAAGAGCAATGGACAGAGATAAGGGACTGATGAGCAACAGAGCTTTCACAGCCAAACCACTGACTGTATAGATTTTTTTGTATGAGCAAATCACATCATCTTTCCATTGCCTGTTCTACATACAAAAAAGGAATTGCAGGTCCAGTATTCAGGAAAATGTCATTCCTAAAATTGTAGAGCAGTAAAATTCAAGGCCAGTAGGAAGAGACACAGCATCTGCACAGATGACCAGACTGTGATCTCAATTATATCAATACCCATTGATATCCATTGGATATCCATTGGATATCCAATATCCATTGAGTTACTCTGAACTTACATCAGCATAAATTTCATGAGAATTTGGTTTCTGGGCCCTACAGTATTTACACATATATATCTGCTGTTAGTGCTAAAATTGCTGCTATTCTTTATGCTTGGGAAATCTTAGGTCTCCCTAAACTAAATCTTGAACCTATATACTTAAAATAACAATTTTTTCTAAACCACAAATAATGAAATTCAAGCCCAGCAGCCATCAGTAGCAGTTACAACTGCAACAAAAACATGCTTGTTCTCAAAAATACTACCATGTCCAAACAGATCTAAACCCCCGCTAAGGATGTCACTGTAATTTTGACTGCTGCTAAGGACTAGGGGGCTGACCCTTGGAAGGTTGTTTTATTATTAAAAGCAGTCATGTGTGGATAGGTAGTGTTTTGACTAAAAAAAGCAGCCGGCCAGCCCTACCTTGCATAAGGCAGCACACACAAGAGCCCTGTGTTGCGCTGTCTGAAATTTGTTTCTGTACCGAACGAGAATTCATTTCAGGGGTGAGCAGGTCCAGCAGCTGCCCAGGTCCTTGGCGGTGGCCAGGGCGGGCAGGGAGGAGGCACCATGCCCTGGCCCCACACACCTCTGCGTCAGCCCCGAGCTAGCTCCTCCAACGGCATCCTCCTTGCGCACCTGTGGGACGGACCTGGGAAGCCTGGCCACCTGTCTCCTTCCTACCCTTCCTCTAAGCAACATGGCTCCAGTTATGCAACGTGCCTTTGAGTCACGCGTTACTCACATTCCTAAGTGGCTACAGGATGGAGGCCCAGCATTATAATGTGGGAGATTTCAATGTAATAAAAGTGTGTCTGGTCTTTCACTGTGAAGTGTTGATCTAGGAAGGTCTTTCACAGGGACCCGTGAGTTGACGCTACCCATCTAGCTCCTAAAGCTACAAGAACTGTCTGCCAGAAGACAGGGCTGAGCCAGGTAATTTGTAGGCACGTATGTCTATACTACCGTCAAGCTGACTGCAATATCATGTAAACATAGCCAGGCAAGCTTTCAGTTAGGTAGCTCAGGCACCGGCAGTAGTCTAGCCATAGAGTTTAGGCCAGCCTAACCACTCAGGTATTTACCCAGCTTTTTGGGCATGTTTTCCAGCCTATTCCAAGTCCCATGCTACCACAACTGGATTGCTACCAGTACTCAGGCTGATGAGTTTAAAACCAGCTCAGGTATGTCTGTGACTGCACTGTAGACATACCTAAGCCTCTAAATCATTTAAACTCCTACTGTCTCAATTTCCACATTTGTAAAAGCTTGGAATTACAACATTGGCCTATGTTATTACTGCACTGTTGAGATTAGACACTTGCTGCGCAAAAAATATTGGTGTACAATCTGAAGTGTGAAATTTATGGTTCTTCCTAGATGTGAACTGTGTTTAACACAAGTAATGAATATCACTGGCTACATGATGGCCTCTCTTTCCTTTCTTTCATTCTAGAACTAGTTTAGTGATGTCATGCCAAATCCTCCATCTCATGACAAGGATCAGGCTACAAACCAAAGGAGATCTTAGCAATACTCCTTATTCTTTCCACACCAGAGAATGTGTACCACTGCTCTTCCTTCTGTTTTGAGAGAGAAGTCATTCAGCATGTCAACATTTGACATGTTGCTAGGATGATGGGCAGAGTTGAGATGGAGGAGGTGTTGTGCTGGATGATGTTACAGGCTGCCATCAGTCAGTCCTTTGATCTAGAAATACTCCGAGACACGGTTAAAACTGCTGGGTCTGCTCAGCAGATGGCAAAGGCTCTTTGTGTCCTCAGTTTCTCCCTCCTATTTTTTCAACTCCCATTAAAACCAACGGGATTCTGCTCACTGATACCTTGAACATCCCTTCAAATTTGTAATTTCTTAAAGTGTGGAGACCAAACATAGGAAGACAATGAAATGCTGGCAGGTGTAGGATCTTGCTTTGCACAGCAAAAGCATCATTCACAATCCTGTCTCGCATTTGCTAATATAAATCCAAAGTGACTTCACAGAACACAGTGAAATTACAATGGATTGAAACAGGTTCACCTGAGGCCAGAATTAGATAACAGTTTACAATGACTTTACCAGAAGCAGCAGCAGGACTTATTACTGCTGAATATTTTGGCATTTCTCAAAATTTGACATCAAGACAACTCTGTTCCGGACTTAGGGGTTTCCATTAGCTGTGTAACCAGTGCTAGTTCATCAGAATAAGAATACGAAACTGGGACGTAGCTACTTTATCTTGAGCACGTTCATGTAAGAAAAGTGCAGCCGCTCCTTTTCACAGCCCTAACGCAATGTTTTGTGCCCATATGTATGTTCTAACACCACAATTTTGTTCATTTTATAGATGTATAATAAAAAATCATACTTTAAGAGCTACATGATAATATTTCAGCAATACCTTGTTGTGACATGATACAGTATAATTGCTTCACAGGAGATGCTACAATTTATTGTTGTGTCAGTGAGTCATACCCTTCGGGGTTTCAAACTGATGTCTTAGTTCACTTTTTAAAGTCATATAGACTAGCAAGCTAAGTCAAGGGATGCATTAAAACATCCTAGGAATAAAAAGACAAAGACTGAACATGTGCCTGTAGACAACAAAGTGCTTAAAAACATTTCCCCTGATCCTCTTCCCTTCCCTCTTCGTTTTTGTTTCACAACACTATTGACTAAGATAATAACCAAAGAGAACAGAAACAACAACAACCAAATCATGCAAAAAAGGTTTGTTAAGTTAGGCTCCTCTATAGGCACTTAAACACACAGTGTGATCTTCAGGAGCTGGAGATGCTCAGCACCTACCGCTGGCCTTACCCACAAGATCAGGCGTGTAATCAGTCCCACAGGGTGACCTCTCCATCCACAGCAAGCATCACTGCCCTTTCATCTGTCTACACGATTCTCACAGCAGATCAGGGCTTTGCCAAGTGCCAAATTGGCCTCTTGCTTTTGTTTGTGGGTACCTTATACAAATCAGAAGAGTACAGTACTTTATATTCCATAATGAATATATAGCAATTGTAAGCTCAATATGGCAAATTAGTGGCAGAATTTTTGCCTAAGCTATGGAGTTGAGACAGTAGCCCAGTATTTTTTTAAAAAACAACAATATCCTAAGTTAAGTTCCTCTGCCTAAACTCGGGTATCTAAATAAGTGGCTTATATTTCACAAGCTGTACATGCAGTGCACTCCACTGAAATTCCTGTCTCAAAACAGCAAGCGCACTCTTGGGACAAATTTTATTCCCTCCCTGTCATTGCACACCTCATTCATTGTTCTTCTGTCGCTCCAGAACGTAAAACGCCCTCACAACTACTGCTTGTGCTGCTCTGAACGCTGCTTTCCTGTTGTTTAACGTAAGCTCCTCGGGGCCATACCTTCGCCTGCAGCCTGCGCAGCACTGAGTCCTCCAGGCAGGAGCTGTGCCAGGGCGGGGGCCAAAGCTTCCCCGCTCCAGCTCTGCAGCCCCGGCCGGGGGAGGAGCCCAAAGGGTGGAACAACTGCGTGGCTTACTCCACAGCTTGTCCCCCATCTAGGCGCCAGTGACACCTGCCTGCGGTCAGTGCTGCCCCATGGATTTTAACATTTTCAGTTTGTTCGGTGGGGAACCGGGCCCTCCAGGGTACACTGACTGGGTGGGCTGAGCTGGCAGCGATCAGCACCCCAGAGGCCCTTGTGACACTGCTGAGCAGGGGCCAGCTGCATGACTTAAGAATTGGGAAAAGAAAAGAAGGGGGGGGGGAAAAGAAGGGGGGGGAAAAAGAAGGGGGGGAAAAAAGAAGGGGGGGAAAAAAGAAGGGGGGGGAAAAAAGAAGGGGGGGAAAAAGAAGGGGGGGCAAAAAAGAAGGGGGGGCAAAAAGAAGGGGGGGCAAAAAGAAGGGGGGGCAAAAAGAAGGGGGGGCAAAAAGAAGGGGGGGCAAAAAGAGAAGGGGGGGCAAAAAGAGAAGGGGGGCAAAAAGAGAAGGGGGGAAAAAGGAAGGGGAAAAAAAAGGAAGGGGAAAAAAAAGGAAGGGGAAAAAAAAGGAAGGGGAAAAAAAAGGAAGGGGAAAAAAAAGGAAGGGGAAAAAAAAGGAAGGGGAAAAAAAAGGAAGGGGAAAAAAAAGGAAGGGGAAAAAAAAGGAAGGGGAAAAAAAGGAAGGGGAAAAAAAAGGAAGGGGAAAAAAAAGGAAGGGGAAAAAAAAGGAAGGGGAAAAAAAAGGAAGGGGAAAAAAAAGGAAGGGGAAAAAAAAGGAAGGGGAAAAAAAAGGAAGGGGAAAAAAAAGGAAGGGGAAAAAAAGGAAGGGGAAAAAAAAGGAAGGGGAAAAAAAAGGAAGGGGAAAAAAAGGAAGGGGAAAAAAAAGGAAGGGGAAAAAAAAGGAAGGGGAAAAAAAAGGAAGGGGAAAAAAAAGGAAGGGGAAAAAAAAGGAAGGGGAAAAAAAAGGAAGGGGAAAAAAAAGGAAGGGGAAAAAAAAGGAAGGGGAAAAAAAAGGAAGGGGAAAAAAAAGGAAGGGGAAAAAAAAGGAAGGGGAAAAAAGGGAAAAAAGAAGGAAAAAAGTCAAAATCGCTTCTCCCTATCTGCCGGTTCCCTCCAGTAAAGAGCCTCTCCCTCCCCAGTAGCACCTAGGCACGTCTTATGGCTGATTAGAGCCATAAAAACCACCCCGCCACGGGCCTCAGGGAAGGAGCGATCGCTCCAGCCGGAGCAGGCGAGCCGCCAAGCCGGGGCGGGGGCGGGCCGACACCTCTGCCCCACGCCCGCCGCGCTCCGGCCCGCCCGGCCCGCGCCGCGGGGCCCCGGCCCGGCCCAGCCCGGCCGCCACCTCCCCGGCGCGGCGGGGCAGCGGGGCGCGGCGCGGGCAGCCCGCGGCGGCAGGGCAGGGCCGGGCCGGACCGGACCGGGGGGAGCCGCCGCGCCGCCCCGCGCCCTCCGCCAGCCCCAGCCCCCGCCGGCGCGGCCGGCTGGGCGGCAGCGCGCCCCAGAGCGAGCACCTCCCTTCCTGCCCCCCGGGCGCTGGGTGTTGGTGTTGTTTTGCCGCCGCCGCCGCAGGTTGCCGGGGCGGGTGCGCAGGGAGGGGATGGGGTGCGAGCCGGAGCCGGGGCCGGGGCCGGGGCCGGAGCCGGGTGCCAGGCGCACGCCTCTGCCCGGCACACGGGCGGGGAGGAGCAGCCGGCCGGGCAGGTTTGTCAGCGGGGCGGCGGCCGCGCTCCCCTCCGCGGCGGCTGGGCGTAATTAGTGCCTGTGCGAGGCCGTCTGCCCCCGGGGCGGTGAGGCGCGGCGCGCCGTGCCTGGCCGCGGCCCCGCGGCGCTGCCCCCACCCGGCGGGCGGGAGCCGCCCGGCCGTGACCCTCCCGTCCCGTCCCCTCCCCGCCGCCCCGGAGCCGGGCAGGGCGAGCGGCGCCGGCGTCATGTGACAGCGGGGCCCGGTGCCAGGAGCCCGGGGGGGGGGGGGCAGGCCGGCCGGCGGGGAGGGCGGGCGGAGGCGGACGGGCGGGCGGGGAGCTCCGAGCTCCTCCTCGCGCACAGACCCGGCGCCACCGCCGAGCAGCCGCAGCCACGGACGGGGCCCTGGGACGCGCCGGCCTCGCGCCTCGCTCCCGCCGCAGCCCCCGGCCCCGCCGCCCGCCCCGCGACACCCCCCGGCCGGGCGCCCCGCCGCGGAGTGTAAGTGCGGGGACGGGACGGGACGGGACGGGACGGGACGGGCGGCGGGATGGGGCGCTCCCGGCTCCCGACCGACGGTGCCGAAAGGGAAAAGTTTCCAGGCGCCGAGGGCGGCCCGGGGGGGCGGCGGGCATCGCGGGCGCGGCGGGGCGGCTCACGCCGGGCCCGGCGGCGGGGAGGTCGCGGCTCGGCGTGGTTGGGCTCGGGGCGGCGCGGTGCCCGTGCGGGGCTCCCGGCGCGGCTCCCGCCAAGCTTGGCGGGCGGTGGGGTGGGGAGCGGGCGGCTGGCGCCCTGCCCCCCAGCCCCGCCGCCGCCGCCGGCCCCGGGCGAGCGCGCACCTGCGTGGCCCGCGGCGCCGCTCCGGGCCGCCTCTCCGCGGCGCGGGCGCCCTCCCGCGCCGCCCCGCCGCCGGGGGGCCGCGGAGCCGCCCCCCCCCCGGGCCACCGCGGGGCCGGCCGCCGTCCCGCCCCTTCGCGCCGCGCCGCCGGGGCCCCCAGCCCCCGGCCGGGGCAGGCGGGACTGCGGCGTGTGCGAGGGCTCCTCTTCAGTTAAGAGACAAAAATGCCGTCGGGTGCTGCCTGCGGGACAGTGCCGGGCAGAACTGCGTGGAAAAGTGTAACGAGTTCCTTCAGTTGTGTCGGAGGGCGAAATGTTTGCCTGCTAGGGGGGAAAATGTTATTGCAGGAATTAGCTTTTCAGAAGTGTTTCAACAGTAGCTCCTCAGCGGTTCGGTAGCGCCGTGTGCCTGGTTTAACTCTAACTGCGGTTAAGTCAAGGATGATTCTGGCTCTCAAAAATATGCTTGTCCCACGTATTGTCATCTAATTTTAGCTCCGTTTAACTATGATATAGATGGAGTCAAAACACGTAGTATTTAGGATAGCACTGTCTCTTAAATATGGAATTAGAAAGGATGACCATAATTAGCTTACTTTTTCAGAATGCTTTTTTTTTTTTTTTTTTAAAGCCTGAATGGGAATAGGAACATTTGCTTTGGATCTTTGTGTCAGATGTATGTCTTACCCAGCTAGGGGGAAAGGAAGGGCTGATCTTCAAGAGCCCACGCTCGGGTATCACAGACTGGGAGAAATACCTATCCTAGAATAGTTCAAATATTCATCGAAGAGCTATATGAAAAATTACATTAAAATTGCTTCCTATTCTCCCCTGGTAATTCAGTTACTGTACCTGCATTGTCTGCCTTGTTTTATTTACTTCCTAGCCTTTGAAAATTCAGGAAGTGTCACTATTTGTAGGGCTCAACTCCGAATGTTTTATTGTTATGAAAAGCTAAATTTGCATGGCTGATGGAAGAGCTTTGAGGACTTGACTGTATTTAAACTATTATCCTTAAGTGTTCATTACCTGTGTTCAAAACAAAGGATTAAATGGCTGCTCACTCATGTTTTTTCCACAGAATACTTTTAAGATATGGTCTTTTGGTAATTGCATGAGGAACTTTTTGTATGAGAGGAGCCACATCTGGATTTGATAATCCTGCCTGACCCAGAGGAGACTTACTTCAAACTAACTTTCCTCTTGGATTTTTAAGGATATAATATTTTGTCTATTATGAAAATACAAAAATCTGAAGCTGACTTGAGTGGCCCTTTTAATTTTTGTCCAAGCAGGCAAATACTCTTTTTTTTTTTTTTTTTGCATGCAGTGGGTAATAGATCATGTGTTACAGACCACAGGGGAGACTGGCGGCGAGGGCAGAGAAATAAGATGCTGAATGATCTCTTCCTTCCATGAGAAACTGGACAAAATTTCATCTAAGTAATAGAGCTACAAGACAGCCCTTAGGTGCTATGAGGATTCAACCTGTGCAATACCTGCAGAAGTCTTCAGATAAATAATGATGTAAATGTGTGTGAGATCAGTCCAAGGCTTTAAGATGCTAGAGACAGGAGTTCTACAACCACCAAATTACTTCTGTTTCCAGATATTCAATATGAAGAAAGTAAGGGACTGATACTATCAGCGTAAAACATACACCCACACACGACAGTAGATGTTGTACTAGCCAGTTGTAGTCTCATGTGCATTCTTGAACTTCAGTTAGTGAATTAAACTCTACAGCAGTTATTAATGTTACTGTGATACTAGTCCACATAAGTTGCAATAACTCATTCTCCAGTTGGATAATATTAGATGTCTGACCCGTGGGGTGTGTGTGTGTGTATACATACTATATATATATATATATATATGTGTATACACATATATAAAACAGTTGAAAGTATGTTCAAAGAGGAGAGAGAGTACTGAAACCATAGATTTGAAGGAAACTAAATTTTGAAGTTATTCTAGTATACGACATCTAGACAAGTTACGCCTTTCCTCTGCCTCCTATCATCGGCCTGATGATTTCAGTTACTGGGCTGTATTTTTTGGGTGCTTCAAAAACAAAAACGTTACAGCCACAGTAAATCAGGTCCTGAGATAAAGTCTCAGTGTACAGGAAAGTGAGGCAGACAAGCTGAATTGCTATTTATGTGATGTGTTAGAAAAATGCTGTTAGGTGCACTGAGTTACGTTGGTCCTCAGCTATTAAACAGTATGGCACAGAAGTAGTGAGATACGGTCCAGTAACCACTAGCGTTTTAAGAAATTATTCTTGCATTGATCTGACAGTCTAGTTCGGTTCGTGAAGAAGAGGCTCGCTTTCAGACTACGAGCTGACTGTTGGACGTAATGAAGATTTAGCTCTGTTTAGCTGCTGGCATCCTATGAATCCGACGATAAATAAGTCAGTCCAGGGGAAGTTAATCATCATGACCTGTGGTGTCTGAAAATCTCCTGCTCCCTGATGTTGTTAAGGGAGCCTGTTTGTAAATAGGGCAGGTCCCCTGCAGAAGGACAGTGTTTTTATTCACACCCAATGAACAAACACCTCCACCCAGTGTTGTTGTTTTAAAAGGCTCCAGCTGCTCATGAATATAGGGTCAGGGAGGGCCGCCTAAATGTTTCTCTGTGCTTTCTCCCCAGCGCAGCCAGCAGAGCTGTTTCCTGTTCTTTGTTTCAAGGCTGGGGTTTGCGTCACGCATTCCTAGTGGCATATGTGCTGCTCTTTCCTGTTTCGGGCTGCTTGCTGGTGGGTCGGGAGCCGGGCCCGGGCCCTGCTGGCCGCCCCTCCGCTCCCCGTCCCCACCCCGTGAGATACCCTGTCTCCGCGCTCGCCCGCTTGCTTAAGATGCCTCTGTTATGTCATCACGGGATGTTGGAGCTAACCTTTAACGCGCGCCTGCTGCTCCCGTGTATTTATAGGGGATGAGCTCAAGAGCTGCGCTCTCCTCTCTGAAAACTTGTGCTCCGGTCCCCGGAAAGCTGTGAGCCTGCTTTCTGCTCTCGCTCGCGCGCCCCTCGGCCTGCGATAGCTCCCTGAAAGCCATGGGGCTGCCCTGGTGTAGAGGCAGCGCGAGGGAGAGGAGAGGCCACGTTTGTGGGCTCACGTTGGTAAGAGAGCGCTGGCTTCCGTCCGGCCCCAACCTGACTATCCCACCCTGAGGGAGCGCCTGCTCTTCCCAGTTCAGGTTAGGGCTCCAGTTCTTGAAAGGAGCACGTGTTTTCTCAGTGCCTGAAGTAGAAGATTCACTGTCTTGCAGATTTCATGCAGAAAATGAGACACTGCTGCCTAACTTTTCTTTGGAAAAAATAGGTATGCCTGGCTTATATTTCACATTTTTGAAGGAGTAAAAATTCATTTATTTACTCCTATTTTTATATTCGTCTTCTCCTTCCCCCCCCCCCACCCGCCAGAGGCAGACACAGAGAAACATCAAGAGGAAATTCAAAAAGAGAACATATATCTTTCTGTTGCTTTGAGCCTAACTGAAGAAGAGCTAAGGACCTGAGCCAAAGCTCATTGAAATCAAGAGAAAGAGTTGCATTAACTTCAGTGGGCTTTGAATCAGGCCATGGATGAAAATGCAAGATGGACTGTTTCTTCCTCTCTGCCACTTCTGTGCTGGAATAGGCATGTTTTCTGTACACACAGAAATGCTACCACTCTTCGATACTACTCCTTTTTTATTTCATTCATTTTTTTTAAGCAACCTTTTTGTTTTTGCAGCTGCTCTTTCGGATGCTAAATGTTAGTTGTTTGGGATCACTGCAAGTGTCTTTAATTCCTGTTATATTTTTTAAGAAGTATCTGAAACTGTATTTTATAAATTTCCTCTTTCAGTGCTTAATTATATATGAAAAATAGTTTTTACGAAGTTAAGAATACGTGCATGTCCTTACATCAACTTGTTTCTTTCCCCTTCAGAAATCCAGATAGCAAGAAGTGTTTGGCCAAACAGTTTTGGTAAGTGGTTCATTAATTGTTTTTTTTGCTCTCAGTTATTTTACTTACTTGTTTTTCGGTGAGTTTTAGAGTACTGTTCATGAGGTTGCCCAGTAGGAACTGAGTAAATATCTCTTAATGCTGGTGCTATTAATTTGCTCAGGATTTCAATCATATTTAATCTTTTTCCCATGACAGAACAAAAGTGTTGCACTTAACTGTACTTTAATATTGGAAACTAGTGTGTAATTGTAGTAAATGTAGTAAATCACTAAATGTAAAAAACTTTGTGGCTCCTACCTTTTTGTAACCAGAAGTTTTACAAAATCTGAGACCAAGATTAAAATCATAACAGTTTTGTACACCAACTTGTTAATATTAATTAACACTGCTAACAGGAGGTCTTTTAAAGGTCTTTTCTGCTGTCAGCATTGAAGCTTTGTGTTTTCATTCCAAGGCTCGTTGCTTCCAGTCCAGAGTATGAAGTTTGGCAGACCTGGTTTTAGAAGAGATTTAACCCTTCCCTATTAAGAGTTCACTTGATGCTGAGGCTCACTTTTATGGTTTTAGTAGCCACAGTGGATATCTCTTGAGGTAAAAAAAAAAAAAAAAAAAAAAAAAAAAAGTGTAAGGTGTGCATCAGCCAAATAGAAAAATAAAGTTCTAGCAGGTTTTTAAATGCTAAGTCAGAATGGAGAGAAAAAAAAAAGAAAACCCTGTGTGGTCTGCCCATCATGCAGTCAGTGTATTACCAACAAACTTTATACATGAAGGCATGACAGAATTTCCTTAAGGAGTCTAGGCTGCTTTGGTCGTGGTCTCATATGTACCCACTACACTGTCCAACTGTTCTCCTCCCTTTTTTTTCCATTTCCTTAGATGCACGGAAGTTCACAGACGTCTGCCCTGTATTCAAATTCTGATTCAAATTCAACGTTTAAGCTATTATTTATAAATGTATACTTCCTTACTTTAAAATGTAAAAAATGTAAAAATGTTATATCTCTATCTCATATGTTTGATCAAATAGTAGAACCCTACATTTTAGAGAACAGTATTTTTGGTCATTCTTCTCTAGTAGTAATAAATAAGATTTGTATTTTTCTTTTAAAATTATCTTCAAAATTAAGCTCTTAAAAACACAACAAAAAACAAAGTTCAGTTTGGAAGGGAAAGATTATCATGCCATTCCACATACTTTACTTTGTTTTCAAAAGTCGGATCTTTTCTCCTTACTAGACTGTTTCTCCTTCTGAGCAGTAGCTTGAGACAGGAAACCAGACAGCAGTCTGCCCTGATAAGGGAGAATATTGTCTAATGGAAGTGCCTCAAGATCTTTGCTTTTTCTCTCCCTTAGGTTCAGAATGTAGAACTGAGGATTGAACAGGGTTTACATGAGGTCCATTTTTCCTTGGTAGAAATGACACTTTTTATAAGCACCATAAGGACTTTTACCTAGAATTTTTACATACAAGAAATCCGTTTTCAGACAGGTGGCTTCAAAGACTCTGTAACAGTACTATTATAAATTTCATTGAAATACTGATTAGTCTGCTACACAGCTGATAAATAATTATGTCAAAACAGTTCTAGGTCAAACAGAGTGACATCGGCAAAGTTAGGATGCACAAATTGTGCAAAATACCGGATTTTTCAGCTTGTTTGAAGTTCTGAAAATAGAAAGGTAAAAGATTTTCAAGTCAATAAAAACATAAATAGTCTGAGATTCCTTGCAATGCAGAAAGAACAAAAAAACATTTTGTCACATGAAAGTGGAACATTTAACTGTAGAGGATTTTTTTAAACTAACCATTTTGAGAAAAAGAACTGAAGCTTCTTATTTATAAGCATATTAATCATAGAATAACGTGAGATGGACCTCTTGAGTTCATCTGGTCCAGCCACTCCTCTAGAATGCAACATTGCACTCTCTGGAATTTCTGGATTTATTTTTTTTAAGTAATACAACTCAATGAAATCTAAACAAAGTATTGTTGTTGATCTAAATATTCTTTTTCTTTATGCCTAGCAAGTAAAGCTTCTAGCTGAAAAATGTTGCCTTAGTATCATCTTCTTTTTACTCAAAGTCCTAACGTCTTCAACAGCTATTACCATTTCCCAGTGGAAATCCAGCAAATAAACCAGCAGAGAAGGCTACTGAGTAATAAAGCTTTTTCTTGGTGTACTAGTTCTTAATAATTTTCCCGCTAGCATTCTTTTTGGGCTGATCCGTTCCATTCCCAGGCCTTCATTCCTTTCCCAGCTCTTGCTTTCTTTGCCTGAATCAAACTGCTGTGCTGAACTTGAGAGTTTCTTTGCCTGCTGCTATTTTGAGGCCCAGTGTAGCTAAGCGCTTGCTTACTTCCCATTAGTCAATGGAACTTTTTTGCTGACTCGGGTCTTGATGAGCAACTGGTACTGTAAGTCCAAACAAATCTTGTCGCTAGCTCTGGGAAACTCATCTTCTACCCCTTCCTGGGAGTCCTGTTCTCCGAAACTCATTTTTCTCTGTCAAACTGCCTTTCGAGGTTGCATTGGAGAAGATTCCTCACCCAGGTCCAAAAAGCCTCCCCGCCCTTTGGATTTCATCACTGGAGTCTGCTGATATTATCACTTCTCCTTAACATCAGAGGAAGTTTGACTTGAGGCTCACAGAAGAAGTAATAGTTTCAGAACAACGGAGTAAGTTGCAAAGGGCTTGAGCCGAAGAGCTTTGGCCACATGACTTGTATTGGATGCTAGATACCAGCAATGCTGCAAACACTGCAGTGTCTTTGTGGAGGGCGCTCATGCAGGGCTAGTTTAGCAGATGTCATTACATTATTTTGTAATTAGGCCAACAAAAACAATACTACTTTGAAGCTTCTAAGCCAAGCCTCACTGTACCATAGGGCAACACTCCTTGCTTCCCCAGGCACAAGGATTGAGAAAGCAAGCTCCATGCATGGTTTTATGCAGGAGAGGAGAGGGGCAGAAGTTATGGTCACCACCACTCTCTCTGTCCACAGCAATGGTATCAGGTCTCTAACTGCTCTTCCAGGGGTTTAGTGAGAGCTGTATGCTAGAGGGAGGATTTGTGCTTGTTGGATGTGCACAGTCAGGATGGGCCCTCCACCCCACCCTTTCCTTTCATAACAGGTCTTCAGAGTTGTTGGACCTTGAAGGTAGGTGCACTGAGCAGCCTGCAGTAGCTGCATTGTGGTTGCTCTTCTGCAGCTGTTCTGCACTACAGATGTACAGTGTGGGGCCCTTCTTTAGCTGCTTGGCTCATTTCATCCAGAGTAAGTAATCTGTGCAAAACCTCATTGTCAGATTACATTAAGTACCTTTAAGCTTTCATTTACTTATATCTATCACACCATACCATACCAGGGACTTAATATCAATGAGTCTCCGGTCCAGACAGGAAAATGAACTATTCTGAAATGAAACATTCCTTTTGGAAGGGATAATTTACTGCATATTGGATCATCTTTAAATGGGTAGTTCCTTTAATTAGTAAGGGGCAGAGTTTGTATTTTTCTGGCTTACTGTCTTCGCTAGACTTCAGCTCCGAAAATACTGAGGGACTTTGCCTGGACTTTACCTTGCACCTGTCCTTATTTGCATACAAAAACCAATTGCTTCATTTGTCTTTCTGAAGTACAGGGTGTGAGCAAAATCTTATCAAAAGCCGTGTCCTGTTTGGACAAGTTGGACTGCTTTGGCAGAGATCCACAGGGTGGAGTGAATGGGAGGAGGCAAGAAAGTAAAACTGGGTGGCTTGTTAGCAGAAAGAGAGAGAAGGCGAGCAAAAAAAAAAAAAAAAAAAAAAAAAAAGAGGGTGGAATGTTTGCCTGCTGGATTGCAGTTAATTATTTAGTTTCAGATTACGTGCATTTCAAATTCTTTTAACCCACATTAAAAAAAAACTTTTAATGTAAAATAGTTTATACAATACGCCAAAGACAAAGGCCCTATTTTTTAGTGGACTTAATATAAATATGTTGTTGTCTTTCCACTGCTTTCTTCAGGGTACCTCAGGAATGAGAGTTGGTATTTCAATTTTCCAGAAATTAATTGTATTTACTAAACAATTTATGGACTTTCAAACACGTGTGTTATGAAATCAGTGTGTACAGTAGAACCCAACTGTTTTTCATTCCTCTGCGATAGAAACAGATAAGACTATTTACCTTCCTTACTGCCCCCTTCTCAAATATTTAGGAGGGAGAGATTGGGAGTTTTTGGATTAGTAGGCATGGTTTTTTTATTGGAAGTAGCATGCTTTATTTGTGTGAGTGCGTGAGTGTGCAGACACTCGCTTGCTTGTGAATGAGGTCCAAGCGATCCATTTGCAGCATTCTGTTTAAACACAAAGGAGATTGTTTCATGAGTTTATTTGCAGTCTTGGGAAAGTGTCATTCTGAGCTAAATTTTAAATGCCAGACCCACAGCTGGTTTAGAGTGACCCTGTAGCAACTGTAGCAGATTCCACAAGGTATGGATCTGACCCTCCACTCTGAACCTGACAGGACCAAGAGTCATACATTAATTCATTTTCCTTCCTCGAAAATCTGTTTCCACTTGCTGTCTAACTGGGAAAAGAAACCTACTTCTTAAGAGTAATGCACGTTAAAGGAATGCTCAGTTTCTGTACTATGAATCAGCAGTAAAAGTAACGTTTTCCTCTACTGTTCTTAGATGACTGCATCTGAGAAAGATTAAGAACTATTTTTTCACCTTTACTCAGTGCAATACACTTTCTATTTTCAATGTCAGTCTGACTCCTGCACAGTAATTTAGAGCCCTCTCAAGAAACACTCAAATGTGTAACATGACATGTGAAACGCATGTCAAGTGTCTTTCACACACTTTCTTGGAGAAAAAGGAGAAAAGAAATAACTCTTGAATTGAAGAAAATCCAAATGTAAAACCACAAAAATGACAAAAAGAAAAACCTGGGAGCATGATGGCTTACTTAGAACTACTTTCTTTCTTTCTTCCTTTCAAATGACTAAAATAGTCGGTGTGCCACTTTGTCTATGCACATTTAAGCTAAAAATTGAAAGTTGCTGGAAAGCTGATAGCAAGCAGTTACATATTCTTATATGGAGGTCTGAAATGTGGCATTTTAATGTAAGCGGTTTTTTTATATCTGAAAGTACTGCTGTTTTCTGTTTTCATTATGTGAATGTGTGTGGGAACATGTGCAAATGATACGTAGATACACACATGTGCACTTATTGCATAGATATGTGGATATATTTTGTGACAACAGTCCTCTGAAATGTTAAATCCATCTATGTGAAATGTTAAAAACTTGATAACCACTCAAATAAAAATAATATAGTTCATTCTCAACTTTCTCACAAACATGCTTAATGTATTTATAAAATTACCACAATTTTTAGCAAATAGTATCATCTTACGAAATATTTCTAAAATAAAGCCATAATTTAAATTTAAACTGGAACTCTCATTGAGCTGCTCTTTTTGTTTCACTTTATTTTTGCAGTTTGTTTTTATCTTTGACTTTTGTTAGAAGAGTTATGAAGATACTTTCATTTACTTTTTAGGAATTAAACAGGTTTATTTCCAGTATTCAAAAAGTAAACTGTTGCAATATTTTTCCGTAAGTCATCAAGCTTTGTTCACACACACAAATCCATGATAGACTTAAAACAGCTCATGCCGCCTTGCTTTGGAAGGTCTTATCCATTTCTTACCTATAGACGCAAATGATAGTTAAATATTGCAAGATTGTTCATTAGTGTAGGCTTATTAGAATTGTTCTAATTTGAAGCAGGTACATCTTAAACGTTTAATTTAAATCTCTGGGTAAATTTTCTGGCCACAGTTATAAGTATTTTGTTGCGCCTTCAGCCTGCTTCGGTAGGGTGAAGCAGTCCCGGCGGGGTGGTGTGGTTGTATTCGTTTATTGCCAGTGCCATCTACTGGTCTGAACCGAATTTGTGTAATGTCTTGTCCTCGCATCTTACAGAGGTCATACCACTTCTAGGCAGCGCTCTGCAGGGTATAGTGTGTGATCAGAACTTGCTCAGAGAATACATAATCCCAAGTCGTTTATAAAAGCTTTATCAACACCTAAATGTCATTGAGAACAGTGCTCCTTTGCCTCTCTTGCCTTTACTCTGTACTCTTGCTGGCCCACCCCAGAGGAACTGTCTCCTCCTCCTCTCCTTCATGGTGTCTTTCCGAGTTGACCACAGCAAATGTGCAATATGACAGTAAAGCTCTAACGTGCTTTCTGCTAAATCCTTTTACCTCGGACAGTTCGGAATAAGCTAGAATTGGACAAGCGGAAAAGAATAGAAAAAACACAGAAACTGCACAGAATACAGTCCAGGTTTTTTTGAAGTGTTGGGTTTGCACAGTTAGCCCAGATGGTTGTTGCGTTGTCAGTAAATTTGTTCCTTCAGGCAAATAACTGATGTGTCGCTTATGGAAAGCTGCTGTAGCATATCAAATGCACCTCTCCAGATTAGTCCTAATTTTTGATCTCCTTTCTTTTGCATTGATTTCGGTGTCATTGTACCTGATAGTTTCAACTTTTCTGCCTGGACTCTGAGGAGAGGGACAGCCTCTCCGGAATCAGTTCACTGTATTATCAGCTGAGCAAGATTGTTCTGAAGTTGTAGTATTGATGAAAAATGCATGGTCTAAACCATGATGGGTTGCTTTCCACACTGACAGCTAGTGAAAGTTGAGAATACTGTCATCTTGATGGGCTGGTGTGCACAGTAAAATCTCAAATTAACTTCTCTTAAAGACAGCAGATGTCCCTTGACTTCAGTGGCAATTGGGAAAGAATAAAGTTGTGATAACTAAAATATTTTAAATGAAACAATGTCAAATATTTTAAAAGCTTGTCAAATATGTAAAAAGCTATGTTATATATGGATAAATATTCAGTCTGACAAAAAAATAAGTTCTCTCCAATTCAGAAAGTTGATTCTGGGCTTTCCTGCAGCTTTCTAAAACGTTGTCTTTCCCTTTTAGACCAGGGCATCAGAGGTGTCAGGACAGCTGAATAAAAAAGATGCTAATGTTTGACCCAGTCCCTATCAAACAAGAGGCCATGGAACCTGTTTCAGTGGTAAGACTTTTAAAATATTTTAACTGTTGTGATCACTCTATAGTTTTCCACCTCTAAGTTCATGTCAAGATTCGTGTAAGTGTTGGACTACTCTAAGTACTGCTTTGAAGCTATATTTTGCTTTTAGGACGATCGGAGCCGTATTCTAGGAAATCTTTTTCAGTAGTTTATGAACTCCCTAAAGTCGGTAAAGGATGTGCTCCATTTCCTCTGCCACTGCTCCCATCCCCAGAGCAGGGGGGAGAGCACCCAAGCACTCCTCAACCATTGTGACTGAAAAAGAAAGTAATGGCTTTCTGCTGGGTAAGCTGGGCAAATTACTTTACCGTGAGATCAGACGAGAAGCAGGGAAGTGGAGGAGGAACGGGGGAAAACAGAGGAAGGTAGACCTTTTTTTTTTTTTTTTTGATTGGGTTAATTTTCATCACCTTGATGTACAGGCTCAGCTCAGCACCGAGTCTGATAAGGAAGAGTGACAGGAGCTTGTAGCTGGGAAGGGGACTGTGTGGCAGTTTAGGCTGCCAGGGAAATACTGCCTTAGGAAGCAGTCTCACCTATACTTAGTCTATTCAGCGTCCCAAAAAGGGAAGATTCTGGTTTTTGTTCCCTCCCTTCCAGCTTTGTGCTCCCACTGTCTCTTTTGCATGAGGTCTAGCAATTGGGTGGGGGCAGAATGATGTGGATCATTTCCCTCAGCTCATTGAATGGTCAGAATTGCTAACCCACCAGAAAAAAACCCAATTTTTTTTGTCAGATCAGGAAGCTGATCTGACTTGTTCTGCACCAACTCAACGCTAGAGCAGTGGCGGGGGGAAGGGAGAGGGAACAGGACCTCCAGCTTTCAGCAGCAGCCTGCGATTAGATCAGATTACAAGTAACATGAAACTGCACCGGTAGAAAGGCTGATCAATTAGTAGTGTGAAGTCAGTGTGCATAAATTAGAGTGCATTGAATCCATGCTCTGAATGCATCTTTCAGGGAAAAGTTTGCTTCCTGCTTTATTGAAAATGTAGAATAATTGCCATAAAATTAAATGCGTCTCTAAACAGTCTGATTTCTTTGGTGCTATTAAGAACACTTGTTGATTGTTAAATTTAATATAAATTTTGAAATTACAGTTTGACTCTCCTGAGGTTTAGTTCTAAGCAATGATAGAAAAATAATCAGCTTATCGCTGCAGGCGTAAGTGTATTCTTATATATTCTTATTAATATAAACAGTGATTATCTAAGGTTATTTAAGGATATGTAATTGTTTTCATCAGTGGCAGAAGATAGGCCACTTCCACAACAAAAGAGCTATCAGTACACTAATGACAGAAAAGCACTATAGAGAGGCTGTGAGCTGTCCTTTGCATGCATCTGCCTTCATCTCCCAAAGAAGGCTCTGCAGCAGCTTAGGATGGTGCACACGAGAGACAAGATCCTGCCCCAGACAGCCACGTACTTCTGCAAAATGGACAGAGTCAGTCCTTCAAACAGATGACCAGGGAAGGCACGAGCAGTCCTTTCACCAGAATGGAGGATGAAGGAGAAATTGTATATAGTGGGTGCTACGTACGGATGTGTGATATCTTCCACATGTTGGACCTGTGGAGTTGTCTTACATATTATTATACCCCTGACCAGCCACTAGAGACTATGGAAAACGTTTTACTAAATGTGTATGCTTTCCTTTTGCTTATTGCATAATGTGAAATAAAAGCAGGAAAGGAGAAACTGGGGGACTATTTAGATTCTTTCCTGAGGAAGTTCAGAGGAAGGGACGCTGTTTGAGTGAGGTTCCCCTCATGAAGGTTACTCAGTTTTTCCTCAGGCTGTGTTTGTTGCAGCTCCTGTGCATACGCTGGCTGTTTCACCCGAGCCATTGAGGTCCTGGCTGCCCCTGCGTTTCTTGGTGACGTGGTTCCCGTGGAGCCTGGCTGCCAAGGACCGCTCAGCAGAAGCTGCTCTGCAAACATCTTTAAAGGGAGGAAGGAGATCTTGGTACAGGGAGAACGCAGCAAAGGGTGACAGCCACCAAGCGTGTTAGTTTTCTTGACCTTGTCTTGAGGTGGCATCAGTGCGATATTTTTTAGAGGTACTGAGCGCGCTATTCAGTTCACTGTGGGCTAACATAGCTAAAAAGCCTTTTAAAATCAGGAATTGTTTGTATTGTGTCTGTCATTTTGATAATATCGTTAGAGGTCAAACAAAACAAAGCTCCTTAGGAATTATTAGTTATTTTACCTGGTAGGTACAAAACCTGTCTTTAAAAAAAACCCCACTGGTTGGGGTGGGAGATGCAAACAAATTATAGTTTTGACACCACCATGTTTCAGGGCGTGTGGTTGAAAGGATGAACTAAACTTCTCAAATGACTGAAGCTTGCACCCAGAGTATTTCATCACTCTACCAACAGCTCATTCTGTTTATTAAATTGAACTATCAAGCATATTTTATGATAATTCTTAAAGAAATAGTGACAGAGTCATCTCAGTCCTACCTAAGTATTTGCTGTGAGAACTTTTTTAAAATTTGGACAAATACCAGTGACCGTTCAATCCCAGAAGTTGCTTTTTTATGTGTTACCGTCTTTCTTTATGAATTGAAATAGCAGGTTTTTTCTGCCCTTAAGTCAGTCCCCAAAACGGTTTGCTTCATCCCTTTTTTAAGGCAGAGTGGTATGTGCTGCATGAGAGGCTGAGTAACTAGTGTAATTGGAGTATGAATTTCACAAGGTGAGACTGTTTTTTTCATGTATTATCTACCACTTGAGTTAAACCCTATTCATTTTTCTTATGTGATACTGATTTGACAACTTGTACAAGTAGGTAAGGTGGATCATCATCTGTTTTTGCAAGAAGCTGGTTAGACTTTTGAAGTAAAATGCATTGGATTTTGTAGTTTATAAAAAACTTGATGAATTGCTTCAAAATCTGCTAGCCTGTAAAACAAAAAAGATGTTTCCCTGTGACAGTTTTAACAGAACTTAGCAAGTTATATCAGACCTGTGCTTCATTGGTGCTTTGTAGTGTTGCCTTATGGAAGCAGCAGTCTTCTGGGTGGTGAAAGGTATGCTTTTGACGTATTTGGCCAGTCTTTACTCTTGACAGGATTGTCAAGAAGAAAAGCACGGTGATTCCTTCCCTTTTCTGAATTACGGATTTAATTGCGTGAACCACCTGGCTGTTTTCAAGAGATGCCTCAAAAATACTAGAAATTGCTTGAATTTATTTTCCACTCTTTGTGGATTCAGTGCTGGACAAGCAGTAAGGAAAAGGAAATGAACTGCTGAGTAAAGTCTAGTTGGAGACTGTACAGGAATATGTCCTGAAATACAATCCTGCATCTTCATAATGATCTACTGCAGTGACATACTGTTACACACAAGGATTTTTCATCAAAGGAGAATTTATAGGCAAGTGGGAATTTGATGTTTTTTGTTTTAAATCCAAGTCAAACCAAACTCCTACATGTAGTGCGAATTCCCACAGTAGACACCCAAGGGAAATGTGTCAGCTTACGTGTTTTGGGCAAACAGCAACAATACCTAGTTTTACATTGTTCCACCAGAATACTTCTAATCAATGCTGAACATTTAGTATTGCTCATGTATGATGCTTCATCCTGTTGCAAATCGGGAGCAGATCTAGTGAGGATGGAAAGCTGCATGGCTGCAAGCTTGCTGGATGACAAACACCGCACCAGTCAGTGTTAACAGATACAAAGAGGCAAAAAACTGCTTCCCTTCTCTCTCCCTTCCTGCCCTGCGTAAATGGTACGGGACATTCTATAAAAACACAGCCTCGTCTGTGTCTTAATACGAGTTAACTGTTAACCTCACTGTCTGATTGTCATTTGATCTGCTGACTTCGCTGAGACTCTTGGCCTCAGCCAGACCAGAGGTCAGGCTCTGCTCTGCTCTGTGGCCATGGCCAAGCCGAATCTTTCACGTGCAGTCAGGAGTCTCCCAAAATAGGTGATGAGCCACGAGGCAAGTTCCAGGACTGGCAAAAAAGGACTGTTCTTGCAAATATGCTCCTGGTTGCTGCAGTCAGTGGCTTTTAGAAAACCAAGTAGCTGCAGGCAGTTGTTCTTTTTTGTTTCTTATCACTGACCCTTCCAGCTTAGAGAGAGACAGTGAAGCCTCCCTTGCTCTCCCAGTCCATATGCCCAGAGCGGGACTGTCCCCTTCCCCAGCACAGGGAGGGGAAGTGACTTACTGAAGTTGAAAGCAGCACTTCATATCAACTTAATAGCGACTGCTGTGTCCCAGGGAGCTAGAAACCAAAGCCTGGCTACACTAAAAGACACGGGAAGCTTAATGACAGGATTGGTGAGATAGATCTGGAAGTGGCTTATTCCAAACTAACGGAGGGGTTTCAACCACCCTTCACTGATGGTGCAGCAAAAGTGTTTTCTGCCCAGTACGCAGAATGTTTAATGTGTCACCTCGCTGACAGCAGGTAGTCTCCTTTTGATTATTCTAGGGTCCTTCTCGTCTGTTTCACCATTTCTAGTGCCAATAAAAATTTGGAAAATTCATAATTATGTGCATAAATCAATTCCAGAAATTCATTTGTTTTTTTTTCTCTTCACAAAAGTGCAAGAGGCAGGAGGTGGTGGTCTTTCTGCCAATTCAGATTGTAAAATTTTCCTGTTTATTCCTATAAAGAAAATAATCTGTGGCCCCACATTTTTGTATCATGACTTTATCTACTGTTCAAACAGAAACATGGCAATTAAAAACTCAGAAGGAAGAAAAGCTTAGAAAAATTATTCAGCTTTTGCAAACTACAACAAAAAAAAGTGACGTATATTAAATTTGTGCCAGCTTAGTTACAACAATGAAATCTTTTTATGCAAAATAATGCAAGGTGTATGGGGTAATACCAGGTCCCTAAGATAATCACTTTTTTAAAACGTAATTGCTCTCTTCCTAATTCTTGAAAAGTATTTCTTGCTTGTCTAAATTTATTTTACTTAAGTTTTCCATTACACAATATTTTAGTAGTTTGATATTTTTCCAACACAAGTTTAATGTTACTTGAAGAACTGAAAGAGAATAACTGTTTTAATAGTAAGGGCGCAGCTTGGAGATGCTTCATGCTTTAGTAGACTCAACTTACTAAAAACATTCCTGGAGATTCAGATTGCACAGTCTTTTTCCTTTCTAGTGTTCTTTACGTCTTTCTAAACTGTAGTTTGCAGAGGAGCGAACTTGTTAAAAAGTGCAAGATTTATAAGGCCCTTGTTGTGCACGATTCATGTGGGCTGTGGTACACCTAAAACTATTTAGATAACATCCGTTTATTATTCTCAGATAATTCTTATTTGAATATAAGAGCACTTCAACTGGATGAAAAGTGCACATTCACCTACACTTGGGAAATGCTTTACAAAATGAAAGAAGTGTTTGTATATAGTGACCTTGTGACCATCCCTGACCAACTTGCAAAATGGTAAATACGCTAATGCTTGGTTGTACTATGGAACGCTTACACAGTTTGCTGAAGCTAAGCAGACTTTGTACTCCAAACCAATAACACCAGTTTTAGCAGAAGTACTTAATATCTCTTACGCGTTTAGTGTTTGAATTTTTGCTTACACCCATAACTTGGATCAAGTTTAGTAGATATTAAATACTGTTAAATATTAAACTCCTATCAATATTCAGTGGCTTTGATCGCTTAGAATGCTAATAATTTCGTGATTGCCTGGCTCATTATTGCTGGCAAGTTCCTACAAGTTGTTTCACTCAGGACCGCTTGCAGTAAGGACATGTTAGTAGAATTCTGAGTAACCAGTTACTATCAAAGATGGACGTTTTCACAGACTGAATTTGCAAGAATAGTAAAAAAAAAAAAAAAACTTATTAATTAAGATTTCAGAGTTTTTAATGTAATATTTACTATTTGAAGAAATAATTTTTAAAAAAGCTTTATTACTGTCCGCCTAGTTCTCTGAAGTGTCGTTTTTGTATGCTGCTTCGCTTGAAATGAATGTTTAGTTGTCAGTATTTTATGGAATAGGTGACTCCGCTGTGTCATTGTTTCTCATCGCAGTAGTATGAATCAACAGAGAAGTTTATCATTTTTTAAACCCGCATAGGACAGTTTCAAACAATAATGGGAAAAAGACAAATACATTTATGTTATTTTGCACTAATAATTCCAGTTAACCTTGATATTTAAAATCAACTAAATGTCCCTCACAGGGAAGACAGAGGTAAGAAACTACGATGATTTACAGCTGGAAGTTTTCATCTCAAGAAAAAATATTTAGAAATGTCATGGAAATGATTGTATAAAAATACAATAGCTTTATACTTCTAATCTGTGTCTCTTTCTACCATTTTGAAGGGGTTTTTTTTTCATCCCACTTTCCTGAGTCTATTTGGCACTAAAGAATTAAGATGTCTTTGACTGTTGGCATGAAACTGCTTAGCCTTAATGTGAGGCTTTACTTATTCAGGATCCAAAGATAGCATTTTATTTCATAAAATTTACAAAATGTAGAGCTAAAAACAAACTGAGTTGTGTGTACTGTGTCTTTCTACTATGTTAGAACAGCACGCCAGCTTCTACAGTAAGTTATCTGTTAGTAGAAGAATTCAGTTTTAAATATCTTTTAAAAGCAAAATTGATCTGGACAGTCATTTAGTAATACACTCTGCAATGTATGCTAATATTTTTTGGCTTACAGAAATTATTTCTACTAAAATGGGGAGCTCATCATTTAGGTTAAGATTAGCTTTAGGCTTCGTATGATCTTGTCATGAGAATTTTTAGCTACCGCTAATTAACAGGAATATTCATCCAGCACTCCAAATCTTTATTCTTTCTACTGGGTTACTCAGTTTCCAAAGTCAGAATGTCTCAATCTTTCTCAAGATCTTATCTTTCTCAAAAAAAAAAAATCTTGTTTGTAATTTACCTATTGTACTCTAATTCTTTCTCACCTGCTGCTCATATAGTTCACTTGTATAATTTTTACTGCTCGTAGAGTTCAGAGACATAATTTCTTGTTTTAGTGAAGGTTTTGAAGTTTTGTTGTACAATTACTTCAGCAACTGATCAACTTGATCAATTATTTGTTCAACTGATTGAGATTTGTTACTTCTAAGTCCAGTTTAGTTGCTGTCTTGCTTGACTTCATGTTCTCAGTTTGTTCTTCTGTACTGTGCGTAGTACCATGTGTCCACCAGGTCCGTTAAATATGTGCAGCTTACTGTATGAAAAACACTTTTTTAAGAGAGAAAGAGTTGAGTATGCCTTGAGAAGTTGTTTTCATCATTTGTCATATGTTGCTTCTGAAACAGAGAATCAGTTTCAGTGAATAACTTTCTTTGCGCTAAATATACTTTATTTAATATACTTTTATTTTAAAAGTACTTTAAAGTGCTTTCTTGAAACCTTTTCTTTTTGCCTCAGTGTTATGAACCATCGTTCATTTTCAGAAGCAATTGTGTGTGTGCATGTGTTGATTTATTATTTGATTTTTTCCCCCTTTTTTCCCACTCCTCCTGACAGTCATACCCGTCCAATTACATGGACCAAATAAAGCCAAACAAATACAGCGTCATTTATTCTACGTCGAGCATGTTGCACAATAAATTCTACTCAAACGCCGAAGGACTATCAAACGGGATCCAACTGGAGCCAGTAGACCTTACGGTGAACAAGCGAAGCTCACCACCTTCAACTGGAAGTTCTCCTTCCCCTCTGAAATTTCAGACTGTACATAGGAGAGCTTCGCCTGGACTGGCTCTGTCCTCCCCCAGCTCACCTATCAGTAAATTCACACCGTCGCCCCCAGGAGTACAGCCTCTTTCCATGCCGATAACCATCCCCCCCGTCATGGCCGCTGCTCTGTCACGCCACGGCCTGAGAAGCCCCGGACTGCTCCCAGTTATCCAGCCTGTCGTGGTCCAGCCTGTCCCTTTCATGTATGCGCCTCACCTCCAGCAGCCGATCATGGTGTCCACGGTGCTTGCGGATGAGATGGAGAATCCAAGCAGCATGCAAGGTGGGTGTTGCTGGAGTTTTGCTTTTATGCCAGCTCATCCTGGGAAAATAACTGCATATTCTGGCAGCTATTAGCGCGTTTTTTGCATTTTAGGAAGTGGAGACATTATTCCTTTTATGTTCTTTTAAAATATGCGTGCATAAAAACACTGTAAATATTTTCCCAGCTTACCAAAGTCATATTTTGTTCTGCTTTATACCTGCACAAAGCTGTTTATCTTAGTAGACCTACTGAGATTTGAACTGATGAAAATGGGAATAGATTTGTTTTGAATTCTAATTCATCAGGAGATAGACTAAACGCTGGAAGGTCTTGTATTTTAATATAAATTGTGGCACTAAATATAAAGTGGCTGGGGGATTGTTTTGGTTTTAACTGTAGATTTTTAGCATACAAGTCAGATTTTTCATCTCTTGTCTTCCTTTTCCTACCGTCCCCCACACAGTGCCTGTCATTGAGTCTTACGAGAAGCCTACACTGAAGAAAACAATTAAAGTAGAACCAGGAAGTGAACCATCCAAGACTGACTTCTATCCTGAACAGATGTCACCTCCAGTGATGACCTCATTGTCTCCCCAGCAAGTAATGCTGCAAGAGTAAGTAGCTAGCAATAGTAGCTAGCAGAGGAGTGAAAAGAAGTTCATTAGGGTGGCTACTAATTTTGGGGGGAGGGGGAAGTTGCTGTGTTTTATTAGAACATGTGACAAAATAGCAAAAAAATGAAGCATTAGTTGCAGCTGATCTCAATGAATATGTTAGTCTTTCCTCCCCCAGTTGCCACTGAGATGTGATTTCAACTTTTTAGCAATATGAGTGTTGATATGTATTTATACATAGCAAGCATGTAGATCTGTCATACTCACGTAAGGCATTTCTGAAGTAATAATAGACCCAGTCCTACAATCCACTGAAAGCAGAATTCCCAATAAGCCAGTGCTACCTCTTTATGAAAAACCAGCAGCAAGCTGGAAAAATCCTGTAAGGACATTTCATAACTGCTATCTGTATTTATATTGCCTGAAATATTTCTTAAAAAAAATACTCTTATGACTTTTTTTTTCCTTGGTGGGCCACTCTATCTTTTAGCAAGCTTTGGCTACTCAGTGGAAAGAAACCCTTCAGGCCTACAATTTCTTTATATAACCAGTGAAATTTCATGTTTTCTTGAAACTGCTGTTCCATGGATGTTTCTTCTAGCAGCCTAAGTAGTTCCTGCAGCGCCCTCCCCTCCACAGACCTTGTTTCCACCCCAGGACCAACTCATTTGCACTGGCGCACTTGTTACTGAGGCCACTTCATGAGCTGGATAGCAGAACTAGTCAGGGTTAAAACAGTCCTATTTATAGAAAGCAGAGCAAGAACTAGAAACAAGAAGCAAGGTCAAGGGCAGAAACTTTTTAATTGGAAAAATTAAAAGTACCTCAGGAAGTACCTGAGGAACCATGATCACCCCTCCATTTCCTGATTTCTTAGGGAAGATTCTGAAAATTTCTGCCAAAGTAATGGAATGGCCTGGCGTCTGGCCCATCCTCCTGCCAAAGTGGCAGGCGCTGCCCTAGCGGCCCTACGGCTGCTGGAGCAGCTCTAGCAGGAGCTGGAGCAGGAAACTGAGCAGCGCTCATGACACGTGACCTCCAGATCCATTTCTTTCCCTTCTTTCTTCCGCTCACCATCACCGTCGGAGCAGTTATATGCGGCCTCACCTCCTAGAGTGAGGAGGAAGGACCCAAACAAGCGTGTGAGTGTGGGAACATGGGGTGATTCAGAGAAAGAAAGCGTGCAGTTGGCAGTCCCGTGCGTTCCCTTCGGAAGGGAGCCCTTTCCTTCCACCAGCATCTCCCAGTGACGAGGTGCACTGCAGTACCAGAGCTAACGGCCCTTTTGTAGGTAGCCCTTCTGGTCTTCAGGTCTCCAGCCAGGTTATGTGGGTTCCAGCCTGCAGTCTCTTTGCAATCAGCTGTTACTCCATTTAGTTCAGGACTTGCACCTTTTCTGCCTCTCAGAGAAAATGCCAGAGTTAACCACTTGCTGGCTTGCTTTCGTAAAGCGGATTATTTAAAAATAACCTTATATGTTTTATTACAATAAATATATAACAAATTAGTGAGCATCTGTGTTTACTAGGTGATCACTTATCTTCTGTAATGGACCTGCCACACACAGCAGTCAGGTCTGCATGCACTTGGAACTAGCTTCGCCTAGGTCAGGACTATCAAACGCTACAGTTTATTTTGGTTCTTTGTTAGGCCTGTTTAACAAGAGCAAACCAGTAAGTGCTGTTCTTGGCTTATACCACACCCTTCCTCCAGGGTTGAGACTTGTGCAGACTCCACCTGCATTACTGATTTGCTTTAATTATTTCTCAGTGAGTCCAGTTTCCACAGGAAACCCATCCATTGAATGAGGAACACAAATCTGGCATATCTTGTGGGCAGCAGCACTGTTACAAAAGCCTTTGAATGGTCCATCTTTCCAAAGCACCTCCTCTGCCTGGCCAGTGTACAGGTGTTAGGTTTATGGAGATGCTGCCGTCACGTTGGAATGGCTTACGTTGCTTCCTAGCTGGCCTGGAGAGCTGCAGTTCTCGCTCGTTCCTGAAGCGAGCCCTTTTGAGTCCAAACTCCGCTGTTGATCTACAACAAGCAGATTGTAGATGGTAATCTTTATCTTTTTATCATCTAAAAAGGACATAAATTACTCAAGTTACAGCATCACAGGATTAGAGCTTGGAAAATTTCCTGTTGTCTCACAGCTTCATCAGCCTGTTGTCTCTGCATGACGAGCCTTAGTTAGGCAATGTTTTTTTTATCATTTTCCATAGGTTCCAGGTTCCCCAAGTGCATTATTCAAACACATAAGGAAGCCACGTTAAGGAGGCGTAGGAAACCCTCAGTCTCAGTTTTAAGCAACTGATACTAAACTAGCATTAGTACACACTACATACGCATTATGTATATAATGTTGATGGCATTTCTGTAGGGATTCTTGCTGGACTTTCTGACATGCCTGATAATTGACATAACTGTGCAGTTTTTTCTAAAATGAAACCTCAGGTAATGATCCCTCTGACCAAATACAAGAAGCATCTTTAATGTTGTATTTTCTTGCAAGTGTAAGTCAAAGTCAGACTCTTGCTGCCAACATAGCGTGATGTATTGGTGAAGGAGGAGGAGAAGTTGCTCGAGTAAATCATAGCATGATTTTTGGAAAGACATTGTTAACTTCTTTTTAAAATGATGCTCACATGGTTAGCGTTGCATGAATTTGCATCTAGTTGTGTAGAAGGAATGGAACTGTGAAGAGTTAGGAATGTACTTTTATTATTGGACCTTTTTTAATGTTTACCTTTGATTTTTGACACCACCTTACCGATTTTTTTTAAGCTGCCACCCCCTATCTGTTTATTGGTAAAATTCTGTAGTCTTACCGACCACCTTTCCTCTAAAGGGAAAATGAGACAGAGGTGAATTCTTAGTGCTTTATTTACACGCACTTAGATCAAAAACCATCACAAGTAATATAGCGCCAATATTCCTTTTCTCCATTTTTCAAGAAGTTACTGTCTCCAAAACTAGCCTCCATATGTAGAGATCAAAAAACCAAATTTGCTGGCTGCTCCAAGCCAGTGCTTCTTCAGAAAGTAGTAGGCAACAGTGTTACAACTGTGCACTGCTTCAGAGAAGCATTTATTTAGAAGGTAAAATCCTGCCTTTCTTATTTAAGAATATGTACATACATGTCACCATCTGGGGTTTCCTGCCATCACAGTACTTGTAGCTACGTTTTCTGTGTGCTTGAAGAGTACATACCTACCATCACTCGACAGTCACAGAAACGTCCAAGAAAGAGAATCTGGCTCCCAGTTTGAAACTTGTGACTCTGATAGTAGAATGAATAACAGACTAGCAGAAAGAAACTTTTCCCACATCAGTAAGTGCCATCCTGCTGCTGTGGAGAGTAATAGAAAGCATTTTTCTGTTTAAATCGTATATGAGATCTTCTTTGTTGTGCCTTTTTTTTTTTTTTTAAACCAGAGGGCCTTGAGCACACGTGCCTTTGATTTTGCTGAAAGGAAGGAATTCAAAATTTCTGAAAATTAGGTCCTAAAGAAACTTGATTTAAGCTTCAGTTAAACATAAGTGTTACTGAATGTAATTGGATCAGTAAGAAGTGTGAAATATAGCAGCTGAGAAAACACTGGAATTCTAGAAAGCTTATTTCTATCACATGGAAGAGCTGTTTTACAACAGGGAATGCAATACCTGCACATGATATATTATGTTTCAGTTGAAAGCTAAAAAATATCTTAAAGTGCTAATACACAGTTGAAAAATATGCCTTTGTGAAGCTGTAAGATTTGTAATGCCTCTTATGTTTTTGAGAAACCTTTTTGCTTCCTTTTTCTAACATTGACAGTGAAGAAAGAGTCAAGGTTGTACCCAGTTCTGAAGCCAGGGTGTTGTTTGAACCTAAATATCCACGCTTACTGACATCTTTTAAAATACGGGATGCGTTTCCACATGTGTGGATGTTTGTGTTTTTATTTATTACAGAAATCTGTAGGTAGGTAGTCATATAGGTGTCTCACCTGCACTGCACCTGTGGGCTTCAAGGCAAAAAGTGATGTTTATGAAGGTGGAGAGGCCACTTCAGACATCCTGTGGGTGCGTCACACAGGCTGAACTCTACTTTTAGGAATCGGCGTCAGTGGTGCAGGGAGGCCGCACCCTCCTGCCAGCCCCAAACAGGAAATTCTTAATTACTCGCAAAAGGAGTGGCTGGAACAATAAAGTGCTGCTTTGAAAGCCTAAAGATACGATTTCTTTAATAATATGGGAAGGCTGTTTCCAGTTACAAACATATTAATTTGGGAAACCTGGGTTTGCTTGAGCAACAAGAATTGTAGGATTTTTTCCCTTTTAAGTTTAAAAAATGATGACAAAACTTATGATCAGTAAAAATGGCTGTATCGTGCCACAAAGTGAGTAAAAATTTAAAAATATGACTGCTACAATCCATGAAATTTGCTAAGCCCTCTTGAATTTTTCGACGTGCATGTAATATTGTTCTTTCTGCCAAGAGACAGCGGTAGTGAATCAAGGGCTCTGTCATGACTCATCTTAACTGAGGTTTGCTGTGCTAAATATTTTTCATTTTTAACATTCAATTTGACTTCACAGGAATCACCCTTCAGTTATAGTTCAGCCAGGAAAGAGACCTTTACCTGTGGAATCTCCAGACACGCAAAGAAAACGCAGAATACACCGATGTGACTATGAAGGCTGCAATAAGGTCTACACTAAAAGCTCCCACCTGAAAGCTCATAGAAGAACGCACACAGGTTTGAGCATTGCTCTGCTTTTCTTTCATCAAGTCTGTGGTAAAGCAGTAGAATAAGCTTTTAATTTGTGCTGATCACCGGATTGCTACGGGACTCAATAATAAAATGACATATCTTGGATCTGGCAGTGTTGTGAATATAATTATAGGCCATGAGAAAGAAAGAAGATGTAGCAGGAAAAGCCCACAACAAGAGATTTTAAGCCAAAGCAGGATCATGGTGTATGCTAGTAGGCTTTACATTCCCTGGCTCTTTGCTCATTTTCTTTCCAGTTACTTGCAGATTACTTACTCTGTACACCCTGAAAACACCAAATCGGTCAAATTGCAGTACCTCACTGCTTACATCACTGCTAAATTTGACTGAGACTTCCATGGGAGTAGCCCATTTACAAAAGTCTGGACTGTGTGCCATATAGGTGTGGCCATGTGGACTTGCTAACCGTTGGTCCAGTAGTGCTCTTTTCTGAGCGCTTTTCTTAGAGCTCTTTCCTGAGTGAGCGTTCCAATAAAGATTTCTCCATCTCTGTTCTCTGCAGATATGTTCATCTTGGCATGCTGAATACATATGTGCATGTGTGTGTATATGTGTATACGCACACACATGTATAAGGTGTATACATGCACACATATAGGTATATGTACCCTAGATTTTTACAAATACGTGAGAAACTTTCAGGTAAAACTGAGTTCATTTCTTTACCGTCTCACATCTGTGCACAAACCAGACCTCTACCTGGTTGGCACCACAATGGTATAAATGAGAATGAGGATTACATATTAGAAAATAATTACTGAGAGAGATTTTAAGTCGAGCTATTTGTGACAGTGGTACCATTTATTTTTGCTACGGTAGCTTTAAGAGGTCATAACCAGATGTCTGCCTGCTGCGTTGAATGATAGAAACAGCCCTTTCCCCTCCAAGTAATTTCCAATATGAGGTCCTGGTTTTGAAAATACTGGAACAAGTGTTTAAACCTTCACGCTGCTGGGCTTGATGAGACAAAACAAGTGCTAATATGGCAGAGGGAGGAACAGAGAGACAATAACAGAAAGAAGTTGTGGCAGGAAACGATTTTTTGATCTGTGAATTCTGACTGCACAGTTTCCAGCGCAGAACAGTCTGCAGCACAGTGCTGGCTGGAGGCTTTTTGGGTAAACATGGAAGAACTACCTGGAATTTGAGAAGACAAGAGGATAAATCTGCTGAATTACAGATGTGTTTGTGTCTTAAATCCCCAATTCTGTGTTTCTTTTTCCAGGTGAAAAACCATACAAATGCACTTGGGAGGGATGCACGTGGAAGTTTGCTCGTTCTGATGAACTAACACGGCATTTCCGCAAGCATACCGGAATCAAACCTTTTCAGTGCCCAGACTGTGACCGTAGCTTTTCACGTTCGGACCATCTTGCTCTTCACAGAAAACGCCACATGCTTGTCTGAGTGTCTTCTGTCCCTGACTCCCATCACACTTTTTTTTTTTACGTGTGCGTTTTAATTTCGATTCAGCTGGTCTGAATCTCTGAGTTTATACCATTAAAAGCTTACATATGGTCAGTAATAGATGTTATCTAACCCTTCTATGTCCTTGCCACGGGTCAGACCTAAAGAATGTGAACTTTTTTTTTTCCTGGGGATGCTAAGCAAACCCTTTCAGCAGACAGTATGTTTAATGTATTCCTTTGTGAATAAGGGAACTTGTAAACTAACAACTTCTGTTGGTTTCTTCATATAATCAACCCAGCATATACTGATAAAGTAGTAAATGTTATTGAATATCCAGAATGCTAGTCCTTGCCAGAGACTTTATTTATGTGCCCTGTAAAGGATACACTCTCATTTTATGCTGAACAATGCAATGAACGGACTCTCCCATCCTCATTGGTTTCTGCAGTATGGCTAATACAACAGTTTTAGAAAGACACCTGATTGGGAATAACACTGTAAAAATTAATCTAATCGACATAGTTACTTTACAGAAAGAAAGATTGATTCATAATATCGCTTACCCCAGTCAAGAAGAAAAATCAGCAGGAATTGGTCTATGCATAGAATTGTACGTCTAAACCAAGCTCATCTGTCCTCTGTATTATAGTGTAGCATATAACTTTGTTTTTATTGCATAATGCCCTGGTGGATTTGTTAAATGAAGACCTTGTGTGACAGTGTTTGTCTGCTGTGCAACTGTATGGATGGAACACACACGGTACTCTCCTATAACATGGCATTAAATGATATTCATAGAAACCTACCACACCTCATTTCAGGAATATAAACTGTCCCTCTATGGTCACTCCCCTACATTTCCTCTAAATATTTTTTCTCTTTGCTGTACCTCAAAAATAGCAATTGTCATGTCAAAAATGCTCCAGACTGTATTGTTGCAAGTGAGTGCCACTTTAATACACTACAGTATTTAAAATTATTAATTCACAATATTTTTATGACAAGATGGCATCAAATACGAAGCACTTCTGATGAGAAACTGAGTCATATATCTGTTTTGGGTTTAAAAAAAAAAAAGTGTACCAAATCATCCGTTTGATAACCGTTTGATTTGTGACCTCGTTAGTCTCTCAGTGATGGGCTAAGCTTTCCTGTGGATGTGTCTGTTGCGTTAAAATGTCACATCAGCAAGTCTTAACTCCCATGTCAATTGACAAACACAGCTCAAAAGATAAAATATAAATAAAATAAACTGAATTGAAACAACTCGCAGTTGACCCTAGGAATGTTTCAGCCTTTGGAGCCCCGCAGAAAGGAAGGTTTCTGTCTTCATTAGTTGGCAGATTTGGTGGCGCTACAAGGAAACAGGATGTATTTGTCTAGGCTCTTATGCACCGTTGAGGTTTCGTTCTCCCTACGTAAGGAGATGCCGTGCCATGCCCTGCAAATTTAAACATGCCGTAGTCAGATCTTCCTTTCTCTTAGAACAACTCACTGGAAAAAAGGGGGTGGAGGGAGGGGAGTCACAAACTTCTGCGGGAGGAGGCAGGTGGAGTGTCCCTCTGCAGGCGGATTCACTCGGGCCCTGCGAAGAGGTGTGCTCGGCTGCTAAACCCTGTGGAATGCTGAAATAACTTTGCAGATTCAAGAGTTTGAGCAGGAAGACCCTTTTCCCATTTGCTGCCTTGGCGGTATAGTTTACCAGCCGTTCTGCTGATATCCGCTGGCCCGTAAAAGTAGAGAAAGGAAGGAGCTGTGCTCCTTGGAGAAAAGCGTTCATCCAGTGTTTGCTGTAAAGTACAAAGTATTATCCAAACTCTGTAACAGATGCATCTATATGGAAATACGAAACTGGTAGTTTTATCTAAGGGGTAGGTTAACCCATTAGTTGTGCTCCACAGAGGGGTGAATGGGAATTTGCAAAGCTGTGCTTCGAGTCGTTCTGTAACGTTTTTATGAGGAAGACCCACGTGCTCTGTTATACCATTGTAAATCCTAGTGGCTGGCCCCGGATCATGTGAAGTTGCACCACATTTATGTTCTTGTAACTGAACCTAACCTGCTGGTCTATGGAATTGAAAAACCTGGAAAATCAGTTGGTCTTTTTTTGTTTGGTTGGTTTGGTACTAACATTGAGAAACTTCCAGGAAAGAGAATTAAATAAATGAGTGACTGTCTTCGAATGGGGATTTTGTTGTTTTGTTGGATAATTTTTATTTTAAACGGTAGCAGTATTATGCAGCGTCAAAATTGGTCTCCTTTATTAGGCTCTAGATGTTAATCATAGTTCCTTAAATGTAGCCAGGCCATTGACTGATAGGGCTGTGTGAAGCTTTTATAGCGTTACTCACCAGCCTAGAGAGGTTTGAGGGTTAAAACAGTTCTCAGTTATATTCTAGGGAAAAAAAGCAGAAGAGGTCCTACACAGATAGGCAAATTACAGGCAGCTGATCCCATTTTCCACTTAACAAATTTAAACACCTAACATTTGGGATGCTTAAGCAACATTTGTTTCCAATGCACGCTCTCTCTCTTTTAGGCCTTTCATAAAATGATGGGTTTTTTTAAGTATTGCCATTTTTTAATGAGAAATCTAGGGGGAGTACCTTAATGGCAGATCTTTGTAACTCTTTGTAACTCTGTAACTCTTTGTAACTAAGAGTTACTCTGGGGAACTAAATCTGAGGCACTTGCCATCTTCCTTCGCTAGCCTGTGTACCTTTTTCCTGAAAATATTTAAAACACTGGTGGGGGCAAATACAGTGGAGATGCAATAGATCTTTGAAATATCTTTAGCCATGTGCCTTGTGATTTAGGTCAACACCAATTTAAATATTAAGTATGAAAATCTGAGATTATTCAGAGTAAATGCCTTGTTTATAGGATTTGTTTTGCTTGTGTCTATGGTGTCTTTTAATGGGATGTTAGAAAATATCAAAAGTATGTTTTCATGTGAATTTACATCTTAAGTGGATCACTGACTCATTTCAGCAACTTTGACTTGAGGGGTATCTTGAAATTTTTAAATATACAAAACTAAAGGAAAAAAAAGTCAGTCTTTCCCTCTTTGACCCTAAGAGAAGCCAGTTTAGATGTGAAGATACACAAAACTAATCCTGCAGAAGGTGTATATTTAAAAAAAGGAGAAAACCTTTTTCACTTCCAGCTTTGCACTGTGCGGTGTGTGGAACAGATTATGTTTTACTAAGATGTGCCTGTTAAAACCATTTGATTATAATGAATTACTAATTTCTAAAACAATCCTATGAAGCTGAGCAGGTATTACCGTGTGTGGTTTTATTTAAACGTACCCTGCTATTCTGCAGTGATATTTCTAATGCCACAGTTTGTCTAATATGTTGCCTGTGTTTTTGTCTCTGTCAAGGTTAGCAACATGTAGATGAATGCAAATCCTTTCTATAAAAATTACAGAGCATTTTACATATCTTGAGGGCTACACCAGTTTTCATTATATTTTACAGATATTAGCACTTTTCTGCTATTTATGTACTTTAAATGTTAGAGGGTCAAAATAATCTTTCTGCTTAGCATCTCTCACCTGCAAATATAGCAGGATTGTTATATTTACTTTAATACTTGTATAAACTATGCAGAAATTTTTAAATAAAATGTAATATATTTTATAAGCTAATAAGACTGGGTAATTAAAGGTTTCTAGTGTGCATTACTATAACTTGCAAATAAAGAGACATTTTGGTAATCTTTCTTACTAAAGATGTGAATGTTTAATGTACTTTCACTGTTTCTACTTTGGTAGTCCAATGGGAATTCAGTAATGACATTTTGTCATGTCAAACTGTGAACATAAATTTGTACTGTACAGTCCTCATTCTATATCTAGTATACAATAGATATGTATTATACTTGTTAATAAAACCATCAGAATATTATTTGTGGTCATGTCATCGTGTGATACACAACAAAATTATGGTCAGAAAAGAAGCTAAGAAAGTGTATAAATCAGTACTGATTAAACAGAACAACAACAACGAAAGCGTGTAAGGCCCCAAAACAATTCCCGTTGTTTAAGAGTCTTTAATGTAAAAATACTAAAATATATTTTGAAATTTTAATTCCTAGTGAGATCAGCATGAAACAGCAGAGTAAAACATCTCGCATCACCGTCCTGAAGTTCGTTCAATACGCTTGGCATTACAGCCTTGAAAAGATGGCCTACAGACACCTCTCTATGCGCTTCAGTTCTCTCCCTGGGGGTCTCCTGACTCTGCTGCAACATTACCCCAGTCCAGACTTGATGTGGGATGCAGCCTTTAGGAGCCGAGGCAGTGCCAGCGAGGATTTTGGGTGGCCCTTGTGCCGTGCTCGGGCACGGCGGCTGCGCACAACTGCCCTCGCATGCGTCCCCCGGGCGCAGGAGGGAGCAGAGCAGAGGGAGAGGCAGGGATTGCAAGGTGGGATAGGAAGCACCTCTTTTTCTTCTAGCTCTTGTCCTTCTGACAAGCCTTGCCCAGCTCTGCAGTCAACGGCAAACTCACAGTAAGTAGTTTATGCCCTACCAGCTCAGGCAATGTAGAGTTCATTGACTGGTCTGGAACACCAAACGTGAGTTTACTTCCTTATCGCCCACAAAACCACTGTCTGGGCCTGCGTTCATTAGACAGGCTGGTTCCCGTGGCCTTTTCCAGGTCCACGTGCCAGGGCGCACACTAAGGGCCTCTTTGTTGGTGCTAATCTGCAGACGTAGCCGGTGGATACTGCGGAGCGCTGCAGCCAGCACACACACATCCCCAACCTGCCCCCCTCTTCCAGCCCCAGCTCCAGGCACCGGCCTTTACCAGAGACTGTAGAACAAAACAGCCCCACCCCCACATTTTTTGCTGAGAGATGGTTATTTGGAGACCTGACTGAAGGATGCTTTCTTCTTTTCACATGAAAGGCAGGCTGTCTCAGGTAATAAAGTGGACTCGGTTTTTTAATTTGTTTGTTTTTATGCCAATCTTAAAAAATTAGAATAAGATGTTAATAAGTTTGAACAAGATTTAAAAAAGAAGGTACTTTCTTCTCAACCATGCTTCAGATCTCTAACAACTTCCATGTCAACCATGATGCATTTTCCTCGTTGCTGAAACAGGAGCTGTGGCAAAACTGGAGGGCAACTGCGTATGTTATTTCACATGAAGAACATGTGTCATTTGCTTTCCTGGCTGGAGACAGAGATTCTGTTGTAACCCTGGAGTCTTTGGCCTTCACAATGTAAAGAAAGTAGATACAGTTGTATAGACAGGAGGAACTCCAGTGACTCTCAAGCAAGCTAATCACACATTTCCTCTGCACAGATTTTAGTCCCCTGACAATTTTCTGTTGAGTCTGCTGACTGATGTTTTGGATTTTGTGCCATCTTGCCATTCAGCTGACAAGATCACAAACACTAAATATAAACCATCACAAAGCTTAAAGCATTAGAAGATGCTCAAACATGAAAAATTGACTAAAATGGGGACATCCTGCTTCTGGTGTTAGAAGTCCCATGTGCCTCAAAGACTCTCATTTATTAATGATAAGGTACATGTCAGCATGCCTTACCAGTTCAGTACATTTATCCTCATAAATATGAAGGAAGATCATTTCATTGCCAATATCATGCCTAACAACTTGCAGCAACACATTCCCAAATGTAAAAAACTTACTTAAAGGCAGACCCTGACTGGCCGTCTGACAACCAGATGTTTGCCCTGGGGGTGAGAGGGACAGGACAGAGGAGGCCACGAGTGGATCGTAACTCTGTCTGTCTTTCCAGGGTTCCTGGCAGAGAGCACTGAGATCATTTTTTGGCAGACAGCTGAGTGCACTCCCTGTCTTTTTAGAAACTACAGTGGATGTCAAATGCCTGCTAGAAGTTTTAAGTGACCTTTGTAAAGATCTAGTAGGTCTTGAGATGACCAGTGCACAGCCTCAGGCTTTTGTAGAAACCTAGCCCCAGGTCTGTGGACGTTAAACAAATTGCTAGCCAAATCGGTCTCAACTGAAATGCATTTTCCATCTAACAAGAGATTTTGGAGGCATTTCCTTTTTCTCTGAAGTTTTCCAGGTTTCAATCGATCAAATTAGTTTTTTTCTAATGAAAAATAATTCCCTGGTTGATTCTGCATATTTGTCATTCTGACTGCTACTATATGCCTTAACTTTCTCACCTCTGTTCTTTCTTTCAGTAGTTTATCTGTTACTGCCAGTTCTGTTGAAGATTAATGGTTCAAGTCTGAAGTAGCTGTGTGTAGCACTATGTTCCTGGGGGGGTCTCTATTTTTAAATATGGTGCTATTTAGAGCACTGCCTACAGGAAACAAAGAAAGACTGAGAAACAAGACTGAAAGAAAACTGAGAAAACTAGTTATGTTTCATCTAGAGGAAATGGTTATCCAAAAGTATAGAAAGACAATATCCATTACCACTGCAAGCTGCTCCAGTCAGACAATGTAAAACAAGTCTTGGGTCAATAAGATCAGATAATCAATGAGCATGTTATCACAAAGAAGTGTGGGGTCATCATGATTTGAGAGCTTTGACACCCTTCCCGCTTTTTGGTTAGAGGGCCAAGCAGAGTTCACGTCTGTTCTGAAAAAACTTCATGCACCCAACTAGGGAGAAAGCAAGTTTATTACAAGGTCAGTGATGTCCATACCGCATCTCCAAAATGGACAAATAGGATAGTAGATAATATTCTTGACAAGAATGTTTTGCATAACATTCAGAAATTGAAATTGTGCATTTCCAAAAAAGTATATTATGGCTATACTCTAATATTTTTAACAAAAAAATCAAGAAAGGAACAAAGAATTCACTGTACGTCTTTTAGCAATTACTCCCCTTCCTTGCTGAGGTAATTACATCACGATATTGGCATATTACTGCTTGAGGCCCAGCAAATCAATACGGTGAGCACCTATTCTATGTATTGGTGAAGTACAGAAGCGAAATCAGGTACAGCAGAAACAAGGCAGAAGAATAAAATCTTGCAAACAGAAAACAAAATGTGAGACATGACTGTCTTGCATATCTTGCTGACCCTCTTGAAAATAAGGATCTTTATAAAGCAAGACTTCATGTTTATATCATGCTGCTTACTTAATAAGAGCATTTGTTAGCAAAGCAGTATACACTCTTTTCAGTCTACGCGGTAGGACTGAACCGCAGAGCAGGGGGCTGAATCACAGCCTCGGAGTCAGCACGGGAGCTGTAACGAGGTACGTCCTGATCGGATCATCCCGACGGACCCGTTTCTGCTCCTGTGGACAAACATACCTGCAAGAAGCTCCTGAATATGCTGGACCAGAAGAAGACTGTTTATTTATTTCATTTTTTTTAGGAGGAAGATTGTTTGATATGTTAGTCTAAAATGATCTGTCCTTTTCAGGAAATGTTCAACGATAATTAAATCGGCCACTGGGTGTCAGCCTTATTCTGAGGAACTGGCAAAATAGACAACTGCAAGAATATAATTTAAGAAAATATTAAGAAATGAAGCTGTTCATCTGTCTTACCTTCTATCACTGAGTCCGATCATATCGCGCACTGAAATCTACTAAAGGATTCAAGATGGGACTTGATATCTTTATTTTATTCATTTTATTTTTTAAAAAATATAAAATCTGTTATTTTTTAATAAATATAAAACCTTAACAATTTTTTAAATGATGGCTACATTTGGCCAAAAAAAAAAAAAGAATCATCACTTTTTGTACCCTCCGAACAGTTTAAGGTCAAAAAAATTGAAGTTTTGAAACAGAATTGAAACAGAAAAGTTATGTGAAACACTGTCAAGTGCTAAATTAATAGACAAAATACACTTGTTTTATCAAATGAAATTAGAAGTACATTTTATGTGGCTGAGGGTACACTACCATATGTAAATGACTAAAACACTTGGTAAGTGCATGGGAGATTTTTGAGATAAGAAGGATGTAATTGGATATTTAGGGGTTAATATTCTAAAGTGATATACCTAGCAGACCTGAGGAACCAAATTATTTCTTTCACATCTACCTACAGCTTAAGTTTCAGAGCAGCCTTAATTATGGAGAAATCTTCAAAGGCCCATATATTACTTACATAATTACATTCCTATCATACATGATTCAACACATAAAAAACAGTTTGTAGAACGTATGTCATGTAGAGATCGGAAAGACTAATTTGAGAAGTTTTACATCCTCTCTTTGCATCTATTAAACAGGACAGAGTGCATGCTTCTTACAACATTTCCAGTAAGTATTACTGCTAATTGTGCTTAGACTCTTTAAATTGGAGAGGGGAAGGATAAAGGTCTTTTAGGAAGTAGAAGAACAGCCATTTTTGAAAGTGTTCTCACTGGTTTGATGTAAAGATCAGAGGAGTCCTACAGAGGTAAAGGCTACAAATGTCTAACCAGTCTAAGTCATTGGCCTATATTACTGACCAATTCCTTAAGTATCTAACAGCTGCATATCACACAGGGCTTTTCAAACCTTAAATGTAACTCTGGCCACAGCTGAAATACAGCAGCCACTAACGCTTAGCGAGGCAACTGGAATTTACTTTCGCCTTGAGGTAAGTTTTAATAGAGATCTTCAGCCATCCTTTCTAAAGCTGTACACTCAGAGCCAGCCAACAGCATCCAACTGAGACATCTGGTTAAACTATGAGGTGGGTGAGCAGGGGTTTCTCAGCACCACTGAAAATCAGGAAGCTGTCACACGGCTGTCAGCCTGCTGCTTCCTCTGCTGCGCACACGCCCGGGAGGCGTCTGGTCAACCACACTTGCGAATGTGAAGGAGCACATCCTGCTACTTGCTTGTTCACTGGGTATGCTACTCACAGCTAGATCGGAGGGCTTTGCATTCCTGTCAAGCGGCAAGCGTAGTTACACAACTCTCACCATCAGTGAAATGACACCAGTAAATTTAAAACAGATTAAAAATGAGAGGTTTATTAGATTATAAAATTAAATACAGGCATAGCAAATGATTAATCTTTCCTATCAACAAATATAATTAGTTAATTAGCTTGACATTAGCAGAGAGATTATTTACTAATGAAAGTTCTCCTGCCTGTGTGATGACTCTCAATGGCTGCTGCTAAAAGGGTAAGACATCAGAGCTCAGGGAAACTCAGGAGATAAAGGGGATTCACCCCAAAGGATGAAGCTTCTGAGTTTAAATACTGAATAAACGAGCTAATTTGATGACAGTTATGGTAATGCAACCCTTTCTCACTGGCTGTGGAAGTTCTGTCTCCTGCTGTGCATTTGCAGTATTACCAGGGTTCTATAAATAAAAGGGGCTTTCCTGCAATATCACCATGTAATACATACTTTAAACATCTATAAAATCTCATTACAATTTAGGTTACTTACTGGCTGCTGCAGAGAGAAAGCAATAAAATATATTGTCTAATATAATACAAGAATTATAATGGTGCAAGCGAGGGAAATATTCACAATGAAACAGTGAATTCATAGATTCAGAGGATGTCTTTTTCTTTGCCCTCTCATAGTTGAGAGAGACTATATGAAAAAAAAAATTATTAAAATACATAATTACTCCTTAGAAAACCGGGAAAACACACAAGCCAATATAGCTTGATATGCTCACTGAAACAATCCTATAATACTATAGATTTTTTCACTAGTTCAGATATTAACTAATATTTTGAAGCTAATCAATGGTGAATTATATGAAGTCATGACTTACTAGGTAAATCTAGGGAAGCTGGAATATTTAATACAGCAAAGTAACCAGGATGTTAAACAGGGCATAACGGCTCCAACTTCCGGCTTTTACCCAGGAAAGTCTCTGTCTGTGACTAAGGGAAAGATTTCCACTGAGTTCATGGGACTTTAAACAAATCCTTCTGTCCGAGTACAGACTTGTAACAAGTTCCAATGATGTCTGAAGATTTAGGAATACAGTACCCTTGTCATCTGTTGTACCAATTTACAGAAATGGATTTACACAAGACGTATTTTCTTGTTTGCTTTTATTTTGCAATTAAAAACAAGGAAGTAGATCCCAGCCATCTTATCCTCACAACATCCCTGGCAGGACATAGATTAAATGCAAGAATTTACTATCCTGATAACATTCAACCTGTCATTATGTTAGTTACTCCCAAGAACTAAGGGGGAAACTCTCTAGAATTAAGGGGAAAATACCAAAATAAATGAAACCCCACTCTTCTATTACAAATAAGCGAAATTTCTAGGAATATTTGTTCTCCTTCTCTTTTTGATGATGGAAAAAATAGAGAAGATTTCTGATGCAATACTTTGACCACTAAAACAAGCAGTAGCAATTGCTATATATATTACAATTAAATTCTGTTATAATGCAAAAAAACTACCAAAAAAAGTTTAAAAATTATTAAAAATTCGATTAACACAATCTAATGCAATACAGTCATATACTGACTTATATTAATAGTAAAAATACTGCCACTCTCTACTCCTCATTTGCTTCAAAAGACACTGGCAGATTAATGTTAATAGCTGCCCTCAAGTTAGCCCAGAAAAGGGCATGCTTGCTCCTCTCCTTCGGCCACTCCAGGTAGGTCCTCTTGGCCATGAGAGCCTTCAGCTTGTGATACCTGGCAGGAATGACATACGGAGGGATCGGCTCCAGTAAAATGAGGATTAAGCTATTGGAGTTCTCACTAAATAACTTGTGATGGGCAAAGTACAGCTCATAGTGGCACCATTCGCTCTGCACAAAGTTGGGAGACAGCACAAAGACCGACTTGTAGCTCTTCTCTATGCAGTCAATGATATTCTCCACAATGCTCTTGCCCGGGATGAAATTCCTCTCGTGCTGGCACAGCTGCACACAGCCCTCCCCCTTCTCCAGGTTTGGGATCAGCTCGTTCTTCACCCACAAAGAATCACGTTCGCTGTATGAAATGAAAGCGTGAAACTGCAGCATGTTCTCCTGCTCTTGGGGGTAGCTGTGCCAAGCCCTCCGCTTCATCTGCGTCCACTGCCACATCATCCGCGCGTACCACAACGCATCAAAGTAGACGCACAGAAAGGCCACGACAGCCACCAGCACCAGCGTCAGGAGCAGAGCTGTCACAAGCAAGAGAGTGGTGTTGCAAGACAGTTCACTCAAGTGAAAGTCCTTCAGCTGGGTTCCCTGCAAGTCTTCTGGGTACCGGCACACGTAGGCCCCCGGCCAGCCCGACAGCTTCCCCCCAGACTGCTTCTCCAGGCGGATGAAGTCTCGCAGTTCGCAGGAGCACTTGAACGGATTGTGCCCTGCTTGTAGCTCCCCCACCCTTTGACAGCTCTGGAAGAAGTCGGCAGACGGCGTGAGGATTGAGTTCATCTCTATGTTCAGGGCTGCCAGGGCAGGAAAGCCGCTGCACCCGGGCAGGTCAGTCAGCCGGTTTGATGCAAGATTCAGCTCTTTCAAGGACTTCAGCTCAGCAATCCCCCTCGGGACGCTTGCGATCTGGTTGTTTTGTAGATCCAGGATTTGGATATTGACGGGCAAGCACTCAAACACAGACTCCGTCAACTGATTGGAGGACAAGTCCAGCTCTGCCAGTGAGTTCGCCCACTCGCAGCGCCCCTCAGCCCCATCGTGATGCAGCAAGTTTTTGCTCATGTCCAAATATTTCAGTGATTTCATATGGCTGGTCATGAAGCTCACCTTGGAAAGGATCTTAAATTTATTTCTCTGTAAAATAAGTGATTTCAAAGCTTTCAGAGTGACACAATTCTGGAACAACTCATCTGTCAGGGCGTTGTGAGAAAAATTTAAATACTGAAATGAGCTTGTTCTCTTGGGGCAAAGCATGTGTGGCATACACGCATCATATATTGTTAAATTTTCAATGTTCATTTCTGAAAATTGTCTGTATAGTATCTCCTGGTTGAAATAATAAACCTTATTGCGAGCATGCTCCAAAGTTAGTGCTTTCATGGAGCCACCCCAATAGACCGATCGTTCCTGAAAGCTTAATAAGAATAAAAATTCATATTCTGTCAGCTTCCCCAATGATCCACGAAAAGTCAAATTTTTCACAGTCCAGTACTCCACAGGTGAATTCCAAATAAGTAGGAAAATTTGAAAAATGATACCCCATTGCAAATCCACATTGTCAAGCATCAGAGCTGTTGTCTTGATTTTTTTCAGAAGCTCAAAAGGAGGAGAAGGGAAATCTTTGTAACTCAACATATATCTTAGGTTAGTTATTTTTAAATTTTCTGAGGTGCTCATTCCATCATACAAGAGGGAAAAAATGAAGTTTTGGTTTGCTGCAAAAACTATGTGAAGGCTCCTTGTATTTAAGGCTATCAGACTCCGAGGTTCATACCTAGAAAATTCTTCTAAGGTTAGGAAGACAGTGTGCAGCTGCAAATGTGTGATGTATCTGAAGTCTGATCTCTGTATCATCGTGGCACTTAATCCTAGGTACTCCAGATGAAACATGGTCCCAAATTCCTTACAGATGGGCAAGGCAGCAAACTTATTGAAAGAAAGATCTAAATGTCTGAGACGTGCAACACTTTGACAGTAAACTTTCAAAATGTTGTTATGAGACAAATCTAAGTATTCTAAACCCTGATTAAACATGAAGACATTGAAGTCAAGCTCTGTAATTAGATTATGAGAAAGATTCAATACTTGAAGCTCAGAAAGAGACATAAAATCAAAGATACTAAGTTCAGAGATCCTATTATGTGATAAATCTAATAGACGAGTATGGATTAAAATATTTTTTGGGATACTAGTTAGCAAACTGCTTGAATAGTTTGCAATAAATTCATTTTCCACAGTCAGCTGGATAGGATTCCAAAGAGTGAATATAAAGACCCAGGCAAAGACAAAGATATTTGTAAGGGGTCCCATTATGTCTTACAGAATTCTCTTGGTTCTTTACAAAAGCGGAGAAGCAAGGTTTTGTTTTCTGTTCAACTTTTCTCAATACTGAGTCCCACCCTATGGAAAGAAAACACATTGAATTTGCTGAATGTGTTTAGTTGTTGCACTCGCTGTTGATTGCTAAAATAAAATTCCATATAAAATTTATGCAATAAAAGTTATATTTTTGCTGTTTTTTCTAAGGTATTACGAATCCCCCTCACCCTCATCCTTTAATTCCAATTCTTGTTTTTCTCAGTTAAGTGGAAAGGAATTCTGTTATAATGGGAGGAATACAATCAGTGGTACCTTTTTAAAAAATACAAAGATGCTAAGAAACACAAATTTCACAGTACTCTTCAAAATTCAAAAAGAATAAAAATTTGGGAGTAAAGGAGAACACAACAAGCCTCCCATCTGCTGCTTTCCTACACCCCATGTCTAGACAAACACAGGGACAAAATTCCAAAAGCCCCACAGGCCCTTATGGGAATCAGTGCAAAAGCATCCTCTTCATTCAGAAGAGCCAATGGATATTCCTCTTTGTACTTCAAACACCAGGGACTTGGCCATGTACCCCCTCACAGTCAGCTGATCAGGGAAGCTAGCTCTAGCAAAGACAGGAATGTCTGTTTTTCTAGTAGGCCAAGAAGCTTGAGGAGGAATTATACTCTCATGAATATTGTAATGCCAGTGTGTTCAAAGCATAACTACAGGAAAACCACAGCACAATTAGCAACTCTGTATGAAGCAGTGGTGCCCAAAATCTGAAAAGAAGACACCTTACTCTAAACACCTGCAAAATCTCCTGGATTTCCTAGGAACATCTCCAAATTATCCCATAGCTGTAGCTTGGCAAAGAAGCTCTCTAGAAAAAGTGAGGGACGATGAGTTTAGCACTCAGGATTAAAAACCCATGGAGGAAGAGATTTTTTGGAGACGGAAAATGGCCCAATAGAATTAACATATAGTCGTGTCCATCAGTATTCCACATAGATCTGGAGAGGCATCATGAGAGTCCTCTCATGAAAAAGCATGCCCTGGGCATTACTACTCTCTTTTGGTTAAGCATTTAACACAACATACAGAAAACCTGAGACACGAAAGAGTCACACACTCTTTCAGGAGACAAACAGCCCCATTTTTTTCCTGTGCTGATTCTGTTTGGAAAATAAAAAGTTTTTTAATTCTTCCACCATGCAACCTCTTGTTTAATAAAAAACAAAAGCCTGTTGTTAGCAGTTGTAGGTTATAATGTGTGCTAGCGCATAAATAATTTGATTGGACTGATAATACAAGTCATGCCTTCCTCTCCCAATCTCCCATCCAGCTTAATCAAGCTTTCCTCAGGGAAGTAAAGCAAAGATATCTGTAGTTATTGCCACCAAAAGCAATAAAAGAATAAAACACTAAAGGGGAAATCTACCTCTGTAGAATGTGACTGACAGTCAAATTCCAAAGGACTGACAGTCCTTCCAAAAGGTTGGGCTAGGCTATCTGAGTGCAGAACAGACTAAAGTGACACTCAGATGGTTTGTCGAGTACAATGTCACTCACAGGACGAATGAAGACAAGGAAGCCTGGCCCGGCTTCCTTCAAAGAGTAGCTGACCCTGTTCTCCAGAGTCCAGGCTGGCAATGAACCTCTTGAGATCAAAAAAAACTTTGACCTGGAACTGTCTGGAGGGACTCCATGGCAAAAGGGAAGTCAGGAACGAAGCAAGAATTTTTCTGAAAGGAGGGAAAACAGGAGGACATTCTAGACTCCCTGCTCTACTGCCAGATGAGTTTTAATTTACTGTGCATGCTATGCTATACGCTGCAAGAAGGCAGCATCCACACTATACGGCACTGAGGAGGGCCAAATTAAAAGAATAAAGCAGGCCTGTCTAACAAAGCAATATTAAGGGGCAGCGATAACCGATCTAACACGATTTTATGACGGTGTTAAATTACAGTTGACTGACAATGAAAATTGCCATTCCAATTTTTTTTTCTTTTCTTTGTTGAAATTCAACATGCAGATGAGCATTTTCACTGAAATTTCAAAATGCAAGAGTATCTTCCAAGGGCAAAGAAACAGCAGCACCTAAGATGTGACACAGTCCGAAGCATATATAACAAGAAGAAAAGAAATTAAATAATGCAGCAAATATAACCCACCTTTTGTGTATGAAATTCATCCCTTAGCAAAGAACCAGCAAAAGACTTCTGCATACTCAGCTTACATTCTCAAGACAGAATTTCAAACACGTAATCTTGAAGCTGAGGCATCTCACAAGAGATGATAATTCCTTTTTAATAGTTAATAATTTCTACCTCCAGAAGTAGAATGATTTATTTTTGCAGGCTATCTAATTCTAACAAAACATCCATTTTCAGTAGAGTGCAAGTATTAAGAGTTCAAGGAAATAAAATTCTTAACAGCTCAAACTCAAAACACATTTACTCTTGCAGCATTTACGTAACTAAATGATTTAGGAGGAAACGGACCTATCTGCTGTACAGAATTTTCACCAAAGTAAGACCACTTAAATAAATCTGCATTGCTAATTTTATGTCTCTTTCTGACGGTTACACAGGTGTTCTGGGAGTCTATCAGCTGCATCTCCCCTTTCACACACACAGAAAACAGGAAGCAAAACTTTCACAGCCAACTTCTCTGCATACCAGAATCAGAGCTCTACCCCTCAGGAGATATTTTCCTCAGCAAGTAGATTAATTATGTTGCGCATGGAGAGACTGCAAAAACTCAAATCTCAAAAGCTAGTTACAGGGGCAAATTGACATAGTTCAGTCACCTTAACATCCTACGTCAGACATCTTGACGGTTGATATGCCTCAGGGGTTTATCATGGAAACCTCACATTGTAACTTCCACCAAGGAATTATAAAAAACGTGCTGTAGATAATATTCTCTATGACATGAAAGGTGTATGGAAACCATGAAGAATATAGCACCAGCGTAGGACAAACTGTCTGGGAATGGAGGATTAAGCAGTCGTTCAATTAACTTTTTGAGCAGGGGCATGAGCCTGGTGAGCAAATCAGCAGAGCACAGACTCAGTGCATTTCAAAGGCAGATGTAAAAAACTGAAAACAACATCTCATTCCCACAAACCTCCAAACGAATACAACATGCTTCGGTAAGATTAATTAACAAGGAAGAAAGAAGCTGAGAGTCTAGGCTCTGTTCTGAAGATTCATTTAATCTTAATGAATTTTAAGATTAAACTCATGAAGTATATAATGAATTCTTCAGGTATTAGCAAACTGGGGAAGGGCCCAGTTGGCCCATTTAGGCTCAGTCCAAAGCTTATTCTCTTCCAGAAGACAGCACCTTGGAGGAGAGGTGAAGGTGAGCTGGCCTCCAGCTAAAGAAGCTGAGAAAAATCTTCAAGGTTGTCTATGACAATTTAATTAAGACAGCGGTGCTGAATATATTTAAAAAGTTTGCATTAGTTTCCTGTTACACTTTCCTTTGCAATTATCCTTCCCATTCTGTAAAGAGGAAATTAACCCTTTTGTTTTGCTGGAAGAAAATTTCTGTTTTTCATTTTGAGATTGACGAGCGGGATGATAGTCTGAACTGAAACTTGCTGACAATAAACCATTCTGCTTTCCTCAGTGCAGTGAATCTAAGTAGCTCAAGTTCCTGAGACATCTGTGACCTGAGATGAGACTGGGGATCATGAATGTTTCTCAATAAGCAGCAAGAATCTGCTTGTCAGCTGATACTGTCCTGTATCCAAGTTAAAGGAGAAGTTCCCATTGGTGGGCATTAATCCATGTCCCTATGGAAACGAGTAGACTGAAGTGCTTGTTGGCAGAACAATAATATGATAATCAAATTAAGAATGAAAGCACGTGAAGCCAAAGCAGTTTTACTCCCAATATAATTACTCATAAATCTTTGCTGTATTTACAAAATCAAATACACCATCAACTTTCTTCAAAACTGATTCTGGTACACACAGAGGGTACATAAAAGCAAAAGCAGCCACATCTTTAGTTGTAATACGTTCAACTTCCCTATCACCCTTCTCTGTGAGACTTTAAAGCATATTTAAAAACAATCTGCCATAAATAAAAATTTGGCACTAACTGAAGCAAAACTGATAACTTCTGAATATTTCTGTTAATTCATTAGGAGCATTGCATAATATTATATTCAGCAAAGCTTTGTTTGCAGGTTGGTCTCAGTTTACTGATGAAGTCATTTTGTATGACGCACAAAAGATAAAAAGCAGTGTTATTTCTGTTTATATACCCTTAACGTATTGGCTAAATGCTGTACTTTCCGTAGCGAGCATATATACATATATACATTCATGCAGATACCTTACTCCATTTCTGAAGTTCATACTGCTGGTTTTTTGCAGCTCATTAATTTATTTCTTCCAATAAGCACCTATCTTCACAAATAGCCTTTCCTCAAAGCACATTCCAAATTTCTGCCTATATATTGTGATTGCTCACCCAGAAAGGAATTGCAGCTACACTTGGGCTGGGTAAATCAAGCTATTCAGGACCAACAATATCCCCAAAGAAGTGAAGAGTCTCTCCAATTGAAACTGCAGAACAGCACTTACGCATGCAAAACACTGAGTTAAAACATAGCCAGAGCAGTTGGACCCATCCAAACACTTATAAAAAGTCAATACAATTATTAAAGTTGCAAGTGGCTAGGTCAGTGTTTGGTCATGTTCAAGGACCTTATCTTCAATCACTACTCTTTCATTGTCACAGCTTACTCCTGCATATCAAGCGGGCAAAATGGGTGCTAAATGTTACCATAAGTTAAAGTAAGCAGAAATTTTATCATATTATAAGCCTATTTTGCTTGGGCATAGACACAAGGATGAAAAATGGGGAAATCAAACTGTATTTCTGACAACACAGAGGCACCTTGCAAAACACAGAACTGATTTTCTCATGTATTGGTTTATCAATACCACCTCCTCTTGACCAAGTGGTGAGTACAAACAGGCTTTCTAGTCAACCTCAGTGAATGTTTCTGAAAGAAAACTGTATCATCCAGGCCAAAGCATTGAGTAAACAGATGAGTTTTACAGAGGTTTTGAACCTTTTCCCGCAACAGAACACCTCACCTCCATGGAGTCCCATTTCTTTCCCTCTCCTCTCAGCTTCCTTTCCTGCTCTAAACCTCTGCAGCTGAGTTTCAGTGATGATGCTTTAAACTTCTAATTTTTAGCTTTAAAATTAAAAAAGAGCTGAGCTCTCAGCAGGGTAACCCAACTGTGCATCAGGACTTCCATTCTGCCATAGATCAGATAATCATCTCACTTATACTATACAATACTTATATATGAAAACATTTCCACTTTCACTTCATTTGCACATTTTCTAGGTTTTGCAGGGTGTTAGTTTAACTAACTCCCATGTTTTTGCTTTTGTATGTTGGTACTATCAAGCACGTAAACGTGGCATTGTTGCTAGCCGCTGAGATGACTCCTCCAATACCAGGACTGCTCTGATACAGTATCTGACATGAGAATATATTTACATAATCCCTTTTCCTCCTAGCTGGAGTGCATTAGCAATTGCAGTTTTCCATGTAGAACCAGTTGCAGACTTACTTCACCAGTGTACACAGAAAAGGGCTGCTACCTTCCAAAACGTCAGAAAAAGTGTCAGGAGAAGAGCCTTATAAAGGATATGAGACTAATATATGGCCTCCACATAGGGGAAAAACTTCTCTTTGGACTAAAGACTGTTTTTACAGAAACTGTTCAGAGTGTGGCAAAGGCCAAGATAACTGTCTGGATATGTAATCTCCTGGAGAGTATGTAATCTCTTGGAGAATCACCTCCCCTGTGGAATCTGACAAATAAAGTGGATGCAGTAATTCACTGCATGTTTAGCTGTTTTGCTAATTATCTGGGACATAACATAGACAAGAGTGTAATAATATGTGGGCTTTTGGTCTCGCAGTACAACTTTTAATTGCTCCCCCCTCATATTACAAGACTCACTTTCCAACATTATTCACTCACTCTGGACCTACACAGGAAAACTGTAATTAAGTATTTCTACTTATGATCATATCAGGTACATTGCCAGAAGTACACGGAGCTCCCAAGTTCTCTCCAGAGCAGTAAGCAAACTCCTGCTAAACACTTCCACTCCTAAAAGAAATAATTAATTCCTGAGAACAGCTGTGTGTTCTCATCTGAGTAACGTGAAGCTTCCTAGCGCAGCCTGCAACTCCCAGGGGATATCCCTTCGTCCTCTGGCCGACAGAAGAATCCTATGACTTCTTAAAGCTTCACACACAACCGAGAATGCTAGCTGAATTTCAGAAGTTTTGTGAGCTGCTGAGACTAAAACTCTGAGACTTTTGCAGAGAATTGTCAAGCAAGCCACCATGTGGCCACAATGGCTGTTCCTGGCTGTGTGAAAGGAACAGGACACCAAGTTAATTAAGTCTGTCCACCTTCAGTTTCTGAAGAACTAAATGACAGCCATACACTGAATCCTTAGTTGGAGGGGAAGGAAGAAGCACAGAAAACATTTATTTCTGCAGTCCTGAAAGAGATAGCAACTTGGCAATAGGTGTATTATATTAATTGAGGTTAAGTGGGATGAAAGCACTAAAAGGTGTTCAATTTGACCGTTTCACTGTAAATCTTTAAATAGCTGCTCACAGTTCAAGATCTCAATCAAGAGATCTCAGCCTGCTTAAAACTGGGGCAAACAATCACAACTAAAATCTTTTGCTAATAATGAAAGACTAAAATCAGATAAAGCATTTCTACACTAAATTAGGATTTCATCTTAACATCCCTTCCTCTTTCTCCATGCTGAAGCAAATTTATTGGTCATCTAAGTCTGGTATCCAAGGTGGCAAACAGCTGTCCTTTGGGGGCAGTGATAGTTTGCTGTGATGATCTCTAGCAGTTGTGAATGTTTGTCTGAGTCCAACTGCATCCTCCTGACGACAAAACAACACAAGTACAGGCAAAGGGGTCTGCTGTATTCCTGTATAGGAGAGCAAATACTGTAAATGCAGCTAGTCTTTCTGATTCCATCAATACAGGGGCCACATCTGGTCTCATCAGCTATTCCAAGATCTGGCAAACGTTTTCAACCTCTGGCTGCTTATTGCTTTTCTGATCAGAAGCTTAAAGCTGTGCTGCAAAAGATACTGTTTTGGCTGAAAAGGACAGACTCTTCTAATCAAAGGCATAACATGAGATACGTCAATGGGTAGAAAAACAGTAGGAAGCTAGAAGCATGGGGTAGTGTCACGGGGCGCCCGGGAGGGGCAGCTGAGCCCATCACAGAGCTGGGGGGGGGGATCCCCAGCTGCCTGACCCAGCGTCCCGGATCAGGGGGTGCAGTGGTGCTGGCTGCCCACAGCCTGCCGGGCTGGACCAAGCTTCCCTCGGTGGGGCGGGGGGGAGCCTTGGAAAAGGTGGCCTGGCGTCTTGGAGCCTTGGAAAAGGCCACCGAGGCTGCTTCTTCCCCGCCGCTTCAGTGATTTCAGCTCTCGGCAGCTTCTTCGCCGCCGCTTCTTCTTCAGTGAATTCAGCTCTCTTCTCTCCGTCGCCGCTGCAAAAGCCGCTGCTGGGCTCACGCGTGCCCCTTTTATCCCTGTCCCACTGTGGGACCGCAGGCAAGCAATTGGTTAAAGTTGTCTAGCCCCCGCTCCTAGTGGTCCAGTTTCAATCTCTAATTTTAACGTGAACATGTTTGCAGACGGCCGCCTTCCTTCTGGAATATTCTACGTGACTGACGGGTCTAGGCTGCTAGGCTACACGTTAGCCCTCCGCTAATGATCTTAGATTGTGGCAGTGGGGGGTTTCTGCAGGCTATCCCTGGTTACAACAAAGGACAGGATGACTGGCACCTTACACCCACTGTGCAGTAAAAACCTACTTTCTTAACTTCTCCCCTAAACCAAACCTCTCCATGATAGGTAGAGAAAAAAGTTTCTCAAGATATAACTAATGATGATGGAGGCAGTTATGTCACTAGAGACACTGTCTCAGTCCCTGCGGGCAGGATAACCCTGGCAGGACCAAGACGGTGCCAGGACAGCATCAGAGGATTCAGATTACAGTTCTTATTGTCAATTCACCACTTCCTCCTGCCAGCAGTGCCAAACTACCAACCCCCCAAAAGGGAAGCAGCTTTTTTTTTTTTTTTTAATTACCTCCTCCTCGCTACAACTTCCCCCCTCAGTTAGTCTTCTTTTCTGACATGGCCATTTTTTTCCACCTATGTTATATACTCATAGATTTCTATATCTACGTCTAAAGCTTTTAAGCTTCCTGAATCTTGTTCCTTTTAAGCTTCCCTGAATCTGAGAAAACTCCATGAAGGAACTGCCTCCAGCTCTGGGTTCCTAGACATCTTCACAGGATGTGTAATTTTCTTTCTAGCAAGCTGATTTTGACAACGGAAGTCATGTGACCTAGCTGCCTAAGCCTTGTGATTAATGCAGCTCTCCAGACTCTCCAGCAACTCAAGCATACGCTTCTACACGACTATAACAACTTCTCGAGATTTTATTCTGCTTAGAAAAATTCACAACAGTATTTCAAGCAGCATTTCAAAACACACATTCCAAACTCATTTCTGATTTGCCTTTATTGTATCAATCTCAAGTGACTTTGAGTAAGATTTTCCTAAGCTGATTTTTTCCTATAGCTAGAAGGCAGCATAGACAACTATGTAGAAACACGGTTCTACAACAGAGTGAAACACATTGTCAATCAGTCAAAATTACCAAAAATGTATTATTTCACCGCCCCCCCCAAAAAAAAAAACCCCGACAATAAAGAGATTCTTAATCGCTTTGCCCACATTCCTTTCTATCAGTCACTGGCAGATTAATGTTAATAGCTGCCCTCAAGTTAGCCCAGAAAAGGGCATGCTTGCTCCTCTCCTTCGGCCACTCCAGGTAGGTCCTCTTGGCCATGAGAGCCTTCAGCTTGTGATACCTGGCAGGAATGACATACGGAGGGATCGGCTCCAGTAAAATGAGGATTAAGCTATTGGAGTTCTCACTAAATAACTTGTGATGGGCAAAGTACAGCTCATAGTGGCACCATTCGCTCTGCACAAAGTTGGGAGACAGCACAAAGACCGACTTGTAGCTCTTCTCTATGCAGTCAATGATATTCTCCACAATGCTCTTGCCCGGGATGAAATTCCTCTCGTGCTGGCACAGCTGCACACAGCCCTCCCCCTTCTCCAGGTTTGGGATCAGCTCGTTCTTCACCCACAAAGAATCACGTTCGCTGTATGAAATGAAAGCGTGAAACTGCAGCATGTTCTCCTGCTCTTGGGGGTAGCTGTGCCAAGCCCTCCGCTTCATCTGCGTCCACTGCCACATCATCCGCGCGTACCACAACGCATCAAAGTAGACGCACAGAAAGGCCACGACAGCCACCAGCACCAGCGTCAGGAGCAGAGCTGTCACAAGCAAGAGAGTGGTGTTGCAAGACAGTTCACTCAAGTGAAAGTCCTTCAGCTGGGTTCCCTGCAAGTCTTCTGGGTACCGGCACACGTAGGCCCCCGGCCAGCCCGACAGCTTCCCCCCAGACTGCTTCTCCAGGCGGATGAAGTCTCGCAGTTCGCAGGAGCACTTGAACGGATTGTGCCCTGCTTGTAGCTCCCCCACCCTTTGACAGCTCTGGAAGAAGTCGGCAGACGGCGTGAGGATTGAGTTCATCTCTATGTTCAGGGCTGCCAGGGCAGGAAAGCCGCTGCACCCGGGCAGGTCAGTCAGCCGGTTTGATGCAAGATTCAGCTCTTTCAAGGACTTCAGCTCAGCAATCCCCCTCGGGACGCTTGCGATCTGGTTGTTTTGTAGATCCAGGATTTGGATATTGACGGGCAAGCACTCAAACACAGACTCCGTCAACTGATTGGAGGACAAGTCCAGCTCTGCCAGTGAGTTCGCCCACTCGCAGCGCCCCTCAGCCCCATCGTGATGCAGCAAGTTTTTGCTCATGTCCAAATATTTCAGTGATTTCATATGGCTAGTCATGAAGCTCACCTTGGAAAGGCTCTCAAATTTATTTCTCTGCAAGATAAACTTCTCCAAGTGAATTAATTTTTCACATCTTTGAAAAAGCAGATCTGTTAAATCATTCTTTAAAAAATTTAAGTATTTAAAGGGACTGTCAAAGGAAGGACACAACATATGTATCATCTCTGATTCAGCTACTGTCAAGGCTGCAATGTTCATGTCTGAAAATATTCTGTATAAGTCATCCTGTGAAAAATATAAATCTGTGATTAAAATCTTCTTCATTGTCAATGCCTTCATAGAGGTATCAGAATAGCTAAAATCGTATTTTTCAATGTCTGATAACTGTGTCATATTGTTGATATTTAAGTATTCAATGGATGAATGCCATGCAGTCTGAAGAATTTCAGTAAAATCTTTCCAGTCCACTGAAATATTCGCCAATGTCAGATTTTGTAACCTTGAGCCTTTTTTGAAATTTGATAACAAAGCTATTAATTTTTCTACATCTTCATTTTTGATTTCTGATAGTGATAGGCTTTCTGTAGTATTTTGTATTACAACCCAATCAAAACTAGCTTTGGACTTATGACTATTTGTATACATAAGTGGCAGGCTCTTGATTTTGTTGTCAGAACCAGCTTCTGGAAAATTATGAGAAGCAGATGTAAAGAGTTCATTTTCCACTGACAAGCTGACACTGTTCCAAAAAGTTAATGAAAACAGACACTCATAAAGAAAAAAGTTCTTGAGAGATCTCATCTTCTCTAGCATATTGCTTTATGGTTCCTTACAGTTGCTCAATGCTCTTTCTTTATCTGTTCATCTTTGTTCTAATCCTGGAACAACAATAACAACAACAAAGAAAAAAAAACAGAGTATATCATTAAGTAACTATACAGAAGCCATCACAGGGACTGATTTTGTAAAGTTCCAACTTCTCTCTCCCTTTAACTTAAAAAGCAATGAAAGCACTTATCATTCAGGAGAGGCATTCCTTATTTAGAGGACAACATAAACATTTCTACTTGGTAAAATCTGCTGTGTTTAGCATTTAATGAGTCTGTTTCTTATGAAATGTGTCTGATTTCATAAGCAACTGCCACCTACTCACAGAACTGCTACTGTGATTTCACGCACTGTGTAGACTCCCCAGGGCTATGTAACACACTTTGATCAGAAAGTATAAAATTTGAGAAAATCACTATAGCCATCCACTCCTCAGACTCTCTGTTGAAGGATGCAAGCTATGCTCAGTAGACTTTTTTTAAAATGGACTTGTGACTACAAAACCTGGACTGAAACAAATGATTTACATGGATGATACAGTGAGATAGTAATTAGCTGTCAGTGGTGGAACTCATGCTGCTACCTGGAGGACCCTAGTCTCTATACCATTTCCCAATTCTGCAGGCTTTCTTAGAATTTAAATCACTGGGTATAAGATATGCATTTTCCTTGATGTAACACAACTTACATTAAGAAATCTCAACAAGTCATCAAATCACAGAGACACCACCGTACTCTTATTTTGCAGAGCATGTATGAAACTAGATTTGGAAACCATCTAGAAATAGTGGAGCAGAGAGGCAGATCTTTTCCTGCCTTATTTCTAGACTTTCATTTGGAAAAATTATATACAGTTTTACCATCCTAGCCCTCAACAGACATTTTGGCATATGCAGAGAACAAGCAATAATCAGCATCCTCTATGCTGTTCTTCTGATTGTTTGGGCAACAATACTCCTAATGTGTTTATATAACCAAACAAAATGTGCAGCTTCAAGAGAAAAGCTGAATAAAAATCTACCATCAAATCTTTATTCCTTCCTAGGACAAAATTTCAGCAATACCCAGGAACTAGGTGAAAAAAGGATATGATTCTTCCACATGTGCTTAATTGATGTCTATTTTCTTTCTCATTCCTACTCAAACTATTTACACATACCTTCATATTTTGTTTAGATTACCCTATGAAGCAATGATATTAGCAGCTGTTGTAACACATGACCTGCAATTTGCAGACTAACATAGGAAAAACTATATTTTATATATTACTTTTCACTCAGAAATATCCTCAGGTCCTCGAGTTTGACAAAAAGAGCATTATCTAGACATAAGGAGAGAAGCAATCCAGTAGGGTGCACAAACGAAGAACATAGGGAGAAAATGCTCTGTTTTTTAAAGGGTCAGAGAAGAGATTGAAATTTAGGTTTTAAGAGCTTGTCCACTCAGTATAAACTGACTAAAATCTAGTACTACTTACAGCCTAAACTTGTGGAGTGCCTCATGACAATCTTGGGGACAAACCAGTAACGCCACATAGCGAAGAAATCTAACAAATGCAGAAAAACAGCCATGGTCAGCAATGATTAGCAAAATCCTAAAGACTTCTGTGCATAGGAGACTGAGGATTCCGACTTCTTTTTTGTAAAGTAGAAAAATCTAATTATTTCAGATTGCAACTGTATATACAGACACGAAATGAACAGAATGCATTGAGCTATGATGGTTCACTACCAAGGTAGGGGCTTCGCAAGTAATCAGTGTAATACAAAACTCTTAACGTTAAAATACGTAGTTCACATGGATGAAACATGTCATCAGATTAGACTCAATCCTGAACTGTATTAAAACTATTTTCATTAAATCACTACAACCCTCTTACATGGATGTAATGCTAATATAAAGAGACTGCTATTTGGCAAGCCTCTTTGGATAAATTTATGGAACTAAACTATTTATTTATGGAACTATTTATGGAACTCTACTCTCATTTCCTCCCAATATACTTGAAGTACACCACACGTTTTTGTTAACAACCGTATATGGAAAATATTGCTCATTTTCAAAATAAATGCAGACTATAAAACAGTTTTAGCTAACTAGCAATTGCCTAAAACCAAAAAAATGAAAAGTTTCTCACCATAAATCCCTGCTCTCCAATAAAGTAGAAAATGTGTCCAGGGGAAGCCAAAAAGGAAACTTCCTGTAACTCTATCTTGTAACAACACTTAGGAACACTCAGACTTTCTATAAAACTTGTTTGTGCCATCTACTGACAGTTTATGAAATGGCATTTGTCTTCTCCCAGATTTATTTTCCACATACGACATTATATCATTTCCCCATTATTTAATTATATTTTTGAACTGCATATTTTTATGGTTTGCAATAGACAAAGCAGGTAAAAACATTAATCTTCATTTACACCCATTCACCAACTTCCTATCTTTATCAAATTAATATGAAAACAAGTATTTTTTCTTTTGAGTTTCAGTATAAAACTTGTTCAAACATCTTCCTCTCTCAATTTAATAGCAATTTAAGTCTTTACGCATAATTCTAATCCGTTTTGTCATTTAGCTATATGAATTTAGTCGTCAAGTTCTTACCAAGGCTGTTTTCTAACAGTCCAGTTTGTCTTATTTGAATTTCGGTTTAATGGGAAAGGAAGAATGACCTCTCTCTTCTGCTCCCACTGTGTTGAGTGGGTCATATAGTGAACATGGAGACAGTGGATCAAGCCTTCTTTTTAAATTAAAACAGGGCCGGGACTTCAGTATTGAACGTCCAAACACTTGGGTTATTGTCCCAGCAAAGACATAAAACAACCTGTCTTTATTCCTCTGTAATGTTGCTCAGATATTCTATTTTAGCTGAGATCTAAATACAGAATTAATTCTGCCATCATTCTGCAGAATTAATTCTGCAATCTACTTTTCAGGTTTAGCATGCCGTAACACATTCTTGCTTTAACGTGCATTCCTTATATCATATCTTATTTCTAAGTTTAGGGTAGGAAAAAAAGCAGTCAGAAAAAGGAAGGGAAAGACGGTACGGACAGTACACAACAGAACATGACAAATCATACTCTCTTCTGCTGTGCCTATGAGCCTTATAGCACTCCACAGATTCTTTCTCCTTTGCTGTCACTATGGACAAGAGTGTTAACATCTGGTTTCCAAATTACACCTTAAAATGTTGTTATATACAAGCCACATCATTGCCTGTCTTGAACAGGAAAGATTTTGCTACCATCCTTAGGATTACATAAAATCCTGAAGTAAGCCCTTGCTTCCACCCCGTATTCATGTATTGCAATGAAACAGCTTAGCAGCCTGAATATAACATACCTGTAACTCATGAATAACTGAACAAGATGTACTTTTCTTTAGTATGTCATAACTGCCATAACTTAGAGACTATTATTGGGGAGTATCTCTTTCACTAAATGACAGTATTCACCTGGTCATAAGCACAGTTTGAGTTTTATAGTTGTGCCTATAAAGATGGATAAAGATGGATAAATTGAAAAGCAAAGTATATTACCATTAACTGTATGCCATTAGCCCTCATACTTACCACACAGATTTACCAGTACAATCACTGGAAGAAGACGAATATATTCCCCAATGTTATGCATACTTTTTTGTATTGTTAAAATAAGTCGAATGAATTCACATAATGCGTTTATTTCCTTCCATCTTTTCTTATGTTCATCTATTTGTTAAAATGCAAGCGTCCTTTCTAAAGCCCATCAAAGACCCACTACAAAGATGATGGCACTCCATTTACAGTAAGAACGAACTTCAGTGAAACTTGAAGTTTCAAGTAGAAGCCCATCTCTATTTGTTGTTCACTATCTGTGTAAATTGTGTTCCAAAACACTGTTTGCGACATTACTGCAGTAAGAAAATATAAGTGAAATTAATCATTGAAAGGGGAAAGAAAATCAGAAAATTAAAGTGCCAAGATCAGTTAAAGTCATTTTACTTAGGAATCAAATACATCCTGTTATCCCACAGCCAGATACATACACTTACTCATTTGCAATGTTTGTTTATCCTGAACTAATACATTTCTATTATAACAGTGATTTATAACTGCCTTTCATGTCTAAAACATGCGTGAACTTCTAGAGAATCTGCTTTACAGTCAAAATTACCATCCATCAGGAGGAAAGACAATCTCCAGTTATAAAGCTTCCTCTGTCATGGTTCCTGTAAGAGTTTTACTTTACTCTTCCACAAACTCCAATGCCAAATCTTCAGTATTGCTTTAGCTTCATGTTCCATAAAAGCATCTAAACACAAATAAATTAACCTAAAAGAAAAACGCCAGGACTCCCAGCATGCTCTGTTATATTCTCACTTAGAAATAACACTATTATTTATAACATTTTTTGGTGAAATAAGCATTTGTTCTGCTAACACCTACCTTAATGCAAAACTGCGGAGACTTCTGCTCGGTAAGTGTGTAAGTAACATAGCTTTATCCCTGGGTCTGCGGAGCACGCGTCCCAGACTCGGGTTTTATTTTGTCACTTCTTACAGTGACCTCCTCAGTGACTCATAAAACATATTCTTATGTTCCCTATGGTAGTAGTATTTGTTTTTCCTTTCTTCAGCAAAGGAAGATTACTGACAACCATGATGAATCATAAATTGCATACTATTGAAATAAAAGGGTATGTTTTGCCTTAAAATGGAGAAGTGAAATGAGGAAAGGGTGTGAGGAATTAGAAGCAAGAACTACAACCCGTTGGGCAAGAGCCTGTAATCCCCTTGTTTAATCACATATTTCACACGAGACTGCTGGCAGCCGGTATCTTACTGCAAAACTGTGCACACACCCTTTAACTTTACTGTAGCCCATTTCATGTAAACACAGACAGAACCAGGGTGCAGAGCAGTATGTGAGAAGCCAGATCTTAGCTGTTTAATTCTGCAGCCACATACTTCAGTTCGGCTTTGGCTTCCGCTTGTTTTGAGGAACGATTACACTTTCTACACCAAAAAGACCAAACAAAAAACCAAAACCCACACCTTACTGCCACGCCAGCTCAGTGACCACACTCCCTCGCACTTCCTTCGCCTCAGGGCAACCGTCGCCCCCGCCCGCCTCCTCAGCCAGGGCGCGGCGCCGCCGCCCGCCATTTCCCGAGGCGCGCCCGCGCCCGCGCCGCGGGGCCGGAGCCCCGCCGACAGCTGCGCCGCCCCGCGGGCCGGGCACGCGGCTCCTCCGCCGCGGAGGGGCGGTAATGGCGGCCCACGCAGGCCGGGCAGGTCCCCGCAGCGGGCGGCGTTGCTGCCCTAGCCTGCAGCCCCGGCACGGCTCGGTAGCGGGGCAGAGCAGGCCCCCGCCACGGGCGGCCCCTCAGAGGGACGGAGGGAGCGGCAGGGAAGGCAAGCCCTCCCTCCGTCCCTCCCCGCGGCCCGGCCGGCCGCGGCTGCCCGGCCTCCTCCCCCCGCTGCTGCCGACGTGGCGAGGCGGGGAAGGGAAGGAGCCGGGGGCGCGCCGGCAAGGGGACTGCTAAGCGGTAAGCAGCGAAGGGATTTCTTCTTCTTCTGCCACTTTTGAAGCTGCCTGCGGGCTCCTCGCAAGTTCCTCTGCCCCCGAGGAAAAACGAGAACAGAAAAAAGGGAAACTTGTGGTCACCGTGGGTCTGAGGGGGTGGCGCTGGAGCTGCTCCGGCTTTGCGCCCCGAGCGCCGGGCAGGTGGCGGCGGGGCAGGGGGGTCCCGGCGGGGCGGGGGCAGGGGGGCACCCGGTCCCGAGGGCGCCCGCCGTCCCTCGCCGGCCGCGCCGACACCGCCGCTGACAGAAAAGGGCCCCGGCGCAGTGGGCGTCGAGCGAGGGGCAGCGGGGCGCGCTGGGAATTACCACCCCCTCGCAGGCAGAGAAAGCGGTTATCCCGCCCGGAGGCGTTTATTTGTGTTCGGAGGCGCCCGTCGGCGCTTGGGTTTACTTTCGAGGCGGGATTACACTCGGCAGGCGGTGCGGGGTCGGCAGGTGTCACGGAGCCGCGGCGGGCCCTGCGGTGGCCGGAGGCCCGGCCCGTCTCACTTCGCCTCACCTGCTGGCTGCGGCCTGGCAGGAGTCAGGGTGTTTGCGTCCAGCCCTGTGCGAAGCTGGTCGTGAAATTTTCGCCTTGAACTGTACAGAGTAATTCCATCGCAGCTGAGTTTTCTGAGCTGATTTACATCAGGAGAGCTCGCACGGATGACGGCTTGAATGACGCCTTACCCCCGTGTTCAAGAAGATGGACTCTTGGTTTTTAACTGATCTGGGAGTTTGCTTTGTTACGTGCTTTGCTCCCGTAAGAGCGGTGTTAACAGAGAACGGTTGGCCTTAAGGGTTCTCCAGTATATGGCGCAGTCCCGCAAACAATTATGCACACATGTATAGTTGCTGCACATATTAAATTATGTGCTCTTTGAAGAATTTTACTGGTCATGTGTCTGTTCTTACTCAGATCTTAGCCTAATGCAAATTTGTATCATGAAGCTATATATATGCTGAGCACATATGCTCCGGTTTTACTGATTTTAGTAAAAGTTGCTCATATCGGTGGAATTTGGCTTACAGATAGAAAAATTTTCTTTAGGCAATGCTGCCTATCACGCAATAAGCACTGCTAAAACAGTGGTGATATTTAAGTGTATTTAAGCATTTGTCTAGTATTTGCTATATTTGTAATGGAGCACTGCAATACTTGTGGCAAATGTAAAGATTCTGACTTGTACACACCTGGGTTTTAAAGATAATTCAGTTACAGTGTAAACTAAAGTAATATAAGTAGCATCAAGTGCTTACTTATTTATGACTCTTATTCACTGAACCTGAATGCTATTCTTGGAACCGTTCAAACAGCTGATCTACATTCGAATTAGATAAAGAAGCTACTAAAGCCACAGATGTACCTGCTTCTATAGACTTTAATAACTATGCTAATATAAATCCATCTTTCTCGGGAAGAGTTCTTCTAAGTCCATATTACATTTTGCTTTTTGCCCTTTTCTCTATTCCTCTGTCTCTTTTAGAACCCTAGTCCTTCCTAACAGCTACAAAGCTTTGGACCATATTTAATTCATATGGGAGTCAATGAAAAGACAGCATCTACAGGGAGGATTACTTGAGGTTTGCCATGCAACTCTGCATATAGACAAGACCTTGCAATGACAGGTCTCTGTCAAGGGTTGACTTATGAGTACAATGCCAGGCATACTATTGTTGTCGACAAGTAAGTAACAGTAATCACTACAGTATTCCTTTTGGACTCTGCCAGTGCCGCTCCTTAATTAGCTGCAGCGCTTGCTCAAAGGCCGTTTCTTCCCTTCCTGGATTCTCAGCCTGCTGAGAATTGGAATATTCTCAAATTATGTCCTTTCTCCGTTACGGTAATGTCACTGCAGTTGTAGTCGTGTGCTTTTATCGACTCCCTGTCGTCATCTCCATCAGTCAGCAGGCTATAGGAACCTGCGTATGTGGAAGTGATGAAAATGAGACCAAGAGCTGCTTGGCCATTGCATTCCAGTGGCATTGCAGCTCAGATCATCCTTGTTCACCAGTGGCCACATCGAAAGAACACAGGAACTAATCTTGCGGAAGTTCTCATATTTGGCTTCTCCAGACAAATGAACATCCTTTCTCCCTCACCAAATGTTATCTTGGAAAACAAAAGAATACTGCTGTTCTTCATACTTGAGTGTGATCCTGCAAGGTGAATGGAGTACTCAATAATCATGGTATTATCAGGCATGATGCGTGTGCCACAGGGCTCCATGCTTCAGGAGATGTTACACCCAACCCAAGGCCCTATATTTTTTGTTGTTGGGGGAGGTGGTGGGGTTTTTTTTCCAGTAGCAGCTTATGGGAAGCACTGCTTATTTTGGGTTCATTCAAAGGTTGATGGAATTTAAAAAGACTAATTTATTTTCTGTATTCAGAGTTGAAAATGTCTGAAGACATACATGATGGCATCCCATCTGAAGAGAAATCTGAAATAACGGAAATGCCCAGCAATGATGTATTACCTCAAAAGTCAGTGCCACACCTTGTGGAATCTGGGATCTTGCCTGCCTCTTCACAAGATGAAGGAGGACAGGCCAGTCAGTGTGCTAGTAAGGGACAGGAAGGAGACATTTTTATTATTGAAAATCCTTTGACTGAAAAACTAATTGAAAGTCTGCCTTCCAATGGAGAGGTGACCGAAGACATGCCTGCTGAGTGCAATGAGACTGTAAGCCTTGATGCTGAACCTGAATCTGAGGAAACACTACATGAACAAAGCAGTCCAGTAAGTAAGATTTTCTTTTCCAGAAAAGCTGCTTTCCCTGCTTTATAAGGAGAACAGAATTTTGAAAATTTTAGGTAACGTTTGCAGTGGTTACTGCTTTCTTTTAATGTATATAAATCTCATGGGGAACACAATTAGGGAATTATATGCAGGGAACCTGTGTGGGAATAAATTAAATTGCAATGCCAAGCTTTTGGAAACTAGGAAGAGTTGGATTCATTTTCACCAATATGTTATAAATTAGGTCTTTTTACCCTGTATGCAATAAAACTGTGTCAGAGCCTAAGTCTTGTTAAGAATCTAGTCCAATAGAGACATAATACTCCAGTGATTTTGTTATCTGGTTATGTACTACTACTTTTCTGTACAGCTCCACTGCTTTGTTCAGTTCACAGAATGAACCTGGAAGAGGGCAGAACTTAAGCTGCGTCTGCAGTACTAAATCTTATACTTTCTAATTGTCAAATCATAGTCTTCACAACCTAAACAGTATATATTTCACAGGACTCGGTCAAACTGTGGCCCCTCTGTTCTAGGCCATTGGTTTTCAGTTTATGGTCCTTAGACTTCTGGGAGTCCTTTGAGTAATTGTAAGAAGCTTGTAGAAGAAAACTAAGAAAGACAAGTTTTTTACAGTCCACACAGCATTACATATACCTGACAGCTAAAAGAGGTGCACATCTCCACTGAAAAATTTTCAGGCATTCACAAACTGGGAAAGGTTGAAATAGCTTCCTTTTAGTCACTCCACCAGAAACAGTGACCTACCTCAAAAAGATTACAAGAGATGTATACAGTACACAGTGCAGAGCTGTCTTGGGATGTTTCACAATTAACTCAAAAAACAAAAACTGCAGAGGTGATACGTTAGTGGAGACTTTGTCAGGGCCACTAGTATCTTAGTATTATTTAAATATGGAGTACTGAAAATTGTTCAATACCACATATTAATGGAAAAGATGGGCAGCACCTCCTCTGGCTAGTGTTTTGATTGAGCTCTCTTGTTAGGAGTGCCTAAGTTTTAGATAATTTGAGGAACAGGTGACCTGAAGTAAGCTTTCTGTTCTGCTTTGTTGGGCACAGAAGACTGAGCTTCAGATAAGAACCAATCTGGCAGTGACCATGAGCATTTTATGATCCCATTGAGAATTTGTTGCATTTTTAGGAATGAAAGAACCTTTAAAAACTGATCTTTAGAACTCTGAACACAGAGGCAATAAAATCAATCATTATATTAAAGCTAAAGAAGGGCATATCTACCCAGGGATGCTATAAATGAAATAAGCTAGAATGACAGTTTAAAGCGACAGGTAATTCTTAACCAATTCTCCGTTTGGACACACTTCTTTCACATTAAAGTTGCAGTCATATGTTCACTGCAGAGATGTGCGCTAATCCCACCTTACTGGCATTAGCACCTTCCCAAACAGGTGTTACAATTCCATAGCTAGAAGTTACTGTACAACATTGGCATTGGAGCCTGCAGAACCTATTACAGGGCCCTTCAGCTCAAAGGCTGCAAGATTGGTTTAACCCACTGTGGAAGGCTGTTTGAATTAGCCTATCTGACTTTGTATTGAAACAGCCAAATGATCCGTTTCATAGACATCAAAGTGAGGTTGATGACCTTGATTTCCTCTTGAAGGGTAGAAGAGGTGAGGTGAGAACAGTAACATCCTGCAGTTTGTTAAGGATGATATTTTTCATGCATGGACTACTCTGCACAAAAGCATCCACCTGAGGAGGTGGTAGCAAAACTGTTGTCACTAGTCGTTCTGGGCTATTTGTGTGTCTACATGAGCCCTGACTCTTCAGAATCATTCTTCGGAAGGCGTCATCATCAGTGAAGTGAAGTGTCATATTACAAAATGTCTATTTATAAATTGTATACCCTTGTAAGCAATCACACAGCCTTTTAAGCTGGTATCATCATTTATTATATGGTAGATCCTGTTGCCTGGCAGGTTCATTGTTTTTCCTCCTGCCTTCAAATAATATACACTGTAGACAGTGGAGTAATATTTTTCTTCTTACAGGATGTTGACTCCTCCTCTAAAGCAAGTAGATGGGGAGCTTGGGGTACCTGGGGCAAGTCTCTCCTGTCATCAGCTTCTGCCACAGTGGGTAAGTGTTCAATCAGTAAAGTACTTGGAAGTATTTGAGTCATCATTTTAATGTATCGTTAAATAGTCGTAAAGACAACAACCAAAGTCAGACTGCTGTTGAACCGCCGCCTTGTTGCTGTAAAGAACAAAATGTTGTTTACGTTGCAGTTGTACCACGCTGCCTTTCGTGAAGCCTTAGCAAAAGCAAACTGTTGCAAATCAACATGTACTGAATTGTTCCAGATGAGCAGGAATCTCAAAAGCCTTGGATCCTGTGCTCTCATTTCTGATAATATGTCAGCGCAAAAGGTCCTCGTGGAGACTTTAAGTAAAACGTGATCATTATCCACCAGAAAGAACTCAGACAGACAATAAAATAAAGCATGCAAATTCCTAGTTACCAGTGGGAAATTATTTCTCACAAAGCTACTAAGTTGCTAATTTCTCAGTTCTAATCAGGACAGGTTACACAGAACACCTTCAAGAGATGAACCTAAGAATTAAAATTAATTACTGGTTACTAAAAATAATGGATTGAACAGAGATACTGGCTCTATGATCCCTTGTAAGGCTCAACAGTTCTCTTCCTTATCCACCCTCTGTACTATGGGCAATAAATTATTTCTGTTCGTTTCTCAGAGAGGGAATGAACTTCCTTATTACCTTCTTTTTCAGATACACCCAGACTGAACAGGTCTTAACTACCTTTTCTTTCAGAAAGTCCAATCAATTAATATACCTAATTAAGCTTAGAATGGGTTTCTAAGATTTCTAAACTGACCTAAGTGCAGACTACTTCTGAAAGGGGCCGGGCAAGCCCAGCAACGTTTTTCTTTCTTCTCTCATGCCAACAGTAGCATTTGTGTAGTGATATGAGGAGCTGTTGTATGGGACTGATTTCATTGAAAAGTGCAAAAGAAATAAGAGTTTTCAGCTGGATTGGTTTATTAGTTCTGTAATCTGGCTCACCATTTGATCATGTAAATGCTACTGCTGGTGTGAGGGAATGAGGAAAATGATGGGAAGATACAGAACATGCAGATCAGGGCAAGGATAGCTTAACTAAACATGGAACTGCTTAAGTGTTCTCAGCTTGTATTTAAGCATGAAGTTTAGGGCTTCTCAGCACACAGCTTGTGTGTCTAAAATTTTGCCTACGTTTTGCCCAAAAATATTAGTTGGTCTGACAAGAGATACTACATTCACAGAC